>NC_090866.1:9944166-11367500 GCF_024217435.2 Syngnathus scovelli | reverse complement strand
CCCTAACCCCAGACCCCAGACCCCAGATCCTTGAAAGTCCTTGAAAGTCCTTGAAAGTCCTTGAAAATCCTTGAAAGTCCTAGCTCTAACCCTAACTCTAGCTCTAACCCTAGCTCTAGCTCTAACCCTAGCTCTAACCTTAGCTCTATTCCTAACCCTAGCTCTAACCCTAGCTCTAACCCTAACCCTAGCTCTAACCCTAGCTCTAACCCTAACCCTAACCTTACCCTAACCTTAGCTCTAACCCTAGCTCAAACCCTAGCCACTAACCCTAGCTCTAACCCTAACTCTAACCCTAGCTTTATAAACCTAACCCTAGCTCTAACCCTAACCCCAACCCTAGCTCTAACCCTAGCTCTAACCCTAGCTCTAACCCTAACTCTAGCTCTAACCCTAACTCTAGCTCTAACTCTAGCCCTAACCCTACGTCTAACCCTAAGACTAGCTCTAAACCTAATTCTAGCTCTAACCCTAACTTTAAACCTAACCCTAGCTCTAAGGAAGTGTATGGTTATATGGTTACACGAGCAACTGTGTTGCAAAATTTCTATGATAAAATTGTTTTGGTCCCACTGAGATTCGAACCCGGGTCGCTGGGGTGAAAGCCCAGAACACTAACCACTACCCCATGGAAGCCTTGCTATCAGTGTATGGAACATGTATGGTTTTATGGTTACACGAGCAACTGTGTTGTAAAATTTTTGGGGTGCCACTGAGATTCGAACCCAGGTCACTGGGGTGAAAGCCCAGAGCACTAACCACTACCCTATGGAAGCCTTGCTATCAGTGCATGGAACATGTATGGTTTTATGGTTACACGAGCAACTGTGTTGCAAATTTTCTTTGATAAAATTATTTGGTCCCACCAAGATTCGAACCTGGGTCGCTGGGGTGAAAGTCCAGAACACTAACCACTACCCTATGGAAGCCTTGCTCTCAGCGCACGGAACATGTATGGTTTTATGGTCACACGAGCAACTGTGTCGCAAATTTTCTTTGATAAAATTTTTTTGGTCCCACCGAGATTCGAACCTCGGTCCCTGGGGTGAAAGACCAGAGCACTAACCACTACCCTATGGAAGCCTTGCTCTCAGCGCATGGAACATGTATGGTTTTATGGTTACAAGAGCAACTGTGCTGCAAATTTTCTTTGATAAAATTTTTTGGTCCCACTGAGATTCGAACCTGCGGCGCTGGGGTGAAAGTCCAGAACACTAACCACTACCCTATGGAAGCCTTGCTATCAATGTATGGAACATGTATGGTTTTATGGTTACACGAGCAACTGTGTTGCAAACTTTGTATGGTAAAATTTTTTGGGTCCCACTGAGATTCGAACCTGGGTCGCTGGGGTGAAAGCCCAGAGCACTAAACACTACCCTATGGAAGCCTTGCTCTCAGTGACTCGAGCTCTTGCTCGGTAAGAGCTTGGTTCGATCCCAGGTGCGAGAAATTACCTTGATGTGCTTTATTTATTTATTCTTTTTTTTTTTAAACCTTGGGTAGTGTACCTATTGAAGGTGTACCTACACATATTGTCATATAAAGCATGATTAAGCTGATTTTTATGTTTTAATTGGCGAATAAAGAAACAAGGAATAAAACACCAGACAAGTTTTAACATAAATGTTTATTAAAAATAATAATATTAAAAGCAAATTTCAAACCAGCAATCTAATGTGAAATTGCAGTAGATATATTGGATAACAATATTTAGGCGTACATAGGTATACACGTTATCTAAAAACGACTATAAGTGTTACACCACTATGCTAGAGTGATTACCAGCTCAGTGGCCTAAGAGGAGAGTGTCCGCCCTGAGATTGGGAGGTCGGGGGTTCAACCCCCGGCCGGGTCATACCAGTGACCATTATAACAATGGTACTCATTTCTTCCCTGCTTGGCACTCAGTGTAAGGGGTTGAAATGGGGCCCCCCCCTGCTGCTCACGATCATTGGGACTTTTGGCACTCACATGATCATTAAAAAAAGTCTTATCTACGCGTCCTCGAACATTAGCCGTGAATGTTCTCGGGGGGTCGGATGGAGGGGGTTCGAACTTGCTCATCTGTCAATCAAAGCTTTCAATGGTCTCCACGCGACTACGCTTACGGAAGCATTGAAAGCCAAGCCGCTCACTCGCTCTCTCGCTCACTTGAGGAATGAGAGCTCGCGTCGCTGACTCACATGCTCCGCAACGGCGCCGTTATTTTTTGATACCGTAACGTCGCGCGCGCCGAGCCCGGTTGAGCACCTGCAGCCGCCGTCGCCGCAGCATCCTCTGTTGCATCCTCCAGTCCGAGCATGGCAGCTTGAGAAGGTCTTCTCCCCTTTTTTTTTCTTTCGGTATTGCTTCCTTCGCCTGCCTGCCTGCCATGAGCCGCCCGCTGGTTGTGATCCACTCGGCGGTCCTGTTGCTCTTCGGAAGCGACGTGTTCCTGGTGGGGGCAAGTAAGTGACTCCTCATTCGGTCAATCCTAAAAAATGACAGCGAGGTCTTTTTTGGACATTTCATTGGGTACCCCCGCACAGTCTATCCATAATGCCATCCGCATTATATCGGTCATTTGTGACAATATTTTCATTTCACAATATCCGCTTAAGTAGTAGAGTAGCTCTGATTTTTGTCTTCTATCGAAATTTCTGTCATGCAGCCATAAATAAGAGAATTCCAAAGGGTAAATTCATCTTTGAGGGTTCAAAAAAACAAAAAATGAAATTGTACACATCACATTGAAATTGAAAAACATGTGACTGAGGTGTCATTTTTAAACTGGATTTATATTTGAA
Organism: Syngnathus scovelli; assembly: GCF_024217435.2. Classification (NCBI taxonomy): domain Eukaryota; kingdom Metazoa; phylum Chordata; class Actinopteri; order Syngnathiformes; family Syngnathidae; genus Syngnathus; species Syngnathus scovelli. The sequence goes on along the minus strand of NC_090866.1, from coordinate 11,364,711 downwards.
AATAATGAATCTCGCCTCAGGCTTCCCCGAGTTGAGTTTCCTCCCACATCCCCCAAAAACATCTGTGCTTGGTGACATCGATGCAAAAAGGCTCGGAGGATGATTCACATAACGCATCTCCAGAGAGCAACTTTGTCAAAGAATCATCTCCACGCATGCAGCTGTCTCAAAGTGAATGTAAAGGAAACTAATTTAGAACTTGCATTGATTCAAATGTGCGATGAGCGGGTGGGGGGGGGGCTTGCTCAGAAGGAAGGCAAGCAACTCCCAGGTGATTCCCATCAAACATGTCGTGTGACCCAAATCAACCGTGCAGAGAACCTCGATTACAGTCTGTTCCGCTTTTGTAATCAGCTGTCCTCTAAAAGGTGATAGATGCTCACCCGCTGACACAGTAAGGGAACATCCACAGAGGCGGATTTGAAAAGAAGCCAATAGAAAAAAAAAACAAAAAAACGATGCTACGTGGTGCCTTCAAATAGCCCAATTTGTCAAGCGCGGAAAAGGAGGGGAGGGGGACAAAAGACAAGCTGCATTGTAGCCAAAGCAGTTTGTCTTCCTCGAATGAAAGGAGGGCCCTCGTTATTCTCAAGCGTGACAGAGATGGAAAGTGCCACAGCTTGTGCACAATTAGCTCCTCGCCGCTTGCCCAAATTCAAGATCCACGGATCCGTTTCCGTCCTCCTCGGTCAGATCGGCCGCCGGCTCCCGTCAACGTGTCCGTCGTTCACCTCAGCTCCGACTCGGCGACCGTCTCCTGGGAGGTCCCCGAGGGGGACGTCATCATCGGCTTTTCAGTCTCGCAGCAAGTAAGTGTGCAAATTTGAAGAAATATCAACGTACTTGAAAGTGGAGGTCTTCACGCTTCTCCTTCAGAGGCAGGACCGGCACACGCAGCGCTTCATCCGGGAAGTCAACACCAGCAGCCGAGCTTGCGTCCTGTGGGACCTGCAGGAGGACACGGACTACGTGATCCAGGTGCAGTCCATCGGCCTCTACGGCGAAAGCCAAGCCAGCAAGAAGGTCCACTTTCGCACGCTCAAGAAGACCGAGCGCTTTCCCTCCAACAGTTCCAACCAAGGTGGGTTGGTTCGCCAAAGACCGCACAAACAACCCTTGCAAAGGGGCAACCTGAAGCGGTTACGTTGTCCTCCGTATTGGATGATCTGACACCCAACAAATTACTCGCGCACTGGGATTGGGATAAAAACGTCCACGGGTGCAAGTTTTCAAGTCCTGCCATAAACTAAAAAGCTCGGCCAGCGTCACTCTTTGTTCCTCTGGCTTCAGAGTTAATCATGCGCAACTTATTAGCACTTCTTATGTGAAGTTAAAAGGGCGTCGCCTATGAAAGATAACCAAGTGCAAAGTGCTGAGTGGGCAAAAGATGCTCGCATGGCCGCCGACGGCTAACTGCGGCATTTATCACAATCGGGGCGCCTCTCTCTCTCTCCACTTTGAGCAGCCGTGAATGGACTTTTTGCGAACATCGCGAGTCCCCGCCACACTGAGACTGCAAATACCAGAATCCATCTTTGAATGGCCTCCACGTGAGCCCATTTTCTGGGCTGGTTAGGCTAAGTGGAGCGCTGGAAGATTTCCATGTAGTCGTCGGGTTAAGAGCCCGCTGAGTGCCAGCTAACACTCAGTGGATCCACTTAGGAGGCTGAGTGGTCGCACAAGATGGGTATTTACCAGCGCGGCCACTGTATTAGCAGAGCACTTAGTAAAAGGTCAACTTGGTGTGCGACCCCTCGCCCCCTCCCTCCTCTAGATGACCCCACAGTGCAGGGCCTGGAGAGGTCACGACATCTGCAGACAGGAGAGCTCATCATCATAGTGGTGGTTTTGCTCATGTGGGCAGGTAGGTTTGCTCAACTCGATTTTCATTTGGAGAAGACTTTTAAGAACGCCCCTCGCTGGCTCGCCCTCTGCGACCTTCCTCCCTCCCTCCCTCCTTTGCGTGCAGCCGTCATCGCTCTGTTCTGCCGCCAGTATGACATCATCAAGGACAACGACTCCAGCAACAACAAGGAGAAGGTCAAGCCCACGTCGGAGAGGAGCACGCCGGAGCACCGCGTCGGCAAGGCAAGGCTTTGGTGCCAAGTGGCCCATCTCGGCCGGCCGGCCGGCCAGCCGGCTCAGACTTAGACACTTTTGACATTGTCACTTTTGTATCGAGACGACAAGTTCAATAGCAAGGACAAAGTGAGAATGAACGTCGTCATTTCAACCTCCGCAAATGATTCCCAGAAGTGACTTGTATACAAATTGGCATCCAGGCTTTTCTCGACTTGCCGCTGCGAGCTTTTCAAGGACTCTGAAAGCGGCTGATGGAAAAGTCGAGAGTCGATGGCGGCAGAGCGAGGCGGCCGCTTCACTTGTTCTCGCCGTTTGGCCAATTTTTCATCTCAAGTGCCAATTTATTGTTTGGTTTTGTTCTTGTGTTGCAGTTTCACCCATCCGTGCCGTCCATCAACATCATCGAAGTGTGACGCCGATCAAAAGAGAACACAAATGCAACACACAACCTCGGGGAGCGCAGCGGCATCAGTGTACATTTGCATTTTTTGATATTAGCAACGCTATCATGAATAGTTGTACTCTTTGAGGCTACGCAATAATCCATACAGTCGAGGTTTGGATTGGAGCATTTTACTTTTTGGCATTAGTGAACTTTATCATACTACAACATCCTAGAAAACACGTTCCGTTGCAATAGCAAAATCATATTTTGACCCCCCCCCCTCATGTTCCACATACCGTGCTGGATGGACTCTGCTGACCTGCATGCAAGCCATCTGCCGGTAGAGATGCGTCTTGCTAAATTGAACACCAGATCAAAAAATAAAAATAACGTGTCAGAGTTCATATGTGTACATTTTTCACTTGTGCCAAATAAAACTTTTCCATCTCAAATTCTCCTGACTTACTCGGATGTCAAATTAAATTCCGCACAATATGTGGAGACGTTTCACCGCAAGATATTCTTGACAGCCCGTTAGCGTGGCAACGTGCTGCTTGGATACAAAACGGAGAAGTGAGGTGCCTCAACAAATTTGTTTGAAAAGCACAAAGAAAAGAAAGGAGGAAACGAGACATGGCTGCGGCCGTCCGTCTTCCAAGAATGGTTCTTCGGGGCTTCTTGTACCAGCTGTGCGCTTGTGAGGGACACCGAGTGCTTGTGTCTCAAGAATGACAGTGGCTTTATTGTGAAGTTGTCCGCATTGTGGCAAGAGGAGGATCACGGTGGTGGTCCTCATGGTGGTGCTTTTGATGGCTGTCCTCATTGAGGCAACATTGTGGATCCACACTGATCCCACTGCGCTCGAGCGATCCCCTTGGTCTCTCGCGGTCCGACCGACTTCAAGATTCAAAGCTGCATGGGCAAAGACGGGTCAGGAGCCGGGCTTGACCATTCTGATGGAAAGACAGGGGGACACTTTTGTTTTGAATCCTTCAAAGAAGATGTCTAAGATCTGGGAGGATGATGATGATGAAGATCAAGCAAAATAAAAAGGAGAAATGGAGAGGATTGGAAAGGGGGGCCTGCTACAGAGCCACACACAACATTGTGGAGCGTCCACTGGAATCCAAACATCCATCAAGGAGCCTTACCACCGCCTGCAGTGTCCTCTACGTCCATGCTGCTGCACGTCACGTAAACAAGACAAAAGCACCACGTCTAACCGTTTTCTTTTTTATCTCAACTCATTTCAATTCTGAATAAAAGACATTGAAGGTTACCTTGCCAAAAGGTCATCCAGTCCGTCGTCCACGTCCTGCACAGATAGAAAACAAAAATCAATACACGCGTGTAAGCATGATTGGCGTGTAAGCATGATTGGAGTGCCATGTGCTCATTAGGTAGACCATCCAAACATTTTGGCCAACCTACCCAGGAGTCGTGTTTGACGGGTCGCCTCCGAGCGGGGTCGCTGCGAGGCGACGGCGAGCTGATGGAGGTGGACAGGAACGGCCGACGCAGCATCTTGTCGGCGCTGCCGGACGCGTCTGAAGAGAACGCCGCGAGCTTGACTTACCAGGAATTGAGTTCTTTGGATTTTCTTACCTGCGGGAAGGCAGCGAGCGTCTGTTGCCGCCCCGTGGCCGTTGGTGGCGGCTGCGCAAGAGCAGCATGCGCTTCGTGCCTTCCTGCTTTTATCTGCAAAGACAAGAGCAAACATACGGGGATGGGAAGAGGTGATGATTGTCAATTTTGAGGGAGGGTCGTTCAAATGACCTTGTTGAGCAAGCTCCCAAAGATCCAGGGCCACTTTGAAGGCCTGTGCCACAGTCAGCGTCACGGCCTGAGCCTGCGCCAAGAAAACAAATATTTCATCATGTGCAGGTGTGCCTGCCTACATTTGTGGCTGTGTAGCGTAAAATTGAGGCTACCACAAGATGGCGCCAAACTGCCACAATTGCTGCAAGTGTGAATGTTTCAAAAGGTTTTTGTTTTGTCAATGTCAGGCAAAAAAAAAAACCTACAATCTTCTTCTTCTGGCAGAGGAAGGCGTGACACTCCAGCGTCTCGTTGAAAGCGCTCTGAGACACGTAGGCAAACACCTTGTCCTGGCTTTTGTCTGCTGTGCAGTACGAGATTCTGCAAAGAAAGCAAGTCAAAATAGCTCGATGATAGGTGAAAAAAATGGCAGTTCGTGTTCATATCTGAATCGGTATTCACTACTAAATACAAATACATTTTTCTATTTATTAATCCAATGTCATTTTAGATTTGACTCCATTCTGCCTTTGGATTCAGCACCTCACGTCGTTTTGTGGAGCTTGTAAAGGCAAAAGGAATCATGATTGACAGCAAGCTTGAGAAGGTTGTGTGCACGCACGCACGCACACACAAATGCCAAACGTTTGATCCCCCCCCCCCCCCCCCCGAGTGTGATGAGCGAGGTAGAGGAATATCAATTTCATAGCACCACTCTTGATAGCTGCACCTGCAAACGCTCACAAGATGAAAATGCACTTACTTCCAGTACTTCACAAAACCAAGAGCCAAAAGCCATTTAAGCATTTCTATGGAAATATTTCAAACAATTTCAGGCCTCATTTGGGTAGGCAGCACTGGGATCTCGACCTTGCTTGTGACAATACGTATGTCAGCGATGGCTGACAGCGCAGCTTTGAACGTGGCCAATTAGCGGATTGGGGGACTTCAAGATTAGACGACGGCACCAGATCAAACGACGACGCCGGTCCCCTGCCCGGAGGTCTGTTGTGGCAGATAAGGTGGATCAGGGGACACACACACACACACCGCACACGTACTGCCTCCTTACCTCCACTACGGAATTATTTTTAATAAGATTTAGCCTTGAAAAAAAAGGGGGGGTGGCTCGGTCCCCCTTTCAATCATTTTGTTATTTGGAGCAGTCGAGGGTTCCTTTCCAAACACGAGTCACCTGTAGATGGAGACGTTTTCGACCAGGTCCGCCGTGTCCGTGTCGGTAATGACGATGCCTTTCGGGGAGACGGTCAGCGTGACTTTGCGGAACTTCTTAGCGCCGGCTCTGGCCTGAGGAGTTCAAAAACAAATCAATTCTGATGGCGTGAGGTAAAAGTGTTTTCAAATCGCCTCTTGAAATGTGTGAAAAGTACAAAGCCGCCACTTCGATAATAAGCACAATCGTGCAGGCGAGTGCTAACGACGGCAGGGAAAAAAAAACACACACAATAAGATGGTCTTATCGCATCAGAAAGAAAATCAAATCAAATCAGCCGTTCCCGTCAAGTCGCTGGGTTTCCAAGGGAACAGACGGAGACAAGCGCGCACATGCCGCTAGAAATCAATTCCGAATGAATACGAAGGTTGGCTTGACGTGGACAAACGGGAAACATCCAGCAGTGAGGATTTCTTCATTTGGTCACTCACCGTGGTAACGATCCTGCGGATGGCGGCGGCGGCCATGTCCTCCCCTTTGGGCTGGCCCACTAATGTCATTCCCAGGTACTTGAGGTTGAACGCCATGCCCTCCAACAGAGTCTCTTTGGTGTCCGTCCAGTTCTCGGGAAGCTCTGCATTGGGGACAACGCCGCACAAAGCGCACCGGACATTAAATATACACGCAAGAGAACACACAGGGGGAATCAATTAGCAAACAAAATGGGCAGCAGAGAAATTTTTTATTTTTTTTTTTGCTTAACTTTTGGGATGTTTGTGCTGGAGAGCCAAGCAAAATCACCTCCAGATGTGCACGCAAGTAAGGCAGCAAACAAAGCTTTAGCCCAGATTAGAAGCAATTGATCCCGCATATTAAGGCTCCAATCTGGACATTCAAAGTGATCCAGTCCAGCCAGGCTGAGCCATCTGCCAGCAGCACACACACACACACACCCATACCCGTAGGCTCCCCGCTAGCTTGCACTAGCGCCTTCCAATAACTCTGAATTATTAAGTCGTCTTCAATCGCGCCGCTTGGGTGAGTTTGATGTTAGCCCGTGCGAGCGAGTCCCGTTCAACTGCAACGGTTTGAAAAATGATACAATCCCAAATGGTATGAAATGTGGCTGTGGAAATTGTCAAACTTGTTTTTCAGGCCCAGTCAGCATCCGCACCCCCCCCCCTTCCATCTGATCATATGCATTCTCTTTGCATTGACAGTTTTATTCTTCATCAGAGGCTATTTTGAATCTGGGACACCACCTTGATGGGGCGGGGGGGGGAAATAGGCCGCACGTTTGGGGAGGAGGACGGCGGCTCGCTCGCTCGCTCGCTCGCGCATTTGCGCCTTACGTTGCAAAAGCAAGAAAAAGCAAATCCCCCGACCCCCCCATTAAAAAGCCATTAGGGTATTAAATGGAGCCCCTGAGAGGTAACCTAGCAGCTGCTCCTCAAATATTGACAACAATAACAAGGAGGGGGAGCAAAGGGCTGCCGTTGCTAGGCAACCGCATCCCCAACAACCCCGGAGGAAGGCGGAGCTTACAAAGCACATCGCTGAACGCTTGGCAGAGCATCACACCAGCCACTTGAATGTGTTCAACATGATCGTTTCACCCCCCAAAATACTTTCATGAATACTTTTCGTGGCATAGCCATGACTAATTATAGCAGCATTTGAAGTGTGGCAATACTGCAGTTCTTCAGCTACCATTTGCATAATTCATAACAAGGTCAATCCATTAAAAATGATCAAATTTGCTTTTCAAAGCCGTGCTTGCTTTGAGTTTGTATGCAGCAAAAGCTCATCATTATTCATTCCAAAGTTATTTTTAGGGCACGGCGGCAACGTTTACTTCCACGCTTTCACTTGGAGGACCGCTGACAGACACACACGCACACACGGTGGTGTGTGTGTGTGTGTGTGTGTGTGTGTGTATGCCCGCGCCTTAGCACTCAAGCAAGCCTCCAAAGATAGCTTCTCACCATTTCCCGCTGTTGCATAATTCACTTCACCTCAACCGGCCGGGCCTCGAGGGACTTGAGAATGTGAAAAGGCAACTTTTCCATCTGTTGAGGAGAGCTGCTTTCGATCCAACGCTAATTTTGTCCCAATTCAGGCTTGGCAACTTCTAACCAACATGGCCGGCCGGCCGGCCGACTTGCTGTTCAATTGTGGGGATCTACGACGTGTTGCAGGACGTATTCCTCACAATAAAGGTGACTTTAGTGTAAGAAATGCAATCTGGCACCAGCCAGCATTCTAATTGCAAGCACTGGTGCTTATTTATGCTGGCAGAGTTGTCTCCTCTGCTGAAACGTAATGAGGCAGCGAGAGATAATTATTTCTCAGCGGGGCTTTCCGACAGCCAGCCACCATCCCCAAAGCATAAGCGCTTCCTCCGACCGAGATAGTCGGCGACAATAATAAGCGTTGCCCTTGATACTTTGTGATGCGAGTCAAAGGGACAGCTTGCACCGGAAGGCGCACGCTGGGCATCATCCGCTATGACCTCGGCAGATGAGATAAAATGTCACTTTGTTGGTGAGCAGCCGCAAAGATGAAGAGAGCCTCAAGGTTGCGGATGCTGAACTTGGGAAGAAGGAAGGAAGGAAGGAAGGAAGGAAGGAAGGAAGGAAGGAAGGAAGGAAGGACAGTAGCAGTGTACAATCCAAAGCAGGTCACAACGTGAGGCGGATGGGGAAAGTGGTCCTCACGCAAGACATTTGGAAGGCAAACAACTTTGGAAGTTGTGTGTGGACACACAACAAAACAAACAAAGGGCAGCATGAGCCACAAACAATCACCTGGTCGCTGAATGTGATAGCCTCGCAAAGCAGCTCGGACTCATTTCAAGTTCACACATTGAGGACAAAAGTGAAGGCAACAAAAGCCACAAAAAAAGCAGCAATTGAAGGAGGTTGTGCCTTTGGGGATGAAAACCTGAAATGTGAACATTCATTTCCCATACTGAAGACAACAAAAGGCGCAAGCAACAGAATAATGCTCTTTTTCAAATGCATTCTTGAGTTAGCAGCTGTTGGTGCAAGGCAGCCTGACTTACTTTCGTGCTTGGAAGTTCCCCACGTGTGCCGCGGGACGCCAGGGCTCTTGATGATCGCTCTCCCGGCGTTTTTCAGCGCGTCCATGGCCGACGGTGCAACTGGACGCGACTGGACGTCGTTCCTCTCCTCTCCTCTCCGCTCGACAGGCAGGCAGGCAGGCGTGCTGCCCTGTCCTCCTTGGCGTCCGTCCGTCCGGCCGGCTTGCCACTGTCAGTGTCCCGCTCGCTGGCTCGCTCCCTCCCTGCTGGTGCCCACCGGTGGTGAGCAACTAACGCCGAGCAGAGCGACACCCTGGCCGGCCGGCTTGTCTCCGGTGCTAATCGAGGGAGGGCGTGTCCCTCCCTCCAGGCTCTATAGGGGGCTCGCCCAAACTTACCCACATTTCCATTTTCTTTTTTTTCTTTCTTTTCTTTTTTGACAGGGAATGTTATCTGAAATGATGTGTATGTTAGGTATAATAGCACGGCAAGTGTTACATGTTTTATAGTGATAAATGTCAAATGTAACATTGAATACGTTTATTTCAATTGACTTATCATACGGCAGAAAAACATATATTTTTCTTTTGTTTACACACTGTAACGACTTTTTAAAAAATCTAATAAAAATATAGAACTGTAAACAATTGCAAATTTGAACGTAATAGTGAGCATCGTCTGCAAGTTGGCGCTCTCTAGCGTTTATAGCGCGTCATTGCAGTTTTCTTTAAGTCAACAGATGCACTGTAATATCGTCTGTCATAGTGTGATATTTATTAACCCATCATCATTTTTGAACACCCACGAAGCAAATAAGTGTGTGAATAGTCACCTTAAGCATTATTCTGCTCTTTATTATAGTGGAGGGTTGGCCAAGGTGGTGGCATGGACATCATGCTGCTGCTGCTGCTGCTGATTCTGCTGCTACAATGGTGGCGGTGTCTTGTGTTCATTTCAGCGGGTCTCAATCCTGCCCGTCTGCCACATATACGCAAACTCTACACACACTCTGATAGTGTGCGTGTGTCGAGGTGGAAGATACTTGCCATCTGTCCCAATACCTTTGCCGCAAGTCACCTTCGGCTGCAGTTTCACGCTTGAGCGGCCGGCCGGCGGCTGGCCGGCCTCCCCGTGCCGACTCAGCGTTATATCCAGATATCTATTATACATTGTATGTTGGGATGAGGTGGGGGAGTATAAAATACATTATTCCCAGCCCAGAACACATGCTTGCAAGGGGCCCGTTTTATTGTTAAAGGGGTGCTAAACGGGTGAAGTAGCCCAACGGAGAAGGCTGACATGCTAAAATGTTACTGTGAGCTTTCATCACAAAATGGACGCTCTCCAAATTGCTTCAAACAGGGGTGGGCAAACGTTTGCATCCAACCGCCCGCCACCTTCGATGTCATTTCAAGAACACAGCAGGCCAAATTTTGCCCACCCCTGTCTTAAAATGACACTCATGCTCATCCAGCACGCACACACGCACGCACGCACGCACGCACACACACACCTCTACATATTATTCATTAGCGTCTTCCTTACACTTAAAGGCATCTGGTGGGAGGGAAGCAGAAGTTGGCCATAAGGGTCCATCAGCGCCCCCGTTTTAAGGGCGAGTCATACGTCTTCCGATTCAAAGACGGGGAAAGCGTTACCGTCTCCCCTCGCCAAGCGTCCCAGGGACTCGGTGGACAAACTGCGGCTGGACAGGATGCTGCTGAGGCTGGACTGGCGAGCGCCTCGGGGCTGCCTCTCGATCTCCACGCGCACTTCGATGTTGGTTCCGTCCCTGCGGCCGCAAAACAAAACAAAAATACAGCAATGAACTCAATCCATTGCAGAGGTCTATTTCCTTAGGAATGCTCACTTTAGCCACCGGAGGGCAGTATAATACCGTCAGTGTCACTGTTCTCAATGACTGCAATCAAGTTAGTTGTTTTTTGTTTTCTTACATATTCCTGTGAGTGCTGGGGTTGCTGAGATCAATTTGTTTGTTTTGGTTTAAACGCAAAAGGTGTCTTTTACCTGGAACCACCGTTGCACTCTGACTGTCCGTTCTCTCGGGGGGACTCCTCTGCCTCCGCCGCCGTGGCACCGGGGAGTGGGAGGGGCACCGGGTGGGGGGCAACCGCTTCCTGCGCGCTGACCTCCTGCACGCTGGTGTCGGCCAGCGTGGGGCTGCTTTGAGCCCGCCAGTGGTCGCTCACCATGTGAGAGAACAGAAGATCTACGAGCGTAGTGCTTTGAGTTACAAGTTTGGTCACAGAACTGGCAGATGCAACGCAATGACGCGTGCCAAATGTCACTCACAGCTGGCGAGGTCCTCCAGCGCGTCGGGAGCGTCGGCGGGCTGTCGACACCAACCGTTCCTGCACAGCGACATGGGCACCACCCCGTACACGTACGTCAACATGAGCGGGACGCCCACGCCTGCGCACATTGGCAACGCAACATTTGTTTGGGCACAGCGGATCGCGACAAACGCACGCCGAGGACGTTCTTTTCGTACCCACTGTGACAGCCGCGATGACGGGCGAGACAAACACCGACATCATCACGCCGCTCGCCACCGTCAAGTAGTGCTTACTTCCTGAGATATTGTTTTTCTTGCAACGACCGTGGACCTGCAAATGGGAAAATGGTCCGGACCCGCTTGGAGATGACCTATCATCCGGATTTGAGAAGGGTACCTTTCGGCCCATGTAGATGGGTATGCCCACGATGATGACGGGAATGGCAAGGCCGGCGATGAGCGAGATGATCACGGGGGCGCCCAGCAACATGCCCACCTGCCACAGAACTTTGCGGGTCTGAGACCATGGCTTCTTGCCCCAGAAGGTACACCCTGAGGGACTGAAGCACAAAGGCGGGTCACCTTATGACAGGCAATAGACGCCACTGCGGTCTACCTGAGGTAGTGGACGTCGGTGATCTCCTGCATGCACAGCCAGCAGAACTGGCAAGCGCACACGGTACAGTTCATGCGGTTGCAGCTGCCGTCGTTGGTCTTCATGATGTAAGCGCCGCAGCGGGGACACGGCTTGATCTCCTCCGCATCTGCGTTAGGGGAAAAGTACGAGTCGCGTTAGCGCGCTCGTCACGCCGGCGCCCCACCCTGCCGTGAAAGCCGTATTCGGTCTTGCGAGGGCATTTTTACAAGTGGCGTGATGGGGCGGGCGCACCTCCTCCGGGTTCTTCATTGAAGACGTAGAGCGCAGCGGCGGCGGCCGTGGCGGCCGTGGCGTCCTTGCCGCCCAAGGCGTGGCGCGCGCGCTGGCGCCGCGCCTGGTCACAGGTCTGGTTAGGGTGCCACAGCTGGCGACAGTGGTAGCAGAAGTCGGTGTCGCAGCCGTCGCGCCCACACCGCAGCTTGGGACATTCAGCGCAGCCGTATGCGATCACCGCGTAGCTGTGGATGACAACGATTCGTTGCTAGGCAGAATTTCAAGTTCCTTAACTGGAGAAAGAAGGCGGGCTCAGACCTGCAGTCCGGTGCGGGACACCAGCGCGTGTCCGGGTCGGCGGCCAGGAAGCGGCGCAGGTGGTACTCCTCGAACCTCTCCAGCAGCACCGGGTCATCCAGGATGGTGCGCACATCCAGCGGCGTCAGGGCCTCGGGACACTGCGGGCACGCAATGGCCACCCGGCTCTCGGAGATTTCCATGCGCAGATATCGGCGCAGGCAGTCGCCGCAGGTGCGGTGCGGGCAGGTGAGCAGTCTGGGGAAGCACTGCGGCGGCTGGCTAAGCAGGCACAGCGGGCACTCCTCTAGGTGCTCGTCCGCCGCCGGCGGGTCCTGGCCGGACCAGGACAGCGACAGGACGTCAGTGGACCCGGCGGTGGCGCCCGTGGCGGCGGGCGGGCTGGACGCCGTCGACGCCGCCTCAACGGCATCCTCCGTGGGCGCGACGGCGCTGTCGGCGCTTTCCGCTCCGCAAAGTCTCCCTTGACCAGACTCTTCGGCAGTCTCTTCCTACGCAGACAAAGACACATGCTCTTAAATGATTGTACACAACGCAAGCCTTGATTGACAGGCTGATATTTTGAAACCTTGACTTGAAATCTTATTTTGAAACCCAAACACCGTTTCCAAACCCTACTTTGAAATGTGCCCATATGACCAAAGCAACACCGTCTGAGGTGAAGTAGCGATTGCAGGTGGATGCTGGTTACGCGGCGCCGACTCCGGTTGCTAGGCAACCTCATTTAGGCAAATTAGCATTTCATTAAGTCAACACTCTAATGGATTTGGGCTGTAACAGGCACAGGCAGCAGCTGAGCCATCCAAAGTTAATCATCTACAGCGTCGCTCGTTGGCTCTTAATGCTTCTCTCTCAGCTTCCTGACGGGACATTTTTATCTTTCACGTCGGGACAAATTGTCTTGTTTGTAACATTTGGCAACGTGTTGTGGAAACAAATGAGCATGACGCGTTGGTGCTGTGCGAGTGAGTTTTTCAAAATGATGACAAGCTTGAACAGTTGCACAGCATGCAAAATAGGTCTCGGCATGTACATTTCGGCCAACATTCTAGAGCCAAAGTAAGGTGGAAGTTGCCCTTACCCGTTGCGGCGGATGTTCGCTGGGGGTGAGCGCGATGGCCACCTCCTCTTTAGGCCGAGCCTCGGCGGGCTTTTCGGGCCGCCCTTCCGATTTGGGCTTCCGGCTGAAGAAGTTGAGGAAGCTGAGCGGGCCCCCCGTCTGCTGCTTGGGCCTCTTCATGGTGGGCGGCTGGAGCGGCGACTGAGGACGAGCGCGGCTCCGTGACCATTAGCGCCGGCGCAGCGTGCGTGTGTGCGTGCGTGCGTGCGTTCTCACACAAAGAGAGGGAGCGACGGCGATGACCGAGAGGTGACCCCCGTCACGAAGGGAACATCACTAATACGGCTTCACTGAGATTCTTCTTCCTCCTGATTGTACTGGAGTACTTTTAGGCCTCCTTTTCAGATCTGCAGCCAGCCCCCTGCATGCAAAAATGACGGGGTCAATGGGCCTCTTTTGTTATCACCATTTTTGAAATCAGGAACACATTTGAAATCAAATGTAGAATGACATCAATGACATCACGAGGTGCGTTTGGAGGGCCGTGAAACTTGTTAGCCGGCTGTTGTTGCGCAAGTTGCTGAAAAGGTCCGGCCGTATTGTTTGTGTCTGGGAAAGTAGGAGGGAAACCCGAGGATGGTGCCGGTGCCGGTGCCAGTGCCAGTGCTGCGCGCCTTCCCTGTGCAACCCTCACCGGACGCTGTCCCGCAGCAGCAATGCGGCTTTTCACGAGGATGACCTCAGCCCGCCCGCGCACGCGCACTCGGTCGGCCGAGTCCTCTCACGTTGACATCTGTATCGTGCCTGATATCATATCTACGAGGGATGGACTTTTTCAGGCCGAGTACAAATACATTTGAGTAGTGTCCTGATACTTGATAACGCCATTGTGATTAAATGTGTTTTATTCAAACAACAACAAACGGTTCCTGAACGTGGTGGAAAAAAAGCATCACTCCAGTGAATGGATTTTCGATGCCGCCTTCATTCATTTGTCAACATATAGTCAAATGTTTTTCCAATGATTTTCTTTTTCTGCCCCACACCCCCAAATTGATCTCTAACCATCCCTCCCCGTTGAAATGAAAGGAAATGCAATTAATCAATCACACCTCACCCAAAACACAACTATGTACTTCTTTTCTGGGAGTTATTGGGCGACTGATAAAGCAGCTTGATTGTGCATTAGCGCCACCAGCTGATATTGTCCTTCCACTGCAGCAAAACCAATGTGAACTGATGGTGGCCAGATGTCAAGGCAAGGGACCTGCAGCTTTCTTGCCACAGCCAAGCTTTCCAAATCAAATTGATGGATGGCGAGTTTTGAAACCAAAAGTCACTGAGCACAATTTGCATATTGTTGGATTTCATAAGAGTTGCCGCCGCGTACGTATTATTTCGCAGCCCGCAGTGATGCGCTCTTGCAGCAGCGCTTGGCTGACTTGATGAGCGAGCGCGGGCAGCATCGCGCGGTCAGGGAGTGGTGCTTCGAAAAAGAGCCTTTCGACGCAACAAGAGGCCATCAAAACATGGGCAAGTAAGAGTCGAAGATGCATTACGTAAACGGCTTCCTACCTCGCTGTGCGCGTCGCATTACACAAATGGCTCCTCCCCTGTAGAAAATCCCCACACGGCATGCAAGCAGGCGGTGTCCTCGTGCTCTCTCACCGGCTGGACCCGCCGTGACGCCGGCAGGTGGAGCGAGGTAAGAGAGGGCGTCGGCGGCCGGGCGGTGGCGTGGCGAGGCGAGGCGCGGCGCGGCGAGGCGAGGCGAGGCGATGGAGAGCCTTGGCCCGGCGTGCACTTGCTGACGACGGGGCCGGAGGGGTGGCACACTGCGGTGACTCGGACCAATGGGATGACGCAGGAAACCGAGGATTCTCCTATTCATAAAAAATACAAAGACCAAGTAGGCTGCGCTCATCCAAGCACCATTCGTCAACAACTCGCACATTATTACTCCAAATATTTATATGTATGCAAATTTATAATAAACAAAACATAGATTCCACCATGCAGCATAAATAAACTAGCGCGGCGTTTTGCGACCTCAGATCATCCATCAGGTGCGCCACAGCACTATCACAATCACTGACCTACATTTAGATCCGAAATTCAAATATTTGCTCTTTAAAATTGGATTGATTCCCCACGGCAAATGTGGCATTTTTTGTCCAATCAGATTTCAGATTTTAATCTGCCTATAGTGTCTTCAGAATTAGTCGTAATTAGGCGTCAATACCATCAAAATCTTGTTTTTCTTCAATATGTATGTATACATTTATGTAATAAAAACGTGTACAGTATTATCTTACGTTTCGTCATCACGAAACAAGATATATATTTTAATTATGATAATATCTGCAAAGGACGGTTTGGCAGTTAAATGGAAGAACGACTCCGCCCCTCTCTGGTGACGTTTATCCGGAAGTGACTTCCATATATTTCAAAATAAAGGTCTGGTTATGACAAATTAGGAAAGAAATCTTAAGAGACCAGTCAAACGTCGAATTGTGGGACTAATCGTGAATAAACAAGACAATAGTCGAGATGTGTTTGTAACGCCTGAAACAGTAATTAGCCAGTACATGCGTCCCTAAGATGAATACCGACTACGATCAAAACAAAGCAAGAGTTTCAATACATTTTGCGTTGACGACGTCACAAAACAACGTAATGTTGACGTTGTAACGATGAACGTTTGAAAGAATGGCGTAAACTACCGCAAGGTGATGCGCCCTTTAATTGTAAAGCACCGCCTTCCCCTGCGCCGGAAGTGCCCTTGTTGTTTCTTGCAGGGAGCTCACACAGGCGAATCAGAAAATCAATTAAGTTATGAAAAATACCATTAATTGCCTTTCTTTGTCGCCGCAGCCTGCGAAGAAATGGCGGACGTGCGTGTGTGGCGCGCTCGCGGAGCCGCACGTCGTCTCTAAAAGGGTGCGCTGCGGCGGCGATGAGGACTACTTTCTCCCTTTAGGTAAGTTAGCATGACGAGCTCACTCGGACAAGTTGACGTTAGCTTGCACCGTGTCTGTCTATTTATTATTATTATTATGGGGGTGGGGGGCGGCTTCGACGTGATCGCCACCCGCTAATTGCATTTTAGGACGGGGCTTGTCTATGACGAAATTGTGTGTGCAACTCGCGGGGTTGCCGACATGTTACTCGGTGGCTCCAAATGTGGAATTGTGCGTTTTATGCCGCTTCGTTTCTTGGATGCTGCGAGCCGCATGCATGCATGCTCTTTTGTGGACATGTTGTCATTAAGTCGCCCCCCCTCCTCCACTTGCACACACGCCTCCGCTTGCTTAAACATATCGCCCGGGTTATGTGTATGATAAGATGAATTAGTCACTTAATACACTCATCATGCAACGGAAAAAATGTTTGCAAACATTAAGGCGCGTCATGTATTAGTCATCTTTGTCGCATCATTACTACGTCAGCGAGTGGCCCTTCCGTAATAAATATTGAGCAAAGAATTCAGATATAATGTCACATGACTTTAGGATGACATGATTTGACGACATTCATACAAATGAATGTCCGTCCGCGTTGAATTGCTTTCAATTGACCATGGTGGCTTCATTTGATAGTTTGTGTTTATGCAATACTAAACGATGTCATCTGTGAAAGCTCAGTCAGCATGCTCTAAATTGGCTGGCAACCAAAAGGTCTGCCTGCCATTAAAAGTGTCATTTTCCAAATAACATTCCAACATAAGCTTCCTTTTTTCGCCTGCCATCAACAGAATTCTCGAGAAATCACTCACAGATGTACGATGAGCCGATGGTTGCGGAAGTCTGCAGGAAGACGTTGGCAGCAAAGGAGAGGCTGACTGGAAGATGCCAAGGAAAAAACAGCAGCATCCACAGCCAGTCAAATGTAAGTACTCCAAAAACATAGGTAGTATGTACTTAAGTCATATTACCAGTGGCACCTTAACTCTTCTTTTTTTTAATTTTTTTTGCATCCCACGACGACAGTGGATTCAAAAGCTGTTGTAGCCGCCGCAAGTGCAGGAAACCTCGCCTTCGACACGGACTTCCTTCTGGAACACGACCTTCAAGTTGGTGATCCTTATCGCGACGGCAAGATTCTTGGCCTGGAAAAATTCTCAGGTTGGTTATCATATTTGTTTTGACATTGCAAAATGTCAGCTCGGTGTTGCCTCTGTCACAAAACAAACTAAATGGCGACAAAAGCGATTGACCGTAAGGCACGTACATAATAAAACATGCCCGAGCGACAGGTGGCGCTATAACGAAAGGTAATAAACGAGGGCCCAACAGATATGAAAAGAAACAAGCGATGGTGCAATTCCCTTTCGCACACCTTACCTTTAGCAAGCACATACAAACGGCTCTCTATCCTGTTGCACGACAAAATACGAGCGGGGAGGTTGCAAAACCTCCAAAGGAAATGTGACGCCATTAGATGTAGTATATAAACAAAATACTATGACCATTATCATCAAGGACACCATCATGAAAGGGCAGCACATTCATCATCATCATCATCATGTGCTGTTGCCTCGGCCGCTGCTGCCATTATCATTACCCCATCATCATCATCATCATCATTACCATCAGCAGCCCTCGCAGGCACAGTCATCATCATCATCATCAACCTCTGTAATCATCCACTAGAAAGGGGGAGGGGTTTGGGGGTTCAGACCTCTTTTTGAGGCCGATCCAAACTCTGTCTTTGCTCACATTCTCTTGACGCCTTGTGAGGGAAAGACGCGTTTTCCTCGGCGGCGAGCATTTTGTGGCGGCTGGTGAATTTGCGCAAGCCGTGAGTATCAAAGTGTGACGTTTGACGTCATCGCATTTGAGTCACAAGGCGCGTGCGTGGACTTTGATGCTACACGTGCTTCTTTCATGCCTTTCAACGCGTCAATGTTGTTCTTCATCGCGGCCAGCCACCGAGAGTCGGGACATTCTTTTTCTGCAGGATTTGGGATGTGAACGATGCCACCGTGTTGAGTAACGTGAGCAAGTACTCTTCTCTTGTCGTCCCCTCTACAGAGGTAGCTGCTGAGATCGGTTTCTCTGTGTATCCTCTGTGTGATGAGGACAGCTCTGACTGCAGCGGCAGCAGCAGCGGCAGCAGCATGGACAGCGAAACGGAAACCTCCCACAGCAGCACCCCCGACCACGGCCTGGAAGACGAGGGCAGGGCGGGCCGCTCCGAAGCCCCCTTCCCGCCCTACCTGCCATGCCGGGGCTGCGGCCAGCTGCGCGACGACCACCTGGGCGCCTCGGTAGACCTGCCGGCGGCTCCTTACTGCCTGCGCTGCTGCAAGGCCTCGCGCGAGCCCAAGAGCGGCGGCGGCGGCGGCGACTTTGCTTTCGGGAGCCTGGCCGGGCTACACTCGCCGCTGGACGGCATGGCGGGCGACGACAAGAACAAGCTGCACTCGTGCCACCTGTGCGGCTTCTCCTCGCGCTACGCCAACCACGTCAAGCGGCACATGAAGACGCACAACGGCGAGAAGCCCTTCAACTGCCCCGTGTGCGCCTACGCCTCAGCGCAGCTGGTCAACCTGCAGCGTCACCTGCGCATCCACACGGGCGAGAAGCCCTACAAATGCGAGAGCTGCGCCTTCGCCTGCAGCTCGCTGGGCAACCTCAAGCGCCACCAGCGCATGCACATGCCCGCCGGCGCCTCGGCCGAGACGCACGGCGGCTCGCAGCAGCACGCCGCGCTCAGACCCGTCGGAGGCCTCAAGAGACACATGGCGAGCGGCCCCCGAGCCAGCGAAGAAGACGAAGCTGCCAAGGGTACGTTTGATTCCACAACCACATGACTCGTTAGCCTTTGAGGCTGCTACTAGCGTAATGCTCACACAAATGTTTTGCACCACCACGGAAACTGAAAATCATGACACATTTGATGACAAATGCACCATTTTCTTTCCATTTCAGAAGTGGCCGCCGCCTCGGCCCACCTGACTCTGTCGGCTCAGAACGCCGACTACCTCTCTGCGTTTGAGAGCCTCAAGGGGGCGTCGCCGCAGCCCACCACGCCGACCCCCGACCACCCGTCCGGCAACGGCAGAGCGAGCAGGCCGGCGGCCCCGGCACCCTCCTCCTCCTCCCCCCTGTTCCCCTTCACGTGTCGCCTCTGCGGCGTGGTGCTGGAAGACGAGGACGGCTCGTCGGCGCAGATCTGCGCCAAGTGCACGCTGGAGATGCTCACCAAGGACTCGTCGGCGTCGCCCGGCAGCCCCGGGGAGCGCGGCGACAAGGTGTACACCTGCGCCGCCTGCCCCTTCCTCACGCATTACCCCAACCACCTGGCGCGCCACATGAAGACGCACAGCGGCGAGAAGCCCTACAAGTGCCCGCAGTGCGACTACGCCTCAGCGCACTTCGACAACCTCAAGCGGCACCACCGCGTGCACACGGGCGAGAAGCCCTACAAGTGCCACCTGTGCGACTACGCCTGCGGCAACCTGGCCAACCTCAAGCGGCACCAGCGCGTGCACTCTGGCGCCAAGCCCTTCGTCTGCGCCGTCTGCAACTACAGCTGCAACCAGAGCATGAACCTCAAGCGTCACATGCTGCGGCACACGGGCGAGAAGCCCTACAAGTGCCAGGAGTGCGGCTACACCACGGGCCACTGGGACAACTACAAGCGACACCAGAAGAAGCACGGACACGCCACCGACGGCTGGGTCAAGATGTCTCCCGCCCAACTCGCCAGGAACCAGGATGACAAAAGCGGGCCCCGCGGCGGCCACAGGAAAGAGGCGGCCGGTGGGGGGGCCGGGCCCGACGTGGCCTACATGGCCAGGGAGGGCGCTCAGACTTTACAGCACCCCAACTGGAAACTTGAAATGGTCTAAATGTCACAATGGCAACGAGACGCTCTAATGCGCTTGTGCCAGCGCCAAGCCCGTCGACACACTGGATGTCATTAGAATAGGGAGGGAAAAAAAAAAAAAATCCCTTCCTGGCTGGCAAACGTTAATAACAATAAAAAAATGACAAAGTGCCAGGTCAGCTTGATTTCCCCTGCATCTGTCATGTATACAAGAGCGACAAGGGGGAAACCCCCCACCCCCTTACATGCAGACAGTGAGGGCTTAACACCCCACAACAGCAAAAATGACACACGAGAGGGCGTGGCCCTAAAACTAATCATAAAAACAACTTTGTTTTCCAAGCAATTTGCATGGGCACCGGTGACGGCGAGTGCCTTGAAAGTGACAAACTCCAAGCAAAGTGCTTCTTAATTGCTAAGGATTGAAAAAGAATGAAATTTGCGAGAGGGAGGGGGGGCCCATCTAATGTATTTTGTCACGTGTGTAGATCTTAACATGTATTTGTTCGCGTTGTCTTGTTTATTTTCTCACTGTAAAAATTGCCCGTGGTTTACGTGGAAACAAAAAGATGGCATTATTAGTACGTCGGCATGTGTCCATTTTTATTTTTCTAATGCCATCACTCGACTAGAAGTACGTACATTAATATATACAAGTATACGGAATAGGATGGTTGTCTGTGTGTCGTTTCCCCCTGAGAAAATGTCTAGGAGCGCATTTTTTTTTGCTTTTCGAATGCAAAAGGAAAAAATTTGTTGGCGCTCTCGAAACGGCGCTTTCCAAACTGTCGTTTCCTCAACGCCTGCCCAATTTTTTGTCATCACCTGCCTGTGTCCTTTTATGGAGCGTTTGTCTCATCAATGCCTTAAAGAGCAACACTTTACACACACATACATGCAAATAATTCAACACAAATATCTGATGGCTTGTTCCCATACAATAAAAATACATTATTTCCTCAATGTGGTCAGGCGTGACTATATATATTTTTTTTTCTTTAATTTTTTCTACTGTTCAAAAAAAGATTTGCATGACACATGGTTTCAGTCAAAATGATGCTAAACTACTTACCCCTATTAAGAACCAACCTTTAATTTGTTGTAATTCCATCAAATCACCTGAATTGCCTTGGAAAGATTCCACTGTTGAGAATTTTGCAAGCGTGGTCCAGACAGGACAACCACGAGCGCACAAAAAAATGATTCATCTGAAACAATGACAGACCTGAACAGATGAGAGCATTTATTGTTATGGTTTGTATTGCTTACAATTGAGATGTTTGCAGTTAGCGCCACGCTTTATGAGGTTTTATTGTCTGTTAAAAACAATCAGGAAACCAAACCTTTGCTACAAAGAAAGAAGCACTTACTAATGGAGCAATGAATTCTTCACCGTGTTCAATTTGTTGCCAGCAATGCATGAACCAAGTTGATGTTGTGCACCGTATTATTCAAACGCTCCTCTGAGATGATTGGCACGAGCACATCGAAACAACACGAAAAAAATCAAGTGGAAATCTGTCAACCAAAAACAACATGTTAGTTCATTTCTAGATAGAAAGAAACATTAGTAGGAAAAGTTTGGAATACTCAATCGCTAGTGGAGCGTATGAAAAAGTGACGTCGATAAGGTTTAATCTTGTGCAAAATGCTTTAGTAAACTACAATTTGGCATTTATGAGAAGAAAAATAAAAACTTTTAAAAAAAAATACATGGATTTCCAACATTTCACCCCCACCCCTTCCGTGAATGCCCTTTGAGCATTTAGTAATACGAGAATTTTAACAGAGGATTTTCTAGTTTTCACTTGTAGTACATAGTTGGCAACTAGCAACATCAAATCATTCAGACAAAGCGAAAGGCTAAATGCTCAAAGAGGTTTTTCCATCCCTCCCCCAATTGTCACGAGTTGACTTTTTTTTTTTTAGAGTGCAAAGTGCAAGCAGCTGGGCCAAAGCAGGCAACTTGATGAAACTGGAAGAAATGATGGTCAGGCAACCACAAAAAGGTAAGGCATCGAGACCCAAGGACACTGGACAGATCATTAGGTACACCGGCGCACAGCCGCATTCATATACTGGAGCAAAATGGCGATGCCTGGAATTTGAGTGGAACGACAATGACATTACGATCTCAAGGCAGCACTAATTTAAAAAAAAAAAAAAAGTTCAAATGTGACGGGTAAAACTATATGTGTGTAAAATACCTTTTTTAATATGATCGTTATTTCCCCCCCCCCCCCCCTATATACAACAAACTGGGCTCACTACATACGTATACCAGTAAATAATTGTCACATCTCACTGGATGGACCTAATGTTGCGTCCAGCTGCGAGTTGTACTAAAAATCAACGTCGGTTTGGCACGTACGTACATGGCGGCACATTCAATTTGGCAGAAAAGTCGGTCTTTGCACGTGAACCGCATTGTAATGTCAGCGCGAAATCAAAATCGCAACAGATGGCAATAGCTCGAGACCGACAAACAAAGAAGCCACTTCTGGGCCTGGATGCTACAAACCCTGCAGAGGCACAACGGGACACGTGTGTTAGCATCGGACCGAAGCTCGTAACCTTTGCGGGAGCGTGTAATGAGGATGAGGAGGAAGGGGAGGGCCAGCCGGCAGACGTTACAGGTCGTCATCGCCGATGCCCTCGAAGGCGTAGTTGCCGTGGAAATCGCCGCCGCTGATGTCGTTGGCCGAGTTGGAGGCGCTGATCCCTCGCAAGGACACCGAGCTCAGCTTAGTCTGGGGAGCCCATGGCGGCAAACTTATTTGTTATTCATGCTTGCACTATGTAAATCAGTCCGCTTTTTGCAGTTCTGCAAGACCTCATAAAAATGTGCAGTTGTGTTTATTGTCCTCACCGATAGTTTGATGATCTGCTCGCGGCTCTGGTCTGGAGAGTCCTGCATGGAAACAGTAGGTGAAAAAAAAAAAAAAAAGAAACCAACAAATGATGTGAGGGCGGAGTGGAAATGTGGGGGTGGGCCATGTTATTGTGGTGGCACGTTCCATTCCTCACCAGCAGCGGGGGTGATTTCACAGCTTGCTGACAGTCGGGCCGCTGCATGGAGCCGCTGTGTCGTTTCCTTAACATCTAAGGAGGAAACGGAACAAGAGCATGAGTCATGTATTAGACATACTGATATCTAGTCTAACACTGCTGCGACCTTCTTGATGCTGCCGCCAGACTTCTTCACCATTAACTCGTCCACCATAGACTGGAGGCAGATGCTCATCATGATAGCCTGAAAGCACACAGGATTCTGTGAATTTCAAAGGGTCTTCAGTTTTACGAGCGGGCCGAAGTGGCATGACCTCTCGATAGAAAAGAGCACTTTTATATTGTTGATGGCAAAACAAAATGGTGGTGACCTGCTGGCTGGTGATGGTGACCCAGCGCAGGCGGTCCTTGCTCATCAGATACTCGAAGGCCAGCTCCAATTTCACGTCGCACTTGGCCGACGTGCACGGGTTGCCGGTGCCGTTTGCGATGGGGACTTGCTGCAAAATAGTAAGCACACACACTTAATGTGGAGACAAATCCCTGCAGAAGCAATTTGATGAGCTGCCGCCATGCATCACAGCTGCACCAAATGAGCAGCCCGTAGAAACCATTTTGGCCGGGGCGGATGGGGGGGGCTAATGACGGTGGCAAATGGAGCCGAGGGATTCATCACCCTACAAGAGAGCGTGAACGGAGGACACGGGGGCCGCTGGCAGCCAGCCGTGGGGGGGGGGTAATGAGACAAGCTGCTAAATGGACTCTGCTGTTGGGAGGGGAGGGGGAACATTCGACGCATGCGCAGACTTACGGAGGAGGTGACTCTCCAGCAGCGCATGCGCGTGACCTTGAAGCTGCCCTCCTTCATCTGCTCGTTGGGCAGCTTGACGTGAAAGTTGAGCTCGTTGTTGCCGGCGCCCACGATGACTTGGCAGCCCTTCTCGGGGAAGTCGGTGGCGCACGGGTCGAACTTGATGTAGCCGTAATACTTCAGCGTCTGGCCCAGGTGGATGAACTGAAGAGGGAGGGAGGGAGGGAGGGAGGGAGGGAGGGAGGGAGGGAGGGAGGGAGGGAGGGAGGGAGGGAGGGACCACAGAGTTCACTTCGCGTCTCTCCCATTACTAAATCAAATATTGGCGAAAGAAGCGACGCGCCATCGCCAGCACTTTTGGCAACGCTTACTACAAACAAGCTGTGTGTTGATCTTACTTCTTTCTTGGAGCCTTTCTCCTGCAGGGACTTGAGCTGCCTGTGCTGGTCTTTGTTGACGAGTATCCAGCCTCGCTCGATGTCCGACACCGTCTGCTCGGACACAAACCGCAATAAACATTTCTCAACATTTCCACAAGCAAAAGGTTTCTTACCTGAGCATAAAGCAAGTTCAGGCCAACTCTGTTGTCCATGACGTCGGCGTCGTACATCATGTCCCAATAACTATGGAGAAAGACGCAGAAACGTGAAAAGTCTGGTTACTTTCACTTTCAGCATGCGCAACGAGGCTGAAGCCTTGCTGATGTTGTGCTCTCTGGGTCTTGCACAGTGGGGGGGTCTGTTAAGTCATCCACCTTCCAACTTTTTGTGGCTTTGACATTCCATCTCCCCCCGCTGTCTCACATACGCGGCAAAAGTAGGTCAGGGAGACTCATAAGAGTTCCCTTGAGGCGCAAAGCCGGCCAGTCGATATCCGGAGCTCCTCCAAAGAGGCACCGTTTCAAACATGGACGCTACCTTTTCCGTAATAAGATGTGAAATTCTGAGCTGTGTAGGCTGGTGATGGACACATAGGGCAGCTCAAACTCCTGAAGTTTCCGCACAACTACAAGAAAAATAGCAGAGAACAAGCTCAAGACACCCAGATGATTTGGGGGGCATCCAAGAAGAGAGTGTGCCGAACATTCCATTTGTTTTGATAAGCAACATGCAATCTTATCGCAGATGATGCAAGACAAAAAAAAAAAAGGTAATGATCATAGCGCTGATTATGTAAGCGGGTGTTGTTGTTGCGTAACGCACACGTAAGGCCTCCGTCTTCTCCTTCACGGACGAGGAAAAGACTGAAGTAGGCCACAAGTTCTTCGGGGAGATCCAGTTTGATTGCGACGACCTTCAGGCACAACAAAAACAACAATTCCACTCGAATCAGATCAGAGAAGGTGCCGAACATACAAGAAAGCAAAAAGTGCTTACATCCAGCACATCTTCTGTCTGATCAGAGCTCAGGATGTTGACTGTTACTTTCTGACCGTTAGACAGGCAAATGTCCAGAGCAACTTCCTCTGTTGGAATCTGCTGAGTCTCCTGAGAGAGCCACAAAAAGACGGCGGCAGGTTAGCGACGAGCGTGGAAGATAACAAAGGACCTTTCATCCGTGGCAGAAACGATGACCGGCAGGTGCGGGTTTGGGTTGATAGAGGAGCCACTGACCTGCTGTGCTTTTCTTAGGAAGCCGTTGAACAACTCGCTGGCTCCAAGCAGCGGGTCCTGGCGTACTGGCGGAAAGAGGAAATGCCACAAATCAGTCCAAAAGAAGCGGAGCACGTAACAAGTGAGCTGTGTTGTCGGACACAACTTTGGTGAACTAAAAATGATGAGCGACTCCCACGAGAGACTGAGTGAGTTTTTTTTTTTTTTTTAAATCATTCAAACTACGGCAAGCTTTGGCGCCGCGTTGACATTTCTACCTGCGAGCCATGTTGTAACCGAGGCAGCCTACGAGCAAATAGGGGCAATCGGGGCTGCAACAACGCCTCCTTGTTCCGCACTGGCGGCCAGCGCTGAGAGGATTAAGACAGACCCGCTTTGGCGTGGTGGCCCGCTCTGCAAACTTGTTTGTGTACGCACAAGGTTCAGCTTAGGGGTAATGTGCTTAAAACGCGCGGATGAAAGTCCACCTTTGGGAGCCGGAGCGTGACGTGGACCACGGACAAGGTGTGTTTACTTGAGACCTAAATGGAATTAAAGCTGAAAGCACATGTAAGCACAGGAACCCCCCCCCCTCCCTTTTTTTTTTTGCAATGTATGTCGCTCATCTGTCTCAAAGTGAATACGGTGCCAGTCAAAATCTCCAAGAGCTGTTGCAATCTACCCAAATGACCTGCAGAGGATTTCCTGAGGTGAGGTCAGATAGTAGCCTTTCTGTCTTTTCAGAGATGGCTTTTCTAAGACTCTTTCAGGCCTACACACGCTTTGGAGGTTTCTTTGTAGGTTGAAGGCCTCACCTGTCTGCATGTACTTTTCCAGCTGCTCCCGCCTCTGCTCCACTTCAGCGAGGGTCAGCGTGAAGATCTTTTTTGGAGGGAAGGAAGGCACCACATTGCTGCCATACTCCTTCTTTAACTGTGGGCGCAAAAAGCTCTTTCTCACTCATTCATCAATTATCAAATTCATTTGAGGATATAAACTCCAATGACAATTCACGTGTGAGAGAAAATGACGTCAAGCAGGTGATGCCTTACCTGCTCGTGGAGGCTGAGGAGCTGACTGTAGCGCACCCGACAGTGCAGAACGCCGTTGACGTGGATGTTGTAAGCCTGCAGGGGAACGCAAGTGAGCGAAGACGTTAACACAATGCACAACACATTATTACCTTTTTTGACCTCTAATACCATCCAGTTTTAATGAAGCGGAACCACAAAATTAGATTGGTAAAGAGGGGAAATGGAGCCTGCCGCACATTTTCCAGCCAAACACGTGCTCCGTCCGTGTTGTGCAACAGATGACGGCTCTTGCCCCTCTATGAGACCAATATGAACGCCAGTGGCAGCAAACAGATAAATTCCAGCTGAGGGCTATAAACATCCACAGGAGTGGATCCGTTAATGGAATACAAATAACACTTGCAGGGCCCAAACCTCAGAGAGATCAATAAATACCACAGCGTACATGGCATCTGTAAAGCTCAAGTCTGCAATGATGCAGTCTTTTTCATAATCAATGAAGAGATAGTACAACAATTAAATGCTAAAAGCTGAAACATATCTTCTACATTTTCCCCTTGGACGTGTCACAACCCATTTTCCGTTTTATCAGGCACATTTATTAGGCAACGCTTGCAATTTGCATTATCTTCTAGTTAATACAGTTAAAGTACTAATAACAATACAGGTATGTACATGCTCACCACATAGGTGGATCCATTTTCTCCCAAACGAACCTCCGTTTCGGGGATGGAAAAATGCATGTTTAGTTCCCAGCCAGCGGTACCTGAACGCCACCTCGGCTAGCGATGCTCAAGACGCCACAATTGTCCACAATTCGAATCCAATAAAACAGACAATTCCACTGTCGTGAGAGTCGCTGGTGACTTTAGGGGTGAGGGAGGCATACACACGGGTTCAGCTCGGTCCAGTGGCGCCGTGTCGGGCTGAGGCGAGTTAGCATCCACCTCCGCACCAGCTAGCTTCGTCACGAAAAAAAAAATAGAAAAAAGAAGAGAAAAACTTCCCCCACGTCAGTCGTAAACTTTTCAAACTGCCAAAGTGGACATGTTGCGAGTGTAGAGTAATTCTACTCCGACCGGGTGTAACATTAAATTGTCTTTTTAACAACTTTTTTTTTCCTGAGTGTTTTTTGATTTACGAGATTAAAATGCTAAAACCGCGCAACGTTCACTTCCGCTAAACAGATGTAGCTAACTGGATTGGAGATGCAGCTGGTTTCTTCAGATTAGATGGCAGAGGCTATTCACGAAACAAGAGGGGGGCAGTGGTTCACTATTTTGGTTCAAAATGTTCCATTTTTCTCCTATAATCAACAAATAAAAACACACAAATACCCATTTACACTCTTAAAGCAGTATGATGACAAAATATGACTGAAATGTACATTTTAAACACCTTGCATTGGTCAATTGGATTGGAACAGTCCTGGTACAGATCATTTTCTTTTCACTTGGGGGTGGCTGAACCAATAACGGTTAAAATAACATAAGGGAAACTGCGTGTTTTCTTCTTATACAGCCGTGTATTAAATATATATCTTGATCAATGTCTTTTAGACCCATTTAATTAATTTAAAGTAAGTGCATTACATATTGTCAAATCGACCCACATTTGGTGCGATCCAAAGTGACAGCGGGAGAAGAAGGCACGATGTGTACAGTAAAAAAATTAATTGGAAAAATATTCTGGTGTTATTATTACTTTAAATATGGAATATTACTCAGCTATTAAATGTGTGTGTGTGGGGGGGGGTGTGTATAAAAAATGGTTTGGGTGCGCTTCTGGTCACGTGTCTGGTACAGTACGGTCACATGACTTCGATCAGTAAACATGAAAACTGGGCATAACCAACTGCTGCCTCCTTTGTTTGTTTTCATCCTTTGTTTGTGTATTTACCTCAGCCAGCAACAGATCGAGCCGCAGGTATTAGCCAGAATATTGTTTTAATATCATTATTACACGTCAAAACAGAGTAATAGCGACTACAAAGCAAGAGTACGCGCATTCGATATACGCTTGACTGTCAGACAACCTGGTGTTTTGCTGTACATCAATGATAAAGTAGAAACAAACTATGACTACATTCGAATGTTTTTCTGGTTTACGTTCACAGCTATGTAAACAATGTCGTGGAAGTTCGCTGAATGGCTCCGCGGTGGGTAAATTTTGCTTCTCGTCCAACGGTCGGATCACAGGACGTTGCTGCCTGGCAAATGAAACGAGCTACCATGAACGCATCATCGGGTAGGGCGTTTAAATAGAATATCAACACGATGCTAATGACGGCCTTATTAACCGTGAACCACATTTGCTGTCTTGTAATGTTTGTGTTTTGTTTTAGGCTGGATTTGTCCAATTGTTCCTTAACTCACGTGGGCAATCTTCAGGAAGCATCAACCACTTTAATGATGTATGCATAAGTCCAGATACCGTTTGACACAACGTGGACTCATTTAATTCTTTTTTTTTTCTTTCTAATTGTTTACAATTAATATCAATTTTCGCAGTGATCTGTCATCAAACTCCATCGTCAACATCAGTGACACAGCATTTGAAGGATTTAGACAGTTGAGTCAGTTGTAAGTACACAAGTGTGTTTTTTACTTACTTACTTAAATGGTATATTTTTATTTAGCTCAAACAAATTGCACTTTATCAGGATTTTGCCAGCAGACGTTGCCTGTCCAGGTGGGAATTCCTCCTGGGATAAGGTAGCGATAGAAAATGGAACGCGTCTTTGCGAAGGCCAGAGGAACATGTGCATTCAGACAGGGAAGATGTGTAAGTTTACACAATGCAATTTCATACTTAGTCAATCAAGTACGATTCACGCTACTGATCTCCATTGGCAGCTGTTAACTGTCCAGAGTACTCCCAGTGCGCTCCGTACGGGCCCGGTTACTTCGAGTGCAGCTGCGCCGACAACTACCACGGATACAAGTGTCTGCGAGAGGTCTGTTGCGTGCTCAGAGTTTGCATATCATACCTGAAGATGTTTTTTAATCAGGCGTTTGTCCACAATGTCATAACAGGGGGAGTTCCCAAGCCTGCAGGTGTTTGGACCTCTGGGAGCTTCCACGCTTGCACTTTCCCTCCTGCTGTGGCTGACCCAGAGACGAAAGGCCAAGTCTCTATAGAATATTTATGTTTTAATGTTCATTCATCTAGTGAGTAAGCTGAAAGGGAAGTGCATATCCGGATATTTTACAGATTCTTAGCTGGATTTTAATTTCACTGTTACTTAAAAAGTGTATCTCTCCTCGGAATGCGAGTTCC
This sequence comes from Syngnathus scovelli, assembly GCF_024217435.2. NCBI lineage: Eukaryota > Metazoa > Chordata > Actinopteri > Syngnathiformes > Syngnathidae > Syngnathus > Syngnathus scovelli. The sequence goes on along the minus strand of NC_090866.1, from coordinate 11,335,165 downwards.
TTTCTGTAAGTTGTATTTATTTTTTAAGCATATTGATTGACCTGATAAATTTATGATTTACCAAACAAGGCAAAGTTATTTATGGCTGTAATTTAAGGCCCAAATCAAGAACACACACGCGAACGCCGTTTAAAAGTCACTCATGCGGGTATATATATATTTATTATAGTCACTTATTCATTCCACGCTCAAAGCACGTAAGGTCACATGTGATGGGGCTCATTGGTCGACGCTTTTAACGCGCAGCACCACGGGGACCGACGTGCACGGGATCATGCCCAGCTCGGTGATGACGGCGTCCACAAAGTCAGGCGGCGTCACGTCGTATACCAGATTGAGAAGACCCAGCGAGCGCACCTCCTGCCAGTGCGCCAGCTGCGTCTTGCCCTTCCGTGTCACGATCAGGTTGTCGGGATCGTCTAGGGGAAAAAAAAAAAAACATTGTGGAGTTGGTCATCATGCAGCATCTTTAGGGGAGGTACTTTCTTTTTTTCTTGGTGTCCGTGCTATTGTTTGACTCACCGAGTTCGTTTGATACAAAGGAGTCGGTCTGCACCCTCTCGCAAAACTTGTACGTCTCGCAGCACACCAGCACAGGCACGTTGAAGGCTTTGGCCACCAGAGCAACTTGGGACGTGCCCACGCGAGACATCATGTAGCCGTTGGCGAGCAGCGCGTGGGCGCCCAGGAGGACCTTTGACACCTAGGCGGACAAAAGCTCAGTTTGTGCGCTAATGTAGGGGATTTAAAAAAATATATTTGAATTTAGAGTGCCGCTTAAGAGCAGCTGGTACCTCCGGGAGGATGTAGGAGACGACGGAGATGAGGACGTAGGTGCAGCTGATGCCCCGCTGGACCAGGCGTCTGAGGGTCTCGCGGCCCTCGAGCCGCGGCCTGCTGTCCACCACGATTACGCGGAACTTCCTGCCCATTTTGAAGGCTTCGTAGAGGATGTGGTTGACCAGCGACGAGCTGCGCCCAAATGCAAGTCAGACGAGGTCCGCCGCGTGCGCTCCCATTTGACCTTACCAGCCGTAGACCAGGATGACGTCGTTGTCGCTGATCTTTCCGATGGCGATCTCCGCCACGGCTTTGGCCGCCAGCACGATCTTTTCGTTGATGTAGCAGTCGATGCAGTTCAGCAGCTTGCTCTTTGCCTGTGAGGAATAGCAACAATGTTTGCACAAATTCTTTAATAAATGTCGTGAGTTGAAAGCATATCATATGTTTAACTGCGGGAATGATAAGAGTCAAGGGATAGAAAAAAGCAACCTCATCTTCCTTGCAGTGATTTGGAATGTTAGAAATCTCCTTCTTGATGTATTTGATTGCGTTTCCCATGCTGGCCGACAGAGGGCGACACTGGTTCAAGAAGCTGCAGAAAAAGACAGTTCATATTTATATATGTAATATTATTTTGACATTCATTACAATATTAATGAAAACAAAATGCTTTTTACCTTATGTAAGGTTTTAATTTGTTGACTAAGTCTCTGGCTAGCTCTTCATTTGGCGGAGTAGTGTAGTCCCTTATGACCTGAGAGGAAACAATGTTCAGCTGTGCCGCTACTTTGGCTTGCGGGTGACGTCATACCTGCTTGAAGGCGTGCAGCAGTGCCACCGAGCGAGCGTTGGATCCCGCCACGATGCCCTGGGAATACTGAAGGCCCAGTCGAACGATAGCGGGATGGATGACGGACGAGGGGATGCTGCAAAGGCACGACGGACGGGTAAGCGAGGCCCTGACGAGACGTGGCCGCCGATACGTTCCGTCGGTGGGTGGGATCCAGCTTACCCGACTTGCTGCGTGAGAGGAGCTTTGCGACTGTACTGGTGCAGGTGTGAAAAGAGGCTGACCTTGTAGCCGTAGTCCGAGCGCAGCGGGATCTGAAAGCCGAGCGAAGAACAGCACGGTTGGCATTTCGCAACTGATCATAGTACGGCAAAAAAAAAAAAAAATCCCACGACAAATTCTTCCAAAATCAACGAAACGCACAGCAAAGCCAAGCACACTGAGGGGCAGGTTTGCCTCCAATTTGCTCCCGAAGCAGCACGGCAAACGGCGCCCTGTCGAAAATAGTGCTTAGTACCTTCTCTGCAGTATCTTGTATTCGCGTCTGAAAGAAATGACTGAATTTTCACAGGTCCCGAGAGTAACCCCCCCCTCCCCCCGCAAGATGTATAAGCTGCACTTTTTTGGAACCAGGTACCTGTTGTCTTTCCAGCTTCTTGGCCAGTTTCTTGACAACATCGGGGTCATCGACTTGGATGTGTTCAGGCAGCCTCTTCACCACTACGGACGGCGGACACGACATACCGGTGAGGTGAGTATCTCCAGACTACATGAGGCTGTTTCCCCCAATCTGGCATTACCAGGCTGCAGCTCGCCGGGTGGCACTTTGGGTTTGGCGGTGGAGGCGGGGGCGGCCTGCTGCTGGCTGCCGTCGCGCTTTTTGCCCTGTTTGGAGGACTTGTCGGAGTCGTGTCGAGGTCTCCGCTCCGCTTTCACTTCTACTTTGCTCTTGGCCGGCTTGTCCGAGGTCACGGGAGCGTCGGTGGCTGGCACTGAGGATGGAGCTGAGAAGAAAAGTCAAATCAGCTGAAATGGCAAAAGCAGCAGGAAGGAGAAGGGCGTCTACCGTTCTGTGAAGGCAGCGCGGCAGAAGCGTCAGGCTTTGTGGCCTCATCTTTTTTTTCTTTGTTTTTCTTCTGCTGCTTCTTCTCCTTCCTCAGCCGCTGCTTCTCCTCTTTGGTAAGCTCTTTGCCTTCGCTCTGTGTCGTCCGAATACACGGTGGCTGATTAACTGTTTGAAGCGTACATATTAAAAAGCAAAAACACAGAGAGCTCCTCACCTTTGCACGCTCAATGCCTGCTTTCTTGTCACTTTCATCTGCAGGTTGAGATACAGTTTGAAAATATCCCTTTTGACTCCAGTTACAATCATCTATTTGAGCATTTATTCAATATCTTGATCTATTTCCTAAGGTGTATGACGCTGCTTTGTCCTTATACTAAGACAAGCGCCTTGGTAGAAGCACAGAATTACATTTACTCACAAATGTGACCCGAACCGTGTGTCAGATTCCTGCAAATTACCTTCGCTGCGAGTTCAAGCTCAAACATTTAAACGCTGGCAGGCTGTGTAAGACCGGCTTGTTGTTTTTAGTGCGTCCCTCGCCACAAAACATCATAAAGACGGGAAAAGCGTCAGTAAAAGCCGTGTTTACACATTGTCGCCCCTCACCTGCCGCTACGTTGTCTGCCATCTTTGAGGATTGCGTCTTACTTCCGCTTCGGCGCAGAAGGGGCGCGCCTCACTTCCGCTTCAGCGAAGAAGGGGACGCAAAACGTGTGTCGCCCTCTGCTGCAGCAGCTGCGCAGTACAACTTGTAACCTTTTTGTCGCATTAACAGCAGGATACGTTGTGTATATCTGTTTTATTTGCGTATACAATAGTAGCCCTATTATTAAGGCATGTGTTAGTTGTAAAATGTTCATTGATAATAAAAAGTATCACTTTGAGACTTGTCCAACTCCAACCACGCCTGTATATTTTTTGGCTTTCGTGCACAATGGTCACAAATGCTTTTCATCCTGCTTGTTCTGATTTGTACCTGACACAGCTTTGAGTTTCAAACTTGATCCGTTTTTTCATATCAACATTGGAATTCATTTGGACATTGTTCTCGCTTCTTGTGACTGAACGAGCAAGAGTCCAAGATGTCAGTTGATGTTCATTAAGAAGCACTGAATGTGTTTTTGCAAAGATAACAACATTGCGTGTTGATGGCCTTTTGGGACATACTGCAAATATTTGTGCCGGGTGGTCTCACTTTGTGGCATTTATGGAATGCTGACAAGCATTTCCTGTTTCCTGTCCGTCCAGGAAATGGTGGACTTGCATCTCTGACCGCAGCGGGCCATCCCCGACGTTATCTTCCAGATGCACTTTGGGCTCTCTCGGAGAGAAGTCAAAATGCTTCCCAGGGCCTTCACAATCCCAAATGTTGTCCTCGGTGATGTCACGGGTGTCCTTCTTCTGCTCGGTCGCTCAGAGCAAAATTTGTCGCAGCCAGCTCTGATCGGGAAAGTGCAAATCTGCAGCGATCGGCACACGCGGTCACAAATGGTAATCGGCAGCTGTGGTGACAATAGCGTATTTTATTGTTGTGCGTACTAGTTGCAGCTTCACGTCTGCATCTCGTATTGCCCCTCGGTGGCGACGAAGAAATCCTCGAGGACGTTTTGCAGGAACTCAAAAGTGGGCCTCTCCTCGGGCCTCTCCTTCCAGCAGGCCATCATGATGTGGTAGAGCTCCTGCGGGCAGCCTTCTGGGCGGGGCATCCTGAAGGAGAACTCCAGCTTGCGGACCACCTCCGGGTTGGTCATCCCTGGAGACCAAGAGAGTCATTATCGACTTCCTAGCGCTGGCTTTCATGCAAGCGTGGCTGACCTGGATAGGGTATTCTTCCGTAGGTGACCATTTCCGTCAGGAGGATGCCAAAGGACCACACGTCCGACTTGATGCTGAAGGTGCCGTAATTGATGGCCTCGGGAGCCGTCCACTTGATGGGAAACTTGGCACCTGCTCGTCACAAAGAGGTGGTGGCTTGGGCGTGGTGGTGGTGGCGGCGGCGGTGGAGTCAAAATGTTCCAAAGGCCCGACATTTTGATTACCTTCCTGCGCCGTGTATACGGACTCCACCAGCCTGGCCAGGCCAAAGTCGGCTATCTTGCAGTGCAAGGTCTCGTTGACCAGGATGTTGGCGGCCCGCAGGTCCCGATGGATGGAGTTCTTGCTCTCGATGTAGGCCATGCCCTCGGCTATCTGTCTTGAATCAAAGAGGCGGTGCGCAACGTTGGACACGGCCAGAACGCAATGAGGATGTGCGTGAGCGATGGCGCTCTTCTCTCTCGCCAAATGAGTTGTTTTTCCAAAGGGGATTTTTTTTTTCTTTTTTTTTTGAGGGAAGTCTGCCAGGATGGAAAAATAACACCGTTTCCTTTGCGGAAGTTCATAATTACTGCAGGTCAAAGTGCACGGCTCCCTGTTACACTGCACAACATTGAAGCAAATATGCAGCAGTGTTTTTTTTCAAGAAATCAAAGCATTTAGTGCTGGACTCAAAATGGAATGAAAACATTTCCCACCTGTGCTGACATGTCAATCAGCTTGTTGAGCCTGAGCCTTTTTCCTTCATCCGTCTTCAAAAAGTCCAGCAGACATCCTGCAAGGTCACAAAAAGCAAGTTTGACACCATGAGCAGCAAGCTAACGCTAATGACGGGAGCGGTCCTGGGTCAGCAGCCCACCGTTGCTCATGAACTCGGTGATGATGAGGATGGGCTCCCGCGTGACCACGGCGTGGAGCCGCACCAGCCGCTCGTGCTGCAGCTGCTTCATCAGGTTGGCTTCCTGCAGGAAGGCGCCGGGCTCCATGGTGCCCTCCTTCAAGGTCTTGACGGCCACCTTCAGCGTGTCCTTGTAGTAACCTGCCGCCGTCCCAAATCAAAGTCTTTGATGGATTTCACTCCACATTTGGATTTGGACTCACCCATCCACACTTCTCCAAATTGTCCAGCGCCGAGCTTCTTGACCAGTTTTAGCGTGTGGCGAGGAATCTCCCATTGGTCGGGCGCCCACGGGCGCTGGGGCGGCTTCTTCTTGCAGGGGGCGTACAAACGCTGGCACAAACCGTCGGCGGAACCTGACGGGACACACGGTGTCACGGAGAGCCCGGTTGCGCCTGGAGCGGCTTGGCTCACATGTGTAGTACTTGACCAGCTCCTGCAGGGACGGGAAGGTGCTGGACGGGGAGATGTAGAAGCCTCCTCTGTCCAGAGAGCGGATCTTGTAGTGTTTCACCACGTCGGCGCTTTCCGCTGTGAAATCTCTAACGGACAGCGAGAAAGAACCTGACGCCGAAGGAGACGAGCGGGGGATGAGACGGGCCCGGCGGGAGGCTCTGCTCTCGGACGGCGCTCACCCGGGCAAGTCTCGCTCTCCCGGATGAGGAAGGCCCCGGGTTTGTTCCCGGGCGCCAGGAGCAAGCGCTCCGTCTCTCTCCGGCTCAGATCCTTGAAGAACCACCTACGAGGTACGCGATGGTCTGAGCGGGTCTTCACCGGGATGGACGAGAGGCGGAACTTACTTCTCCACCTGGAGGGTGTCCGCCCGGGCGACGTAGTTGGAGGGGATGAAGCCTTGGCGTCCCGTCACCAGCGAGCGCGCCAGCCACCAGTCGCCGTTTCTTGGAAAGCACACGGAAAGCACGTCGGTCGGCGCTGCGGTCCGGGCGGGCCGAGCGAGCGAGCGAGCGGCACTTACTCTCCCAGAACCTTGAATCGATCTCCCTTCCCGAAAGAGAGCTCGCTGCCGTTGCTGGGTTTGAAGTCGTGCTGAGCCACAAACACCATGTCGTCTAAAGGCACAAAGAATATTTACGCGATTTGATGGGTCCGTTTCACGCCAGAAGCAAAGTCAATTACCGTTCTCGCAGGAAGTGCTTCCATCCCAAATCTAGAAGGCAGAAAATAGTCATATTCAGTTCTTTTCACTCTCGGAAGCAACTTTGAAAAGCTGACCAGTTTTTGGTAGCATTTACTTACCGTGTGATTTGACGCCAGGGAGATGATCTTTGTCGGCGGCTCCAAGTTGTCGTCCACCGCTTGGTCACTGCTCACGCAGCCCATCCTGAATCACAATGGTCTTGTCTTTTCTTTTCTTTTCTTTTCTTTTCTTTTCTTTTCTTTTCTTTTCTTTCATTTGTCCAAAGGAGCGCTTTGGACGTGCGAGCGTACTCCCTTGACTCCAGCTCGTCGCCGGCGTCTTTTCTGCTCTGTCCAAAGTCCCTTTTGGCTCTTCTTGCCGCTATCACGATGAAGACCTCCGTCCGCCTGCCTCCCTCGGGCGCTGAGGCACCCTCATTAACTCGCTTCACAAGACTGGAAGTCTACACACCCCTGCCACATTTTCGGAAAGCACGCTCCACCGTTTCTAAGCAAACATGGACAACTGGAGAATTTTGTGCAAACACTGATTGCATCTCATGTGCTAAATGTGCACTGCTTCTGAATTAACTGACCGCTAGAGGGCGTAACAGGCAGCGATGAACTCCTCTGAGAGCCCCAGACTCTTGTTTTTGACCCCTGCAAAAAAAAGTCGATATGGCGAGCCTGAGCCTGTCATGCTTTGCGAGTGACGACGAGCAACGATGATGTCATTCAGTAAGTGGAGGGAACAATTCATCTTACAACAGCGGAGGAAATGTTTGCTTCCTATCTGCTTGTGCTGGGGGGGGGGGGATGGAACCCACGTGGGGGGGGATATTGCTCCACCGGGCCACACTTCACAGATTTTTCTCGGGACCACCTGCAAATGTGTGTGTGTGTGTGTGTGTGTGTGTGTGATTCATACACTCTTACTCAGCGCAGGTGCACGGCGAGTGTTATCAAGTCCGGCCCGGTTTACTAACTCCTTTTCCTGATTGCATTTTTTGGCCGTGGCGACTTTTTCAAGGAGCTTGTTTTGTTCCCAAGAACGGCGTTGGCTGGCTGGCTGGCTGGCTGGCTGGGGGGTCCCCAGCCTTGGCATCCTGCCTGCAGGAGCCTCCCAAGTGGCCCCACAGGATAACCTCAACAACGGTGGGAAAGAAAGCCAGCCGGGACAGGGCTAGGGCCTCTGTAGAGCGCCTTGTTGTCCGCCATGAGTGCACGACACATGACAAGAAAAGTCCAATGTCGCGTTTTGACATTGTCTAAGCGCAGCTGCGCCGAAAGTACCTTTCTCCCGTCCGTCCGAGTGGTGTCCGTCCGCCCACAAATGTATACGTCCACTTCCTGGTTGAGCTTCCTGCCAGCGTGGGAACCTTTGGTGGCCTGTGTCACACACGGAAGTGATGAGAAGCTCCCGAGGAGACAAAGCGCTTGTCAATGGGGAACAATGAGGAGAACGTTGAGCAGGCGAGCGGCCGTCACTCACCTCGGACGGTGGAGGGAGACCCTGGAGAAAGTGCGGGTGTTGCTGGGCAGCTGTTGGCGCCCCCCCCCCCCCCCCCCCCCCGTGCGTGATTGTGCTGCCGGATGACTCTGCCGCTGACTCTTCCAGCGTTTGTTGTGCAAGTGCAGCAGGTGCTTCCTCAGCAACTTTGTCTTTTCCTTTCTTGGTCATTTCTTCAACTCTCAGAGTCACACTTGCCCCCCCCCCTCCCCCCACCCAAACCCACACTTTAACCAAAGGCAACTTTTTTTTTCTTTTTTAAATTATGATTGAAAAATGAACGAGTGTTAAAGTGCATTTTATTTGACAAACATTTGAGTGGCGGTTACAAGCAGCTGCCGGTTGTTGACGTTTGGCCGGCCACGGTCACATTCTTCTGCTCCACTAATGTCGGCTAATTGCGATCTTCGTGTTAACCGTTTTAAGTTAACTAGAAAATCTACAGTTTTATCTTCTGGAGTATTTTAAAGGGGGTCGACGTGTTGCACAAAGCAGAAAAAATAAAACAGGTCTCGGCCGCAATCAAGTTACACGTCGGAATCTTCGGCGTCTGCGTCGACGCCGTCCTCAGACCCGCCGGCGACGTGTTTCAAACTGGTATTTACCCTCAGTGTTGTCGGTTCTTCATCGGGTTCTTGACGGGCCGCCTGGCCTGGGCTGATGTCCCGCTCCTGGCTTTTCTCCTCGTGCTCCTTGCTGTGGTCGGACTCCGCCTCGTCCTCGGACTCCGCCTCGTCCTCGCCGTCGGCGGACTCGGCTCCTCGCTCTTCGTTTTCAGACGCCTCCAAGGTTTGTCTGCTTGTTTCCTCATCCTCACCATGGTCATCTGCCTTTGGTCGGTCTTGGTCACACACTTCCTTTTCAGTTCCAGGCTGGACCGACTCGTCCGGATCATCACGGTCGGTCGCCTCGGATTCTTGGCTCTCTTTTTCTGATGTTCCCTCGTCGTCCTCGTCTTCTACGTCTTCATTTTCTGCTCCTTGGTCCATCCCATCTTCCAGATCTTTGTCAGCGTCCACCTCGGGTTCTTCCTCTTTTTCATCCTCATCTTGATGCTCTTCTCCCGTTTGGTGGTGTTGCTGGCTTTCTGCTCCACTCAGGTCATCTGGCTCTTCAGAGTTTGTCACTTCAGACTCCTCCTCACTCTGATGATCTTTGAAGGCTTCGTCGTCCCGGGACACACTTCCTGCCCCGTCGCTGCTATCCACGTCTTCTTCTCCAGCAGCCTCTGTGGAATCTCCATCCATTTCTGTTTTCTGGTCCTTTTCTCCATGCTCCTCGGGTTCCGCTTCTGGCTCTTCAAACTCTTTCGTATCTGCATCTTGGTCTTCAGCAATGTTCTCCGATTCGTTTTCAGACAAGGCGTTCTCCTGCTTGGCGCCTTCTTCTTCTTCTTTGTCGGCATCCTCACATTCTTCGCCACTGTCATCCACACCTCCGTCTTCTTGCTGTTCGCTGGTGACATCTTCACAAGTGGCTTCATCAGATGTGGCGTTGTCGTCCGGCTCTTCCTCTGCATCTTCTCCATTGTCACTTGTTAGCGCAGGATCTTCTTCCGCTGACTTGTCTTCTTCAACTCCTGTGGTCTCCTCTGTTCCTTCAGCGTCGTTCTCTGCCATCCTTTTGTCTTCTTCCTCTTCTTCTTCTTCTTCAGTTTGCACATTTGTTTGGTCATGGAGTGTATCTGCATCGCCGCCATCATGTTCATCTCCACTAGTGGCAGGCGTCTCCTCTTCTTTCAGATCTTTGTCCTCCTCTGATTCCGATGCAGCCGTGGCTGCCTCTTCAGCATCGTCATCGGTGGTCACAGCATCTTTTGCAGTGTCCTGATCCTCAGCAGCTGCATCCTCATTTTCATCTCCACTTGTTTGGGCATCTCCTTCCTCTTCCTCTTCCTCTTCGGGTTCCTGTCCGCTAGCATCTTCAACTGCTGTGGCGTCATCGCCATTGTCATCTTCTGCAGCTTCCTCATCGCTATCAGCTCCAAGCTCCTTCTCATCTCCACTTGCAGGAGGAGTCTCTTCTTCTTCACCTTCCTCGGAGGCTGCATCTTCATCCTCGATGATTTCATTCTCGGCGCCGCTCGTGGCAGGAGTCTCCTCTTGACTCTCATCTTGGTGTTCACTCGTGGCCCTGTCAGCAGCTTCTTGTGTGGCCTCTTTATCTTGGGCGGTTTCGGGAACCTCCTCACTCGCCATCATCTCATTTCCAGCATCATTATTTTCATCTGCCCCCTCCTGGTCTTCTCCTGCCTCTTCCTCCTCTTCACGTTCACTTGCGGCGACCACAAGCACTGCGTCTTCATCTTCTTCGCTCGCAAGCTCACCATCTGTGTTTGCTTCCTCGTTTGAGTTCTTCACGGTGGCTGCATCGTCATCGTCCTCGACCGGGACTCGCTCTTCCTCCTCCTCCTCCATATTGTTAGCGGACTCTTCGTTCTCATGGCTACCTGCAGCAGGAGCTTCCTCTTCACCATCAATGCCTCCTTCTTCATCTTCCTCGGACTCTTGCTGACTTGTGACTTCTGCCACAGCGGCCTCTTGTGCCGCACCTTCATCTTCTGCAGGAGCTTCATCTTCACCATCAACTTCTCCTTCTTCATCTTCCTCGGACTCCTGCTGACTTGCGGGTTCTGCTGCACCCTCATCTTCTGCAGGAGCTTCTTCCTCACCATCAACTCCTCCTTCTTCATCTTCCTCAGACTCCTGCTGACTTGTCAGTTCTGCTGCAGCGGCCTCTTGTGCCGCACCTTCATCTTCTGCAGCAGCTTCCTCCTCATCATCAACTTCTCCTTCTTCCTCGGACTCCTGCTGACTTGCGAGTTCTGCCGCGGCGGCCTCTTGTGCCGCACCTTCATCTTCTGCAGGAGCTTCGTCTTCACCATCAACTCCTCCTTCTTCATCTTCCTCGGACTCCTGCTGACTTGCGGGTTCTGCTGCACCTTCATCTTCTGCAGCAGCTTCCTCCTCACCATCAACTCCTCCTTCTTCATCTTCCTCTGACTCTTGCTGACTTGTGAGTTCTGCCGCGGCGGACTCTTGTGCCGCACCTTCATCTTCTGCAGGAGCTACCTCCTCACCATCAACTCCTCCTTCTTCATCTTCCTCAGACTCTTGCTGACTTGTGAGTTCTGCCGCGGCGGCCTCTTGTGCCGCATCTTCATCTTCTGCAAGAGCCTGCTCCTCACCATCAACTTCTCCTTCTTCATCTTCCTCGGACTCCTGCTGACTTGCGGGTCCTGCTGCACCTTCATCTTCTGCAGGAGCTTCCTCCTCACCATCAACTCCTCCTTCTTCCTCGGACTCCTGCTGACTTGCGAGTTCAGCCGCGGCCACACCTTCATCTTCTGCAGCAGCTTCCTCTACATTTTCACCAGTGACCTCATCATCGGGATTTGAGTCCTTAACGGTGGAAGCGCCGTCGCTCTGTTCTTCTTCTGGTTCTTCAGCGGCGGGTTCCTTTGTTTCCTCTTCAGCCGCGTCGCTTTCAGCGCCTGCGAGCGAAAGCTCACACTCGTCACTTTCCTTGTCTTCCGCTGCTTCTTGAAGAGCGTGCTGGAGGATCTGTCCGACCAGTGTTGCTGCTGCTGCTGCTGCTGCTGCTTTGGTTTCAGTGTTGGCCGGACAATGGTTCTTCTTGCCGCACGACTGGCACGGGCAGTCGTCGTCGTCTTCACCGCGCTGGTCACTGACGACGCTGCTGCTGGCCGCCGAATCGTCGCTTATCTGCGAGCGTTTGGTTTTCATCCTCAGCCTTCGCCTTCTCTCGTTGGTGGAAGGTCTGGACTTTGGTTCTTGGGGAGGTCTGGGCAGAGCCGCCCCACCTTTCATCTTGTCCAATTCTTTGCTAATGCTGCTTTGGATGCGCCGGCGGATCTCGTCCTTGAGCTCGCCGATCATCGCGTCCAGCTGCTGGTCGTCGCCGTGGACCTTCCAGCGCTCTTTGAACTCGCTCATGGCGTCGACGTAATGAGCCAAAAACCGCTTTTCGATTTTGGTGAGTAAACCGAGGACCCACGCGGGATCGGGGTCGTGAGGTCGCTGTTTGCCGGAGCGGAGCTGACTCCGAGACGTCTCGTCCGGTTGGGAGCTCTCGCTCGAGGCCGGCGGGCTGTCGCGCGGTTCTCTCGGCGTGTCGTGACCCGGAATGGTCTGGTCGGGCTCCGGCTCCTCTTCGGGGCTGGCCGTTTGTTCTTCTTCTCGGTGGACTTTCCTGCCGTCGCTGCTCTTGCCGGAACCCGTGGAGCCGCTGTTGACGTCGATGCCGGACGACGAGCCCTGATGAAAGTCCTTGTCGGAGTGGCGGTCGGGCTCGTTCGGCGCCGGCTCGCAAAGCCACAGAGAGCCGAGAATCTCCAGCAGCGCTTTGTAGCGTTGCGATTTCTCATCGGCGTTTTTGGGATCGCCGTCCAGCTTGGCCAAGCAATCGAAAAGACCCGCGGCCGAAGAGCTGAGTTTGCGTCCGTACGCGGGCGAGACCTCCGGCAAACTGTTGCATCTGTCCAGCTGGGGGTTGAGAAGAACTTTCATCACTTGCACCGAAGAGTGAAATAGCTTGGGGTCGGTTTCTCCGCGCCGATCCGACGCTTTTGGTTCCTCGTCCGTTTTGGGAGCGTCGGAAAGGGCGCTCTCCTCATTCAGCCCGTTGATGTTCTTCTCAGGCGCGGCGTGGTCGGGTTCTTCCGCCACGTTGCCGGAGAACTCCTCCATATCGAACTGTTCGCCGTCGGGCGGGATTTTATTCAGCCATTCGCTGACGACTTGGGTCGGGGAAGCGTTTGGCAGGCTGGACGGGACCAGGGCTTGGGCGTGGACGTCGTCTTCGGGAGCCTGCTCGGAGTTCAAGTCTCCGTTGGCTGAAGTCTCACAAAGGTGAGGGATGGCTTTTGCTTCTTCATCCACTAAAACATCAGCATGATGGGATTTGGCTGACACGTTGCTTTTTTTCTCCAGGATGTCAGATGTGGCTTGAAGTTCAGATTCCTCAACGGCCACCACAGGAAGGTCCGAGACATTTGACGCCGCGCTTTTGGTTCTTTTTTTGCTTCTCGAGGAGCGATCGGACTTGACCGACAGCGCGGCTTTGGTTTGCTGAGTTCCCCCGAGCCTGCTCTTGTCGGAGATAATCGACGTCCTTGAAGATGCGGCTGACTTGTGTGCTCTGGCTTCACTTTCTTCACTTTGAGGTCGTCGAGACGATCTGGACGACGACGAAACGAGAGACGTGGTATCGGTGTTGGAGACGTCTTCGGACTTCTTTGCTGAGGACCTCCCGGACTTGCTGCTCAGCGCTCTCTCCAAACTCTCATCGTTGTTGTTTTCGTGCACGGCGATGGAGGATTTTGTCTTCGCTGATGTCATCGAGCGGGCAGATCTGGACGAAACGGCGCTCGGCGGCCGCTGAGTTGTTTCCGTTTGGTTTTCTGAATGTTCTTCCGAGGGAACCTCGCACGTCACTACCGATAAGCTCGTCACGGTGGACTTAACGGAAGCTTTGCTCGCCGGTCTCTCTCTCTCGGCTTTGGATGATGGAGAGCGCGCCGACGTTTTGGATTTTGTAGAAGTCACGGAGATGGCTGACTTTGTGGACAAGGAGCTGGCGGTTCTTTCCACCGTCACGCAAGGTTCTAGCGCATCTTCTACCGACCTTTCTTCAGGTTCCTCGTCGTTCTCGGCGCGTTCTGAGGTTTCTTCGGCTGCTCTGTCGAGTTCCGACTCTTTGGTTCTGGAAGACACCGACTGGCCGCAACTAACTTCTTCATTCTCAATTTCGACGCTGTGTTCACTCATCACCTCGGAAACTTCTTTCGACGTGACTGACAAGTTGCTGGAAGGTCTTTCGGCAGCGTTTTCCTCAGCTGAGATTTTGGACTTTCCAGATTTGGCAGACAGTTGACTTTGGCTTCTGCTCGGGACTTCTTCGGTGACCACCTCAGACACGTTCGATGTTTCCGAAGCGGGCGACTTTGACCGACGACCTTCGGACGTGCGTTGGGACTTAGCGGACGGAGCTGATTTACTGGAGTGAACGGACAAGGAACTTATTGATACGCTCTCGCTGTGCGGCAAACTTTTCGATGCTGTCGATCTGGCGGAAAGCGCCGACTTTGCAGATTTGGCCGACGCCGCCGCGCTGGGCGATCTTTCTGCAGAAACCTGCGACTGGATTGATTTGGCAGATGTGCAGCTTGACGCTCGTCCTCCCGCTGGCTCCTTCTCTTCATCCTCAGAATGGTGAGACTCGTCTTCTGCTGGAACATCATCGGGACATTTGGACTTACTTGAGCCGGCGCTCGTGGCTCTCTCGTTCAGAGGAGTCTCGGGACGGTTTGACGTCACATTGGTCGATGGCTCTGACATCACACTGGGTTCCTTCTCGTCTTCCACTGATTGGATTGCACTCGATGGTCTTTCTTCAGCCGCCTCTGTGGATTCTCCAGCGGCATCAATTTCTGAGGTTTTTGATTGTGTTGATCTGGCGCTGGAAGCTCTCTCCACCTCTACCTCCTCGGCGTCTCCATCGGCATGAGAAGAGGCCGCTTCGTCAACTTCTGAGCTTTTTCCAGATGTGGGTGTTCTCTCTCCGGTTGCGCTCTGACTTTGCTCCTCTTTGGCGTGCTGGTCAGGTCCGGAGGTTGTTGAGGCATTTGAATGAGCTGACATGGCACTTTTGGATGGCTCCTCCTCTTCTCCACCTTCAGGTTCCGCCTTCTGACTGACATTTGCTTCACCCTCCCGTCTTTCCACGTCGCCCGTCTCCTCCGAGTCTGCTTCCTTCTCACCACAGTGACACTTTTTGGATTTCTTCATCTTGCCGGAAGTGGAGGCCGACGATGATTTCCCGGACATATCTTGCGTGTCCTGGTCCCGGCGGATGGTGCAGTACTCCACGGTTTCCGAGGCCTCCACGCACGTTTCTCGCTCCAGCACGTTTTCCTCGCTGGATCTTTGAGCCACGGTCTTCCTGGAGACCACCGTGTAGGAGGAGGCGCTGGAGCTGGACGTCCGAACGCCGCAAGTGTCTCCTTGCGTGCCTTCCGCGTTGGTCCAGATGTTGTAGCAGTGAGAATGGCGAGAGCAATGCGCGCGACGTCGCCGGTGCTTGGCGACGTACGCCTCCACCGGCTCGTTGGTGGAAAAGTTCTCAGAACCCGAGCAGCTTCTGTCGCTCACCAATTCTTGAGGCCGCTCGCCGCCCCTGATGGAGGACTTTCTCACTTCAGTGGACCAAAGTAAGGTTTCGTCGTTGTCCAGCCGAAAGCGCACTTTCATTTTCATGGACAAGCTGCCATCTTTGTTGACGCAAACTTGTTTCTCCACATCGTCGTCGGTGGCGGGGAGAACGTCGTCTGCAGATTCCGTTCCGTCTGGAAGTGACTTCTCAGAAGATAGGTTCGCTTGAGCTTGATTTGGTGGTAAAAGAGAAAGAAGGAGTCAAATCACGAGGCCTCGTAGTACTTTTGCAGAAGTTTGTCTCCTACCTTGGTGGTTGCTTAACGGCGCTTCGGCGCTCAGCTTCGGCAGCTTGTCTTCGGCGCTTTTACGAAATCGCTCCAGAATGGAAGGATGGGAAGGCTCCCGTCCCACGCACACCAGAACATTGGGACAGTGCATGATGCTTGGAACATTTTCCACCTGCAACAAAACACAAAGAAGATGAGGTCCTGCAAATGGTAGGCGGCTTTGTAAAGTCCTGGCCGACTGTTTCGGTGTCTGCAGTGACGTGACTTATAAAGTTGATGTTTTGGCTCCTCGTGCTGCTGAGTCCTGCTCATCCCTGCCAAAGATAAAGGTCTTAATCCCGGATAATCCGAGGAACCCTCACAGATGACGGCGCAGTCTTGCGAGCGAGCGAGGCTTAGTCAGCACAACCGCCAGCTTTTGCGTCTGCCGTCGTGATGAGAGATGCACACGTGCATTTGAAGTGAGACAAGATGAATCTTTTTAGGCTTTGACCAAATCTCATCATCTCATAAAAACTCACAGGGACAACCTTGAGTTATTATTATTTGATTGTTTGTTTGTTTTCCAAGGAGAAAATCGCAGTAAAATTACATTTACAAATTGGGGGGGTGTTTTTGGCTCCTTTGTATGGAAATGGTGCAGTACACCGATCTGACCGCTAGAGGTCACTGTTTCACTTCATCCTTGACGTCTGTATTTACATTGCTGCACTAAAAGTCAATCAGTATTGAAAACTACCAGTATTGAATCAACACTCGTTTGCTGGTGTCACTCGATGGATGATGATGACTATTACTTTTCATTTTGGACATACTTTACACGTGGCTTTATGTCCACAACACAATAATGCCACGCCCCAAGAATTAGGAAATGGGGGAAAAAAAACAATGATGTCAGCGGTCCATCTGGCGAGCTTACCTTGTGTCCATCCAGGGTGTAGAGCCTCTTGACGTGGTACTGCAGGAGCTCCGAGACCTCCTCCAGGAACAGCCCGAAGCTCCTCGGGCCTTTGCTTCTGAGCACCACCGTCTTCCTGAGGGACGGCTCGCTGTTTTTGATCAGGACCAGCCTCTTGGTGCGAGGCGGGAGCTCGTCGGACCTGCTGGTCCGATGGTGCCGGTGGTAGGGACACAGAGGCAACACTTGCGAGTGTAGCGCCTCCAGGGCTCGGGCGTGTCTCCACTGGGAGCACAGGTAGCAAGCGGCGACCTCGACCGCGTCAGGATGGGGGATGTGGGGCAGCCTGCAGGTGGCGTACTTGTGGGAAGCGGGGACGGCGCTGAAGCACTGGAAGCTGCGTTTGTGGGAGGACATGGCTGCGGCTCGGCCTTCCTCGAGCATCAGTAGATGCTATGCAGCTGTGCCGCCAATGTGGAGACTCCACATGTTCCTGGCCCCAGGCCTCGCCCTCGCCTGAAAGACAAAATTGCGCTCAGATTAGGGGAGTAATCAATTAACGGCTAGAAAAAATCTTGGGAAAATATTAGCCATTGTTGCATTATTGTTGGCAAAAAGCGTGTGGCTTCCAAAATAGCGCAAGTGTAAATGAAGACAACGATAACGAAAGGCAAATCCTCCACGTTCCTTTAAATAACGCGCTTAAATGTTGGCCAAAAGCGTCGGCCGTTAGCCCGTGCCGCTCGCCCGCAATCCGTCGGGATTAGCGCTACAAGGCGGAAATATCGGTAAATACAAATAAGACAGACAAAAGCAGGAGCAAAATCAGGGAAATATAAATAGGCCAAGCTTGACTGACACTTTTAAAGAAAGGCTTTAGCTCTTGTTCTTGTATTAGCGTCTTGCAAATCTATTCCATACTTGAAATACTTATTGTGTCTTGACGCAAACACAAGGATTCCCTTGGTGCCAACATGGCTGATGATGATTCATGCTGCTAAATTCCACATGACTGCTTATTTTCATCATTTAGAATCATCTTCGTGGATTTGCTTTTATTTTGGGCTAATAGCAGCCTGCCCATGCTATTTAAATCATAGTGCCAAAGAGTGCAGATACTTACTTTTGCTCTACGTTCATAATCCAAATTGCAGAAGACGAGGCGGAAAGTTGGATGAAGAACATCCAAGCGTCTATTGGAGCCCAGGTTGCAGTTTGCGGCCGGCGGCCGGCCGTCCAGCAGGAGCAGCAGCCCTCACTGCTAATCACACGCACGAGGAGGCTAAGGATAGCCTGGAAAGCTTTAAGGATAATCACTGGCAAGGTTGGACTGAAATCTGATGGACACGACTTACTTGGACCGCTTGCATTGCGTAAAGACCAGGACACTTTTAGCTAACGGCTTAATGTTGATCATTTTGTCTCGTCAATGTTTGGCTAACGCCTTCATATCTACCGATTCAAGACATATTCACAAGTCATTCTGAATGCTAGTTTCCGTTGCATGCTGGTTTGTTATAGCAAATCCATTTAAAAGAGAAAATGCACATAAATATTAATAAGTGGTATTCCTCAAGGCTCAATCCTAGGGCCACTTTACATCTTCTTTCGGCTGCTCTCGTTTATCTTTTTTTCTTTTTATAAGCGCGCCATCAAAAAGGGCATGAACAATGAATTCCGATATAGCCAGGGTGGGGTTCACCGTATTGTGTCATTGTTATGTCAGGACATGTGACCCGGAATATCTGTCTGCTAACTCGCCTACCTCCAATCTTTTAAGCTTTGCAGCGACATACGTAAGGCCAATCTTCCGACTCGTGTGTTTATGTGGGGGGGCAGCTCGGTCTCCTCAAGGACAAAAGGGAGCACCGCCCACCAGAGGTCAGACCTTATCAGAGGCCTCCAGACCAGCGGTGTGCCCTCGGCGAAGCGCTCAATCATCGGGGCCACCGTCGACAAGCCTGCGCAAACACGCACGCACGCACCACCTGTCGACAGCCTTAAGGAGCTTGATGGGTCGCCACCGGGGGTCTGTCCTAAGTGGGCAGATTTATGATGTCCTGACTCACTAAGGGGAGAAAATAGCAACGCAACTTCTGCTGAGTCACGTAAGGGCCAGCTTTTCATGACGTCATGGGTGATGGCCCCCAAGAACGACGTTAGTATAACGTTGACAGGACTCCACCATTTCCATCGGGGGGGGGGGGGGACACATGGCAAAAAGTGGTCCAGAACTAGGGCATGTGCAGCGCGGCTTAGCTGGCCTCAATTCAACCATCACAAGTAGTTAACGTCTCGGCGTGACTAAACTTAGCACCTTGGCTGCTGGATGCTGCTGACTTTAGGCCATTTCAGCTTGACCAAAATTGATATCAAAGTGCCCTGGGTCGGAATATTTGTGTTTAGACTCGTGGAGATGTGCACAACATGCTCTTGCAAAAAATAGCTTGGACTTGAGGTCCTCTTGAAATATCGATTGGAATAGATTGATACGGTTAAAAATCCACGTTTATCAAGTGTTCAATCAGAATGTTTTTTTCAGCCCGCCCATACAGTACGTATATAGCCGAGAGAACCTGCAGTGCTAATCCCTCAGTAATGAGATTGGCACGGCAGCAGATAATGAAAGCAGTCCAAAAAACTGCTGCTGCTGCTGCTGCTGCTGCTGCTGCTGCTGCTGCTGCTACTGCTGCTGCTTGGAGGTTAGCCAGTGAGGAAGATTCTTGCACTTTCTCACTTTCACGCCACTATTCAAGTTCACTCTCAAGACAAAACACAGATTACTTTACTTGCTGCGGCATTTAAGTGTTATTTGCATCTTTTAATGAGATCATTGAGCGGCAGCTTGTTGACACTACAAATAAAGTGGGCCTAAAATTGACCCTTGGGGGACACGGCAGGCAATATTGTTGACAAACACGTTCCATACGTGCGTTGCGTACACGTAGACGTGAGCGTCCTTGCTGTTTTTGCTTATCGGCGTGGGCAGACCCGTCTGCCCTTAAGTGCTCGGCCATCTGCAATAAACACACACACGCACGCACGCACGGCTACGCCGGCTCGTATCCTGTTTTCAAGCTGTCGACGGCACACTTTAGCGGCAGCAGAAACGGCAGCGCTGTCTCAACTCTTGGGAGGGACGGCAGCGTGAGTCACTTCCGTACGTTTCATTATTTGCGACAGACGCGGACCCCTTTTAGGGCGTCCGGCAGGAAGGGATTCCTTCGAGCTCATGAGCGACGCATGGCGGCCATAACGCAATGGAAAGGATGACGGCGAGCTGGTGGCAAGGTCGGCCGGGAGCGGGGCCCGTACCCGCCGAGCTCTTTTTAAGTTGAAAGCGGGCACATCAAGGCAACGGACGTGCCATGTGTCGGCGTTGACGTACGGACTCGCAGCCGTGCTTTAAGTTCCTCCGGGGAACAACATGCACTCAACGCACACTTCCACTCAGTAAAGGTCTGGCAGATGCATCAATAATTTGGAAATAATTGTGAATGTAACAATGGGCTACTTTTAGAGACATTTTGATACAGTCACGCACAAAACGATGTTACAGAAGCAAATCATCTTGAATCAAACTTTTCTCAATGTTGCAAATGGTATGGTGAAGGATAAATGGACAATTTCAGCCTCATCCTTCCTGCACTGGCAGCCATGTGCTGGCCTCCCCCCCGTATCTGCCGAGAACAGGTGCAGCGTTCACGGCGCAGGTACGGACGTCTGGGAGGCCCTTGGCTGCTTGTACAGTCCCCCAAGTTTTACAAAGGGGTCCCCATCTGCATGCCCACCCCCCCCCCCCCCCCCTCCGACAACCGCGCACACACACACGTATCATGTGCCACATGGCAGCCGTCCCTCGACAAGTCTGCTCCATTCTTCCAACACGCCTGCCTGCCACGCCGCCCGTTGTCGAGCCACAATGAGATGAATGGCACCCATAATCCCTTGCTGCAAGATATGTGTGTGTTTCCATGTCTTTTGCTCCTTCTGGCCTCATTTAGGTCCAAGAACAAATTGCAAACAGGTTCTTAGCTTGCCGTAACACACTCCACTCCAGCAACGTTTGCTTAGCAATGGGATATGTCCATCAGACACACTCAAGTCACAAGTCAAATAAATTCAATCATAAAATAAATCAAATGCACATTTTTGTTCTGACCGCATTGGTCTGATTCTTTGGGCCTAATCAGCAGCATTTGCCCGATTGAAATAATACAAATTAAATACGACGATGGTTAAAATAAAACAAAGCTACAATTATTTACCATTCACCAATTCGAATTTAAAAACGTTTTTCATCAACCTACCGGATGCCAGTGACACATAGTGACAATGCCAAGCTCTTCCACTAGGTGGCAGCAAGTCCAATTAACCTGTGTTTCTACATAGTAAATATGTTTTGGTTCAATAAAGGTTGAGTCACGTAATTGAAATTGGCCTTTTCCTCTTACGTCTCCAATTAGCGTGTGGAGAATGTGACCTCTGCAAAGTGACGCGATTGGACGACGAGGACCAGCGCCATCGCCAGACAGTCGGCCTCCTGCGCGCCTCCGGAGGGCTCGGACGGCTTTCAAGTGACTTTAAAGGCGGCGGATGGATAATACTTTGCGCAGCTGTTCCGTGGCGTTTTACCTTGACGGCCTGCTTGTTGTTTGTTTGGTCAGGGAAGCGACATGACGGCACGGGAGGAAAGAGGAAACATAAGAGACTACCTGACAGCCTCATTCCACCGGCCCGACCCCGGCCCGGCTGGAACGCGGCCAGCCGGCAATCAGGCAGCGAAAAAAAAAGAAAGAAAGAAAACAACCAGAGGAGGGTCTCTTTGTTTGCTCAGCCCGTGTTGGTGTACACGAGCAAATATTGTGCATCTTGCAAGTTGGCCAGAGGTTTGATTGGGACGTTGTACTTTCTGACCTCTTAATGAGAAATGCATAGTTTCCGTTATTTATGACACTGCAGTAGTAACTTGACTTGGAAGGTGAATTCCGAGCTCCAGTCTCTAAATTCATTCAATTCACGTGTTTTAACGAATGCTCATCTTGTGAATTGCAGCGTCCCCCAAGGCTCAATTTTAGGTCCACTTCATTGGCATTTCCGCGTGCTGCCGTTGCGTGAAATTATTACTCTTTCTAATACTGCTGTCTCTCCTGACCACAAAGTAGCCCATGCCATGTTTTGTTCTGTGAAAAAAAAAAGAGCGTTGAACCTACCAAAAGCGTCGACTCTCTTCTTTAACCCCAAACAACGGCAGCAGACTGTGGGTTGGTTTCACCAAAAACACCAGCTTCTGACCAAAAAACAGAGAAAAGAACAATGTCAAGCAATCACAGAGACAGGACAACAACAAGTAACAAAAGTGCACAATAAGGGAACATATATTTTAAATAATGGTCATTATGTTGTGCCATGAAAAATAGCATCAGTGCACTGAACTTGCCGAGAAATGCTCTGATCTGGTGTCAGCGTGCAAACGGCATTGTTTGTCCTTGAGTGGATGGATGGGACATGCTAACGTGTCTTTACCCAGGGAGTCTGGCCGCAAACACCCCAGAGTTGACCCCGACGAGCCGGAGGAGCGCCACTTTCTCAGCCGGGGCGCCCAGGGCAACGCCAGCGCCGCCCCTCCGCCGAGGCTACTAATAATAATGTCGTCACCCTGAAGGAATGCGCCGCAGACATGATGAATGTTGTCACTCTTCACATTTTAAGCGACGCACACACCTAGTCTCCCCCCCCGATGAACCATCGTGATAATCGGACGTTTACAGTTTATTTCCCTCCATTTCCTAAATTGCTTTTTAATCAAAAATATATTCTTTTTTAAAGGATGAATTCTTAAAATAATAATCAATCGTAATAATAATCGTAATCTTAACCAGCCCAATACCATAAAGATCATTGACAAATATTGTAAGATCTGCCAAGAACGAAATTTA
This sequence comes from Syngnathus scovelli, assembly GCF_024217435.2. Lineage (NCBI taxonomy): Eukaryota > Metazoa > Chordata > Actinopteri > Syngnathiformes > Syngnathidae > Syngnathus > Syngnathus scovelli. The sequence goes on along the minus strand of NC_090866.1, from coordinate 11,312,867 downwards.
CAGTGAGAACTCAACGTTTTGAGATTGGACTCTGCGGTGTCGTTTCAGCTCGCCGGGTCCAACTTCCCATCTCACTGCAATGTCGGGACGAGCCAGGCCCAAACATCCTGACACGGAGCGCCCCCACCCCACCCCTCCCCTCCTCGCACCTCCCCAACCACCTTATCAGGCAGGAAACACCGCTCCTCCGCCACATCCTCTTTACAAGAAGCACGACTCAAGCTTTCCCAAAAAACCCAGGAAGAGCCGCCAGACTCCAGGATTTGTCAGAGACCCCCCCACCCACACACACACACAAAACACCCCCCACCCCAAATTCCTTTTATCAGAAAAAATGGAGCGAGTTTGCAAATCAAAACGCCGCATTTATTTAGGTATTTTCTGCACGGACAAGATAGAAGGGCGTGAAAGAAACCCGGAATTGTGGGAAAACAAAGGGTAAGGTGGACGGAGGCGAGCACGCGTGGCTTTGTTGTCGTGGCTAATCCTCAAGAGGGGATAACGATGACGGCGGCAGTGGGCGGCAAGCAAAAAAACAAGCAAAACACCATTCCAGTATGCACCACCATCGGCTTTTATTGACAAGTTTGCTTTGTACAGGAAATGACAATCCATCACTTTTAAATTACACTCTAAATCAGCATACATTTATCCTAGACGTGATTATATAGATATTTATATTATTAAGCATTTGATGGGGGGGGGGGGCGCACCGGGGGCTAAAATCTCATCGGGGTGACAAGCAGCGACTTGGCGAGAGCCAGGATTACAAACAACGTCCATCTGTGGTTTTGCATTTACAAGTTGTGTCTGAAATGCACACAAGTAGAAGGGCCCCGCTAGCCTTCCCTGAGGTGCCCCGTTTTAGCGTCGCTCCTTCCAAGGTCGCTCTGTGGTGTTGTTACGGCCGTTCAAGACTTTAAACTGCTCGTACGACGGTCGTTTGTCCAAATGTGCGCTGTTATTGACTGGCCACTTCTCTTGCCAAACGTCTTCAGCTACCCGAAGTGTAAATGAATAATGGCTGGTCGTTTTTGATAAGTGCCTTGTGATCTGTTAGCCCGCTTCTCTTGCCAAACAGTCTGGAAACTGCTGGGACAAGCGGTCAAGAAAATGGATGGATGGATGGATGGATGGAAATGCGCACCATGTTAGGTGTACCCTACCCTCACCAAAGGTCATCTCAGGTAACCCCTAATTCCTGACAATCTTAATAAGAACCATGGATGGATGGTTGTCGTCTATACAGTATGTGTGCTGTGATTAACTGGTGGCCAATGCTTCTCTCGCCCAAAGATGACCTCCATCTACCCGTGACCTTAAAGAGGAACAGTGCTAGAAAAGGGACGGTCACATTTCGTAAGCGTCTTTGATTGCGGTCGTCCCTGAATTCACGAGATGCCGTAATTGTTGTAGTAGGCGGCGGTGGCGTCGGCCAGAACCGAAATCAGACTGGTTTCTGTGGCGGTACTGGCGGCGGACACCTGAATGTGACCCGTGACGGTGACGGCCCCGCCTTGCTCGGGATGGAAGCCGCCCCCTCCGGAGTTGAGGTACTGGTCAAACTCATTGCGGTCCACCTCACCCAGGAGCTCGGCCTGGCTAAGCTGATCCAGAGTCTCCAGTTGGGCTTGCGTCTCCGGCGGCGGAGACAGCTGCCCCATGTGGCCGTGCTGGAGGCCGTGGTGAGTCAGGGGGAACGGCGAGGCGCCGTAGTACGAGCCGTGGATCAGGCCGCCGTTATTACCGGGGGTCATGTGGGACATGTGCGCGCCCCCGCAGTGGAGCTGGGTCTGAGCGTAGTCCAGGTGGTACGGCGGAGGGCTACCCATGTGGCTCTGGTGGTGCTCGGCGGGGGACGAGCAGGAGATGGAGGGGTAGTACGACGGAGGCGCGTGCTCTTGATCCACGGCGTCCAAGGGGGACATCTCGGGAGGGGTGGGAAGGCCGTAGGGGTAGGTGTCGAACCCGCCCGACGCCGCCGGGTCCCGGAAGCTTCGCACGCCGGGAAGGGTCGGGCCGGGACTGGAGAAACGGACCCCCGACGCCGGGTTGCTCCCGTCATCCTTCTCCAGCGGCCGGCACAGGGCCCGCTGCTCGGGTAGGGCGTTTTGGTCGGGGGCCATGCCGCCCAGGAGGAATGCGGGGTCCACGCGCTTGCAAATGCGCTTGAGTTGCTTCTTGCGGCGGGGCCGGTATTTGTAGTTGGGGTAGTCCTGCATGTGCTGCACACGCAGGCGCTCGGCTTCCTCCACGTACGGCCTCTTCTGGGGGGGTGTCAGGGCTTTCCACGATTTCCCTGAAGGAAAACGACCACATGCGTGATTCGACTGTCATCAAATGGCCGCCACATTGTAAATAGAACTCGTAAAAATGGAAGACACTGACTTGTACAGGAAAATGACAACTTGGTACTGAACTAACCATTTTGACAATATTGATGTCAAGACTGGACATTGAAATATTTGTTCACATTTATCTTAGGCGTTACTTCAAAGTAATCAACATGCACATTCATTTGAATAAAATTGCTCCTGTGGAATGTGCTTTTGGATCATTTCCAGTTTGAAGATGACAGGTAGCATTTGCTAATTCATTCAAAATATAAAGAAGGCTTGAGTCAACTTTGAAGTGAATGTTTTCAACTTCGAGATATCTAATGTGAACGCACAACATTAAGGAATTTTTAAATAAGGAAGTTAAGGAAGTTTTGAATATTTTTTCGAGCCTCAACTTAATTTGTCCAGTGACTGGTTAAATACAAAACAAAGCATGTCGAGATTTCTATATTAACTAGATAAAATGTGGTAATTGAAAAGATTTAAAAATAATATATCTATCAAAATATTATTTATATATTCCAAGGTCTTTATTCCTGGGTAAATTTAACTGTTCAAGCTTTGAATTAAATGAGTTTCCGCTTAAAAGACATGAATGTGCCCAAGTTGAGTAAACATTGAGTTAAAGATTTATAAATCGACCCATAAAACCAGGAAATTAATTTATGATAAAATGTCACATAATAGAAGTCTTTTATTAATGTGTAAGATTACATTGTTTAGGATTTAAAATGACCTATCGAAAGTGCCCATGAGAAAAATCCTCTTTCCATCCAGAATGAGACTTGTAAAAGTCAGAGTATCGAAGAAGGGAGTTGATTTAAATAGTTAAAAATAATGACAAGAGGTTTCTTTCTGTGCGAGGTGGACTCTTAAAATTATAAATTGGATTTTTTTTAGCCACTAAAAGTGCACAAATGTCCGAGATCATTTTATTTGTCAATTTTGGCTTTTCCTTTTTTTTTAAACTGTCTTTGTATCAATTTGTTTTACCTGTGTTTGATTTACAAATATAGTGTAAGCGAGACGCACATTAAATTATTTGAGTCAATTTGTAATGCATTCATCATGAGAAATCTTGAAGTAATAGTTACTAGAAAGAGGCCTGATAAAGATGGAAACGTCTTGAAAAAAAAAACAGTTACTGCACTTCTGCATAATAATAATAGTAATGCTGATAGACTTACCAAGCATCTTGCTGAGCTCGGCGTTGTGCAGGTCTGGGTTCTGCACGGCCAGCCGCTTGCGCTCGTCCTTGGCCCAAACCATGAAGGCGTTCATGGGCCGTCGGATGCGGGGCTCGGGCGCCTTGTCCCCGACGCCCCTGTGGACGTCGGCGGCAGCGGCCGAGGTCGCGTCGCCGTCCGCCGGGGGACACTCGAACGACTCGGGCCACGACGAGTAGGCGCTGATGAGGGCGGCCATGTGCGCGCCGCCTGCACGCCAAAGTTGCAGAGTTGCACTCTTTCGCTTCCAATCAACCACCGCGTGCGTAATTGGGATTGAAAATGCAGACGGGTTTCGATTTGGTGCGAAAAGACGAGTTGTTGGCAATCCAAAGGACTACGGGAAGGTGTGCGCGCGCTCCTCCTCGGTGAGGTGTGATCCAGGTTCTCCTATTGCGTCGCGAAGGGGGTTTATATTTGAGGAGGGGGGCTCGAACCTCGGCTCCTCCTCGGCGAGTCCCAAGCAAAAATGTGACGCACGCACCAAATATGCTCACTGCGCTCACTTCGCTGAGTCCGTTTTAAAACAGGATGGAAACTAGTTTTTTTTTTTTGTCTAAGGTTGACATTCCTCTTTAGTGATGATGCTTTTGGTGGCGCAAGCCGTGACGCGCCCAAAAACCTATCAGACCTGTTGTTGTGGTGCGTTCAGGTGCGCGTAAAAAGCGCATCAGGTGGCGTCGGCCATTGGAAAGAACGATACCCCAACTCACTCCTGACAGTGACGTAATATGTGTCGAGTTTTCCCTAAATTTGAGTCACGGTGAATTGATTTCCTATCAATTTCATGAAATGACCACATGTACATAATTTATTGCACAATGATTAGTTATTATATTTAGAAATAAAAAAAATCCCCCAAATTTGGACCCTTCCACCCAACCTTTCATTCTTTTCAAACATGCATAAGTTCAAGGGCAACTTTCCATCCTGCAAAGTTGCACCTAACTCTAACTTGGCCTATCACATACAATGAAGGATTTGGGGTAGTTAACTTATTTTTACACTTGGGAGATAAAAAGCTGAACATACACTTGCAACACTAATCAGCTTCCTTCTGTGGCTGCAAGCGAGCGTGTATCAAATCTGGCAGTTCCTGTTGACAGGATTCTCATGGCTTGTTGTAGCCAGAGGAGCTCGCACACACATCCACACACACACTAAGCTACCGAGAGCAGGCGGGTCAGAGGTTATTGGTTGACAGATTTAAATCAGGAAGATGAGTGCACCAGACCGCGCTTTCCGAACAAAGTTACCAAAATACAGCATAAACATCCAATTTGTGCGAGTACAAAAGTCATTTAAAGGAAATGCATCGAGCCAAGCTTGTGTGCGTGTCCCACAAGGCTCAATTTTAGGGGTACTACTTTGATCTGTCAATGTCGTCATTGGCATAAATGAACAGTTGACAGCTTCACCTTTGATGCCAACAGACCAAACCGGTAAACTGTGCGCACAAAGATGGATTTGAACCTTTGAGCTTCAATTTCTTACCTTTATCACGTTTGATTCTTTTTCCTATCTGTCTATTTAAATACGTTTTAGGTTATTGCCAACTGTATCATTTTAGTAGTTTATCTGTTCTCGGTTTCGAAACTTTGCTCGAAGCTATTTTGATCAAGTCATTACTGCTAATTATGACATTATTTTTAACTGCTTTTATGCAGTATGGCATTTCGCCACAGCCAAATTGCTGCCAATCAAAGCGCTTCAGCGACGTTCCGTACAGCGCTCGTGAGAAAATGCCACTGCAACGAGTTTTTCTCACATTCATCGTGCGTCATTTGAAAAACAGGCCAAATCAAGGCCCCCGCAGAGGAACATAAGTACAGCTGTGCCAAGTGCTTGTCTTACCTTGAAGGTGCTGCCCCTGTTGACCTTTGACCCATACAACAGCCTGTGCAGATGCCTGCATAGTTTTATCCAGGTCTGCCTTTAATTGGGTTTGTTTCAGAAGCAGATGAAGTTTTGGTCGATTTTTTTCTGGATTTGACCGACTTTATCCTAACCTGCAAATCAAAACACAAATAGGCCTCTACAAATATGGCAGCAGAAAGCTCAACACATTTCTCTCCAGCAAAAGTTGAATGTTTCAAAATACCACGGTTGTTTTTTGTTGGGTGCTTTGGGCTGGGGGCAAAAAAAAAAAAAAAGGCCATCTTTCCCACACAGAGGAAGAGGATACACCACCTGACACCCCAGATTGTGCCTCCCGCAGACACATGGGTGATGTATAGCCTCGCATTTCCCCTCAAAACACTGATTTGCAGTGAAAGTCAGGACGTTGGGCACATGATGCAAGTCGACCATCGTAACGCCCCGACATAACTGCAAAAACAATAACATCGCTTCATCAAAGGGGCTAAAAAAAAACAAAAAAACAATGCAAACATGAGTCAAATTGTGCACAAAATGACATTGAAGGGGGGGGGCAGCGCATTTACTGGCATTGTTTTGCTCTGCCTGCCAAGACAAAAACTACTTGAGCAGGTTGAATGGAGCAAATGAAGCACCAGCCCAAAAGGTGGAAGTCACAACAATCATCTCATGAGAAATGAGTTGAAAAGAAGACAAAAACTCATGCGCAACATTTTTATGTCTCGGAAAATTGCCAGAAAGTCAGACACAAAGTCTACCTCTGTATTTTTATGTTGATATATGGATATACATATTTGCGAGTAGAAATAAGACCAAAAATTCAGTGTTTGTTTTGTCAGAGAAATACTAATGACAGTACTTTATTTTTGTTTTGTCATCAGATTGAGATCAAAAGTTGAGATCATACTTACTTAAAGAATAGAGAGAAGTTTCAATCCTTTTGCTCTCTTGTGCTCTCAAATTTGCATGAAAGCTGAGCCCTAAATTTTGAGTTCATCATAAAGAACTGGTGAGAAAATGACCATTTTCTCGATAACACACAAAAAGGCTTGAATTGTTTTTGTCATAACATGGAAAGTTTTGCTGCAGAGGAGACAACAAGCCACGGCCTCTTATCTCCTCAAGTTGAGTTGGATCTTTTTTTTAGTCGAAGGTGTCCTCAAAAATGAGCCCTAGATTTTATTTTGAGAAACAAGTGGGAAAATACACAATATTCCGTTCGCCCCGTTGACTGACTGTGTGCAGCATGGTGTTGTTGTTTTTTTGAAAGTCCATTCATGGTGTTTTGCATCTCCAGATAAATCAGAAAGAAATGACGAACTTCAAAGGCGTTTCCTTAACAAACTACAAATGTCACCTTTGCTCTTTCCTGGTCTGAGTCATCTCGGCCGTGATGGCGGCCACGGACAAACACGTTAGTCGTGTGTCGTGCTCAGAAAAGAAGAAGAAAAAAAAAAAAAAGGATTTCCTCGTTACCGTCAAGTTGGTCCATCACGATGCATGTGCTCGTGATGAACGGGTGGGCGGGGTCTGTCAACAAGCACCTGCGTCAACCGCAACTTTTCTGAAAGGGAAACAATGACATATGCACTTCCCGTGATGTGTTAGCATTAGCATCAAGCGAGCAGAGAACGTGCTCAACTCCATTTTATGTGGTTTTGGAAAAACCAGATGGGATTTTTGTGGTCACATCTCAAAATGAGTCCATCCAATTGAATGAATTGGGGTGAAATTGTGGTTAAGGTGCTGGAGCGGCTCGTTATTCCAATCAATTCATTATCTCAATTAATGTAATGGCTTGGGTTGGGCGGCAACAATGCGAGGGCTTGAAGCGGCCGGCGCCTTGGATGATGGCTCATTTCCAGAATGTTTTGCGGTACGTCTGATGTGGCTTAACCCGTCATTGCTACCCATCATTGATGCCAAAAAAAAATTAAAAATTCAAATTTCATTTCCTCAATTGCTCACATATCTTGGCGCTTTTTCTTTTTGTGCTTTTTGGATTTCTTTTGGACCGTCTCCTCTCGACCCTCGTCAGCTGTTTCATGTTCAACCGCCGTCGTTTCACTCGGCATGTGCTTTTTCTGTTTCTTTGACTTCTTCTTCTTCTTCTTGGAAGCTTTCCGCTCCTCACAGGCCTCCTCAGCTGAGTTTTCATTCGCATCATCCTCACGTTGTCTTTTCTTCTCTTTTGAGGACTCCGAAGCTTCCCTCACACCGTTTGCTGTTTCCATCTCTTTCTTTTTCTTCTTTTTGGGGTCTTCCGACCCCTCCGCAGCGGCATCGCTCTGACCGCGAGCCCTTTTCAGCTGGGCCATCCTCTGCGCAAAGTACTCCTGCATGCTGAGGGTGCTGGTCGACTGCCCGGTGGTGGAGTCAGAATCGTCGCCGCTCTCCTGAAGAAGAGAAGATGAGGTACATCGTGAAGTCCATTCACTGGGGTGATTTGTGCGTCACAAGATAAAATCAAATGTCCGAACTTTAACAAGAGTGTGCATTTGACAGAGAAGGTTTATTTCGAACGAGCTAGTATGAATAAAGCCTCCTTGCCTAACATCTGAACCGGCACGACTCGTTTTGCCATGAACAATCGTTCTGATTGAATAAATGAAGAAATGGCTTGGTGACGAATCTAGCACGTTGGAACAACAATGTCCAAACAAATATTCAGTAAGTAAAGTTTGATGTCAGTTCAACTTCTTCCATTTTCTATTTGGACACATTTTCCTGTCCTTGGATGTAAACGGTGGGGGCGGTGGGGGGCCAGAGCAAGACCACAAAATGGTCTCCTGCCCCTTAAATCAGGCGCTCCAGCGGAATAGACGGAACCTGGCCGACTTCAGGAAGGCCGAGCGGGTCTATTTGTCACCTGGCGCTGGTGAGCCATTTGTCTCCATTTTCCTAATGGCCTACTCAATGCATAATGATTTGCGCGGAAGAATACGCCACTTCCTCCTGAGGATCGCGCCAAACAATGCGCACTTACCTCGGGCGGCCTTTTAGAGGCAAATTGAAAAGCGGCCCGTTGTGTGGCGTCACCTCGCTCTTTGGCCTTTAAGCTTTTGTCTTTCTACGTTGACTCTCAAGGCTGATTAGCATTCAAGCGATCAATCTTAAACACACAAAGGGCACCTGCTCGTCAATACTTTTGCAGATGATTGTGCGACGTATAGATATCATTGATTAAGGCGGCAGTGTGACGTAAAAAAAAAAAAAGTGATGAACAATTGAGGGATCGAACTGCAAAAATAAGAGCGAGAGAAATCAAACATTCAATGGTTGATGGTTGCGACCGAGTTCCTGGAGTGGAACAACAAAGTTTTCAGCCTGACCAGAGAAAACTTTTGCACTTGCTGGGCCATTAAAAGAAACTTTTGCAAGTTGTGAGAAAAATCCATACTCGCACAATGGCCGCGGCGGAGAGCGCCGACGGGGCTTCGGAGCGAGCTGACGACGCCAAACAACGTGTTAGCGGGGATTTGGGGCAAGATGGCTGCGGGCCACTTTACAAGTGCCTGTGAAATTACTCGCTCTCCAGAGGAAGCCGGCAGGGAGGCGGGGAGCGGAGAAACATCTCCATCAGGTGAAAAGTGGCTCAAAACTTGCTATGTGGTCCTCGCCACCGCCGGGGGGGCCCCATTACCACCACGCAAGACCAAAGTGCTGCGCTGGGCATTTGTGGTCAGCGCTATTGGCAGCCTGACAGATTGTCGATGGCAACAAGTTACTAGGACACATTTTAGGATTTGCTTTCTTCCTTTGAGCAGCTCATCTGGTTTCCTGTAACATGGAATTAGCGCTTTTGCTAGCGACAAAGGAAAAACAAAACGTGAAATGTGAGCGCCGGACATTTTATTGGTTGCCACGCAACACTTTGAAAGGCCTTTTAATAACTTTAGAATGGGGGGAATTTCCAACCCTGAAAATCTCAATCTTGCTCATTTTCAACTCTGGCTTAGTCCACATTTGGGGTGAGAATTGGAAAGGTTGGAGAAAGCACCTATGTCAAAGCACCATCCTTCTTCTCCTCCTCCTCCTTCCCGGCCGGCCCTGAACCCCAGGAAGAGGATGCGTTCAGCGCACCGCGTGCAGCCCCGAGATAAGGCTCCTTCGGCAGAGGAGCGGCCTGGCTCGCTATCGGCCTTTCCTGTGCCGCGCTCGCCCCAGGTGGGGGCCGTGGAATGGGGGGGGGAGGGGAGTAACACACGGAGGGCCCGTGGAGGCTCCATGAGAAAAGAAGAGCGGGCGGGAAGGCATTCAACAGGCCGCCTCCGACAAGAGCGTGCAGTTTTTATCTCTCGCAGCTAATGAAGCCGCCGCGGGCCAAGCCAGGAGCCGCCGCGTGTGCCAAGAGCATTCAAGGAGGCGGGCGGGCGGCGAGCAGGACGGCCAGCCGAGGGGACGTCTTGGCTGCCGCTGGATAACGTTTGCTCCACGTCCAGTCGAACCTTGCCCGGCAACATGCACAATAGTGCAAAAATATGTGACAATGAGTGAATGCGTTAGCGTTAACTCATTCACTGCCTGGAACGCACGATGAGGTCGCCGTTATCGGAGTGGGACGAAAAATGCTTTTTACGCAATATACTTGCTGTTTTTTTTCCTTTCCGATAATTTGCAGCCAATATTGCTTGGCTTGGTAATTGCGGCGGGTGCCCTCATTGTCCTGCCACAATAATAAATTTGGCGATACTCGGGGTCTATGGATCAGGCCCTGATTAGCCAGCTGTCGCTCCCTGATGAGCGCCAGGGTCCAGCAGCACCATCCTTCATGGCCTTGATGTGGGCGGACGGGGAAAAGAGAGGAGAGGGGAAAAAAAAAAAAAAAACAGGTCCCTGGTAAATAAGACAACCGACTGTCGCCATCAATAACTTTGCCGCAACGTCACTCAGCACCAACGCTGGAATTTCCGTCCGCACTCTTCCCGCAAACTGTGTTGTCTCCCAAGAAAATAAATGCCTTTTGAATAAGAGAGCGTTTATCATAAGCTAAACAAATGAAGGCGGAATTATGCATGCGGCGTGAGCGCCTCATTTTTGCTCGCCGCCGCAAACGCTTGGCGAAAAACGCCCACCCCGAGCCCTCGGAGGGACGACGGCGAGGCCACGGCGCCTGGCCGTGATTTATTCAAGTCGGTGATTAAGGCGGGGAATCTTTGGCCGGTTAGCTTCAGCAGACACTAATTAGCCTGGCCCCGTCGTAAGGAAAACGCAGAAACCTTCTTGCTGTTTTTTTCGCCTCCTTCCAGCGCTAATCTGTAAGTGTCAGCGAGCTGGCCGACAGCGCTAAACGTACGACTGGCGGTGGGGAGCGCGGTTTAGCCGAGTGTTGGTATGTTGTGGCACGACGGCTGATGGTGAAGGGGGTAGCGGACAAAAGGTTAAGCCTTCAATTAGGTGTTATCTGAGCGGCTCACTTTAAGCATGACGCCCTGCGAGAGAGCAGCGGACCGTGAAACTGCCACGCCAAACTTCGGCACGCACGGCAACGACATTCTTGCCCCAATACAAGCAAAAATATTGTCATGACAACCGAGACAGATGAAATTGAGATGTTGAAATAATTGGAGTTGAGAAGCAAATTGCTTTGTTTGCACGGTTACCAATCAACATTTGGATTGCGGCACAAATCAAAATATTTATAAAAAGTACAAATTTCAATGCTTGGATGAATTCAAATATCTTTTGCGGTTCCCGGTACTTGCTAATTTTGATCATTTTTTCTAGTAAAGGGTAGCTGGGATTTGCATCTAAAAAAAAAAGATTTTTTTTTGTTTAATGCAATTTCAGCAAATTATCACAAAGCGCGCCCCGCTCCCTCCACCTAAACACGGCATCAGATTCACGAAGGCGGTAACCCCTGCCGCCATGCGATATTTCATGCGGACGAGATGTGGGCGGCCAAGCCTCGCAACAGGTGCTCCCCGACGGGGCTCAGCTCAGCTAAGCTCTCAGCAGGCGTGGGAGAGGCCGTAGGGTGGGGGTGGCTGGGGGTCACGCTGACCCCGAGAAGGCCGGGCGGCGTGCCGAGCGTCTGACTCCAAAACAAGGCCTGCGCTAAATCATCTTTAAAGCAATTGCAAAAGGGGACTTTGCAATAATCTGGTTACTGCTTGGGATGCTTGCTTGATTGGTAAACTCGCAAACATCTTTGTAAAAATCTTGACACTATTAAATGGGCCGACAGAAAATTGAAAGTGAGATTTTTGCATCCCCATTTTCTGTGCATTGACTCGACTAAAAATTATTTTCTTTCACTTGGCCACTACACACACACAAAAAAAAACCCCTTACGATTCCGAAATGTGTCACCGCAGACAGCTCGGAATGTGCACTTGGGCAAATAAAAGCGTGCCTCGTTTCCACCTTTCAACTGAGCCGGCGCTTTTAAAAAATGACTAACTTTTGCTGATGTATGAATCGGCGGGGAGTCTATTTATCAGCAGGCCCCCTGCGCTGGCCCGCCCGGGTCCCTCAAGTCGCCAGCCGCCGTGCTCCCCTTTGACTGATTAATTAGCCAATCAGAGGCCATTTTTCACCGGGCGGCACAGTGGTTTATTTCGGCTAATGCCGGGCTTTCCGGCCGGGGGCCCGCCGAAGCCTCGTCTGCTTTTTCGGCCGGCTCGAGCGGACCGGCCAAGAGGTGCCGGGGAGATAAATCAAGCCGGGCCGCAGCCTCCGAGCGGCTCCTCTAACGAAACCCCCCGAGGAGGTCGGGGTGGGCCGGCGGAGGGCCGCGGGACTGCCGGGGGCGCTGCTCGCCCGCCGATAAGCGCGGGGGGAGACTGCCAGAGCGCCTTCATTTAAAAAGCGGCCGCCTCGTTTTTTGATACCTCGCCGGCCTGTCGTTTGTCACGCCGTTGAGTAATTGTGTTGGGGGGCAACAAGAGGAGACGCGAGGGGAGGGGGGGTGGAGTGCGTGGGACGGGTGATGGATAGCGCGGCGGGGCAGATGGACGGACGCTTCACTGCTGGCCCAAATGATGTCATACATTTGCTACACGGAGGGAAGTGGAAGGCTTGAAATGACACCGCTTTCCGTTTTCAACTTTGCTGACAAAGTTATGGAGTGCAACTAATTGCTTGATGCATTTCTTTTTTGACGGTCTCTACGATTTTCACCAACGGAGGAACCGGAAGGTAACCGCCCGCCGTGTTATAAAGGATTCAAAAGTGAGCCTCGTTGTTGTCCTAAGGCAGATCTGGGCAGGATCTCACTCAGGTGGACCTGATGTAGCCCGACCCATCTGTCTTTGCTTTGATGAACACGTGCGTGTCGGGGGAGCGTTGCGAGCAGCGATAAGAGGTGAGCAGGAAGGAAGCGCGTCACCGCAGAGGAAGGAAAAGCGCCCAGCGGTGGGCGAGCGGACGGGAGCCTGGAACGGGACGCAGCAGCGCTTGAAGATTCGTGACGGGGTGTCCGCGAGTGCCGATCGGCTCGCGTCTCCTGGATGCAGATGAGCCACAACGCTCGCGGACGGCAAAAGTATTTTCAATGTTGTAAATAGCCGAGCGGGTCGTGCATCACCCGCGCAGCTCGGAGGCTGCCGGGCTCGGATACGAGGCCTCGCGGGACGCCATTGTAATTGTCTTGAATTTTTTTTCCAATACGGTCGCTCAATGGCGTCCCCCCTGGCTGAAAAATAACAAGCCATAACCGAGCGATTAGGGAGCGAACGGCGTTGCGCCTTTCCAATGCTAATCGGCCGGGGAGCGGCGGCCATTGTGATGCGCCGGCTCGACACCTGTGAGGGGGTTTGTTTAGGGGATTCGCCCATGCCAATTTCTTCAAGACAAATGTTGGAGATAACAAATAAAGCCAATGAAGGTAAAAAAAATAAAAATGTGTGTCACGTTACCGAGGAGCCTTCGACATCTCTGCAGTGGCGTAGCATGCAGCTGAATTGCACCAGCCGTGTGGCTCACTTTATTTATCTTTTAGTTAACACGTTCATCCTTTTGTTTGCGGACAGTTTACTTGTTTAATATTACATTTCATATTTTTTCCCATATAATTTGGACTATCATGGCTAAAAGCTACTGCAAACCTCAAATAATTAGAAGGCAATGATCGTTGCACAAAAAGAGCTGCAAACTTGAAAAACTGCCAACTGGAAACACTTTTTTTTTCCTTCTTCTTCACAGAGCTCAGCAGTTTTTATCAGACTTCAATACCGCGGTGCACACCTGAGGAGAGGCCCGCGAGACACGCGTGTGATGGCGAAGGTGGACGTGGTGTCGGCGGTTCAGAGTGCAAATCCTTTAAGTGGATTTGGGCGCTCTCGCCACCCGTCAGTGGCCGCTGCCGGCGACGTTAAAAGCCGCACGCTGCGATCAGGCTAATCCTGGGCCGCGGGCCGCCTCATGAGGAGGGACAGCACAGCGCAGCAAACTCGGGCCTGCCTCAGCACCAGTAATTTAGGGTCATCGCCGCACTTTAGCTCAGCTCGGACCAGGTGGGAAAAGCGACGCCATTTTGAGTTTGATGTCTGTTTTCACGTACAGTTGGACCTCGACTTGAGTGCCGCAACGTTTCAGTTGGATGATTTATTTGGTGTCATCTGATACCGGTACCGGTTGCCCTCTTGTGGCCAATTATTGATTAGGAACTCCAAAAATAGAAAATGGACTTTCTTTTCAGGCAATTTTAAGGAGAATTGCTGCTTGGGTCTAAATTGAGTAGCGTCCGACGTCCCTAATTAAAAGTACTTGTGTGACATACGTACCTGCTCGTCACGTTTGTTAACCTTTGCTCTCTTTCCAAAGATACAATTGAGGTCCGTTGCACTTCGGGAGGAGAGGTCTTTACCTGCAATGACAAAAGACATGAATTTGACAAAGATATGTTTTTAAAACACAATGGTAAAACAAAACCAAACAAAGCTAATGATTTTATTTTGTGGGGAGACTCAAGCCATTATTAAGCGCCAAGCATACGAAGTGCGGAAGGACGTCGTCAAGCGCGACGTCTGTCGCCAATGCGGAATTATAAAAATGCAGACATCTTAAGTGTATGTACGCAAACTTGAAGAAAGGGCGGCTTTGCTTGTGTCTGCCGGGATAAAACGGCAAAGAAAAATAAACTCGGGGCCCCGCCTCCAGACTCCCACCACTCTCGGGGCCCCGGCCGGCCTCAAAGAGCGCACACTCGTCCGTCTCGGGCCCGGGTCCTGTTCGTACAGCTGCATCCTCTTCCTTCAGCGAGCCTCTGATAACATTTGGTTATTTATTGCTCTACCAGCTCTATCTCCCCGCACACCCTTTGGCTTTTGGAAGTCGCCGTGCGCATGCGAGGCTCTGAGAAGCTCAACCAAGAAAGCCAGTTAAATAAATAAATAGGCTTGCCGGGAGGGAGGAGAGCGCGGGGTCCAGGGTGACCTGTCGGGAGGTGCGGGAGAGGAAGAGGCTGTCAAAAAAAAAATGGCCGCCTGGCAGGTGAAAGTGCAAATTATGCGGTGATAAAAAGCCCACGTTTCCTTTTTCGCGTTCAAAAGGTGGCAGAGGGCCGAGCGTGTTGTTCGATATATCGGGTTCGCCGAAGCCGTCCGACCGGACAACCTTACGAGCGTTATTTCCAAAAATAAAAATCTAAGCGGTGATTACACAATGGTGGATGAGATGCACGGCGCAGGAAGAATGTAAGGAGCAGGCTGCGGGCGTGACAGCTGATGGATGGAGGTGGCAATTAAAAGTGGGTTACCGCTTTATGCCGCGGGCCTGCCACTAAGCAGCAGAGATTTCACTCACTCCCCCCTCGCAAACACAAAACCACCGCTAACAAACGCCATCAATCCTAGGAGAAACAGAGCGCCAACGCCAACAGGAAGTCAATAAAAAAAAAAAAAAATGGGAGGGGAACCATCCAGACAACTTTTGCCATTTTCACCTCATCGCCAGTAAATATTTGCTAATTAAGCGTTAACCTGCCGTCGCATCACATTAGCAATTAGAAATTCGGTGTCAATAGGTCAGGTCGCTTTTTGGCCCAATCTCTTTGGCAGCGGTAATTATGACTTCTGCCTAGCAACACACAGGAGGCACGGCGAGCGGCGCTCGACTCGGCCGACCTCCCCGTAACTATCTTGGCAACCGCAAATCTGTTGTGTATGGATTCACATTTCCAAAATGCCCCTGGCAAAAAAACGGGAATCTTGTGAACGCACACAAGCTCAATTTCCCATGATGAGCCTTCCGCTCTTGAGACAAAACTGTTTGACAGATGCCATCGAGTCAGGTGCTTCCTTTTTTCTCTCGACGGTGGCGGCGACTCAAAGGGGTCTCCTCCAATGGATGACTTGTCAAAGTCCCGGGGGGCCGTCACACCGATGACAGCTCAGGGGTGCGAGTACGTCCCGGGGCAAAGACAATGAAAGAAATCAACACAAAGTGGACGTAGACATTCATCACCGCTGAAAACTCACCAGAAAGCTATTGTTAGAGTCACTTGTCACGTGGGCTATTTTTAGGGGGGGACAAAGATGGAGGTCTGCTGCTGGGGTTCATGATTCTCTCCACAAAAATACATCATCATCATCAGCAGCAGCATCAACCCTTGCGCAGGTAGCTGACATCCAGCGGACACAATTTGCTTTTTAATCAGGCGGGGTCATCTGCTGCGTCCACATAAATGGACGCGCCAGATGCCCCAAACAGGAAAGAGGAAGCGGCCGCCGAATGACGTGGGGATGTTCCACATCCAGATGTTTACCGGCTACCGCAAAAATGAACGACTTTAACAAATGTCAACTCGTCCGCCCATGAAAAAAAATAAAAATAAATCATTTCTCAACGGTGAAATTCAGCTTGCGGGGGAAAAGCCAAGAGAGTTTATCTAAGCATGTGTCGCAATCATGACAAAAAGACGAGGCGGTCCACGGAATGAATGACAAATAGCCTGTAATAATGCAGCTAACGTTCAACTCGGTGAGTCAGCCTAGCTCAAGACGCGCATTTCCTAGTTAGGCCAAAAAGCAACAGAAGCCCTTTGTCATGTTTTGGTTGCGTTATACTTTGAGCTGCGCTTTCTTGCAACGCATTCCAGGACTGACCTTAGATGTTCGACTGTCAATGAACGCTATTGGCGCGAGCGAAATGTCATTTGGATCATTAATGCGAGGCGCTTTCACAGATTTTTTTTCTTGACTCAAAGTGAACCCCAGTCAGCCCTTCATCTGCCAACTATGTGCAAACATTAAGTGGCAACGTGATGAAATATGACCTGGCGCTTACTCATTTTGCTCTCCAGTCATCCCTAACGACGAGTTCCTCCTTGTGCCTATCGCTGTGTCGGCCTCGTCTGGCAAAACTTCCTGACATGCAAGAGAAAAGTTAAAAACTCCCCTGGCAGTGACCGGGCCGAGTGACCTCGCACGGGCCGACGGAGTCCTGAAGAGCGTCTGAGCCGTGAGCCAAGCGAGGGGGTGCGTCTCAGCGGATGGCATCAAAGTTTAACATTAATAATAAAGAAAAATAAGGGAATTGGTGTGATGTGCAGCCAAACGCTTGGCGGTATTTTAGAGAACTCGTTTTAAATCCAATTACGGCGCAAGAGAGAGAAAATGATCTCGCTTGAACAAAATGGCAGATTTTTCAGTTGAGCATTGCAATGCATTTTAGACGATAAGTTTGAAATAGGTGGGAAATGGACACGATGAGATGAAATAAAGACTACTGGTCCTAAATGTTCTAACTGCAGTAGAAGGGCACGCACCTTTAGCAAATTTCATGTAATGGACTCGGTTTTTGGATGCCTTGGATTTCTCTTCCAGGCTGAAGCCTTTCTGCTCCTCTGGCTGAGTTTCTGTAGGGCATAAAAGGGGAAAAAAAGCATGAAAGAAATCTAAACGAATAGTGTGCTACTTCATTTTCCCCCACGTCTCGTTTGTTGCACTGCATCACCCTCTAGTGTCCCAAAAAAGTACAAAAACATAGGCTTCACTCAAAATATGCTCACACCAATCAGAAAATGTCAAGACATCAACGCAACTGTTTCTTAATTTCTTCTCCGGAGGTATGTAGCTTGCTAACTCGAGTTTTGGTTCATAACGCAAGTCAGAAAAATGTGTCTTACCAGAGTTGTTTTGGCCATGACAGTTGTTGAGCTGAGCAAGGAGGTCGTTAAAATCATCCTGGTGTGCGATCCAGTTGTCCTGGAGAAAAAAAGCACAGGTCAGAAAGGCAGTTCAAGTGAATCGGTAGAGAAATACACACCGAGACAAGGCATATTTTGTTTTCAGGAAGGGAAAACAAACAAAGGTGAAAGGAAAGACAGCTCACCTCCTGGCTGATGCTAGCTCCGAGGCCATGGGTGTTGTTTTTCACTTTTACTTTGACATGCTCGGCGTCACCTTGCTCATGTTTGCCCAGGCCCTACATGCGACAGAGGAGTCCACTCAAGTCAAAATCATTTCTAATTTTTGGACATCCATTTATATTAAATTGAATGTACATTCATTGCATATGGTAAATGTTGTGAATGGTATTTCTATTTCTAAAGTTGTCATTGAACGCTTCCAAATGCATAATATGAACCAAGAGGGACACGCACCTTGCCCTTGGCCCAGCCCATCCGTTCCATCATCTTTTGCCCAAACTTCGAATCATCATTGCTCCAAGTACTGTTCCGCGGGTCCACCGACCACTTTTGCTTTCTACGGGCTGAAAATCAGAGCAGCATTTCCACGAGAGGAATTACTTTTAGAAAATTCATTAACACTGCCAAAGTCAATGCAAATGATCTGTCTTTTTCATCAGTGAAGCAAAGCTGAGTAACAAATAAGCTAAAAATCACACTAAGTTACATTATAGTCAGAAGAAAAAGGTGTTATAAAACATTTATTACGAGAACAGGCAAGCTTTAAATTACCACACGTGCCCACTGACAGAGAAGCTAATGTTAGCTTTAGGCACTTGGGCACTATTTTGACGGACAGGGACTGTTGTTCGATTCATTTAAAGGTTTATCACTTGATACACAAACAGACACATTACTGGAAAAAAGAAAATCGTCAAATATCCATAAAAACAGCGAATCAAACGAATAAATACATTCCCTTACTTTCGGCGAGCATGGACATCTCGAGGGTCTTAAACCGGCTTCGTGTGTAGGAGTCTCACAAGATGCCTGACGAGAATAACACGGCGTCTTATCGGTTGCCTGTTTAAAATCATTTTTGCAATATCCATCCATCCATTTTCAGTATTGTAGTGCATATCACAGGAAGCACATAGTGATGTTATTTTTTAAATGTATTTGTTCTTGGATAAGTTTTTAAATACAGGAACTTTTTAAATGTTTGCTGTTTTATAAACAAAACAACAGAGGGCGCCACATCCATAGAAAAGAGACGTTTATCACCATTCAAGTTCAATGAACCCAAAAGCCCTCCGCTGCCATTTATAGAGGAGGGGGGGGTCACATGCATTGAAGAAAAAAAAAATAAAACTGGACACTTCACCAAGCGTGATACAATTTTGCAGCAGTTTATAAATTCATGACTTGGACACTGAGAGCTGCACTTGAATATGGCCTCTTGTTCTGCCCCCCCTCAAAACAGCCAACTGCAGTCCTTTGGCTCAGCTGGTTTCCTGGGCAATATTCTTGGCCCCCTTTTTATGTAACTGGCTATTTGCAAGGCGACATTTTGGCCTTAATGCTTATGATTTAAAAGTACGATTCACAAGGCGAGTCCAAGGCGTATTCGTGGGAGCTCACTTGGACATATCATTTTGGGTTGTTTTGCGGCCTTAATTGTCAAAATAAATTCTTTGAGCGGATGAAAACAAACTGCGCCCTCGAGTTACTAAAATGTAAACGAAAATGTTTGCCTCTGTATCAAGAAGCACGGGGCAATAACAAACAGTGTAGACTTCCTGGATAGTTGAAGTCGTCCAGCGAGTTTCTGCAGGAATGCTGGATGCAAGCGTTCTTGGACAGCTGACCCAAAAGAGGTGGATAGACAACTAAGCCAGTAGAGCAAAAACACTTCTCTTCTCTATTTAGGTGAACTTGCTAGGTCCTGACCCACTTTGAACTGCAACAAGTTTTTATTATGATTATTTCTTTATTATTCTAAAACGAATGTGACAAAAACTCCTTGATGGAAGCTCTTGAAAGCAACACAAAACGGTCAGTTGTCATCGTGGCTTCTCTAACATGCAGTCTGCTTTTACATGCCGACCCCACGGGGTGGTGACGGTTGTGTGGGCCTCCGTCGCCACGGCAACAGGTCTACTGCACTCAATTGTTATGGATCTCTCGCACCCTCCTCTCGTCTGCTCCCATGTAAGCCTGGGCACACAGTGGGAATCTTCTTACAGCCGCCGGAGCACTGGGAGCCTTCCCATTGGCTGACGGGAACCAAGCCTGCGGCTTACATAAGTGTCTTGAAAAGGAAGGGCTCCCCCCAGTTCAACCACCCCGATGACCTTTGTTGCTGCGTGAGAAACAAGCCCACCGCAAGCGACTTTGCGTCTTTTCCTGGAAGGCAACATTTAAACCATAGAATGTTCAACCGACGTATACACAACTCACAATTTGGGCTTTGCAGAACAAAACAAATACATGGAAAAAAAGTTATTGTAATAAGTCTGCAAGCCCACTAGCTAGCAGTGTCATGTTTTCAATTGTAATACTATCAAATGGTCCAAAAAGCTACAGAACTTTTTTCCCCTCTGAATCTGTTTTAAAGGCCATTCAAGAGTCACTCGTTCACCAGCGTGACTGCTCATGGAATTAATTTCAAAGTCAACTATTATTGTCGAGGCACGCGTGATGCTTCTCGTCTGCGGTGTGGGTTCGTCTTTGCTTCACATGCGCACACACGCTTTGGAAAGCCTCATGGGATTACATAAACTCCTGCGTCAAGATCAAAATAGCGCTACATACTAACCTCAGGCAAACTGGTTGCCGCCTGTCAGACTTACAAAACCAAATCAAAGTCAGGCTGGGGAAGTTCCAGAGTTGGCCAACAAAACGACGACGTAGCAAAACTATTAATGAAGCTGCTGATTGTGAGCTGTGGCCATCCCAGATTTTGTAAGAGGAAAAACCTGCACAGGTGTGCAAAGCCGCAGGGCAAGTACGGAAATGTCAAGAATGCTCCCAGAAATGTATTTCAATTCAAACCCATGAATGTCTTGTAAATCAGGAGATGCCAAAATATGCCAAAAAAGTGGTTTATTGTCCACAAAAATATTGTAACAGCAGAAAAGAAACAAATAAAGCAGTTTTTCCCTGAAAATAACTCATTGACAGAATGTTGACGAGCTTTTTCGTAACCATTTACACATCTCAGACAAAAAAATAAATCAATTGGAAATATTAAGAGCTTTCACTGAACACCAATAGAAAGAATAAATTATATTGTGGAATAAACAAAAGAATTCTGCAAAACTATTTCTCAGCACACCTCCTTGCACAGGATTGCTTTTTCTAAAGGGCACCGCGAGCGAGCGAGAGAGCGAGAGAGAAAAAGAGAGAGAGAGAAAACGACTATGTACACAGACCACCTCAAGTGTGTATCCCTCTTTGGTCATTCTATACACTATGTACAAAAAAGCTACGTTAGCTTAGCTCAGGTGCCACGCGGCTAGTTGGCGTGGGCCATGCGTGTGTCGCCGCTGAGGAAGTTCAGCATGGTCTGCACCAGCTCGGGCAGGTCGTAGTCGTGCTTCCAGGCCCAGTCGCGCTTGGCGTTGGAGTCGTCAAAGTCCATCGGCCAGGAGTCGGCTGCGGGGAGGGAGGGAGGGAGGGAGGGAAGGAACGACCGGGGTTAAGGCACATTTTTTGCTCACGCTCGGCCGCACGCAAAGTCCAATTTACCGATGGCCTGCCGGACGGGGTCCACGTTGTACGAGACCTCCAGCTCGGGCATGTGCTTGCGCAGCTCCCGCACCAGCTCCTCGGGCGAGAAGCTCATGGCGTTGATGTTGTACGTGCGCATGCTGAGCGTGTCGGCCGGCGCCTCCAGCACCTCCAGGGTGGCGCGCAAGCAGTCGTCGATGTACATCATGGGAAGCCTCGTGTCGGGCCGCAGGAAGCACTCAAACTTGCCCGTCTTGAGAGCGTCGTGGAAGATCTGCACCGCGTAGTCTGGAAACCGTTCAATTCATGTGAGCGCTGGGAATAGACGACTATTAACAAGTCATATGCGAGAAATGATCCTTCACCTGTCGTGCCCCCGCCGGGCATGGAGTCGGCAGAAATGATTCCAGGGTAGCGGAGACAGCGGAAGTCCAGGCTGTAGCGATGGTGGTAGTACTGAGAGGGGGAGGTAGAGGAGTACAAGCTAAGCCTTCAATCCTTGACCACCAGCTGAATGCATCCTCCATCTTACTTCGCCCATGAGCTCGGCGTGGACTTTGGAGACGCCGTAAATGGTGCGGGGCCTCTGCACGCACAGGTCGGGCGTGGGGTTGCGCGGCGACGTAGGTCCGAAAGCGCCGATGGTGCTGGGGACGAACAGACGCAGGCCGTGTTCGGCGGCGATGTCCAGGATGTTGTGGAGGCCTGACCAGCGACAAGAGGAGCGAGCGGTTAGCCAAACTCCCAAAAATAAAGACATTTGCGAGAGACTCACCGGTGATGTTGACGGATCTGGCCAGGGCCACGTTGGCCTCGCCCACGGCGCTGAGAAGAGCGCTGTAGTGGACCAGCCAAGTGATGCGGTTGTTCACCACAATCTCCCGCAGGTTCTTGTAGTCCAAAATGTCAGAGTAGATGAACGGGCCTGATGGCGACACGGGAGACCGACAAAATTGACACCTTGCCGATTGATGAGTTTGAACCTTAGCTTACATACCGCTGTGGAAAACGCTGCTTGACGGCTTCCTGATATCGGACAGGATGACGTTGTTTTTTCCAAACCGCTTCCTGAAGAGCGAGGCGAGGCGCGTTACACAACCACCGCACGCACACAGTGGCCCAAAAAGGATTCTTACCGTAAGAGTTTAGCGAGCCCCACGCCGAGCTGCCCCAGGCCACCTGCAATGGACAGTTGACGGTTAAGCTCCACAGAGAAACCACAAATAACTCAAAAGCCAAGATGAAGCTGAGGGTCTTTTGTTCCGAGCTGGCGCACTACTCGGGTTGCCTTGCCAGCCCCCGCAACCCACTGACCTCCTTACTTCAATTTTCACTCACTCACCCGTGATGAGCACCTTCGGGTGGTCCGTCTCGGAGAAGGACACCGAGTGGAAGCTGGCGTCGGACGTGACCTGGCGCGGTGAGAAGCTAATGGAGCGCACCGCCGCCGCCAAGGGCCGGCAGCCGCACGCCTGCTTGGCCACCTTGCTGAGGGTTCTGATGACGACCATACTTGCAACCTGTAAGGGTCGATTCATATTTCATCACGCTGGGTGGAAAATACATTTGACTGCTCGCGTTTGTGCATCTTTGAAAGGCCCTGTTGTGACCATGTTTTCACCACACGGGATCTTTTCCATGTCTCGAGTCACATCCCAAGAATGCAAATATTGACCAAACTAATGTAGAAGCGGCGGTGGACAACATGCTCACTCACAAATGAGTGAAGACAAGCAAGCTGCATTTTAATATGAACAAAATGGACTCCCAAATTTCAAAACTTACAGAAGTTACAAGTTAAAATTCTAAAAATGAAGTAAATTACATATTGACGTGGAGTTTCCAGTAATTCGCCCTCAACTAAACACGGATGACATCATCCATGCAACCATTTTCTTTTTATTCTACAAAAACTCGATGAACAAACGTCAAGGACAAATGAAATGAACATTTCACCAAATTTCCAGTCTTTCTATTAAATGTTACGTTTATTTGACCATTTTCGCTTATTACCACTATTTTTATGGAACATTTAACGACTTTAAGCTCACCACTAAGCATTTCCTTTAATCACACGTATTTCCATCCAGTTGACGCGTTTTTGTTTTGGTGGGACAAAGTACTCACCGTGTGTATTATGCAGCTCCCGCAGAAAGAAAGAGACGAGAAACTAAAGTAGTTTTTATACAAGGCTGCCCTGCCTTCGGCGGCGCCCAATCAGCAAGCGAGGGCGTTTATGAACTGCGACCACCCAAAACATTACGGAGCAGCTCCTTTGTGTTCGCCTTTGAATGGGCCACAAGCTGGTTGGGTGGCAGCGTTTGCACAAAAACGCCCCGCGCACATGACGCATAAAAGAGGCTGACGTGGTGCAAAGGAGCCCACCACGCCATGTGCGCCGCAGTGTTGAGAAATGTCGACGCAGCCAAAACGGACGTGGCTTAAAATCATGCTAAAAATTGACATTTAAAATTTAGGCCTCATTTCATTTCTTGGCGATCGCAGTGCGTGTTAAAACCAAGGAAGCGCTCGAACGCGCACGTTCCGATACGGAAGCTTGAACTAGAAAATCAAAGCGTTATTGTTGAATTTGTGCGTACTCACCAGTTATCGACGCAGTCCGACTGGCTTTGGAGTTGGGTCTAAACGAGTTGGGCGTGTGTCGTGATGCGCTTGGTGTTATGTGAAGCCAGTGTTGCATCAGCTGCTCTTTATCACAGGCCATCTGCGTTCGAGGGGAAGCCGGTCTGGTCGCTGATTGGTCGACGCCCGGAGGTGCGCCGCAGGCTGGGGCGCTGGCCGCGCCCATATGACGTCACGGCGGACTGGCGTCCGTCCCTTGGAGTGAGCCTTGCGCTTGTTTACTCCCTCCTCGTACAAAAACTTCAGAACCCCACTTTTTCCCCGTCACATTTGCATTTCTACTTTGTTTTATTTACACAACCCCCATTTGCAATGATTGACTGATTCAAACAAATTTTCAAGCATTTTAGCAAGTTTTAAAGAGCCACAGTGCTGTTTTTTTTTTTTTAGAGGAACTGTGCTACATTATATTGCCTCACTAATACTTTGATTAGCTGTACAGATCCTTTTTTGGCTCGTTACAGTAGTCATTTTATTGTTTTATTTATTGCATCATTTATGGCTTTAAGACCTTTGAAGTGTTTGGGAACACAATGTTTGCCTTTGTGAAATAATAAAAGCTTTTGTGTGCCCAGCGTGCCTTTTAATCAATGGCAGCGTAGCATAATAGTCACTTTTTTGGAATGAATTCAGTTAGCCATTGAACGTGATTTTGGGGAGGTGGCATGTTTTGGATCTTCTCAAAAGTGATCATTTTGGAAATGCTAAGATTCCTTCCGACGGCGACCATTTTATGTAGGTAAACTATTCTCTCTTTTTTATAATCTCTCTATCCCCTCTAAGCACTTTGTCCGCATGAATTGCCTTTTTTACAACAGACAAGTGCCCGTCGTCCAAGAAAAAAAAACATTTGACATTGCTGGTGGGTGTGTTTGCACTTGATAGAGGACTGCCAAAGAAGCGTGACAGTGTTTAGGCCAGTGGCGTGAACTCAAAGGGGCGGGACTATGGTCAACGCCAGCGTGAGTCGACAAACCGGTGCACCCGTTTTCCGCCGGAGCAGAATGAGGAACCATCCCGTAACAACCCCCCCCACGAGTTAATCAGTAAGCTGACACACTTTTTCCAAAAACAAGGTTGTGTGTCACAACCTTCACGCGGTCCTTGAAGGTACGTGGAGGACGGATGTAAACAGCGGCAGTCACACGGTCCACGGCGCCAGCTGATGCATGAAATGCAGAAATGTTCCTCCGCCATTTTCATCACTTGAAAGTTTTAATAAGTGCGGCAAAGACAAGAGCACATGAGGCGTCATTCTGTCGTGTAAACATAAAGTAGTACAATAATTTCTGTTTGCGCAAACACACACACAAAAACAACTATTTGCATAATGTGCGTGTGGGAACTGGAAACATACAATTTGAATTTTAAGCACAGGGATACATACGGAATGTTATGCCACCATATTTGAGGATTGAAGTGTTGTGTAACATCAATGATTGCAATTCAAATCAACTTTAAGCTGCACGGTAAAACGTAGCAAAAATAAAATAGCTGGAAAATAATTACATTTTCTTCTTTCTCCATGACCTGCGTTGTTGGTCAAACAAATTAGTGTTCCGCAGCGATGCTTTGAGATGACGAGTGCCTCGACACTCGACAATGTGACGAGAACACCCAACGTGAAGTAGCGGCTGCGATTAACTTTGGACAATCAAGATGAAGCGTAAAAGCGCCCACTCACTGACCCCGCCTACGCTCGCTACGCTTATGTTGCCGCCGCGATAAGTCATCTTCTGCCTTATGGCAGCCAATGGTTGCTATGGCGACCGGTGGAATGCCCCCGCAGCAACTACTTTACGTTCTGTAGGACAGGTTATGTGGCTCCGTCCGCTGTCGTGTGAGGAATGTTTGGCGCGAGCAAATGAACGGCGATACAAAGAGCAGCCAGCCGTGTGATGTCAACATAAAACAATCGCATTGATTTGAAATATAGATGAGGCGCGTCTGGTTTTCTACCTGCCGGCGGGCGCCTCTAGGGCGTTTGCAGGAGCGGATCTTGCGTCTCCAACTGGGCCAGCTGCCGGCGCAGGAGGTTGACCCGCTTCTGGAGCTCCTTGTTGTACTCGATGATGTGCACCATTTCCTCGTGGGCCTCGTCCAGGCACTTGGACGAGCGGTTCCAGCGGAGGAACACTCCTGGAACCAAACGCAAACAAACAAAAAAATGCTTAGCTAACAAGGAAGTCATCCCTTTTCCTGAATGAAAATCAAATTGAGCAATTGAAGTGCAACAAAATTTTATTGACGCAGTCAGTAGCTGCACCTGTAAGTCTGTAAATCATAAATGTTCCTTATGACTTGCGAGCTATTTTTTATGAGGCGGCCATTAATACCGGCCGGAAATGTCAACATGCGCTTTTATTGACTTTATCGCAACTCGCAGGCACACAAGTGTCCTTGTGTTTTTCCAGAATGTGTCAGGTGGTAATCTGCGTGGAACAAAAACAAATACACGCGGACACAAAAATAAACGCGTGG
The DNA here is from genome assembly GCF_024217435.2 of Syngnathus scovelli. NCBI lineage: Eukaryota > Metazoa > Chordata > Actinopteri > Syngnathiformes > Syngnathidae > Syngnathus > Syngnathus scovelli. The sequence goes on along the minus strand of NC_090866.1, from coordinate 11,286,495 downwards.
CGCACGTCTCGAACCGAACGACTCGGCATGCAAACGTATGCACCCCCCCGACCCCTGAGCGCCCCAATGTTCTCAGGTGTCGGCGAGCAAGTTCAGGCAAGGTGAACAATGCGCAACATGCGAAAAGCGCCGACAGCCATACGAAGGCTCGCCTATATGAACGAACACGTGAGCGCGCCACGGAACATCGAGTTTTGCAACGTTCTTTCTTTTTATTAATGCGGTCTCCAATCCAAACCCTTTTTTAAATCTTATCTCTGATGATGTGGACCACAGCTGGTGATTTGGCCCAAGACATTGTTTTCACTAAAACATATGTGTGTCTATTGATGCAGTTTTGCTGGAAAAAAAATGATGGCGTGTTGCCTCACACATGGAATCAAGCTGACTTGAGAAGCCTCAAACATGCCGCATTGGCTCATCAGGACGACAGCGACCCCTTGTGGAACATTTATTGATGTGGTTTTGCATCTTACCCTCCCACAGCAGCAGGCTCTGCGGGGCCACCGAAGGCCAGATGACCAGACCGTTGGCCTCGTAGAGCGGGTTGCACAGATGCTCCAGCTCCTGCGGCCGATTCACCCACGACCACAGCGACACCGTCTTGTCAGACACGGACAGTTTGGCCCTGTGGGGAACAGCGACGGGGAGGCCTGAGTGAGGAGGACCGAGGGCAGGCGCAGCGTGACCACTTGCTGGCTTGCTTGACCTCTCTGCCGCACTGTTGCCCAGAAAAGTGCCAAACTGGGAAGCGTACGAGTGCTCAAAGAGCAGCACCAGGAAGGACTCGCCAAACTCAAAGGAACACGGAAACTGCCGGAGGATCTGCCACACGCAGTCCAGGAAGAGCAGGAAGACGGGAGCCTCCTGGCGAGGTTTGCCGCTGGAATAGGCCGACTGGGCGCAACGCTGCTGGAATGGGTGACCCGCCTGGACACGAGACAACTGGTCAACTTGTTTGTGTGCTTCCAAATGGCCAGTCTGAAGAGACCGGAGCTCGCCTGGAGCCACTCCCGCTCCACCAGGCCCTGGAAGCCTCGGATGGTCCTGCAGCCCGGATCCAAGATGATCTGAGCCAAGGAGGTGATTTGGAGAGTGGAGTCAGTGCCTTCTGTGCCGTGGACGAGGACGGACGCTCCCTCCCTGAGACGCAGCATACGTAGCGTAATAAATAAGCAAACACGAAATCAAAACGGAGTCAGCAACGCAAGAAGCACGGAACCTGTCGATGCACTGGGCTGCCAGGCAGGCGGTGGTCAGGATCTCCTTGACGTGGCCCAGCCAGTTGGACGCCTCCAGCTTGCTGAGCCAGCGGTCCATGTTGTGCGACTGGTCGTTACATGCCTCCACCAGCTTGATCAGACTTTCCTGCAGAACACCGAACCTGAAACAAGGAGCGCTCACTGAATAAAGCTTGCTGGGTTGTGCCGAGTCCCACTCTGACCCACTGTTGTCGTATGGTGTTCCACAAGGTTGGATTTGGGGGCCCCTGCTGTTTTCATTGTATTTGCTGACCCTGGGTTCCAACCGAAGGAAATGTGGCCTTGTTTTCTTGTGTTCTTTTAAATGGCCAGCACCTTTCGATGGCCTTGTGGATCCTCCTCCACTGCGGGTAGTTGGCCTCGGACTCGAAGCCTCCTCCTTTGGCTTTGGCCTGCTGGGCCACGTTGATGGCGCGCGTGTCGATGACGTAGCCGCGCTTGCCTGGCCTCAGGGTGGCGTTGATGAGCTTCTCGTCTTCCTTGCACCGCCGCCCGTTGGTGCCGGTGAGAGGCTGAGCCGCTCGCATCATCACCTGCGACGCACATCCAACACTTGAGTTGGCGCTGGACACAAAGTACAGACGCTTTGTTTGCTCACCATGCCGTTCTTCTTGTGGTAGTAGCTGAGCACGGGAAAGCGGCCGCCGTGACGGAACGATGCCGCCACTCTCAGCGACTCGTCGTCGATGCTCTTGGGCACCGCCACCAGGGGAGGATAGGATGGGCACACGCTGAAGTCCTTGTTGACTTCACTCAGCCGCCACTCATCTGTCTGACAGAGGAAATCAGAATACAAATAAATACATCTTTTTAAATACGTTACATTCAATTTGAAATGTTTGTAATGTCTTGTTCAAGGTGACACGGGTAGGGCACCCGCCATCGCTGTACTGCATTTCCTACCATGGACTCAAGGTCTTTAAAAGCATCTTGAGGACGGAAACAATTCCAGCCATCATGGATAACCTCAAACATGGGCCGGTAGAAGAAAGGGTACATCAGGGAGACGGAATCGAGAGTCGAGAGGGCCTGGAGAGCAATGAAGATGAGCAAAGTATAGCTTTGTTCAAGCTTCTTTTATTCCATGCATTTTTTTTTTACCTCAGTAGAGCTAACAATGTTGATACACTCCTCCATACCAGGAATATCCAGCTGGATCACTCTCAGGTCTTTACATTTGACTATGATCCTACCTATAGAACCTACAAACCTGCAAGAGAGTCAATATTTCATGTCATGACATGTCACACGAAACAAAACCTTGACAATGTTCAGTAGAGGAAAAACCTCTTCTCTATGGAGTCAATGTTGGAGTGAAGCAGCCACAGCTCCTCCATGTTGTCCTGCCTGGAGGAGAGGATGAGGTGGTGGCCCGTCAGGCATAAGGTTCCCTCCACGGTGGGCATAAAGGGCCGATGGAGAACCACCCCGTCCACCCGGGGCGTCTTGATCAACTCTGCAAACTCCATTATTACGCCTGACCACCCGGCAGGTGCAGCAGGCACACTAACGCAGGTAAAAGGAAAGAACAGTCTTAAACATGGGCTATTTTCCGCAATATTCCGTTTTATCCAACGTTCTTGCGTGTTGCTGCCAAGTGACAATTAAAATATATATTAAAAAAAAAACCCAGCGCTTGCAAGGAAGGAGCGAGCTGGCTAATGCTAACTAGCTAGTTAGTAATGACAAATACGCGAAGTATGTGGCACAAATTGTTTGAATATAAGCTAAAACTATGCGTGTTGCAGAAGGAAAGGATGCACAAGTGTAGCGAATGCGATACATTAGATGTCCAATTACCTGATCGCTTATTTTGCTTGTTTGCCGAAAGGAGTGACGCACGTCCGTCAACAATAACACACCGACTGGAAACAAGTCACGTGCCGAACACTGCAGTGTTGGACTTGCTACTTAAAATTCACTTTAAACGTTCATCGATGATTGTTATTTTTAATTTTTGTATCCATTTGTAGTCAGTCGCTACGTTTACGTTTTTAAAGGCATTTTTATGACCAATTTCGTTTAAATGGCGATACCAATTATGGCCACGAAGGAGCAGCATTGGATAACTTTTCTCATTATACGCGCTGCAATGGTGATTTATTTTAAATCAAGTTAATGCCATGCAGGCAAATCTAGACAAAGTGGAAAGAAGATGTGTTCGTGTTTTGACGAAAGGGCTAAGACCAGAAGGCGATCTAGTGAGTGGCTAGCACTTCTGCTCAGTTATTTGGGTCGTCCCGGTACTCCTGCTTCCTTGCACTTTCCAAAGATTTTCTGGTTTGGTTCGTTTGACTTTAAACTGTTCATGTACATCGCGTCTTGCCCTTAATCAGCTGATGCGGACTCCATGTCATCCAACAAGCGCTATACGGATGGAAAATGACCAGAATGGAGCAAAAATGACTATTGAATCAGATATTATGAAGCCTCCTGTGGGTCTGTCTTTAGATGCAGCATTGGGTTGAATGTGTGGCAACATATTGCAGCTTGTCTGGGCTCACCAATGCGAATCGATTCGTCATCGCAGCGCTTCCAGTTTGCGCACAACGCTTCTCCCGTGCATGCATGAGTCATGTCTGTCTATTTGGCTGCCTCCTGTTACGGTTGGGATTATGCATGGTGGTCATTTTCAAATGCATGCAGTGACAAGACATTGCACCCTCTGTCTCACAGTACTCTTTGGGGTTTAGTGGTCATGCGTGCGTGCGTACGTGCGTGCTCTAATGGGGACTTGAAACGAGACACTAGATGGCAACCACGTTGAAAGGGAGAATCACGAGAGGGGATGGGAGGGGGCAGAGGTAGGGGATGAATTACGTCGGCGAGGGCCAGTGGAGGGACGCGGTGGTACTAGGCTTGCAGCTGGAGGAGGGATGCGGGGAGGGCTGAAGCAGCAGCATCGGCAGCAGCAGCAGCGGCAGCGGTGGCGGCAGCGGGAGGGGGAGGAGGGGGTTGATGAGATGGACATTTAAAAATTGTTCGATCACACTCGGCCGGATTAAAAGAGCTCGAACCCGCAGAGGGGCAGGCGGACGCGAGGAGGGGAAGGGGGCGAGGATGCGCTGCGTCCGCGGGGCTTGCGGCGGCGGCGTGCGCGCGCCTTCCCAGCCCGGAGCCTGGGTGAGCTGCGGCGGCTCGTAGATGGCTCCGGGGCTCCGGGTGCAAAACAGGTGTCCGGGAAGTGTCGTCGGGACGGGAGGAGGAGGAAGAGGGGGGCAGCGAGCGGGGGCGGCAAGATGGCTGCGAAGTCCGACGGCCGCGGGGTCGTCACCGGCTTCGCCCAGCTGCGCAACCTGGACGAGGTGGTGGGCGCCGGGGAGGAGGGGGCCGACAACGGCAGCTCCTTCCACATCTGCCACTGCTGCAACACCTCGTCGTGCTACTGGGGCTGCCGGAGCGCCTGCCTGCACTACCTGCGGGCCAGGCGCAGGGAGGCGGCGCGGCCACCGCACGAGGAGCAGCGACTGTGGCTGGACTGCCTGTGGATCGTCCTGGCCCTGCTCGTCTTCTTTTGGGACGTGGGCAGCGACGTGTGGCTCGCCGCCTACTACTACCGCAGCCGGGACTTCCTGTGGTCGGCCGTGACCCTCTTCTTCGTTCTGGTGCCCTCGGTGCTGGTGCAGATCCTCAGCTTCAGGTGGTTCGTGCAGGATTACACGGAGGGCGCACTGGGCTCGGTGCAGGGGCTGAGTAGCCGCCGAGCCGCCGCCAGCCTGCAGCGGGACCGATGCTGCCGACTGTCCGTGTGGCTCTGGCAGAGCGCGCTGCACGTCTTTCAATTGGGACAGGTGTGGAGGTAAGAGTCACGTCGGCTTTTGCGTGCTGCCAGCGCGCGCGCGCGTCTGCCTGCGTGCTTGCGCGCCTGTCACTTGTCCTGGAATAACCTGCACCGTCCGGGGTGAATCTGTGGCAACGAATAGAAGAGAAAGCCGTCTTTGTGCACACGTTGTGTGGTGCAGAAGCAAGGAAACTGGACATGGGAACTGGATAGACTTGCATTTGCGTTCATACACGAATGGTTACTTCACCACAGTGCGCCATTGCGCTTGTGTGGGGAGTAAAAGCGTGCGCGTGCGCGCGTCCCGCGTGTGTATACGTGTGAGTGTGTTGTCTTCAGTCGCACTGCCCCCTTTCCTCCCCAAGCTGCATTAAAGACTCCGATTGGATATTGCAACCCAAGAGCATCTGTTCTCACGCAGTCTAACATACTACTGACCCCCCCAATACGCAGACATGATGTCATTGTGTCTTGTGCAACGCCCCCCCTCCCAATTCCCACATCGAAATTTGCCCACACACAATTGAGTACAGATAGAACATGAGCAACGTCATTAAAACTGAGCAAAAGCACAAACCTGAGCCGCATGTGTGCGTATAATCCATCCCTCCTTCCTAATACCATATCCTTGGCCGCCTGGTGTCATGGTGGTCTCACGGCCGGCCAATAATCTCCATATCGGCTTGTTAGCCTTTTGCTGACCTCTCGCTAAACTAATCTGACACGAGCAGCTTTTGACCCCGCAGTGGGCAGCCAGGCGGATCGCGTCTGCTTGAGGGGCAGACTGCGGCCTTGGCAATCATCCGCTGCGAGTGACCCCTGGGCAGCAACCCACACATACGTACATGCTCGCACACACTGCCAAGCCAATTGAACATGTACTCCATATCCTTGAGCTCCATTATGCTGCCCGAAGATTGTAAAATAAACCTGTAAATAAATCTGTAGGCGCCATCTAGTGGTTTACAGTGGAATTACGCCTCAAACAAATATGAGACCAAACAAAATAGGTGTACCTCATATTCCGACATGTCGGCAGGCTTCCTAATGGGCTCATTTTCACAGCCTTCATTTGCCGCTTCCATCTCAGGTATCGGTATCACTTAGCGTGAAAGTTGTGACTTCATCACGCTCGAGAGCTGACAGGAGTCATGTCTCATTACTCACTTTTATCTTAGCTCCACAATCAATTAGCCGCCTTCCCGGCGTGCATCGCGGCTGGCATCCCGCTGCGATTTTTTTTTTCTTTGATGATTCCGCCGGCGTCTTAATCCTGCTATGTTGCACAGCGACACGCGCAAATCTCCCGGCGGCGCGATGGATGGCTTAATCTCACCCAAACGAGTGTGGGACTGCGGCGAGAAGTTGAGGGGGGGGGGGGGGGGAATCCCCAGCAGATCGGGCCCACCGTGGGACTTGTTCTTTTCTTCCCTCCCAATTTGTCACAATTGGCCAGAAACGCGGAATAATTGGCAATTATACCAATTTGGCCACGAGAGGCTGAGTCAGCGAAGGAGTGGAGCACGTCTCGTCTGTAAACACAACAGGCTGTAATTTCACACCAAATAAACAAGCGTGCGCAGAAAGCCCGGCCGATTGCTTTTAAAAAGTCGCTTAAACACTTCAAGCGCACAAAATGGTGTCGGCAATTAGATGGCTCGCAGAGCTTTGCCGCCCGTTTAGCCGATTGTAGAAGTTGCCTTGACGCCACGCTCTCAACCCGAGGTTAGCGGACATATGAGCTAGCTAGCGGGAATGTTGCGCACAGGTGGGCCTAGTAGCATTAGCATGCGCGTCACACACGGGTGCGGTGCACCTCGCACACCCGAGGGATGTAACCGTGTGATGGCTGCACACTGGCAACACACTGGCGCTTTGCTTGCGTTTCACACTTGCTGGAGGCGTTTGACATCGGAAGTGCTGCGCAAAATGGACAATGAAGCAAGTCAACATGGCCTCGCTGCAAAAGGAGAACTCGTTGTTTCTGGGACTGTCGGACACATTTGGCTTGTTTCAACATATAAGCTCAAAATAGTGCCAGTGTTTTTTTTTGGCTGACACATCAATGGGCTTGTGTGCATATCGGCGTGTTTACAGCGGCGCTCTGCTCTGCTCTGCTCTGACTGCATTTGTAGCATGCACGCTTTGTGAAACTTGGCTCTTGATGAGGCTTTATTGACTTTTGGATTGTGCGTGTGTGCGCGCCTGGTTGGCAGCTGTAGCGACTGCATCGCTTCCATCCTCCGTCATCAGCGAAGCTTTTTGGGGGATTCTATTTCCTCTCTGGGCTCCAATCTAAATCTGGCAGGCTGATGTTCTTTTCTACATTAGCTTCAACTGTAAAATAATCACGACTGGGCAAAGTCAGAAAAAGGTCAATCGTGAAAAACATCCAAGTTCCCGTCTTGTAGCCGAGGAGCACCGGCGGCCGGGCGTTTAAACGTTTGGCCCATTTTTCATCCCACAAACGGCAGCGGAGAAAACGATTATGCGACCCGGAGGACAGCTGCTGAGCGCAAAGTCTATTTTCACGGGACTTGTACTGTACTCCCATTATCCATCCCATAATATGCTGTCTTGTGTATTGAATGAGGTGCCGCTTACACTCCCAGGTGTGCTCTTTCTTTCCCACCATGGCGCCGTCTCTCGCTTTCCATCCATTAGCACGCTTAAGCGTTAGCGCACCAGCGCTACGCGGGCTATCGTGACAGCGACCCGCAGTTGGCCCATTTTATAAATAAATGAACAGTTTCCGTTGGTTGTCGTGCTTCACAACCGTCTCCCCTTTTCATGTTGTTAGCGTTAGCGGTGATGCTACTAAGAAGGTGGATGTAAGAGAGAGCCTTTTGACTTTGGCTCTCTGATTGAAGGCTGGGTGTGGGTCGGCCCACTTTCTTCATACGTATGTAGGCCAGCGCACACTGTGGCCCGCATCCATCTTTCACTCTTTCTTGACGACGGTGCCGTCCAGGAACAAGACTCATTTCAAGGTCGCGCATCATCCTGCGGCCAAAATGACCCACTTTTAGCTAGCATCGGCGCTGGCGCTCAAAACGAGAAGTGGATTGGGGCCCTTGCGAGTCTTGCTGCGGCCAGATTAGCGGGGATGTCTCATCTTTTGAAATGAGCTTCATTTATCCCTCGCCTTCTCTTGAGAATCGGATCATCCGCAGCAGCATTGTCAAACGGTTTTAGCATACGGCGCCACGCGGCAGCCGCGACCTCGCGCAAACACAAACATTTTGCCGATTGACTCTGGTGCTCGACTCCACTCAACTCATTTTTTGCTCGTCCGAGGAAGGCTGATAAAGACACGGCGGCCATTTATAAAGGTTTTAAAAAAAAGTCAATAGCCAAGAGGAGCAAAGTTTTCCTCCCGAAGCACCACTAATGTACTCGAGCACGTTGTCGCCAATGTTACTTGTCACTCTCAAGTGGTCGCCATAGCAACCTTTTTTCAGCTCCAAGGCTTCCCGCCGAGGTCCAAGCGTGGAGGCTTCTGAGGCTCGTGGAGGCTTCTGAGGCTCGTCTCGTCATTGCGAGACGGCGCCCAGCAGGCCGCCGCCGCTAACCCGACAGCCGAGCCCACGTCGACGGACGGATTCTTTTGTTCATCTTGGTCTTGCTGTGTTTTTGGGCAATAGATCTACAATGTATGCTTCCTTTTCTTTTTTCTTTTTTTTTTTGACGCTGACAAATTAGTGTGTCGGCGACCTCCATCCTCCCAAGGTGAGCGCGGACAAGCCGAGCCTCGGGCTAATGACTTATTGAGCCACCGCTAGCGAGCAAAAGCTTTGGCGTGGGCGGTGGGTAGCGGTGTGGTCTAGTCGAAGTGGTTCTGGTTCTAGTGCAGTGTGTTAAAAAAAAGTTTTCTTCTTGCCTCGGGATCCCTTTTGAAGCCCAAAATAGGCTTTCTCCTCTTCTTGATTTATTTTGATGAAGCCCATTTGCTTGGCTTTCTGACCGGCCTTCCATTTTCCGTCCGCCTTTGCGCTCTGCGGCGCTCGCAGGCCTACTTTTGTGAAGTAAGTGGACCTTTCAGAGGCAATTTCTCTCCCGCTCGCTCTCGCTCATGCGCCGCCTTTGATCAAAGTGTGTCAGGCGCTGCTCAGCAATTTGATGCAGCCCAAAAAATTAAGGAGGGGGCCCTGACGCTTGAAATTCCTCATTATCCTCTCACGCATGCTTAGGTGAGCAAATATGCGGGTGGGAAAAAAAGTTGTTCCTTTGGACTATTCCGTCGAGGGCATCGAAATTCACAGCTTGAATTATCGAGTCATGTGCAAACGTTGTCAACATGTTTGCTTGACCAATTGGCGCTGCGTGGGCGGCTACATCGGAACAGATGGCCAATGTTGACTGGCGCTGAATTGGATTTTTCCATTTGAATTTCCTTGTAATTGTGATTTATTGACAATTATTTCGCCGTGAGTTGTCATTGTGCCGGCGGCGGCTGCCGCATCGCAGACGAAAGCAAAGCAAAGCTTGGCGCTTTTGACTGATTTGTGTTGTATTTAGCGGCGACAGATTCTTCCCATCCGTCCGTTTTATGGGGTGTCTCGGCGCCGATCCGCACGCCGACTGATGCACACGGCAGCTGTCAAAAAGAGAAGCGTGTCAATTTCCCCGCAGCCTCGCGACTCGCACGTAATCAGCATCAAAATGCAGCCGCCGCCGCTGCTCACGAGTCGGCACTAGAAGGCCCGAGTACCAAATGCACGCAATTCAAGACCCCCCCCCCCCCACCCCCTCTCTTCCGGTAAGGTGAAGCCGAGCATTAGTGAGGTCCTGACCGCTGCTCCCAAGAGGACTGTGGAGTAAAAACAGCTGCTGGCGTCTCCCTTCCGAGACCGGGCCGGGCCGGGCCGGGCTAGGCCGGGTGGCTCTCCCTGTCCTACTTTTGAGGAAATAATCCTTAGATCACCCGTGTGAATTTCTTTCCCGCTAATCCGCACTTGATTATTTGTAGCCGTATTTCGTCAATGAAATGGCCGCCTTGGCTGGGCGCCGATGACATTACGTGCTTCCAATTCATCACGTTTCCCAGACTGCAACACAGCGGAGTCTGGTTACCACCACTTAGCAACGCCCGGGGAGACGCGCCGGCGCTCTCGGGCCCGCATGTCCTCCAGTCTGGCCGGCTTCACCACGATCCGTCGGGCTCTGTCCCTTTTTGACCCTGGCCAAGGCGCGGTTACCTTGGCAACTCTTGCATCATTTTTTAGTACCCCACTGCGGCATGAACTGCGCGTGACCTCAGCCAACCCCCGTTTGGTCTCCAGACACTCTCTTTTTCTCGCTACACACTTTGCTGAGCTTCAGCCTGGAGGTGCCAGCGGATCCCTCTGGTGTCGCCGTGTGATGATGCGTGCGCGAGCACGTGATCGCGAGACGGAGAGGGAGGAAACGTGAGAGTCGGTTGAATGGCGAGGTGACACGAGTGTCAATGATGATGGATGGGATGACATAGTGTGTGTATGGGAGGGGGTGGGGGGGGGGGGGGCTGGGGGGGTCCCGTCTCCCTAATGCTGTTTGACAATGACGTCGCAGGTCTCACCACCCTTGATCAGCGGCTTTGTTGCTAGCATCATTAGCAATGTGTCTCTTCTGCTTCATCTTGCCTTTGCTGGTGTCTCCACATTTTGTGTGGAAATGTCTTCCTTTCTCGAGGCGTCTAAATTCGATGCCTGTTGGAAAAACGGCTGCGAGTGGCCATTTACTGCTATCGTTACATCCCACCGCAGGCTTGTGTGCGTGTGTATCGTGCACGCATTAGTGAGTGCGAGCGAGCGAGGGCTGCCTCCTCAATTTGCATTTGTGGCGCGAGCATCTATCATCATCACCAAGGCGCTGCAAAATGGTGAGACAGGCTCTCGCTCTCAAACGCTGCGCCACGGAAAGACGTTTGAGCTCCTCGACGATATTTCCCCGTGTCCGCGTGCTCTCTGTTCTCATTAATACGATAATTGAAGACGTACAGGAAGGCAAATGAAGAAGTATCGAGTCACTCCATTTTGGTTAGCCGGACAATTCCTCATCAATTCTTTTGATGGATTGTCATTGGGTGAGGGAATAAAATGATGTTATTGATGGTTGTTTTGGTGACCTGTCGAGCAACTGCAATCAAACCGTTGACGACGTGAAGCGCCAGGTCGTTCCTTCACGCCGCTGGATTTGGCTTTTGCTACCTCGGCGGCTTCGTCCACTTGGGGAAGGGGATAGGGTGGTTCTGGAAAAAAAAAAAGAGAGCGGCGAAATGGTACGGCCTGATAGATGGAGCGGGGAGAGCCGGCGTCTGTGAGCGGAATAGCAAGAAGACGACGGCGAGGCCCCCAAGACGTGAGGCGGCGTGGTGGGAGGAAGGCGAGTGCGAGGCACACAGCCAGAAAATTGCATTGCGTGCTCAGTGATTAGTTTACCTACTCCCCCTCGCCTCCCCCCTTTCTCGTCCTCCCCAGGCCTCTTTTGGTGAGCATCGTCTCCTCCTCCTCCTCCTCCTCGCTTGCACTGTCACTACATCACAGTGTCACTTGTGCCGAGTCGCACCCTTGCCGCTTATCTCCGCCGCCGCCGCCGCCGCCTCCCCCCTCCCCCTCCCTCCCTCCCTCCCCTCCCCTCGCGGCGTGCTGACTTGGCTCTCGGCACTCCACTCTGGTGTTATCGCCAGGCCGCGGGAAAAAAATCGACGTGCAGCCAAACTGCAAGCACACAAAAGTACGAAGATAACTACACATTGTGTGTCTCAAACGACCGATGCAGCGCCTCAAGAGCGGCCCCGCTAGCCTCACATGCTAAAGGTTAGCATGGATGTGAACACAGGAGAGGAAATTTGATATTGCGTGCAGACTAAAAGGCAGCCATGGTGCACTTTTCTCTTTCTTTTTTCGGTCTTTGAAAAGCAAGTGGGTCAAAGCCTTTTGTGGCTAATCCGCCACCTAATCTGCTCCTTCCTTGTGTGGCGGAAAAGCAGCCTTCCAAAGCCAAGCATGAAGGAAACGATTTCACTGCTAGCGGCCCGCTTTTGCTTGTATGCCGCAATCGCACAATTTCAAGAATTAGCGCTGTGGCTAACTCCAATTTCTATCACAAAACGGCCTGGCTAATCGAGTGGACTTTGGCTGTAGCGTGGCGATGGTGCCGATCGGAGCCGCGCCGGGCTTTTTCATCTGGGATCCGTCATTTCATTAAGCCCCTTTGTTGTTGATTTAATTAGCGCTGTGGATATTGGACAGCGCTGACCCCTCGCCTCTGATTGATCGTAATGGCGGGCAGAAATGATCCATCCATCCATCCATCCATCTTCTTCCGCTTATCCGGGGTCGGGTCGCGGGGGCAACAGCTTCAGGAGGGACTCCCAGACTTCCCTCTCCCCAGCCACTTCATCCAGCTCATCCCGGGGGATCCCAAGGCGTTCCCAGGCCAGCTGAGAGACATAGTCTCTCCAGCGCGTCCTGGGTCGTCCCCGGGGTCTCCTACCGGTGGGACATGCCCGGAACACCTCCCCAGGGAGGCGTCCAGGAGGCATCCTGATAAGATGCCCGAGCCACCTCATCTGGCTCCTCTCAACGTGGAGGAGTAGCGACTCTACTCCGAGTCTCTCCCGGATGACCGAGCTTCTCACCCTATCTCTAAGGGAGAGCCCGGACATCCTGCGGAGAAAACTCATTTCGGCCGCTTGTATCCGAGATCTCGTTCTTTCGGTCACGACCCATAGCTCGTGACCATAGGTGAGGGTAGGAGCGTAAATCGACCGGTAAATTGAGAGCTTTGCCTTTTGGCTCAGCTCTCTCTTCACCACAACGGACCGGTACAGGGTCCGCATTACTGCCGACGCTGCACCGATCCGCCTGTCGATCTCACGCTCCATCCTCCCCTCACCCGTGAACAAGACTCCAAGATACTTGAACTCCTCCACTTGGGGCAGGATCTCATCCCCGATCCGGAGAGGGCATTCCACCCTTTTCCGATCGAGGACCATGGACTCGGATTTGGAGGTGCTGACCCTCATCCCGACCGCTTCGCACTCGGCTGCGAACCGTTCCAGCGAGAGCTGGAGATCACGGCCTGAAGAAGCCAACAGCACCACGTCATCTGCAAAAAGCAGAGACGCGATGCTGAGGTCCCCAAACCGGACCCCCTCAACGCCTCGGCTGCGCCTAGAAATTCTGTCCATAAAAATTATGAACAGAATCGGTGACAAAGGGCAGCCTTGGCGGAGTCCAACCCTCACTGGGAACGAATCCGACTTACTGCCGGAAATGCGGACCAGACTCTGGCATCGGTGATACAGGGACCGAACCGCCCTTATCAGTTGGCTCGGCACCCCGTACTCCCGAAGCACCCTCCACAGAACCTCCCGAGGGACACGGTCGAACGCCTTCTCCAAGTCCACAAAACACATGTGGACTGGTTGGGCAAACTCCCATGCACCCTCGAGGATCCTGCCGAGGGTGTAGAGCTGGTCCACTGTTCCACGGCCTGGACGAAAGCCACACTGCTCCTCCTGAATCCGAGGTTCGACCTCCCGACGGACCCTCCTCTCCAGCACCCCTGAATAGACCTTACCAGGGAGGCTGAGGAGTGTGATTCCCCTGTAATTGGAACACACCCTCCGGTCCCCCTTCTTAAAGAGGGGAACCACCACCCCAGTCTGCCAATCCAGAGGCACTGTCCCCGATGTCCACGCAACGTTGTAGAGGCGTGTCAGCCATGACAGCCCCACAACATCCAGAGCCTTTAAGAACTCTGGGCGGATCTCATCCACCCCCGGGGCCTTGCCACCGAGGAGTTTTTTAACTACCTCAGTGACTTCGACCCCAGAGATTGGAGAATCCGCCTCAGAGTCTCTAGGCCCTGCTTCCTCAATGGAAGGCGTGTAGGTGGAATTGAGGAGGTCTTCGAAGTATTCTCCCCACCGACTCACGACGTCCCGAGTCGAGGTCAGCAGCACGCCATCCCCACTGTAAACAGTGTTGACGTTGCACTGCTTCCCCCTCCTGAGACGCCGGATGGTGGACCAGAATTTCCTCGAAGCCGTCCGAAAGTCATTCTCCATGGCCTCACCGAACTCCTCCCACGCCCGGGTTTTTGCCTCAGCAACCGCCGAAGCCGCGTTCCGCTTGGCCATCCGGTACCTGTCAGCTGCCTCCGGAGTCCCGCAGGCCAAAACGGCCCGATAGGACTCCTTCTTCAGCTTGACGGCATCCCTTACCGCCGGTGTCCACCAGCGGGTTCGGGGGTTGCCGCCACGACAGGCACCAACGACCTTACGGCCACAGCTCCGGTCGGCCGCCTCAACAATGGAGGCGCGGAACATGGTCCACTCAGACTCAATGTCCCCCGCCTCCCCCGGGACGTGGGAAAAGCTCTGCCGGAGGTGGGAGTTGAAGCTCTTCCTGACAGGAGATTCTGCCAGACGTTCCCAGCAGACCCTCACAGAGCGTTTGGGTCTGCCAGGTCGGACCGGCATCTTCCCCCACCATCGGAGCCAACCCACCACCAGGTGGTGATCAGTTGACAGCTCCGCCCCTCTCTTCACCCGAGTGTCCAAAACATGCGGCCGCAAATCCGATGACACGACTACAAAGTCGATCATCGAACTGCGGCCTAGGGTGTCCTGGTGCCAAGTGCACACATGGACACCCTTATGTTTGAACATGGTGTTCATTATTGAAAATCCGTGTCGAGCACAGAAGTCCAACAATAGAACACCGCTCGGGTTCAGATCAGGGGGGCCGTTCCTCCCAATCACGCCCTTCCAGGTCTCACTGTCATTGCCCACGTGAGCATTGAAGTCACCCAGTAGAACGATAGAGTCCCCAGAAGGAGCGCTCTCCAGCACTTCCTCCAGGGACCCCAAGAAGGGTGGGTACTCTGAGCTGCTGTTTGGTGCATAGACACAAACAACAGTCAGGACCCGTCCCCCCACCCGAAGGCGGAGGGAGGCTACCCTCTCGTTCACCGGGGTGAACCCCAATGTGCAGGCGCCCAGCCGGGGGGCAATAAGTATACCCACACCTGCTCGACGCCTCTCACCGTGGGCAACTCCAGAGTGGAAGAGAGTCCAGCCCCTCTCGAGAGGGCTTGTACCGGAACCCAAACTGTGTGTGGAGGCTAGTCCGACTATATCTAGTCGGAATCTTTCTGCCTCGCACACCAGCTCGGGCTCCTTTCCAGCCAGAGAGGTGACATTCCATGTCCCAAGAGCCAGCTTCTGCAGCCGGGGATCAGACCGCCAAGGTCCCCGCCTTTGGCTGCCGCCCAGCTCACAGTGCACCCGACCCCTTCGGCCCCTCCCACAGGTGGTGAGCCCATGGGAAGGGGGACCCACGTTTCCATTTCGGGCTATGCCCGGCCGGGCCCCATGGGCGAAGGCCCGGCCACCAGACGCTCGCCTTCGAGCCCCGCCTCCAGGCCTGGCTCCAGAGGGAGGCCCCGGTGACCCGCGTCCGGGCGAGGGAAAACTAAGTCCATTTATGTTACTCATCATAAGGGGCTTGTGAGCCGTGCTTTGTCTGGCCCCTCACCTAGGACCCGTTTGCCATGGGTGACCCTACCAGGGGCATGAAGCCCCCGACAACATGGCTCCTAGGATCATAGGGGCACGCAAACCCCTCCACCACGATAAGGTGACGACTCGCGGAGGGGATGATCAATATCTCTTTTTTGTTCTCTCATTTCTTGACAACTTTGCTGCAGAGTCGCTATCAAGCTAACATTTTGCCGTGGACGCGCTCCCAGCTAACTTCTCCCTCGCCCTGACGTGTCCTTCCTCCCTGTTATCGCTCCATCCCGCATCCCAGCGATGGGCCCGAGGCGCCGGTCGTGTTGGATTTGGAGCCGGGCTGAGCCAGTGTAGCGGCTCCGCTCTAATCGCTGCCATAGGGAGGATGAAGACGTATCAGATCTAGGAACAGCGCGACTATTAAAACGGACACACGCTGAGCCACAAAGGCTGGATTGACACGGAAGGTCTTAACGCCCCTCCGTTAGGATTTAGCGGCCGGGTAGCCGTGAGGGTTAGCGCTCGCGTGCCATTAGACGCTGACGCTCAAGTTCACGGAAAGTAGACTAGATGTCTGCAGAGGTGTCGCCTCGCCGCCATGATGCTGATGACGGCCGCCGGCGTTGCCACGGCTGAGCCGGAGCGCCGAGCTGTTACCGCACACGGCGATTTAACGAGCCGTGAGCAAAGTGCTACGATCGCGCCACAAATAATTCACGAGGCGCCAGAGCGGGCGAGACTGCGAGCCAACGGGAGGGGGCCAACGCATCTGCGGAAATCCCCTTTTTGCCAAAAGCTGACAAGAGAGCGTCAAAATATTTGTTTTGCAAAAAGGCACAGCGGGAGGGAGGGAGGGAGGGAGGGAGGGAGCGCCAACGTGATGCCGTGCGTGTTTGCGCCAGCGTGAGAGTGACGACTCTATTGTCAACGCTGGCGTCGGCGCTGGCGTCGCCTACGACATGTCGAGGCTTCAGGGCCAAGCGGAGGCTAATGGAGCTTAGCGGGCGGAGACGACGGGCCGACATATGGCGTGTCGTTTCAGACAAAGATTGGGTAGACGGTGGCCCGTCCGTCCACTGATTCCATCTGACATTTACCGGTCCCGATGAAAATGTCACACAATCGCAGCCTTGACCTCGGCTTTCGCAGCCGCGGGAATAACACGAAGATGGCCGAGAACCAAAGCAGACAAACAGGAGCAAAACTGGGTTGCGTCCGTCTCTGCAGGTACATCCGCACCATGTACCTGGGGGTCCAAAGCTACCGGCAGAAGGAGAACCAGCGGCGCTTCTACTGGGCCATGATGTACGAGTACGCCGACGTCAACATGCTGCGACTGCTGGAGACCTTCCTGGAAAGCGCCCCCCAGCTGGTGCTGCAGCTTTGCATCATGATCCAAAGCAACAAGGCCGAGTGGCAGCAGTGTAAGAGCGGGGCGAGGCGGGGCGGGCGGGTGTCCGACACGAGGCTCCCGGGCTCCAGCCGGCCCCGGCCGGGTGTCCGACACGAGGCTCCCGGGCCCCGGCCGGCCCCGGCCGGGTGTCCGACACGAGGCTCCCGGGCCCCGGCCGGGTGTCCGACACGAGGCTCCCGGGCCCCGGCCGGCCCCGGCCGGGTGTCCGACACGAGGCTCCCGGGCCCCGGCCGGCCCCCTTTGATGCAAACGGCAGCGAGCTAGCGTCTGGGCTTTTTCTCTGTTTGTCAGGTTCTTCGGTGTTGTCGTCCCTCCTGTCCCTGGCCTGGGTGCTGGCGTCCTACCACAAACTCCTGCGCGACTCGCGCGACGACAAGAAGAGCATGAGCTACCGCGGCGCTGTGGTGCACCTCTTCTGGCGCCTCTTCACCATTTCCTCCCGGGTGCTGTCCTTTGCCCTGTTTGCCTCGGTTTTCCACATCTACTTTGGCATTTTCGTGGTGCTCCACTGGTGCGCCATGGCCTTCTGGGTCATCCACGGCGGCACCGACTTCTGCATGTCCAAGTGGGAGGAGGTGCTGTTCAACATGGTGGTGGGGGTGGTCTACGTGTTCTGCTGGTTCAATGTGCAGGAAGGGCGGACGCGTTTCCGGATGGTGGTCTATTACACCGTGGTACTGTTAGAGAACGCCGTTCTGAGCGGGCTCTGGTACGCATACCGCGACCCGGCCACCACCGACGCCTTTGCCTCTTATGCCCTCTGCAGCGTCTTCCTGTGCTTTGCCTCAGGTGTGGCCTGCATGGTGCTCTACTACGGGGTCCTGCACCCCATGGGCCCCCGGCTGAGGGTCCTGGCAAGCTCCTGTTGCGCAGAACTGCTCTGGGGGCTGCCGTTGCCCCCCGAGGCCGAGCCTATGGCGCCCACGCCGGGCCCGCGCGGCTCTCAGGCCACGCCCACGCGGGGCCCGGCGGGCGAGCAAGCGGAGTCGGACGAAAGCATCGCCGACTCCTGCCTTCCCGTTTTCCAGGTGCGCTCCGCCGAGCCGGTGGACTCTTCCGGCCGGCCCGTCCGCCCCGAAGGCCCCCTCATCAAAATAGACATGCCTAGGAAACGCTACCCGGCCTGGGATGCGCACTTTGTGGATCGGCGCCTGCGCAGGACCATCAACGTGCTGCAGTACGTGAGTCCCAACGCGGTGGGCATCAGGTACAGGGACGGCCCCCTCCTCTACGAACTCCTGCAGTACGAATCGTCGTTCTGAAGGCCGCGCTCTCACCCCGCTCCTTGGAGCCTCAGCGCTCTCGGTCCACCTTTGTGAGACCTTTCAGTCTTTTAGTTTTGGAGAAATGAGCAAACGCCAACACATGGCAGAGAGGATATCACAGGCCCGATCCCGTTGGGCCTGCGGATGAGGGTATAGATAACACATGAATGTTTCATTATGAAATTGCTCTCATGCATTATTCCGTAGAGCGACTTGCGTGAAGGGCAAGGCGGGCGAGCCGGACAAGGCGGGCGAGCCGGACAAGGCGGGCGAGCCGGACAAGGCGGGCAAGCCGGACAAGGCGGGCAAGCCGGACAAGGCGGGCAAGCCGGACTAGGCGGGCAAGCCGGACAAGGCGGGCAAGCCGGACTAGGCGGGCAAGCCGGACAAGGCGGGCAAGCCGGACGCTTCGCCGTCCGACACAGGGAATGTTGGAGGAGCGCGTCAGAGGGTGACGGCCTTTTGCACATCCGACTTTCACTGCCATTCTTTATGTAAATAAGGCCAACATTGATCGTGTTTACCGAGACCCTCGGGAGGGGCGCGGGTGTGGGGGAGCGCCGCTATCCCGGCTGTTGCTATTTCTGCTCCAAAATCCTCAATCGTAATCACATCATGTATGGTGAGAGAGGCAAAGAGAAGCACACTGACCTTCAATCAGTTCCACCCTTTCATGAAATCTTTTCATTGCACATCGCCCTCTGGTGGAGGAAAGGCACAATTGAAAAGGGCCATCAATGTAGCTGAACGGAAAGAGGGCATTTTCCACATTTGAAACACATTGCAGGTTGTGTCATCGGGCAAAGACGGCCGTCCGCGAACCCTCCACCATTCCCTTCAGATGTTTCTTTCATTCTTGACAAATGCTGTTTGCATTGTTGGCAAACCATTTTCCATACCTGTGGACAACGCACAGCAAGAGCGCTTCTGCAAGAAGCTCCTTCTCCTCAGTCCTTGTTGTGCCTTCTAACGTTCGGGGTGCTTCGGTCCGGTCCGGTCCGCAAATTGCGAGGCCTCCTCCTTTACATAACCCGTGTTCCTCGATCCTCGCCAAATCCCAGCTGCTTTTCTCGCTGCGTTTGCTTTGGACCAGATGACGACTTTCTTGAGACCCCCGACAACTTGTCGTCATTCCTCGGTTTCGTTGGAGGTTCGTTTGCAGATGAAGAAAAAAAAAAAACATGTTCAATGCAAATAATTACCAATCCACAGCCAAACTGTTTATGAACTTTATTGTTTGAAAAAAAAACTTTTTATGGTGACGGGCAAACGGTGAGGTCACGGAAGGCCGTCCCTGTGAGGATAAATTGGAAACCTGATGGGTTAAAAATTGCTCAACGCTCCGGTCAATGATTGTTGACCATTTTTTATGCATTTGCCAGTTTTCTTCCGCTTACAACAAAAAAACAATCTGGCTGTCAGCATAAAACAAGAAAGTGCTGTGCAGCAGCAGCAGGGTGTGCTCTGATGTCTCCGTCACAGCACAGGAAAAAGAACGAATGCATTTACAAGCTGGTGCTGAACCAACTCATCCAGTGGTGCTAATGCCAAGTTCGCTTTTGGGGCTTTCTCAAGAGCATAAAAAAAAGTGAGACAGCCCAGAAACAACTAGCCGTGATGCTCTCAAGCGCCAGCACCTCAATCTACACACTGAATCTACCGCAAAACTCTCTATGGTGCCATTTTTCTTTGCCACAGCTCGTCTTCACGTGGTCTTATGATGTTCGCGGCATACAGTTGTTTTGTGTTTCTTTTTATCTGGGACAATGAGAAGATAGATTTTGGAGCACAAACTACAGATGGAAATTTAAAAAAAAAAAAAAAAAGTCTATATACCTAGAACGTGATTGCTGTGTTGTAACTTCCTGTCATCTATATGTCCTTTTATCTGTGTGTATCTTATTTTTATTTTTTAATAATCGTAGACTTGGCTGTGACATTTTATTGGAACATGGATTTGATATTGCAACCGAGCAACTATGGGTGTCATGTCAATTGCTGCTAATTTACAAATGGTTATGAAAAAACAATGTTGCTTTTCTTGATATTCCCTCAATTTCCAGGTTGTGTTAGCTTGTGGGTGTGTTTTTAAATAATCTCTGGGTTATATGATTTCCATGGATGCCATATATATGTACATATATATATGACACCGTGTGAGGATATTTTGTGCTGGTTAAATATAAGTATGATTAAATAATTAATGGGGATGGGGAGAGGAAAAAAAAAAAGCAAGGCTGATGTCCAGTATTGTACCTTTTTGCCCTGTTGTAGGGAATAATATGAATATAATTAATAACATATGGTGCTAACGTTCATTTTGTATGGTTTTTTTTTGTTATAGAAGAAATGACAACTATTATGCTAAAAATATAATGTCAAGCCTTACTGTAGATTCATGAGACTGTTCATCCCAGAAGAGAAAAAATAAATATGGTATTTGAAAGTGCAATACGGCCACAGTGTGTATTCATAATTTTATGTCCCATTGTAAGTGAAATAAAAATCTTCAATCTTCAATTCTAAATGTAGATAACACGTACATTTATTTGAAAGATAAATGACGTCATACTCCTGAACGTAATATTCCTGGACCAAAGGGGGCGCTGCTGTGCGTGCTTGGATGCATTTGACGCCCAAAATGGCGGCACGGTTAAAAAGTTTGGATTGTTTTGTTCGACTTTGTTTCCTGAGCATTCGGCGAGCCGTGTAGCTAAATAACCTCATTTGGATACAGGTTGGAAGGCTTGCATGGCGCCTGCCTGCCTAAGGACTTCTGGACGTGTCCAAAATTGAGAATGGCGCATGGCCTTCACCCCAAATTTGGGCTGACTTCACCCATGCTAGGCTACTAGGCTAAGCTAACGTCGGAAGGTATTCCCCAAAAGCTTCGTTTTGGTTATGTCGTATCTCGCTTGGAAGGTGGAGGAGGAGGCGACAAGCAGAACATGAAGAAGAGGACCTCGTCGTAGACATGGAGGAAGATGTGAAAAAAGTCAAAAAGGCAAGTCGACACTTTTTGGGGGGTTGTTTTTACAGCCGCCCAGCCACTCAATTACCATTGGCCGGCTAGCATGCTAACCCGCTTGAGTTCCCTGACCCAGTCGAGTTTAACGCCAAACCGTCTTGTTAAACCATCAGTAGATGTGTCACGATGTGTGCCAAATAATGATAAATTATATTTTTGTTATATTTGAGTGTACACTCTTAAATAAAACTTGGGTCGTGTACTGCAATGCTGATATTTAGCTTGACTTAGCTCGAGTAAGAGCATGCTGATTCAGCTCGATACAACTCTTATGTAAAGTGCTTCAATCTATAATGTAGGAAAAATTCACGTTTCCATATGATACTGAATGTGTTTAATGTTTTGTTTGAAGTCATTAAAGTGATGTCACTGCTCCTGCACTTCTTGTTTGCGCCACGCGAGGGCGATAGTGAGACGTGTGATTTAGAAAAATGACCCGTCAGACTTTCTGTATATTTAAAATATTCATATTATAATGACGTATTGTTTCATCCTGAGTGTATTTTGCATTTATACATAAGCTATCCAGTCTGACATTGTATTTATAGCAAAGAGTCGTTTAAAAATAGTCATAGAAAATGTGCCCAAAAGTAGCACTAACAATATGTGATTTTTCTGTTTTCAAAATGTTAAAATAGAACAGCAGTGAGCTCATGTTTCTCCAGCAAACAATCAATATGAATGCACCTGTCGCGTGAAGCCAAACACTGTTAAATAATTCAGCGGTCAACTCCAGAGTTGTTCGGCGAAGTCTGCTGTCAAGTTTGAACGCCGGTGTCCTCACAGGATGCTGCGGCAGTGCGCTTCCTCTTTTGACGCTTCCCTTTTCTCTTGTTGTGTCTTGACGTGAGATAGTGTCATTTTTAGTTAGCGTAGCATGTGGCAACAGGCGATGAACGTAAACAACGAAACAATCGCGCTAATCTGCTAGCATCAGCTTGCATGGACTATGAGGTAGGCTCTTTAAATTCTAACTGATATCCGCCCGGGCTTTAATGGTTAACATTTTGAAATAGTAGTCTTTTATTTTATTTTTGTCTGAACTTCCCCTTCAGCCTGGCATCGTGTCACCCTTCAAGCGGGTCTTCCTGAAGGGTGAAAAAGGACGGGACAAGAAGGCGCTGGAGAAATCGGCGGAGCGCCGGGCACTCCACACGGTCTCTCTCTCGCAACCCGACCACCGCATCGACCCCGACATACTGCTCAATGACTACATCGAGAAGGAAGTCAAAGTGAGTCGCGCGGACTTCTCTCTCATACTCGACTTTAGTGACACTGTTTGAAGTAACGCCTGGGTTCTGTGTCCTTTCAAGTATTTGGGCCAGCTGACATCGGTGCCAGGATACTTGAACCCATCAAGCAGGACAGAAGTCCTCCAGCTCATTGACAATGCAAGAGTAAGTCATGTGACCGTTTCAGATGTCAGGTGAGGGTGCCCTCCGCAAAGGTAGCACATAAGCACGCCGACGGTTGGTGTCGGCAGAAGTCGCATCAGTTGGCGGGCCAGCTGACCTCCGAGCAGGACGCCGTGGTAAGCTTGTCGGCGTACAACGTCAAGCTGGTGTGGCGCGACGGCGAGGACATCATCCTGAGGGTGCCCATCCACGACATCGCCGCCGTCTCTTACATCCGCGACGACTCTCAGCACCTCGTCGTCATCAAGACGGGTACGCAGTTGTGGAAAGCCGCAATCAAAATAGGTCAAGTGATGACTGAACTTGTGCGGCTCAGCCCAGGAATCCGGAGGCTCCCCCTGTCCCAGCTCCTGTCCCGATCTCAACAAATCTCAGACGCTCAGCTCCTTGTCGGAGAGCGGCGCCGTGCTGGTGGAAGTGTGCTGTCTGCTTGTCCTCGCCGTCGACAATAAAGTATGTTGCTTAGCATCCACGGGTGACCCAAAAAAAAAATACTAGGCACGCGTGGCGTTCATGTTTGGGAAGGGATTGATTTGTCCTTGTTGTTTTGTGTGTCAGGCAGCTGCAGAGGAGCTGTGCCTTCTGCTCAGCCAAGTCTTCCAGATTGTCTACACCGAGTCCACCATTGACTTCTTGGACAGAGCCATCTTTGATGGCGCCACCACCCCTACAAGACATCTTTCCCTCTACAGTGGTAAGTAATTGAAAGCAAATGTTCAAATATTACAAATTCAAATAGAGCGCCTCGTCGTCTGCTCTATGTAGGCACAATCTTTTTTTTTTCTATCACTCCTGAAGCGCTAATTTTGTTGTCGAACACGCCGGTTCCTCAGATGACTCGTCAAGCAAAGTGGACATGAAAGAAGGCTTCGAAGGCGAAGCCGGCCCTTTGTAAGAGCTCACCTTCTCCTTTTCCCTCACCTACTCCGGTCGATGCTTCTTTAAAACGTATTTTCTTTCCTCCTCCCCCTCCAAGTCCATTCCAGGCATCGCCGGAAGCCGACGGCAGCTCCCCGTCGGCTTCCGGCCCCGCCTCTCCTCAGGTCACAACGGCGAGCGAAGGGGAGCTCAGCACCACGGCCGCCGAGCTGCTCCAGGATTACATGACCACGGTACGCCCTCTCCGACACTCGAGAGTTTCCTAACTGGCATTGTGTCGTTGACACTTGTGTGGCGTCCAGCTGCGCACAAAGCTGTCCTCCCAGGAAATTCAGCAGTTTGCCGGGCTGCTGCACGAGTACCGCAACGGCTCTTCCATCCACGAGTTCTGCATTAACCTGCGGCAGCTCTACGGAGACAGCAGGAAGTTCCTCCTGCTTGGTAGAACGTCTTCTCTTTTCTAAACGCACACGTGTGTCACGATAGGAATTTTACTGTTTGGCTGTCTTTAACAGCACCTTTGAATTTCATTCCGTGACTATCCCAGGCCTGCGTCCCTTCATCCCCGAGAAGGACAGCCAGCACTTTGAGAACTTCTTGGAGACCATCGGCGTGAAGGACGGCCGCGGCATCATCACCGACAGCTTCGGCCGCTACCGGCGGGCGGCCGCCTCCGACTCCGACGGCAACGTCGCGGCGGCGGCAGGCGGCGGAGACAGCGCCGCCTCCGACGAGGGCCCGGAGGAGGCCGGGGAGACCTCGGAGGGCGACGAGTGGGACCGAATGATCAGCGACATCAGCAATGACATCGAGGCACTGGGCTGTAGCATGGACGGCGAGGGCGCCGCGCTGTAACTAGGTAGACTCCACCCATTGATCACACGATCACACTGAAGGTTAGTCGTCGTATGACGTCAATCAAAATGCACTTAGGCTGACGTGCGGTCCAGCCCTGGTTACGTTTGTTCCTCACTTATGGGCAGTATCTGCCACCGCCGTCAGCCACACCGCAAGTGGATGCAGTCACCACATCAGTTTCGATTACCGCTGCCTTATTGCTTTCCCCTCGATTTGTTGTTTTCCTGTTTCGTCGTGCACCGCACCGCAATTTGTGGAAGTTTGCCCGTTTTGTGCTCTCTGAACACCCAAAGGTGCCTCCTAACTGGGGCACAGAGAATCCAAAATGGCCGCCTGATCATTTCTTGTAAACTGTGTGCGTGGTCAGCAGTTGCTGTGCATCTTATGGCGACTTTTGTTTTTAATCAAATGAAGGGGAGGCTACCCATTTTTTTCTGGAAGAATTTGGGAAAGCCCGAGATGAAGTGTTGGGTCGTTTAGCTGCCGTTGACCCCCAATTGTGCCTTTGAAAGTGTTGCACGGTCAGTCATCGTTGTGCAGATGTTTATTAAAAAGAACAACGTTTTGCAAGACTTTTGGAACGCTGTCGTCCTTTACGATGGCGATCGCTTTTGATCGATCACGTGCTCGGACAAGCCTGAAATGTTGACTCGCAGCGACGTTTGCTAATGCCATCAAAGCTGGGAAAGTTGTCCGCTTGACTGGAGCGCATTCCGTCCAGTCACGCTTCCATTTGTTAATCTCCACAGTGGGCTGGCTGCGAGTGGGCCACAGCCACTCCAAGTGGCCTCTAATGGCAAGGAAAAATGAGTCATTTGTTATTGCGTCGAATTTTCACATCAGCGCGCGTCTTAATTGGATGCTGAGCGAGCGAAAGGAATTATCAACGGCGCGGCGTTGAAGGCATCCTAATTGGCCTCCCGTAACGTTAATCCTTAATCCCATTTGTCTGCGCCCACGGGATTGTTCTAGCACTTTAATGTTGCCACGAATTCATGAGAGCAACTCGTGAGCCGCCGCTTATCAAACTTGAAATGTTAAATAACGATACGACAGAATATTTTGGATGGGCTCTCAGATCTGACACTTCCAACTGTGTTTTTATTTGCTCTCAAAGACAACCTTGCGTTAGCTTCTCTTCCCTCCAGTATCCTCTTGGGCTAGCACAGCGAGAAGCGACGCGAGTTGATGTTCATCTTGGTGACGCCGATGAGCCGCAGGGGCGCCGAGAGGCCCAGGCCGGGCGTGACGGGGCACTCGTAGGGCAGGTCGGACAGCTCGTCGCGCTCCTCCAGCCCGTAGGTGGCGTCGTTGAGCATGCGGCGGTGCAGCTGGCACGCCTGCTCGATCCGCAGCTCGCTGATGTCGCCGCGCAGACCGACCAGCTGCCTGGCCAGATGCTGGTCCTGCTGGCGCATGTCGCTCTAAAAGAAAAGTTCCTCAGTCTGGGAGGAGGTTCTGAATGAGAACGTTTATAATCTCGGACACCATCTCACCAGTTCTCTCCTGAGCCAGCTGAGAGCCTCGTCTACGGTCTCGAAGGTCTTCAGCAGCCCCGACGGCAACTGGCAGCGGATCACGGCAGAGTCCCCTGCTTTGCGTCCCGCTTCCCCGCTAACCGAGCCGTGGAAACGTTCCGCCTTGGCTTTCCACTCCAGGTAAGAAGGTCTCCTCGTCTGCAGTCTCAGTTTCTCGGTCAAGGCCTTCAGGGTGAGAAGATGATCACCCGAAGGCGAAAGGTCGTCTTCCCGTTGTCTCGCCGCCGCCTCCTCCTCGCAAGCCATGGGTTTGGCCGGCGAGACTTCCATTTTTGGAGAGCGCACTAGAACATTTGAAAGCGTTCCTAAAGTGCTTTAGAACTCCAGACGAGAAAAAATGCCACAGGTCGTTCCACAGGAAAGTGAAAATAATTCCGACGGTAGTGAGCGGAAGCCAGTTGACTTGTCGCATATCAAATGACGGCAGCTCAGCAGTCTGTTGCCGTAGCAACCGCATTGACATGACTCGGTAGTTTTAATGATGTCAATGTAATGTAGCAGTCGCTCCATATCAATCTTTCAAGACTAAATATTTGATCGTCAACAAGATGGAATGAATTTTAACGTGTTTTCCGCATCAACGGGTTGCCAATGAAAAGAAAAAAAGGATTTTTGTTGTGTCACCAAATGTAATGTTTTGCTTGACTTGATAACAGGCATGCAAGCTCCATCAAAGTCAGCCAACAATGTGCATGCTGTAATCATAATAATCAGTAAAAGTGGTCCCGGGCCATTTGCGCTCCCTTTATCCCATAATAAGCCATCACAGGCCCGACCCGCGCTGAGCACATTGCATCTAATGATAGGCTTGCATTAAGACTGGCAGGGGGATTATTATGGCTTGCCAAAAGCTAACTGCTCCCACCAATGACTTTTAGGAAACTTTGGCTCATTGCATTTTTTAACTAAACGACTTATTCGGCATATTTGCCATAAAAGCTATTTCTTTACAAGCATGCCATCGCTTTCTGTATTGCTTATCCTTGTTGGGGTCATTTTAATGGTAAATGTAAAAATACTCAATACAATAAAAAAATAATGACATTGAATATTTGTAAACTGAGGCAGGCAGTCCTTACCACGTGACTCTTTGGTGAAGCGCCTCAAAGCATCCGATGCACTTCCTCTTCACCGGACCTCGTTCAAATGTCTTCTCAGTTTCGTGGCCCTGACTTATCTGAAAACATCTAAACGAGTGAAGACCACTAGATGAAGCCCCTCTTGAAGAGGGAAAAAAAAAACTTGCGTTTTAATTTAATTCCCTCCCACCGGTCTGGGATGCGTCGCCGCCTCAAGTGGGTTGGTCCGTTGCTTGGGCACGTCGGCGCGTCCGCCATGTTGGGTGGGTCAAGTCGATAGTAAAAGTGCGTTGCTAGGATACCGTGGCGTTTCTGCCACGTTTGTTTCAAAACGTCGTAATGCAGCGTTTAAAAAGTTCCACCAATGTTATCATCGCGTTTTAATAACAATTATAAAATGTTAGTTTTAAGTTTGTGTTGAACCTAATTTTTTTAAAAAAACGTGTTCTCTAGATGATATTGAGTGCGACTTAAATGTATGGTTATGGCCCTCACAAAACAAACACAATGTTTGACAGCATGTATATTTAATCGGGAACTAAAAATACTAAATGTCACATTAAATAGCAAAACACACTGAAAAACACTTGGTCCTTGTTTAGTGTGACAAGTGCAATAAATGATCAAAGTGCTACTAGCACAAACAAAACACAAATGAGACAATTGATGGTTAGAAATCATTGAAATATCAATCGTCGTATTGTTGTTCATGGATGTCAGCTCATGACAAAACCAAATGTCAAGTGCAACTACTGCTAAAAGACACAAGTTCAAACAAAAACAACCAGTCCTCCGCGTGAGTGATGCATCAGCTAACGTTGAATGTCAAGCTACAAGGCGAGCTCCTCGATGTCGTCGTCGAAGGAGGGGATGACGCGGACGGCGGGCCGGCTGTCCACCACGTGCCGAGCGCTCACGGAGGCGGGCGCCGCCCCGAAGCCGAGACGCCCCGTGGCACGCGAACCTCCCCGAGCGGCGCCGCTGCCCGTCATGCCATCCAGCAGCTCCGCCGTCCGGGCGTCGCCCGACGGCGCCGCCAGTGAGCCGAACAGCTGCTGCATGAGCACCGACTTCTTGCTCTTCTCCTCCGTCCCCTTGAGGCTGAAGATGCCGATGGCCTCCAGAGCGTGGTCTCCGTTGTCCCTGGCAGCATTTTGCCGGGGGTTCCCCCCCAACGAGTCCACGCAGCTTCCGAAGACCAAGTCCTCGTTGGAACGGATTGAGCAAAGGTTTCGCCGCCGGCCCGACGACGGTGTCGACGACGGCGTCTCCGCGGCGGCCGCGTTGGACTCGGACGAGTCGACGTGGTCGGGCTTCCGCTTGTCCTTGTTCTGGAGGTCAATTTCTCGCATCTTGGCCAGCAGCTGGTCTTTCCTACGACGCGCCTCGCCGGCGTCCATCTGGTGGTGGTTCCCCCACAGCTCCGCCTCCTCCTGGACGTGGACGCTCTTGTGTGGATTCCTCAAGAAGCTGCCCACCTCGTCATCCTCCTTGTCTTTGACCCAGTCTGTGGAAGTCACATACCTTGATCTACTTGCAAGTTTTTCAAGGTACGAGCCGCCGGACTCTTCTTACCATCTGTGAACATGTTGGCCTTCACCTCACGGACATCCTGAGCGTTCTGTTGATGGTCCTCCTCCGTCTCCTTCTCGTCCCTTGAGGTTCTTCTGTCGTGGCTTGTCTTCCTCTGCTGCTCCTGCTTTGCTTTGGGTCCACCGTCCACCACCTCCACCTGCTGATGACGTCAAAGCAGAGAAAAAAAAAGTGACTCATTTCCAACATCCTGAATGGCTCCATATTTAGGCGAGAAGTTACCTTGAGTGACAGGTATCCGTCAGGGGCCGGATCGCTGTACTCGGCGGGCGGCGGCGGCGAGGGAAATTCGGGGCTGCTGCTGCTGCGCGTCTGCACCGCCTTGCACTGTCTGTGCGCCTTGTGGAATGACGCCTCCGCCTCAGCTTTGAGCTTTGACTCGCCGTCGGCGGCGGCGGCGGCCTTCCTCGGGGAGACTTTCCCAAGGCGGTGAGCGTAAATGTTGCGGATCTCTAATTCTCGTTCTTTTTCCTGGAAAAAGGTGACAACGGTGTTACTAAGCAGCTTGCGAGGATGTGGCTGAATGTATTTGCGTGTTTCTCTGGAGGCACCCTGAGTCTACTTGCTAGTTGCTCCAGCTCCTTTTGCAGATTCTTGATCTCTTCCTGCGCGCAGAGCGTCTTCTTCCTCTCGGCAGCCAGCTGCCTCTGGTGGCTGCCGTTGCTCAGCTCCATGTTCCTCTCCAGCTCCTACCGGGCGGCACAAACGGCAGCGGTGACGGTCACGTGAAAGAAGGTGAGGCGGCAACGCTACCTTAATTTTGAGCTCGGCCTCGTGCGTGCGCGCCCTCTCCTGCTCCAGCTTGCAGCTGAGCTCCTCGCGGGCGCCCAGCTCGCGCTGCTCCACCAGCTTCTTCATGCGTCCCACGGTGGCGTGGCTCCTCAGCAGCTGCTCCTCCTTCTCCTTCAGGCGGCGCTCGGCGGCGCGCTCGCGCTCCCGCGTGCGCCGCAGCCGCTCGCGCAGCACGTGCGTCTCGCTGGCGTGGCACGACAGCATCTGGGAGATTTTGCTCTCGGCGTCCGTGTAGTTCTGCAGCGCCTTCTCCTGACGCGTATGAAGCTGCCGCCAGAGAGTCCGACGGGGTCAGGCGAGCTCCGGTGCCGTGTAGGCCTCGAGCCGAGTCTACCTGCTTGAGGATGCGATTCTCCTTCTGCAACTCGGCGATGCGCAGCTGCAGCTCGCCGTGCACGTTGCGCAACTCGTTGATTTTCAGCAGACGGCCCGACAGCATTTGCCTGGTCAGGGGGTCCAAGTCTTTGGGAGGGAGGGACTCTTTGCTGAGGGACCGCGACGCCCGGCTCCGGCCCGGACGCGGCGGGCGGGCCCGGACTCGCCTCTCCATGCCTGTTGCGGACGTGTCAAATGTAAAAACATTCAAACATGGATCTACTTCCGACGTGCGCGTCAAACCTGTGTTGTAGGGCGAGCTGCTGGAAATGAGATTCGCACGCGTTGGCGGAAGCGGCGGCGGCGACAGCGTCTGATCCCGCTCGTACGGCGAGAGCGAGCGCTCCGACTCGTATTCGTCCGAGTAAGACGTGGCCTTGCTGCGGCGCCCCTCGCCGTCCGACGCTCGGTCAGGATCGGAGGGGCACATTTCCGCTTTGGAAGTTGCTTTTTCATCCTGGGTCCGCTCCCGGAAGCTCTTGTAGTGCTTTTTGCCGGAGGGGGCTCGACTCTTCCGGCTCCTGAAGGATCCTCGGCTCCGATTGTCGTCCCAGTCGTGTTCGAACGTGTCGCTCTTGGACTCCATCTTGTTTTGAGGTCACCAAAACAACAGGTTTGGGAAGAGGAGAGGAAGCAAATGTTTTTCTTTTGCCTGAAACATCTTGCTCACGTTGTCCGAAATAGTCACCTCACTAAAGATTAACCGCGACGTTGCTACTGAGCGACTGAGGCCAGACACCGACAGGTTGCTCTGAGGACTTCCTGCTCGCACAACATGCTCACTTAGCAACCACACCGTGTGTGGGAAAGTGACTCTCCTAATTTCCGGTGTTTTGCATTCCAAGCAGGTATTAGCATGACGCTAACAGATGTTTGTTGAACCTTTGCATGTGTTTTGTTTCATGTCATTTCTGCCCTGTACTTCAATTCGGAGTAACTTGAAGCAAGATCCAGCCAAAACAACCCCTCTGACAGAGCCAGCTTGATGGGCGTGTTTCTATGGCAACGCTAGCCCACAAAGCCAAAATCAAGATCACCAAGACGAGCCACGCAGCGACTACCTTGGTCCAAATATTCCTTCCTAGAGTCATTTCTTGTAGTGAAGTTGCAAGCATTGGGAAATGGCATCCCCTTTGCCGGGATTAGGCTAAAACCCTGACCGCCGTCTGTTCTTGTCGGGTGCATTGTTGTCCCCGCTGACACACAAAACTGGGCCTCGAGCACCAATGGGTGCACGATCGATCATGAATGTGTTCTTACAAAGCCCCCCAAAAAGTATTGCAAGTGTATCGGAGGAGCTAACGGAGAGCCAAGCGGGCGAGAAGAACAAAATAGTGCAACAGGTGAGGCGTGTCTTACCGTTAGATGTCGCCTTGCACCTTCACGGTCATGGATCGCTCACAACTACTCGAGGTTTTTACACAAAATCGGACATTATCGCTAAGATCTGTTTCATAGTGGAAAACTCGCCGCAAAAAAAAAAAAAAAAAAGGCTAAAACTATTGGCTAAGCTAACATGGCTAACGTGATACGAAGGCGAACTGGTAGCCTCCTCGTCTTGTTTACTTGTCCAAATTGCAAAGTAGCGTCTTGTGAGTGTGCCTCGCAGGAGTGGCTCTGCAGAGTTTGCAGATCGAGACCGAGCGAGGACGGAGAACCGGAACGACGGCCATCGCTGCCTGCTGTTGCATGGAAACCGCTTCT
Source organism: Syngnathus scovelli (assembly GCF_024217435.2). Lineage (NCBI taxonomy): Eukaryota > Metazoa > Chordata > Actinopteri > Syngnathiformes > Syngnathidae > Syngnathus > Syngnathus scovelli. The sequence continues at coordinate 11,255,008 of NC_090866.1, read as the reverse complement.
GTGACGTCACCAGCTCGTCTTGCATTACCGGTACATTACGTGAAAGCGCTCGACTCGGTCGGCGATGCACCCATATTCCAGAACTTATATCGTTTTATTTTCATTAATTGTTTATCATTGAAGGGTTAATCATTCTGGTGTTTTTGGAGTGTTACCTGTCACTACATTATTTTACAATAAAGCCCAACATAAAAGTGTGAGAAAATGTTTCATCTTTAAAAATAAACAGGCATGTTCAAAAAAAAAAATAACCCTTCAATTGATCATAAATCAGTTTATATTACCCACTAACATTTTCAAAATCAAAACGTCACGTGTTGTGTCGAATTTCATTGGGTTGTAATGTAAATTTAACACAATTCCTGTTCTACATTAATACTTAGGAGATGATATTTGTGTTTTTGGAGATATATTATTTAAGCAGTGGACAAAAAGACGTGAAGAGAATAACTCGTCTTTTTGTTTTGGAAAGAAACACCGGAAGCTCGATGTTCAGTATGGCTAGCTTGTCGGCACAAGTGGACCGCGTCTGCACTGTCCTGCAATAAAAGGCAATGAAGCGCTTTTTTTGCTGCTTCTGAGCGACATCATCGTTTAAACTTCGTTTCCCTCCTCCGTAATGGTTAATTAAAATGGTCATTGTCAAGGTTTACGTCGCTTCGTCAAGTGGATCTCTGGCAGTAAGTAATTGGGGATTTCATGTTGTTTTTTTGTAACGCTTCAACTATTTGTGCATTCATCCAATCATTTTATTTTTTTTTAAATGTGGTTCATTTTATCATCGACAACTGTTGTTAAATGCTCTTTATATAAAGCGATGCATAGAACAGAAAGGGAAAGTACAGTCCATCCATTGTACGCCTGAGTAAGTTGACCATTTGGGTCAGTGATGCCAGAGAGAAGCTTGTGAGTGCAATAATTGGCTTTTGGATGCCTTTGAATTGAGTTAGCAGTGATTGGATACAGGGGAGAGAGAGAAAAAGAAAAGGATGGGGCCTGGGGTGGTGGCGGCTGAGTGGCCGGCTATAATTGGAAATGAAAGGAGGGAAAGAAACATTCCAAAGTGTCAAAAAGTGTGGCTGCTTTAGAGGGCCTCGTCGTTGCTCGAGTGCATGCATGTCGTGCAGAGAAATGCGGAAGATTGAGAAGGGGGGAAATTATTATTGCAGTTTTTTCTTTTTTTAATTAAATTGACTGGCCAACCAGTGCGTGGGCGTGGTTTGGGGCTGGGGTGCCCATTTTAGAGTGCCTCGTACTTGCCGGTGACTTTTAGTGTCAAACCATTGTTTTCCTTGCATGGTCCGTTTGTCCTCAGGAGTCCTGTTTTGTTCCCCTTCGTCGTGTAATGAAAGGATTAATCCAAGTTAATCCCTTCATTCAGTGTGCAAACAATATACTCTTGCATACTTGTATGGAGCGTGAGGCATTTCCATGGTACTTTTTGTAATTCGCCCACAAGTGTTGAATCTGCCACCCTAAAATGATGACACGATTGCCACGCGCTCTCGGGTTCAGTCTCTGGTTCTCACACGGAATTGTTGTCACTTGGCCAAATTGCGATTGAGTGTGCACTGTCGGCTCACATTTGTTTGGGTTGGCGAGTGTACCAATGGAGGACAGACGTGCAAAACAATAGTGCCATTGTGGCCGCCCATATGCCCATGCCCGGATACCCTCATTAACGTGTTCTTGATTGGATTTTTTTTTACCTCTATTCAAGTTGAATTATTTGGTATTTAATTAATGCATGAGAACAATTAATCCAGGCTAAAATGATCAATATATTATTACTTTAGTGGCCATCATAATAATCAATAATCAGTGGAATACATATGTATTTTCACTTTTTAAAAAACATTTGGGTCAAGTATGGGAAATACATTTAAAAAGCAAAGTTTGAATTGTAACGAGGCGGCGCTTTCGCCGACGTCAGGTTAAAAAGCAACAGCAGGCGGTGGTGGGTTTCCTGGAGGCCAACGGAATCGAGTTCCAGCAAGTGGACATCGCCATGCTGGAGGAGCAGCGGCTGTGGATGTACCGCCACATCCCTTGCGACAAGCGGCCGCACGGAGGCAACCCGCTGCCCCCGCAGATCTTCAGCGGCGATCGCTACTGTGGGGTAGGTGCAGGTCGCAGGCTGCTATTGTGAGTTTCGGCTCAGTCATCCATCCAAATGCACGCCATGCACCTCTGTAATCCCGCCATAATCCCGGCGAGGATTACGCGGTGTCACTCTTGCCTGCGGGGGTAATCCATGGCGACGTGCTCGTCCAATTGCTTCCGGGATGCTGGCTGGAAGGGCTCGGTCCAGCGCCGACTCACCTTTTCCATCCCGGCAGGACTATGAGGACTTTTTCCGCTCGAAAGAAAATAACAGCGTCTTTGCCTTCCTGGGCGTCGCTGCTCAAGATTCTGACCAGGTAAGCGATTTATGACCTTTCTTCCTCCTTTTTTTTTGCACTACCTTAATTTTTTGTAGTTCTAAGGACAGGCCACATCACTGAAGCCATTTAGATCTCATGTATTAAAAGACGGATGAGACAAATGACGAAACAACTCGGGTTTTGTTTTTGTACAGCAGGGGTCTTAGAAGGCACAAAGGTGAAAACTCCTCCCGGCCGTGTGGATGCCATACGTGCACGGGACTCCTTCAAAAGGTTCTTGTACATGTTGATCAAGACCCCCCTCCAGAAAAGGGAGAGACGACAATCATGCCACTTTTGGTGACCCAGCCATGCACACTGCACCCGTTTCCATGAGGTGGACCTACCTAATGATGTGGCCACTAGCGTGCGTTTGAATCGTCCATTTTCGATATTTTCCATGTGCTGTGCCATCGTGTTAAATGTACATTATTGTGATTTTTACGATATTTGTCGAGAGTGATGTCAAATTGTCACATTGCAAAATAAAGTTGATGAATTTTCTGCAGTACGTAGATTTTAATTGTCGGGCCAAGCGCAAGTGAATTTTCCTGCTATATGGAAAATGGACAGATGTTTGTCACGGTCAATTCCGTTGACTTTTTTTTTTCAAACAACATCAATTGGCAGCATTTCAAGGGAAAATCAGCACGACAACTCGCTTGCGCTTTGACGCATGTGCGCCCTCTTGTACCGCGCGCGTCATTTCCCATCAAAACGGGCCTATGCAATGATTTACCCGCAAATCAATAGCGGAGTAAATATTCATATCTTGCATTTGAAACACTGAGAGTGTAGTTTGATGTGAAGTTTTGAAGTTTGAAAGAAAAAAAGGAGAGTCATCGAATGGAAATTACGCCATAACTTTGTAAGAAAAAAAAAAAAGGTATACCTGGAAAAACTACAAAAGTGGGGGTTCTCGCTCTCCCAGCGCAGATTTTGGGTCAAAGCATCCCCTGTCACGGTCCGCCTTTAATGATTGATCCAAATGTCAACACGCTTTTTGCGGTCCGAGTCCATGCACACTTTGATTTGGAAGTTTTTGAGCGGTGGGTGGCCTGACCATTTCTTCGACATCGAATAGACATTATGAGGTCCATTTGTGACAAACTACGTCTGTGTCTGGCAATTGGTAAGTTTCTACTTTTTAACATTTCATTTGCTAAGAATCAAATCAGCTCTCGGTAAATCTATCTGGTGTTGAAATATTGGATGTCTCTAAAGTGTTTGAGCTCCGTTTTGTTTCTACCTCAGGTATTTTGTTCATCTGTACAGGTGAGTATTGGCCTGAAACACAAAAGTTGATCATGTTGGGCCACAAAACAGGAAACTATTGCAATCAATCAAATATTCCCATGCAGTATGCGCCAGCGGCACGGTGAGGTTGGCGGGTCTGACCTCGACCAGTTGCTCGGGCCGCGTGGAGGTCTTCCACAGCGGCACCTGGGGCACGGTGTGCGCCGACTTCTGGAACCTCACCAACGCCCACGTGGTGTGCCGCGAGATGGGATGCGGCTCGGCGCTTTTCGTGAGTAAAGCCGAGCTCAACTACGGCCACGCCACCGGGCAGATCTGGCTGGACGACGTGCAGTGCACCGGGAAGGAGCTGTCCCTCCTCAAGTGTCCGCACAGGCCCTTCGGCGAGAACGACTGCCTTCACGGAGGAGACGTGGCGGTGGTGTGCTCGGGTAGGAGCCATCTTCCTCGGCTGGGCCAAACGTGCGCTGAGCTGAACCGGCGCCTTTTGCAGAGCACGTGCGGGTGAGCGACGGCAGCAACCGCTGCAACGGCCGAGTGGAGGTCTTTTCCGACGGCCGCTGGAGCAAAGTTTGCGCTGAGCTGGGCCTCCCCGAAGCCAAGGTGCTCTGCCGGGAGATCAACTGCGGGAAGCCTCGGACGTCCGGCAAAAAGCCGCATTACGGCCAATCTCGGGAAACGTCGGCGGTGAAAAGCGCCTGCTCGGGCAACGAGACGTCCCTCTCGCGGTGCTCGCACAAAGCCGTCAACGAACAGTGCCCGGACGCCGGCGTGACCTGCGACTGTAAGTCGGCCGGCCGGCCGGCCCTCTTCTCAGGCCTTGCAATTCTAGATTTGTTTGCGCCCGCTAGATACCGAACATGTGCTTCGTCTGGTCAACGGGAGCCACCGCTGCGAGGGCCGAGTGGAGCTCTTGCACCAGGGCCGCTGGGGCCCGGTGTGCGACGACAAATGGGACATGGCGGAGGCCAGCGTGACGTGCCGCCAGATGGACTGCGGGGCCCCGCTGGCAGTCAAGGACAGAGCCTTCTTCGGTACCAGCGTGGGCGATATCTGGCTGGACGATTTGGAGTGCACGGGCCAGGAGAAGTCGCTGTCCGAGTGCCCGCACCAAGGATTCGGCTATCACGACTGCAACGCCGAAGAGGGCGCCGGCGTCATATGTTCAGGTTGCTACGCTCGTCCAAAAGCACGGCAAAGCGGACACTAGCGGATTTTGGCTTTTTGCAGAAACGCTGCGACTGGGCAACAGCAGCAGCCGGTGCTCGGGCCGCCTAGAGGTCTTCCACCACGGCGAGTGGGGCAAGCTGTGCCATCACGACTTGGGCGCCAAGGAGGTCGCCATGCTGTGCCAGGAGCTCAACTGCGGAGGGCCGTCCAAATCCCAAGAGTACTTTGGCGAAAGCCCGCTCAGGAGCTACCGGGGCTCCTGTGGCAAAGACGCCACCTCCTTCTCCCAGTGCAGCGTCCGGGAGAGCGCCGAGGCGTGCCGAGGCTTTTCGCTTTCCTGCGCAGGTCAGAGAGCAAGAATAACCGTCAAATGGCTTCGAACGGGAATCAAAGTGCGCGCTCGCCGTCCCGTCCGCAGATCCTCCGACGCTCCGGTTCGTCAACGGCACCGACCGATGCTCGGGCCGAGTGGAAATCCAACACGTGAGCGCTTGGGGGACGGTGTGCGACGACCATTGGGACATTCGAGACGCTCAAGTGGCGTGCCGGGCCATGGACTGCGGCACGGCCATCACGGCCAAATCGGGCGCCTATTTCGGAAAAGGCACGGGCTCCGTCTGGCTGGACGACGTGGCGTGCGCCGGCAACGAGTCGTCCTTGATGGACTGTGAGTTTAATAGGCCCTTGGGCATCAACAACTGCGATCACGACGAAGACGCCGGTGTGATGTGTTCAGGTGAGCGACGTGCCCTCGCGTGAGCGTCTTCGTTGTTTGGAGATCTTGTAAGCTGTCACGACTTTGCAGCCACCATCCGACTGATAAACGGAAGCGACCAGTGTTCGGGTCGGGTGGAGGTCCACCACCAAGGCCACTGGTGGCCCGTCTTCAACGCCCACTGGGGCTTGCACGAAGCGGCGGTGGTGTGCCGGGAAATGAATTGCGGCGATCCCGTCGAGTCGGCCGGATCTTTCGGGCAAAGCGGGGACCAAAGCGGCTACACCATCAGCTGCAGCGGCAGGGAGAAGTCGCTCGAGCAGTGCTCCTTGCGCGAGTCCGTCCGAAACGTCCAAATCCAGGAGGCGTCGGTCCGATGCTCAGGTCGGTGGACGCGCTTTGCGTGCGTGCGTGCGTGCGTTCTGGAAGAGGGCAAGCGTCGGTAGCGTTGGCGTCTCTCCCCGCAGGCAACGTGCGCTTGGTCGGCGGCGTCAACCGCTGCGTCGGGAGGGTGGAGTTCTACGACCAAGGCCGCTGGGGGGACGTGTGCGGCGAAACGTGGGACAGCAGCGACGCCCAAGTGGTGTGCAAGCAGCTGGACTGCGGCAAAGCCCTCAACATCACCACGGCCACCCAGTACGGCCACGGCTCGGGACACGTCTGGATGATGCAGATGGAGTGCAGCGGCACGGAGTCCACGTTGGCGCAGTGCCCGCAAAGCTCCTTGCTGGACGGATCGTGCAACACCACGTCGCTCGCCGGCGTCATCTGCTCAGGTGGGAGAAAAAGCAAAGTTTGGAGACATCTCCGCTCATTTTGCTTCCCGCAGAGAGCTTGGAGGTGCGCTTGGTGAACAGCGAGAGGGAGTGCACGGGGAGAGTGGAGGTCCAGCACGCCGGCGCCTGGTACTCGCTGTGCGACACCCACTGGGACCTGGCCATGGCCGACGTGGTGTGCGATCGTCTGGAGTGCGGCCGCGTCGTCAGCGTCCACAGCGGCGCCCACTACGGCCAAGGCAGCGGACCCGTGATGGAGGCCAGCGACGGCTGTTTCGCCAATAGCACCTCGCTGCAGCAGTGCTCGCTTAAGGGTTTCGCCCGCTCCACGTGCCAGCACGATCATGACGTCGGCATCTCCTGTGGAGGTGAAGTCCTCACTTTGCGTTCCCCCCCCGCCCTCCCCCCTCCTTCAAGTTTTCCATGTTTGCGGCCACAGAAAAAGTGCAGCTGGTCGGCGGCGGGAGCACCTGTTCGGGCCGCTTGGAGGTGTTCCACGCCGGCCAGTGGGGGACGGTGTGCGACGACGATTGGGAACTGAGCGCCGCCGACGTGGTGTGCCGACAATTAGGCTGCGGCCACGCCGTGTCGGCGCCCTCCAATGCGCATTTTGGCCGAGGCAGCGGCCCCATCTGGCTGGACGACGTGGTGTGCGAAGGCCAGGAGCTCGCCATCACGCACTGCAATCACCTCGGGTTTGGCGAGAACAACTGTGGCCACTCTGAGGACGCCGGAGTCATCTGTTTGGGTAAGAAGCCTTGAAAATGACTATATTGCGTGCATCTATCTTGTCATAGTTGAGTGGCGTTGCACGAAGCTCCCTACTCAGTCCACAGATGTTTTTTTTTAATGGCGAACCAGCGGTGCACGCCCTTTGACCTCGGTTGCCTCTCCCTCTCGTCGTCTCAGGTGCTCTGTCGAAGCCTCGCATCGCCGTGAGGCCTTCCAGCCAAGTTCACTGGGGTGAAAATGTGGAGTTCACCTGCACTATCCTGACGGAGCTCGAAGGCGGCACCTTCCTGCTGAAAAAGTTACAGGACTCCTTCAAGGTCCAAAAGTATAGCGAGAACCAGGTGGCCATCTTCAGCCTGTTCAAAGTCAACTTCACTCACCGGGGCTCCTACTTCTGCGAGTATCAAAAGAAAGTGCCTGCTAACATCATCTACTACCCTCAAGGAGATCCCGTGGAGCTCGACGTCAAAGGTGCCGGCGTCTACTTGTCCATCTGGCCGACGCTGGCGACTTTGACGCCGGCGTCCGTCTCTGCGATTCTTTCCAGTGGAGCTGGAGAGGCCGCAAATCTCCGTGACCACCTTCCAGGTGATGGTGGTCTACAGTCCCCGGGAGGTGTCGGTCACACGGGGCAACAGCTTCTCCGTCACGTGCTCGGTGAATTCTCTGTACTCCCGCGGCACGTTCTACCTGAAGAACACCGACACCAACGTCACCAGCGCCAAGGCGGCTTTCGGACACACCCTTTTCTACGTGGCCGTGTTTGAATTCCCCGACATTGAGGAAAAGGACCGAGGAGCTTACGTCTGCCTCTACGCCGTCAACTTCTCCTCCAATGCTTTTTGGTCCACTCCCTCCACCTCGCTTTATATCAACGTCGTGGGTAAGCCCCTCCGAACGGGTCGTGGCGCTTTTCTCCCGGCCGGCCGGCCGGCCGGGCTCAGACTTGTGTCGCCCACAGCGGCTTCGTCGTCATCGGTGGTGCCGGGAATTGTCAGCGGATTGCTGCTGCTCCTGCTAGTTGTCACTGTGGGTTATCTGCTCTGGAGAAGAAGGAGGCAGCATGCCGGTAAGCACGCCTGCGCTCATGTGGCTGATCAAAACCCATCAAAGGGGCGCCGCGGTGTCAATTTGAGCTGATTTGATCCCGTCAGGCCCCTCCATTCGATTCGGAGCCATGAAATCCGACTCGAAAGACACGAGCCATCGAGGATTCGAGGGCAGGTAGGGCAAAAGCAAAGAATGCATTGTTCACCGCGAATGGCCGACATGTCAACGTCTTTGACCTCCTCAGGCATCGCAGCACGGCCAGCAGCGAGGCGAGCGCGCAGGGCCCGCCGCCGCCGCCGCCGGCAGACAAGGCCGCCGAGGTGGACTCGGACAGCTCCCGGCAGAGGGTGCCCGAGGACCTGCCTGGGCGAATGTGTTACGAGCTGGACCCGCTCGTTTCCTCGTGATTGCATGCCTTTTTAATTTTGTCACAGGAAACGCTATAAAAAAAAAACAAGAATCAAAACATTTATTTTACTCCCATTTAGCAGTTTGGCACCTGTGCTTTTGCATGTAATTTTGCCTTTTTTTCAATACTTAATCTTTTTGTATATATCGTGTTTCTTCCCCCTATTTGCTCCTTGAAGGGATAAAGACCTCACCTTAAATATTTCCCCCATTTTATAATGCTGGGATTTTTATGAGCAGTGTTTTTAAATTCCCCCAAACAATAAAAGTATTTCCTACAGTGAAGCGCATCTTTGTTTTAGTCAAGCAGCTACAACTGGAAAGGTAAGTCACACGCAATGTGGGCGCGGCTACACACCCCGGTTAATCATGTCCAAACCTGCTTACCTTGTCTATTTTCTCACACTCACACACACATTCCGCCACTGAACGTCTGCACTTTAAATCTGTTTTTTTTTTCTCCTCGTTCAACTTGCAGCCATGTCTGTCAAAGTGTTTTACGCCAGTGTGAGCGGCAACCTTGAGGTACTTGTCTTAATCCCTTTTCCGCACTTTGTCTGTACATTTGTTTCAATGTTGTTTTCCTCCAGATAAAGACAGCCCAACAGAGAATATTCTCGGTCCTCGATGGGAAGAGGATCCCCTATGAGATGGTGGACATTACGGCGAGTGACGAAGCCAAAGCATCAATGAGGTCAATTGCTGGGAACCCGACTGCACTGCCCCCGCAAATAAGCAACGGGAACGCGTACTGCGGGGTAAGTTCTTGTTTTGGTTTTCTCCTGCACTCCTGTGTAGGAACGTGAAGATCTTTTTCCACTTTTGCCATTCAGGACTTCTCGGCATTCGAAGCGGCAGTTGAGAGTGAAGCACTGGAAGCTTTTCTCAAACTCTGAGAGGAGACTCCACCATTATGTGTTGAATTCTATACTTATGTCTTTGTTGTGTCAGATGTTCAATTTGGCTCCTTCATGACACAAATCAATAAAGAAAAATGAAAAGTAATCATCGCTGTTTGCTTCATCCATATTTTGATTTACAGGTAGTCCCCACTTGTTTGTTTAGAATATAATATTAACGTTGGTGTCATGTTTATATTAAACTGAAGACATCCCTTCAACTATATAGAAAACAAAAATTCTTATTTTTATTTTAATATTTGAGCAGCACTTAAGTCACATTTAATTTTGTGAGCTTTTAAGGCGCATGGCCTTGTTGGTGATGTGAATAGTTTTATTCTTCTAAATTCCAGCTCACCTGCATAACTCAAAGCAATCTTCAAAGTTCTTTTTTTGGGAGGGGAGGGTTCAGAATGCATTTAATCTACTTGCAGCAGAGGCAGGTGATTATAAATTGTTTCAGCCTGTATGTGTTTATGTGTGTATAGATGTCCAGAATAAATAAACATTTACTGTACAAATAATCAAAGTTTGAATGAATATAAACAGGCAGTCCTTGGACGCCGTGATCAGAGGGGGCCTTCCAGCGGTATTAAAAGCGCGTCGCGGACTTATGACGTCCTCTTCACCCGCTACCCCAGAGTAGAAAACGGTGCGTTTACTCACCTTCGGAACCCAATCCGTTGAATAAATCCACCATCCTGCTTTATAATATCCTCAAAACCATTAATCAGCGATGGAAAATAACTACGCTGTGTTGTCTGTCCTTTATTGCAGAAATTTACGTTCGTCATCCATCCCTTTCCAACAATGGCCGAGGAAGGGTGAGTTTAGCTTCGCGCTCATGTGGAATGCACCAACTGATACAGTCCAATTGCAATATGTGTTTCTATAGTCATCGTACTAATTTTACTCGATATTTGGTAAGAGTTTCAACGGGTTCCTACTAATATTTTCTAATTTTGAGGTTGCTCGCGAGTGTCACATACGTAATTCGAATACACGGCATTACTAAGTTCAAAGGGGGGTCGGGTTTGATTACCACTTAATTCCTTTTTATGCTGGGTTATGGATGCAAATATAATTGCAACCCCCGTTGTACTCGGACAATACGTTCCACGTGAAAGCATTAGACACTTAAATAAACACAAATATCAAATACATCATATTCCTCTTGATGTGAGCTTCCACAAGCTTGAATGATGATTTAGTTATACCGGATTTCCCTTCACTCTCCAATGAGTGACATCTCTCTTCTGACAAGCTGGAAGCGCATTGCTGAATTTCCCATTGGCTGTTTTCTGCTTTGCTTGACATTGTGCCTCTCATCCATGACAGCGTTGCCGCCGGAGGTGTGATGGATGTCAACACGGCTCTCCCCGAAGTGCTCAAGACCGCACTCATCAATGACGGCCTTGCCCGCGGTATCCGTGAGGCGGCCAAAGCCCTGGACAAGTATGTGCGCCGTCAGAAATTGAATTGAATGAGGAGAAAAATTGCAGAGTCAGCTGTTGAGCTGTCTGTGACACTTTTCATTTTCCTTTCCTGGCTTTAATGCTTGCACTCTTGCATTTCAGGCGCCAGGCCCATCTGTGCGTCCTGGCCGCCAACTGCGACGAGCCCATGTACGTCAAGCTGGTGGAGGCCCTCTGCGCCGAGCATCAGATCAACCTGATTAAGGTGAGCTCGCTTCTCTCGCCCTGACATCAACTCATTTGTGGGATTGATTTAAAAAAAAAATACATATATGTATATATTGTGATTCTTTTGGACACCTTGGCTGCATCGCTGATGATAATTTGGCTCCCTCTACTGAAAGCTGTGACGATAATGCCACTGTTACCCAATTTGTGACTGAGATCTAGCCAAGTGTCTCCGCTTCTTCGCCATTTTTTTGCTGGCTTTGGTTGGACCACACGCGGCTAACAACGTGCGCACTTTCTCGCTCAGGTCGACGACAACAAGAAGCTTGGCGAGTGGGTCGGTCTGTGCAAGATTGACCGGGAGGGCAAACCCCGCAAGGTGGTGGGCTGCAGCTGCGTGGTTGTCAAGGTAATGACCACGAGTAACCCTCCATTTTATAACCTTTAAAACTTTTGTTTAAAATGGGCGTGGGGGCTCTTAGAACCTGATTTTTTTTTTATTCAATGTATCCAAAGTAGCTTTAAAAAATAATTTTGACAAAGTATGCATTTAATCCACGAACAAACGTGTAGCTATTATCTCGTTAAATGTAATTTGGGGCGGCAAAAGTGGTTTTCTTGCCTTTTTTAAGACGATGCGTTTTTCATTTACCTGACTAGTTAGGCCGTGCTCTGTCGCCTTCCTCAGAGAACGCCCAAACTAGTAAGGTAACTGCAAAATGTTGTCATCACATTGTCTGAAAAGAGGAGAACAAAGACTTAGACTTGTAACGTACACAAGATGTAACTCCGATTCTGTTGTCTGAACGGCAACGAGTGGGTGGATTGAACCTTCTGCCATCCAGCCGAAGAGCGAGGAATTGTTTTGCCCGGCCTTTTCCGCACTAGTTCACAACTCGTGTCACGTCGTTGCGCCCAACTTTGCCTGCCAAGCAAGTCCAGGTGCTGTGGCCTGTCTGCGCCACACAGCTGTTATTAAAACTGGCTAAAGGAACGCCAAGGTACGAGCCCCGTCGCCTTGCCCGTGGTGACGGCGGTCCCTAAAAATGGCGACATTCGGTCAGAAACTGCGAACAAAGGCATCGATTTAATCCATCCATCCATCCTTCCATCACTCATCCGGATTTGGTGCGCTGGTGACATTAAAGAGCCCTGCAGCACTCTTGGATCAAGATTTGATTTGTTATTTTGCTGGTACTTCTGAATTCCTGTGTTCATTTTTTTTTTTTTTTTTTTTTTTTTTATAAATCTTTTTATTTTGATGTTACTTTCCTGCAACAGGACTATGGCAAGGAGTCGCAAGCCAAGGATGTCATTGAGGAATACTTCAATGCCAAGAAATGAGAGACAATAAAATGTTGGAACTGATGACGCTCGTCTCGTGTATTGTTTCAGACTGCTCCGTTACAACATTTAGCGCAGCTACTGTGTTAGCAAGTATAGAAAAAAAAGCTACAACAGGGCCACCACCTAACTTTTTAAGATTTGGTTTGGGAATGTGACCTTTAAGACCTTGAAACTGCTTTTAAAATGGTGCAAATGTCGTTTCGGTTCTCAATGTGTCTCAGTCTTTAGCAAATTTGTCTCAAAAATCTTTCTCGAATAACTCAACATGAAAATTTTGCATAGCAACAAAACCAAAAATACCCCGCCTATGTTTTGTCCTGGTTTAATATTTACATTTTTGAAAAGAACAGACATGGAAACACAATAAGGCACAACACATGATGCACATACTCAACACCCCCATTCACCGCACTAAAACACCCCCCCAGAATTTTTTGTTTTCTAAACACCACGCACACCTCGCCCCTTCACTTTTATTGCAAATAATTTACACCGACCGGCGTCTGCATCGGACAGACCAGAAAGGAAAAATGATAAAAATGAGCCGGCATGGCTTCGTGCTGCCTGTTCAGTCCATTTTTGTTTTCTGTGGCTCAGTCCTCCGATTCTGCTTTTAAGACCATTCAGTTTGTAAATCCAAGTGTTTGGAAACAACAAAAAATGCAGTGTATATATACTTTTTTTTTTCTTAAATAGTTTTACAAAAAGGTATGAGCATGTCCATTGTGCTGAAGCGTGCGTTACAGGTACTCGAACTCCAGTGCTTGATGTAACGCCAGCAGGTCGGAGTGGCTGGATATCCTCCAGAAGGGCATGTTGTGCTGCCGAGGGGGAAAAAGTCAAAAAAGAGTTGCTGGCCAGCTCCTAGCGGTAAGACAAAACACCACAAACCAAATCCATGCAAAAGAAGCGCTCGGGGGTGGAAATTCAATTTGCTTTCTTGTCAAGTCTGACACTTATGAAGATTGAAATGTATTTAGCCTAAAAATGAATCTCTGAAAGCTTCTGTAATGTCACTAAAAGTCTTGGCAATTCAATGAGTTAGTGAATTTTGTCAAATTTGTCATGCCCAATCTGAATTGATGCTGAAAATATACATTTTCCCCTAAATGTCATTGTGTCAAGAAAGCAAGGCAGCAATTTCTTCCAAACATTTCCTCCCATCACCCAGCAACTAGTTCAGGTCTCTAAATCATTTGAAGAACATGAAAAATCTTTTTTCTACTCTAGCTACAAGTCAAGAAGAACCCGCAAAGCTTTTGGCTAGCAGGCATTGTTCAAACGGTGGAACCTCCCAAGTCGGCCTAAATTTCTCTACAATTGTTTTTTACTTTGGCTTTTTCAAACTTCAGAAAGATACCCGTCCGGCCAACACAATACCGCTAGGTGGCGCCATTGCTTTGCAAACGCCTTCCAAGATTGGCTTCTTTTGAGCGCACAATAAAATGTTGAACACCTCTTCAGGCTGCAGTAAAATTGAATTGGTTTCCATTCAGGTAAGTTGCTCTGAAATAAGAACAACTTGTGGGACTTTGGAGGTTTCACTAATCTCTCACTATTCTTGCGCAGAAACCATCCACAGCAAGGAGCACCAGTTAAAAACCTCCAGCGCAAAGACAGGCAGGCAGGCGTCAGACTGCGCCGAGTGGGCTTGCGGGGCCACAGGCAGCGAGCTCCATTTACCTTTTTGGCCGCCTGCTCCTCTTCCGCACCGTCCCCCACTACAACATACACTACTTTCCTGCCAAACCTTTGCATTATGCGCTCAAAGCAACTCTCTTTTCCTGCGGGAGAAACAAGGAGGAAGAAGGGGTGAAAACAAAAGGAGTCCAAAAGTCATTTACCTGACCGGCTGCATGCTCCTCATCCTTGCCATCGCCAATCACAACATATGTAATGTTAGTGCCAAAGCGGGACACTATACGCTCAAAACAGCTCTCTTTGCCTGGAGACACAAAATGGCTTTCACAGCAAACATAACTCGCTTTTTAGCAATATAGTGTGACGACGTACCGTAGTTGTTACCATGGTGACCGGAGTCCCATCAAATATCAGTTAAGTGTCAAAAGTCTGTCCGAGTCTTAAGCGGCGGCACTACTTTTGCGACCTCGCTCGCTCGCTCTTGTTCATTTTAGAATGATTCTGATCAAGTTTGACCTATTTTTTTTTTTTTCCTCAATGTGGTAGGATGTTGTTACCATAGTGACCATGCTGCTTCTTCACCCGCCATCCTTGTCCCTTCCACGCGTCTTACCTATTTTTGTCGCGCTGTAGATGTTCTCGATGGGGAACACGGAGCCCAGACTGTACAGGAGAATCTTGGCCAGCGCCGGGATGAGCTGCGTGGTGGTCACCAGCACGTTGACGCAGTTACTCCTGCGCGACGACAGCACAACTGAGTACGGTTACGTGTGTCGAGCGGCGCCGGGCGGGAGCCGCTACCTGGAGCTGATGATGGAAAGCGACTTGAGGGCGTGCGTGAGCCACGAGTCGGTCAGCGCCTCCACCTCGGCCCGCAGCTGCAGCCAAGCGTCTCTCTTGGCGGGACCCAGCAGACCTGCGACACGGCGCGCACGCGTTACCGCCTCGGCCGGTCAAGCGCACAGGTAAGGTCGGCGATGGAATCCGTATTGCATCTGTCTGCTGGCCTTACCCCCCACATTGTTTTTGTAGGTGCTATACAACTCTTTGACGCGTCGATAGCGGAAGGCCAGCTTCCTCATCCAGTCGACGCCGCCGCGGACGCCCGTAGCCAGGCACAGGTTGGCGCTGGTCGCCGCTGCGTGGAACCCATCGGTTGCAAAACTGTAAGTACTGCAACGACCACATGTTTGATTTCAATGAAAGATCAAAAAGAGAAATGTTGAATTATTGTACAGCAGCTTAAAAGGATCTATGTGCAACTTTCCCCAATGTTATAAATATTATTTATGAGGCAAAAAATGCCATTTAAATTCTCACCTTAAGTCCTGCCCGTTGTCATCGGATGATACGTCATCAATATGTACCTGATCACATTCCTGCACACACACGAATCTTGTATTGAGTTCATACCAAAAGGCAAAACAATAGCAGGATAGTCGTGCTGCATTTTGCGTCAACCAAAACCATCACCTCGGCAGCGCCTTACCTCCAAGTCGTTAAAGAATAAGTGCGAGTCGGCCAAGTTGAAGATCATCTCCTCCATCCTCAGACCCAGCGTGACTGCCATGGGCGGGTCCTGAGCGAGGACAAAATAGCAGCGTCTTTAAGATTTTGGGCACAAAAATGATTTAGGGACACACACGCTCATCGCCATGCACCGCAGATGATAGACAGGCTGCACTTGTTCCGTCCCATCAACATTCCTGCTGGCTTGCTATGTGTGTGTGGCTCAGCTGCAAAAACCATCACGCGCGATAGGTCGGGCGGAGGGGCGAGAGGGGGGGGGGGTCTGTCATAACACCAGAATAGAAGCGAGCCAACTGACGGACAAGAGTGAAAGTGGGCGAGAGAAGATGGGCATTCCCAAGTGTGAAAAAGTAACCTCAAACAAGATGGAGGAAGAGCTACATTGTGCGTACACAGCGTTCTCCCGTCACTGCGTCTTTTCTCTCGAGTGTGACCCCCCTCAATTAGTTTTTCAACTTCCCACAATTACAAATGGGGATTATGACACAGTGTGAGAATGCCGTTCCTCTTTATTTGTCCCCCCCCCCCCCCCTTAAAGCAGGCAACGCCGTGCCAATGCATCCTCGCGGTCCTGCGGTTGCTATGCCAACGGCGTAAACACTATTTTGGGAGAGGTGCGAACAGACACAGCTGCCGCTATCTCTCATGCGAGCGAGGCCTCGGGTTGGGGGGGCGCTCTTATTTTAAGGCGTACATTCAGGCGCATCGGTGCAAATGGGCGCAAGCGGGAGACGCTAAGTCGACTTTATCAGACGGACGCGCTGTAGTGGTGACATCATGCGACCCGTTCCATTTGTTTACAACCTAGGCCGGAGGCGCAGGGTTCTCCTAGACTCAACTGGTCGCCTTTGGCATTTCTCCAAAAAGAAACACTGAGCTGAGTGCCACGACCTGAATTTGAATATTTGTTTACTCCCAAGTCGGTTTATCTCAATCAGCAATTTGAATGTCCAGTGTCTCACCTTGCCGTATTTCTGTGCGTAGGAGCCCGTGAGCAGAGAATGGAAAACGATGATGGTCTCGTCCAGATCCCACACAAAAACCCTCTGCCGGAACAAAAGGAAACGGGCCGTGGGCAAGACAACATCGAGGAGGTAAGCGCTCTTTCAAGGAAGTTACCTCCAGGTCGCTGTCGGGCGGAGGCGAGGGGTTGTTCTTGCGGCTCCTGCCCCGCGACTTGGACGTGCCGCTGCGGCACGCTCGCTCGTCCAGGTCCTTGATGGGTGTGGAGGGCCTCTGCACCGTCTCAAAGTCTCCTGACAACATAATGGCCGATTTAATTTCGTTTTTTTCCCCCATCCCAAAGCTACTGTCCAAATTGACTATGGGTTTGCGTGCATGCACACACATGCAGCAAAGGCCACACGCTTCCCACCGCACCGCGCTGCACTGCGGTAACCCGAACCCAAGCCAGCTTGGCCTCTCGTATTGTTATGTCTCAATCTGAACGGGGGGGAAGTGGGAGGGGGGGCGAGAAGAGAACGAGCGAGAGCGCAACGATAAGCTCTTCGATTAGCTGGGCCAAGATAAACTACAGTGAAAGGAGGCCCAAAAAGCCAGAGAGCCAAAAGTAGTGGGACACATGATGATCTCAAATGTATCAAAAGGTAACACGTTCCCACCTGGGTGAAGTTCTGCCGCCTGGCCCGTCATGGCCGGCGTGGGGTCCTGCAGTTGGTAGGCGGCCACGGTGGCGCCGCCGCCGCCATCCACGCCGCTGGCGGTCATATACGTCCCGTACGTGGAGGCGGAATAATACTGGGCGTACTGGTTTTGGCCAAAGCTGGTGTAGGAGGGATATTCCTGCGCGACAAGAGTTGTTCTGTGATTTTTTTTTTTTTTTAAACAAGATAGTGTTCCTCTCCATGTTATCTCAAGTTCCATTTGCAAAAGGCCGCGTTTGATGGTTTTTACGGAGCCGGCGGGAGAAGGCGCTTTTACGAGTCCGCCCGCAAAATTTGCGAGGCTTTGTAAACCCGAGCGTGCCGCACAAACACGCACGTTTGAAGACTGCCAAAGAGACAATCCATCCAGCAGACACGGCCAAATATTCCCAATAAAGTCTCTATTGTCAAATCGTCGTATTATTTGATTTGCGTGTCTGTAAAAATACTTTTTTTTTTTTTTTGTAGAGTTAACTGCTATTGCAAATGTGCCTTTGAGGGAAAAACAAAGCTTGAGCTCGTCCGATGACGTCGCTTGGAGCCGCTCGTGTAACATCTGCGTCGGCGCTGACAAAACGCCAAGAAAAGTTGCGTGGGAAAGTTCATATTGAACTTTGCGTTGGTTTTGTTTTTGCGAGATGTGCTGAGGAAGCCACGAGCTGCTACCTGCTGCGTTGCTGTGTAGTTGGCGGGGCTGGACACCGAATTGTTGCTGGCGTAGAGGCCCGACGACGGCGTGAAACTTGAACCTGGCATCTGGTAGGGCGAGTAGGCCGTCTGCCCGGGTTGGGGCGTGGTAAAGCCCGGGCTGTAGCTCAGGCCCGTCTGGAGAGGCGACTGACTCTGGGCCAGGCCGCTCTCCGTCTTGATGCCCGGCAGCATCACGCCCAGGTCTAAACGTCCAAACGCCGATCAGAGACAATTTGACAAGGCTGCCGCCGGCGCGGCGCCTCACCGTAGCCGGACAGTCCGTAGGCTTGGCCCGTTTGCGAGTACGTGTAGACGGCGGGCTGCTGCATGCCGCCGAACTGCGGCTGGCCCGCGTACGCCGGCATGGACGGGGCGGGCGGCGTGGACAGGATGTGTGGGTACGGCCTGAAGCGGACATACACACCAAAAGTTGCCAAGTAAATCCTTGTGGCTGGGTGGGATGAACGAACGGGCCACTCACTTTGAAGGGTACAAGGGAGGAGAGTACTGGTGCGCTGAGCGGGGACTGTAGCCGCTGCTGGTAATGACTGCACACAAATAAAAACAGATATTAGCATGGCCATCCTCTGCAAATGTTAAGCACCCTCCATTGTGTGTGCGTGTGTGTCCAAATAATCAAATGTATGTGCCCTCTCTTGGCAGCGCTGCGCTGCGCTGACGTTATCCAAGGCCAAGCCGAGGCGTTTCGGGATTCAAGTTTTCAGCGAGGACGCCGCTCGGCTCAAATTGATGGTGAGTTCCCCCACCCTTGCAAATGTGCGCGCGTGTTACCTGAGCCGGCGTACGAGTCCAATACTGCGTCGCCTGTCGTGGTCACTGCATCGCTGTTGTTCATGGGCTCCGTTTTCACTTTGAAATCAAGTCGAGTAAGGAATTCAAGTCAGAGGTGCACAAACAAACAAACGCGCCAAACGTCGACACCGTTCACGTTGAGCCACATTTCCACCGAGCAAGGCCGTGCAGTTTAACCTTGTCTAGGGCGCCATTTTTTATTTTAAATCCTACTCCGATTGTGGCGAACTGAACCGGACCCCTTGGTGGAAATGACAAACAACAATTTTGAAACAATTAGATCAGTGGCGGGGAAACCTTTTTTCCTATCTCTTCTCAGAAATTACAAGTGTTTTTTAGAAATGTATTTTGGAACAACATGGTTGGCCGCTGTTTCCCCACCGCTGTCCTAAACGCTTGACGACTGTGCTGACGTTTCAAAACATGCACACACTATTACAGACGGCAAACTCAAAAGCAATCGGAGCCCATTCAGCAAAAAAAAAAAAAAAAAGCCTTAAAAGTACGCGTAGGTGTCGGAAGGGCTGCTTGTCAGTCCACACACATGCACCTCTGTACCATAGTCCTTGGAGGTTGGCGCCGGGGGCGGGCTGCTGCAGCCCAGCAGCCAATCGGCCGTGTTTAGAACAGTCATGTTTTCACCTACAAAACGCAAGGCGAGCACTGTGAGCTCACAACGTACTGCAGATAAAGAAATAAAAAGACTCCAATGCTGCCCCATAAAAGGAACGATTTAAATATTGTCAATATCCATGTTACGGGCTCCTGTCCCCCCGCCACTTCCCACCCAGCGGGCCGGCTGACATCAGGTGAGGGGAATGCGAGCGATGCGGTTTGTTTTGGCCGCCGGCGCGCCGTCCCGCCTCGAGTCGGCTTCGGGCCTCGCTAACTGTGAGCTCATGGCCAAATGATTAAAACGTGTCGTAGTAGGATGCGGAGGTCAGCGCCGAGCAGGGGGGGGAGGGCCCGGGAGAGGAGGAATACGGTGGTCTGAAAGAGCCGAGGCGATGACGGACGTGAGGCTTTAATGCTCTTGTCGGGGAAATAGTTTCCAGTGGGATTTTGGAGCCTTTGGTCGGCGCCGGCTGCCAAGTGGTTAGCGGCAAAAGTGCCTCAGTGTGTGTTTACACTCGAGCGCTCGTGCCAGCGTTGTTGGCACGTCGCGGGAACGGCAAAAATGCTCTCCGACTGATGACTTTGCAATGGAAGCCATCGACTTCTATTGTTTCAATCATATGTCTTCAGGCAGATGCTTGGAAACAAACTGCACTAAAGAGGACATCAAAAGTCAAAGTTGGAGTAGCTAGCACAAGATGGTGCTGATTTTGAAAATAGATTTTACAGAGCACTGCTGTAATTCTGTGAACTTATGTCAGGGAGCGGCGGCGTTCCACAAGGCCAGTGACTCGGTCCACACTTTTTTTTTTTTTTGATGACCAACAATGCTCACCTCCTGTTCCATTGGCGCTGATTGCGGAGGGGCTGCCGAGGTTGCTCTTGTCTAGCTTGGAGCCGCTCGAATCGGCGCCACCCACGCGATTATGAGGACTGGCTAGGTCCTGCATTTCCATAGGCCTGCAAGGGTCCAAAGTGAATAAAAAAAAAAAAAAAAAGACAGTTAGAGGTGCACTTAGAGATGTGCGTGTGTCAGTAAAGCCTTTTCGTCCTGTTGTTTATTTAGATTGAACGTAACCACGGCAACAGCTCCCGCGGGATGTAAATAAACCTCAAAAGAAGCAGGAGAAGGAACATTGCTGATGACTTTTGCGTTGTGCGCCGCCACAAAAGCCGCAAGCAGACGCGTGCCAAGTCGGCATGTTGACTCAAGTGTGTGTCGCCGCCCGGGTGTGTCGTGACGGGCTGCTCGCACTTTTCAAAGGCAGAAGACGGGAGGGAGGGAGAATCCAAACAAACGCGCACGCGGTTCTGGAAGGTGGCTCCCGCCCTTCCCTGCCTTGCCCTGCCCTGCCCGTACCGTCCCGTCCGCCTGCTCTGGGCTCGGCCCGGCTGACGAACCCGCAAGTCAGACTGACAGCGTTAAACATTTCACTCACACCGGGAGCAGACTTGGCTCCACTTGAGAAAGTTAAACATTCCAACTCCGCTTTCAGTCACTAAATTCACGTTTTTTGTACATCTTAGAGCTAATCAGTGTTCTTTCTGGACAAGCTCCTCCTTTTCTTTTTTTTTTTTTTTGCTCTTTAACTTTGAATAGAAGGAAATGACTCTTTGCCATACTTGGCCTTCTTTTTGGTGATGGCAGCGGTCGGTGTTTCATAAACTCTTCTCTTCTGCTTTTGCCATTAAGAGCGTATGGAGACGCATTACTTGATATTGCCGCGTGCAGATGTGGAAAATGGAGCGCAAGGATTAGTGTGAAAAAGGCCGCGCTCGCATCCCGCCGTGCACTTGATGCTCAAACTTAATGCGCTCGCTCACACAATGCAAAAGAGATTCTATTTGAATTTTAAAATGACGGAAATAATTAAGCTCATATTACAAGGGCCCACTCTATATATATATATATATTTTTTTTTTATTGTTGCTTAAATGTTCCTTTACCTGCTGTCGGAAGGGTCTGGAACATGAGAGTCACTGTTTGTATTCTTCACCTGCGGAGCAGAAAGATTCCATGAGTCAACAACAAAATGATTTCCACTTTGCATTAAATAAACGGACTTGACTTTTCTGCCTTCCTTCCTTCCTTGCTTCCACGTGGGCAAAATTGTATATTGTTAAACGTAAATAACAGAGGCGTTAAGTTTTGACTTTCTCTTGTTCACCATTGACCCTGAACCAGGGCCACTTGGAGCCCCCTTACTCTCCTCTTAAAAGGGTTGAAAGGTCACGGCGGGGTCACTTTAGGTCGCGGGGAGCTTTCACCTCTCTTTGGCGGTCGACACTATAATGCCATGTGACATTTGCTCACGTCGATCAGCGCACGCCCGAGTTTGTACACTTTATGGATGTAACAAAAAAAACTTGAAAGTGCTGTGTGTGTGTGTGTGTGTTTGCGCGCGCGACTGCCGCAGCGGGTCTCTATTAAAATTCCTCCGTCTTATTTGGAACAGGAACTAATTAGGACAGTAAATGGAGGGAGGAGCTTCAGGCAATGTGTACCAGCTGCCCCCTAATCACTGTGTCAACACGCCGCCGAGGTGTAGCCCACGCGTGCCGGACACACACACACACACGTGGACACACACACACACACACAACATAGGTGGCGAGACTTGCAATGAGCACAATCATAGTCGGTAGGAACAAAGCGCCGACCGAGCCAAGCAGCTATCTGGAAAGAAAAATTCCGCAATGATCAATGATCATCCACTTTTTCCCCCCCGGTATTTGTTTCAAGAGTCCAAAATGGTATTAAAATTCCACCGCGTGTCAGTTCAGCACAAGAATTGTGTTTAGGTGCCATGTTTCTGATTAGAGGTTCCACGCAATAAGAAGCCCCCGCCATGGATCACTTTACAAGCACTTTCATGTCGCATTTCATGCTTTGCTGAAATTTAACAAGCCTGTCAGTCACGGCGTCGGCGAGAGCACGCACGCACGCACAAGCACTTTGATAATCCCAGACCAAACTTAGCGTTCTTCGTCATCATTCTTCAATCATTAAATGCTTGAAATCCTCCTTTTGCATGGTCTCGTAGGGACGAGCGGCCGGCCCGAAAGAGCCATCTGCGTCAAAAAGGCTCGACCTTTGAACCCGGCGCTCGGGTGAGCGCCCGTGAACACAGCCCGCCTGATGCCGCTTGGAGTCCCTCAGGGAAAAGAAGGACCACAAGACCTACCTCCAGGTAATTAGTGCTAAATTAATAACTAGCAGTTATGTAGAATGAATGATTGTGTGTGTGTGTGTGTGAGCGCGGGGCGGAAACTTGTTTGCTTCTTCTTACGTGTTGAGTTTAAGAATTTTAAAATGACCATTCACTCTCCTTTAGAAACTCAGCATAATTTTGATAATTTTCACTTTTTTTTTTTAATATTATTTTGACAGTTGATATGACACACACACACACACACACACACACACACACACACACACACACACACAAGCCTTATAAGCGTAAATCCCAATTTTATATTTCTTCACATCTTGCCCCAAATTTTGAAATAACTCTGAACGCTTACCTGAAGAGCGGCGTCAGATCACTTTAACGTTGCGCACTTGTGCGCATTAACAGCCGAGTCATGCAGTGCTCAGACGACACAAGGGCTCACTCGCTCGCTCTCTCGCTCGGTCCGTCCAAGTGTGTTAACGGTCCCGCAGGTGGCCCGGCGCTCTGCGTCTGGCTATGCGTGGCAAATTAATTCCCTCCGTTCATCTCGAAAGCGGTAGTTTTTCTTCAAACGTCCTCCAAAGTTTGGAAGTTGTCATTAAAAAGGCAAAGAGGAGCACGTCCTCGCGGGCGCTCCATCCATGCACAGCTGCCGTCTTGCTCAAGTCCAGCCTTTCTCTCGTGCTTCCTATCCCCTCCTCCTCGGTCGGCCTCCTCCCTCCCTCCCTCGCTCCTCCTCGCACTCGCTCTCCCACCTGTCACTCAATTCACATTTGTAGTCGGTCAACTTTCGTGTCATTCGGTTAAAGAATAAGTTGCAAAGTCAAAAATGAATCTTCTCCAAATTTGACCTATCGTCACAATTTGGATGATTCAAGAAATAATAACCATCATTTTATATATTCACGTCAAAATGGATGCGGACAAACGTTTGAGTGATTAGAAACAATTCTCAGAAGTCGCTTAAACTCGATTGACTCTCATCTCTGCCGTTACAATTTCGCACTGTGCAGTAAAAAGCGGAGGGCAAACCATAAAATTGTCACCATGCAACACACACACTTTTATGAGCACCTGAGTGCCCCACACAGCAGTCGGTGTTAAATGCAGCCACCTGGGAAACACGTGGATGTGTGTGTGTGTGTGTGTCACAGCCTGGGTATGTGTGCGTGCGAGTGCTACAATCCAACACAATGTTTTGTTGTTTATGGCTAAAAAAATATTACCGCATGGTACGAAAACATGAACGTAAATACGCAAACGCGTCGAGTGAATTTCTAAGCCAAGTCAATAGCAAGTAAAAGTAAGGTCTTGGCGCCATGCTCCACGGTGGGCCGACCCCAATAAAAACATTGATTGATAGCGTGTGCGAGGGCCCGCGTGCGTGCGTGCACACTTTGGCGAGGCCGACGTGTCGGAAGAGATTAAAGCTGCGGGCCGAAGCGCCGGACAACTCAAGCTCTGCGAGGAGGGAGGGAGGGAGGCGGGGTGAGGGGCCGCTCGCCTCCCCCCAAAATCATCCCTGACGAAATATTTTCACAGCAAGTGGAGAAGGCAAGTCAGGGAGGCTTGAAAAGGGAAAAAAAAACAGTAGCCCGGCGGGGGCGTATCACAGGAGAGACAACAGAACGGGTCGTAAATGACAAGTGGACTCGCTCGGGCTTTTGTTGACATTTTCTCACAACAACATCAAGACGGCCGTTTGTCTCCCGGCAGACCGAAACGCGCCAATTAACAGCGCTACTAAATCTCCGTTCAAGTTGAACCTTCGTTTTCCCGCTTTGACCAAATTGTTTGAAAAGCAAAGCAATCTTTCCCATTGGAAATGCGTTCAATCCAATTGATCCTTTCAAGACGGCAACATTTACACGTTTCCATTTCATAGGGAATGACTTGAAAATAAGAAAAGCGAAATTGTCCCTTCATTTCCATTTGTCCTACATGCCGTCTTCCTTCATTGTGTCTCTGGCACACACGTTTACCTGTCTGCCCCCCCCCCCCTCCTTCCCTCCCTGACCCTCCCTCGCTCAAAGCACTCGTCTCTCTCTCTCCCCATTTGTGTGAGTGCTTATCACCGGCGAAACCCAATCCCCTTCCTTTCATGTAAAATACATTGTGCCTCGCCCGCCCCGCCCAGCCGGCCCCCAGCAGTTGTGCCCCAGCCCGGGGAGGTGTAAAACTATCCCTCGTCTTTATGTCTCCAAAAATGACCCTTTCTTTTTTTCTTCAGGTGTACTAGGACAAAAAAAAAAAAAAAAGAAAACAGGCCACCGCCTCCCTCCTCTCGTTTTGCCCACTGACATTCACACGAATGTGCCACCTTAGGAATGTCACGGGAAAAGAAAAGAAATTTCACCCCAGAGGAATCAAATCTTTTTTTCTTTGCAAATTCCCCCAACCCGATAGATGACAAAAGAGCTCAAAGTGTCGTCCAAATGACCCATTGTGACGTAAAGTCGAGGCCACGATTATTGATATATTGACTTGTGAATGGCTCTCCATGCTCGCCACTGCCCCCGGTGGTCTTGGGAGGCGCCGCGTGATTGAATGCCGCTTTACACAAATGAAAAGTAACTGATGGATTCTGCGCGGTTAATTGCCAAACGTTTGGCCCAGGCTGCCCCCGCCAGGCTAATCTGATGAGAGTGATTAAAAAAAAAAAAAAAAAAAAACACACACGAGGAGAAACCCACACCGGCCGGCCTACGGTTGGCTAGACACACACACGCACACACACATATGGCAGCAAAGTCAGACAGTGGGAGAAACGTTTGCAGATTGAACAGATTGTCTGTCTAAATTTCACAGGACACCAATGATGAATGACTTCGTTGTTTGCCGCCATTTTGTCTCGCTGCCGCTCTCACATTTTAAAACGCTACGACACTTAGTTTAAGTGACTCTGAAACTTTGGTTGGTCGGCCCAGGAAAATCCATCCACTAATATTGTACCTCGGGGCTTTTCCAGAGGGCGCTACATTTCGGATGCCCAATTTAAAATCGAAAAAAGAAGCAGCCGTGTGAGATGATGACTTAGTGGCATGGAACGCTCAGAGCTGCTGCTGCTATTTGGAAGCTGAGGAAACACAATCCCACTCTTTTTGCATCCCCCCCCCCTCCTTTTCCCCTGACCTGACCACAGCCACTGCACAAGTTCCACCCCCACGCACTTACAGCAGGACCCCCCAAACCACATCCTCCCACCCCACACTCCCCTCAAAAATCTAACAAACCGCCCCGTGAGCGCCACAACATCTCGACCTGCAAACCTTTGCACACCAGTCAACCACGTAACCAACATGCACGACGAAATGATGCCACTCTTTGCAACTTTTGCTATTAAAAGTGATGTTAAAAATCACCATTAGTCTTAATGTTATACAAAAGGTGAGGATCAAAATAATAGGACCACCTCGTATGATGCGGTGCAATTTGAAACCGCTGTAAATAATAAACAACATGACAGTCGGTGTCAATCCAGATTGGCATCCCCCCCCCCCAAAGAAAAAAAATATTTTGAATACACCTCATGTGCATGCAATGTTGTGGCCGATGGAGTCAGCCAGTGGCTTCTTCTTAGTCCGAGCTATGTCATCAAATGTGTCATGAAGGCCTTCTGTGGGCCTTTGTGTGCCTATGGCCAAGTGGGATGCTTCTTTTGTGAAGATAGCAATCCGATACACAGGCAGCCCGCCAGCGGGGGTGTGTGTCTTGTGTGTGTGTCGGGGGGGTTGGTAAATGACGAGGAGGATGGAGGGCGTTATTCTCATGGGCAAGTCCCTGCTGTCTGGGACCCCCCTGAGGGCCCCCCTCATACCTGGCTGTCTGCTCTACCTGTTGTCCCAATTTTGGACTTTCCATGCTTCCTTCTTCTCCCCTTTCACACTGGCGCACTTCCTCCCCCTTTACCCCTCGACCCCGTTTTAACTCACACGGTATTTTAAGTGATTTTATTAGGAAGACGATATGAAGTGTTTTTTTAACAGCCCGCTATGGCGGAACAGCTGGCTGTTAGCTTCTATATTGAATCTTTGCTGAGAGCAGATGGTGCGTGTGTGTGTGTGTGCGCATGTTAGCGTCGCGATCTATCTCCTGTCTGTCGAGGCCGAGCCTTGAAAAGAGGTTTTTGAAGGATATCTACCTTATGTCGTGATGTCATCAGCAGCATTATTTAACAGGCAGCTGGGAGGCCATTCATCATTTAATTAAAAGGCGTCTGAAAAGGAGCTCGGGCCTAATGACATTAGCTTCAATTATTCATGACGATGCTGCCGCTGCTGCCGCTGCTGCCGCTGCTGCTGCTGCACACATGCACTGAGGGCAGAGACTTTGTCCCGAAAGTCTTCTAATTTTGAGACAAGTGAGAGACCAAATTTAGAACTGTACTTGAGTCATTTAAAATGTATATCATACATTTTTAAATCATCTGACCAGATCTTAAATTTACTAGGTGTAAAACATTTGTTGTTTTAGTGCTGATGTCGCAACAACAGCAAAAAAAAAAAAAAAGGCAACATTTGCCACATTGTTGTTTTAGTGCTAACGTGGCGGGAAAAAAAAAAAAAAAGTGGCAACATTTGCCACATTGTCTGCATCAAGAGTCAGGTCAAAGGCAAAGCGGCCTCGACATCCGCTCCCGATACCGCTGCGGTTCCGTGCCGCACAGACAGAAATCCAATCCCTCGGCAGCGGAGCAGCAGAGGAAGTTCTCACCGCGGGCGACTCGGTCTGGTTCCTCGGTAACCAACGCGCCATTGTAGCAATCCGATTTCCTGCCTGGCCGGCCAGGCGGCCGGCGCAAACAGGAAAATGGCCGTGGTTTCATTTAAGGTGAGGCCGCAATAAAATAGTCATCTCAGGCTTGTAAAGTCTTTGAGTAATCAATAAAGACGGGAATCTTTGAGACATAGTCTCCACTCGAATGACCTCAGCCGCGAGCGAGCGTATTCGTAAAACAGAGAGCCAAACACCTTGACGCACTCAACAGACACTCGAGTGCAAATATGGTGCGGTTTCCTGTCTGCTGCCTTTCTCTCGAAAAGAAAGCCCACGCTGCTTTTTTCTCCGCCGCTCTCGATGGATTCTCCAGTCCGTTTGGCGCGTCCTCCGCGCTTGACGCTGACCCGCTGACCTCGCGTCTCCGTGACGCTCTAGCGCCTTTGAAAGCTCGCTAGCGCCAAGCTAATTATCATGTTACACCCCCCCACCCTCCCAAAAAAAAAAAAAGCCCTAAGCAAAAGCTGACAAGCGCACACACACAAATTCCCCACTGGGGGGAAAAATAGTTCACCTCTGAACACAACCTGGCTAACCTTTGCCCGTCTCGGCTAACACGGCAGGGGAGGCATCGAGGAACTGGCAAAGCAAAAGCAAATTTTTTTGTTAGATGCAACAATGGCGGTATTAATGGATTGGTGACGCTGCCCGCTTGGCCGTCAAGCAAACTAGAATCAAATCATGACGTGAAACCATCATGCTAAACAAAAATTGCAATCAAAACATCACACGACCTTTATCGATGAAGCCGTAAAACATGGCACCACCGTATACGGTCAACATTTTAAACGTAGGCTCGGATTAAAAAAATCCCTCAGATTAAGGTGGCCGCATCGAGGCCCACTCTCAGCTGTCAGCGAGGCATCAATCTTTCGGGAATCACAAGCGATTATTGGCACGGCGCTCTCCGAGCAAACGCCTGCACTCCTGTCGTTAGGCAGATAAAAAATAAAATAAAATGGCGGCCTCGCTCGTGTTTGGCCGCCGCCGCCGCGCCGTGTATGTTTGCGCAACGGCGACCGTATGGGACCGTCGGGGTGCAACCCGAGCCCCCTTTGCCCCTTCTAACTTGGTCCGTGCACGCTCGCACACAAACCGGGACAGCTGCTCGTCTATCCAAGCGCGCCGCAACTAAAAGAACCCAAAAACAAAAATCCAGTAGGAAAAACATTTTCAGACCCACATTTACTGTGAATCATCCTGATTTGAGTATGAATTGAAGATAAGTCGCCGCCAAAATGGAGAAGCTCCCATACGGAGTGCATGTCATTTTGCGCTGGTGTCCATGCTAAATCAAACTCATAGTTGACACAAAGACGTCATCATCGTCACACGATGGGGTGGGGGGGGGGCGAGGAATTGTTAACACCGTTTCCTCACAGCTAAACAAGTACGTGACAACAGGTGGAGCGGGACAGCTAAACAGGCTAAAAGTAGCATTAGCAAGCACTTTTGGCCAGGACCCAGACTCCTTCCAGATCCCCCCCCCAGGGACCCCAGACGGCAGGTTGGCCCTCGGACCGCGACCCAGATGACGTGCGCTGGTGGGAAGCGGAGGGACTTTAAAGGCGAGCAGAGAGGACAAGGGGGTGGGGGGGGGGGGTCTCTGGAAGTCGGGACTATCAAGTATCAACAGACAACTCCCCGAAACTCCGTTTTCTCGGTCACCCGAGACGCGTCTTTTTCAATACGCAAATTGGCTACTTTCACCTTGAATGTTGAAAATGTGCACTTGGCGCTTACTTGATGTTCCCCTTCAATGATCCTCATTAGTTGAAATAAAAAAAAAAACAACAAGAAGCGGGACATCTGCCAGGTAACGACTCAAAATGTCACGGCGGAAACATTTCGACGTGTTTCCCGAAAGCCGATCTTGTAATACGATGAGCGTACATTGTTCATTTGGCAAACGTTTCCTCTGGCTTTGGTGAACCTTTTCCACAATGCAGAGGATGTTTTTTGTTGTTGTTGTCGTCACCCTTCCTTCAGGCAACCTGCATATAATTTAAAAAAAAAATCCCAGTACTGTTCCTGGGTCGGCCTTTAGCTCACATTTGCACGAACAATTGAAATCTGTGCGCTGCCGCCGCCGCCGCCGCCGCCGATATCTCATTTCCAGCAATGAATCAATGTGGCCGACGCAAAGCTCAAATTCGCCTTATAAGTGATGTCAGCGGCCTATTTAAAGCAGGTGAAGTAACCGAGGAATATAAAGGCGTTAATATTTAATCACGTGGCGGTGCAAGACAAGACCTATTTCTTTGTCCCCGCTCACACACACGCACACACACTCACTCACCCCCGCCGACTGTACATTTGAGTGACGGCGGTCCGCCGGGGTCGGCCTGTAATGCACACGGCTGCTTTCTCGCGGGGCGACATCAAAAGTGCGGCAAAACAACATAGTTGATGTGTTGTGGCCCACTTTGCGTTACCACGGTCAGGGCAGGGAGGGGCTCGGGGTTGGGGGGGGCGGTCCGAGGCTCGCCCGAGGAGATGAAATTACACCTGTGCTGCTAGCTGACTAACGACTTTGAAATACGAGCACACCTTGTTCGCCGCCAAAATCATTTTCCCAACAATATGCGGCCAATCTTTAAATAAGCAAAATGGGAACGCAAGCGCCGATGTTGGCCGAGGGGCGGAGTTCCAATTTCATTCCTTAACATGACATTCGTACAAGATGCAGTCGCGACAACTTGCCATTTGCTCGCTGAGGTCCTGCGAGGCCTCCATGGCTCGTGGCCTTCAAACCTCACACGCGTCAACTGCAACAACAAAAAAAGGAACAAAACGTACATCAGTGGACATAAAATCACCAAATTCATCCACATCCACTTTTGAAAATTACGCTAGCAAATGTTTACTCGCGTCTCTGATAAAAACTATTGTTAGTGGAGATTGACTGAAATAAATAATAACATCTAAACACTTATCTTCTGTGCGTGTGTGCGTGTGTTGATGTGTCAGTCCGGGGTTGCGCCGCTCTGTTTATGTGTGAGCAACAGGAGACGGACGGGAGACGGCCCGCCGGCGTATCGTCTTCAGCCGAGGACCAAGCGGAGAGATAATTGCACGAGTAAATATCAACAATGAAAAGGGAGACGCGTAAATGATCTGCTGCGCTTGGCCCACAGACACACTCCGGAACAAGAACAGTGACCGGGCGACGGCATTGTCATACCATTGTCCGACAAGGTGAGACAGAGAAGATAAAATACCTAAACGGCAACGAGCAAAATATTTTTCCCATCTGTGACAAAAGGTCATAATGTCAATGGCCACATAGCTTTGCCTATTAGCGTAATGCTAACACATGATAGGAAACGCCACAGACAAGCGGAACACAAACGGTGTAGGAAAACTTATAGACCGGCAATATAAAACAAGCATGTTTTTTTTCTATGCTCTGTAAAGAACAACTGATAATGCTGCAACTTACTGAGGAGCATCCGTGCATCCATGTCTGCATTATACTGCCCCCAGGTGGCCAACAGGTGACCAGAAGGAGCAGCACAATGGCCATTGATGTGAAGCAAAGAAAAGTGGTAAAAACATCCATTTCATTTCTTTAGAATATTTAATTGACATTTATATGTTTAGAATTACTGTATAGTAATGATATTTTTTTTCAAATAAATATTTTGGGTTTTTTAGGGGGCAGGTGAATTTCCGTCGGCTGCGAAAGACCATTTGAGATCCAAGCGTCGGTTGTCGCTGTGTACGTAAATGCGATTGGACTGACATTTTCCCGCTCGATAAGAGTCAAAGTCGCTGGCATCCTTTTAATTTTTCATAGCTGCCCCTCGCCTGAAACCCAAGACAATAATGCATCTGGAGCCAATTGATTTACAGATAGCGCCACCACACCACACAGCCTCACCTCAATCTCCTCTAATTAAATTCCTATGAAGTTAACATTCTCCCATGAAAAGTTGCAATGAATCGTGCTTGCATTAGTTTCCTTCCCGCTGCCCTGCCCGGGCGGCCGGCTTTGTCTCGACGGGGATTGGAGGGCACCTGACACTGCGCAAAATCAATGCTGCCTGCCATTTCCTCCACAAACCCACAAGAGAGAATTCAATTTCTCACTGTAAGCTATGCTGATTGGGAGGGGGGGAGAATTAAAAGGTGGCCTACAGTGTGATCATATATGTTGAACAAACCGCAAGCTGAGGTTGCGGTGAAAAGCCCGGCGTGGATATGACTGCATCGAGTCATCTTGATTCATATTAGATGCATTTCTTCATTGTCACAGACGAGGTCGCCCACAATGAGGCGCCATTCGAGCGACTCCCCGACGGAGGCGGAAGGACTTGCGATCCGAGGCGAAGTGACAACGACAGATGAAATGACATTAGTCTTTAGGAAAGGTTCGAAATTCTCTTCTGTGCTCCACTGTGTTTATTAACGGTCAAAAAAACAACAGCAATCAACCTAACAGCACACACATAAAGGTCACTTAGTATTCCAAATATCCCGGCGGTTATAAATCATATAATTTATTTCCAGAGCCGAGGAATGACATCTGCACAAGTCATCCCGGTTATGCGTCCATAGCCCTTGAATTTATGTCCGCATGTGAAATGTAATCCCGCAGCGTGCGCATTAGGGCGCGCTCGCTCGCTCGGTACAAGCCGTCGAGAGCAGGCCGAGGAGCCTGAGGCGTTCCCGTTTCCCACATTTCTGCTAGGAACGCAAATGCCACGTGGGTTGACAAATCACCCGGGGGAACCGCCGATTTGATTTCGTTTTATACGCCAGCGATATGGCCCACACACAGACTGGAGAGGACCGCGTTTGACCGGCACATATGGCATGTGGTGACAAAAAAAAGAGTTAAAAAAAACATTTTTCACAATTCAATTAGGACTTGAAATTGATCACCTATTAAAACCCCCGATATCAAGTCCAAATATTCAAGTGAATTCCATAAAATAATGCAAAAATAAATTCACAATTTGAATATTTGACATTTTCAAAAAAAGAACAAGTCTAAAACTGTGCCATTGTTGTTTGTCTATTTAAGGGTTTTAATACTGAAATGACCATTTAAAACAAATCCATTTAGAAAAAAAAACAATTTAATTGCAAAATTAACCAAAACATTAAAAGTGTAACCTCTGTCCAGTCCAGAAATTAAGGGGAAAGAGGCCATTTCAATTTTGATCATTTTATTTTATTTCTGTTGTATTTTGTTTAAATCAACTTTATTTAAGTTGCCATTTATAAAGTGAACAGTGTAATTTGTCATTATAGATATTAGTTGTAAATATCAGTAGTCCAGTCATTTCAAGTCCAAAAATGTTAATCAACTCCATAAATTACTTTCAAGACAACAACCTTTACGTGGTCAATTAAATATTTTAAAAATAATATGAGTCTTTATATGACAACATTCTAATAATTGTGAAACTTTTTTTGTAACACGCACAGAGGTTTGCTGTTAATTATTATTAATGAGACACTTTTGTAAGTATCCAGCAGACTGTTGTTAAGCAATAGATAATTCAATAAATGTAGGCTATACCTGTGTTGTGCCAGCGAGTAGTCAGGTCCCAGGTCCGGTTTACTTGCTGGCGCGTGTCATCATCCTGATCCGCTTGCTCTCCCCGCAGGCTGTCACTGACCTGTTTACAACATCGCCACTCCGAGCGGAGTCCCCAAACAAACTCTGAACAACTGCAAGCTCCCAAAATGGAACTTTGAGAAAGAAGCCAGCAGACAGCGGCGGGAGCGCGGCGCAACGCAACTTTGCTACGAGTCTCCAAGTCCAAGTTGGACGAGGCAAGAGAAGCGGCCGGGCTGCAGGAGAGCCATTAGAGCCCAACTTCATTATTGACAGAGCGACGAGCCCCACTGCGCATGCGCGCTGACGACCGACACCGGCGGCCAAGTGAGTGATGGGCTCAAAATGGAGGTGGCTGGAAAGGGAAGCAGTCCACCAACAACGTGATAAAAATAACACTGCGTGTGTGCTTCTAATTGTTGTGGCTACTTGACTTTTATTTTGCGCACAATAGACATCATTTTATTCCAAATTGACTAAAAAATAATATTTCCGTCATATAAATAGTGTTGTTGTTAGTGACTGTCCTCTTCATATTCATTTTCAGCCTGTTGCTGAGGTTGGGAAGATTCATTTGTGAGCTGAGGCCAAAAGCAGCACCGCGGCAGTCCGGAATGTCAAGTCGCTAAAATTCTGCAGAAGCACAGCAACAGGTAATGCTCTGGTAAAAATCGGGGTGGGGCATGTGTCAGTCAATTTCTGTCAGTCTGTCGTGATATGCCAAGTCGCGGCCAAATAAACGAGTAGTACAAGCCGTGACGGAGCCCGAAATAGCAAGAAGCTGCAGCGGCGGGCAACTCGCCGCCTCCGCCGCTGCGTGTCGGGCCAGCTTGGAACACTTGGCACGCCCAAAGCAAACGCGTCCAGGTGTTTTTCGAGGCGGCAGCAGATGCGCCCCTCTATTTGTCAGGCCACTTGTTGTTCGCAAGGGTGGCGAGCTATTTTTAAAAAAAAAATGCCGCAAAGCCCGTCACAGCACTCCCTCTTCTCGCCGGGCCAAAAAGAAAATGGCCGCCGGCTCGCCGGTATTTATAGATATGCGCGGAACTCGCGCTCGCACTGGCCCGAGGTGCTGACGAGGTAAAAGGAGAGGTTGCTTCCAGAAAGTCCGGAGTGTCAGGGTGCAAAGATAAAAATACCCGCTGAAAGATGGGCCGGGCCATTAGTGGCGCAGCCCGGCATGCCACATGGCAGCGCTTGGCGGCTGATTTATGATTATCACTACCGCCGGCCCAAATGAGCGTTATTTCAGTCACCCACCGCATTTTTGGGGATCGGCGCAGCATCGGCCTTTGACCCTCGACGTTGACTACACGTGATTTAAAAGGAGGCTCCGCCGACCTGCGTGATTTAAAAGGAGTCGAAAAGAGCCGGCAGGATAGATATTTTGCTTTCATTTTTGCTTTCCGTGTCACACTCTTGACTTTGTTTGCCGTCCCAACAGCCGCTCGGGGTTTCACCGCGATACTCTCGGGGGAGCTTTGGAGGGAGTTCCAGGACGCTTGGCTTAATACGGAGGGAGGGAGGGAATGTTTTATAGGCACAGACATCGTATTTAAGTACGTGAGCAGAGTCCGCCCACGCACGGGCGAGCGGCTGGCTTGCACACAAAATATGCTCTTTGATTTATTCTTTAGACAGTAAAAAAAAAAAAACACATTGACTGAAATTCAGCTTTTATTTATATGTTGGAGGCAAGTGTAGCGGTGCCCTACTATAGTTTGCTATAGCGATTTGAAAATCAGTAAGTTCTTCCCACCAGTGCAAATTCTGCCTAGCAACAAGTGACCTTCAAGCTAGCTGCACTTTACATGAAAAAAAAATGGCAGGAGAACTGAAAAAAGGGGGTGGACATTTTTGATAAAGTACAAACAACATTACTGTAGTTTGTCATGTTATATGCGTTATCACGGTGAGCCAGTTTGAAATCTATTCTGCTTCTCTCTCGCTCTCTGTGGCCGCCACAAATGGCGAGGCTATTACAGCTGGAATGCCCGCTATGTTGTTCCAACTAATGAAAGAATAAAGCAAAACAAACAGAGAGGGAGAAAATTAAGTGAGAATAAGGAGAGAGGGAAAAAAAGGTGGCGAGGAGGAAATGAATGGAGATGGGCTCCCCCCCCCCACTCAATTCTTATTCAGTTCCTCCATTGCCAACAGACATTTAAACATTGACGCCATGGTGTATGATTTAGCAGCAATTTAGAAGAATTCAACAATCCCGTCTTGGCATCAATCATAATCACCAACACACACACATGAAAAGAAATGGTCAAGTGCTTAGATGAAGTGCTGTCTGCTCTTCTTTCACTCTCAATCCTCCCGAGAGTGGATCAATACTCACTCAGCATCAGGTTACTGTTAATGTCTTTATCTTTTTTAACCAGGCACCGAATGTGTGCGCGTGCGTGCGTGCGCGCGTGCCAATGAAATGTCCAAGTTGGCCCTGACTCACAGCGCCCCCTAGGGAGACTGGCCGGAAGCGTTGAGTGAAACGTATGCAGGAACAATTAATTAAGTTGAGCAGGGACGAGGCTTTTTTATTTATTGTCCAGAGCGCCTTTCTGCATCATCCGCTCGCAGCCGAGCTCCGGTTACACGTGTATCGTTCCGCGGCGGGATATTTATCACTTTAATCAAACACGCACCGCTGAGCCCAATGAAGGATTGCGCGCAAACTTGAATGGATGCTGACACGGACACGCATGAGAGGAAGATTTATGCAGCCTCGCTCACGGTTGCCATGTTGGCTTCCGCTTTTTGCGACCTTTGCTAATTGTCATTGTGTGACTTTATATACGAAAATTTGATTCATATTGTGAGAGCAAAAACAGAAAACACGGTGATCGGTCTCCTCCTTTCAGCACTCCTCATCCCTCCATCCCAATCAACCCCCCCATCACTAATGCACTCTTTCATGTGCTCTCTTGTTTCCCTCCCCCCTTGTCTCCCCCTCCCATCCAGCAGCCTTGTCTCCGTCACCCTCCTGTCTCATTGCTCTTTTGTAGGCCTTATGCATTTTTGGGGAGTAACGTGATTCCCCTCGCTCCCCTTTTTTCTCCCCAGGGTGGTCCCGCAAGCCCCCCCAATCCGAAAAGGCATGGCGGGATTGGAGCCAGAGCAAGTGGAGCTGGGTCAAGACGAGACCAGACAAGCGGGAAGAAGATGGGCATCGAAAAGAGGTCTTAAAACTTGTACGTACACAGAGTTAAAAATAGAATGAAGAGACATTTTGGCTCATTTGTCATTATCAGTGCAAATGTGTCGGCCTGTATTTTTTTCTTCTTTTTTTTTTTTTTTCCCTCGCTCGCAGCTAAACTGGAGCTGAACTGAAATGTTCCAGCCAATGATAACAAATTCAAAGTCACATTCTCCACGTACACGCGCACGTACGCACGCACGCACAGTCGGCGGTTAGTTCAAGTGCACGGAGGGAACGCTGCGGTCGCACCTGGGAATACTCTCGGCCAACCTGCCCCGCGTTTTCCTCGTGATTTTCCTCTCTTATGGAAAATGACATTGCCTTGACTTTTGTTTGCATGTGTCTTTCGAAGTTGGTCAAAGCGATGGACTTCCGCGGAATCGTACTCTTTATCCGGCCCTCGTCGTGACTGACGCTCGGTCTGACTGTGCCAATTCGAATTTTGATTTGATTGGGATTAAAGCGGCTTTTCAAGTCGCCGTTAGTGGCCTTCAAGAGCGACTCTAATCCTCATTTAATGAAGGCCTCGGTGGGCCGGCTGCCTTGGACGGGAGCCCGTCATAACTCAAGTGGACATTTAGGCAAACACTCCGTGGCAAGTGGAGGATGTGCGTGCGTGTGTGTGTGCAAGAGCAGTAAGCACACATGTATGATTTGCAAAAACACGCATGGATGGCAAGTTTTTTTTTTTTTTTTTTTAATGCAGGTGATCTTATCAAGGGGCTCATTCTTGCCTCTGTTTGCGTTGGTGTGTGTGTGCGCACGTGCTCACTTGGGCGTGCGTGCGTGCGTGCGTGCTCACACTCGCTATCATCCCTATGTAACAGGAGCCACCCACCCGCTCCAGCCTCCAGCCAGCCCCGTCAAAAATAAAAATCATTTGTCCGCTGCATGAGTGTGTCCATTAAAAATGCATGGGGGTGATCCTTTGGGGACGAAAGCTGACACTCGGCTCTCCGGAAGGGCATCAGTAGTACCGAGGTGGACAAATGGCTTCCAGAGAGAGAAAAAATGGACAGAAAGGTGAATCAATATGTCCCCCCCCCCAAAAAAAAAAACATTGCGGTGTCCCTCACCTAGCTCCAGGATGCATCCAAAAAAGTGGACCGCCATCCATAGATCCGATTGCTTTTACGCCCTTCTATCAATCAGACTATAGATCAAAACAGTAATGTAATGCCAGTGAGGAAAGGAGAGACGCTCAAAAAGTCACTCCTGCCAAAGCTGCTGTCGGCCACAGCTCACACTCACGCACGCACGCAGACTGTTTTGCAAACGCGCTGCAATTGTGTCGCTCGCGTGTGGTTGCATTATGGTGACCTTCCCTCGTATTGCCGCTAATTTGTGTCGCC
This sequence comes from Syngnathus scovelli, assembly GCF_024217435.2. Taxonomy (NCBI): domain Eukaryota; kingdom Metazoa; phylum Chordata; class Actinopteri; order Syngnathiformes; family Syngnathidae; genus Syngnathus; species Syngnathus scovelli. The sequence goes on along the minus strand of NC_090866.1, from coordinate 11,217,563 downwards.
GCCCGCGCTCTGTTTTCCGTTGTGGTCTCTTGTGGAAATCACTGTTTTCTTTCTGTGCTTCTCTCCATCTGCTTCCTATAAGCCATTTGGCCATTGATTCACACACAAGCAAGCAATATCCCCTCCCGGTGTTTTTTCAATCGGGTGGTCAAATCTGGACCCAATTAAACGGGGACCCCCCTCTCCGCCCCGCCGCCCCTCCCCTTTTATATTTCCTTCGCACCCAGTGTGAGGAAGACCCCAGATTAGAGGAATATTTTCCTTATTGCCGACCACTTTTGCGGAATTCCACGGGATCGTAATTGAATCCACGTGTGGGCCGGGCCGTACTCAGAGGTGTTCCCGGTTTTGGGAGCGAGTAGTCGAGAACAGCAACTGGCCGATCATCACCTATTCTTCCAGCAACTTATTGTACTAATTTCACAACTAATCCCCGAGATGTTGTGTGTGTTTTACTTTTGCTGATCTGTTGCTGAGATTTTATGAAGCGACTTTTAATTCCACTTAATTGAGATCAAATAAGCAAATGTCACCTGTGAGTGATTTTGGCGACACAAGCGCTAATGCTAACACACATACAGTGGGATTAGCGTCCTCATAGGACTCAACAGTGAGAGCTTGTTCTGCGCTCCTCCATACGCACTGACCCGTCGCGCTTTGGCTTCCTGCGAATGTCGTGGTGGAATGAATGGCCACTTGTTGGGACACTTGTGCGGAATCCCGCTTGTCTGCGCCCGATCATTCTAAGTGGCGTTAATAAGAAGGAAAGTATCAGGAAATCTGGTGTCGCGAGTGGCTTGCGGCGGCGGCTGGAAAAACACACGGCAGGTGATTGTGATTCGTGTCCCCTAATTGTAATGGACTTGAATCCTGTAAAAACAACACGCGCGGTAATTGTTGCCCACGCACCAGGTAATTGTGCCCACCTGGTCAAACATCATTTAGCGCGGCGCCCCTTTCCGTCGACTAACACCGCTCTTACGGCGTGGATGTGTGTCGGGCGGGTGACCTCCTTTACCCTCGGCCCGCGCTTTGATCGCCGTAATTGGATCGGACCGTACCGAAAAATCAAAGGCTCGACGTGGTGACGGAGACAATTTAAGAAGCTTTGAGGTTCCAGTACGTTGGCCGGATTTGTCCCAAAAAAAAGGCTTTGAATGTCAAACTAAACATAGTGTGTATTTTGAACAACCGGTCTTCTAGATTAATGCTAGCATGGCTATACTTCATGTGTGGGCTAACAGTTAGTATAATGCTTTAACCAAAATAGCAACATATATTCTTCATTCTCTGCAAAAAAAATAAAGCTCATTCCTGCAGCTTTCTGAATCCCTTGCAGTACTCGTGAAACTCATCTTGTGGTTTTGTCTTGATGGCCCGACTTGATGGTGGTGTTCTTGTGGAGACAAATTGAGTCTGCTAAGCCCCACCGAAGAGCCAGCTAGCAAATGTGCAAGCCGCCAATGTGAATGATGAGCCCAGCTCTTATTGTTGACATGTTATTCCATCTGGACTGAGCATCCTCTTCTCTTCCAGTGAGGCGCCACTTTCCAAGCGTGATGCTGCCATCTTGTGGTCAGAAGGAAAACATCAGCTGAGACACAAGAACAAGCATCATCCCACAAAATAAGGACCAGATACTTGACTGGAGGGAAGGAAGCAAGTTTGACAGCCAGCCAAGTCTCTGTGGATTCATTGACTGCGAGGTATGAGCAGCACACATTTAATCTTCTATGACATAAAAGGTCATCTTTTAGCTACCGCTAGATGGCAGCCTTACAATATACAGTATGCACACACAAACGTTTGGGCTTGCTCTCCACCTCCATCCATCCATTCACTCTTCTTCTTTTCTGTTTTTTTTTTAATACTTGGCAAAAAAAAAATCTTAACTAGATGAGTGATGCGGTCGTTTTACAAGAGTTTTTATCTTTTTGTAGGCTTTCCTCTTAAATTGTGAGTACAACAAATGACAGCATCAGCCGTAACCAAAATGTGTCCCGGTCACTCCCGCTTGTCTTTTTTTCCATTTGGGCTGAGCTCCAATAAAACTATTAGCAAGTATGGGAATCCCTCTTCCTTAAGCTGGAGGGCAGACGGCCAAGTTTATTTTCTCCCAGGTGGTCCCTCAAAGGGTTCTGTCGAGATGGGTCGAGGGTGTGCTGCCAGCCAGCGCTGATGTATTAGGTGAGGGCCCTTCAAGTGACACGATCGCCGCGTCTCTTTTAGCGCCATCTTGTCGAGCCGAGCCGAGCCGAGCCGAGCGCAAACGTAGTGACGGCCAAACACTTTTATAGGATTGTTTGGGTGCGCTTTCTTTTCCTATAAGATTTAAAGTGCGTGTGTTTGCCAACAAAATTGGAACGTGGGGGGGGGGGATGCTATCAGCGAGAGAGAGAGAGAGCGGCCTTTTGTCAGAATGCATAAATAACTGTCTGCGGGATGTAAACATGGCCGGTCATAACCCAGCAGAATTAAAACAAGCGCTCTGGGCAGGATTAACGCACATTTTCCCCCTTTTTCTTTTCCTTTCATTCCCACCATTAATTTCTCATTAAAGAAAAAAAAAGCCTTTAACTCATGCTTAGCTTTTTTTTCTTTCAATCTATCCAAGCCTTGCCTTTTTTCTTGTGTTCAGCGTAATCTGTGGCTGTCCAGCGTTTATTTTTGCAAAGGCAACCACATCCAGCGTTATCTTTGAGCAACAACACCGCCCGCCGCGTATCTGCTCGGCTTGGCCTATTATTCCCAAAGGGGGAAAACCGAGGTGAGGTCACAAAACACACACAAAGTGTCAAGTGATACAAATAGAGATTGTATATTTCGAGCGTCTGTACAATTTCAGAGACGTAAAAAAAAAAAAATGTTGATGCAGAGTACATATGACAAAGAGAATGCCATTTTGTCTTTGGGCCAGCAAAGACAATAAAGAGTGACGTAAAAAAAATGCAATTAAATAGTTTCTTGTTACGGGAACGAAAGGAGGAGGAGGGCACACGTGCCTTCCCTCCAAGCAGCCCTCCGTTATTCCCACTCGAAAAGTCTGCGGAGATGAGACGTGCGCATGACAGGGGGGGGGGGCGAGGTATCCAAAGTGTGTTTTGGTCAGGATGCGGTGGGGCCGCATAAGCGCGCCGAGCTCAGCATTTCCTTCAATTCGTTTTCAGGCTTGCCGGCAACCATGAAGGGCCACGTCTGTGGAGGCAAAAATCTTTTTTAACTTCAAATATGGATTGGTTGTGTTCATCTGTCCGCAATTCACATTCAGCTGAAATCAAGATCAGGACGGCTCTTAAAATCAATGCAAAAATGTTGGCCTAATGAATAAGTAAATAAAAAATAATAAAAACTAATCATAATAATTTGCCACCAGAACTCCCTTTTGTTATGAATATATAAAGGCCAATCATTTTCAGACAGTTGTGCAATTGCAAGTCGGATTTTCAATTTTTCCAAGCTAGCACTCACCAGATTGACGGGATGGACGTATCCGCTCTCGTACTTGTCGTTGGCCAGCACCTGCCGCAGGTGCGCGATGTAGCTGGACGCCAGGCGCAAAGTGTCCAACTTGGACAGTTTGGTGTCGGCCGGCACCCACGGCAGGGACGTCTTGAGCCGCGAGAAGGCCTTGGACAGCACGCGCATCCGCGCCCTCTCGCGCGCGTTGGCCGCATTCCTCTGCACCTGTTTGCCCTCCCGTTGGATTCCGTCGCCGCCGCCTTCCTCTCCTGCGCAGGACTTGCGCGACGCGGCCTTGCGAGACGCAGTCCTGCGCCGCTTGGTAGGCGGCGCGCGCGCGGCGGTGTCAACGGCCCGGCCCTCGCCGTTGGAGCTGTCCTCGGCGCTGTCGGCCGAGGTCAACTTAAGCAGGCCGTCCAGTAGCAGCTCGTCGTCCACGTCGCTTAGGGAACCCGTGGACATGGCGGGACGGACGGACGGACTGGTGGTGCTGGCGCTGGTATGCGGAGAAGGCCGGCTTCAGGACGTCAGCTCCCAGGGCTGCCTGGCTCTGCTCATGAGTGGCGGACAGCATCGCCGCTCACTTTGTTTTATCTCCGTGAGCAGCGCGAGGGCGGCGGCCTGCACGGATGGGAGGAGAGAAAAAAAAAAGAAAACGTGCACGGACCTCCCAAACGCTTCACTTTTTATTGGACGCTCACAAAAATGCGCTGGCCCGGATATCCGACGTTGTTTGGTGCTCATATTTCACCATGGGAAAAAAAATCTCATGGCACCAACACCAAAGAGAAATCATCGAAGACTCTTAGATGAGATTTTTTTAGGGGGGGGGGGCGAGCCTTCCCCCATAGTAAGTTGCATAGTGCTTGTGTTGAGAAAAGGATTCAAATCATCCGACAAAGTTGATTTTGTGTTTTTTAACAGAACGTGCACGTAAGCTGCAACTTATGTTTGTCCTCGCGGGCTTGCCATCATGAGACGTACTTAGCACGCAGTCAGTCCACTCACACATAACTTTCAGCACTTTGTGCCAGTTCGCAGGGTGGGGTGCAAGGACAAGTAGGGAGGAGGAGGGGTGGGGTCACGTCTCGAATGGCAAAGCGGCGCCTGGGTCCCCTCGGATGTAATAGATACCACGAGGTGGCCCGCAATCCCCCGTTTGGCCTTCCGCGCAAAATAACGCACGTGAAGATGAGCAAAAGGCCAAGCGGCCGAGGCGGCCGAGTCCCTCCTGGGTGGGCTCGGATTCAAATCGCCAAAGTAATAATAGAGTCCACGAGATTGATGATGCTCCTCTGAGCCGCGTGTGTCCACCAGAGAGAAGAAGGACGCAAATAGCTCGTGAAGAAAAAAACAGAAAGACCCGCACGTCCTCCTTTGTTTTCTGAAGAAACACACTTTTACGAGCGTTACTTATTTACACGCGGCGCAAAGGCTCTCTTGAGGCCAAAGAAATTGGCTTGATTGCACGCTGCAGAATTTTTCATGTAGTGACATGTGCAATCAGAGCAAAGGCACAAAAAAAGAGAACTTTTGCTTTTGAAGGAAAGCTCAAATATGCCATTGAAACAAAGGCCAAAGTATTCCCTGGCCGGCTGTGACACGAGGCGACAGGTGGAAGTCGGGAGGAGGTTCGAAGAAAGACGAAAACGGGCGAGCTGGCCCCTTATGGAAGGACGCGCTGCTAATTAGCCGCTTAGGTGTCAAAGGTCACCACCGTGGTCCCGTGTCACCGTCAAGGGACGGCTTCCAGATGTTGCTCAAACGAGTCAATGCTCACTTGCTAGCTACACATTTGCCTTTTATGGATCAATAATTTACATGTAAGGTTAAAATGTGCGAAGTGGCGTCACCTTGGTCCGTTTTGCTAGCTGCGCGTCCAACAAGAAGGCAAATATTGTTTTATTCACCAGCGGGAAAACATCCCACATGTTTTTGTCACACGGAGAACGAAATCGTAAATATCAAACCGGAAAACGAAAAAAAATCCAATTGGAGCGGGCCGTGCGAGAAATAACAACTGTAATCTGTGAGTGAGGCTGGGGGTGAGAAAAACATCATCTATCTTTGTCCGAACACTTCGGCTCTCTGTCCATTATCACCAGCGACCCCCACACACTCCCTGCAACCCCAACACACACAAACAGGTTTCTTCTCAGTTCAAGTCCGTCTTGAGGACCAAAAATCCCAACGAAAAAAATGGAGGTTGCCGAGAGTGCAACGAGCTAACGGGGAGTGACGAGGACAGGAAGTGGCGGACAATCACCGAGAGTTATGAACATGTTTATTGCGTTGGGAATATGATTATATTTCAAAAAGACAACAAGGTCCTTTGATATTTGCTGAGTGGACCCTGGAAGTCTTCTTGCTTACAGTGGGAGGGAGGCGGAGCCTATTGTTTGGAATGCGCATTTATCTGTGATGTGGGTGTCACATATGCACCAATTTTTGGATTGAATATTGTTTGAATATTTTGCACGTTTGCTATGGACTGGGCACAGAGTCCTGCTCTGTTTCACCGCCCCGGCCGGGAGTGAGCCTCCATTTTATAAACACAGCAGAGGGACACTGCTGGCTTTTCCATCTCCCATTCAAGCCTTTGGCTGTGTTTATGTGTGTGAGCCTTCTCCACTCTCCTAAATCCTTCACGGCAAACTGCCCCCCCCTCCTCGCCACCAAACTTTATCCCAGCCGCAACACGCAGAGTCAAAACAGTTGAGCGCAAACAAACATTTGCGGCCCAAACGCAAACAACACACGAGCACTTTAGACATTGCAAGTGTGTTGGCCTACCACAAAAATAAATAAAGGCAGGGGGGAAAAAATGGAGCAGAGTAATCCGATGTACCTAATATTATGACTTTCTCTTTTTTTTGGGCGGGGGTCTTTACAATAATGATGTCACCGCATCATATCTCGCGGTTGCGTTTACTGATACGGCAAATGATCTCATTTATGCTATCAACCATTCCGAATGTAGGAGTGGTCCCCGAAGGCAGCCAGCGGCGTTGTCCGGGCCATCTCGCGTGAGATGCGCCTCTGTCTGCCGCCCGTCAGCCTATCGATAGCGCCAAACGGCTGATAGGGCCGACGTGTTGACTGGGCCAGAGACGTTACCCACATGACCCGTCTCCCTCCCTCCCTTCCTCCTTCCAGGTCCCGCGGGGAGATGAGCCCACGATGGAGACCCGTCCCGGGCTACCAACTATGGCTACCGCCCTCCTCCTCCTCCTCCTTCTTCTACACAGGGAGGTAACTTATACAAATATTTGTACTCGCTGTATGTATGCCTAAGTGTTGCATATAGCCACAGAAATGTGTGGCCTGATGTCTGTGGCTTAGCTTGGTGTCTAAACATGCACATCAAAGCGCCATTAGTGGACAGGAGAGAACCTTTTTTTTTCCCTCACTGTTGGCATACCGTTAGCATTTTAAAACTAGGGCTGTTAAGGTCATCACGCTCGCCAAGACCTGGTCCGGGCCTAATCTGTGTTTTCACGGGCTCAGCGCTCCCGTGAGACGGCGACATGATGCCACCGGAGGCCAACAGGAGATGGCTAAGAAGTCAGATGTGAGTTGTGATAAAAAGACGCCCGGCGCGCACACACAAATCTCCGGGGAGCCCCGCAATCCTCGGAACCCCGAGCCAGTCTCACAGGCAGGAAGCAGACAAGTGCCTGTCCGTCCATGTGTGTGTGTGTGCTCATTAGTGTGCGCACGTGTTTGTTTGTATGCACGAGTGCGACCTGAGCTCCGGTCCACTTAGTCGCGGAGGACAGATGCTAAAGCATCTTGCCTTCGTGGCATAATTGCAAACAGATGTGTGCTAACTTTAGCGCTTTGTGCTAATGACTGAATTGCCTTTAAAAATCCCTGTAAAGTGAAAATATGTAGTACATACGTATATATTTTTTTAAATATAATATAAATATAATAAATATATATATAAATACATATAATACATTTATAAAAAAGTAACTATAAAATGTATAGTATATAATATGTATCGTGTATATAGTAGTATATATTGTATGTATTTTTAGGCAGTAATAGTCATAATCAAAATGATATGAATTGCAATTGTTGGAGGTAAAAAAGATCCAAAGCCAGAAAAAAAAGTGATGACACTCTTCTTCCTGCTCTTTTCACAAGACTTTGTCTATATTAGGGCGGCATGGGGGGGGGGGGGGGGGGTCGCATCGCATCCATCAGCTAAATGGCGGCGGCGGGCCTTATCTATCTTTTCCACCTCCGATGCTAATTAAAGATAATAAACGGTGCGGATCATTTCTCTGCCGCGCCAAACGGAACGTCACGTCTGTCCGCTCGACCTCGCACCCGCGCACATGTGGTCGCCCCAGGCGACGCACTCAAGGGCTCTCGGCGCAGGTGCTCGCCGTGCGGCGAAAGTTCACGCCGCGATACGTGTTTACACAAGTCGTGAATGATAACGCTTCAACGGGGACACCGAAACACCTCCGTTCATTTGTCTAGCTTATCTTTCGGAATTTTTTTTTTTGGGCTTCGCTGACATTTTTTCATTGTAGGAAATCATGTCAAGCCACTTTGTGTGTTTCCATCTTGCTCTAACCCTTTTGTAAATCTTAAGAGCAGTGCCGGAGGACCAAAGCCTCGTTTTATTGAGCGCCGAGATAAAAGCCCAAGCTCCCTCCGCTCGGCGTCCATTAGTGCTAAAACGGCACAAGAGCTGAAATGGAATCAACTCTTGTGCTTATCTTCTCTGGCCGGGCCGGGGCCCACCGAGCGTCTGTGTTGGCGCTCGGTGCCGCTCTCTATTTACGCTCCGGCATAACTCCCAGGACAGATAATGGCTGACGGGACCGTCGTAAAAACAAGCGTTTGTTTGGATCAACTAGCCTTCCTCGGCTTTGCTTCTTCCCGACCGATCCCACCGCTATCCGCTTATTATTGGGACAGGAAGTGAGAATGGCCGGTTGCTGGCGAGACCGGAATGGAGAACTGCTTTTATGTAATATTATTATCTTATGTGTATTTTTTGTCATAATAAAAGCGGAAACATTGTTGCTAAAAAGGCAACGACTCAGTAGAAAGAAATTTGCGGGCCCATAAATCGCAGCGCAATGAGACTCGGTATCTACACGCACGATACATCTAACAGGCTTTTCTTGGCCGGCTCTCCAACGACTTCCTGCTTTGGAGTCGGACAAAAGGAGAAGCTTGAGAACGGTTTTGTTCTCTTCGGCTTCTTCTCGTCTAATCTTTTGTTGTAGGCATGAGTGACTGCCACGAGTTTGACATGGTTAGGGTATTTCGTTAGCGTAATCGCTATCCCCGCCGCCCACGCCTCACTCGGTGGACAGCTAAGATGTGGTTAGCAATGAGCAAATGTTTTGATGATGAAGCCGTTTTCCGAGAATCTTTTCTCCCAAACGCCCGTGGCCCTTGGATGACTCCCCGAGGAGACCATTAATTTATATATCACTACGTGTGAGTGAGTGAGTGTGTGTGTGTGTGCGTGCGTGCGTGCGTGCGTGCATGTGTGCGCATGCGTATGTATGTTGAAAAGCACAAATCTTCCATGCAAACAACACACACACACACACACACACACACCCTTCCGTCTGTCACTCTGCACCCTCTCCCCAGCTCGCCCGACAAACACTGCACACACACACACACGCACACACACATGCACACACATGCACACACAGGCACCCCAAAACATCCTTCCTTCTATTTCATCACCTCCCCGCACCCAGTACACTCACACACATATACATTACACACACACACAAACGATTAAATCGAGAATCTAATTTAAACAAATTGACATATATATTTGTATAACTAATGTTCTTATTTTTAATTTGTATTTTTTAAGAAAGTAAATTCTTATGTATTTGTCATTATTGTTTTATTTTGCTTTTGTATTCATGTCCCTTGTTTTATTTGTTTAGACTAAAAAGAAAACACCAGTTTGAGTGTAGAGTTGAGGAGAGAGCACCCCCCCTCCCCTCCCCTCCAGAAAAGAGCAAAAGTTAGATCAACCTGATAACAAATAACTTCTTGATATGTATTAAACACCCCCCCCCCCCGCCCCCCCCAAAAGATCAAGCGATGGAATATTTCTCGCCACAAATCAAAGGTACGTAAAACTGTCGGCGATAAATTACATCAGGAAGGCGTGGCGGAAATGAGCATGACTCAACTTTGAAATAACCGATGGCTTTTAGATTTAGTCATCGCTGTGATCGATGCTGAGCAGGTGGGCTTGGAACACGAGCGCCGTGACGTAACTCGCTCCTCGCAAGATGGCCGCCAAACCGTGCACGACTGAGGCCGCCAGCGCATGCGCGCCGCTGATGGATGACGTGCTGACCCGTTATTTCTTTTTAATCGTTATTTTGTGCGGCGCGGAGCCAAGCCGGCCATCGCTCAATTCCGTTTGCCAAGCGAGTCTAAACACGGCGACGCGCTCCTCCATGTTTGTGCAGGTGTGTTAATGTTAGCGCACTAAATCCAATTTCACTAGGTGTAGTCAGGTAGGACATGTGATGATATGAATGTGATAAGAAAGGGGCGTGCGTGCGTGCGTGTGTGCGTGTGCGTGCGGACCGTGTGGTCTTGTGGTCCCACTAAGAATGGAGAAGATGTAAACAGGCTCGGTCGTTCCCACGTCTCTGTTTACACTCGGCAGATCCCAGAGCTGCACCGGCACGCTGCTGGATTAACTCACACGCCGTCCGTCTTTGTCTCACACACACACACACCCAATCTTTGAAATGACTAGTCGTGCATATTCATTCGATACCCTCCGCTCCAGGGATCCGTTCTAGTCCCGCTGGCGATGGGTGAAAATCGGCAGTATAAAGAGACTCGGCGATATCATTGAGCCCATTGATGGATGGATTGTTTATTCTCGCACGTATCTCCAAGCGACGCTGCGCACATCTGCGTGTTTACTTTCAATGCGGTATGACCTAAGGAAAAAGATCAGCGTCCTTCCCCCTCGTAAACCTTCATAATAAACATCTCGGGACATCTCAACAACGTTCTTGTGCGGATTGAATGCGAATTATGAAGATGGAGTTCTCCTCTCTGCATTCATTCATGCGAGCCAATTCTCTCAATGATAAGACAAACATTCCCACTGGCTTGTAAACAGTGTCCTCACTCTCTTCTTTGGTTTTGTAGCCTCTCCAGAACCTTTCCAGAGCAGATGTTCCTCTCCCCTCCCACCCCTTTGGAGATGGAGTTAAATCACCTCATTTTAGACGTCAAGCCCAGAGTAAACACGTAGCGGAACGCGCCAGCCACCTTGTTGTTTGTCCACGGCGTCAACGCGAGCCGGCTCAAGTGTGATACTGGAATTTGAGAAACATTTGGAAACATAATTCTCACTTGCTCTTTATTTTATTAGGATGAACAGCACTCATTCAACTACTTTATAAGAAATATACTTTGTTCACGCTCAAAAAAGGTATATGGTCTCTCTATATTGTACTTTTCTCCTAAACCTGTGGGTTTGCAACATATGTTTAATAATAGTCTACAAGTCTTATGACGTATCTGGCATGTAAATTTTTTAAGATTCATTTATAGTTTGCATTTATTGTATTTGTTTGTTGTTCTCGTGTAATCAAATCGTTACGTCGTTTGACGTCAACTCAACTGCTTCTTCTTTAAATCGAGAAAGTTCAATGCTCTTATTTCGAAGGCTAAAACCCGGAAGCCGGTTTACCTAGCTTTTATTTTTTAAACTACCGCCGGAAAATGTTTTGCTAAGTGGCGTAGTCCAATTTGTAGTATCTTTCCGCAACCTGCGCGGAGGGAAAAGAATCAGCAATCCGGTTGACGGACTCGTGGAACTCTGGGGGCTCCGCATTGACAAGCGGATGAGGTATCTAAAACAATTCAAAGGCAGCATTTCACGTGAAAACAAACATTGATTACGAAAAAAAAAAAAAAAAAGCCTCAGCGATACCCGCAGGCGGCGATGTTGCTAGCTCTAGATGCTAACAAGTTTTCATTCATACTTCACACTGCTCTGCTGATTTTATGCTCTCGTTTCTGTCCATTTTAAGTCACAACGCGGCGATGGTTCGTGTCCGAAGTGCGGTGTCGCCGTTGGTTTCCCCGCGTATACCCATCACAAGATAAATAATAGCGCATCACACACCCCTCCGAGAAAAGCCATCTTAGCCTAGCCTAGCCTCCCAGTTAGCCGAAGCATCAAGTCCGAGTTGACGTCAGGGTGCACGTTAACGTGCGAATTTCGTCCCAACTCGATTATGACTGCGTTTAACCATCAAAGCATCTGTCGTGATTCATCGGCCAGGAGGGTCGCGTGCGATAGCGGCCCGTGAGAGCCCCCACAAAGCTCAACAGCCAAGTGTGACACAGGCTTTGTTTTGGGGGAGCTGAGGAGACGAAACGCTTTGGCCAAATCAACCCGTGATGTGCACGTTCGCCGCTTTAATTCGCTGGCTGGCTTTGCGTTGAAGTTTTCTACTAAAGCGGCGACGATGCGCGCTTGTTTCCGGGCTAGCGAGCGACTGAGCACTAGGGGGAGGCAGGGAGGGAGCCAGCCAGCGAGCCAGCCAGCCGCATTGTTGATAAACATCTGCATGTCAAGGTAAGTTTAGCACTATGCAGGTTGGTGGTCATGTTAGCAGATTGTTGGCACAAGTCATTTTTAACTTTGCCTCGAAAAAAGTGTTTTTATTTTATTTCTTCCTCAATTACATTGGATAAATAATGAATGGTCCTCTTTTTCTCCCCGCAGTCTTGAACGCGCACGACGGGCGCTTTACGTCACGATGATGGCGGACGAGTGAGGAGTGAGCCCTGTGAGGTCCTCTCTGTGCAACACGCATACACACGCACACACACTTCCTCCATGGATTCCAGCAATGATGACACTCTGGATATCATCGTCACCAATGTGGTGGCAACGTTCAGGACCAGGTGCCACCTCAACCTGCGCACCATCGCCCTGGAGGGAACCAACGTCATCTATAAGCCGGAGGTGGGGGTAAGGCTTTTTGGGATTTAAAAGGGTCTTCCTCGCTTGATGTCTGTCACGTGATAATTAGGGGGTTGCGCTTTCTTGTTTGGCCGAGTTTATAATGAGAAAACCAAAAGTGAGTAAAAGCATGTGTGCCAGCGATTTTTTTATGTTATTCCAAATAAAAACCAAAACCTTGTGTGATTCAGAAAGTCCTCATGAAGCTTCGGAAGCCCAAGATAACCGCTTCCATCTGGTCCTCAGGGAAAATTATCTGCACTGGAGCAACAAGGTAGGAATGACTGCTCACATTGTCTTCATGTTTACGGGCGGCCATTTTGTTGCACAGCTTGGACCTTGGTGGCACACAATGTAATAATGCCGCCGTTTCCGCCTCTTTCAGCGAGGACGAGGCCAAGCAAGGTGCTCGCCGCTTGGCACGATGTCTGCAAAAAATTGGCTTCAAGGTGGGACGAAGCGTCACTTTGACCACAACTTCATATTGAAAATAAAGAGAACGAGGTGGTTGATGAGTGTTGAACCCTTTCCGATATGTCTTGCTAAAATGTCAGCACACAGAAAGGTTCCTCGGAAACATCTGAGCAATAGGTGAAGCATGAAAGTTGTGGATGTGACGTTTGCCACGTGTTGTGTTCAGGTGAGGTTCTCGGCCTTCAAGGTGGTGAACGTGCTGGCCGTCTGCTCCATGCCCTTTGCCATCCACCTGGTGGACTTCACCAAGAAGAACCGGCCCATTGCCAGGTAGGTGACCAGATTGTCTGCGCCTACCGTCTCAAAATGTCGGCCAAGTGCGCCCTCTAGTGGCCGGGTCCTAGCAGTAGAAGGGTGCACACATTTTCGACAAGTGGACTGTTTTGCCTCGCTAGCAACATGTTATTCCATGTGATGTTTTTATTTCATTAGCTTGTTGGTTGCCCGTAATACCGGCCAACCCTGTTTTTCTTTGCGTCAGTTATGAGCCCGAGCTCCACCCTGCCGCCACCTACAGGATCAAAACCATCAAGGCCACCATCCAGGTGTTCTCCACGGGCAGCCTCACAGTCACAGGTACCTCAGCCAAGCTCGCCACTCCAACATTGCGCAATCCTCGTCCCCGGAGGAATTCCTAAGCTGCGACTCGGGTTCTGATTTGTTGCTCTTTGTCAGGACCAAACGTGCAGAACGTGGCCACGGCGGTGGAGCAGGTGTACCCGCTCCTCTTTGAGTGCAAGAAGCCGCTCTGCAAGTAAGGCGGAGCGCTTGGGCCTCGGTCCTCTCGCCACCGAGTGCGCTTCTTGTGGACTCGCAGTCGTTTTAGAAGTAACAAAAAAAAAAAAAAAAAACGCAAAAACTGTTGCAAGTCAACCATTTTCTCCGTCCACGGAAAACTACAAAACTCTCCAAAATCCGGCTTACTCAACTCATGTACATTTTGACACTCGCTGTAAATTGTAAATATGATTTTGTAATATTGTTATTCCAGGATTGAGCCTGTGTGTGTGTGTATAGGCGAACTTTTGAGGATGTTTTAGTGCAGGTTGAGCGTAAACGTAAGCTCCGTTTCCGAGACCAGCTTTTAATGTTTGTGCTCATGCGCATCCCTAAAACCGACTGGACTTGTACCCGCATGACTCTTAATTGCAGTCGACGTCACCCGATCCGTTTATAAGCGGACCTCACGCCGGCCGTTTTTTTTCCCCCCCCACAGCTTCAAGACTTTTGTATTTTATACAAAAATAAAGTGATAAATAAAGCAGCCTACTGTGTTTGAGAGAAATTACAAGAAAATGTAAAAGCCACGAAGCGCGTCGTTTTATAATCAAAAGTTGTGATCTCGCATGCCTGTCTTTAAAATACATATTCATCCAAAATCAGATTTTTTTTAAGTACTAACAATTAAATTAAACATTAACACTGTCTACGTAAAATGAAAAGTAGTACCAAAAAAATATATATTGCGTGGAGTGAGTCGAATGTTGAACTTGTCCAGTGGTCACAGGATGTTGGGGGGCCTCTCCCTGTGTTTCGCATTTGGGACCTTCTTGCACAGGTTGATTTCAAAATGCTTCCTGGATAAATGGAGGAGAAAAACACAAGATGAGGCCCGTGACTGGTGGCACACCGGAATCAATCCGTCCGCAACTCACTTTTTTGCCAGTTCTTTAGAGATTTCCTCTAACGTGCGTCCTCGCGTGTCGGGCACGCAGAGGATGACAAAGACCAACAGGACGAAGCTCATTATCGCGTACAGGAACATCATGTTTGGGACGCCGATCTTCTCTGAAGAAAGAAGAAAAAGTACGATTGGATCAGCTGCACAAGCAACATCAGAGTGCAACCTTTGGCATTTGCCCAAGATAGTAACGCTTGACTCTCAACTAATCTCGTGAACTTTGATATTAGGCCAGTTATCGCATCTTTTCACAATTGATTGATTATTTCATCAATTACTCAAGTCAGCAATTACTCAAAAGTCTGCGCAGCAACACGCAAATGGTTCCAGATGTCACAAATGTGCTTCTAAAATGATGAATTCAGGAGGGAACACCAACGTACCTGTCATGGTGAGGAAGGTGGCAGAGATGAGCAGGTTGGCGGCCCAGTTGACGGCCGACACCACCGACACGGCTCGCCCCCGGATGCCCATGGGGAAGATCTCGCTGAGGACCACGTACACCACTGGCAAGTCAAAATACACAAGCAGCTTGTCAGGTTGTTCAGAGCCAGATTGGAATTTGTCAATCGAGGTGAGATTGGGAGCGACTCACTTGGCCCCAGGCTGGCCGAGTAGGCGGCCACAAACACCAGCAAGCTGATGAGCGAGGCCCACTTGAGCGAAGGCGATTCCTCGTCCACCGTCCTGCTTCGCAACGACCCCTCGTTGTCTTCCGTCCGCCAGACGGGGGCGCTGGTGAAAAACTCCTGGGTGCCGTTGTCGCCGGTGCGGCCGTCCCACCAGACGGCGGTGAGGTTGAGCGACGGCGGGTGGCTGACGCACAGGCTGGACAGTTGCGTGCGACCGTGCAGGGTCAGCGCGCCCAGCGTGACCAGCGATATCCCCATGGTGGCCGCGCCCACGCACAGGAAGCTCTTGGGCCCCACGCGGTCCACCAGCAGCACGGCCGGGATGGCGCCCGCCACCTTGACGGCGCCGAAGCCGGTGGACGCCAGGGTGGCGGCGGCGTCGCTGCGGAAGCCCACGCCGCGCAGCAGGGGCGAGGCGTAGGACAGGATGTTGGGCTGCCCCGTGGCCTGCTGGAGGAAGACCAGCGCCACGCCCGTCAGGAGCCGCGATCGCAGGTTGGACTTGGCGCCGAAGAGCTCGGCGAAGCTGTGCTCCGACTCCTCCTTCAGCCCCATTTGGATATCCCGGAGTTCTCCTTCCACCTGTTCCTTGGTGCCGCGCCGCATGCGCGCCAGCACCTCTCTGGCTCGCTCCGGCTGGCCCCGGGCCAACAGGAACCTGGGGCTGGGCGGGAGGAACGCCAGGGCCCCCATCTGCAGCAGCGCCGGCGGGATGACCAGCCCGAAGGTGTAGACCCAGCCGCGAGGCGTGGCGGCAAAAGCGTAGCTGCAGCCGAAGCCCAGCAGGACGCCCAGCACCAGCATCAGCTCGTACAGCGTCACCAGCAGGCCGCGGCGCTCCCTCGGCGAGATCTCGGCGATGTACAGGCACGCCGCCGTGCCCGACAGCGCCGTGCCCATGCCCACCACCGCCCGGCCCGAGGCCAAGGCCGCCAGCGAGGAGGCGGCCATGAGCAGCGCCGTGCCGCCCACCACCAGGCCGGCGCTCAGCAGCAGCGAGCGGCGCCGGCCGTAGCGGTCCAGGACGGGGCCGCCGGCCAGGCAGATGAGCAGAGCGCCCAGCAGATGCGAGCTGACCAGCAGCTCCTGCTGGCGGCACGACAGCGACAGGACGACGCGCAGCTGCAGCAGCACGCCCGACGTCAGGCCCATCTCGTAGCCCAGCATCAAGCCGCTCAGCGAGGCCGCCACGGCCGCCGCCACCGCCAGCCAGCTGCAGCCTGCACAAAAGGAAACCTCAGGAAATCAGGCCACAATCAGCAGGCACCTCACTTAGCCAGATGTGATGGTTAGATTTTAGTGCTTAACAGGCACAGGCACAGGCACAGGTTCAGCTGTTGTCCATGCATGTCTGTATTTGTGCTTTTTGTAGCGTAGAAAGCGAGTCAGCAATGTAAACAAGTGAGCTTGTCTTGATTTTACTGTGGCTCCAACTGTACTGGAATGCATGACTTATATAA
Organism: Syngnathus scovelli; assembly: GCF_024217435.2. Lineage (NCBI taxonomy): Eukaryota > Metazoa > Chordata > Actinopteri > Syngnathiformes > Syngnathidae > Syngnathus > Syngnathus scovelli. The sequence goes on along the minus strand of NC_090866.1, from coordinate 11,200,850 downwards.
GTTTTTTTTTTTAATTCATGTCAAGATGTGTCTGCTTTGTTCATGCAAGCCAGGCAGTAAACATACTTTTTGGAACTAATTCTGAATGTTCAACCTTAGACTGAAGACAAACTGGAAGCGGGGCCGGGCCGCAAACAAGAAACCAGTTTTCAAAGACTGTCAAAACGATCAAGCTGAGCATATTAATATTAGCCTGACCGCCGCCGGCTCTGCTGTCATCGCAGGACGGGTTCCCCGGGTGCTGACGGGACATCATCTTGGTCTGGCTGTCGGGGTCCATCTGTGGGCGGGCGGCGAGCAGCGGCTCTGCAACACGTTGAGGTGAGGGAAAAAAAGATGACCTACGTTCATTCAAAGCACAGCTTCTCGGGTGCCATCCATTTTGGGGCAAGTCTTGCAAGACCCACAAAATGGGACAATATTAGAAACTCCACAGATTTTTTTTCACTTTTTGTCATTGACCTTTTTTGCCCTTTTGACCACGTTAAAGTAAAAATTGTACATCTTAGTATTGACAACCATCAACTTAATTGTACTCTGAATGAGTGTTGAAAAAGTCTATCTTTGCTCACTTATTTTGGATAACTATTTATAAATTCGGAGGGGGGGCTAAAATGTGGAGGTACATGCATATAATGGACAGGAACCAAATTCATTTTTGGAAAAAAAAAAAAAATCGCGGCAACCGCACGTGACCTGGCCCATGTTTCTTTGAATGAGCCCAAAAATTGCTTTACACGAACCATGAAAAAGTAGACTGCTGACGTCACTTCGTGACGTATTCGGTCGTTGCGGCCTAACGTCCAAAAATGACGATGAAAGTGGACAGTAAGTTTATTAAAGCGTCGTAATTGGCACCTACCTGCTTGTTGGCTCTTTTAAAGTCGCGTCTGTCGCTCCATTGACTTTCTTGCACGGCTTTTTTCTCGGCTTACTCCTGGGCTAGTGCTCGTGGGCCTTCTTGTTTTGGACAAGCGAACATCGATGGCCGCGCCCATGTTGGTTTTGTGCACCAATCAAAAGTGCGAATCCATCCAGGCACCGCCTATGCTGCCTTGCTATTGGTCCAAATCTATTGCACGCTCATCTCGACTCTGCCTTCTGATAAATTGAGAGGAATGCAAATGTGTAATGTTTTGTGTTGAAACTGTGACTTTTGGAAACCATTAACGTTGTAAATGATCGTATAAATATTGTTATATGATCATTCTGACTATTATGTAATCGTGCATGTGTTGCAACAGTCCGTACTACAAATACAAACAAGGGGCCGCCGCATTTGCCTGGCCTGCTGCACTTGTTTCTAGTTGGTTTGGGGTCATGTTTTCAGAACCCAGCCATTTGATTCCCACTGCGAGCGTATTATGCAACACACGCGCACAAAACAGGACATCCTAATTTATCAGCCATAAATTCATCATGTCATATAGCTGCCTCATTGCTTATCTGACATTCTTATTGCTGGAAGCTAAGCCCACAGTCCAAAGGTCACGGCTACTTTTCTTGCGCAAGCAAGAGTGGGGTGTTTTTTTTTTTTTTCATTTGGGGGGGTGGGGGGGGATTGTGATTCCCCCCACACACACACACCACCATCCGCCGCCTCTTTGGTTGTGTTTATTTGGACTTGTTTAGTTGGACATGGAAGGTTAGCAGTTGGTGTTTGCAAAAGGAGGTAGATTGGGGTAAAACGTTTTGTACTTGAAAAAACAAAACTCGTACTTGAACAAATAAAACTAGAATTTTTTTTTCTGTTATTGAACTAAGCTGCTGAATGCTTCGTTTTTTTTATCAAAGCAGGGAAATGTAATACGTTTTTTTGGACGCTCAGACATTGGAAAAGACACCTGCGTTTTGAACTTCGTTGCCCAGTACTTACCGTAAGGCACAATAACAATACATAATCGAAAGTAATTACAATTAAACAAATATATATCTAAAACACAGAAACAGTGACACCTAGTGACCAAAATACATCACTGTTTCAAATTAAATCCATCATCAAGTGTGAATAAAACTCGAAAAAAAGATCCGAAACTGAAAAACCAGAGTTGAAACTGAAAAAAAAGAGATGTGAATCTGAAAATATAAAACATGTAACTGAAAAAAATAAGACCTCAAGTCTTGAAAAATAAATGGAAGTGAAAATTGAAAATAGTTTCGTCCTTCACGATTTTTTGACGAAAAGTTGATCGCAAATGTTTCCTTTGAAAAACTGAACCTGAAAGTGTGACTTTTGGGCGTTCATTATTTCATCACCGCGCGTCAGTACCACCATTGGCCGCTAAGGGGCGTTGTTCACCGCCACTTGCGTTGAATCTCATAAAGATGCCCTTTTATTGCAGGTAGTTTGAACCTTGACCTCCAGCTGTTATGTAACACCGGCGCCACACCTCGATGCGCTCTTTGTTCGTGCGTGTGCGTGTTGGGCAAGTTGAAAGAGACAGCGCGAAGGATTAGCGCATGGAAACATGTTATGCAATGCGTAAATATCCAAGCACGTTAACGAAGGCGCTAATCCGTGGGAGTCTGCAGAAGGTGTGGTCGGGAGCCTTCGTGTGCGTGCGTGCGTGCGTGCGTGCAGGGGTTCGCGCACGCGCGCGCCCGTGCTTATGAGTAAGCATTATTCATCCGTCAGCTGTCACAGGACAGCTTTGTGTGAGCACTTGTGGCCACTTCCTTGCCTTGACGTCACTTTTGGCAAACGTGTGCAACACATTCATGGATCCCATTTTGTAGACACTTCATTGGGCAATGATGCGTTTCAAAATACAATTAATTCAACAAAAAGAATCAACTAAGAATACATTGCGGCGGGTTTCCATTGGGATCTCGGCGAGTTGCTGCTTTTGTCTTTATTTGGCGTCCAAGTCAACATTGTGAGCTTGTTTGAGGCCAACGACACGTCTGACTCACATGACTCAAACATCTGGCGGCGCTGCCATGCTTCAGCTAAGGAAGGACCTGGCGTAAAAACACAGAGCGAGCGAGTGTGTGTGTGTGTGTTTGTATACGAGAGGCTGCAAAGTCGTAAAATGCTGACTAGCGAGTGATTTGCGTCTCCAGTGCGGCGAAGGCGCCGTCATCTTGAGCAAGCGCGCCATTCACCTTCCTTCCCGCGTATGGAAAGCAGATATGCAAAGGAGCAGCTCGCCGTCACCATGGCGCTGGTTGCCACGGCGTCGCCGCCAACGAGGTCATGCACCGATGAGCCTCCTCTAGGCCCAGGCAGACGCTAATCCACTTAGAGCTGGCCGAAGCGCACGCGGCACCTCGCTTTTGGCTGCGCGCTGTGAGGAAAATGACAAGGTTCTCGCTCGCCACAGAAGCTCATTGGACCACAACGTGACAAACAGACACACGCGCACACGCTCTGCATTTCCAAAGTGTGGTTTTCAGATGCTGACTTGGGAAAAGAAGCTGTGATGAGAAATTTGACTCGCAAGTGACCTTTATCCTTCAGTTGAAAAAAAACAATGGAGGAAGGAAGGTTGCGTGATGCCCTCGCATTGGGGTAAGCAGCTGCTGCGGGCCACAGCTCACAAGCAAACACTCACACCCCAAAAGCCACGCACGCATCCAACACAAACAATGTACAATACTTACACAAGAACTGGTTTCCTCCTTCTGATATTTGATGATGTTTTATTTGCTCAGCATTGTGCGATCCGGATGCTTTTGTTGCTCGTCTCGGAATGCGTCCGTGCTTCTTCCTCCGTCCCGAGACATGCGGCGGGTTTTCACCCCACATACCAGACTGCGTATTTTTAGAAGGCCCCACTCCGGGAGCACCTCCCCCCCTCCTCCTCTCTTCTCCTCCCCAGTAGCTCATCTTTGGAAATCCCCTGACCTGAATATTTGACCTACTGTCCATCTAGACATTACATTTGAACTCATGATGACAAGGGTGGATCAGTTGACACTAAAGTCACGTTGGTGGAACAATTTTGTATGTAGGACACACGACTTTGCCCTTGCTGCCCAAACTTAACTGGAGCAATACTGCACCCCTGCTCCCCCTCATGAAAAAAAACCCCACAGGATTAAAATGATCTTTCAGGTAACTTATTGTGTTTGTTGCTAGGTGATCTTCTGGCAAGACACGCCCACTTGGACGAGGCAACTGGGGAGATGGTCCGAATTCTCATGGTCTAACCTCCAAATGCATTCATCATGTCTTTTTATTGGTGAGTTTGAGATTTTTTGCTGCCTTCACATAAATAATTTTTCAGGATCTGAAAAATGCACTTGTCAGTAGCACAACGGCGTGTGCCTATTGTTTTGCGACTCGAATGTTAGTGTTACATCCCAAAAGATAATATGGCACTTGAGCCAGCCTGGAGTCATAAATGCATCTGGATTGGACCGGCCAAGACACAGGAAGCAAGTCGCACAGTGAGGCAGGCAGGCAGGCAGGCAGACAGTTGAGTCAGGCAGACAGGTTGCTCCAGAGGTGACCGGGGAATCCGGCTCTCTCTAAGCCGGCAGACAGAGCGTCGTCCTCGGCCAGTGCTCCCCCTTCCTCCCCTCCCCTCCCCTCCCCTCCCTTCGCTCTGCCCTGGTTGCGCGCTGGGGGATCCGACGACGTCACACGCGCGCGCGCACACAAACACGCCCACGCACGCACACACACGTGCGCGTGCACACACGGAGTGTGTCTATCTGTCACTCCCTCTCGCCGCTGCTGCTATTCTGGGAAGTGGCGCTTGGAATAACCCCGTGTGCGCGTGATCGTGCACGCCTGCCTGCCTGCGTGCGTGCGTGCGTGCGTGTGTGTCTCCGGATTTCACTCTGACGCACGCACACGCTCGCATTCGCCGTGTGGCTGACTGCGGCGGCGGAGCTCCGGCACCAGAAATCCGGTCGGGAGGATTTCTTCCGTTTTTACGCGCAACTTTCCCTCGCGCGGCTCTTCCGTGGATTCCTCGCCGCCAACGCCGCCGCCTTCCGTCTGTGTTTCCGTCGTCCGACTTCCGGAGGTCCAGCAGGCGAACCGAGAGGTGTCAAGCTCCGGAAGGGACTTCGCGTCACCGCGGCGGCTTGTTGTCATCCCCGCTCCCGGCAGGTAAGAGCCGCCTTCCCCTCCGCCGAATTCCCCTCCGGACTCCCGGCCGCGTCGGAGGGAGGCTTCCTCCTCGGGCGAGCCGTTCGGGGCAGGCGAGTTCACAGCGGTGCAGTGGGGAATACCCCGGGCACGCGTTGCCCTGCATGCAGATTAGCAGCGTTGCGTAACAGACCGAGGAATTTGCACGGCCGAGCGCGGGTGGGCGGCCGCCGCCGTCGCCGCCACCGCCGCACAGGCCGGCTGGCTCCCTGGCTCCGCAGGCAGCCCTGGGCTGAGCCCGGAAGCCGAGCCGGGAGACGGGCCCCGATCGGCGGCCACTTGACAGCCGCTCGACACTGATGGTTTGCCACTCGTATGACGGACGCGAGTTGGTGTTGTTGGACTTCCCTTGACCTTTTGGGGCGCCCTCGCTTGTGGCGTGATTGTGTGCACTTTTTGTGGGTCTGCGTCGGCAAAAGGCTTGACTATCGGTGGTGACTTTGCAACTGTGTACTGTTTGTTTCCTCTGCGAGAGAGCGTCTGAGGCAGCCAGGCTGGTGGGTGGGTGGGTGGGTGGTGCGCTGCGCTGGCTGGTTCCGGGAATGTTCCATGACGTGTTGCCGTTGAGAGAAGGGCCCCAGCTGGGGAGACTCAGACGGACGGCCGCCGCGTCCTTGCGGCGCTCGAGTCTTTCTTGATACTTTTTGAACACATTTATGCCGAAAACTGCCGTATGGACGTTACTCAGCTGCCCAGGAATGATGCAAATGTAAATTATATTTGCTTTTATTTGTGTTTTGGCTCTGTCATTGATCTTGGTGAGGAAATGTCCTATCCAGCAGTCAGTGATGCTGTCGGTCATGTTCGCTCACTCCATGATGACTGCTGTTTGTTGGTTGTTTTTCCTCGGGCGTAGTGGTTTATCTTCTAAATCAAATTACAGGGCCAATAATGCCGCCCCCCCCCCCTAAAAAACAACAACATTTTGACTAATGTTCCACTTTGACGGTTTTGGCAAATAACAAAAAGTTTTGTTTTGTCCCCTCTTTAAGACACGCGTGAGCTTGAAGAACAAAATGCTTCTTCGCACATCTCCTTTAGCACAGACATAAATAATTCTTCAATGAAGAGCATAAGTAGCAAACAAAGGGAAAAGACCTTGTTGGAAGGCGTGCAGCTAACTGTTGAAAGAGTGCAAATATACCCACAGCGCAATGATTTCACTGTGCAAACACGGGAGCGGAGGATTTACGGCCCAGCCCCAATTAAGATGAGACAAGCAGGCTTTTTTTTCCTTTTTCTTTTTTTATATACACAGCAGTTCCAGTGAAAAATCATCAATGAGGAATCTGGGTGGTATTTTATTTCTTTCTTTTTTGTTTAGTCCCATCCCATTTTTGCGGTCAGCGCAAATTCGAAAGCAGAACAATGAGGAGCGCAGAAAATGGAAGCGAGGTTCCAACGGCCAATTGCGGCAGCCACTAATGACGGCCTTTGTGCTTTCCTCCAAATGGCAGATGGCCTGGTAAGGCGGCCGACGTTTCGCCGACCCGCCGCTGCCGTTTGACGTCCGTCCTTTCTTGCACAACAAGCGCTTTGATGACGCGAAAGTGGCAGCATTTCTTCAAACTTTTTTTTTTCTTCCAATGAATCACTCAGCGCATCGAATGATTTCTCTAGCTATTCTTCCCTTTATGGAAAATGCGCATATGATTTCAGATTGCAACAGAATTTGCTGCTATGTCCTGTAAAATCCACAAGCAAAAAGATGATCATTGTTTTCCAAAGTCAAAGCAGATGTTTGCAAAAGTCTTGTTTTGATTCAGCACAATGTCTGCTGCATTCTTGGAGGACGACACAATATCTACTGTTGCTTTGTGATCCGTTCATCACCCACACGTGAGCTCTATGCTACGCTAAGAGGTTAGCCTTTGTGCTCCTCACAAAGTCTTATCAGTGTCGCTAATGATGTGTAAGTGAGCCGTTAAGCGGACAATTGTTGCGCGAGAGGCGGCATCTCGTAACGCAGCCGCCGCCACGGCGGGACATAAAGCGAGAAAAGAGGAAACTTGTTGGCAGGCCCGAGACTTTCCAAGCGACGGCGGCGGTGCGTGCGCGCCACAAAGGCCGACTGTAACTCATCTCGCTGGCCCTCAGTGCCTCGGCAAACTTTTGGCCGTCGCGTAAGCGAGCTCCAGAGGAACCCGAGAGCCACTGGCTGAATTATTGACACACACACACACATGCAGTGGATAAAGCCGGCACACTCCTGTTCTAATACCAGACTTCGGTAAGAAAAACAAATGAGACCATCTTAGTCACAATTACATTCGGGCCTAAAGTATAAATACAAAAAAAATAAAATCCACTTAACTCATTCAGTGCCATTGATGAGTTACGTGTCCCTAATGAAGTGTTCTTGCCCACAGTAGTTGCTGTCATCTTATTAGGTTGACTCATTTGCATACGTGGCCACACACACACACGAGATGTTTGAAAAGCTTCTGGGAGGGAGTATCAAAGCCGTCGCGTCCCAGCGGGCGACATGCACCAGAAAGCCCAGCGGCTTTCAAACTCAAACAAATGGACTGAAAATGACAAAAAGATGATGTGAGAGCAGAATGTCCCTTGTGTGTTTATTTATTTTTTATTATTTATAGCACGTCAGGGGAGACGACAAAGTGTTTGTAGAAACGGGAGGTCACAAGCAGCGAAGGAAGTAAAAATACTCGCATGTGCGTGTGTGTTTGTTTCAACTTTTGATGAGCGGGTCCTTTTTCATGACAACTTTAATGGCAAGCTCCTTTTTTTTTTTTCAGGGCCCAAATATTGCTTGCAAGCGAAATGTCAGTTCCTAATATTTGGACTGTTTGTGTGTCCTCCAGCCAGCCGAACCTGTCAGCGTGTTTACTGGGCTGGACCACAGGACCGCAATCAGGTAGGATCACAACAACTCAACACAACTCTGCGTGCGTGCGTGTTTGTGTGTGCGTTTGTCACTTTGTGCCACGTTGCGATTGCGTGTAGCGACTCTGCACGCGGTTGCCATGACGCCCCGCATGTCTCCATCTGCTCCATCCGTCCTTTCTTATGATTCGTTTTTTGAAGAGGGGGGTCAGTTATTTGGATGCTAACAGGTTAGCGGTTGCCATGACAATCTTGGCAAACGGTCCTCTTGCACTGACATCCTTTCCTTTTGTTTTGAAATTCTATTTTTAAACTTTCCGTCTCGTTCGCACAGTCGCAAACACTCTCGGGCACTCAAGAAAGTGTGTTGTGAAAGAAAAAGCGGCAGGAGGTGAGGAGCAAGTGTATATTTAGTTGCCATGGCGATGGTGCTTTTGATAGCACAGCTGCAAGCTGTGCCCTTGACGGAATGGCACGCAGGGGGCGGGACTTTTGCGCGTCCGTCCGTCCGCGTGCGAGATAACAGATGGGCATCATTTGACTGGTGGCACAAGACAGTTGCCCCGGACGACGGCAATTTGTCCGCTTCCTGTTTCCGCCGTGGCGCGGAAGGTGGCGAGAAGTCTCGAGGAGTCCAGCTGCTGTGGAGGAGGCAAGGTGGCAAGGAGGCGAGGTGACTAGGAGGGCAAAAAGCAAGGTTGGCGTGCGTGTGAGATAAGAGACACGGAGCACGGTTTGATGCGGAGTCGGCGCCAACTTGTCTTCTTCCTTTTTCCTCCACGCTGCTTTGTGTTCGCGGCTGCAGCTTTTGTTCTGCCATTCAAATCGTATGAAAAGTGCCCGTGCCTTGGTTGAGGGTGGCACGCATCACTTCCGCGTCGTCTGATATGCAAATGAAGGCTTGCGCAGCCCAAACACTTCCTGTCAGCCTTGCATGAAATCTCTCTTCCTCCACCTCTCTCTCCGGCTTTTTGGCCTTCCTGCCTCCTCATCTTCCCGGTTCTCGCCGCCGCTGGGGAACAGGTGGCGAGGCCCCGCCACGGCTCGCTGGCCGAGATGAGAGAGGGACAGACGGAGGGAGAGAGCAGAAATTTGGCGGGCGCCTCGGGCCTTGACGTGAGGAAGAGAAGAACGCTGTTATTTGGAGGGGTCACTTAGGGGAGCAAAGCTGTCATTTGGATGACATCATTTCCTGTCCCCACGCGGGAAGCCGAGCCCAGGCGAGCTCCAGCAGGTGCGTGGAGCAGAACCCTTCCCTTGGTCCTGGTGCGAATGCCGATTGGACCTTTCTGTCATCCAAAATGTCCTCCGGCATCTTTTGGTTGTCATATTTCCATCTTCAGACCGCTAAGCTTAATCTCATGCCGCTGACATATTTTTGGAGCCATTAAAAAAAAAAAAAAAAGCAGCTTGGGCCTGGTTGGCATTGCGACTCGGATTAGCCGTCAGTGCTAACGCCGCTCCCCCTCCCATCCCTCGTGTTCTTCCTCCTCCTCGTGTCCTCTTTTATCCCCAAACCAAAAAAAAGTACTGAAAATCCTTCTTTCTTCTGCCAGTTGACAGCGTGAGGTCTCGCTCTGTCTTTCCTCCTCTCAAGTCATTGACAGCTCAAATTAATTTAGTCACACTTTGGTGTCATCATACCTGTGTGTGTGTGTGTGTGTGTCCTACATCTCGTCTTATTCCCAACAGACAGTGTGAAGTTCCTAAAATATCTCTGCAAATATCTTCTGAGAAGTCCTCTTCAAAGGACTGCAAAGTCCTTCTTGTAACTGGAACAAGACAGAAGTTTTCGAAATCACAATACCAGATCGGAATCGTGTCATGCGCGTGGATGGATTTGCCCATCTCGTGGCTTGAGTGTGTGTGTGTGTGTGTGTGTGTGTGTGTGTGTGTGTAGGAGTAGCGACATAAACAAAGTCAACACTTGGAGCGTTTATCTTCATCCTCTGTCTGGAGCACCAGTCAGCACTTTAAGGTTTCCTGTTTGCTTTGTGGTGCAGGCCGAAGCCAAGGCAAGGCCTTTTATTTTGCCGTGCACGTGTGTGCATGTGTGTGTGTGTTGTTGGGATTTAGGCACGTGGGAAAAGACCAAAAGTCAAAGCCTTCACAGATGTTGACGTGACCTCTCACACATAAAGTGGAGTGGTTGGCTCCACTTTTTGTCGCACGTTGAGGATGTTTTTGGTGGGCTTGCGTAACGGCGATTACGTAATTGGATGCATATTTGATGGCCGGCGCGGCTGCCGTCGTGTAGCGAGAGCGGGACGGGATGTTTGCGTTTACATCGCCGGGAAGCTGAGCGGAAGGGGGAGGGGGGGGAGTGGAGGTGAGCACGCACGGTGGGCGACCGATGGTGAGCTTTTTGTTGCGATGATGCGGACGAGCGGCGGAGCGATAGTCGGGCCTCAGGTCGAGCCCTAAATCCCCAAAAGGCGACCTTGAGTGAACTGCGGCACCCGCCCAGAGTATTTTCCTTCTCTCTCGCAGCACTTCATAGGCCCACAAAAAGGATTTGTAAAGTTTTTGATTTCATCTTGAAATCACGTTGTTTTTTCTGCAGGCCTCCAAATAACAAGTTTGTTATGCATGTGCCCTTTTTTTTTTTTTCTTTCTTCCTCTGTTGGAAGCGCAACGTGACTCAGCCAGTCACCACATTTTTTTTATTGGTCCTCACAAAACCGCAGTCAGCTTGATTACCCACAAAATAAATGGCCAAAAAAGCAAAACCCTGTTTATTCTCCCACAATTCATTAGGAAAGTAGTAAACAACCTACGAGGAGAAAATAAAATCAGCTCACAACAGGGAGCCCGCCTGACCTCGGAATGACTTTGACTTTGCGCTAACGAGGTTACGTAACAACAAACTGCGCCCGAGTCATTGGCATCGATCACGCCGGCCGGCCGGCCGATCGATAGCGGCCTAACGAGATAAGCCGGCGCACTAATGAGTTAAGCGAGCGCTGGCACGTTCAAGATCCGGATTGGCTGTTACGGATATTCCCAAACGGTCTTCCCGGTTAGTGGCAGTTCCTCCCAATCCTTGGTAAAAAGTCCAATTGAGCCACAAGCACGCACTTGTTCTGCATATTTTTGAGGGGGGGGGGGGGGTTAGCCCATTTGAGAAGTTGCCGTTGAGACCGGTCTGCTTTGGAGATGACTCACCACGTGAGTCGGTCTCGTCAGCGCTCTGGATTGTGGGCAGCGGTCGGCCAGCGATGCGCTTCGGCGCTTCTTCACGTGCTGACTCACGTCGGCCTCCGGCAAAAAAACAAACAAAGCAAATCTTCTTCCGTCTCCGCTCGTCAGCTGGCCTCGGCCTTGCCCCCGCGCTGCTAAAATTACTCGGAAGAGCCGCTCTCATGTTAGGTCCCCCCCGGGGAGACCCCCAGAGACTCCACGGCATCTCGTGTCGAGTTTCACGCACGCACGCAGGCCGAGAGCAAGCGAGCGAGGTGATTCGTTCAACGTGATGCCGAGTTAAGCTCCGAAACAAATGTGACGTATCATCCATAAAATTTGGTGAGGGTTAAATTTCGCAATCAAATGACTAAAAAGACAGCTAACATTCTTGGAATCAGGCACAGCTGTCTGTGTGTGTGCGTGTGTGTTTGTTTATTGCATAAGAGTGTAGCGCGTGTGACTCGGAGTGGTCGCCGTCGCTCGCTGCCGTCGCCAAAGCAAACAAACAAGCGGCAACTTTTGTGTTTGTGCTTCCCCCCCCCCCCCCCCCCCCACACACACACACACACACACACGGGCAGAGGCCGGGGGACTCGAGTCACACGACTCGGATTCGAATCGACTCAGGATGTAGACTCAAGTAGAGAAAATTGCAATAAATTGCAATGCTCTGTTGTGTAGAACCCCAAAAAACATTCATTCATTCATGTGGGCCTTTATGGGGCGTGGCCTAGTTTGTGATGTCACGAGCTGGAGCACAATTTGCCCAAGTTAACCTTTGCGGTTTACACTTTTAACGTTTAGCGTGCGGCGCACCCTCAGATAGACAAAGTGTCAATCTTGATTTGTCATCGCCGAGTGACAATAGGCGCCAATCTTGTTGAAGAAAGTACAAACAATAATTAGAATGCTGATGGATCTTTCTGTCAAACCTGTTGTACTTGCTTACGTGTGTATCAAGCGGTCGTTGCAAAAGTGCCAGGAGCGGCTTCCGGCCGATTACCCCCTCACACGGGGCCCGCTCTGTCTATTTCTGGCTCTGCGTCATGCCTGGGCTTTACTCCTGTGGCAAGACGAGTGTTTCTCTAGGGCTCCCACACACTCATGCACACACACATACAGACACACACGCACGCACACACTGCCTGGTGAAGCACATGTAAACAGAAAGCCAGAGAAGGTGCATGGACAGGCAGCAAAGTGGATGAATGACAGCTCGTTTTGGGGACAGGAAGTGAAAAGTGCGTGTGTGTGTGTGAGACATGAAAAAAAGACAGGAAGTGAGACAACACGTCTGTTGCCGTGGCGATGGGGGGAAAGGAGGGATATGATGCTATACCTGTACCATGCTAGCCACAGCTTTCAGTTTGTTTTTGCAAGTGTGTGTGTGTCTGTGTGTGTTTGCGTAAGTGGGGGCCGTGGCCTAGTCTGCTGTTGTCGTGGTGACACAGCAGACATTGCTGACAGTGTGTGACAGTCTCCATCATTGCGCACACACACACACAAACACTCATGTGGGCACACACACACACACACAGGAAGTCACATTGGAGCGCCAAGTGTGTTAAAGCATTTTTCCATTCACAAATTCTCAGACAGTGAAATGTGCTCAGGCCTTGGGCCCTGCTGTGCACGTTTTGTGTGCATGTGCGTGGGTGCACTGCTTCGTGTGTGTGTTTGTTTTAGCCTAAAATTGAAAGCACAAAGACACATTGAGGGACAGGTGGCGGCATCACCTTGCCGTCCAGCTTTGACGCCACGCTGGCCGTGCATGCGTCCATCTCTCCCCCCGCAGGTAGAAAGCCATCACGCCATCGCGCCGTCTGTGCTGCCATCCGTGCCAGGACCGCGCACACACATACTCGGATCCGGGAAGCGTGAGGCTAAGCTAGGCTAGGCGGGATGCATTTAGCAGCCCACTCAAGACGTGGAAACTTGACTGCACTTTGCCAAAGGCCGCTGCCTTCCCTCTCCTCCCTCATGTAAAACTAGATGAGTGTGTGTGTGAGTGTGTGTGTGTGTGCGTGTGTGTGTGTGTGCGCCAGTCCAGGGAGTGTCCACTGCATGTTGGAATGCAGCTCGTAAGTCACCTCTGATTTTCCACTCCCGCTGGGACACATCCCATTATCAGTTTTATATGAAACGAGGAAATTCCTCTGTGGTTTGTATGTTTGTGTGAGAGAGGACTAAAACTCAAGACCCCCTCCCTCCCTCCCTCCCTCCCTCCCTCCCTCCCTCCCTCCCTCCCTCCCTCCCTCCCTCACTCCCTCCTCCCCCTCGGCACCTCTCTCAACTCCCCCACCGGTGACCTACTTCTCGAAAACCTTCATCTGCGTTAGTGCTGGTCGATGGTGAGAAGATGTGTTGATGGTTACCGCGGTTACCGTGACGTCATCACGTCCAGCGACGCCCAGCCGCATTCTTGAGCACCGCCAGCAGAACAAAATTGATGTTGAGATGACAAAGTGTGTTTTGCAAACTTGACGCTTTGGGCTGATGCGGAAGGCCCGATGACTCGCTTCCGTCTCTCGGCCCCGGCCGGCGTGGGCTGCGTGCGCGACCTGCGGCGTTTAGTGGGTGCCATGAAGTATGCGAGGCTCGTAAACACCAAGAATGCTCCACACAAAACCGCTTTTGTTTTTTTTTTTCTCTTTCCCACAATGATGCCCAGCAAGCTCCAACAAAACGATCAGGTAACTTCTCTGCAGTTGTCCTGTTTCCAAACAACAACTGCACAGGAGCCGCTTTGAATGCCGAGCGAGCCACCGCAGGCAGAAATGGAACTCGAGTCGGTTGTAAAACAAGAAAAAGTTTTGCCACAGCTCAATTGGGCTCTGGATGCTTTTTTTTTTTCAAAACATAAAGTCTTTCAGGAGCTTACCTACCACGACAACACACACACACACACACGCATTCACTCCTATTGGCTTCCATGCATTTGTGTGCAGCTGCAGATGTTGGGCTGAGGTCCACTTGTGCTGGTGTCCACTGCGGCTGTCGTCAACTGGCGTTTAGATTTATGACCCGTAACGGTCATGAGTTCGCGTTCGTTTGACGCAACGCGACTAAAATACACAATCCAACTCGGCTCATTACCAAGCTGGTCGTTTTCTTGAGTTGCTGGAGTTTGCCACATATACAATTTTGTACAAATATTGACTTCCTGTGGGTGTCTCAATACTTTTGCTTGAGCTCCATATTTCATGTTAGCGTGATGATGTTTATTGAAGATAAGTCATGTTCCATATATGTAAACTGCAAGCGCCTCGCAAATCACCTGCTTGTGTGCATTTCCCATCAAGCCGTCCTCCTTTTTACCAGAATAGCCGCGCTGACTCACGTACGAGTCAAAAGTCGGAGCGCCTTGCACAACGGCTTTGACTTTTTTGTCACTGCTGGGAGGACGCGGTCGGTCGCCACGGTGAGCGCCGTCACCCCGCCTTCAGCTGCTGCGGCTCGCCGCCTTCCGATACCGACTTGACAAAATGGAGTCGATACGCTGTCGTCGGCATGCCGAGCGTTGGAAATATGCTGCGTGACAGATTGTGTGTGTGCGTGCGTGCGTGCGCGTGTGTCATCTCTCCATCTGCTGTCAAGAGGTCATCACATACGTGTGACGGCATGTGTTTCCCATCTGGGTCCACCCAGTCCCTCAACTCTGACTTGACTTTGACTCGCTTCCTTCTTTGCTTCTCTTCTCTTTTCTTTTCTTTTCTTTTCACTCCTGGCTGGCTGGCTCATCTTCATCCTCCTCATTCTCGACTTCCCCCGGCGCGGCCTCCAACGCGACATTGTCGATGATGTCATGCGCTTGTCATCCTGTGCTCTGTTGAAATTCTTTTCACACAATTCCTCGGCGGCCCTCCGGATCGTCTCGCTCGCTCGCTCGCTAACATGCTAGCTCGCTAGCCAGGCGCCTTTTTTGACCATCCATCTTGAGTTTCCCTCCAGGCGCTGATCTACGCTCAGCTTTTAAATTTCCTTCTGCTGCTGATTGTAATTTGGCCATCATATTTCATGCTCCATTTTTCATGACAATATTCCATTTTTCCGGTGGTCAGCGTCGCGGGTTCCCGGTTCGAACCCCACCCGCGCCCGACCTGTCTCCCAAACTCGAAACCCGGCCTATAAATATGCTAATAAATATTTGAGCGGTCCCATTAGAGTGGCGGGTGGTGCGGCGGCGGCGGCGGCGGCCTCGTCCCACCTAATGGTCCTGTCGGGCCCGCCGGCCAAGCGACTAATTAAGATCCAAACAGGTTGAGCAATTTGAGAGCGTTCATTAAGGCGCGGCGCTGATGAATTAACCGCGCGGAGGTGGCTTAACGAGCGTGCGCCGTGATTAATTCAAGAAAGCCGGAAGGTGAGGAATGGTCGCCAAGCAAAAAAAAAAAAAAAAAAAGATTGATGGGCCCAAAAAGAGAAATTTAGGAGGCGGCGGAATGGAAAAGTCAGATGTGATTTAGTGACGTGGAAATGAAGCAAATTGGACGAGCGGCGACGACACCTTGCGAACATGTTTCATCTTTTAAGTTAGACGCTTTTCACTGCTGCATGTTAGTCACATGCACTCAGGAACACACACACACACACACACACACACACACCTCCTACCTACCTGCTGCTCATCGGATGTGAGAGGAGGGAGATATTAGCACTGAGTGGGTGAGACGTGTGTGTGTGTGTGTGTGTGTACAGTAGTCATTCACCTGCTGCCTCCACAGACTAAAGTACACACACACACACACACTGTCGAGCGTCTCCGACAGCTGTCACGTTTTGTCACCGCTGGAAAATGTCTGGCGGATGCAAGTCGGGAGCTTCATCTCCTTTTGGATGACGGCGATGAAAAACGTTCTGCTGGGCCGTGATGCAACGGCGGGCAACACGGCCTCCGAAACGCAAAGGGGGTGAGCGGAGAGGAAGGACCTTTCGTTCCAAGCTTCAAGGCATGACATGAAGAGAAGTGCCCCCCCCCCCCCCCCACATGGAGCCAGCCAAACATCTCCACGTGTTTACGGCTGGAAAATCACAGCAGTCCTCATTTTTCTCGCTGCCCGGGCGTGATGATGTCATTGGACGTCTGGGACGCTCGCTGCTTCCCATCAAGCTCCTCCCGACCTTTTTTTTTTCTTTCTTTTCGCTGTCCTCTCAAGGAGCGCTTCCTTTTTTTACTTCTCCAGCAATTTCACAAAAGTAGCGCTTGGACGTCCCAAAAAGTCCAAGCTCCTCCAAGAACCTGGACATCACATGACCGAAGGCCGTAAAAGTCGACGGAAAATCTTGTATTGATTAGCGAGCGCTTGGACATTTCGTTTGGGTCCGATGTCAGCAAATCCGCTCGGCCACCCTTTGGCGTCCGCAAAACAAGCGCGCCCTCCCCTGTGTCCATCGTGCTTCCTGGAGGATTCTGCACACTGTTGTGGAAAATCTAATGAAGCCACGCGCACACACACATTGTGTGTGTGTGCGTGTGTGTAATAGTTTCAAGGCTGGGCCCAGCAGCTCTGTGGAAAATGTGACTGGCTTCTCTTTTCCACTGGCAATTTACACCAACAGGACGCCTGTTTTTCCCTCCTCGGCTCACCTCAGCTCAGAAACACACACACACACACACACACACACCTCTCCTAAGTGACAGATGTTGTGCGTGTGCGACACATTACACACAACATCATCATGAACATGGAAAAAAGCTCAATCGCTGCCGTGTCACTCGTGTTTCCGACTGTGTGTGTGTGTGTGTGTGTACTCAGTCAAAGCTGGCAGGACAACAAGAACACAATCTCGCACACGCGTTGTAGCAGCCTGGAACATTATGATGTGAAAACAAGGCACATTTGTGTGCGCTTGCATAATCCGCCTGGCGTCTCAGCAGCGCATTTTTCTCCCTATATGGACTCGGCGTGTCTCTCCAGAACTTTTCTTCTGAGCTGAAATTTCAGCGATGGAGCCGATCTTTTTTAAATGGCGCAAGGGAAGCGCTTATAACAAGCGCTTGGCAACGGTGACCTTGGCGCACAGACGACTTCCGACTCCCACGCACGCGCGCCCGCTCGTGCGCACACACTGAGCCGCTTACCTCCCACACACACACACATTTGTCCTCCAAAAATATCCAGGAGTGTAGTCGACTTCCTTACCTGCAGCACGGTGCGCGGCTTTTGTGCGAGTTCACGTGAAGTTCATCCCATTCATTTTGCACCCACTCAAATCTTTTTTTTCTTCTTCTCATTTGAGCGCACACACAAACACACAGATGAACAAACTGGAACATGAAGTGGAACAATAAGTGAGGGCCAAAAAGAAGCAAGCCAGAAAGCGGTGCCAGCCGCTCTCCGTTGACCCCTCACGCCATCTCCACCCGCTGGCTCGTGCCCCCGCTCTCCCCCCCCCCTTTCCTTTTGCCATCTAAAGAAGTTAATCAGTGAATGGAAAGCATTAGTGACGCCTTTTAATCATTTAAACGCAGTCTGACCACACAAAGTGCGACAACGCGCTCGGAAACACAAGCCCTGCTTTTGTGCGCGCGTGTGTGTGTGTGTGTGTGTGTGTGTCAGCTTTTCTCTCCAGAATGTGTGCTTTTGCGATGGACTGGCGACCATTGAATTATTTGTCCACCTGAGATCTTGAGTTCAGGTTACCAGTTGAGGTTCTCGCTTGCTGGCCCATGCCTCAAGCCACGCAGACGATAAAAATAAATTCAATTTTTGGTGTCTCTGGAATTCCAGACATACCTCTTGGTATGTGGCACTCTGATGCGTCCATTTAAAAACAAAACTTGCACACACGCAACGAGATAAGACAGGAAATAGATTTGCAAAAAAGATGACTATCATTTAGCTTGACGCTCGCAATCTTCTGGTTTAGTGTGCATTTTTGCGTGTTAGCAAGCGTGCCGGCCGCCATGTTGATTTCCTGTGAGAAAAAAAAAAAAAAAAAACAGGCCGAGACACAAAATCGAAGGCTCGTTTGATTGCCATCAAAAAGCTTTTACGCAAAGTCTTCACTCACTGATGTTTTTCGATTCCAAATGGCCGCCTGGCATGGATCGAGTTAAAGTTGCTGCTCATTTGTTGCAATTGGATTGGGCTAAAAAAAAGGAAGTGTTTAAAAATAGCGCCCGCTGCCTGCATCATTGTTATGAAAATATGTCCTGCAATATCAGCTTTCTCCAAAGAAGATGCTGATCGGTGCTCTTCAACTTGTTCACGCCCGCGATGATACTCCCGCGTCACTTCCTCTCAGCTATTTATATCGGCCTTTTGTGTCTTTTTAGGAACAGCGTGGGTATGCTGTGCACAAGTGAGTCACAGAGCGCAGGGGGGAGGGGCGAGCGGGCCGAGTGGCGGAACAGGCAGAAGCGCAGATGGGTGTGAAAGAAAAAAAAAAAAAAAAAGTCCAAATAAAGCAAAGCCAGTCGCTCGCATTTGCCGAGAAGGTTGCTCTTGACGACAACGACTTTGCAGCGTTGGCTCCAAAACGACAAACCTCATCACGTGGTTTTTGTAATGTGTGTGTGTGTGTGTGTGTGTGTCGCAGGTGCTAGCGAGCGAGCGGATCCTCGTCTGCAAGAGCTTCAAATGAACCAACATGGGAGGAGACGTCTGACGTTATCTTGTACACTTGACGCATTTCCGCCAATGGGCAGCATTCAACGTCGGGCCAAGATGGCCGACGGACGTTGAGGAAGTGGTGTGCCCCGCCGCGCTTCTCCCGCCTCCTTCCCGCTGCTCACAAATGGAAGATCACGAGTCCAATAAGGACCCGGCCCGGGAGAAGATGCCTCTGCAAAGGAAGTGGGCGTCCGAGCCCTCGGCCGGCGCCAAACGGAGCACTTTTGCCGACCCGCCGGCAGCGAGGCACCGGGAGACTTCGGCGCCCCAACGCAACTACGCCGGGAAGCTTCTATCCGGAGCTTCGTCGGCGGGGGCCGTGGGAGGCCCGCTGCCATCTCAAGACCCCCAGGGGCCCCTTTCGCAGGGCTTCCCGGGGGGCTACTCCTACCAACTGGGCCCGCCCTACCCTCAGCATCCACAGACGGAGCGTTTCCACTCAGGAGCCAAACCCCAACCGGGACTGGAGGCGCACGCCTGGCCCTTCGCCGGCCAGTTGCCATCAGATGAACTGTACCCCGTGGGACACCCGGGACACGCCCACTCCCACCGAGCTGGGGCGGCGGCGGGGGGGAGGTTCCCCCGACAAAAATCTCCAAGTTTACCCAGTTCCTTTGTCACATATTCCCAAACGGGCCCCGACCCGGGGGACGAGGCTTACGGCAAAAAGGAGCCAAAGGCCAAAAAGCCCGGAAAGTACATTTGCTACTACTGCGGCCGGGCCTGCGCCAAGCCCAGCGTCCTGAAGAAGCACATCCGTTCGCACACGGGGGAGCGGCCGTACCCGTGCGTGCCCTGCGGCTTCTCCTTCAAAACCAAGAGCAACCTTTACAAGCATCGCAAATCCCACGCTCACGCCATCAAGGCCGGACTGGTCCCCTTCTCCGAGCTGGCCGTTTCCCGCGGCGGCGGCGGCGACGTGGACCGGGCGTCCTCCGGGGGCGACGTGGAGGTCCACTCGGACGGCGAGCAGAGCACCGACACGGATGAGGAAGGTGCGGAAGATGCCACCGTACTGGCAGACAAGGACCAGCCCATCACGCGGATCGCCTTTGAGGCCGACAAGAGTCCAGGTAAGCTCAACTAACTGGACTCATCCAGAACGAATGTTCTCATCCATGCTCTCGTGCAGGTGGCGCAGAACCGGCGTACGCAGATTCGGCCGAGGAGCTGCCGGCGGGCTCCATCAAAGTGCCTATCTTGATCGTCCCCAAGTCCCGAGGGACGGAGTGTCCGCCCTTCCAGGACATCCAAGGTTCCCACCACGCGCTGACGTCGCTGGCCGGGAGACGAGGGCGTTCCCTGGACGACGGCCCTTCGCTCAAGCCGCGTTTGGCTCTGAGAGCCAACGACAAGAAAGGTCTGGATTGGGACGGCGGCACCACGCAGTCGCTCAACCTGCTCAGTCCTCACAGCAAAGGCAGCACCGACTCGGGCTACTTTTCGCGTTCCGAGAGCGCCGAGCAGCAGGTCAGCCCTCCCAATACCAACGTGAAAACGTACGAGGAGATCATGTTCGGTCGGACGTGGTACTACCAACCCAACTCCAGGTCCAGGCAATTTGTCACGGTCGCCAAGATCTCTGAAGATCACGTCTGTTTACGGGGAGAAGGCGGCATGTCCAGAGACATCAAACTTTATCCAGCCGCACCCGGTCAGAGCGGCTCAGGACTTCTGGAACCTCCTTCGGATTCCGGGCATCTCATCAGGAGCAACTCCATGCCGACGTCTTCTCCCGAAAACCTCAGCGTCCCCTCGGGGATTCGGGGCAGCCACTCCTTCGACGAGATGATCACGTCGGACGATGTTCTTTATCAGCCGGGACTCCGTCGACTCCAGCGCCAGGCGGCCATTGAACTTTTAGCCCACGAAACCCACACGGGAGACCCCGAGGGTTCTGCCAAGAACTTGGCCAAGAAGCTGAGCGAACGCTCTCCGGCCGAGCCCAAAGTCAGCATGGCGGAAATGGCCACCAGAAAAAGGCGGAAGAAGAGCGTCGGGGACGAGGACGACAGCCCCGACCACGGCGACAGCAGCTGCAGCGGTTCCGTGGAGATGTCCGGAGACTACGTCAGCCTGGACGGGTCCAGAGGCACCCCCACGGGCAAAGGTTCTCTTCAGAGCCAGTCGGACAGCTTCGACACCTGCGCCAGCGTCTGCTCCGAGGACGTGGCTCTGTTTACCGACGCCGACTGCAGGAAGGCGGCCGCAAACGTCATCTCCGTCATCCAGCATACCAACTCCATCAGCCGACCCAATTCCTTCGACAAGTCCGAGTCCTTCGAGCAGTCCGCGTATCATCCCTCGGCCCCGTCCAGCCAGTACTCGGAACAGTCCGACTCGGATATCTTCGAAGACGCTTTGAGTCCGGAGTCGGGCCCGGCGAGAAGCGAGAGTATGGATCGCCAGCCGCAGAGCGACGGCGACTTGGCCTCCGTCTCGTCGTCGCCCGGGACGCCTTACCACGTCTCGCACAAACTGGTCCGCCAGCCCAACATCCAAGTTCCCGAGATCAGGGTCACGGACGAGAAAGACGCCGAAGCGCCCGTGGCCAAGGAGCCGGAGAAGCAGCCGGCCGAGGAGTTCCAGCTGCCGCAGAGGAGCGACACCCTCTCGCAGATGCCCTCGGAGAAGCTGCCGCCCAAGAAGAAGCGGCTGCGCCTGGCCGACATGGAGCATTCATCCGGAGAGTCCAGTTTTGAGTCCACCTGCACCAGCTTGTCCCGTAGCCCCAGTCAGGAGAGCAACCTCTCGCACTCTTCATCCTTGGACAGAGACGAAGGCCTCAAGCTAGCCTCGCCCACCAAACAGGTAGCCAGCGCTAAGCCCGGCAAATTCAAAACAGGCATCAATTGGTTTTTGCTTTGACCCCCCCCCCCACAGGAGGACGCGGTTCCCGGCGGAGGCGGAGCTAAAGCATCCGAGTTCCTGACGGTGCCCGGCAGCGCTCGGCAGCAGAGGGAGATGAGAAGGTCGTCGTCGGAGCAGGCGCCGTACACGCTGCCCTCGGAGGTGCCCGAAATGCGGAGCAAGTCCTTCGACTACGGCAGCTTGTCGTCGTCCAGACAGGGGGAGCTCTACACCAGCGCCTCGGCCATGAAGGAGCGCCGACGTGGATTCCTCGTCCGACAGGTAACGGAAACGTCCAGCGCGTCGTAGAGAGCTCGGTTCCTCATCTTCTCCTCTACAGGCTTCCCTGAGTGTCCACCCGGAGGCTGTGGTCCAGGAACCAGGGGGATATGAGCTGTCAATCAAGCAGGAGAGTGTGGAGCAAGGGGCGTGGCTTGGCCTGACCGGACCTCCACAGAGAAGCAGCAACGTGGCCGGCAGAACCCAAAGACTCGGGGGTAAGTTGTGGCGATGCGGTTCATCTCCAGCAGCGTGGGAGTTAAGTCGCTGGTTCTGTCATAGGAGCTCACCAGCAGCACGTTCTCCAGCACAGTATCAGCGAGGACAGCCTGCAGGAAGAACCTCACTACAGGTAGGAGCGTCCCGGGCGGGCAGAATGCCGCTTCTGTTCGAAATACAATTCTACATTTGCTTGCTATCAGGTCGGTGCAGCATCGCCTGCAGACGCAAGGCTCCTCGTCCGAGGGAGAACATCTGGAGGTCATCCAACAGCATCCCAGCGCTCCCCAATTCCTCTCTTACCAGCAGTCGGCTCTGTTCTGGAGTCAGGAGGTCAATCAGACTTCCAGACAACGGCTGAGCCTCCACAAGTTCCACAACCGACCTCCTAATAGTTTATCGGGGAAGCAGCTGCTCCAAGATGGAAAACCGGACCAAGAGCAAAACCCGGCGACCTCCCTCTCCTTCGACAACACAGCAGGGACGCCGCAGCAGATCCGACCCATGTTTGCCGCCACCCAGAACCACGCGGGCTCTCTACCTTTACTGGTTCCCGTGCGCATACAAACTCACGTGCCGACGTACGCTAGCTTGATGTACACCAGCGTTAGCCAGATGCTAGCTCACGGTCCGATGAGAGGTTCAATTGGCGACGACGGAGGTCCAAACGGAGCGGGATTCAACCTGGCGCACTTCCTGGGACAGACGGACGGAACAATGCTGCGCCCACCTCACTGGAAGCCTTCAGCTTGCGGGCCCAACACGGGAATTCCTCTGTCGCTAACCTCGGGTACCGTGTCCACCACGGACGCCTCGGGCTCCGGCCTGGGAGGCGGCAAGAGGATGCTCTCCCCCACCAGTTCCGTGGAGCTCTTCATCGAGACCAAGCAGCAGAAGCGGGTGAAGGAGGAGAGGATGTTTGGGCAGATGGTGAAGGAGTTGAGCGCCGTGGAGCTGAGCGGCGCCGACACGAGCGGCGGGCTCGAGGAGGGGCCCGCTTCCGTCCCCATTCCCGTGCGTTCTTCTGCCCACCACCGGCCCCATGTTCCTCGGCAGGAAAGCTTCACCCCTCCTCTTCAGATCGTCACGGACTCCTCACCCGCGTGGTCGTGCGGCCGAGACTCGCCCGAGGAGCTCGACGTGGACGAGTCCCGCACCGCCGTCTCCTTCAACGACGCAGAAGATGCCATCGAGCAGCCCGGTCGAGTCCCGGCGGCCAACCTGCTGGTTCAGTTGGCCGTCCACCAGAGTCCGGGACTTTCCCGAGGGACGGGACGGACTCTGCTGCTCGCCGACGCGTCCGAGACTCAGCACTTTTTCCAGTTCCCGAGCCTGCGCACCAACAGCCGGGTCAGCTGGTGTTTCCTCAACTACACCAAACCCAACAGCGCTCAGGCCGAGCCCCGGAGCTCCATCTACAGCTCCTGGTGCGTCAGCTCCTACAATCCCAACCCTCTCAACCTCAGCACCAAGGCGGCGCTGGCCCTGCTCAGGTCCAAACAGCGGAGGAGCACCGACCTCCTGTACGCCACGGCCGACACGTCGCCGCCGAGTTCGGGGAAACTCGTGTCGTCCGTGGCTTGGAAGCTCAGGTTTGATCAGGTACGCTGGCAAGGTCAACTCTTCTCACGCCAGGAGCTCAACGGAGAATGACGCGCTTTGTTTTCCCGTAGCTAAAACCGGAGCTGATGCCGGTGGACGTCAGCCATTTTGGAAGGAAGATGAAGGATCGTCCGAAGGAGGAACACGCGGAGAAGGACGTGTCGATCAAACGCGGCGGCAGCGCCGCCGAGCCGACTCGCATCAAAATCTTCGAAGGCGGGTACGTTCGAATTTAGAACAGGAAGCCATCTGGAGCCCCGAATGACTCGCGAGTGAACTTGAAAGACATCTGCTGAAAGCGCCACTTGCACTTTTCCAGCTCCTTCTTTGAGTCAGCCACAGACGTCTGCTAAAGACAAAGACAGCTGGCTCGCTATTGTTCTTTTCCTCGTGAGCTTTTTCTCACGAGTGTCTCCATCTCACGGGGGGGTACCTCGCTTTACGGCCGAGATCCGTTCCCACCTCGGTTTGCGCTCCAGTCCAAAACTTTGTTGCTCCTCGCGCTAAGTTCATCTGGCCGGCGTTAGCTGCCAGCCGGACAAACGGGACGGGAAGTGTCTCGGTGAGTCAGACGCCGTCGGAACAGTCTGGACGTTCTCCAGTGTTCCGACAAGGGACGGAAATTTCCCCTCCGTGATGCACGACCTGCTGCCTGCCGGACAGCTTTTAATACGTTTCGGATAACTTTAGCTTGTATTGCCGACTGTAACGTTTTTTTATTATTCCCGTGCAGGTACAAGTCCAACGAGGACTACGTGTACGTGCGCGGGCGAGGTCGGGGCAAGTACATCTGCGAAGAGTGCGGCATCCGCTGCAAGAAGCCCAGCATGCTGAAGAAGCACATCCGCACGCACACCGACGTGCGGCCCTACGTCTGCAAGTTCTGCAACTTTGCCTTCAAGACCAAAGGTGGACCTTTTTGTCTCACAAATTCGTCTCGCCGCTCAAATGTCGGTCGTTTCGCTTACACGAATCCGTGTGTGTGTGTGTGTGCAGGTAATCTGACCAAGCACATGAAATCAAAAGCTCACCTGAAGAAGTGTCTGGAGTTGGGCGTGTCCACGTCTTTGGTGGACGACGGCGAGGCCGACGACGCCGGTGAGTTCAATTTGAGAGCTCCCGTCATCCGCATTTTATTTGCCCCACAAGTTGACAGCGTTTGCTTCTCGCAGACGTCGGCGAGGAAGCCGGCGTACGACGCAAGGCCGCGACGGAGCATCAGTTCTCCGACGCCGACGACTCGGAGGAAGACGGCGACGAGGTGGACGACGAAGACGACGAGGACGACGACTGCGACGGGGACTCCACGCCCAGGACCTTGTCCCGCTCGGCCAGCCCGTACGCCGTCACCGTGGCGACGGGCGCCCCGCAGCCCTCCCCGCCTCTCTTTGGGTACTTCACCACCCTCCCTAGCATCTGCATCACACCGCAGGGGGCGCCAGAGCACCCGCCGCCGCCACCCCCAATGGACCAAGACCTCTCGCAAGATTTCCCCTCGCCGTCTTCCCGCCTCTCCTCGCCCAGGGCGGACTACTCGGGCTGCCCGTCCCCCGTCTCGCCTTGCTCGTCACCGTCAAGCCGCCAGTACCTCTCGCCTCGGCGGGACGCGTCGCCGCTGCGCCACCTGTCGCCCAAACGGGACGCGGGGCTTTGTCGGCGCGAGCTATCCCCCAGGAGGGGGCACATGTCACTGCTCGCCCCCTTGCCGCGCCCCACCTCTCCCGGGAAGCGAGACCTGTCGCCACGAGGGCGCCACAAGGCCATGATACGGTCGCACTCGCCTCGTCGTGGACTTCATCAGCACCTCCTCCTGCATAGGTCAGAACAGTCACAATCTGTCAACTTAAAGTAGGTGCCATGTGGCTTTTTTGTGTACTGAACGTCTTTGTTGCGTGTTGTTGTTGTCGTCTTGCAGTCAGCAGGGCGGCTCACGAGGCCTGAGATCGGCTCAACTCGCCGGGCTGCTGAGTCAGGCGGACTTGGGCCCTCGAGGACCTCGCAGGAACGCCGGTGCCGAAATGGACACGGTAAGTCCAGCCGTGCAGTTTCGACTGTCCAATGTCGTCCCTCTCAAAGCTGCCCTATGGCGCCCTCCTCTGGCTAGTCAGTGTAAAACGACGTTTTCTCATTCGTATGGAACTCAACTGAAATTGTTGCTTTTATTTCAGGAATGTGTTCCAGGTTCTCCAGGGGGGCTAGAGCATCCTGGTAACCATGGTAACCAATCCAGCCCACCCCATCAGGTCCTATTCAGTCACCTCCCTCTCCATTCACAACTGCAGGTACTTCATGTGTGACTATTTTACATTTATTTTTTACAAGAACTATTTGAAAAAATACCTATATTTGATTGAATTTCCCATATTTCATTCTATTTGCCGCCGTTTTTTGTGTGTTTGTGATGTGAGAAATACCGTGAGTTTTATTTTTGCGTCAGGTGCGGTCTCCGTTCCCGATGATTCCCATCGGCGGGATCCAGATGGTCCACGCTGTGCCCACGTCACTCAGCGCACCGCTGGGCCAGCAGGGGGCGCAGCAGGCCGCATCTCGCCTTCCGCCGCGCTCTTCGGAGGACGTCGAAAGCCTGGAGGCCTCCGCCGCTTTGGAAAGAGTAGGCGGGGCGTCATCGGGGTCTCCCCCCCTTGTGGCGGAAGTCGTCAGGGAACAAGAGGAGAGCATCCGAACGTGCACCAAAGCCATCGCCTCGTTGCGCATCGACCCCGACGAACACGGCGACGGGAGGCCAGCGGGGCGGGAGCGCGTTGGGGGGCCGCCACACTCTGCTTCCTTGGCGGAGGAAGGACAACCTGGGCGCTCGCCGCCCTCTCCGGTGCCACCTGGGGCTCAGCACTTTAGCGCCCCCCCGCGTTGCCCCTCGCCACGGACACCCGCAGACGCCTTGCAAGGCACACAGAGCAGGCCGGACGGCTCGTAGACGTGCAAACAAATGACCACAACTCCGTTTTTTGCACAATTGACTCGCTTTCTTTCTGGAATGACACATGCACAAGCACACACAAAAACATCAACACACACATGGGGATGTACACACGACATACACACATGCAAACAGACACATAGCACACTCAATTGATGTTGGGAGATGTTATTTAAACATTTTGAAAAAGGTGCGTGCCTGCGTGCAGTTGTGGGGGGGCCGGCCAGCTTCAAGGCAGTCAAGTGGTACTTTA
Organism: Syngnathus scovelli; assembly: GCF_024217435.2. Classification (NCBI taxonomy): domain Eukaryota; kingdom Metazoa; phylum Chordata; class Actinopteri; order Syngnathiformes; family Syngnathidae; genus Syngnathus; species Syngnathus scovelli. Next base: position 11,173,962 of record NC_090866.1, on the reverse strand, counting down.
TAAGAACAACAATAATAATGCTGAAAATAAAAATAATAATAATAATCCGCCCGTGTGCCTTTGCTGGCTGCTTGTGCTCGTTTCAGCAGTCACCTGATCAACTTCAAGCCCCGCCCCCTCCTCCTTTTCTGATGGCCACCTCCCAGTCTGGACAAGCGATGTGAAGTGACAAATTCTTCTGATGTACGGTTGCACTAAAACATATTTTTATAGGAGTGAAAAGGCTTTTTTTTTTTGTGTACAGCAACAGCAACAACAATTGAATAATGCTATTTATGATGATGAATATTGTTCCTATGTTTGATAAATTGTACATTTTGATTTCTGTGGTGGCTGCTTTTTTCTGTCACACATACTTTTATTGCTGACATCAGTGATACATATTCATAACCTGAACATACGTAGGTCAACAATATTTAGCCTTCATCGATTCAATCTATAATCGAAACATAACCATACATTTGCCTTGAGTCCTTTTGGCTTGTACATTTTCTCGCTGCCCCTCTGCTTCTTTTTCTTGTAATCATTTTACAAATATTTTCCCAAATTCAACTGTCCCTCCCTCTCCTTGTGTATGTCTGACTTTTAAAACAAACTTCTTTCTCTCAAAATTAGCTTGAATCGGCAAAAACGAGCGTTAAATGTACATATATACATATAAATACTACATGTCGTGTACATGAAGAGTGTGCGAGTAGTTTTTTTGTATTCAAAAATATGTTTTTTATTATTTATTATTGACGTCATTCCAAGTCTCTGAATGACGACAATATACATTTGTATGAACGCGTGCGTGCGTGCGTGCGAGCGTGCGTGCGTGCGTGCGTTTGTGCGCGTCTTTTTTTCTTCTTTTTTTTTCTAATGTCTTTCTACCTGGCGCAGGCCAGGTGAGTGTGGAGACGTGACGCGCTTATGAAAAGAAGGTTCGGTGTCGTGCTGGTAGATATCCCAATACTCTCACAAATGCGTGTGCGTGTGTGTACGATGAAGCACACGAACATCAGTTGCTGTTTTCAAATAAATGGAAATGAAAAAAGTTGTGTGCGTTCTACACTGAATTTCTCCCTGGGCGAGAATATTTCCGAGCGCTCCGCCTCTACCCGTAATTTTTTTATTGTATTTCATATTTAATATAGAAAAGATTTGAGAGATTATCATGGCATTATGGGCGAACGGTATAAATTGAATTCCGTGCCGCGATGGTTGACGTGAAGCCTCCTGTCCACCAGGCGGCGACACAGAAATTCCGCTCTGCTGCTACATTGGTGTGCAGTCGAAGAATAGCTCGAAGAACTTTCCATTTCTCACTCTTTGGACTTTTTTTTGTCTTATCTGTGAAGACAAATTCTTCACGGAGACCTATAAAATGCACAGCAGAAGCAGCAGTCTTCTTGTCGTCTGCATGTCATGTTTTGACGTGTGTCGTGCATGAGTTGATCCTTGAAAGCTAGCCGGGAGCTAGCATAGCATTAGCACTGCTTAGTGGCATCTTGCAAGTTAGTCAACAGACGTTTGCATCGTTTTTCTGCCAATAAACAAGCGCGGTCAGGCCGTTTATTCTTGTCCACGTCAAGATGGCAGCCGCCTGCGTGAATCGGCCGGTTACTTGCTGACTGTCATGCTGAGACTAGCTCGTCTTTTCAGGGCAGTGACGTTGACGAGAAGCGTTTGTGACACCTCCGTGGACGAGATGGCCAAGGGGAAGTTTTTCTACGCCGTGAGGAAAGGATTGCAACCAGGTGTCTACAACTCCTGGTGAGAGACTATTTCCTAGTTGAGATCTTAACCTACTCAAGCAAAATAAGAGATGTTCAATGGCTCAATTTTGTTTGCTTTGCAGGGATGAGTGTAAGGCCCAGGTGGACAAATTCCCAGCAGCTTCTTATAAGAAGTTTGCCTCCGAGAAGGACGCGTGGGCTTTTGTTCGAGGAATTCAACCTTCTGCGGTACCTCAGCAACCCAAAGGTCAGGACTGCGCAGCATTGTTTTGGAGAATATTCTACTGATGTCCCTGTTTTTGTTTTTTCTTTAGCAGTGGAACCAGATGTTTATTTGCTCCCCAAGAGGGGTCCTGAGCCTTTGGAGTACATCCCGCTCGGTAAGAAGAGAAGGCACGTTGATGAAGATGAGGAGGAGGAGGAGGAGAAGCAGCAGGAGGAGACTTCCGTGCCGTCCAAGCGCATCAAACCCAACCAAAGCTCATCTTCGGACAACAAAGATGGATTCACATACATGGGTAATGCATGTGTGTGTGTGTGTGTGTGGGGGGGGGGGGGGGGGGGGTTGTGCGTGCCTTCTGCAATTCAGACTTTTAGATCTCTTGTGGTGTGTGCGCGCAGGCGACGCCGTGGTGGTTTACACGGACGGCTGCTGCTCCTTCAACGGCAGACGCGGCGCTCGGGCCGGCATCGGCGTCTACTGGGGCCCCCAGCATCCTCTGTGAGGAGACTCCAGCACGCTATGAATCCATCAACGTGAAAAAAAAAAAAAAAAACTTTTTTTTTTCAGGAATGTTGCCGAGCCACTGCAGGGGAGACAAACCAACCAACGTGCAGAAATCAAGGCAAGTTTTGGAATGTAGGCTGGGGAAGTGTTAACAAAAAAAAAAAAAAACTAGAAAATGTATATCTTTGCTTGCGTATGCACCAGGCAGCATGCATGGCGCTGCAACAGGCCAGCGATCAAAAGATCAAGAAGCTGCTGGTCTACACAGACAGCATGTTCACCATCAACGGTGAGTGCTTTTCAATTCTTGCCCGCTCCAAACAAGGCGCTCAAAGCACTGCCTCGTCCTTAGGCATCACAAAGTGGGTGAAGAACTGGAAGCTGAACGGTTGGCAGCTCAAGTCGGGCGGCAGCGTCACCAACAGAGACGACTTTGAAGAGCTGGACCGCCTCTGCGGCCAGCTGGAGGTGGTCTGGGTACGCTTCAGAAAACTCGCCCATAGATTTTTTGCAAATGCCTGCTTTCTGGGGGCTGTTATGGACCAAAAGAGAAACATGTTGGTGCAATTTGAAATCAGATTGTTTTTGAACGTGGCAGATGCACATCCCCGGCCACGCGGGCTACAAAGGCAACGAGGAAGCCGACAGGCTGTCCAGAGAAGGAGCGGCAAAATCCAAGCCGTAGCTCCACCCAGCGTCGTCGTGAGCGCCCGCCCGCATTTGTGTACTTTTATTCGTTTTGCAATAAACTTGTTTTCCGCCTCATCCTGGTCTCGGTTGGTTTTTGATGTAGCGTGAAGACCAACTTTGCTGTTCCCAGGACCAGGCGAGGAAGAGCAAGGCCACAACTGTAGTGGAGGACAAGGTAGGGATGATCCATTTTGAGATGGCTTCTTCTGACCACCAGGGGGAGCCCTAAACTTGCAGAGGTTTGCTCTCATGCAGAGTTTTGCCTTTTTTTGTGTTGTTTCCTTGCTTCTTTTGTTCATCTTCAAGTTTATTGGTTAGATGGAAACAAAAATGTCAAATGTTCTCCACTGCGCGTTCCTGGCAGCGAGCAGAGTGCCTGGCCGCAGGCAGAGAGAGAGCGCCTCTCGCAGGTCAGAGGTCATCTGTGCACGCTCACCCCCCCTTGCCGGTGCCGCCTCATTAGTAACGCCGCCACTATGCTGTCATGGAAACACGGTGGCGGCCCCGCTGGAGGGAAGGAACAAGTGCAACGTGGAGGAAGTCGACAGCCGATGCGTGAAGTTTTTCCACTTTCTGCGGGCGGGATGTTCTGCCGAGGTCGGCGCTCCCTCAGAACCCGCGGCCACAAAATTTCATTTCTGTCCAAAGCCGTGACGGCAGACAGACACATTCTCAACTTTTCACTCAAGTTCGACTAAGCCGCGCTGGACCGTACCCGCCGGGCTCGGTCACCGAGGCCAGACATCTTTGTTTGCCAGTCGCATTGGTGGGGTCATATGACCTTAAAAATAAAATGTTCAGTTAAAAAAAAAGGATGGTTGCTTATAGATTCCGCATAAAACATTGGATCCAGTCGAATATACTCAAATTAATTGACAGCAAATTGTCGAGCAGACTCTTTTGCCATCATGACTTTTTTTTTTCTCTCTTCCTCGCAGGCCTTCAAATTGTGACAGTTGAAGGTAAGACATGTTTTTTTTTTCTCACTTTTGGAGCTTGGCTTCACTCTTTGCAAAGACCAAAGGCTTGACGTCTTTTTTACTAATAACGAACATAAAAAAATGTAAATATACTGTATATATATATATTTTTTTTTACTGCACAGGCACAACATGACCAAATGGAGTCTACACAGCAGCAAGGTTTGATTGAAACCAAAGATTTTGTTTTTCACTGCACTTCCAGAGCAACACCCATGTTTAAAATATTTCTCGTTTTATAAGTCTGCTGCGCTTCACATTCCTCAATTATGAAAAGTCATATTCCCTCATGTCAATCATAGTCAAACAAAAAAGTGGACAGGGAGTTGGTCTTTGTTCCCAGTGGGAGGCGCGTGCGTGCAAAAGACGCCGTGTACGCGCACAGGCTCGGAGAGAAAAAGAAGGGGGGGAAAAAAAAAGGGAGAGGCGAAGGAGCTCGCGCGCCCCCGCCGCGTCATTTGGCTTGCGTGCGCGCGGCCGCCAGTCGAGGCGAGAGGAGGACACGGAAGAACACGCCAGAGAGGTAAACCATCCTCCTCCTCCTCTTCATTTTCTGCAGTGTCTCAACATCCCATCTTCCTCCTCCTCCTCCTCGCGTCTGTCTGGCTTCCCTCCATCTCCCCTCTCTCCTCCTCCATCCCTCGCTCCTCCCTCCCTCCCTCCAGTGAAGGCATGGCCAGATAGTGCGCGACAAAAGAGAGAGAGCAGGTGGAGGGAGAGACGCCCAGGGAGAGTGCAGCCGCTCCGACCGCGAGGAGGACGAAGAGAGCAAGAAGAGGAGTCGCCATCGTGTCTTTTGCGGTATGTTTGGCTTTTCCGTCGTCATTCCTCGACGCGCGTGCGCTCCTCGCCTCGCCTCCGCACATTGTCATTCCCCGAGCTCGCTCGCTGGCGCGCGTGCGCGCGCGCGCTGGCCGAGGTGACTGTTGTGCACGCGCCTCCGCGGGGGGAGGGGGGGGGGGCAACGTTAGCGGCTTTGGCATCCTCGCTTTCCGCCACTTTTGCCCGTTAGACGTGCACATGCAATGCGGCACCTGCAAAATATTGCTGTCAACATCCCTCCGTGATGCTATTGATCATTTTTCAGCTCTCCCAAATCCCAAATCCGAAGTGTTATTGTCATTCTTAGCGTGTACTGTATTGACATGACGATGCCTGACAAGGGACACTTCATTAGGGACACGCACGCATGTTTATATGAGTTTAATCAAACAACTTTTGCACATTGCAGCAATGTCAGCGTTATTTTAGCATCGGACGTTTTGTTTGTAAATAATGTGTGCGTGCGCCGAGTTGATCGAACCACTTGCCGATTGCATTTGTAATCACCTCGTCCGCACTTTTGGACTCAAGTTTACCGGGAGCCGCAATGTTGCTGCCCTAATCGCTAACCAACATTGAAATCGTTTCTATAAAGCGTCCTTTGAACCACTTAAGACAGCACTTTTAGCACATTTGGACTGGAGAAAATATTGTAGACTCTTTTCTTTCACCAGAAAAAAAAGTTTAGAGGTTTTTCTGTCCTTTTGTAAACCGCAGTAGAAGAAGGTTGCATTCACCCAGTGGTAAAAATGAGTTTATTTAAGACGATAAAACAACGACAGAAAGACGATGTGGATGGCAAACTAATCATGAAAGTACGAGTCGTCCCCGCAGCCGGCCCACAGGGGGCACTGCCTGCTGACCAAGATGCTTGTTGCCCGCACGCACGCATGCACGCACGTCTTTAAGGATGGACGAGTATCGATACCAAGTATCGTACTGCGTCGTTTCCAGTTTAGCTCAGTGCTGCCACTTGACGCGTTGTGGCACAATGTGGTACTGCACCGATGACTGACTCCAATATTTCAGCACGTTAGCAAGATTACAAAATTATAGATGGGAATGGGAGTGTGCCTTGCCACTTGTACTTTTAGACTTGTGAATGTTTTATGACGTGGTGGTGAGATAATATTTGCAAGCCAACGCAAACACGTGACACACATGCGCGCGCTGTATGAAACGTTTGGCTTGTGTTTGTTTTGTATTATTGATGCGGCGTGGCTGCGAGCGCACGTTTGTTTGCCGTCACAAGAGCCGAGAGCGATGCCATGCGATGCGATGCGATACGATGTGGTGTGTCGGCTCGGCTGCATTGTGTGCTTGGTTGCGAGTGAGCGTGCGAGCGCTGCATCAGACTGTAGCAGACAGCCAGAGTGTCAGTCTGAATACTAAACAGTACGTGACGCCTCTTCACACACAAGCTGAAGCTTCACCAGATGTAAACTCGCAATCTGGATTTTGCACAATTGCAGTTTCTTCCATTTATTGTCTTTCCATCGCAAATATCTTTTTTTTTACCCTTTTTAATGTCTTTTTTATTTGTATGTGCCTGCTATTGTGTACAATTGATGTGCCCACTAAAAAGTTCATTCTTTCCAGTTGTTGTACTTTTCTGCGTACTTATATTTATTTTATTTTGTGAACTCACTGAATGTGTTCACATGCTTGCGCATTCCATCACATGCATGTGCACGCACGCACACACTCAGTGGTGGAATTTAAGACCAGGGGAGGGAGGAGGGGGCTTTCTTCTCTCAGGAGGGGAGGGGGCGTGCAGTCGGTGTTTGATGCGGGTGCTCGGCGAGCGTGGCGGCGGCGGCCTCAGATGAACTCGGCGGGCCACGGAGACAATTTCCATGTGGATGAGAAGTGCTGCTGCACTGCAGTCTTGCCCGTCCTTCTTGGTGGCCCGACGGCATCGCGAGCGTGTCAAGCTGAACTTTGACCTCATGACCTCTGCTGCCTTTTGCAGATGATGAGGAGGACGAGCAAGGAGGAGGAGGAGGAGGAGATCTGAGCCGCTTCGCCGTCCTCACGCCGCGCTCCAGCCAGCTACGCTCTTCATCCTCGGCTCTGCTCTGGCGTGGCGATGATGTCACTTCCTGTCCAGATGGAGCCCAACTCAGCAGACAAACGGCATCGGACCAGATCCAAAGGAGTGCGAGGTGGGCCTTTCCAATTGCTCCTTCTCCTTGGCCTCTTATTTTGGCTCCTCCTTTTTCCTTCTTTCTCCCTTTTGACTCGGGTGTTTCTTTTTTGTCCTCCGTCTGCGTGCTGCGGTGCGAAGCTGTCGCTGAGGCCGTGACGCCCGAATTATTCAGGTAGGTCAAAGTCGGGCTTTCGTTGCATGTAGCCTTGCGTGCAGTTTTGTGTTTGCGAATTACAAATCTATTTTCACGCACTGCGTCGTGTCTCCCACACCCGCACACTTCCACTTTGTTGGTTTGATGCAAATTGTGAGTCACCGTCAAGTAAACGACGCTCCGCCGGCTACCTGAGACGCTTCATCTCCACAAAGTTAGCCCATCGCTCTCGAGCGTAGCTGCGATGACACGCCAAGTGTCGGCCATTTTGCTCTAAATAATAATCCCATTGTTGGATATGAATAGTAATGATGACACGCTGGGTTGTCTGTCTTGTCAGCTGTCCGACGGCGGGTTGCGACGGTTCTGGTCACGTCAGCGGGAAGTACGCCAGACACCGCAGGTAAGAGATGACCTGCCTCCTCGACATGCGTGTGCGTGAAAGTGTGCCCGTGTGTTCCTCTCTCTCCTTTTATTCCTTTTTCTTTCTCTCCCCCGCTTGGTTCACTTATTCTCTCTGTTGCTATTTTGACTTTTCTCTCTCTCTTTCTCTCTCTTTTTTTTTCACACTCCCTCACTCTCTCTCTTTACTCTTGCTCATCTTTCTCTCTTTTGCTCACACTCTTGATCCTTTTTTCACACACACACACACTCTTCCCCGCTCTCTCTGTGTACCTTTGGCGTCTGGCCGGCTTTACCTCCGCTGCTCTCCGGAGGCGGTCTCCATGGCGACAGGGCCGTGTGCATGCTGCAGTACGACGGCCGGGAGGGATGCGGCCTCCCTCTCGCCATGGCAACGGCGAGCCCCTCATTCTGTCTCCTCGCCTGGGCGACACCCTCCCGTCTCGTTCGCCCGTCTCGCTTACGGTTGCCACGGTAATGAGTCGATAGGTGGCATTGCCGGGGGCGCCGATTCCGTCCCGCCTCCCCTCGGCGTACGTCCGATGGAATCATTTTGTCCCACGACGAATATCATTATCTGTCATTTTGGCATTTTTCAGAATCAGTGGCAAGGTTTTCCAAATTGAACGTCACTTTTTCACAAATTAGGGTCAACTGAGTTCGGTGTCAATTAAATTGAGTCGTTCAGACTTTTTTTTGTTGTTGATCCTGGCGAATGTACAATGGCCTCCACATGACCGAGTCGATTTGGGAAAGGCCGTGACGACTGTCTCGCGCACACTAGGTGTTCCGCTCGCTTGTCCAGGTATAGCCGATGGTCGGTAACCATGGCAACAGAGCCGATGCTCTCAGCCGGCAAAGCTACGACATTGATTTCAAATACTCCACTCAGCATTGTTAGCGTGTGCTCGAAGAAGCTACCCGCCTCCAGCGACACGGGATGCTACATTAGCATTTAGCGTCAATAGCGTCAAACTGTGCCAGTATAGCAACATGCTAACAACGCCATCGCTTTAATACTGCGCGTTGTACAAACAAACACACGCTCACAGAGAATTGCATGAGGAATCCATCTGCATCACACACACATGCGCACTCACGCATGAACACACACACACACACACACCACCTAATTACCATGCGCAGTCGCTCGCCCTTGCAGCGCTGTTCCCTCGTTTCTGATCTGCTTTAATTACTGCTGGAATTTTAATTGGCGGGAGACAGTGAGGTGGCCAAGGTCAAACACACACACGCACGCACACATCGCAATGTCTTTGCCTCTGATCATTTTCATGTGCACAAAAATGGAGATTTCCAGCACAGCTGATGTTTGTATGTATACACACACTCAGTGGCCATAATGAAGTCAATATTTTCTATGAATGGAACCTTATGGTGTGCTTGTTATTTGCAAAGCTCTTTGTAATGTTTTGTCGCCTTGCAACAATCAAACATGGCGCGGCATTATTATGATTGTCTTTGCAAAGCTGTTTTTAAAGGTTCGCTCCCTCCCTCCCTCCCTCCTGCACACATTTGCATCCCAAAGAGAAAAAAAAGCTCTTTCATATGGAAATGGCCTTAATTGATTTCCTCAAATCCACATTAGGCTCGGCCGTAATTGCGCTGCCTGTTTTGGAGCAATTAAAGCTGACTTTTGCCATCACTTGATGACTATTATGGGATTTGTGTAATTGAAGCCCCGCTTGAATAAGCGCCGTTATTACTCCACTTGATTTTATTGTGTTTTATTTTTCAAGAGGAAAGATTGCTTTGGCCTTTATAATCTCCAAATGGACATTTTTTGAAGTGTGACGCCATTTTCTCCTTAGCGTTTACGGATGCCCGCTGGCCAAGAAGAGGAAGGTACTGGAGAAGCAACCGCTCGAGCCGGCCGCCAAAAGGAGAGCCTTTGGCGCCTCCTGCCACGGCGAGGACGACGACCAATTGGAGGAGGACCTGGAGGAGGAAGAGGGCGATGAGGACGCCTTAGATCAGAGGGAGCGAGGAGAAGTCATGGAGGAGGACGCGGGCGAGAAGGCCGAGGAGGAGGACGAGGAGGAGTTCTCTGATGACATGGAGGAGGAGGAGCAGCCGGAGGAGGACGCCGCCGCGCCGCCAGCGGGACACAACGAGATGGAGGACGAGGAAGAGGAGGAACTCGAGCATCAACGGGGTGAGTTCTAAACGGAAAAAAACAAAGTGCGAATGCTTTGTGTGATCCTACATAGCAGATTTCTCTTCTTGGCAGTTGACTACCCGCCAAGTGGACAATCTAAGCAGCTTCTTCCGCTCCACAAGGACGATAACAACAACCACAGCTGCATCACAGGTCCGGCTCCGGGTTCTGGATCCGGTCCCGGCGGCCCCGGAGATGAGTTTGAGAACTACGACGAGCTGGTGGCCAAGTCTCTGCTCAACCTGGGCAAGATTGCAGAAGACGCGGCCTACCAGGCCCTGACCGAGTCGGAGATGAACAGCAACTCCTCCAACAGCGGCGGCGAAGACGAGGATGACGAGGATGAGGACGACGAAGATGGCGGTGGCGAGCGGAAGGCCGACCTCAGCGTGGACTTGGATAGCGACGTGGTCAGGGAGACGGTGGACTCGCTCAAGCTGCTGGCGCAGGGCCACGGCGCCGTGTTGCCGGACGACGGCTACCCCGACGTGGGCCTCAACGGGCGGCTGGGCCTCGGCGCCGACGAGAGCGAGGAGGAAGTGTGTCTGAGCAGTCTGGAGTGTCTGAGGAATCAGTGCTTCGACCTGGCCCGCAAACTCAGCGAGACGCACCCGGACGACCGTCCGCAGCACCACCACCAACTGCGCAACCACGCTGACCAGCAGGGGGCGCTCCACCTCAACAGGTAGACCAAAAGCAGCAGTCAGATTTTGCGCAAAGCTGACTCTTGTTCCTGCCGTCCTCTCAGGTACGACGGCGGCTGCCAGCCGGGTTGTCAGGACGACGACAGCCCACCGGAGCGCAGCTTTTCTGACATGGTCAACCTGCTGAAGCTGGAGGAGCAGCTGAGCCCGGCGTCCCGAGGTTACGGCCGGGAGTTCGACGAGGACACGGCCTCGGTGGCCTCGGAGCGCTCCGACGACACCTTCGACATGGCCAAGGGGAACCTCTCGCTGCTGGAGAAGGCCATCGCGCTGGAGTCGGAGCGCGCCAAAGTCATGAAGGACCGCCTGGAGCACAAGCAACCCAGGCGCCACCATCTACATCACCACCATCACCACCGCGTGCACGGCGAGGAACGCAAGTCCAGGATGCACCACGACGGACTCAAGAGGGCCTACTACCTCAAAGGTAAGGCACACGTGGAGATCCAACATCTGTCCGTTAATCGCCATTCCTGCCTCCTCGTCCAGAGTCTTCACGAGGGGAGAAGAAGGAGAGCAAGTGCCCGACGCCGGGCTGTGACGGCACGGGTCACGTGACCGGTCTGTACCCGCACCACCGCAGCCTATCCGGCTGCCCTCACAAAGACCGCGTCCCCCCTGAGAGTAAGTCTCGGCACACGTGACTCACCCCAAATCGGCATGAGCGATCGGGATTCCTTTCGCCACGATTTGCATGCCTGGAGAGCTTCTCCGCTCGCTGGAGATGACTCGTAGGAAGCAAAGTCAAATGTGTGTCATCTTCCCGCCTCCATGTTTGTTGTGTTGAACTGCGGAAGAATCCTCTTTTCATTTCTACATTGTTGTCATTTTGAGCTTGCCCAAACATTGCTTCGACTTCATTTCACTGTCCACTTCCACCTGCCGCTTCTTTCCCTAACGTTTGCACGCCTTCGCCCGTCAACGTGCACGCTCGGATGCCGCCGCTGTTTTCCTGATAACTTTCCTGTCGGCTCCTAACCCTCCTTGTCTCTCTCATCTTCTCCTGTCAAGTCCTTGCCATGTATGAGAATGTTTTAAAGTGCCCGACCCCCGGCTGCTCCGGACGGGGGCATGTCAATAGCAACAGGAACTCTCACCGCAGGTGAGTCAGCAAGCTGGTGCTAAAGCGGGTGCTGCAGGTGTCACTTATTATTTATAGTATATTTCATATAAAATATCATTTTACCAGTACGGTTGTCTCCAGCTGACGAGCCAAAGCCGCTCAGGCGCCTCGTCAGGCATCGCTAGCGTTATGTGGCACAGCCCCTCTGGGAGCGCTCAGACAAAGCAGCGCTAGCTAACGTAGCATCTGTTAGTGAGCCGCCGCAGCTCCGCACGGGCTTTCATGTCTGGCCGTCACCATGGAAACGCCCGCATAGCTGCGGGGGCCGATGTGGCGCTGGCTTTTCCCATGTTCAAATAGTCTACGTGGATGGTCAATTAGTGGCGAGCGGCCATATTGAGAGAAAGCTCTGATATGGTTTTGCAGCTTCCACGCACGGATTCAAAAGGAAACAAACACAAAAATGTTCTTTGGCAAATGAAATGTGTGTGCGTGTCCTTACGACCTCCTCACCCCCCCAGTCTGTCGGGCTGTCCCATCGCGGCGGCCGAGAAGATGGCAAAGGTGCACGAGAAGAGTCACGTGATGGACAGCGGCGGCAGCAGCAAGTCCAGTCAGACGTCCGACCGCGTCCTCAGGTAACGCCCGCTTCCCGGACGAGCGGCAAACGTAGATGGGCTCAACGCCGAGCGCGTTGTCTCGTCAGGCCCATGTGCTTCGTGAAGCAGCTGGAGATTCCTCAGTACGGCTACAAGAATAACGTTCCCACCAGCACGCCGCGATCCAACCTGGCCAAGGAGCTGGAGAAGTACTCCAAGACCAGCTACGACTACGGCGGCTACGAAGGCCAGCACGGCGGCTACGGCAAGAGGGGCCCGCTCGGCAAGTCCCACCACGGCCGGGATACCTCCCCCAAGGCATATGACGGTGAGCCAAGATTTCCAATTTGCTATTTGCAAAAGGTCAAAAGGTGCAGTAGCACCATCTACAGGATTGGAGTGAAATTGCAGCTAAATCTCTCGCCCTTCTGTGTTGCTATCTTGTGGCCCGTAGCCAAGCGGTACAGCAAGACGTCCAGCCCGGCCAGCAGCACCACCAGCAGCTACGCGCCCAGCAGCAGCAGCAGCAGCCTGAGCTGCGGCGGCGACCCAGGAGGTGACCTGGCTGGCGTCGGCTTGTCTCTGGGCGGCGGCGGCGGCGGCAGCAGCGCCAGCAGCACGTGCAGCAAAAGCAGCTTCGACTACACGCACGACATGGAGGCGGCTCACATGGCCGCCACCGCCATCCTCAATCTGTCCACCAGGTGTCGCGAGCTCCCGCACGCCGTGGGAGGGAAAATGCACGACATGATGATGCAGGTAGAGGGGCGGGGCCGCAGCCAGCTCATGTTAGCATCAACCGAGTCCCTAAAAGGCTATCTCTGATGTTTGCGTCAGAGCGGCGAGGGGGACCTGGACGAGGAGGAAGATGGCGGCGGGGTGGACGCGGGCGGGCAACCCGGCGGGCCGGAGGGCAGCGGGACGGTTCTGACGCCGCTGGAGCCCATGTCCCCGCAGCGCCAGGCCCTCCTCAACAGTCGCCGCTACCAGCTGAGCCAAGCCGACTGCTGGGACCTCCCGCTGGACTACACCAAGATCAAACGCGTGGACAAAGAGGTGAAGATGTGAGAACGCCCCTCGCCAGCAGAACCTTCATCTTGTGTCTGGTCCCACCAGGGCGACGAGCTGGACGCCTTCCACGAGCTGCTGGACGAGCAGCGCTACCCGGCCGAGGCCAGCGCCGCGCCCAGCCCCAAACACCTCAAGTACTCGCCCTGCAAGGAGCCCAAGAAGGAGATCCTCACGTAAGAAGGCCAATCCCGCCGGACGGGCGCTCGCCCTTTAACGCTCTTGTGCTTATCTCGCGCAGGCTGTCCGGCTGCCAGCTGGCCGACAAGAACCTTCGCGGGATGATGGCCTCCAACGCGCAAGAGCTCAGGTGAATGGGAAAGTTTGGTGTACTTTTGCAAATCTCCTCCATTTGAGTGCCGATAACGGCAAATGGCGGCGGTGTCCCTCAGGTGTCCCACGCCCGGCTGCGACGGATCGGGACACATCACGGGGAACTACGCCTCGCACCGCAGGTAACACAAGTTGCCGCCGTAACGTCTCGGCAGTTTGGTAAGCGCTCGTCCGCCCGTCCTTCAGCCTGTCCGGTTGCCCTCGAGCCAAGAAGAGCGGCATCAAAATCCTCCACAGCAAAGAAGACAAAGACGAGCAGGAGCCCATAAAGTGAGCGTCTTCGTTCTCGCCGAGTCAGCGGTATTTTTGCTAAATCTGAACGAGAGGTCTGCCGTGCAGGTGCCCGGTGCCAGGCTGCGACGGCCAAGGTCACGTGACGGGCAAGTACGCCTCCCACCGCAGCGCCTCGGGCTGCCCCCTGGCGGCCAAACGTCAGAAGGACAACCACGTGAACGGCGCTCAGCTGGCCTGGAAGTCCGGCAAGACGGACGGCATGACGTGTCCCACACCGGGCTGCGACGGCTCGGGCCACGTCAGCGGAAGCTTTCTGACCCACCGGAGGTGAGCCGTCCCCGCCGCGAGAGCGTTTGCATCCCGTCGCCGTGGCAACCGGCTGCAATCATGCGCGTCTTTTCGCTCCAGTCTCTCCGGTTGTCCCCGGGCATCCTCGGCCATGAAGAAGGCCAGGATGAGCGGCGTGGAAATGCTGACAATCAAGCAGAGAGCCAGCAAAGGTGAGACTCGAGCGGCCGGGAAAAAAAACGGCATTTGTGCTTCTCGTTTTTTGTTCTTTTTTCATCCGCAGGCATTGAAAACGACGAGGAAATCAAACAGCTGGATGAAGAAATCAAAGATATCAACGAGTCCAACAATCAAGTGGAGTCGGATATGATTAAGCTGAGGACGCAAGTAAGAAATGTTTCACTTCAGGCTTCAAGAAAATGGGATTGATTGATTGATTGATTGATTGATTGATTGATTGATTGATTGATTGATTGATTGATTGATTGATTGATTGATTGATTTGCCGACCTCGTGCAAGATCACCACCATGGAGAGCAGCCTGAGGTCCATGGAGGAGGAGAACAAGGTGATGGAGGAGCAGAACGATTCGCTGCTGCACGAGCTGGCCAACCTCAGCCAGTCGCTCATCAACAGCCTGGCCAACATCCAACTGCCGCACATGGTAACCACGGCAACCGTCCATCTGTCTCGAGGTGTTTCCCAAACGTCGCTTCTCTGCCGCCAGGAGCCGATGAACGAGCAAAACTTTGACACCTACGTGAGCGCTCTGACGGACATGTACAGCCACCAGGACCAGTACCAGAGCCCGGAGAGTAAGGCGCTGCTGGAGAACATCCGACAGGCCGTGCAGGGCATCCAAGTGTAGCCCCGCCCACAACGCAAGCAAAAGGTTGTTTTTATCATTATTGATTTTTTTTTTTTTGCTGCTGCTGCTGCTGCTGCTGCTGTAAGCTACCGTCGCTCTGCTATCACATTCATGCTGTCACCACTTTTTTTTTTTTTTTTTTAAATCGTCTGGCTGTTTGGATTCAACGTCCAACTTTTGTACATTTTCATATGACCTGATATAATGTGACGTACAGCTGCTAATGTATTTATCTATTGATTGATTGATTGATTGATTGATGGTCAACGTGAAGCGCAATCAAAGCCGGAGAGAAGAGTTCAAGGCCAAGTGTAGGAGACAATCTGCCACTCATTGATTGATTGATAGCTCCATTGATCGATCGATTGGTCAACGAGCCGCGTGAACGAGCTGGTAGGACAGCAATATTGGCATGATTTATTCAGATGCAATCTATATTTAAAAAAAAAAAAGTTTGGGTATATGCAATTTCCTATGAATTCAACTATCATTGATCGCCGATTGATTGATGTTTTTACTGGTTTTGTAATCCACTTTGACTACGAACACACAGCGACGCCTTTGTTTCCATCTTTTCATGTTTTACGTGTGCGTGTTTGCGTGGAGGTGGAGGAGGGGGTGGGGATGGGGGGGCTGACTGGACTTACAGGGTCACACACACACACACACACACACACACACATACACACCGCTCATTGTACATTTGCACTCATCGTCCACCCAGCAGACTTTTTCCTGACATGCATGCACTTTATCGGGGCTCGTCTGAACACGTCAAGAAAAAAAAGAAAAAAAAAGTAAAGTGTTGACTTCTGCGTCAAAAAGCAGACATTTCAGTTGTATGTGGGAGAAAGAAAGAAAAAAAAAACACACACATTGACTATGTTTGGAATTGTCTATCGACTGCAGTGGTGCCTTGAGATGCAAGTTTGATTCAATCCTGACCGTACTCCTAACTAGAAGCACTCAAACGCAAATCTTTTTTCTCATTGAAATGAATACAAAAGTGATCAATTCACATTGCATTAATGAAATGCAACTCCTTCTGTTGTTCCCACTTTGGCCACGGGGGGGCAGTACAACACTTATATTAGTTATTATTCTATGCAGAGGATAAAGAATGAACGACTCTGTACTGTTCTTTTGTCTTTCTACATGTGTTGCTGCACCGTATGGATTCTACCAATCGCTAAATGATGGCTTGTATCTCGAAAAAAACTCGCAACTCAAGGCACCGCTGTATTTCTAATCAAGTGAACAAAGAGAGCCAATGTACCTTTTTCTAACAATCAGCACCTCATTTTTCATATCCTTTTTACTGTATTTTGCATTGTTACATCATTTTGCAGGTGTCCCGAGTTTTTCGGAGAATATTGTTGACATTATTTTCACGTGGTAAAGATGAATCGTGTTTCTTCAGTGTTGGAAAAACAAAATGATGAACTTGGCCATGATGCGTCAACCTTCAGCGGGAGCTTGTGAAATTTGTCTTATGACCTACTAGAGATTGAGAAGCTATTTGAGCAATACTAGCAGATGGAAGAAATGCTCAAAGAGTTTCTCCAACCAGCGGCTGTCAGATGCTCTGCATCGAAAGGGACATCGAAATGTCTTCAAGTTCTACAAGACCAGAAGATGAAAGCACAATTCAAAGACAGACGTTAGACTAGATGTTCATCACATGTACAAACTACTGACCATGAACAAATGCATACAGTATTATTAAAAAAAAAAAAAGAAAGTGAAATGCTGATTTTCTTTGCAGGACTGTCAAAAGATTTTTTTAAATGCATTGTTCCTTTTATGTTTTTTGTTGTCACTTGGAGGATTTGGCGGCTTTCCATGCACATAGCATGAGTTCTGTTTGTCTTTTCTGCTGCGTATAGAACTCATGAGTTGCTACATGCTACTTTCATTTCAATGGTGAAAATTTTTATATATACATATATATTTATCATGATGGTGTTTGACATCTCTTGCTCTTCGGAATAAATCTTGTGTTGCAACTCAGATTGTCACCTCTTCTTAGGTCAAAGAGGGCCTCACACAAATTAACCAACTGTTGAAATAATGAAATACATATTGAAATAAGTGAACTACTTAAAAAATGAATTTATAAATACTCAAATAGTTATATAAGTCATTAAATGCGAAACGAATAATTCGGAAAAAAAATCGATAAAATGAACAAGGAGGTCGTTATGAGACGCCATACGCAGAAACCTCCGCTAGAGGGCGCTACATAAAAACCAACAGCAACGACTCAGGCCGTTTCCCTCCATTGTTGTACTTCCGCGTCAACGACACGCCTTTTCCGGTTTCTCGAAAACGTGCCAACTTTCAAGGGGATCTCTTCTTTTGGACTTCCGTGGAGTTCGGGGCGCTAAGCATGGTCAAGTGTGTTGTTTCCGGGTGTCCGAACCGCATGCTCAACGGTAACCGGGGCGCCTTGAGCCGACCGCCGAAGAGGTTCTTCCCGTTCCCCAAAGACCCGGCGCGGGTCAAGGTAGCCACACGTGACTGCATCCCAAAACAAACACACCCTAAATAGGTACTTTTGCCCCAATATTAACATTCGTTCTAGCGATTTTAGCTGCGGTGCTAACTTTTGCATGGATTCTCTTCGCCTTGTAGTGTTAGCATGTTTGCTAACGGTGGCTGAGGACTTCCCAACCCCAGTGATATTTGGACCTTTTGTTTACCTCTTAAAAGTCAACTAGCTTGCACAAGTTTGCACTCTTGAAGTAGCTTAAAGTGTCATCGTCTTATTTGCAAGATACAAGTCTCCTCCAATTAAACTGAGTCTTAGCCAAAATCAGGTTTTCAAAGTGATGCCGATGATGATGATGTTGTTTAGGTATGGCTGGCTGCCCTGCGAGAGACAGACAAGCAGGAAGCGTCGGAGCAGCACTTGATCTGCGAGGAGCACTTCCTGCCGGAGGACATCTCCAGGAACGGCGTCAACAGCGACGCCATCCCCATCATGCCGCCCTACCTGGACGGTTCCCTCGGGGGCATCAGTCCCTGGGGGGCCGAGTCGTCGGAGGACGACGACCAGTGGGGCGTCTCAGACGCTGGCGATGATGAAGAAGAGGAGGAAGAGATGGAGGAAGAGATGGAGGAAGAGATGAAGGAAGAGATGAAGGAAGAGATGGAGGAAGAGATGGAGGAAGATGGAAGTGGTGCTCCTCCTGAAGCTCCGTCTCCACAACCTCCTCAGCAGGTCAATTCTTCATATTCGTCACTGGTGTAGACTAAGAAGAGTTGTAGGTGATTAACGCTTAGAGCATAGTTAGATTGCAATATTTTGAACTCTTCTTCCTTTCAGGTGCCAAGTCCAACCTTGCATGAGCTTCCAAAAGTGATCAAAACAAGGTAAGCATTTACTTGTGAATAGAGACCGACCGCCATAAATAGAAAGTCTTGTGCAAAGTTTGAGGCATTCTTTGCTTTATTTTGTTTGAAATTTTTATTTTACAGTGTAGACATTCAATGCAAAGAGGATCTTCAGACAAAGAAGCCATCCAAAAATGGTGTGTGTTGTCCTTTCATTTAAGTATGGTAACTAAAGATTTTTTTTTTTTTTTTTCAGTTGTATCATTGTGTCATCCTCATGTGTCCTCTTTCCAGACATGTCCTTGGTGCTGCTTACCCGGCGCTTCCTGGAGCTCCTGCTAGCGTCTCCAGACAGTTGGCTGGACCTCCACCAGGCGGCCAGCAGGCTGCAGACCCGCAAGTGTGACGTCTACGACGTCGTCGGCGTGCTGGAGAGCATCAGCGTGGTCCAGAGGAAGTCCCGCAGGGTCAAGTGGATGTGAGTACACGTGTGAGTGTGCACCCAATGATGACAAAGTCCAAAATACAATTGTTGTGGCCCATCCAGAGGACAGTGTCCAATCTCCCACTTCCTTTGGAAAACTGAGGAGAAATTCAAGAAGGAGCTAGAGAACCTGAAGCTGGAGGAGAGCACACTGGACAGCCTCATCAAGAACTGCGCACAGCAACTCTTTGACATGACGGACAATGAAGAAAACGCACGATATCCTTTGCAGCCTCCTAGCAAAGTACAACGACATGATTTGAAAAATGAAAGTCAGCCGTAATGTTTGTCTTAACTCGCATGCGCACGGCGGCCTACGTCACGCACGAGGACGTTAGCCAGCTCGCCACCTTCCAGGAGCAGACGGTGATTGTCATCAAAGCGCCGGAGGAAACCAAGCTGGAAGTCCCGGCGCCCACAGAGGTAAACATTTTCAGAAATGTGCCTCATCCAGCATTTGTCATGTTCATTGTGTGCTGCAGGACAACATCAAGGTGCACCTGAAAGGCGGCAACGGTCCCATCATGGTGATGACTTGCGACCTGGGCACGGGGGGCGTGCCAGTCAAGGAAGAGATGAGTGGCTGCTTCATGACGCTGGAGGAAAGTCGCATACAGACTCAAACATTGCACACGCACAAGAGCGTCCAGTAGGAGAGGATTTTTTTGGGGATCCCGTCTATCCGAGGCGAGACCAATCGGACTTGTTGCTTTTGTAAACAAACATTTGCCACTGGAGCCTGAAAAAGGGAGAAACACCAGTGGTTCGACATTCATCTACTATGTTCTTGTGACTTTTTTTGTGTCAATATCCGCTGACAGAACTCATTCTTGCAAAATCTCAATATTATTATTTATTACACACATGGATTTTAGTACAGATTTGAGCAAGGATCGTGGAAGTTGAAATTATTATTTTGTTACAAGCCATATATAATGACCCGGTGGGCCAGGTCTGGCTCTTGAGTTTGACCCCTGTGCCTTAGCAGCGACAAAGTGGGCGAAAGTTTTGCTTAAACGGAAACTTGTCATGTGGTTCAGGATGCACATTTTTCATAAAGAGCCACCTTCATCATCAAACTGACGTGCGCTTCGCGAAGAGCTTTCTTTGTATTCTACACCACATGGTCTGCATTATATTTGTTTCATCTTATTTTGATAAGAATGTAAATAAAACATTCAATTCTAACTAAGGTGTGAATTTCTGTTATTTGGCTCAGTAACATCACTGAAGGTACACTGTAAAGTTGTCCTGTACTAGCGATCTAAAGCCTTTTTTAACATCCATACTATTGTTTATTCAATTACAGACAATTTTGTGATCTTTTTAATTGTTTATATTTTGTCATGCTTCAATCTTATTTTTTCTAATCATTATTATAGTTAACTAAAAACTAAATTGCGTGATTTTTGAAATACGGATAAAAATTATAATTATTCTTTTCAAATTTAAACCATTTTGTTTCCGGTCGTCTCATCGCGGATTATGAGCCTCTCGCGATACCTTGACGAAGAGATCCAACGTTCTCTCGCGATACTTTACCCTCACGCAGCTGTGCATGAATGCCACTCTCGCGATGTTCCGGTCTCTTCCTTGGCCGTCGTTGACTGAGGTTGGTTGTGACTTCATGGCTGGATGGACTATTTTGCCCGATAATGTGGCAAAATAAGCTTTAATGGACACGGTTTTGTCTCGTCCACATTCGTACATGCATGATGGCTTAGATTGAGCGCTTTGTGACGACGGATTGCAGTTTTAGAAGACACAACGAAGCGTGGTTGACTCGCTCGGTTGAATGCTGGATCCGCCGAGCAGGCCGTGCGTGCATGTGTTCGCTTATAACAGCGACTTTGGAGACCGGAGCGTGGATACCCGATAGCGCATTTCCCCCTATACAAGTCGCTGATTTAAACTTTATAAAGTGCTACTGGTAAAAGTATTTTCGCATCAGGATTTGTTTAGCGTTGCCAAGCTCCTCGTCGCAGCGTTAGCTTAGCAATATGGCTAACTGCCTCAACTCCTTCAAGGTATAGCGTGTACATTATTGACGATCAAATAATGTTGTAGTACTCAGGTTAGAATTCGGAATCGGTGTGTGCGGTGCCTTGCTCACTGTTTGAAATCCAAATCTCTGAACGTGGTTGTTTTGTTTGCAGAGACAACGGCCATGTTCAGCACGAGTGCTAAGATAGTGAAGCCAAATGGCGAAAAACCAGACGAGTTTGAGTCTGGGATTTCCCAGGTAAGCGGTAGAGTCAGACATATCTGTTAAAGGTGATTCCAGGTCTAACAATGAAGTATTTATATGAGATGTTGTGCTTTGTCTTGTGCCCCTGAAGGCTCTTCTCGAGCTGGAGATGAACTCTGACCTCAAGGCGCAGCTCAGAGAACTCAACATCACAGCAGCAAAGGTGAAAATGAATATCTAGTATGACAAACAAAATGTGGATTTAGTGTCATTTTCGTTTGCATGCTGTTAATTCGACGTGGACACCCAGTGAGCTGGTCTCCTGGCTCTGTCCTGGTGGCACATGGGAGCGTAGCTTCGTGCTAGGACGTATATTCCCCTTCCACAACGTCGCAGAAAAGGTTGCGTCCCCGACTTTTGTCGGCGAGGATGAACGTCCTGCATATTCCTACAACTTCCCAGAGTCCTTTTGGGGCCCTTACTGGGGAGCCAAACCATGCAGCGCACATCCCCCATACTGCCGTATGATGTTTGAATTTGTGACTAATTGTTTGATGTTCTCAACAGGAAATTGAGGTTTCGGGGAACAAGAAAGCAATCATCATCTTCGTTCCCGTTCCTCAGCTGAAGTCCTTCCAGAAGATTCAAGTGCGCCTGGTCAGGGAGCTGGAAAAGAAATTCAGCGGCAAGCATGTAGTCTTCATTGCGCAGGTTAGCTAGTTGGCTTTTTTTAGAAAACGCTCCTCGCATCAAATTTGTTTGAACCGACGTTGACATCCAGTGAGCTGGTCTCCTGGCTCTGTCCCGGTGGCGTACGGGAGCGTAGCCTCGCGCTAAGACGTACATTCCCCTTCCACCACGTCGCACAAAAAGTTGCGTCCCCGACTTTGTCGGCGAGGATGAACGTTCTGCATATTCCTACAACTTCCCAGAGTCCCTTTGGGGCCCTTACTGGGGAGCCAAACCATGCAGTGCACATTTGACACAACCTTCCAAAAAATCCAATTGGATATAAAAATGTCAGGAATGAAGACAGTTATGTTTGTGTGCTTGATTGAGCGACTGTTGTCTTTCAGAGGAGAATTCTGCCTAAACCCACCCGGAAAAGTCGCATCAAGAATAAGCAGAAGCGACCCAGAAGGTGAGCGCAAATATTTTCGCGGTGGTGACTCTGACGTGGACACCCAGTGAGCTGGTCTCCTGGCTCTGTCCTGGTGGCACATGGGAGCGTAGCTTCGCGCTAAGACGTATATTCCCCTTCCACAACGTCGCACAAAAAGTTGCGTCCCCGACTTTGTTCGGCGAGGATGAACGTCCTGCATATTCCTACAACTTCCCAGAGCCCCTTAGGGCTGTGTTACTGGGGAGCCAAACCATGCAGTGCACATTTTGAAGCCTCAAACACTCGCCTTGATGTTCAAAAACTCATCCGCACGCTTCTTTTGCTGCGGTTTCATCCAGCCGCACGCTGACGTCCGTTCACGACGCCATCTTGGAGGACCTGGTGTTCCCTAGCGAGATTGTGGGCAAGAGAATCCGCGTCAAGCTGGACAGCAGTCGACTCATCAAGGTCCACCTGGACAAGGCGCAGCAGATCAACGTGGAGCACAAAGTACGTGACCCGTAGCGGCGAGCCCATCGGCCAGTTCTGATCCGACGCGGACATCCAGGGAGTTTCTCCCTGGCTCTGTCGCTGTGGCGTATGGGAGCGTAGCCTCGTGCTATGACGTACATTCCCTTTCCACCGCGTCGCAGAAAAAGTTGCGTCCCCGACTTTTGTCGGTGAGGATGAACGTCCAGCATATTCCTACAACTTCCCAGAGTCCTTTTGGGGCCATTACTGGGGAGCCAAACCATGCAGTGCACATTTGATTATTGTATTGTATTCATGCATTTATTTCTTTTCTAGCCTTTAGCGGTTTGTCATCAAATGTGTCTCATGGTTTCAGGTGGAAACGTTCGCCGGCGTCTACAAGAAGCTCACAGGCAAAGAAGTCGTCTTTGAATTCCCCGAATACCAGCTCTAAATGCACATGGCAAAATAAATTTGTGTTCTGTTCAAACGTTGGCTCTTGTCTCATTGCTTATCACGCCACTTGGCTAGGACTCATGGACTCGTGCACCCTGGTCCTTCTGGCTTGCTCTTTTTTTTTTATCATTTGGGAAATGAACTTACTTTACTTGCATTTGGCACTGACTACAAATTGTTCAGCTTTGCCGTAAACAAAGTTTGAATTTCCACCCATCATGTTCATTGAAAGATGTGCAGTACCAACATCCGCCGCTCGGTGGCACTGTTCAGACTTTCAAAGTTGCCTTTTTGCTCGAAAAGACCCTGCTGGCCTTCTAGATGTGATGTTACATGATTGCCATCATCGCAACAAAAAATGAAATAGTGTCATCGTAAGATCAAGAAGGAAACTGCCGTTGGTTCGCGCGATCACGTGACTGGTGGAGAGCTGTTGGGCGGGGCTGAGGTAACCCGACACTGTCGTGCACGCGCTCGTGCGGCCTAGTGATGTGCATTCCAGTTCTTTTAAGTGAACTGAATCTTAAACACCACTTCTTGTATGCGCGTTTTCTCCAAGCTAACGGCTAACGTGATTGCATGAAGGGATGCGCCGTTATTTCTTCATTGAAGGGCGGCATGGAAATACAATTCACTCGTATACCATTAGGTGCTTTGTATGACCACCCAAAAGAAATTCGAAATTTCTGTGCCACAGTGGACGAATGGAATAATATTGGTCTGGAGTACAGGAGAGGCGGGTTCGAGTCCCGCTCCGTGTAACATTTAGAAATTTTACGGAATAATGTGCAAGACTCGACAGAATCCGAGGCAAAGAGTCCTGCTTTGTAATATATTATGTGTATAGACTTACACAAAGCCATGTGTGAGATTCGAACTCGGTTTTCCTGAACTCAAGGCAAAAGCTTTAACCACAAGACCATCACTGGATCTTAGAATGATTAAGAAATTTTCTGTATTTGTAGATCAGTCGACCTATTCACGTTAAATACATAAATATTTTTCGAAATTTTCATGGCAATGTGGCCGAATGGTATAACACTTGGCCTGGTACTCAGTCGACCAGGGTTCGAGACCCGCTATGTCCAACATTTACAAATTAAAGAGAGCGATGGCCAAGATTCGAACCCGAATCGCCGGAACTAAAGGTAAGAGCTTGAACCACCAGACCATCTGTATATCTTACAATAGCGTGGCAGTTGTTCTGTATTTGTAGATCAGTCGTGCCATGAACGTTAAATACATAATAAAAATTCGAAATTTTCACGGCAATGTGGCCGAATGGTATAACACTTGGCCCGGTACTCAGTCGACCAGGGTTCGAGACCAGCTCTGTCCAACATTTTCAAATTAAAGAGAGCGATGGCCAAGATTCGAACCCGAGTCTCCTGAACTCGAGGCAAAACCTTTATCCATTCGGCCACCTCAGACACAAGTGAGCTTCCTCGCTTCTTTGTACTTAGTGTCACCTTAGACCTTTTACGTCAATGTTTGGATACTCATACTATGAATACGAACAAACCTGCTAACATTTCCAAGCCAGCTCTGGTCGAATGGTTAACGCCATTGCCTCCGATGCAATAAAACCGTGGTTCGAGACCCGACTCTACCTAAGTGTTGCACTTCGCCATTTTCCCTTGCTTTTTTTTTTTCGCCCGTTTGCTTGTTAATGACGTCATCACAAAATGACTATATAAGACGTCACAAACGCGACAATCGGTCTCTTGTTCATTTTTGACAGCGTCACGTCGTGCTGCTCCGCCGGCTGCGCAGCGCCCTTTTGCACAACATGCTGCATTTCAAAGGTAAGTCTTCACTATTCCTTAACCTTTTCAAACTAACTGCTTTTGCTCTCTTTCAGCGTCAACTTGCACTTTGGACGTGCATACACCTTGCTACCATGCAAGCTAAAAAGCGAGCGTTGGCAGAAAACATCTCCGACCTTCAATTGCATCAAACGCAGTTTTACTGCCCAAGGTAAGACCAAACGTTTGCAGAAATTCACAACAGAATCTAATCAAATTGTCTAATCTGTCTACAGGTGCGACTCTTCCAAACGAGCCAGCCTCAAGTAACCTACTTTCTGTTCGATTAATGTGGATTTAATCAACTGCATCTAACTGTCCATTTCTGTCCTCAGGTCTGCATCTGCGACAGAAGACCCAGATTGACTGCAAAAAGGCAAAAAACCCGTTTTTTATTTGAAGGACAATTGACTAAAGTACTTAATTTTTTTATTTTTTTTGTCTGCAGGTTTCAAAATGGCCGGCCGGCTTGCAGTCCTGAGAGCCCCGACCGACTTCATGAGACGTTTGCAAGTCTGCTCTTGCTATCAAACAAGCTCGTATGACTAAAAATGTATCACTCTGTGGGTTACAACGTTACCTTGTCTTTCAGGCCAACGAACTGCGGTTGGAGAGACGTTCAGAGCTGTTCCTGCCTGCGTTCTTCATTGGTGAAACACATGTACACTCATACCTGAACAATTGTTTGACCAATTGATTTCAGCGTCTGCATTCTCTTCCCGTTTCGTCCACCAGGTGGAGGCAAAGGACCTGGTACCAGTCCGTTGCATGGATTGAAGTCAAAGCGCCAGGTTTGAAACGATTGCAATGACAAATTTGACAAATCAAAGTGCTTGACCAGTTCGTTGTTTCAGGTGGTGCTGGTCCAGGCAGTCAGGAAACAAGGAGTCATGATCTTCCAGTCCTGGCAGGTGACTAAACCTTGCAAATGTAGCATGGTAAGAACACTAACCTGCTTTTTCTTTGTCTCAATGCAGTTCAGCTTCCAGTAGGAGTGCCGCAAAGACCCTCCCGCCACCTGCTGGGCCAAGAAATTCTCCGGAACCATGCCAAAGAGGTTTCAAGGCTGTTTCCATTTTCAGTGTTGCAAATCAACTTGCTTGACTGTTTCCGCATTTGTGTGCAGGTGTCAGTCCAGGAGAGGATCTGCAACATTTCAAGAGCTTGGCCTGATGTTTCTCATCTAATAAAGGTCTTCAGCAGAAAGTTCCTGTCTACAGTTAAAAATAAAAATGGTAACCCTAAATGGAGTCAATGTTCCTTCTTTCCAGGCAGGAGTGGCAAATCCTGGTCCAGAAAGTGAAAAACCTGCCAGTTTGCCTCCATTCACCTGCCAGTGGCGTAGAAGCACCTGTGGCTCAAGCCAAACTGTAGCAGGAGAGTCACTTTCTGGACTTGGATTTTCCCCCTGTGGTTGTTGCAGGTGAAATGAGCCATTCCTGGTATGTGACTTGCTGAAAGCTTCAAGTCACATTTTTTTGGCGGGGCTTCCTTCTTGCTGCCTGGAGAGCCCTCTGCTGGTAAGAGAAGGAAAGTACATTTCATTTCAGCCACCATGTTCCAAAATGTGAATGATTCTTTTTGTGTCCAGGGTGGTGCACGATCAAGTACCTGCTTGCAGCGGTGGCCAAGGATCAGAGCACAGCAGCATGCTGGCAACACGTACGTTTTTGTTGCGTCCTTGCCTCCAAGTCAACCTGAGAAGTAGACAATATTTGCACTTAAGGTAATATGCTCATCACTGCACAGTCCCCATGACACCTTGGTTCCAATTTTTTTTGTTTGTTTTCCTGACAGGTCGCAAGGAACAAGAGCAGCCTTCTGGTAATGCAGCTCTCAATACTTGATGCCATGAACAACAAATCTTGCCCACTGGTGCGTTTCATGCCAAACTTTTACCTGCACTAAACGTTGACCTTTACTTTAGGCTTACAGGTTTCTTTTTGTCTTACCTCCAGGCGCAGACTCCTCATCCAACTGGCCGACCACTTCACCGCTCGTCCCACCGGCCGACCACTTCGCCACTCGTCCCACTGGCCAACCACTTCACCACTCGTCCCACTGGCCGACCACTTGGCACCGAGCAGACTACCATGCAACTTCTATTTTGTGATTGAATGTTTACTCTGCAAAAGAAATAAAGTTTGATTACAAAGAACACTGAAACTCTTAACTCTTTATTCTCAACTTTAAAAATATCTTAATTTAAAGAAAAAAAAAAAAAAAAAAAACCTAAAAAAAATTTCTGATTTTTTTTTTTTCCTGATTTTTTTTTTCCTGGAATTTTTTCCAGAATTTTTTTTTCTGAATTTTTTCCCCCCGTATTTTTTTGAATTGAGGCGGGTCAAAGCTGGAATACTGCTTCATGATTGGCTGAGGGGTCAGAAAGTGGGTGGGGCAATGAGAATGAAGGTCAGCGATTGGCTGAGAAGTGGGCGTGGTTATGCAAATTAAGGGTCATGTGATTGGTGGAATATTAAGTGGGCGTGGTCTTATTAATTTGAAGCAATCTGATTGGTCAGAGTAGCAAATACTGCTTTCTGATTGGCTGTTGGAAAAGTGGGCGTGGTTATGCAAATTTGTGCTGCGCTGTGATTGGTCAGACTGAATTTGGGTAGAAGTAGGAGGCGGGGAAAGTGACACTTAGGTTTTTTAAGGCAGTTTTCCGTCTTGAGGTGAGCGTTGTCCTTGTGTCACTGCCATGGACAAGGGTTTTTGACTGTTACTCTCCATCTCACATGACTCAACGTGACAGGAGTCCTGTGAAATGGAGAGTAACAGTCAAAAACCCATGTCCATGGCAGTGACGGAAGGACAACGCTCACCTCAAGACTGAAGACTGCCTTTGAAAACCTAAGTGCCATTGCACAACCACCAAGCATGAACATTTTCCAATGAGTGAAGCAAATTTGCTCATAATACTTGCATTCCAGTTGATTGATTTATATGACAGAAAAGCAGTTTGACAACATTTGAGCAGTCAATGTTTGTGTGAGACTAATATAGTTGCACTCAAACATTGGCATTGACAGGACTTGCATGGAAGCAGCTTAAGTGTTTGATGAGCTCAGGTGAGATGTCACCTACTTCTGATGACACGAGTGCCACTCACGAGGGGGTGACGGGATTGGAAGGTGAGCACATTGAAACAGCTGACATCTCTCACCGGGACAAAAACTAAGTGCCAGCTACTGCCTAACATCATCACACACTTTTGGATGTGTTTTTCCAATGACATTGATGCAAACCAAGTTAGTTGAGTACAAATCAAATGTATATTTCTGACTAACCTGGTTTGCATGAATGTCATTGAAAACACATCTAGAGGTGTTTGATGTTTAAGTTGTGCAGTAGCACAGTGGCACTTAGTTTGCCATTAGAAGTGACATGCAATGAGCACTTCAACCAAGGTTTCAAAGTCCTCAAACTGAAAAGACTCGTTTTATGTGCTAAATGTTCTTTTTGTTAAACTATTGCCTTGGCAGCTTTAATGATGCACTCTCCTATTTTTAACACTTTATTTAACATCGAATATCACAAACTATGAAAGGACCGAAACAGCAAGAGAATACTCAACTATAGAGCATTGGCGCCCTCTGCGGGAAACATGTTGTACTGCACCCACCCCACACAATGCCATGTCTTGACCACAACTTCTGAAACTAATGGCCGGCCCATCTGCTGTTACCCACTACCTAATTCACCTGGAAACCGTCAAATAACTCAAAGCACGCATTAAATTATCTTTACAAAATAATATTACGTCTCAGACTTGTTGATGATCTTCTCTAGTCACCGAAGGAATAATACTCCCTATAAAAAAGAAGGAAACACAACATGCAGTACCTTTCGAAAATATGTTGGCGTCTAGATGTTCTGATAGACGACCAGCAACCGACGTTGAGCCTCAACTCTTGGAGTTTGGACATCAGCTTTTGCGTGGAAAACATACAAAACAACATGGAGGTCAAACGCCTTTTCCTAATTAACGTTTGATCGACAGCTGAGTGGGACTTGTGGGCGGGGACGCTGACAAGCCACCTTTGTTGATATTGTTCTACGATAGCTAGCAAGCAACAAACAAACTCGAGGAGCCCGTGCCAAACAAAGAATTTGACTTCGATACATCACAGCTTCTGTTCAACATTTAAGTGACTAACAACACTCAGGATATGTGTGAAAAATGACAAATATTCTCAACCATCCCCTGATTTTAAACTTCCAAAAAAAAACTGCCCGTTTATGGGCCAAATGTTCTTTTTGTTAAACAATTTCCTTGACAGCTTTAATGATACACTCTCTTATTTTTAAGGCTTTACTTAACATCGAATATCACAAACTATGAAAGGACCGAAACAGTGACAGAATACTCAACTATAGAGCATTAGCGCCCTCTGCGGGAAACATGTTGTACTGCACCCACCCCACATAATGTCTTTTGACCACAACTTCTGAAACTAATGGCCGGCCCATCTGCTGTTACCCACTACCTAATTCACCTGGAAACCGTAAAATAAGTCAAAGCACGCATTAAATTATCGTTACAAAATAATATTACGTCTCATTTGACTTGTCTAGTCTTCTCTCTCTTGTCTTTCTCTAGTCACCGAAGGGATAATACTCCATATAAAAAAAGAAGGAAACACAACATGCAGTACCTTTCGAAAATATGTTGGCGTCTAGATCAGTGGTTCTTAACCTGGGTCCGATCGAACCCTAGGGGTTCGGTGAGTCGGCTTCAGGGGTTCGGCAGAGCTGGTATGTCATTGCCCCGCCCCCGCCCCGCCCTTGCCCCGCCCCCCTGTCTGCGGATGGCCGAACACACCGGTAGCACCCCCCCCCACCCCCCACCCCGCAGCGGATGGACGAACACATGTGAATGCACATATGAACCTGATGGGGTTCGGTACCTCCAAAAAGGTTAAGAACCACTGCACTAACACAAGGCCACTGAGCTGGTAAACATTATTGTATAGTGGTATAACACTTATAGTAGTTTTTATTTAAAAACTACTATAAGTGTTATACTACTATATACTTACTATACAATAGTGTTTACCAGCTCAGTAACTGAAAAAAGAACGAATCACTTTCGGAAGTTATTTGTTCACTCTCGTTCACTGAAAAGAAACGTTCTTTTGAACGAATCGTTCACTCACGAGCCAACACTAGTGCGGCCCTCCCACTTGTAACGTTCACCAGAGGAGAGCACTTGACTTCTCACTCACCAGCACCATGCGCAACAGAAAACATCTGTAATTATTAATAATCATGACTTTTGGGCGCTCGCCGAGGATCATCTCCACTTTTTAAAGAGTCCGACATGGAGGCCGTGAGCGCATGGAGCCCTCAGCAAGTTCTAGACTGGATGAGAGGTAAGAAGAGCGAGCAACATTGCAAATCATCAACTTACCTCACTGACGACTGCACGCGCAAATCATGCAAGAACGTAATCAAGTCGATGCATGTTTTTATCTGTTGGAAGTCAGCAGCTCCTACTCCCCATGTTGGCATTCGGGGCAGCTCGCATATTTTGTGGCGTAAAACAAGAATTCACGCTCGAATTTAGACTTGCTGTACACAGTGGACTCACACAAACAACGCGCTAGTTTTCTTTTGTCATTTGAACCGTCAAAGTGGTTCTTATGCTTGTCAAGTCATTGGCTGAGCAACAGGCTGCAGGCAGGGGTGTAGCCAATTAGCCCACTGTGACGTCACACAGGTTGTGTCTCTCCATATGCTAATGAGCAGTGGTGTGTCTGAGAATGAACAAAACCGTCAAACGTCTCTTGTTTGATCACATGAGCCGGGACCAGCTCGGCGTGTCGGGACCCATCGACATGTTGCAGCTCGCACGACGAGCCAATCAGCTGGCGGCCTCCGCCCTGTTGAGTGACAGACATCCGCCATGTCTTCCACTCGTAAGGGATGGACAGATGCTATTGTAATTTCCACTGGAAGGAGTCCAAATTCTAACCGAAACTCTGGAGTTTGGACTCGCGCTGGAAGGAGGAGGATCCGCACTGGCTTGTTTGTTCAGTGGGAGGATAAAATGGAAAAGGCGACACCATTAACAGAGAAAGACACTTCTTTGCTGAGGATAAAGTATAAACGCCTCTGGCTATTGACGCTCACTTCCTGCTAGCAAAGGTGCACGCCACTCGAGGAAAAGCTTTTCCTCTTGAATGTTGTTGTCTGCACTAAGTCGGTCAGCACTGGCGAGCACATGCGATTAGAAGTAGGCCGTCAGTTGAGTTGTTGATATTTGCTCAATGATTAACCGGCAGCCGCCCTTTGCTCACGTGCCTGACCTGACCCTTTGCTGTTGTTTTTGTTGCGGCCCAGGCCTGGATGACAGCTTGCAACAATACCTCCCGGCCTTTAGGTGGCAGCAGGTGGATGGGGAGAAGCTTCTGAAGATGACACACCAGGAACTGAGCACGCTGGGCGTGCTCAAGGTGGGCCATCAGGAGCTCCTGCTGGAAGCCGTCGACCTGCTCTGTGCGCTGGTACGCCGTCGTCACGTTAGAAAGCAAATCGGGTCAGTCGCTGATGACGTCTCTCGTTGTTGGAAGAACAACGGCGTGGAGTCGGACAAGCTGAAGACGCTGGTGGGACGGATGAGGCTGGCTCACCGCGACCTGGGCGGGGCCGTGTCGCAGCGCCGCAAGAACCCCGCCTACGGCAGCAGCGCCGCCCACCGGCCTTCCAACGACTTCCTCACCACCGTGGTGGAGCTCATCGCCGCCGCCAAGAGTCTGCTGGCCTGGATGGACAGGTGTGTGATGATGAGGGTCAAACCTCCGAGGCGCTCGGGCAAATGCGCTAACCGCTAGCTCACTGTGCTACACGAGCCAAACACACACGGGATACTTTTACCGAATTCCAAAGATTTTACCACCCTAATAACTGTCACTCCAACTTTGACACAGCAGCTCATTACACACTTGCGCACACACACACACACACGCCTTCATGCGCCTTTCCCAGGTGAGGCTTGTACGGGCCTGAAGAACATTCCCAACGTTTGACACGCGTCGCTGTTGTTTACATTTCATTCGTGGTCCATTCGACCGAGTGAGACGTCTGTCGTGAGCAATCTGTGATGATAAGAAAATAAACATGCCTGGCAGCGTGGAGAAAGTTGTTTTCTTTTCTCTCTCGGCCCAATGTCAATAAATGATGTTGTTTGCAGGACTCCCCTGACAAGCGCCAGCGACTTCACGTCCACAAAAAGCAACATCGTCCAACTGTGTCTGGAGCTCACCTCCACCGTCCAGAAGGTTGCTCGGACCTGGCTCTCTTTGATTTGCTTCATTTTCTGCACTTGAATGACGTTGGAGCTTGTTTTCTAATCCTAATAACGTTCACGAGCCTTTTTAATCTCGTTGTTGGTCAAAGTTCGCCGAAGCCGCCCACCACCCTCACTCATGTTTGTGTTTTGTCCTCACAGGACTTCACCGTTTATGAGATAGAAGAGAAGAGCCTGGAAGTGGTCAGTCCTTTTCTTCTGCTTTTGATATCGCCACACACACATGCACACACACACATTTCCCTTTTCCTGTCCCATGTTGTGCGCGGCTGTTTATTCAGCTCGGGAACGCCGACTTCCTGTCTTAGATCACGCTTCCTGTTGGCCAGCCTTTTGTTCGCCGCTGTTGTGTGTCTCTTCCCCTTCCAAACTTCCAATAAAAAAAAAAATGGCAGCAACAAAAAGCAACATTTTTAACAGCAACAATTTTTAGCGCTACTTCTAATATTAATGGAAGAAATAAGAAGCGATGGGAATATACTGGCGTGTGTGTACGTGTGCATGTGTGTGTGCTGGCTTCAGCTGTGTTCTGTTCACCTTGTGAACCCAATCCAAGTTGCAAACAAGCTGGGAGGAGTGTTCTCCAGTGTTTCCTGCTTATTTTGGTATTTCCTGTTGGTTCCGAGTTTCCTGAGCTAAAGCGGTCCCGTGTGTGTGTGTGTGCGTGCGTGTGTGCTTCAGTCTCAAGCTCTAAACAGCCTCTGCGAGAAGACAGCCCAGATGACCTCCGACCCATCCAATAGCGACCATTCGTGCGTGGAGGAAGTTCACATCTATAACATCAAGCCCGGTGAAGGCCTGGTGAGTGCTGGTGGAATTTGGTGGCCTCTTGTGGCCAGTTTATAGACTGCGTGCAGCACTAATGGGATGTGTTGCTTGGTAGGGCATCTACATCAAGTCTACCTACGACGGCCTTCACGTCGTTACAGGAACCACTGAGAACGTGAGTTACCACCTTGTGATCAGTTAATTGGTTAATCCAGAGCTAATTATTTTCCCCAGGCTAGATTGAAGAAAGAGCCAACCTTGTTCATTCTCAGTCCTTCTCATTGGTTTTCAACTTTAGTCCCCAGCAGACAGGACCAAGAAGATCCACGCCGGAGACGAGGTGATCCGAGTCAACGAGCAGACGGTGGTGAGTGACGCCGACCTCGCGCTCTCTCCTCCTGCATGTCTCCGCCCGCCCCATCATCGCCACGCTGCGCTGTGATTGGTCCAGGTGGGCTGGCAGCTCAAGAACCTGGTGGCCAAGTTGAGGGCGACGTCGGGCGACGTGCTTTTGGTGTTGAAGAAGAGGCCGTTGGAAACCGCCGGCGCCTTTGCTGCGGCGCCGCTCAAGAACATGCGCTGGAGGCCCCCCCTCGTTCAGGTCGGAACGAGCGTGACATCATCACGTGACATCATAGCGTGATCTTGTAATGTTTGTTTCCATGACGACATTGCAGGTGTCATCGGGCCTCCCCAGATGGCGTCTTCCTTCGGAGACCCCTGCCAATGGCGGCAAGACGACCATCTTGGATCTGCACATCCCCCCTCCCTCCGGCACCCGGTATTCGTCAGTGTGAGTGGCGCACTTTGACCTTTCCGCTTCCTCCTGCGCTCATTTCAAGCCATTTCTTCATCTTGCTCACTCAGTGAGGCCAAGGCACCATCGAGGTCTCCTCACTCCTGTCTGGATGCTGAGGCATGCGGCGCCGCCAGAACCGACGTCGACAACGCTCCTCAAGTCCATCTGCCCATCCCGGCCCCAGCCCCGGTCCCGATCCCGGTTCCAGTCCGACTCCGACAGCGCCACGGTGGACGCGGTGAGAACGTTTTACTCCCCAAAAAATAATATTGACAGTCAAATATGAATCATGGTAGGTCGACAATAAGGTGAAAAATACTTGTTGTAAATGCAGGTGCAGGTAAACCTCGACCCATGTCCATGCCGGCCGAGGTTCTCTCAGCCGTGTCTTGCCAGCGCGGCGGCGCTCCAGGAAGGAACGGTAAGCAAGCCGCTCCATTTTGGAGCCGCCGAGAAGCTTCACTCAAAGATGGCGTCGCGTCACGCAGGAGGCAGCCGCCATCTTCAGCGCTACCTGAGCAACGACGGCATCAGCAGCATCACCGAAGAGAAAGGCGACGAGGAGCAATGCTTCCCGCTGCCGTACCGCCGGCAACCGTCCATCCGCGGTGTGGACCACATCCGGGGCAGCCGCTGCTTCATCAGCGCCGACTTGCACAACAGCGCCACCATTGCCTTCCAGGAAGCGGCGGCCAAGAAAGAGCCCGCCGCTGCCGCCGCCGCCGCCGGTGGGAAACAGTCGACATCGCTGCTCGGAGGCTGGCTGGCTCGCCTCAGGCTGCTCAGCCAATGACGGACACGCAGGTTTTGATTGACAGCTCTCTGGGCATCGATGAACCTTTTTAGGGATGTGCCAAATACTTGCAGCAGATTTACTGATTTTTTTTATTTTATTTGATCTATTTGTTACTTGCTGAAAACCTCATTGATTTGAAATAGCATAAGATGGCACAATAAGGTTTCTGTGACCCTCCCACGCTATAAATATATCCTGCAATATATCTATTTTTATACTGTAAACATCTTTTAAGTCACATTTTTACTCAGGACAAAGTTTCTATACACAAATTGTTTCAATTTATGTGGTTCAATGTTTGAGTTTCATTTGCAGAATCGCACATATTCTGTTCCCATTAACGCCCACTAGATAGCGCTGTTGTATCGTTTATTAAAAGTGAAGCGACGCTTGACGCTGACGTCATGTTTGTGTGGGACGTCGCTTGTTTGACCGTCTGCCACGGTCACGCGCGCGCACTGTGCACGCGCAGGGAGCAAGGTGGAGATGGTTTGGGTTCGAACGCCCAGCAGAGGACGCTTGTGGAGACATTTGACGTCCATGAGCCATTTTGCTGACCGACAGCAACTTCAGCAGCCTTCTTCCTGATGCGAGGTACTCCTGTCTTTTATTTTCATGCAACAATAAGCTCACCTTTTGCAAATAACTGGCGACAATTTCCGCATACGTAACTGGTCACAATTGATGCAGCACGCTTGGAAAGTCTTTTTTCATTTGGTTGATGATTACATTCACCTGTGCTTTGCCTTTTGTCAGACTTTTATGCAATCTAGGGTTTTTTGCAACGTGTAAAGAATTTAATTCAGGTTTCCACCTGTTCACATTTTAACTGCTCTGTTAAAATGTTCATCTTTAATTTATTTTGGTCATTTTTTGTTCCGTTGCAACCTATGGTGTATTCATCAAGTATATTGAATATAGGATTTTTTTTAATCACGATTGTCTTTTTGTTAATCAGTACGTCAGCAAGTCCCCGAATGGAGAAAACCCGAGAAATGTGAAGCGATAGGGCGCCTAGGAGGACGAGCGAGACGCGTCCATTTCACATCGCCGTCCATGTCGTCGGAAAGCAGCTCGCCACCGCCGTCGCCTTCGACTCCCTCGCCGTCACCCGTCCCACCGGATGACCGACCCGGCATCCCTGCCCACGGTGTCTCCGCCCCCGGCGTCTCCTTCCTGCTCCAGATTGGACTAACCCGGGAGCCGCTGACCCTGGACGCCAACAACCTCTCGCTGTCGGCCATCGTTGAGCTCATCTGCGCCGTCATCGACCACAAGGTACAAATAAAAAGTTACTGTGCTCCACAAGTTGGACTTTTGTGACCTCAACCAGTTTGTGTGTGTGTGTGTGAGTGTGTGTGGCCCGCTTAATGGCAGATTAAAGACACACTCAGTGTGCATTAAAAGATGCAAAGTGAAAATGGATTCTGTTTTTTCTTCCTCGGGTCAAAGCCGGGCCAAAACATCACGTAAGCTGAACGTTTCCCATTTTTGGAGTGTCAATTTCCGCCGTTCGTTTGGTCAGTTCCCAGAATGCGGCTTGACGCGGATGCACGACAAGATCCTGCTCTTCCGCCACGACCTGAACTCGGACAACATCCTGCAGCGGGTCACCGCCGCCGAGGACATACGCGAGGGCGACCTGGTGGAGGCGGTCCTGTCGGGTTAGCGCCGCTCTTCAGACGAAGCTCGGGTGCCCGTGCGCGCAATTGACGGCGGCGTTCTCTGCTCGCAGCTCTCGCTTCATCGGACGACTTTCAGACGTGCCCTCACGTGCTGTGCGTGCACTCGTACCGTGCGCCGGCCTTCTGCGATCACTGCGGCCAGATGCTGTGGGGGCTCGTACGCCAAGGCCTCAGATGTGAAGGTGAGGTGTGCCACAGGGGTCAATGCTGGTGCCCTCTGTGATTTTTACTGAACATGAATGATTTATGTTGTCTGTGGGAAACTTCACTTAGTTCTTTGTCCTGTGCAGGTTGTGGTCTGAACTTCCACAAGCGTTGCGCAATGACAATTCCAAACAAGTGCAGCGGCGTCAAGAGGAGACGAGCCTCCAACGTCGTGCTGAGCGGCGCTCCCGCATCTCTTCAGCGCCGACCTTCTGCCGAGCTCCCCAAACATTGCAGCACGCCGCAGGATGAGGTACCGACCACAGTCTCAAAGTGCGACACCTGACATTTTCATCTCGCATGTGCATGTAACATGTTTGTGGAAGTGAGCACACATTCACAGATGAGCTAGTTTAGATTGCGCAATCAGCACACACACACACACATTGACAGTGCCTGGAGGCAAGGCACCGGATTTTCCATCCTGTTTCACACAGCCAACAAAGTGATTACCATGCGCACACACACACAAACACACACACACAGCTTCACTTGTTCCTTTGTCATCATTAAATTGATGTGAGCAGCAGCGCCCCCTTCTGGGCGCCAGGAATCGTCCGCACGGCGTCCGTCCGACCTGGTTGGCCAAAACGGCCTCGGGGGGCGTCAAGCTGCCGCACACGTTCGCCGTCCACACGTACGCGCGACCCACCGTGTGTCAGCACTGCAAGCGTCTGCTCAAGGGTCTCTTCCGACAAGGCCTGCAGTGCAAAGGTCAGCACGCCCGTGGCGCTGCAGCCGCAAACTTGGGGAACCTTCTGACGTGCCGCCCCTGCTTCAGATTGCAAGTTCAACTGTCACAAGAGATGCGCCGACAAAGTTCCTCGAGACTGCTTGGGGGAGGTTAACGGAGGTGAGTCCGTTGCAGTATTATATATTACATGTTCGTGTGACTTTGTCTTGTACTCCAGAAGGAACATCCAGTCCCATCCCGGACACCGAGTCCACCTCTGAGGTGCACAACGGAGACATCAACGAACAAGAGCGAGGGGCGGCTTCGGAGGACCGCAATGACGACAATGGGAGCCCTCAGACCAGCAGCAACATCCCCCTGATGCGAGTGGTGCAGTCCATCAAACACGCCAAGCGGAGAAGCTCCACTGTGGTCAAAGAAGGTTGGATGGTCCACTACACCAGTCATGACAACATGGTCAGTACACACACACGTGTGTTTGATTGCGCACGTGTGACCTTGACGTGTCCGTGCAGAGGAAGAGACATTTCTGGTGTCTGGACTGCAAAAGTCTTACACTCTTCCAGAACCACAGCGGAGCCAAGTTCTACAAGGTACCGACCGACACACAAGACTGGATTTATTGGTTGAAGGTAACGTGACGTTCCCAACGTGCGTCCTCAGGAGATGTCGCTGTCCGAGATCCTGCGCGTGGAGGCGTCGCAGGAAGCGGCCGGCCCGACGGCGGGCAGCAGCGCCCCGTGCTTCCGCTTGGTCCTGGCGTCCGGCGCCGTCTATTACGTCGGCGAGGACGACGGCGGCGCGTCTCGGGAAACGGGCCGCAGCTGGGAGAAGGCCATCCGCCGGGCCATGATGCCCCTCACGGCCAAAGGCACCGGAAAGGGGCGGGACCACGGTGAGTGTCAAGCGTGATGATGCAACAGGAAGCAGAACGGCGTCTACGTGGTCTGTGAGATTTAACAGCCGCCACGCCATGAACCGTCAATCCCACTAAAGTGACGCTGATTGAAGGGATTTCAGCGGATTTTCCACCTCATCTGGCTCCATTTTGGATGGAATTAACAGTAAATTCCTTTTAGGCCTTTTCACCTGGTTAGCCCCACCCCTTTTTGCAATCACATTAATACATGCTATTATGCTAATGGACATTATGCAACACACTTGTTTTTTTTTATGTCAGACTGGCCCCCAAATGACTGGAAGATCTCATTCCAGGAACAGGAAGTGCTCCTCGTGGTTGAATAAATAAAAGCCGTGTAAAATATTTGACCCAAATGTGAGCACAAAGCAGAATCTGAATCGATAGCGCCGCCCTCATGGAAATTTGCTGGCAGGCGACCAGCAGGCACTGTGGGGGGGGAACAGGAACAGGAACATGGGCTTTATTTTGCTTTATAAAAAAAAAAAAAAAATCATGTTGTGGTTGTGTCCGCAGAAGAGCTCGCCATCAGCATATCAGTTTGCAACTCGCAGATCCAAGAGAACGTGGTGAGTCCTGGGAACATGATCGTCAGCATCTTCATTTTAATTACGGTGATCTATCTTTTCCTCATCCAGGATATCAGCTCCGTCTATCAAATCTTTTCTGACGACGTTCTCGGCTCAGGACAATTTGGTGTCGTCTATGGAGGTGAGATCAGGTCAACTTCCAGTGCGTACCACTAGAGAGAGCCCGCACTGTGCTCTGCGGGCTCACTCTAGTGGTACGATGAAGAACCAGGACAGCCCTCAAGACATTTGGATTTCAAAACACCTGCTCAGGTCAGCACAGAAAGAGCGGTCGCGACGTGGCCATCAAGATCATCGACAAGATGAGATTCCCCACCAAGCAGGAGAGTCAGCTGCGCAACGAGGTGGCCATCTTGCAGGTATCCACATGCTAAATAAAGTGCAGCCACGTCATCTCAACTGCTTTTGGTTGAGTCGCAGCATCTTCTCACGTCTCCAGAAGCTGCGGCACCCCGGCGTAGTAAACCTGGACTGCATGTTCGA
Organism: Syngnathus scovelli; assembly: GCF_024217435.2. Lineage (NCBI taxonomy): Eukaryota > Metazoa > Chordata > Actinopteri > Syngnathiformes > Syngnathidae > Syngnathus > Syngnathus scovelli. The sequence continues at coordinate 11,134,895 of NC_090866.1, read as the reverse complement.
GACCCCCGAGCGGGTCTTTGTGGTCATGGAGAAGCTTCACGGTGACATGTTGGAGATGATCCTGTCCAGTGAGAAGAGCCGCCTGCCTGAGCGTCTGGCCAAGTTCTTGGTGACGCAGGTGAGCACCACAAATGATTGCTTGCCTGGCCCTCTCGCAGCAAAAAGCGCCTCTTCACTTTTGTAGTTGTTGTTGTCCCTGGCGCGTGCAGGTCTTGGTGGCCCTCAGACATCTCCATTTTAAGAACATCGTCCACTGTGACCTGAAGCCTGAAAACGTCCTCCTAGCCTCGGCGGATCCTTTGCCTCAGGTACAAAGACGACAAATTGCTCTTCCCGAACGTCGTCGTGCATCTCTTCTTCCTCAGGTGAAGCTGTGCGACTTTGGCTTCGCCCGCATCATCGGCGAAAAGTCCTTCCGGCGTTCGGTGGTGGGAACGCCGGCCTACCTGGCGCCGGAGGTTCTCTGCAACAAAGGCTACAACCGCTCGCTGGACATGTGGTCGGTGGGCGTCATCATCTACGTCAGCCTGAGCGGAACCTTCCCTTTCAACGAGGACGAGGACATCGACGAGCAGATCCACAACGCTGCCTTCATGTACCCGGCCAGTCCCTGGAAGGAGATCTCAGGGGATGGTAGGAGACCCGCTGAATAAATCAATTATTGAATGAGATGAATGGAAAATCACACATTCATCAATTATTTATTTATTTAAGTAAATCAAATGAAGAAAAAAAAAAAAAACATTTGCTCAGCCAGTGATGCTAGTCTTGTTTCCATAGCGACGGACCTGATCAACAACCTGCTGCAGGTAAAGATGAGGAAGCGCTACAGCGTGGACAAGTCCCTCAGTCACCCATGGCTGCAGGTAAGCAAGTGGAAAGGAAAAAAACATCTGGACCAAGTCAGACTAGCGTCCGGTTCTACAGGACTACGACACCTGGAAAGACCTTCGGGATTTGGAGACGCGGCACGGCGACCGCTACATCACGCACCAGAGCGACGACGCACGCTGGGAGGAATTTGCTGGCCACCAGGAGGAGCCCTAGTCCCCAAACGGACATTTGGAATCCAAGGACAGCTCTTCAGAATCCAAACATAGATTCAACATCACCAGCATTTGAAATGCTATTTGGGAATTAAAACTTTTGCACTCACACAAAAAAGGCACAGTGTTCACTGACCGCATGGCGACCAGTCCAATGTTTGTCTTTCTCTTCCCTGACTTCCAGTAGCGACCAGTCCCGGCCATCTGGTCTTTCTTCAGGGTTCGGCTCCATTTAGGGTTCCGGCTGTCAGGCAAATTGGAGCTCAGTGAAGCCGGCGACAGGCGGCGGCGCCGGAGACCTCTTTTCCAGCTTGAGCCCGGTGGCCATCTTGGGCTGGGCCAGGCGGCTCGGGTGCAGCAAGCCGAAGAAGAGGAAGCGCTCGCCCATCTTGGCGCCGTCCGTCAGTGCCTCGTAGCTGCTTTGCAGCTGCTCCCTGGTGGACTGGTCGCTGTTTTTCAGCAGGACCTGGGAACCAGACAAGTCATTGGAACCCGACTTGTCGTAGCCAATGGGGTCCTAAGCGCACTTGCCTCCATGCGTACGTCTATGCCCATGTTCTTCAGGAAGTTCTTCTGAGACAGCGGTCCCAAGCAGGCCACGCCCTTCCCCGCCACGCGCCGCACGTAGCTAAAATCCACGTCTGCCGTGAGGTCGGCGCAGCCGGGAGACGCCAGGACGTGGTGGAGACTGTGACCTTTGAACCCCTGACAAGCAAAGATGGGAGGACTTGACACACCTCCGCTAATCGCCGTGACGACGCGGTTCTACCCGGAAGGTGTCCGTCTTGGTGCCGTCGTGGCCGTAGTCGGCGATCAGCGCCGCCCCGCCGTGCTTGGAGACCCGTCGCGCCAGCTGCTGGATGATGACGCCGCCCTCGGCGCACACCTCCACGTGGTCCCGACTTTCATCAGCCTGCACGTACACAAACGTTTGAACCACACAAAACAATCGAGCTGACTCATCATTTCTTTCATTCTAGTCAATGGGAAAAAAAAATCCAACTTCTACTGACCTGCACCAGCGTGTTGGAGGCCAAGGTGGGCGACGGCGCCAGAACGAACCTCAGCCGGCCCGGCCGCTCGTGGTCCACGTCCACCATGACCTCACGCCAGCCTCGCTCTGTCCGCTGGCAACCAAAGAAAGAACGGATTGATTCAAACGAGTTGTGTGGGGCAGGACGACGTTGTTGTTGGTACCTGGAACTTGTGTATGGGCAGCGCGTCAAAGAACTCGTGCGCCAGAAACACGCTGAAACCTGGACAGTTTTATGTTAACCCTGAACTGGTCTCCATGGCAACACTTCACTATTTTTCCTCATTTGAGCCTACCAGCCGGGATGTCCTCCAAGCGGCGGTACCAGGACACGGGCAGGCCAGCGGCGGTTTGGCCGTGTCTGTAAACGGGCCGGCCCTCCTGCACGACTTCGTCGGCGGTCCCGACCAGAGTCTGAGCCTGCAGACGACTCAGAACCGGGCTCACCTCCACCAAGTGTAGCGACACCGAAGCTGCGCTCAGCACTGGCTGGAGCTGAGCAAAAACCTGCAGCAAAAAATGTGATGATTATTTTCTCAGACAAAAGCATCAACGAGGGCGTACCCGGAGAACGTCGCTGGCCAAAGATCCTTTCCCGGGTCCTAGTTCCACCAGCTGGAGCTGTTTGGGCCGACCCGCCGCGATCCACTCGCTGACCACCCACACGCCCAACAGCTGCACAAACAGCAAGTATTCAAATACCATACCTAGCTAACATAAAAGTAGCAATTTGGCGCACCTCTCCAAAGATCTGACTAATCTCCGGCGATGTGATGAAGTCTCCATCAGCTCCCAGCATGTTCTTCTTCACATAATATCCCTTAGGATACAAGATAAAGTTAGGAGGCACCACGTGGAGGAACAAAGTGTGGCGGACGCACCATGACGGGGTTGGTGAGCGCTTCCCTCATGTATTCGGCCACGGAAATGGGCCCGGTGGCTTTGATTTTGGATGTCAAGTGCCGCAGCATGGTGGATCCGCTGGCGTCCTCCTCCGAGCAAGAAGATGAGGAGCTCCAAAATCTGGTGCTTGCTACTGGCCAACGCACTGATGACAACACTCTTTTTGTTATAGTATTCACTCATTCAAGACAAAGACAAGACATATTTTGGTTTTGTGTCATGCATAAAGTTATTAAAGAAGGGGACTGGGGAAAAAAAACACACTTTTTACCTGGTCGCACTGGACTGACAGGATGAATCAACCTGATCAGCTGATGTGTTTTGGAAGCACAAAGGCGCGTCATTTCTCCAAATATGAAGCAAAAGGAACACGTTGATGCTCACTTAAGTCTCGTGCTTGATTTGATTTGTTGCTGAATGGAACTTTCAGCACGTGCACAACATCGTTAGCGTTAACACGGTCATCCACACGTGCAGCAAACCACACGAGACAAAACACGAATAAGCGACGCTTTCGTTTCAAGTACAAAAGGCAGTAATTAAATTTTGTGTTATAGTTATGCATGCATTATGATGTAGTCCTCACGGCAGGGAAAGCATTTCCGTAAAAACGCATTTCATTAGAATGACGGATATAAACATCCGGTGTCCTTTCACAACAAAATGAAACTCATTTTAAGACTTTGCATTCGTTTGGAATATAATTCGTTACTCTTTGCTGATATAATATCTGCACTACTTTAAATTTTCGTTCATCCTGGGTGCAGGTACATATTTAGCGTGTTTAATTTATTTTGAAAATTTGGCCAGAGCAACAAGCCTTTTGATTGGACCAGCTGAGAATACGCAGGAATTAGGTTTGTTTGGTTCACTGGACCTTGATTCAATTTTATTTTAATTTTATGCTCACATTTCTAAAATATGTATATTTGTTGATAGTGTGACAAAATTGTGTGAGATTTTTTTTTGTGGCGGAAACCACCTTGTGACGTTCACCTTTCCACTTCCGGGTAACGCATCCTCATGTCAGCAGCATGGCCGCCAAAAACAAGCACAGAAAAAAGTTCAACCCGAGCAAAAAGGGGATAAACCAGTCGGAAGATAACAATATGGAGGAAGATTCCGACGACGAAAGGGACAATCAGACAGAGATGGTAGACAATAGACATCAGGCGGAGCCGGACGAGTTTAATCTCGAGGAGGTTCTGCGGCTCGGCGGAACTAAGGTGACTTCAAGCAAACATTCGGAGAACAGCGCTGGCTAAATTGTTTGCCTTCTGTAAATTATTAGAAGCACAAATACTTATGTAAAAAAAGACTGAAATACTTTACGGTATGAACTGTATTTGATTTTGTTGTCTGCAGGCCGACTACATACTCCTGGCCAACTTGGACGAGTCCAACGTGTTGGTGGACGGAGGGAAGCAAGGCGCCATAGATGACCTGGAAGAAGGAGAACTAGAAAAGTTTATCATAAATTTGGGCGTTCGGAATTTTACCAACTTGCAGATTGTCCCAGACGAGACAGAAGAAAAAGCAGTTCAGAAGAAGGAGACGAAAACGTCCAAAGCGGAGAAACCTGCTGAGGGAAAAGCTTCCAAGCCACAACAGAAGCCTTCCCAGGAGCAGAAGAAGACGAAGAAAGGAAAAGCGGCGGCGACGTCTGTGAAACGAGCCAAACAAAACGTGTTTGAGTTCCATCAGAGGACTATTCTACTGATCAGACCCGGAGGCAAATGGCATGACCTGGAATATTGTGCAGAAGGATCCACGGTAGCGCAGGATCCTGCCTTGGTGTCGTCTTACAAGACGCTGGCTCAGCGTCTTTACGAAACTGAAGTGGCGCTGTACAAGAACAAGAAAAACCTGCAGAAAGGAGCCAACTCAGCCTGGATGAAGACGGTGGTCTCGGCTGGCGTTCTGGCCGACAGGATGGCGGCTATGACCGTCCTGATCCAGGACGCCCCGGTGCATATGTTAGAACACGTGGAGAACCTGGTGTCCATGGTGAAGAAAAAGGGCAACCGACGGATGGGCCTGATGGCACTGGACACGGTGCGGGAGCTGTTCCTGTCCGACCTGCTGCCGGAGAACAGGAAGCTGCGGCCCTTCGACCAGCGCCCGTTCGACAAGCTGGAGGAGCTGGCGAGCGGCAACCGCGACGCCCGAGACCGCCGTCTTATCCTCTGGTACTTTGAGCACCACCTGAAGCACCACGTGGCTGAGTTTGTGGCCGCGTTGGACGTGGTGGCCCACGACACGGTGGCGGCCACCAAGGCCAAGGCGCTGGCCACCGTGCACGAGCTCCTGTGCCAGCGGCCAGAGCAGGAGCGGGCGCTGCTGGTCCAGCTGGTCAACAAGCTGGGCGACCCCGAGTACAAGATGGCGGCCAAGGCCTCGCACCTGCTGGAGACGCTGCTGCACCAGCACCCCAACATGAAGGCGGTGGTGTGCTGCGAGGTGGAGCGCCTCATGTTCCGCTCCAACATCAGCGCCAAGGCTCAGTACTACGCCATCTGCTTCCTCAGCCAAGTGCACCTGAGCCTCGAGGAGGACGCGCTGGCCACCAAGCTCATTGCCATCTACTTCTCCTTCTTCCGCACCTGCGTGGGCAAGAAGGAGGTGGAGTCCAAGATGCTGAGCGCGCTGCTGTCGGGCGTCAACCGGGCGTACCCGTACACCAGCCGTGGTGACGAGAAGGTGAAGGAGCAGATGGACACGCTGTTCAAAGTGGTCCACCTGGTCAAGTTCAACACGGCCGTGCAGGCCCTCATGCTGCTCTTCCAAGTCATGGACTCCCAGCAGAGTGTCTCTGACCGCTACTACGTGGCCTTGTATAGGTAAGCAACCAGTTTTTCCACCTCAGGTCCAGGGGCTGCAGAAATTGTTTTTACTCTTGAGTGACTTTCTCTCCCCAGGAAGCTCCTTGATGCGAGTCTGTCGACATCTACCCATCAGAACATGTTCCTCAACCTGCTGTACAAGTCGCTGAAGGCCGACACGGTTCTGCGCCGCGTCAAAGCCTTCATCAAGCGTCTGCTGCAGGTCAGCGCCGATCAAGGGGCCGACTTTGCCTGCGGCGCCCTCTTCCTGGTCTCCGAGGTCATGCGGGACAAGCCGGGACTCAAGACGCTGCTGCAGGAGGCCGGGGTACCAACAACAATTGGGGAACCTTTGATCACTTTTCAGGAGGCTTAATAGCCAATTTTTGTTTTCCTGAGGACGGGGAAGAGGCGTTCAAAGACCTCCCTGAAGAAAAGGGCCCAGAAGACGACGACGAGGAGCGCTTCGCCGACGCCGACAAGATGGAGGACGTCACGCCGAGCGTGCAGGAGATCAAACTTGCACCGTCGTGGGTGCATCATCAGAACCTGGAAGGTCCGTCTCACACACTCAGCATGTCAATTGATGGATTGGTTAATCAATGGGCATCCCATCAACAGGTGCGAAGCAAGTGCAGACGACGTACGACCCGCTGCACAGGAATCCGTTATTCTGCGGCGCAGACCGCACCACCTTGTGGGAACTTCACCGAGTGAGAAACACGCAATGTCTTCTTTTCATGTGGTGCTCTACGGGTGGCCATTTTTGTAGTCTTATGAACTGTTTCCTCCCTCAGTTGTCGCTGCACTTCCACCCGTCTGTGTCGCTCTTCGCCAAAACGCTTTTGCAGGTGGGGGAACAAAAATTCAATGAATAATTTCGTCCACTGCGATTTGATTCGGTGTAAAAATGTGGGAACTGTTGACAGGAGGATGTGATCCAGTACTCCGGCGACCCTCTGCAGGACTTCACTCTCATGCGCTTCCTCGATAGATTTGTCTTCAGAAACCCCAAACAGATCAAGGGCAAACGTAATCAGCACGCACGCACGCACGCACAAAAAAAAAAAAAAAGTCGAGACCATAATGTGATGTCTTTGCCACGCAGAAAACACGGACACGACGGTGTTGCAGCCTAAAACCAGATCACGCGGCATCTCTTTAGCAGGTGATGGACACATTTCTTTGTCTTCTCAAATCAAAAAGCATTTTTTGTTTACTCCTTTTTTTTCCCGTGCATTTTAGTGAACAGCGAAGAGTTCCTGGATAAAGAAGAAAGTCAAATTCCTGTGGACCAAATCTTCTTTTATCGGTGAGTTTGTTTGCAATTTTGAGTGTTGTGAGCGAGCCGCTGTGGCTATTTTTTATTTTTGTTTTGCCCGGCAGCTTCTTCAAGAAGCGCCGGCAGGAGAACGCGCGCCGCCGCCGGCCCAAGAGGGGCGACGACACCGAGAGCCTGGAGGATATCGACGACGACGAGTTTGAGAAGATTCTCGGTAGGCCGCCTCCTTCTCCTTTTTCTCCTTCCTCATCTTGCGCTCGCAGCTAACGAGTCGTCTTTTAACAGACTTGTGCGAACAGGACTCGTACTTTGCCGAGTTCGCAGACGAAGGCTTGGACTTTGCCGGGTGAGCTCTACATTTTGGCACAAAGAAAAAAAAATAAGAAGAAGAAAAATAGTCGCCAACTAATTTGTGCGTTTCTCAACATCTCAGGAACATGTCGGGCGACACAAGGAAAAAAAGCGGAAAAAAAGATGGGGACGAGTCGGACGCGTCGGAGGACTTGGACGACTTGGACGAGCTGGACGACGAGGAGGTGTCGCTGGGCAGCATGGACGAGGAAGACTTTGGGGAAGACCTGGATGAAGAAGGAGGAACCTTCATGGAGCCTGCCGGAGATTTTGCTGATGAAGACGGTAAGTCTTTTTTTTGCTTTGATGAAAGGTCTGAATTAAAATTACAAGTGGCGTCGTTTGTTGGCAAAAGTGCACTTGAAGCATTCAGTTGTCCTTCTACTTCCAGAACTGGAAGATGATGACGAGCAAGATGTCGACTTTGGTGAGTTTACGATGTTGTTCCTTTTGGCTATTTAATTCAATAGTTTTGTTAATTTACTGTAAAACATTAAGAGTTGGAAATAACAGTTTTAATACTATACGTTTCCATGTCATCTTCCTCAGATGAAGAAGTTGATGTTCCAGATGTGACACCGTGTTCCAAGAAAGTCAAGAGGAAGGCGAGCGAAGCGCTGGACTTCACACGGACTTTTGGTTTGTTCTCATTTTGGAAAATGATTTGAAACGTTGACGTCAACTTCTTGCCTCATTTTGCATCTTGCTGTCAACCTCCAAAGCAGGAAAGAAGAAAAAGAAAGGAGAAAAAGGAACGGCCATGTTTGCAGCGGCTGAGGAGGTCAGAGGTCGCATGCCAAACAATTAAATGAGATTGCTGCTTCTCACAATAATTCAACTTTTCTTTTCCAATGAAGTTTGGCTGCCTGCTGGATGATAACGCCGGCGCCAAGTTTGATAACATCGGACTGAACGCCATGGCCAACAAGGACAAAGCAGGTAACAAAATCATTGACGAGAAATTCTTTCAAACTGGACCTTTTATTGCCCGGATCATCTTTTCCATTCAATTCAACTCAAAACAATTTAAAATACAACTATGGTCACAAAAATTTAAACTCTTATCTCAAGGCACCACTGTCAAGGTCCCTTGAAACAAATTTCCCAAGTAGTAGTTGACCCCAAGTTCTTGCGTGCAGGCGTGAAGCAGCTCAAGTGGGAGAGCCAACGCGACGACTGGATCCACGACCGCGACGCCAAGACGCTGCGAAAGAAGAAGGCCACCTTCAACAAGAGGAAGCGCTTTGCACGTGGCAACAAGACCTCCATGATGATGGGGAACAAAAAGAAGCGGAAATAATTGTCAGCGGCCGCCGGCGTCTGTCTCCCAATCCAATTGGTCTCTCAGCCGCACGCCGGTCACGCCCGCCAGCTCGTTGGACTTGTAGTAGACTGTTGACAGGAGAAACCCAAAATATCTGCTGCCATCATGGACCGAAAAGCATCATCTATGTTCTTACTGTGTTCCTGCTCACCTTCCAGAATGGATGGAAACCTTTTCTTCATTGTGCTTCTAAAATCTGAAACAATTTCGATTAATGACTGACACACAAATGTGGATTAAAACACCGTAAAGTCATCGGAGATGATTTTTTTTTTCGCCAAAGAATTACAATGCTGTGTAATTGTCAGCTGACAAGTATTGATTTAGTGCGTGTGCGCGCGCGCGTGCACACACCTTGGCTAGTGTTCATGGCGTGGAAGAGCGCATATGCACCGAAGACTCCGAGTAGCTCGACAACGATGATTCCCTTCATCAACCTTTTGGCCAAAGGTGCGAAAGGTTTGCCAGACATCCTGTCAGGCCCAAATTTTATACTGAGTGAGTACGTTTGGAAATCGAGATTAACATTTCACTCAACTTTTGATGACAGTGCTGTGCTTTTTTGGGGTGAAGTGAATATTAACTCACCTCTCGTTGCCGACAAAAGAGCCAAATAAGCAAAGAATAATAGTTTAGCTATTATTATTATTATTATATCATAATAATTAGCTTCGTGTGGGCTAATAAGATTTCAGTTTTGTCGGGAGGCTGAAGGGCTTCACCGGGTCAAACAGAGAAGCTATCAGGAAGCTAACATGCGACAGTCTGCTAACTACTACGGAAGCTCGCTGGATTTGGACAAACCACTGGAAACGCGTTTTGGTTCAGTAATGACGAAAAATATTTGAAAAGGTCCATTAACATCCTTGAACCTACTGCATGATAAACATATACACATTTATCAATATTAATATACCTAATTATCTATCGAGCTAATGTGTATATGCTGCAGTTTCTAATTGAGACGGCAGATGGCAGCATTACTTCACAATTGATCTTATTGATTTAATTACTGCACTTATAATTAGATTTTGCAGTTTGATGTAATGTGTCATAATTTTCAGTTTTTTTTTTTTTAAATGCTTTTGTTAATTGTTTTTATTTTTCCTGTACAACAATGACAAAATAATGATGATCAAATCGTTGCTAGAGGACATCCATTATTATTCATTGTAATTTCATTTGCCATTACATTTGTAAATATACCGAAGCGTTTTAGTAGTCAATTTCTTCTGTCTGTCTGTCTGAGTGTGTGCGTTTGTGTTTGCATTTCCACGGTGGTGGCTGATGTTCTCAAACAAGGCCCTTTCTTATGTCCTCGCCCCTCCCCTGCTATCCTGTTTTCACGTAATGAGCATGCGAGATGTCCATCCGCCCCTTCTCCGCCTCGCCTCTAACGAGACCAACCCAGCTTGTTTGTAAATGAGCCGCTAAAAAGCCTCCAGCTCGCTAAGCGGAGATAAGAGGCGACTACAACAGCCGCCGAGATGTCGGCGGCGGGCCTTTACGCCGGACCTCGCCCCCCCCCCCCGGGAGGCGCCGATGGCTGATCCGGCTTTGATGCGGCAGCTAATGGCGAGCTGCCGCACATCAAAACGCTGGCAGGGAGCTCAGCACAGTTGTCACAAGTTTCTTTTGCTGTGCACAAGATCACATTTGAGGCTCTGCAAAGTCCCTTTTGAAGGAAGTGGAGGTCGACACCTTCAAGGTTGCAGGAGAGGATGGCACCGTTCAACTTGTCGACTTGTTTGTGCTTTCAGTTAGGTGGGCGACACATTTCAGTTTCAGACCAAGCTACTCTGTGGTTGGCCCCTTCCCATATGCTCTTAATGTGCAGCCTATGGGACAGAACCGGCCTATCTAACAGCTTTATTATGAACGGACACATAGAGGCTGCATCATCGTGCCCTTAGCTGGAATAATGCAGCTTCAGTGGTTCCAATAATAAGAATACAGATAGCAATCCTAATGACCCGCCAAACATACGCCTTTGTGTGTGTGTGCGTGTTTCACAATGGAAAGCTAAGATGTGCAGCTCAGCAATGTGTGCATGACACCATGTGACTTCATGCTGTGCTTTTCATGTCCCAACTGAAGGGGCGGACTCATCAAAAGAGACCAAGAAAAAGTATTGACACATTTGGCCGTACACAATCTTCACGTACATGTTAGACGCGTGCGTGCCAACGAGTCATTGTGTGTGTGTGCGTGGGATGTGTTTGAGCTAAAATGAGATGAAATGTTGTTTGAATACTTAAGCTGCAGCTGCCCCCCAGTGCCAGCCCCCCTGTTGCTTTGCCTCCATGGAGATTTGCGGCCTTTGAAATGATCACCAGGCCATGTGGTGTTTCTTAAATGACCATTAGGATGACCTGTTTTTTATGTTTTATTTTAACATGGTTTACCGACGCTTGCGTTCATATTTGCTTTTTCGGGTAGAAAAATGATACAGATGTCCGTCAGTGTGACGCAAACTCATAATAAAATCGTTTTTGTCATTTATTAATTTAGAACATCACCGGTACACCTGACTTTAGTTAAATTTATTGGAGTCAATTCTTAATTAAATGTCTTATTTAAATGATGTGATGTTGATGAAGTGCAAGTCAAAGGCCGTGTAGAACGTACAATACCGATTTTGGCCAGCAGCGTCGCTGTGAGAGCAAACTGAAGATTCCCCAGAAAACAGTGAACAGCGTGACCCGGAAAAACACCTGATTCTCAACAAGCATGTAGCTACTAGCGCGTTTATTTCCCACGCGATTTGAAGTTGGTGTTTTACGTGACGTTTTTAGGGATTTTTGTCGACGTTTATCCGTTTTTATTGCGTAGCGGGGGAAGCGATAGTTAAGAGATGGGAGTCCCGGCATTTTTCCGTTGGCTGAGCCGCAAATATCCTTCCATTGTTGTACATTGTGTGGAGGAGAAGGTAAGTACGTAGCATATTGGCATTCGTACTTGCAAAACTCTCAAAGCACATTTGCCGTTGCAATTTAAGTTTACATGAGGACTCGTTTTAGACTGTTTTCGTTGTTGCACATCAGCCGTGAATGGAGTCTGACTAAATTTAAAACAAAATGGGTCGTTCTCGGCCCATGATGTACTTTGACGTCAAAATGTGACGTCATCGTAAAAAAAAACATTATTCAAGCTTGAATTTGAATGTTATTGTTTGTGTCTTCCAGGGTCGGGACTGCAATGGAGTTCGCATCCCCGTCGACACAACCAAGCCAAACCCCAACGATGTGGAGTTCGACAATTTGTATTTGGACATGAACGGAATCATACACCCTTGTACACATCCGGAAGACAAGTATGAAGTGCTTCCTATTATTTTCTTTTACCCGTAGAATAGTGACAAGATTTGTCGCAACACCAAGTGTGGTCGGACTGGCCACTTTTGTTGTCGCAAATTTTGTTTTTGTTGAAATGTCTGTTTTTGACGTGTCCACAGAGCGGCGCCAAAAAACGAGGATGAGATGATGGTGGCCATCTTTGCATACATCGATCGTCTGTTCAATATCGTGCGTCCCAGGAGAGTTTTGTACATGGCCATCGACGGCGTGGTAAGCGACTCGTACGCGCGGAACATTTCCGACTCCGAAATAACCTGACCGTTCAACTTTCAACCAGGCGCCTCGTGCCAAAATGAACCAGCAGCGCTCTCGCCGCTTCCGCGCTTCCAAAGAAGGCGCGGAGCTGACCGAAGAGAAGAATCGCATACGGGAGGAGGTCATCCAGAAAGGTTTGTGTCCCCTCATCAAAGAGGAACTAGTCATCCAATTATCTGACGTGCACCTCTTCCTGCGCAGGAGGATACCTGCCGCATGATGGGATTAAGGAGAGGTTTGACAGCAACTGCATCACGCCGGTAAGGGGAATCAGATATGTTCAGGTGACCGTTTGTCTTGGAAATATGTTGAGGTGACCGTTTGTCTCGTGTTTCCAGGGGACAGAGTTCATGGACAACCTGGCGCAGTGTCTTCGCTACTACGTCGCAGACCGACTCAGCAACGACCCGGGATGGCGAAACCTCACGGTAAGCTCTGCACGCTCGCGTGGCGCGTTGAGATGGCGACGATGTCGTCGCTAAGAATCCTTTTCCTTTGCGGGTCTCGAAGGTCATCCTGTCTGACGCCAGCGTGCCCGGCGAAGGCGAACACAAGATCATGGACTACATCAGGAGACAGAGAGGTGCCGCTTGCTCATGACAATTTGTGCCAAGATGGCGGCAAAGTTTTTAATTGGCAGTTTTTAAATCCGCAGCTCAGCCCAACCACGACCCCAACACGCATCACTGCCTGTGCGGTGCTGACGGTCAGTCTTCAGCGCACGTCGGGAGATGAAAGTATTTTATTTTTTTTGCAACTAAACTTGTGTTGCTTTGCGTCAACCACTCAGCCGACCTCATTATGCTGGGCTTGGCCACGCACGAGCCCAACTTCACCATCATCCGGGAGGAGTTCAAACCCAACCAGCCCCGCCCCTGCGCGCTCTGCAATCAAATGGGCCACGAACTCAAAGAGTGTCAGGGTCTCGCCCGAGAAAAGCAAGGCCAGGTCAGATCACGCCGCCTTCTCCGCGCCCTCGTCAATACTTCCCGAAATAAAGTCCTCGCTTTCACCTCTCGCCCCCTCCAGCACGATGAATTTGCAAACACCATGCCGGTGTGTGAGCAAGAGTTCATCTTCATCCGGCTCTGCGTGCTGAGAGAGGTACGTGACCTTTTTTGTGCGTGCGTTAGGCAGAGTGTCACGCTCATGGCGCCACGTCGTCTTTCAGTATCTCGTTCGAGACTTGACCATGTCCAGTCTGCCCTTCCCGTATGACTTTGAGAGGAGCGTCGACGACTGGGTGTTCATGTGTTTCTTTGTCGGAAACGACTTCCTCCCTCACCTGCCTTCCTTGGAAATCAGGTCACATCTTCGTACTCGCAACGCCCGCCCTGTCTAAGGGGGTTTCCGCAAATAATCTTATACTTGCCGCTGTTCCCTCATCTCGCAGAGAGGGGGCGATAGATCGACTGGTGAGGATCTACAAAGAAGTAGTGCACAATACCGGAGTAAGTGTGGCTGGCCGGCCGGTGGCTGTGCATGGGATTGCAGGCGCTGATGACCGCATGTGTGTGCGTACAGGGCTACCTGACAGAAAACGGCTTCGTCAACCTGTCACGCGTGGAGTTGATCATGAAGGCCGTGGGCGTGGCCGAGGACAACATCTTCCAGAAACGCAAAGAAGATGATGCAAGTTTCCAACTTGACAAACATTCCCAGGCACACAAAATGTGGACCGATTTGGTTGAAAGCCTTTTCTGTCTTATCAGGTGAATTTTAGGAAGAGGATGAAAGACAAACGACAACGGATGAAGGTAAGTTACTTGGACTCTGTCGGCAGTCAACTATCAAACTCTAAATTTTCGTTTTTGTGTTTTCATGAGCGTAGTGGGAGCGGCAAGGCCCCGCCTACATGACAGAGGGCCAATTCGCCCCCCACGCGCTGGGTAGAGGTCACAACCCGCACGCGGTGGAGAACCCTCGCCAGGAAGCCTACGACATGAGGATGCGGTCCAATCAGGTGCCGCCTCAAATCTCAGCACCCTGCTCGAGCCTCACTTCTGCGTTTTAAAGGTGTGTTTGTGTGTGTTCTTGTCCAGGATGCCGCTCAGTCCCTGAAGGCCTCGATGAAGAATGGCGCTGGCGCCAATGTGAGTTGCATTAGTCTCGTCACCGGAGAAACATTTTCATAAAGCTGTTCTCAAAGCTAAAAAAAAAAATGTATCTAAAAAAATCTATTTAAAAAAACAAAATAATGAGAGAAAAAAAGCAAAGTCGAATGTTCATTTTAATTTGCGCTGTCGGTAGTTTGCGGGCCCCAGCGACAACAACAACAGAGGCATGAAGAGAAAAGCAGACAGCGACGACGAGTCCGAGCCGGAAGACAACGTCAGGTACGTCGGAATGAAGCTGGCTGACTGTCCTGCGCAGACATGAATTGTACAAAACCGCACACACGCACACAATTAAAATGGAAAGCAGTCAATTCCTGTGTGACGCACTTAACAAATCTGCTAAATCCGCCCGACTGATTTGGTATTCATGGAGACGTTGCCTTCAGGAGGCCCGGCGCTCCCCGCAGGCCGCGCCGGACCGGGCCTCAGCGGCGGCACAGATGCTGCACGGCCTCCAACATTTCAATTTTCCCAGATGTCAAAAGAGAATTAAGAAATGGAGGCGAAAGCCGTTTGATTGAGCTTTGCACTTTGCAGGTTGTGGGAGGACGGCTGGAAACAGCGCTACTACAAGACCAAGTTTGACGTGGACGCTTCCGACGAAGGCTTCAAGAGGAAGGTTGTCCAGTCCTACGTGGAGGGCCTCTGCTGGGTTCTACGCTATTACTACCAGGTGAGGCCATGGCCACTCCGCCTCACCTCAATGTGCTTGAAAATAGTGCTGCCACTATTTTGAGAATCCACGAACAGGGAGGGGGGGGAGTCAGTCTCCACATGCTCGGCAATCCAAAGCCGGTCTCAGCGGGCCGCTCTGAATTGATTAAAAGGTCCTAGGCAGACGGGACGTGTCCGCCGGGCGTTGCCGCGCATTCACGGTGCCGCTGCCAACGGCGTTAGCGTCACGCGCCGCTCGCCAAGAGGGGGGCCGTGAAACACCCAAGACGTGATTCACACTTTGCTCCCGAAATCACTTTTCATACGATGAGGACCTTCTCTTTGTTTTGCGTCTGCCACGGGGAGCTCAAACGGACCGCTGCCATTTGAGAGCTGTAATTTGACACGCTAGCCTCCCCCCCCTCTCCTCATCCTAAAATTAAGGGGAGGAGGGTGTGTGAATAAAATTAAAAGCGCCATACTCGTGCTTCTGTTTTTCTTTTACTTAGGATTTGGGGAATAATCGTTTGATAGAAGCCAAATGCTTTTGATGGAGCTCCTTCAAACGTAAAATGTTGTCGTTAAATCTCCAAAATGACATTCAGAACATGTTTGTGCTTGCAGGGCTGCGCCTCCTGGAAGTGGTACTTCCCCTTCCACTACGCCCCCTTTGCCTCCGACTTCAAGGACATCGAAGGACTGTTCAGCGACTTTGAGCGAGGAACCCAACCGGTAAGCCAGCGTGGCCCGGTGACGCCCACGTAAGATCCGTGTGAAATAATTTTTGCTGTGTGCGTGTGCAGTTCAAGCCGCTGGAGCAGCTGATGAGC
This sequence comes from Syngnathus scovelli, assembly GCF_024217435.2. Lineage (NCBI taxonomy): Eukaryota > Metazoa > Chordata > Actinopteri > Syngnathiformes > Syngnathidae > Syngnathus > Syngnathus scovelli. The sequence goes on along the minus strand of NC_090866.1, from coordinate 11,118,922 downwards.
GTGTTTCCTGCCGCCAGTGGCAACTTCCTGCCAGAAACGTGGCGGAATCTTATGAGCAATCCGGTGAGTTGGCGGCACTTGAAGCACTTGCTGTGTAATACATTTGTAAAAAAAAAAAAAATGTGTTGTGATACAGGAATCTCCTATCATTGATTTCTACCCTGACGACTTCGCCATAGACCTGAACGGGAAGAAGTACGCCTGGCAAGGTGAGTTCTTCGCCCGGTCGCTTTGCTTCCGCTCTGTTGACGCTATTGCTTCTCAAAGGCGTGGCCTTGTTGCCCTTTGTGGACGAGCGGCGCCTGCGAACCACGCTGGCCAACGTCTACCCCGACCTCACGGCCGAAGAAGGTCAGTCTCGCATTTCGACGCCGTTTAATTATTCGTTTTTCTCATGAATTGAAATGATTTGAATCATTGGTGGTTGCAGTGAGGAGAAACAGTCTCGGAAGCGACTTGTTGTTTGTCAGGAGCTCTCACCCGCTGTCGGACTTCCTCCAGGAACTCTACAATACACAATGTGAAGAGGTAACGCCAGCCAAAAAATCAAAGTGCGGCCGGCACTCACGTGGTAGGTCAGATCACGTCGCTGTTGTCTTGTAGGACACCACAATGCCCGCAGAGCTCTGCCACGGAATCCAAGGTATCTTATCGCTCGATGATGACCCCATCCTACCAGATAAGTAAGGACCACTTGCTCGTGCTCCCTCCTGCACGTTCCCGGGCAGAAGGCGAACCAAGCCACCCCGCTGTCTGAGCCGTCGGGACGCTCACTCGCCTTTGACCTTTTGTACCTCAGGCCGGTGCTGTCACCCATCCCCATGCTGCGGGACATTGCGAACAACAGCGCCATCGGGTGAGAAGAAGTGCCACAGTGTCAGCGCTAGTGTTGTCAGCCTATCAATGGCGATGTGTTAGCATGAAGCTAGCAGAAAATTTGCTTCCATTTCAATTGAGCAAATTTTTGTTGTCTTCCAGAGTGAAGTTCAAGGATCCCCAGTTTGACGAGGGCTTTGTCTTCAAGTCTAAGCTCCTCCCCGGAGCAAAGTCAGTAACAAACACTTTTCCATTTTTCGAGGGTTGTAATGCCTAGCGTCACATGGCCTTGACTGCCTTCAGGCTTCCCAACAACGTGCTGAAGCCGGGGGACTGGGACAGGCGGGAGAACCAGCCGTGGAGGCCTCAGCTGGGTTTCAGCTCCAACAGGCAGCAGGCTCACTTGGACCAGTCGGGCTTCCGAGCTCTGGGGTGAGGTTTTTTTTTTTTTTCTTCTTTCTGCTCATTTACAATGTCAATTTTTTCGTTACGCGTGTACAGCACTTTTTTTTTCTAAATGTTGGTGTCCCGCCTCCACGCTGGCCATTAAGCGGCCATGCTTGATTATGATCTCCACTTCCTCCTCCGCACGTCCACATTATCATTAAGAAACGGCAATAATTGAACATCTGGCACCCCTGAAAGCGCCGTGTTTGGAATTCATGATGAGCACCTTTCCATTTTAAAAAAAAAGTCCTGCTAGAAGCTGCCAAGCTGCATGTTTGACATCCTCTTTTTTTTTTTTTTTTCCCTCTTGCAGTCACTCGCTCAGAAACCAACATAGAGGCCAATACAGCAATTACCCGCCGCCTGACAACTACCACCAGCAAGGAAACTACCGCGCGCCCCGCGGCGGCAATGACCAGTCCTACCAACGTAAGGCACACATTGGCTATAAGCCAAATCGGTCTCTCCTTGCCTCGAGAGGCAAGTTAAGTTCTTCTTTGATGAGGCGGCCACCCCCCCACAGCGAGCTCGCCAGGGCGTCTTTGTGTGCCCGCGGCCAAGCTCTGATTGTGCCGCGCGGCTAAAGCGACAAACTAACAAGTCCGCCCACCCTCTGACCCGCTCGCTAACTTTGTCACTCCGTTTCGGCGGTGAAATACTTTGGGAGTTTGATTCACTTAAATTGTCTTATTTTTTTCTTTTCATAGGACGTCACAAAAAGAATGACGCTTGGCAACAATGCATTTAAATTGCTAGAAATGTCGCTCGTTGATATCCAAAGGAAAAACTGATCTTGCAATTTAGACAATCAAGCTGCTTTTGTGGAGGCCTGCAGAAATCCCCAAATATTTTCTGACGACCCATTGAGGGAGCTTGGATAGTTTTGCAGGAATCAACAATGTCATCTATGAAAAGTGGACGTCTGCAAAAAAAAAACTCTGTTTTTGTTTGAGCTGAGTCAAAGAGTCGTCGTGGAAATTGAAAAGGGGCGTTTAGTTGCCGAGCGGCCGCTAATCCGTCCCTAATAGAGTGGCCAGTACGCGCTGTCGGGATTGGAAGGCGTAATCCTTTTGTTGGCTTTTGTGCGCGCACGCTGGAGGCCCAGACGCTCTCAGATCACGACTAATTAAAGAGATTGACAGGTGTCCACTTGTCATTCCCCGGCTTTTCAGGCCCGGCCTTCTAATTGCCAGCCCGCTGGGTGGTCCACTTGAGCCGCGTCAACGCAAGACTTCATCAAACGGGAGAATAACCGGCATGGCGGTGGCGCCGCCCTCTGCCCGATATTTCCTACTTGACCTCCGATTCAAGCCGTGTTTCCTTTCTCAAAAGATGCCACAAATGTAACTATAGGCCCGAAAATTAATTCTAAGCCCTCCTCCCCATCTCGCACGCATAGTCGGATTTGAAGCAATCCCCCGCATTAAACGCAGATTTTGTGTCACATTAACTTGAACAACTTTTTTTATTATTTTTGATTTGATTTATAAGAATTCGAGCTCCATTGCTTCTCACGGCTTTGTTTGAAAGACTTAACTTTTTTTTCTCCCCTTAATATTTCAAGCAGGTTTATTGTGCGCAGTGTATCGAGCTGCTGCCTAACATTTAAATGATTGACAAAAAAAACTTGTCGTAGTCGCAAGGTGTCCACGGCGGCAGGTGGAGCGGCCAAACAAGCGGGCAGCTGGTCATCACCATGGCAACGGCGACTCTGGAAGCAGCCTTTGGCTACTTTGTCTTTTTTTTTTTCCTCAAGTGGGCCTTTGTGAAATGTTCGCCTCGATAGAAGCTAGCCACTTGAGGAGTCCACAATCCCGCTAGCTCAATGCTTCTTCTTAATTTTTTTCATTTGCTCAACAAAACATGCAAATGTTCCCCCTCGGAGCTCCCGGGGCCCGGATTTGATCCACGCCGATGTCACGCGGCGGCCCGGTTCTGCCGACGGCTCCTTCGGGTCTTTGTAAGTGAGCCTGACACCGTTCTTTGTTGTGTGCAGATTCTAGATCGTCATCGTCATATGAGCACCAGCCTCGCTTTCAACGGTGAGTCGATAATTTCTTTTAGCAGGTTTGCAACTGTTTATTTGCTGCCAGACCCTCAATATTTCTTGAAAAAAGGTTACCATTGCCTGTAGATGCCACAAGGTGGCGGGAAGATACTCATTTTGTTTAGATGAAATCCCCCCCAAAAACTTTGTGAATTGGTGAAATGTGAATATGGCAACATTTTTTTTTTTTTTAAATACTTGCCAATAGCAATATGCGTGATATGAAGTTTGTGTTTTCAGGCATCATCCTTATGGAGGTGGCGGCGGTGGTCGTGGTGGTGGCGGCGGCGGCGGTCGTGGCGGCGGCGCTCACGGCTGGGACCGGGCCATGCAGTCACAGCGGGGAGCCTACCAACACAACGCCAGCCGGGGTGGCGGCGGGGCCCGACGCGGCGGCTACCAGTCGCACTTCCAGCAGCAAAGTAACGACTGGCACCAGGTACCAAAAATATAAACCGTAATGCGAGTCGTTTATTAATTGCTCAAGGTAGGGTTTATATTGAAATATAATTCTCCGTCAAAACTTTCTTCCTTCTCATTTCATTTTGAGATGGTAGTTGAAGGACAATTTAAGTGATGGCAAATAAGACTTGTGCAAGTTTTATCTTCCTACTCTTTTGGGGTGAGGGGGCAGAACACCCCCGGAAAAAAAAAAAAAGCTTCATGGGTTTTTATTTTCAAATTTGATGCATTTAGTTCATCACCAATGGGTGATAATTCATAGAAAATCCATTTGTCATGTTACTTGCTTGTTAGAGAAAATGCACTCCGTTTGGTTTTTAGGGCCACAACAGTTCCAACAGAGGTGGTTACCCTGCACCACCTGCATCCAGAAGATATGTCTGGGAATGAGCTTTTTTTTTTTCTGCTTCTTCTTTTTATTCCGAAATATACGTGGAACTTTAAGTGACTGTTGTACTTTTGAGAGATTCTCCAACAATGTCTTTTATTAACTTGTCCAATAAAAGAACAAGTCATGTGTTAACTTGCACTTTTTTTATTCTTTCATCCAGTGCAACTACCAAAAACCTCAAAATATGCTTTCAAATGTAATAAGTTCCATAATTTCATTTCAAACAAATAGTCTAAATTCAGAGGGCAAAGGAAGGATATTCATTGAAAATTGAATATTTTTGCTTGAAAGCTGAAATAATTACGTAGTCAAGAGTCTGCAGGAATCCGGTCACATGTCCAAGGCAACGCCAACTTTGGCTCCAAAAAACAGCCCAAAAACTTGCACCTCCTCAGTCCGCGTCTGTCTCTGTTCCGGTTCGGTCCTACCAAGTTCTGCCGTAGAGCAAAGTGGAGGAACCGAGCACGCCGCCGGTGTAATCAAGCACCGCCGCGTCCGTGTGCGCGCGGAAGCCCGTGGGCGACTCTAGCGAGTGGCCCCCTTTCCCTTCCCGGTGCTCCTCCTGGACGTCCCGTTCGAGTTGCTGGTTGCTCGTCTTGGCCTCCGCCGTCGGTTCGGGTTCGCCCCGGCTGGGCTTGGCGAGCAGCGGCGATGAGCGGTTGATCGCGCACAGGCCGCCGCCGCCGCCTGCGTCATGGTGCCGCTGCGCCGCCTTGTCCTTGAGCTGTCGCTTGAGCTTGTAGCGGTGGTTCTGGAACCAGATCTTCACCTGGTTGGGGCTGAGGTGGATGAGACCGGCCAGGTGCTCCCTCTCGGGGGCCGACAGGTACTTTTGCTGCTTGAAGCGGCGCTCCAGCTCGAAAACTTGGGCCTGCGAGAAGAGCACTCGACGCTTCCTCCGCGGGGCCACCGACAAGGCGGCCTTGGCGCTGCCGTCCAAGGCTGCAGACAGGCCGCCCGACAGGCCGCCGCAGGAGCCCATCAGCCGGGAAACTGCAAAGTCAACACGAGGTTATGCCCCTTTTTTTTTCTCCTTAATCCAAGAATATCTCACGAAGCGTTATTTTTTTTGCAAGATTTGCACACTTGCTTTAGCGCAGCAATCAATTGATCTCTAGGTAAAAATCGTGTAATGGTATAATTTTACACCCGATAAAAATAGATATTATGCACTCAAAAATATGACGTAAATATAAAATGTTTCCAAAAGTCAAATGATAAGTTCCAAAACGGTTGCGCAATTTGTTGTCCAGCAGTAATTAAAAGAATCTGACTACAATGCGGCGCATTAATAGATATGAACGGAAACTAATTTAATTAAAGTAAGAAAAGCACCACTAATTTGGGGGAAATTAATGCTAAATTGTTGTAACAAATTACTGGAGTAAAGTCCTTGAATTAAATGCAACTATTGTGAAGTAACTCCCACATCATCTTTTTGTTTTTCAACGCAAGGTTACTTTAAAAAACAACAACAAAAAAAAAAACACATGTAACAAGCTTTAAAGTAAACATTTTGTAAATTTACGCTGCAAAAGGAATTTTAATTTGGAAAAAAAGATTAAAGTTTTTTGTCTCCAACTTTTAATCGTTTCTCGCATGCATCCTTTTTTGCCGAGTTTCAAAACAAAGGTGGAATAAATTTACTACACTGTTGCATTGAACACAACTGTAAAGTATTTAAAACAGAATTAAAATGAGTGTAAGTAGTGGCAAAGATGATCGAAATATATGTCAACTAACTTGGTGCGTATCTTGTTTCGGGGCCGCCGTACCAGGCCGCAGCCGCAGGGCCAACCGCCCTTAGCGACTCCTGATAGGCCGGCATTTCCCCGCCGCCGCTGCCGCTGCAGAACCCCCCGACCGAGCCCGAGAAGTGCGGCACGCTGGTGCCGACGTTGTAGGCGTCGGGAGAAGTGGACAGGTGGGGCTGGTGTTGAAGATGGTGCTGATGCTGCTGATGGAGGTGCTGCTGCTGGTGCTGCTGGTGCTGCTGGTGCTGCTGCTGGTGCTGCTGCTGGTACCGGTACAAGCCGGCCAGTCCGGGCTCCTGCACGGCGCCGAACCTCCGGTGGAGGTCGTCCATGGGGCCGTGCTGCAGGATGTCGATGACCGAGAAGGGGGTGGAGTGCCTGGGGGGGCTCAGGGACATGCTGGACGCCTCCCGACGTCCCACCCGCCCTCCTGTTGCACGATGAGGCCGACACAGGATGCAAGCGAGACCTTATCCCACCCGTAGACGGGGAGGGGCGGGGCGAGGAGTGCTGATTGACAGTCAACGCAACGTGTTGACTCACTCAGGTGAGTCAGCTCTTGTAGTTTTTATTTGAATTTTGTGGAGCAGAAATCCCAAGAAGCTCATTGAATAATGAAAATAGAAAATGTTATCTCAGGATTGAAAGTTTGACCCGTGAAACAACAAACGTTGACTTTAATTGCAAACCTATTTTAAGTATGAAAAAAAGTGGATTTATCTTAACACTGGTGTTTTTCCTAATTAGAGATGCGATTGGTTGCTTTAAGTATAACTGCAGTTTATGACTGAGTTTGACTTTGGCTGCTTGTGCACATTGCTTTGCTCTTGGTGGCACTTTGGCCAATAAGCATTCAAGGAATGAAGCCCACTCCAAGCGCGGCTGAGGAGGAGGAGAAGGAGGCAAGTTCTGCATTTGCACTTGCGAGCGTGTGTGTTATACGTAATTGGTCAAGCTCCTGCTGCCACCTAGCGTCATTCTGATGAACTGCATGTTAGTGTTCCAGGCGCTCGATGCAAATGTGAAGCAGGTGGCCTGCTATGTTGCACATTAAATACTAATTATAGAATAATGACCGCAAAGACATAACAAAACGAATACGTATGACTTAAGAACTGCAATTGTTTTCATCTATTTTTCGCCATATGACGTCACAGGTGGACGACTCCTCATTACAACGTGACGTCACAGACCTGACCACAGCGTGAGTCTTTCCCACAATTGATTGTCTTTGTCACGATTTTTCGTTAATTTTGCTGTTATATATCGTTTATTGTGTGCATCAAATGCTCGACTGGCTTCCCTCGATTCGATATCATCGTGATATTGATCATGGAATTAGAAAATGAATGATATTAAATATATTTTTTAGCTGAGATATGATCAAACGTTTTCAAGTCCTAATGATGGGTGCACGTGGAGGGAGGGGGTCTCCCTCACCCCCCACTGTCACCGCCACTATAGCCTGACTTCAACTGCGCGTCCTCGTGCACACGCACACACATTTGCACTGCAAAACATGCAATTCGTCTTTATTTGTTTCGTTGTAACAAAGCGCTTTACAAAACCGTAAAACAATACCACAAAAAACATTGGCAATAATACACACAATAATTTGGCTCCTATGAACATCATGCATTTAACAAAATACATTTTTAATATTTTGCCAATTTCTGGGCTATATTTTGAGCAGTTTTCACACATTACTGAAAATGCAAATGGTGTCAAATACCACACACAAAAAAAAAACCGTCATTCGAACATGGAGGTTGGCTGCACGTGAGTTAAAATTACGTGCTGGATTAAACACCAAGTCAGCAGCCAAACGATTGTCTTCTTTTCAGTGACATCGAACCGAAGTTAATTTGATAAATACATAAAAAGTACAAAACGTTGCGCAACATTAAATATTACAAATAATTTATAAAACACATGAACAGTCTGTCGACGTAAAATAAGATATTTTTTTATCAACATTAAAAAAATACGAAAAGACCAACATTCAAAAAGGGTGCTTCAACTCCCGTATGTTTTGTATTCAATCAAGTGTCGTGCATGCGCACGCAGGCGCCTCAGGTCCAGTTGGCGTTCCAGCAGGTGAGCCGCGCGAGGGCCCTTTGGGGGACGTGCGCATAGGCGCAGAGCGGAAAGGCCAGCCGCAGGTCGAGCATTCCCTTGGGCCGCTCGCTCGGCTTTCCGTCGCGCAGCACAACCGCCGGGACCACGAACCCCTGCTGCGCCCGCAGCACCCGCAGCGCCTCCAGACTGCGCTCGGCGCGCGCGCGCTTCATCTTGTAGCGGTGGTTCTGGAACCAGATCTTCACCTGGTTGGGGGTGAGCCGGATGCGCCCGGCCAGGTGCTCCCTCTCGGGCGCCGACAGGTAACGTTGCTGCCGGAAGCGACGCTCCAGTTCCAACGTTTGCGCTTTGGAGAACAGGACGCGACGCTTCCGGCCGCCGCCGCAGACGCGCTCGCCGGGGTCGCGCGCCGCGTCCGATGACGCTCCTGGTTGCGCGTGCACTGCAGAAGACGAATTAAAAGACGTCAAAACGGGCTGCGCTCATCCACCGAGTCGTCAAAAAGATAAATCGTCGCTTTACGAGGCTGAGGTTCGAACCCAGAAATATCTCAGCTGTGTTGTAAATGTGCGCTCACGTGACAGGTCGAGGTGATTCCCTGTGGGGTTCCCCTCGGGCGCGGCCTCGGCGTTGGCCTCGTCCTCTTCCGGGTCTTCGGCACCGGAACCGCAGCACGTCCCCGCAGCAGAGTCCGGCAGGTCCAGAATGTCCCGCACCGAGAAGCCGACACGTCCCAAAGACATTGCGGAGCGCAGGAAATCGAAAAAAGAGAAGAAAAGCAAAAGGTATGTCGCAGGAAAAAAAGTTACCAAGTTGTCACAAATTGTTTTGGAATTCTGGATTAAAAACAAGGTTCTTGTGTGTATTGCTGCAGTTCTAGAAGCGAGGCTGGACTGCAGCGCCTGACACGAGCACGCACTCGCACGCACGCACGCACGAGAAGCGCGTGGCCGTTAAAAAGGCACGAGGATGAGGAGGTGGGTCAAAGTCGTCACTCGGCCACTTCCGCCTGGCTTTTCACCAAATTTGGCAACGGCAAATAACACGCGCAGGCAAGCAAGCAAGCAAACAAACAAACAAACAAACAAACAAACAAACAAACAAACAAACAAACAAACAAACAAACAAACAAACAAACAAACAGCTCATTTTCAAATAATTAGAATGACCCTTTTTTTTTTTTTATTGTCATTTTTATAAGACGAAGGGAGATCGGAAAAAAAGAAACAAATTAAATATGTTTCGTTTAATATATAGTCACAAAGGTAAATTGGAAATAAATGAAGTAAAATAAAATTTAAAATAACATAATCAGGGTTACTTATTTACTATCAGCATTTTTATTTTTTAGTAAATGGTTTTACAGTATAAAAATATGTTTATATTACGTTTTAAGGCAAAAGATTGCATGTCAAAAACACATTTGATTCAATAATGTCATTATCAGTCAAGGGATAGTTTTGAATTTTTAATAATGATATCAATCATATCATGATATCGATAATCATGTCATCATTTATCAGCCATCAGAAAGATTTGATCTGCTCATTTTTATGTCTCATTCCACTTGTGATTAAGAAGCAACTTTAAATAGTAAATGATCAACATTCATTTCTGGATAGGAATAGCGCACGCATTTGCTACTTTTGCCTTCTTTTAATCATGGCCACTTTTTTGTCTTTACATTTCTACTTTTGTGCAAACATCTCGCATTTAATCTGTGTGTGTGTGAGAGATCTTGCTGGGTGGTCGAACTGTGCAAACAAACACACGATAACCACAAAGCCACAAAGGCTGCACAGCCTCCTCATTTAAACCATTTATTCCCCCTCAATACTCTTTAATGGCCTCACACACACGCGCACACACACACTCACACACACACACACATGGGCAGTTGTCATGGTATTCTACTTCAATAGACTGCATGTTGCCTATATTCATGACATGCATGCACACACACACGCACACACACACTAGTCTACGCGCACAACATACTTTGTGTGCCTTGACATTAGCTGAAAACCATCCCATTGCAAGTCAATATGGGGTTGCTGACTATTGCAACTAGTCCATGAATGCGTATAATCAACCTGCACTTGATTGGCGACCAGTCCACAGTTTGTCTGTCTTTTCTGCCGACTCTCTGGGCCAAAGTCAGTCGGGATAGGCTTCATCTCAGCCGCCACCTTAATGAGGACAAACGGGTCAGGGGGATTACAAGCCGCTCAGTGATTTGAAAACTATATTTCAAATGCGGACCGTCAGCTTTGGGCCGCGGTTCCGCCTCCCAATTTGTCTACAGCTTCGCTTCGCTTCCCAGCTTCCCGCCGAGGAGCGGGCCTCTGCCGCGCTGTAGGTGGTGATACAAACAAAAGCACAAAGCGACGACGGCGGCGCTTTGTAATCGCAGTAGAACATGGAAGAACGAGGGGGTGAGGAGTTTGGGAGCCATGGAGGTCAGACAAGGTCCAGAAAGCCAGCAGTTGGAATGTTGATAAATGGCTGAGGAGTGGAAGAGCAGGTAGGAAGAGTTGAAGTGGACAAGGTGAGATCAAGAGGTTGAGGAAGTGAACAGGGAGAGGCACAGAAAGTCCCCAATGACAGTAATCTCTAGTCTGGAGTTCCCCAGGGGTCAAGCCTTAGACCTCTCCAGTTCAATCTGTACAGGAAGGCAGGTGCCCTGATTTGAACAGAGGAACATAAGAAATATTTGGATTAAATCAACATAGTGCTGTTCTGTTTTTGGCTAAGATCAAGTTTAATGAATACACTTTTGCTCCTTTTAATGGGCCTACAATAAAACAGTGATAGTCTAAATTAGGTCTTTGGGCTCCCTCTGGTGGTATGTGAAAAAAAGCTGCACATTTATCTGTAAACAAAATGAGATGGGAATAAAAATATTAACATATTATGCAATTAATATACAGTTTTAACGGTGTTTGTTTTACATGTCCGACTTTTACACTATGTCCAGCACATTTGTGGTTGTGTGAAATGTGTGCGCTTTCTTTTGTGATATTTTGCTGCTCCCTGCTGGTTTTGTGCTGCAACTGACGCATTGGCAACTTGAACTACAAAACAGGAGCGCTCTGCTGCCCTCCTGCGGCTAACTGCAGTACGGCATTTGTGTGAGCGTGCGTGTGTGTAGAGCAGTGGTTCTTAACATTTTTGGAGGTACCGAACCCCATCAGGTTCATATGGGAGGGGGGGGGGGGGGGGGGGGGTGCTACCGGTGTGTTAGGCCATCCGCAGACGGAGGGGCGGGGCGACACGAGCTCCTCGAGTTTGTTTTGTTGCTCGCTAGCTAGCTAGCTATCGTAGAACACTATCAACAAAGGTGGCTTGTCAGCGAGCCCGCCCACAAGTCCCACTCAGCTGTCGATCTAACGTTAATGAGGAAAAAGCGTTTGACCTCCATGTTGTTTTGTATGTTTTCCACGCAAAAGCTGATGTCCAAACTCCAAGAGTTGAGGCTCCACGTCGGCTGCTGGTCGTCTATCAGAACATCTAGACGCCAACATATTTTCGAAAGGTACTGCATGTTGTGTTTCCTTCTTTTTTATAGGGAGTATTATTCCTTCGGTGACTAGAGAAGATCATCAACAAGTCAAATGAGACGTAATATTATTTTGTAAAGATAATTTGATGCGTGCTTTGAGTTATTTGACGGTTTCCACGTGAATTAGGTAGTGGGTAACAGCAGATGGGCCGGCCATTAGTTTCAGAAGTTGTGGTCAAGACATGGTATTGTGTGGGGTGGGTGCAGTACAACATGTTTCCCGCAGAGGGCGCCAATGCTCTATAGTTGAGTATTCTCTTGCTGTTTCGGTCCTTTCATAGTTTGTGATATTCGATGTTAAATAAAGTGTTAAAAATAGGAAAGTGCATCATTAAAGCTGCCAAGAAAATAGTTTAACAAAAAGAACATTTAGCACTTAAAGCGAGTCTTTTCATTTTGAGGACTTTGAAACCTTGGTTGAAGTGCTCATTGCATGTCACTTCTAATGGCAAACTAAGTGCCACTGTGCTACTGCACAACTTAAACATCAAACACCTCTAGATGTGTTTTTAATGACATTGATGCAAACCAGGCTAGTCAGAAATATACATTTGATTTGTACTCAACTAACTTGGTTTGCATCAATGTCATTGAAAAACACATCCAAAAGTGTGTGATGTTATGCAGTAGCTGGCACTTAGTTTTTGTCCCGGTGAGAGATGTCAGCTGTTTCAATGTGCTCACCTTCCCCCTAGTGGCACTCGTGTCATCAGAAGTAAGTGACATCTCACCTGAGCTCATCAAATACTTAAGCTGCTTCCATGCAAGTCCTGTCAATGCCAATGTTTGAGTGCAACTATATTAGTCTCACACAAACATTGACTGCTCAAATGTTGTCAAACTGCTTTTCTGTCATATAAATCAATCAACTGGAATGCAAGTCTTCGTGTTTTTATCAGCAAATTTGCTTCACTCATTGGAAAATGTTCATGCTTGGTGGTTGCTGCAGTGGCACTTAGGTTTTCAAAGGCAGCCTTCAGTCTTGAGGTGAGCGTTGTCCTTGTGTCACTGCCATGGACATGGGTTTTTGACTGTTACTCTCCATTTCACATGTGAGATGGCGAGTAACAGTCAAAAACCCATGTCCATGGCAGTGACACAAGGACAACGCTCACCTCAAGACTGAAAACTGCCTTAAAAAACCTAAGTGTCACTTTCCCCGCCTCCTACGTCTACCCAAATTCAGTCTGACCAATCACAGCGCAGCATAAATTTGCATAACCACGCCCACTTTTCCAACAGCCAATCAGAAAGCGGTATTTGCCACTCTGACCAATCAGATCGCTTCAAATTAATGTGACCACGCCCACTTAATATTCCACCAATCACATGACCCCTTATTTGCATAGCCACGCCCACTTTTCAGCAAATCGCCGACCTTCATTCTCATTGCCCCACCCATTTTCTGACCCCTCAGCCAATCATGAAGCAGTATTCCAGCTTTGACCCGCCTCATTTCAAAAAAATCTGGGGGGAAAAAAATTCAGGAAAAAAATTCCAGAAAAAAAAAAAAAAATCAGGAAAAAAAATCTGAAATTTTTTTTTAGGTTTTTTGGGGGTTTTTTGAATTAAGATATTTTTAAAGTTGAGAATAAAGAGTTAAGAGTTTAAGTGTTCTTTGTAATCAAACTTTATTTCTTTTGCAGAGTAAACATTCAATCACAAAACAGAAGTTGCATGGTAGCCAAGTGGTGAAGTGGTCAGCCAGCGGGACGAGTGGTGAAGTGGTCGGCCGGTGGGACGAGTGGTGAAGTGGTCGGCCGGTGGGACGAGTGGTGAAGTGGTCGGCCAGTTGGACGAGGAGTCGGCGCCTGGAGGTAAGACAAAAAGAAACCTGTAAGCCTAAAGTAAAGTCAACGTTTAGTGCAGGAAAAGGTTTTGCATGAAACTTACCAGTGGGAAAGATTTGTTGTTCATGGCATCAAGTATTGAGAGCTGCATGACCAGAAGGCTGCTCTTGTTCCTTGCAACCTGTCAGAAAAAAAAAAAAAAATTGGAACCAAGTTGTCATGGGGACTGCGCAGTGATGAGCATAGTACCTTAAGTGCAAATATTGTCCACTTCTCAGGTTGACTTGGAGGCAAGGACGCAACAAAAACGTACGTGTTGCCAGCATGCTGCTGTGCTCTGATCCTTGGCCACGGCTGCAAGCAGGTACTTGATCGTGCACCACCCTGGACACAAAAAGAATAATCATTCACATTTTGGAACATGGTGGCTGAAATGAAATGTACTTTCCTTCTCTTACCAGCAGAGGGCTCTCCAGGCAGCCCCGCCAATAAAATGTCGACTTGAAGCTTTCAGCAAGTCGCATACCAGGAATGGCTCATTTCACCTGCAACAACCACAGGGGGAAAATCCAAGTCCAGAAAGTGACTCGCCTGCTACAGTTTGGCTTGAGCCACAGGTGCTTCTACGCCACTGGCAGGTGAATGGAGGCAAACTGGCAGGTTTTTCACTTTCTGGACCAGGATTTGCCACTCCTGCCTGGAAAGAAAAGGAACATTGACTCCATTTAGGGTTACCATTTTTATTTTTAACTGTAGACAGGAACCTTCTGCTGAAGACCATTATTAGATGAGAAACATCAGGCCAAGCTCTTGAAATGTTGCAGATCCTCTCCTGGACTGACACCTGCACACAAATGCGGAAACAGTCAAGCAAGTTGATTTGCAACACTGAAAATGCAAACAGCCTTGAAACCTTCTGGAGAATTTCTTGTCCCAGCAGGTGGCGGTAGCGTCTTTGCAGCACTCTTACTGGAAGCTGCACTGCATTGAGACAAAGAAAAAGCAGGTTAGTGTTCTTACATGCCACATTTGCAAAGTTAAGTCACCTGCCAGGACTGGAAGACCATGACTCGTTTCCTGACTGCCTGGACCAGCACCATCTGAAACAAACTGGTCAAGCACTTTGATTTGTCAAATTTGTCATTGCAATCGTTTCAAACCTGGCGCTTTGACTTCAATCCATGCAGCGGACTGGTACCAGGTCCTTTGGCTCCACCTGGTGGACAAAACGCGAAGAGAATGCACACGCTGAAATCAATTGGTCAAACAATTGTTCAGGTATGAGTGTACACGTGTTTCACCAATGAAGAACGCAGGCAGGAACAGCTCTGCTGAACGTCTCTCCAACCGCAGTTCATTGGCCTGAAAGACAAGGTAACGTTGTAACCCACAGAGTGTTACATTTTTAGTCATACAAGCTTGTTTGATAGCAAGAGCAGACTTGCAAACGTCTCATGAAGTCGGTCGGGGCTCTCAGGACTGCAAGCCGGCCGGCCATTTTGAGACCTGCAGACAAAAAAAAAAAAAAAAAGTTAAGCACTTTAGTCAATTGTCCTTCAAATAAAAACGGGGTTTTTGCCTTTTTGCTGTCAATCTGGTCTTTTGTCGCAGATGCAGACCTGGGGACAGAAATGGACAGTTAGATGCAGTTGGTTAAATCCACATTATTCGAACAGAAAGTAGGTTACTTGAGGCTGGCTCGTTTGGAAGAGTCGCACCTGTAGACAGATTAGACAATTTGATTAGATTCTGTTGTGAATTTCTGCAAACGTTTGGTCTTAGCTTGGGCAGTAAAACCGCGTTTGATGCAATTGAAGGTCGGAGATGTTTTCTGCCAACGCTCGCTTTTTAGCTTGCATGGTAGCAAGGTGTAAGCACGTCCAAAGTGCAAGTTGACGCTGAAAGAGAGCAAAAGCAGTTCGTTTGAAAAGGTTAAGGAAAAGTGAAGACTTACCTTTGAAACGCAGCATGTTGTGCAAAAGGGCGCTGCGCTGCGCAGCCGGTGGAGCAGCACGACGTGACGCTGTCAGAAATGAGCAAGAGAACGATTGTCGCGTTTGTGACGTCTTATATAGGCAATTTGTGATGACGTCATTAACAAGCAACCGGGGGAAAAAAAAAAAAGCAAGGGAAAATGGCAAAGTGCAACAAATAGGTAACGTCGGGTCTCGAACCGTGGTTCTACTGCATCGGAGGCAATGGCGTTAACCATTACACCAGAGCTTGCTTGAAAATGTCAGCAGGTGTGGTCGTATTGATAGTATGAGTATCCAAACAACAACTTTAAGGTAACAGCTAAGTACAAAGAAGCGATGACCCGCAGTTGTGTTTGAGGTGGCCGAATGGTTAAAGCTTTTGCCTCGAGTTCAGGAGACTCGGGTTCGAATCTTGGCCATCGCTCTCTTTAATTTAAAAATGTTGGACAGAGCTGGTCTCGAACCCTGGTCGACTGAGTACCAAGCCAAGTGTTATACCATTCGGCCACATTGCCATGAAATTTTCAATTTTTTCTTATCTATTTAACGTCAATGGCACTACTGCTCTACAAGTACAGAACAACTGCCTCTCCATTGTAAGATACACAGGTGGTCTGATGGTTCAAGCTCTTACCTTTAGTTCCGGCGATTCGGGTTCGAATCTTGGCCATCGCTCTCTTTAATTTGAAAATGTTGGACATGGCGGGTCTCGAACCCTGGTCGACTGCGTGCCAGGCCAAGTGTTATACCATTCGGCCACATTGCCATGAAAATTTCGAAAAATATTTATGTATTTAACGTGAATGGGTCGACTGATCTACAAATACAGAACAACTGCCACGATATTGTAAGATACACAGATGGTCTGGTGGTTCAAGCTTTTACTTGTAGTTCCGGTGATTCGGGTTCGAATCTTGGCCATCGCTCTCTTTAATTTGAAAATGTTGGACAAAGCGGGTCTCGAACCCTGCTCGACTGAGTACCAGGCCAAGTGCTATACCATTCGGCCATATTGCCATGAAACTTTCGAATTTTTATTATACATTTAACGTCTATGGCACTACTGATCTACAAATACAGAATAACTGCCAATTTGTTTTAAGATACACAGATGGTCTGGTGGTTCAAGCTTTTACCTTTGGTTCCGGTGATTCGGGTTCGAATCTTGGCTATTGCTCTCTTTAATTTGAAATTGTTGGACAGAGCGGGTCTCGAACCCTGGTCGACTGAGTACTAGGCCAAGTGTTATACCATTCGGCCAAATTGCCATGAAAATTTCAAAAAATATTTATGTATTTAACGTGGACAGCTCGACTGATCTACAAATACGGAAAATTGCTGGATAATTCTAAGATCCAGTAATGGTCTTGTGGTTAAAGTTTTTGCCTTGCGTTCAGGAGAACCGATTTCGAATCTCACACATGGCTTTGTGTAAGTATATGCACATAATATATTACAGAGCAGGACTCTTTGCCTCGTATTCTGTCGAGTCTTGCACATTATTCCGTAAAATTTCCAAATGTTACACGGAGCGGGACTCGAACCCACCTCTCCTGTCCTCCAGACCAATATTATTCCATTCGCCCACTGTGGCACAGAAATTTCGGATTTCTTTTGGGTGGTCATTCAAAGCATCTAAAGGTATACGAGTGAATTGTATTTCCATGCAGCCCTTCAATGAAAAAATAAACAAAAAGTGCTTGGTATCCCTTATCAAGTGCTCAACTGAGACCGCTCCTGGACTTTGTGACTACTATTGGTGGCTAGATTTGAGGAGAAGGGCGTGACTTATTTGCGAACGATTACAGACAAACCTGGTAGTATAGAGTGAAAATTCTATTGACAATGTACTGTACATGTGAGGCAGTCGAATAAAATCCCGGACAATTTTTGAAATTGGGAGGAGTGCTACCGGTGTGTTCGGCCATCCGCAGATGTCATTTCAGTCTTTCTTATGTTCTTGATGCGTCTGTAATTGACTTATATTTCTGTGGTGACCATCCATCCGGAAGGCTCGTTAACATTTAACAACGAAACAAAGGCCTCGTGGCTCCATCAAATGTCAAAGAAGTTAATGTAGCGTGACGACAATATTGCTAACGTGTATAATTCATCGTATCGATAGAGCATCTGTAAAGCGGAAATTACAGGAAAAATAAATTGTTATTTTTTGTACTTTATCACGGGGGGAAACATCTGCGGGAAACATCTGCTGCCGAGTTCAGGATGCTCCATTGTAAGTGATCGGAGGTGTGAACAAAATGAGCGCGGCATGCCAACTGACATTTTGAAAAGACGCACCTGTGTGTGCGCACGCGCAAAATTATTTTCTTTCATATTATATGTCAAGTGCACACGTTTCTCCGACTTGTTGATGACCCGCAGCGTGACACAAGCAGCAGATTACGTTTCAGCGCCATTAAACAAGCAATTCGACATCTTCCTCTTAACATCTGCCATCTATCGAGCCTCAGTGACTTTATGTCCTTAATGTCTCGGGTGTCATCCGTGTTTTTTTGGTTACACACACTCGTGTGCGTTGCACAAGCATGACAACAAACTGTTTCATATTAATAACGCGCCCACAATGTCTATCAAAACAAATCCTGATTATTCACATTTTGTGTGCGTTGTGTTGTGTGTGTGTATTGTGTCTCGTATTTGACACAATGTATTTTGTTGTGTTGGAGCTTGTGTCATGAGTGCGTCTGTCACAATGCAGGCCGGACAAAGGCTGACTTAATGGACTAGTGCTGAGTGGTGGCGGCTGACACAGACACAACCCCCGCGCACACACCGGCTTCAAAACTGCTTGAGTCAGACATGTCTCACTCCCAATGAGATGATGTCATGGGCATGCTTTCAAATCTACAGTAGATGTACAGTATACATTGTATTTTATGTCCGATATTCTACATTACCTACCAATGTGAGTTTAAATTAATCTTTCCTCATCAAAATGCAATTTTAACCCATTCCAGCATCCCTAAAAAAAACGTTTTTAAAATGTGTGAAACATTTTTGTTACATATTTTCATTTCAGTAGACTTTGTGCTGCTCCATCTGCTGTGTTCAACTTGACCACCAGACGGCAGTATAGCACAGACATATGAACAATATTGCGCAAGGGTTATTCGTCATTCTTTGCATGCATGTGAGTATTATCTTGTTTTAATCGTCGATCGTGGAGTCTTCCTCGTTTCCAGTAAGAGGAACGACGACGGCGGGCGTCGGTTAAACGCAAAATCTGCCGCAATCTAAAAATAGGAGCAGCAGCAGCTTTATTTGTGTCGAAGATGAGGTGTTGCCTCCTTATCCTCTTATGTAGCCCGTCTTTTCCAATTGGCTCTTTTATCAATATATTTTATTTGGTTATTTTTACAATAAAAATAATCAACGGTTGTCCGAAATAATTGCCGCCCAAATGTCTCCAAAACATGAGTCAAGTGGACGCCCACCTGTTCCCACAGACCACAAGGAGGGACTTCCCCGAAACACACATTCACTGCGTTGTTGACATCACGAGTGAGTCACAACCTAAAATGAAAAGACTCAAAATAACATCAAAATTGTGTGCCACTCTTGACACTGCATGTGTCACGCACTAATAACTTCTCCGTCCTCATTGGTTAGTTCCACTACTGGTGCAACTTTTGGCCTTTAATTTCATACCTGTAGGCCAAATTCAAATAGCACATTTGAGCATTGTGGGACAAATTAAAAAAGCAGGGGGGGGGGGGGGCGTTACTGCTAAGAGCGTTGATCTTCAGGTGCATTCTTGTTCTTCTACTGGCCAAGAGCATAGTACAAGTGCTAACCGCAGTAGTACTTGAAATTCAGAAGTAGTAAAACCACAAGAGGAAACCAGCGAGCCAGATAGCGCCACCACTTCCCGTGTGACGTCACAGCGCTGCACTGATTATGGGTGTGCATGTACTACAACAACGCGCGTCCAGTTAATGTTGATTTCCCGCATAATATTTTCCGCTTTCATCGTTTTCGTCATATAGACAAGCGTCCCGTGACATTTTGGTGTCCTTATCAAGGATTATGTCTTTCCCTTTTACCGATGCGGGCCCCCTCTTATCTGTTTTCACGCTCCATGCAGATAGTGCGCTCATGGAGCTTTGTTTCTTATCGTTTCGCCACCCCAGCTGAAGCAGAGTTTGTACATGTTAAACATAAACATGGCACCGTTTCAGATTAAAGTGCGTTTGTCTAGTTTTTTTTTGGTATTGATAGTGAAAAGCCAGCAGAGACTATTCTTTTGATGCTTTAAATCCAGCACTCCAATTTTCACATTTTATTTTAGTTTTATTTATTTTATTTTAATAGATTCCAGACGATACCTGCCCCAATATGTGTGATTCAGGCGAGAATAAATGCCCGATATCTGCAATCCAAATAGAGTCTCGCAGTTAAATATTTGCTTTTGACATACTTTATACGTCACTTCCCATGTGACGTCACGGCTTTGGACTTCAAACAGTTAAGCCCAGCAGCGCGCGTGCCCGCGTCCTGTTGCATCGGGGACGCGCCGAACCTCACCGGAGCTGGCCAAGCTTAAACCGAGCACGCACAAACGTAGACAGGTCGCGACCGAGACGAGAGGGAGGACGTACTCGGACTTGGAAAAACGTCGGCGTCTGGAGCAGCCAACCTCCATTTGGACTATTCTATTTTTATATTTTGAAGTTACAAATTCATCCGCAGAGGGTCGGAGAGACGGTGCAGCATGTCGGGCAACAGGGAGGAGGAGAGGAGGAAACTAGCCGACATCATCAACCACTGGAACGCCAACCGGCTCGACCTGTTCGAGATCAGCCGGCCCACGGAGGTAGGAGATCGGCCGGTCTCTGGGTAGGAGGATAGGCCGCGGTGCGGCGGGCCTTCCTCCCCCGTTTACTACGCGATCCGGGAATGCCGTTGGCGAACTGCCCTTGTATTAGCCGATTTGCTCCCCGGGAAGTCCCGCAAGTTCCGCGCTTGGAGGAGGAGAATGTACGCCAGACTCCCTTGGGAAAACTGGCAATTTACGATGCCGTGCCTGTACAGTCATTTAACTGAGCAAAATGGATTTTTTTTTACATTTAGACTGTTAAAACGTTGTAAACGGTCCTCGAGGTTTTTATCAGTGGCGTATTTGGAGTGGAAATCAGGCAGGAATTGTGATTTGACGTAGCTAGGTTGCGGCTACTTGCTACCTTACCGGACACAGCTGTGCGTTGGGGAGCTGAAGAGGGAATAACAACAGCCTTCCCAAAAGACAACAAAGACAACAATTACTAAATGAATTTTAAAATAACCCTACCCTCTCTGTGTTGGAGCAAAGTAAGCGGGTCGTTGCGCAGCGAACATCGGCCACTTCTTTCCAAGTGTTCAGGTGTCATGTTGGCTCGCCAGCGTTCAGGCTACGCAGCTGTTAAAAGTGGCACATTTTCCAAGCGAGTCTGGCGGTGTTGTTCGCTACCACCACTTGCTAACGCGCTAGTTATGTTCGTTAGCTACGCAAACTCTTACACATGTGAAAGCTGGACTTGCTAAACGCCTTCTTTGATAACATGTTGGAGTGTACATGACGGACGTTGTTTATAAACGTCATGCTACGCGAAGGTAGCTGCGGCTAGCAAACAGCAGCAGTAGCAACAGAGTCAGAATTTGATAAATAGATGCAAGCATGACTATTTACCCAACTTATTCATGGAAAGTTGTTTTTACTTTATGTAAACAAGCTAGGTGCATGTCACACGCCCCCTTCTTGTCAGGCTGTTTGACATGATCACCACAAATTGCAACATTTTGTCTTTTAGGATGGTAACTAACAAAAGCACGCCGCGTTTGTGTCCGGCGAAGCCCCCGTGGTGCTTCTAACAAGTTGATCGATAATGTCCACCTAACCCGAACATCTCACGGCTGACTGATTTTGATTTATGGCCGGCGTTGCCATTGTGTCAGCTGCTGTGTTTTAAGCGGGCTCACCCTGCCCAAACCCCTCCTTCCTTCCCTCTTTCCTTCCTTCCTTCCTTCCTTCCTCCTCCATTTTGGATAAGGAGAGGGGGGTCACGGGGTCCCCTCTTCTCCCCTTGAGCCGATTAATTCATCCAGCCAGCCAGCCAGCCGTTGGCTGGAGTTGTGTACGGCGATGATTAACTGACACGGCGCCAGCTCTCAAGGCCTCTTGTAAGTCTGTTACTATACGAGGGCCGGCACAACAACAATAACAACAACAGGTCGGGTACTGCACAGTCCGCTGAGTCCGAGTGGACAGTTTCTCAAGGCCTCTTCAAGTTTGTTTCTTTTCAAGGGCCAGTACCAATGCGTGAGTTGCTGACCAGACCGTCAACGGATCTGATTCAAAGCAACGTGAAATAAAAAAAAAGTAGTTTTTAAGCTGGATTTAAAGTCATCTCATTCCATTTGCATGCAGCGTTACGGCCAAATGCCGCATCATCACGTTTGCGCCCACATCATGCGCTTTTATTTCTGGATGCTATTTTAAGTAGAACGTACAGCTAGGTACTGACTCGTCTTGTTCTCTCCCCCCCCACTCCTGATAAGATAAAGCTTGCTTCAGAACGTCTTGTTGGCTCTGTGCTTTTTTTTGTTGGCTCGTGTGTTCACACGTCATAAGCCAAACACTGTTCTTGGCCTAATTGCATCAACAGAAAATTCTCCCCGCCAATTTGTGGAAAGTATTAAGGAAAGTTGCTATCCAGTGTGGTTGGTGAATTGAAGGCCTGCTCCTGCACAGGAAGCAGGAAGTGCACAGGAAGCGTGTGCTAGCTTGCGATTGCCGCCTTTCTTTTTCCATATTTGTGCATGTTTGGGATTTATTTTGCTACAACATGGAGGTCGGGGTGCGTTGTTGATGAGGGGGTGGCTTTGGGATTATTGACATTATTGGCCGATAAAAGGACAGGACCCCGAGCTTTTGGTTTTGCCACGCTCGGGCTTAGCGATATGCTCGCCTCAGCTCCAACGACAATAGCGCCGGCATGCACACGCGCGGCGGTGCTGAATGCGCGTATCTGCGTTTGCATTGTCTCTCAGTTGTTTTTTGTCCGCCGTTGACGTGTGGCCCCTCGCTGTCACGTCGCCGTGGCAACCCAGTCCTTTTGATTGGGGAATTTAGCGCGTTAGCCGCCAGTTAGCCGAGCGGCTCGCTTGAAGGCCGAATAAAGCCGTGTTGTTAATTTGTCGTTTATTTGAGTATCGGGCGGGTCACCGGCCTCCCGTTGCCGTCGGATCCTGCCAGGTCAACGGGGGGTTACGGCGCACCCCATTGGCCTGCGGGGGAGCCAATGGGCCGCCGGCGCCGCGCACCGACGCAGGGTGACAGCGCTATATCTTTGGAAGGGGCGGGCTGCTCTGCCGAGCACACACAATACACTTCTTGTTTTAGCACAAGAGGAAGGAATGAAGAGATAAGGGAGCGCACCGAGCAGGAATGCAAGCGCAACAACCCACGTTGCTTCCCAAGTCACAAGCGGCTCGCGTTTGTTTCCGTGCGTTGGGGCCATTCACACGGGAGCTCTCGTTTCTTCACAACTCCTTTTGCATTCCAGGCATTCCTTCGACTCCACATGGAAGCCGGTGCCAAATCGTCACACGTGAGACGATTAGATCCTGACTCACTCGGTCGGAGGAGAGTGGGATGACTGCTTAGGGAGCCTTTTTTTTTTATGCGCCGGTATCGACCCCACGCAAGGAGATTAATTGCAGCCCAAGTACGACGAGCGTTTCTCCTCCACGTGGAATTTAAGAGCAGGGGGGGGACCTTGTAAATTAGGCTCGTTGTCGATAACGCGTAAATAAATGCCTAACTTAAAATAAACACACACACACAAGGAGCAAGTTCAACATGCAGACACACACTTGCCCAAAGTGATGCGGGCAATTTCCCCCTTCTTTGTTTGTCCACCTGAGACATCTGAGAAGTGGGCCACTTCCACGGGAAACCCGACACCCGGCCCTCACGGTCTCCATGGCGGCGCGCCGGTGTCGGGTTCCACTCGTCCACGGCGGCCGGCTCGCCGCTTGATGAAAGTCTCCTCGTCGGTTATTCCGACGGGGACGGCAAGAGAAGGGAGCGGCGAGGACCGGGATGTCGGTGGCGCCCCCACTTGTTGCACTCGAGGATTCAAATTGATTGGATTCGCATGTTGCGCTTCCTGGGAGGGGCCTGGACAAGCCAGCATTGTTTCAACTGCTGCGCTGACCAAGAGCCGCAATTTCTTTCAAGTTGGGAAGAATTTGCCGAGCCTTCTGATTCTGCTCCAGAACAACCTGGGGCCCTGTTTGTTTTTTTCCGATTGCGATTGGGTTGGTTGGTCACGTTTTGCCTCGCTTGTGAGACCTGGCTAGCCTTGCACACACACACACGGCCTTGATCCTTCCTCACCGTTAACGAAGGCAGCGACCACAAATCTGATTTGTGGGCCTGTTGTCCCACCTGAGGTGATTTAACGCTGCCCCCTTCCCACAATGCCTTGCTTTGAATCAGTGCTGAGTGTGTGTGTTTGTGCACGCGCGCTCGATACTGAAGCAGAAACTCGCCCAAAACAAAGACATTTTGTGCCCTTTCATTCATCGGCCTCCTTTGTGCCGATGCGGCTCATTTTATTTTCAGACTGGATTGCCCGATTCCACTTCCAACTATGGAAATGGCATGAGAAAAAAAAAAAAAGACAAATTGATACATTCTGATGACTCGTCAAGCCCGAATGAGCACGGCCCACTACAAAGCTCGCTCTCTTGTTCCTCTCCTTGACCTTCTGGTCCAATCCCCCCATGTTGCTGCAGGTGGGGCCGCAACAATATTGACTTCATTTTAGTAAGCCTGTGTGCGTGCGTGTGTGTGTCTGGAGGAGAGTGAGATGACGCACAGCTTTAGGAATCTATTTCTAGTTTTAAGCAAAAAGTCCTTCTCCTCCCTTCAGGCTCATCTTTATAAAGCTAAATGAATCTTAATGGAATCCTAAGCGTCGCCTTGGCAACACTGTCTGCCACCCGCACGTTAATAGAGCAAAACAAAACACGAGGGCCAGTGCGGTTTTGCTCCGTCTCAAAATCGCAAGATTATTTTTTTTTTCTCTGCTTTTTGGTCAGAAACCGGGCTGTTCCATGTTGTTACTTGTGTTGCTAATGTTGTCACAGAAGACAAGATTGTGCGGGTCTTGGAAATGTCAGCGCTCTAAAAAGGCTGCCAGGGAAGAAGGTCACCAAGGTCACCTTTAGAACTTGGTCGTCGGCACAGTAGTGCGGAGGAATGCGTGCGTTCCTTTTCGCAAATAAAGAAAGGGCGACGCAAATTCCCGCTGGAGCAAAAAGTTGCGATGGCTTTCCAGTGACAGGCGCCAAGAAGAGGAAGTGGACTTTGGCACGGGAAGAATGGCAGGATTGGAGAGAGGCCGCAGGAGGAGTGGCGCGGTGAACTTTGACCCTTAGCTCGCCATCGGCGCGGGTGTGCGCATCCCGCCTAGCAAACATACCGTCTGGACTTCCTGCGCTTGAACTTGGCTTTCACGGGACGCCACCCGCTCTTTCTTTTGTTTGCCAGTCCGAGCGGGCCGCCGTCTCCGCGGTAACAGTCGCCGCCGGTTACGCAAGCCGGGAAAACGGCAACCGTCCGCGACCCACATTCCAGCGCTAAATCACAACACGCGCACGCATTCCCGACCCCGCCCTCGCTATCAAAACGCCGCTCAGTGTTTCCACTCTGCGCCATTGAGTCACATGTGGCGAGAGGCGCGAGGAGGGAAAATAGGGCGTGG
The DNA here is from genome assembly GCF_024217435.2 of Syngnathus scovelli. Classification (NCBI taxonomy): domain Eukaryota; kingdom Metazoa; phylum Chordata; class Actinopteri; order Syngnathiformes; family Syngnathidae; genus Syngnathus; species Syngnathus scovelli. The sequence goes on along the minus strand of NC_090866.1, from coordinate 11,093,825 downwards.
CCTCCCCAAAGCGCAAATAGGTTTTGTCATCTTATTGTTGTGTGGCGATTCCTCGTGTTGCGCTCGTTCTACGTGTCAACACCGCCCTCCTAAAAGCACGGTTTTCTCATATGACTTTGTTTTTAATAGGAAAGTCAACAACAGGCAACTTCTGTTTGCCCACACACGCGTCACTCACCAGGACAGGCTCCGCCTCCACACACATTCAATGCCACAAATAATAAATAAATAAATATATATGTATATTTTTTAATTTTATTATCAAATTTTATTATCATGGTCTCAGTAGTTTTTCCGTGTGTTTGTGGGATTCGCAGGACCTGGAGTTCCATGGCGTGATGCGCTTCTACTTCCAAGACCGCATGGCGGGCAACTTTGCCACCAAGTGCATCCGCGTGTCCAGCACGGCCACCACTCAGGACGTCATCGAGACGCTGGCCGAGAAGTTCCGGCCCGACATGAGGATGCTGTCGTCGCCGCGCTACTCCCTCTACGAGGTCCACGTCAGCGGCGGTGAGTTGCGCTCGGCCTCGCCCTCGGACAAACGCTCGGTTAAAAAAAAAAATGAAATGGAAATTGTGTGCGTGCGCGTTAGAAGAGCGGCAGCTGGACCTGGACGAGAAGCCGCTGGTGGTTCAGCTCAACTGGAATAAGGACGACAGAGAAGGACGATTCGTCCTCAAGAACGAGAACGACATTCTGCCCAAGGTCTGCAAACGCGCCGCCGACCCCCATTGCGCACCGATCTAACCAAAACCTCTCCTTCCTTTCCCGTAAAGAAGAGTCAGAGTAACGGGCCCGAGAAAGAGAAGGACGGCGTGATCCAAAACTTCAAAAGGACTTTGTCCAAGAAGGAGAAGAAGAAGGAGAAGAAGCGGGAGAAGGAGTTTGCTCGGATAACGGATGGCGACGACCAGATGCCCAATCGGGACGACGGGTAGAGCCCACGTTCGCCGCCGCCACCCGAGAAGCTTCCCGCCGTCTCACGTGTTAGCTTTGTCATCCGCAGAGAGAACAGCCGGCTGGCCGCTGAGGTCTACAAGGACATGCCCGAGACCAGCTTCACCCGGACCATCTCCAACCCGGAGGTAGTGATGAAGCGGCGCAGGCAGCAGAAGCTGGAGAAGCGCATGCAGGAGTTCATGAGCAGCGACGGGCGGCCCGACTCGGGTACGACGGCAATTTGCCAACCGCCTTCCACATGCTTTCCACATGCCTCACTCGTGTGCGAAGTCGCCGACGTGCGTCACAAATGCCGGACGCCTCATTAACCTCTACTTTTGTGTGTGTGTGTGTGTGTCGCCCACCACAGGGGGCACACTGCGCATCTACGCCGACAGTCTGAAGCCCAACATCCCCTACAAGACCATCCTGCTCTCCACCCGGGACACGGCCGACTTCGCCGTGGCCGAAGCCTTGGAGAAGTACGGCTTGGAGAAGGAGAACCCTCGAGAATACTGCATCGCTCGGGTAGCTATGGAAAGGCTTCTTAAAAATCAGCATTCCCTCATGTTAATTCCGTGGGGTGTGCGACAATGTTTTGCAAAGCACACTCTGCTCTTGAACACAACACGCAAACCTCAATGGAATGACTTTGATGCGGCGAGCAGATGCTGACGCTTGGCTTTCTTCCACGCGGCAACATCACGCGCGCCTGCACGCACACACACGGCTTATCGTTGTAATTTGCTGATGAGGTGGCGGCACAAACACTCGGGTAGCTTAGTAAGCTCGTCGAGCCCGTGTGCGGTGCGGCGGAGGCGGCCTTTGCTGTGCGGTATCAAAAGATGCCATTCCAAACACGTTTGTAAAATGTTAAAAGCTGCCTTTTGTGTTGTTGTTGTGTAGCAAGATGACAAATCTGGCAAAGAGGCCATCCTGGACGACGGCGAGTGTCCTTTGCAGATCTTCAGGGACTGGCCGGCAGACCGAGGTCAGTTGCCGTTCGCGTGTCTCTGCTGCCCCCTTGTGGCTCTCCCGCAACATTACAACATAAATGCGGATTTATTTATTTATTTTTTGCAGGTGCCTTGGTTTTCCAGCTGAAGAAGAGACCGCCCGACTACCACTTGCGCAAGACGAGGAAAGGAGATGACAAGGGCCTGCAAGGGAAGGACGGCTCTGGGCCCTTGCCACCGGAAAAACTGCCTTATCTGGTGGAGCTGAGCCCGGGTACGCGCACGCACGCACGCACGCTCTCTGCATCCCAAGCACATTTGCGGCGACCGAGGTGAAGTCTTCTCATGTTGACGAGTCCAGATGCTGCACGTGAACTTTGGGCCAGCTCGTAATCCGGCGCGGTCCACGCCAAATGCTTGTCTGTAATTTCGGACGTATGGGCTTGCTCGCTCCGCTTGGAAATGAAGGGAATCCCAAAGTGAATTTTATTTTTCCAGCTCGACTTTGCCTACCAAGCTTGTTTCTTGCTCCTGACCTGAATTACCCCTCAACCCGCCGCTCCCACTAACACATGAAGAGCACAATAATGATGCTAATCTTTTAGCTAACCAGGTTGCGCTGCATTTTCACCCTGTGCTGTGTCTCTTTCTTTTCTTTCCCGCTTTCTCGTGGCATGGTGCGGCACTGCTGCTGTGCGTGTGTGTGCGTGGGTGTGTGTGTGTGTGTGTGTGGGGCGCTCCTTGTGCATGTCTTCTGCTTCCTGTGCCTGCCTGCGCTAGGGCGAGGGAATCACTATGCCTACTACGCCTATCGGCATCACGAAGGTAAAAAGTGCATCTCACACCTTCTTTCTGTGTCCGCACGTTTGTCATTTAAAAAGCAAAAATAGCGTGAAGAGTGTAATGAAAATGGCCCAAATTCAGGTATTTTTTTTTACACGATTCACTTGAAGCGTCGTTCTTTTTTCTTTTTTTTGTCGTAGTATTTTTAGCTGCAGCTCTCTGAGCAAATGATTGGGTATCAGAAAAACCTCCTGTTTTTTTTCCCCTTTCCTTCCTTTCACCACAGACGTCAACTTTTCCTTTCTCACTGTTCTTCCTTTCGCTTGTACTAAACTGCGCGTTAACTAACCATCACTAACGGCTCAGCAATTGCCACCATTAGTCATTTGAAAGGTGCAATGAGTAAAAATTGAATAGATAAAATTTGTTTTTGTTTTTTTTACTTTGATGCTTTTTTTTTTTTTTTTTTCTCCCATTAATGAAGCCCGCCCTTGCATTGCAGACGGGTCCGACTCCCGCGACAAACCCAAGCTGTACCGGCTGCAGCACAGCGTCACCGAGGTGGGCTCGGACTGCACCGACGACGGCGCCATCCAGGTAGCCAGCCAAATTCGTCTCCCCCGCCGGCCCGGCTCGCGTGGCGCCGCCCGTGACATTTGCTTGCCCCACCAGCTGCTGGGGCCGGGCGTGCTGCCTCACCACTGCAACCTGACGCACAGCGAGGGCCTGGTGACGGTGACGCCGCGCGGCCCCGAAGCGGAAACCTTTGTGGACGGCCAGCGCGTGGGCGAGACGGTGGCGCTGCGCTCGGGCGCCACGCTGCGCTTCGGGTCGGCGCTGGTCTTCAAGTTCGTCGACCCGCTCTACGACCAGGCCGCCAAGAGGGAGCCGCCCGCCGCCATGCGCGCAAGGCACAAGTCCGGGTGAGCGAAAAGAGCAGCCGGTGTTGGATCTGCTTTCAATTGTAATCCGAGCCGCTGCTGGTTCTGATGAGGTTTGAGATGAAGGGAGCAAATGAAAGGAGAAAGTTTGTGCGGGGCCTCTAATCTCATCAGCGTGGGGCAGGGTGGGGCCTCCGCCTCCTCATCTTCCCTCTTCTGGGTTCCCGCACTCGCGTGGCCGATATAAGCAAGAGCGTGAAAAGGATCAGTTTTTGTTTCAATGTGAGGGAATTGTGGCAAGCTTCGTCTTTTGCAGCCAACGCAAATATTTTGCACACGTCTTCATGTGTGTGCTCACAAGTGGGTTCCTCCTCAAACATGACATTTGACCACAGCATTGCGGCCTTCAAAGTCTTTCTGGAAGAGTTTAGTCAGACAACTTGCGGTCAGTCACGCTGCTTTTTTTGTTTGTTTGTGTGGGCCACTGCAGGAGCGTTCCCGACACCACCTTTGACCTCCAGGGTGACATCCACGGCGTGGCCGCCATCCCCACCAGCAAGGTAACGCGCCATCTTGACCTCGGTGAAAGCGAGCGAGGTCCCAACGATGCTCGTGCTTCTGGCAGAGTTCCGGGAAGTTGGAGATGGAGCGCGGGATGGTGAAGCCCATGATCCGAGGCGAGCCGCAGGACGGCCGAACCCAGGACGGCTCGGGCGACCGGCCCGACCTGACTCTCCCGGCCAGCATCGAGTTCCGGGAAAACTGTGAGTCGAAGCTCAGACTCCGCATAGCCGCGCTTCCTTCTGACGCGTGGATTTTTTGCACGCAGCCGAAGACACGTTCCTGTCGGCCATCATCAACTACACCAACAGCTCGACGGTGCACTTCAAACTGTCGCCCACGTACGTGCTGTACATGGCGTGCCGCTTCGTGCTGTCGCCCACCTACCGGCCCGACATGTCGCCCTCGGAGCGCACGCACAAAGTCATCGCCATCGTCAACAAGATGGTGAGCATGATGGAAGGCGTCATCCAGGTGAGCGCTCGTCAACCCGTCGGTCTGTCTGTCCGCGCTCTCCCTCTGTTGTCTGTCTGTCGGCGCTTAAAAGCTAATGCGCTAACGTGTGAATGGTGGCCCGATGGCTCATTTTGTGGACGGTTTTTGAGTTTCTATTTGGATGAGGTTGTTGCCAAGACCTTGAGCCAGAGATGCTCCTCTTCATCTTTAAATGTGACAAAGGACAAACTTGTCTGTGTCGTAGTGTAGCTGTTGACGTGTTCTCTCTCTGTCCTGTGAATGTGTCCCTTCTTCTTCCTCCTCCGTCCATGCAGGAAAGTCCTGAAGGGGATCAGGTAGGATAGCACATGATCAGACTCTTGCGCTCTCTCTCTCTCTCTCTCTTTCTTCCTCTTTCTTCTTTGTTTTTTCTGTCCTTGTGCTTCTTTCAACCCACTTCTTCCCACTTGGTTGTTGCTGCTGCTGCTGCTGCTGCTGCTGCTGCTGCTTTTTTATTGCTGCCACTCTAACAGAAATGTAAACAAAACAAACATCTACACTGGTTCCTTGACTTGTGGGTTTTATCGCTTGGTTGAGTATTTTTTTTCTTCCAGCAAACTGCAAGCGTGTCAAACACTTTGATTAGCTGCTTTTAGCCACGGCTCACACCCTGAAGCTCACACGCAGATCAAGTCTAGCTCTTGGCATTAGGCCACGCCTCCTCAAGGCACGCACAATTTGATGTGCGAGGAAGGAGTCAATGATTTTCTGATGGTTATGGAAGAAAGTCAAGGCACCAGTGTAGCAAAAGCTAACGCAGCCTTCCACAGCTGGACGCGGTGACGTCATCCTCGGCCGACTAATGATTCCATTCAGCTTCCGGGACCCGCCTGCCTGCCACTAAAACCAAAGGAATGGCGAGCGGCCAAGCCCAAAGCGAGTTCCCGCCCGCCCGCGCGGCGGTTGCATCCTCGCGTCTTGTGTGTGACGTGACGCTTGTGAATGCACAAGTCTTTAACGCTTCATCTGTCTCTTGTTCCCTTTCTGGAACTTTTGGTTTTGGATGCACTCGGTCGGCTCCTTAACAACAACTGCTCCCGACGATAATTTGTTTGTCTTCTCTTTTTTGCTTCAGTTGACTTATTGTTTCTCTCTCCCCCCCAAGGTGGGTGGGGATAGACAAGTGGCCGCTGTCATTGGTGGATCATATTAACCAACCAGCTCGTCAGACAGCAAGCCCCTCCTCCATCAGGACAACAAAATAAGAAGTTGCTCAATGAAATTATTGATCACTACAGACCTGGCGGACTTTCATCCAAAGTCTCCGTTATTCAATTTGAGGGTCTGGATAGATGCGTCACGAAATGACCTAAAGGTAGCGCCACTGAGCATTAGTGGAGGAGGCGGCTGCCGTCTGGCGACTTGAACTTGACCGGCGGACCGGTCGCTCGCGTCACTGCCGAGCTCACCATTGTTTGGCCGACTGCAATGACAGGGCGAGAAGGGGGGGGCGTAGTTTGCCGGGCATGTGTCTATCCTTCGAGTAACACCTCGCTCTTGGCCGCCACTGACAGCGACGGGGCGTCGGTGCTCACGGCGTAACGCGTTGCGCCTTTCTGTGCAGAAGCAGAAAAACATCGCGGGCGCGCTGGCCTTCTGGATGGCCAACGCGTCGGAGCTGCTCAACTTCATCAAGCAGGACCGCGACCTGAGCCGTGTCACGCTGGACGCCCAGGACGTCCTGGCGCACCTGGTCCAGATGGCCTTCAAGTGAGTGGCACTTTACCTTTGTCTTGGCACAAAGCCACGACGCGTATGAAACGTGTGCGATGCGCCTCGCCAGGTACCTGGTGCACTGCCTGCAGGCCGACCTCAACAACTACATGGCCGCCTTCCTAGATGACCCCGAGGAGCACAATCCGCAGAGACCCAAGATAGGTAACTGTCACAAACTGTGTGCATATTGTTATATATTTTATATTTATCTATATTTTTTTTCCTCCCCATCCAGAGGACGTCCTACACACGCTGACAGGCGCCATGTCTCTGCTGCGGCGTTGCCGCGTCAACGCGGCGCTGACCATCCAGCTCTTCTCGCAGCTCTTCCACTTCATCAACATGTGGCTCTTCAACAAGCTGGTGACGGACAGCGAGTCGGGCCTGTGCTGCCACTACTGGGGCGCCATCCTGCGCCAGCAGCTCAGTCACATCGAGGCCTGGGCCGAGAAGCAGGGCCTGGAGCTGGCCGCCGACTGCCACCTCAGTCGCATCGTGCAGGTGGGTCGGTCCGCCTCCTTTGATTGGGCAAATGGACGGAACGGAGATTCTAAGATTTGTTTGTGCAGGCCACCACTCTGCTGACTATGGACAAGTACTCCATGCAGGACGTCCAGAACATCCACAGCACTTGCTTCAAGCTCAACTCGCTGCAGCTGCACGCGCTCATGACCAACTACCACTGCGCCCCCGACGAGCCTTACATCCCGCCCGTAAGACGCCCATCCACACCAAAAGCTTTGGGGGTCACTTTTACGATTTCGTAACGACCTCTCGCCAGGAGCTGATTGACCACGTGGTGGCAGTGGCGGAGAACACGGCGGACGAGCTGGCGCGCAGCGACGGGCGCGAGGTGCAACTGGAGGAGGACCCTGACCTGCAGCTGCCCTTCCTGCTGCCCGAGGACGGCTACTCGTGTGACGTGGTGCGCAGCCTGCCCAACGGCCTGCAGGACTTCCTCGACCCGCTGCTACAAAGAGGTGGCCGCCGCCTTCTGACATTTGAAACACTCCAAAGTAGAAACTAGTGCTCCACAATGACAAGAAAAACTCCATTCAGATTGTTTGATGTGAAAGAAACGCAAAATCTGCTCGCCTTTCATTTCACCCCAACGGAAAAGCGACATTGTCTTTGTCGGAGATGAAATCAGTTGAGTCAATAACAATGTTGCCTTTGAAACATTGTGTAACTTTCTTTTTATTTCTTTTTTTTTCCCTGTGTTTTGGCCGCCAGGCTTCTGCCGGCTGACGCCGCACCCTCGCTCGCCCGGAACCTGGACGGTCCACTTTGAGGGGGCCGACTGCGACAGCCACTTTGCCGCCGTCGACAACTCTGACATGGTATGCGCCACGTCGTGCGCACGCGTGTGTGCGTGTGGTCTAATTGCCACTCGGCACACAAGTGAGCTCGTAGCGCAAAATGAGAGAGTGTTAAAGTTATAAAATGCGCACACACCTTCTCTGTCATTGGCGCCGTTCTTGATGGCTTGAATCCAATTTCAGGACAGCACGTAAACACACACACGCGCGGTTTTAGCTTTTCACTGACATTGTGGGAGTGTCCCCTCCCCTTCCGTCCACAAATGGCCACCTCATAAACACAAAAGCGTCCATTTCAGCGCCAAAGTCCGGGAAATGTGGACGCACGCTTAAAGCTTTGCGTCAGTGAAAGTGAGTCATTGTCGCGGGCGCTCTCGTTAACTCGTCTGGCGCTCGCCGCACAACGCCGACAGAGGAGGCGGGGCGACGACACGTAAATTGGATGCAGACGTCTCGTTTTCGGCACCTTGAGAGAAAATCTGCTCCTCTGATGTGGGAACGTGCGACCCTGCGCATCTGTGCATGGGTGTGTGGGTGTGTGTGTGCAGCTGTGGTTTCCATTCTTGAGTGGCATCCAGCAACCCGCAGTTCCTCGGCGGTTCTCCTCCCTCCCTCCCTCGCTCCCTCCCTCCCTGCTTTCTGCGCGCCTCCTCCGACTGTCCACCACTTAGTCGTTTTTCTGGAGGTGCCATTCTGTCGCTCACCGTTGTCGTTTGTCTTTTCTCGTCTTTTCTCCCCTGCCGCTTCAGCCAATGAGGAAAGAGCCGGAGGTGGTGACGGTGACGCTGAAGAAGCACAACGGCATGGGCCTCAGCATCGTGGCCGCTAAGGTAAGGGAGCGCCGCCACTGCCGCTGCTGTAGCTCACCGCCCGCACGTGGAAATAGTTTCCCGTGAAACGCAACGCCAAAGAACGAGCAGCCAAACGCCGTCCAGATGTTCTTGACGCCTGTAAATGTTTGGATTGAGTCTGTCACGAACTCGCACAAGACAATTTTTGAAAGGCTCTGTCGTTGTGGCGAGTGAAGTTGAAATAGAAGTCCTCTTTCCTGCTTTCCTGTGTGGGAAGGAAGCACGTCGAAAGGAAGCTTCCTGGCAGCGCCGTGCTTTTTTTTTTTTTTTAACCACACTCAATCGCTCAGCATGTGTGTGTGTGCGATGGGAACGGCAGGTTGTCACACAGCTGCTCGGGCTGAGCTCCGCCTTATGTAACCCTGCCGTGTGTGTGCGTGCGTGCGTGTGCAAAGCGGCGCTCCACCTCAGTGCAAGCAGCCGGCGTCCCGGCTCGCAGCTCTTCTGGGGAGGAATTTCGCCGCCGCTCAGGAACTTTTAAGACTCTGCCGTTTGGAATTTCGAGCGGGCGGCTCCTGTTTTGTCAGGTGTTGAGCGTCAATGCTGCTTTTGAAGTTCGGCGCTGCACGCTAACAGGCAAAGACGTGTGTGTGTGTGTGTAGACCGATTCGGACCAGGACATGTGGTTCTCCGTGGTGGGGAGGAAAGACCAGGTATGTTTGTAGAACAAGCTCCGTTGGATTTCAAAGCTGGTGGCGGTGGGTTGGATGAAGTCTCGCGTGCTGCAAGCCGGCCTCGGGGTTTTTCACCCTGCACTGTTTGCTCGGCTAATGATTAAACTGGCGAGCACGCACACGTCGGCACGCGACGCCAGGCGTCTGCGCTTCACGATCGATTTGTTTAGTTGTAGGCGCGCTTAGTTTCATTTGTAATTCAAATTCGCTCGCAATTTGTGACTCAAATCATCTCCCTTGTTTGATGAAAGGAATGTTCTTTTAGTTTTGACGGCTGGCTACCTAGGCCTGAAACAATGAGAGCACCAAAAGTTTGTGTCTTTGAACTTCTGCTTGAGTGATTGTTTGTTTGTTTGTTTGCTTGCTTGAAGGAACATTTGCACAAGTTAAACAATGGCTTGCGAAACGAACGCCCCCCCATTCCCATTCCATGTGGTCACCAACAATGGGGGGATGTCTGATTTCCTGTGCTACAGCAAGTCTCATTTTGTCAGCCTTCACGGCCACTTTAGCACATTTGCCTTTTCAAAGTTGGACGTGGATTTGTTTGGCGCGTGGGGCGAGGCCAGTTGCAACATAAAAATATTTCGGAATACGACAGAGCCTTCGGGCCTCGCTTGTTTGAACACGCGTGATGCCAGGCAAAATGGGCATAGGCACAAAATATCGGCTTCAGCTCTCGTGTTATTGGCTTGCGCTAAAATTACGCTTCTTACATAAGAAAACACTGGAGAGTAAAAATATGTCAGGTCAGGTGGTGCTCATTGGATTGCGGATTTTGTGTCCTCCTGCAGGGCGCCGGCCAGGAGAAACTGGGCATCTACATCAAGTCGGTGGTCAAAGGAGGCGCCGCCGACATGGTTGGTACCGCACACTGACGCACGTACACTCTTTCACACACACACACACATTGAGCCATTTTTTTTCTGTGGTTGTAGGATGGGCGACTGGCAGCCGGCGACCAGTTGCTGAGTGTGGATGGGCGCAGCCTGGTGGGCCTGTCACAAGAGAGGTGAGGCGCCCATCTTGTTTTGCAGCCTTCACACCATCACCCCCGCCTCCCCCCAAAAAGAACTGCCTGGGAAGATTTTCAAAAACACAGCATACTGAAGGAGACATTTTGTGCACACACATGAGCTCCCAGGTGTCTGAATAACACACCCTTGCTATTGCATGATGGCATTATACTGCCACCTGGTGGCCAACTTGCACATGCCTGAAGGAGCTGCCCTGATGAATCATGTTCCTTGAACTGTCTAATTCTGTTTCAAGATGTTATGACTGAGCTTTTTTTGATTTGCGGGGCTGGCGCAGGGCGGCCGAGCTGATGACCAGGACGGGATCGGTGGTGACGCTGGAGGTGGCCAAGCAGGGCGCCATTTACCACGGCCTTGCCACGCTCCTCAACCAGCCCAGCCCCATGATGCCTCGAGGTAACCGCCCGCCGAAACAAAAGCAACACGGCGGACAGGCTAGGGATATACGTTTTGACAAGGTTGGTGACGATCGGCTCTCCGTGACTTCCCGTTTGCGCAGCCTCGGACCGCAGCCGCGAGAAGAACGGCAAACTGCGTCCCAAGAGCGAAGGCTTCGAGTTGTACAACAGCTCGGTGCCCAACGGCTCCCCCGAGAGTCCGCAGGCCGGCTGGGACGCTTACCCGGAACCAAAGAAGATGAGCGGGGAGGACCGGCTCCTCAAAAACCGGGCCGACCACCGCTCCAGCCCCAACGTGGCCAGTAAGCGCACGCATGTTACAGCTCCAAACTATTGCACGGAAATAGCCTCCTCCGGTCCTCAATGAGCGCTCTCTCCTCAGATCAGGGCCAGAGTCCCGCGAGCAAGCCAGTCTACCCCGCTGGACCCGGCACCAAGATCACCTCCGTCTCCACCGGCAACCTGTGCGCTGACGTAAGTAGCGCGTCCGCCGCTTTGCTCTGGCGGCCAACCGCACCCACTTGAGGAATTCCACAAAAGTCACACTGGGATGTCAAGTTAGTGGTCTGTGAATAATCCTCCCTATCTGTCTCTGTCAGGATGAGCCTTCACCCCCGCGCCCAGAAGCGTACCCCATCCCCACGCAGACCTACGCCCGGGAGTACTTCACCATCCCGGCGTCCAAGAGCCAGGACCGCGTGGTGGGCCCGGGGCCGGGACCCTCGCAGCACTGGCAGCCCATGGAGGACAGGGAACGGCTCCCCTCGGTGGACAGCATGCACAACAGCATGAAGGTACCAAATAGTCGTCGCCACAAGAACCCAAAACATTTGAGCCCAACTAAACCTCCCCGACCCCTGCAGCGGGTCAACCACTCGCAGGAGGACATGTACCCTCCGTCCGGGATCCTGAGGCAGGACGAGCGCATGCAGCAGCACTACCAGCAGGAATACCAACACCGAGACCTGGACTACCAGCACAGAGATCTGGACTACCAGAGGGGACCTCCCGGTAAGCAGCTCAATGCGTCACGGAGCCCACCGAGATGTGGGATTCTCACGGCCAGACCAAATTTGTGTGCTTCCAGGTTTGGCGGGAGCGGAGCACTGGGTTGCTCAGCAGCAGGTTTCGTCCTCGCTGGAGTCGTCCACGTCCAGCCAGGAGCACCTCAATTACGCGACGGCGTCCGGCAAGAACCAGAAGACGGGGCCGGGCCGCTGGAAGACGCCCAACGCGCCGCACGCCGTGCCGCCGCACTCGGTCCAGACGTCGTCGCGCTCGGACCTGCCGCCGCCCCCTCCCCCGCCGCCGGCCACCCACCCGGACGCCTACGACATGTACGAGCCCCACGCCGAGATGCCTCTGCCGCCGCCGCCATCCGGCGCCGGCTCGGCAACGGCCCAGCAAGCCGCCGACCGCAAGAAGCGCGAAGAGCAACAACGCTGGTATGAGAAGGAGAAAGCCCGTCTGGAGGAGGAGCGGTACGTTCATTTGTGCATCGATTCAAATCTGCCCAGCGTCAGAATCCATTTGATTGATTCGTCTCTGATTTCTACAGCGAGAGGAAGAGGAGGGAGCAGGAGAGGAAGCTGGGTCAGATCCGGGCCAACCCCGTCATGCCCGTCCAGCCCCACAACAACGGAGGCACCTTGCCCCCTGCCCCAGCCCACCACTACCCACAGCAGCCCCCCCCTCCAGCTTCTATGGGCCCCCCTCACGCGTACCCGCCCCACCAGCCCCCATCCAGACCCGAGAAGCTGGCCAGCCTGCCCCGCTCGGCCGTGCCGCCCGCCTCCAACCCTCCAGGTCGCGAGCGTTCCCTCGCTGTCGTCGATTGCGGCCCATTCCCGGTCTAATGTTTTCTTTGCGCGGCGGCAGGCATGGAGACTGTGATCCGGGACCTCCTGCCCCAGCAGCAGCCTCGCACCATTGAGCGGCGAGACCTGCAGTACATCACCATCAGCAAGGAGGAGCTGACCAGCGACAGCCTCTCGCCCGACCCTTGGAAGCGGGACGCCCGCGAGAAGGCCGAGAAGCAACAGCAGCTTCACATCGTCGACCTTCTGGACAAGGAGATCCAAGAGCTGCAGGTAGGCAAAGAAATCATTTCTGCTCCCGGGAGACGGACGGCGTAAATTCTTCCTTGTCGCTCAGTCCAAGCCGGAGCGCACGGCCGAGGAGAGCGACCGTCTGCGCAAGCTGATGCTGGAGTGGCAGTTCCAGAAGCGTCTGCAGGAGTCCAAGCAGAGCGACGAGGACGAGGAAGAGGAGGACGACGAGGACGTGGACACCATGATGATCATGCAGAGGCTGGAGGCCGAGAAACGAGCCAGGGTGAGCCACCCCGACCGACGCTGAGCCCTTCAAAAAAAAAAAAAAAACGCTGCTAACGGAGCCAAAAGCAAAGCCAGTGAATGTGCATCTGCAACATGCTTCTGCCATTGCTTTGCCATGTTGAGCTGCTTCCACGCGATTGGCTGGAGGGCCGGGTGGGCGGGGCCGGACCAGCAGCTGTCCAAAGAGGGACGGACAGTCCACTGGGCCAGCGTGAAAGAAAGAGTGCAGCCAATGTTTTGACTTGTCTCTATGTCCTCCCTGCCTTCTAATTTCCAGCTTCCTCTTCCCGCCCCCCTTTGAAATATTTTTTAATTCACATTTCCCTGCACTTGCCCCCCCCCTTTCCTCCCCTCTCACGCTGTACTCTTCTTCTTCTTCTTCTTCTTCTGCCTCTCCTTGTTCTGCAGCAGCAGACTGCTGTCCCAGCTATCTCTGTTCTAGATTTGGTATGTTTCTTCCTGCTCATGACCCCGCCTCCCCGTTAACCCCGCCTCACTTCCTGTTTTCAATTTGGGGGGGGGGGGGCGGGCGCCCACGTGCCCCATGTCCCGCCAGCCACCCGACCAATCGGGATGATCGTTCATCATTGTGGTTGTGTGTGCGTGTGTTGGGGGGGGTGGGTGCTTTTGTTTGTATTTGTCTACTCAAACTGTATCTGGCGGGTTACCATGACAACATGTTTGAGTGCTTAGGGAGGTGGCACCTTGCATGGCTGCATCACAGGTTGTGTTTCATGCATGACGAGCAGTGTGGGGGGGGGGGAGGGAGAGTTCCGGCCATCCATACGTGTGTGTCGACTTTCTGGTGCATGTCTGTTAGGGCCTCGAAGAAGTCAAATGTTATTTTTCATAAGAATCTGAAGAATGTTCTGCATGCGCACGCTGCTGCTCCCCCCTCCCCTCCAGGAGTCACTTCATACATGATAAGCGTGTCTTTGGGTGTGAGCCACTGACGTCCCTTCTCTCGTCCAGCTTCAGGACGAAGAGCGGCGGCGCAAACAGCAGCTGGAAGAGATTCGCAAGCGGGAGGCGGACGAGCGCACCAAACAGGAGGAGGAACGGCGGTGGCGGGAGGAGGAGCGAGTCAAGCGGGAGGCGGCGGAGAAGGTTAAGACCCGCCTTCATTTATTGGTTGATTTCAACTTGTTGGATTCATTGTCGCCCCTCCAACTTTGGACACCTTACTTTTTTTTTCTTCCCTTCTTAAATCGGTCATTTTCGGACTACAATCTTAAAAATAATTTCATTTTTGCCCAAAGTTCATTGAGCTAATTTTACCAGAAGTGACAACAAAAAAAATCTGTTTTGCATGTGTACGGTTTTGAACATGAAGGTGTCCAAAGGAAGGAGGAAGAAAAACCGACATCGATTCATTTGCTCATTCACGGTTTTGAGTATTTGTGGATGAAGCCTTTTATCATTGTCTCATGTGAATTATGATGTGCATGTTGCCCGCCCGCCCGCCCGCAATGGCCCTTAAGCCCTGCCCCTCGCCCACCCCCACATTGTGCTCACCTCCAGCATGTTTGTTGTCATGTCAGAAGTCATTGAGCCATTTGTTTGGGATGCTCTTAAGTGGTCATTATCATCGCCTGTCCACCCGCCAGCCCTCCCCACATATGTGCACACACACATCTTCACACCACCAACCAACCACCTGCTCCTCATCATCCATTTCCACAATAATGCTCAGGTTCTTCACCTGATGAGTTGTAGCAGTCATTTAGCCATTCCCAAGCTAACCAGATGAAGGTGACGTCCGTCCTTCCGTCAGATGCACTAGCACCAGGAGCCACGAATCCAAAACACACACTTGCACACAGCAAGGCAGGGCGGGGGCGGCGGTGGACGTAGGCGAGGTATGATGAAAGTAAAAGAGGAGGGGGTTCGCCCAGATCAAGGAGGTGTGGGTGGGGGCATGCCGCGCACATGACGGAGGTGAGTGCAAACGTGGGCCAAGGCAGCGGTGTCCTGACGCGGCGCGCCCACGAGTGGGAGGTGCCCGGAGAAGGGGGCGTCGGAGGTCAGCGTCACTAACGGCTTGTCGTCCCCCCCCTCGCCAGCGGAGGCAGGAGGAGGAGTACTACACCCGTCTGGAGGCCGAGCGGCGCCGGCAGCACGACGAAGCCGAGCGCAGGCTGCTGTCGCCGGACGAGCCGGCCGGTCTGTATCGGCCCCCGCTGCCCAGGGACTACCAGCCCCCCGCCCCGCACAACCCTACTAACACGCCCCCGCCGCCCCCGCAGAGAAACGCCTCCTACCTCAAAACACAGGTGGCCTCACCCGACACGCTCTACACGGCCAAGTTTGTGGCCTACGCCGGCGACGAGGACGATGACGAAGAGGGCGGCGGCCAGCCAGGTCAGCTCAAGCTGTCGGCCACCCGCAAGTCGTACGGCGACCTCCCGGCCGCCAGCGGCGGCGACGCCGCCCCCCCGCTGCGGCGCGGACGCCCGCAGCCGCCGCCCACTGCACGCAAACCCCGGCCGCTCTCGGACGGCATCTTCCTGTCTAGCTCCTTCCGGCCGCCCAGCGCCAACAACTCCAACAGTACAGGGCCGCCCCCCCTCCCCGCCAAGCCCGGCGTGGGCCCCCCAGGAGGTGTGCAAGGTAGAAGAGCGCGAGGGGGAGGCTCACCACAGCGCCCTCCGCAGGCCCCGGACCTCCCTCTCCAACGCTCGAGCCCTTCTCGTCGTCTAGAACTTCTTCTAGTTCATCCTCCACTTTTTGTCCTCTTTGTACGTCCTCCTCCACCACCAAGCCCGATACGCATACAAAAACACCAAGTGTTGCGGCCCTGCATTTTATTGTATTTTTTTAGCTTATATTTGGTGTAAAAAAAACAAACACACTTTTAGATTTTTCTTCTTAAAAATACATTTGCTACTGCTACCAGGCAATTAAAATCAATTTAATGTTAACTTTTTTAAAAAAAAAAAAGATTTGTCACATTATAATTAAACTATAAATGAGCCCTATAACTTTGCCCCCCCCCCCCTCCCAAAAAAAACAAAAACAAAAAAGAAACAGGAATAGGCAGAACTTTTTGTGTGTGCAGCGGGCTTGTCTTGGGTTGAAATTTCCCTCCCTGTCCACCAGCCAATCAGATGGTTTCTTTCGGTATGGGTGGTTTTTCCCTCCTTCATATTTTTGGGGTTTTCCTCGTCGTCACCTGCCAAAGCCCCCCCAAAGCTCCGATCAGCCAACAAAAAGAAAAGCAATCGATAATCTCGCCTCCACCTTCCTTCCGCTGTAGATGGACGCCCGTCCCGAGCTATCACCCAGTCGACAATCATAGTACTGTTGGTGTTGTCGCTCCCGCCGGCCGCTTGGGGCCACGCCCCTTTTCCTGCACCTTGTGCCTGCTGCAAACCCGACGCTTCTCTTTGTCTGCTGTGCTGCCACCCGCTGGTGACTACTTGCGATTAATGAGTTGTATTGACTTGTTTCGTTGACTTTTCTGTCTCTAAAACGATACCTCGAGGAGTCGATTTTAGATATTGCAAGAAGGAACACAAATGCAGCAGTAACACATGTAGACAGACGAAACCCAGTGTGCTGAGATTCAACTTTGGTGTGTCGTAGACGCGAGGCCGCAGACAAAGAGAAGCCCGAAGGCGTGCCAGCCGCTTTTTGGAAGGCCGACTTTGCTTGTAGTCGCAGCCGAGGAGATCCCGCGCCCACTAACTTCACCGCTCGCATGGCAGCGTGCGTTGCATGTCGGCACCTCGCTGGCCAATAGCGTGCAACCTTGACATCCGTTGCTCTTAGCGACTGCTGCTACTACTCGCTGCATCTTTTTTCTTTTTCACGTCTACAAAATGTGACCCGGCCCGCTTCTTGGCTCTCTAACCCTCGGTGGATGTTTGCTGCCATCCACACGTTTGTTTCCTTCCTCTTGAACTTAGTTGACTACCTTCCTTCCTTCCTACCTTCTTTGTGCTCGGGCTGCTCTGTCCTCTCAAAAATCCAAAGCGTTGAGAAGGTGCCGGCTGCTTCCGAGAACTTGAAGGCCAAATTTCAGGCCAGCATCCGGCAGCTTCTCAGCGAGTCGCACGCGGGCGGGAAACGCTTCTGACTCGCTGGTGTCGCCGACAGGATTCAACTCGTACACTGGAAACTCGGCAGGAGTTGTAGGATCCGGAGAGTTCTACAAGGACCCGAGGGACAAATGGACCAAGAGGTGAGTGGATGGAGATTCCTCGTATCTCCTTGTTATTCTTATTCCGTCGTTGTGCCGCGCAGTCAGGAGCAGGAGAACATCCCGAGCGGCGGCGCCGGTGGCGACGACGCCCCCCCCGAGAGTTTGACCTTCAAGGAGCGCCAGCGTCTGTTCTCTCAGGGCAAGGAGGTGTCCAACAAGGTGAAGGCCTCACGCAAGCTGATGGAGCTGGAGAACGAGCTCAACACCAAGTAGTGAGACCGCCCTCGCCTTCCACCTTTTTTATTTTTGAAATTGGAATGGTTGAAGAAGCTTGCGGTGACTTTTTGACCACTTGCCGCCCTTCCCGCCACACACGCACTGTACAAATTCCATCAGCATATTCGATTTTTTTGTTGTTGTTGGTGGTGAAATGGTGGTGAAATGGTGCTGGAGGGGCTGGTTGGCTGGGAAATGTTCATGCTCATTTTAAATTTTATTTTTTTTCCCGTAGCTTCCAGAGATTTTAAGTGGTTAGCTTTTACGCCCAACAGACATTTTATTTGACCGTTTGAGGTTCTTTTTCCTTTTTTTAACTGACACTGTTACTTTGTGCTCTTTATGCTTGGGGGATGGACATTTGAGAGAAATGCTCCATCATCTCCAAGCGCACATGTAAATAATTGCCACTCGGACTACTGTACAAGCCCCAAAACGAGAATGGCAGGAGCAACAAAAACCCGAGCTAACGTTAACTCAATCTGTGGTCTTGTTTTTTTTCCCTCGAGCTGCTGCGTGACGTTCGTTGGTTCGACAGGCGAGAGACGTTTTGTTTCAAAAAGAGAGACAAAAGTAGGCCATTTTCAAAAGCCGATGTTCATTTTGGGTTTGGCAGAGGAACGGACGGGATCACAAACCGGTTTTTATGTTTTGCCTTGTTTTGTAAATCATTCTTAATAAATACAGATTTTGCAACAAGCGCAGGCTCTGACTCGACTCTGACTCGACTCTTGAGTCTTTTCGGCACAATCCCAAAACAGCCGGTAAGTGTTTGAATTTTTTTAATGGATGCTTTCGTACAAACAAAGTGACCTCACGTCAGAATGGAAATACTAGTTTTGAAGAGAACCCAAACTGTAGCTTCATGAATCCAAAATCCAACCAAGATTGTGAAGGCCTTCAACTTTGAACAACCAACCAAACGTTCATCTTCTTGTTGTCACTGCAAAAAACCTGAGCCAGAGGAGACTAAGTCTCCAAACAGAACATTTTGAATTCTTTTCTTACATTGTCTCATTTCCAGCTTGGCAGCTTCACCAGAACCTTCTGCTGGGTCCTGATTGGCTGCTTCGGATTCTTGCAGGTGTTGGATCTCCGTCGTCGCTGTTGACTCCGCTTCTGAAACCTGAACACGCCCCAAAAAAAAAAAAGTGAGACTTTCTTATTTTTGGGGGGAACTAGAGACGGCGGTTTACCTTCTGCCACCAACGTTTGGGCGAGGTCGACGCCGTCCACCGTGATGTCCACAGCCCAGCGTGTATCGGACAGAAGTTCTCGAAAGAGCACCTTCAGGTTGCGGTTCACGATCTTCTGCAGGTAGATGTTGGCCTGCTCACTCCAGTGGCCGTCTTCTCCGCCGGGCCTCGCCCCCCTCAGGACGCAAGGATAGACCACTTTGGGAAGTTTGAGAAGATCTTCCGGGATGATCCTCAAGTCTTGTCCAGCAAAACGGTTAGAGAGGCCGCGGTCCACCAGGTTCACGACACCGCCGGACGAGTCGTCGGCGCGGACAACTTCAGCGCGGCACCACTTGTCCAGGTCTGATCTGAACAAGCAGCCGGCGCCGGGTGTGAGGCTACATTTGGGAAGAAGGGCTAAGTCTGACCCGGAGAGGCGCTCCAACAGGATGGTCACTTTGTTCACCACGGCCATCGAGTCCTTCAGAACCACGTAGAACTCGGACGGGGTCGTCGCTGAGCCAATGAACCCCGAGTACTCTTTGTTGAGCGAGACTGGGGCGAAGACCAGCTTGTGATGTAGACTGGGCTCTGGCAGAAGTTTTTGATTGTGGCTTTCAGGCAGCGGCGGAAGAAACGCTTTCTGGTTTTTCCGCAACCGAGCCAGGAAGACAAGGTCCACTTTAACTTTGGCACCGAACGTCCTCTTCTTTTTGAGCCTGGTTATGACGGGCCTCTTTTTATTTTTGGTTTTGAAGCTTTCAGACGAGCTCAGGTTTGTATCCTTCATGCACGTCTCAAATGTTCCTTGTTGATTCTCGGTGACTTTCAGGACAGCTTGATCTCGGAGCTTCGCCTTTTCGTCCATTGCAGGAGGCTCCGGGGCTTTTGACGTTTCTTCATCCTTGAGTATGTCCATCTCCACTTGCCAGCAAGTTCCCCGTTTTCGGACAAAGTGAACCATGAGAGGTTTCCCCACAACGGCGTCGGTGAAGGCGGCGGCGTCGTCGTAAGGGCCGGAGTCCGCCAGGCAACATGGGATGGCGAATGGCGGGAGCAAAAGAAATTTTCCGGGCAAGGCGTAGATCTTCTTCTCCTCAACCACCGCGCTGTTTCCGTAGTCCAGGAAGTTCACCTTGGAACCGGAGCGGTCATGGTAGGCCCCCACGATGGCACGGTAGAGAGTGCCATCCTTGTGGTAGCGCGCCAGGACCAGGTCGCCGCGCCGCAGCAAGATGGCGGGCTTCAAGGAAGACTCGCTCATGGAGTTGATGTCTTCTGCCATTTTCAAGATGGCCGCTTCATCTTGGGAGAGCTGCAGGAAGAAGTGACGGAGCGAGTCGACGTGGGAGACGTAACAGAGCGAGCGGGAACCTTCTTTCTCCTTCCTGTCTGGCAAATGGCCAACTTGAGGATTTTGAACTTTGCCTAGGTGTTGCGCAAAAGGTTTCAAAGGTTGGCTTTTGGACTTTTTGGTATTTTGGTGTTTTTTCAGATTCTCGTGATGTTTCTCAACGCTGACGTCAAGCACGGGCTGCTTATCAGTGGTTTGTTTCAAGCTGACAGTTGAGACTAAAACGCCGCCGACGAGCTTTCCGACCTTCTGGTTGATGTCCAGGTCTCCGTCCAAGAGCCGCACGTCAAAAGAAGAATCCGGACACTTGGCCAGGATGACGGCTCTCAGCCGCTTGTAGAGGAGCGCTTCCTCCAGCCATTCCTTGACCTCCGTGTTGACCTCCTTCCTGGATACGCAAGCCAGGTTGAACTTCAAGGCTTGGATGGGCGTGGACACCAAACAGCGGCAGTCTCTGGGAAGGGACACCACGTTGGCCTTCTCGGAGATGCCGCAATTGCCGTAATCCACAAAGAAGACGTTGAGATGGCGCGGAGACGGAGAGCTCAGAACCAGGGCCCGGTACCAATTTCCATCCAAGTATTTTGCTAAGCACCGTTTTGTCGGAGCATCTTGTGCACTGGCTGCGTTTGTTTTCTGGATTTGCGCTGAGATGTTCTCTTCAAGCTCCTGGATGGCTTGAGTGTTGCGGTAGAGTTGGCAGTAGATGTCGCACTCGTCGCTGATGTGAGTGACGTAAACGTCTTCCTGGTGCTCCGGCGTTAAGTCGAAATGGGAGTAGATGAACTCCTCCTCCTCTTCAGGAGGGTCTCGCTTCTCCAAGCTTGGAGATGTGGAGGACTTGTGGTCACATTTGTCTTCTCCTTTGGCTTCCTTTCCATTGACACGTGAATCCTGAATGGCTTTCTTTGTTGTCTCATCTTGCTGATGTTTCTCCGGAATGATTTTCCAGTAGTCTGCTTGTTGGGAAGCCGCCATGAGCTCACTGACGCTCCGACCGCCATCGCCTTCCACCTCGTACAAATCGACGACGCACTTGCACGGTGTGATCTGGACCACATGGACGAGCAGCAGCTTGCCCGATAGCGTCGCTCTGAAGAAGTCCAAGTTGAAACGGGTCCAAACGTCGTCCACGGGCATCACGTTGACCAGAGTGCAACACAGAGCAAAGGCGGGAATGGAGGCGAGCGCCTCCGGGATCTTCTTGATTACAGCACCGGGAACTTTCTCGACGTTGCCAAAGTCAATGAAGAGAACTTCGGCGCCGTGCTGGAGCTTGCCGGTGACCACGCCCCTGTAGAATTGCATGTCGGCCTCGTAGAGCGCGCAGCAGAGCGCTCCGAGCTCCGGGTTGAGCAGAACGTCGTCTTCCAGCTTCATGCCGGCAAAGTGATGGGCTATTTTGCTCATCATCTCCTGGAACTCGCCGTCTCGCTTTGTGGTCCGGATCCAAAAGTCGTTTGGATTCTGGGCGAACTCCAGGACGGCCTCGAACACCGATCGCTCCTGGAGCTCCTCCCTTTTCAGAGTCTTAGCCAGCTCTCGGCCAACGATGCTCTCGTAGGACAGGTCCTGGGGGGACGGGCGAGGCTCCTCTTTTTTTGGATGAGGTCTGGTAACATCTTCTGCTGTGTGATTCTCCAGAGCATCAAGGAGCGTGATGGAGTAGAGGCGCCGCTCCTCGTCGAAAGCATCGACGAGCACATCCAAGACGGCCCCGAGCAAGCCGGCCTTGAGGAAGCTCAACTGGCGACTGGCGAGCTCCTCGTCCTGAACCTTCAGAGAAGCCAGCGAGCACGGGAACGCCATGATGGCCGTCGAGTACAAATCGGGCGGCAAGCTGCGGACGTCCTCCACTTTGACCAACTCGGAGAATCCGAAATCCACAAACAGGACCTGCGCCTGCGAGTTCATGGGGAGGAACTGAACCGAGCCTCGGTACCATTTGCCGTTTTTGCTTTTGGCCGAGCAGAGGAGACCGACGTTGGCTTGAGTCTTCTGCTGCCGGCTTTGGCCGTCATTGACTGCGGCCAGCTTCTTGGACATGAGCAAAAGATCGGACTCCTTACTCACCATCTGACAATAAAAGAGACCCGGGTTGACGGCGGCCGTCAGTCGGAGACGAGCGCGGGTGCCGCAGCTCATCCTGGGCCCGCAAAAAGGCAGGATCTGCTCGTAGACCTTCAACGCGCACGACTTGTAGCCACAGATACGGTCGCTCCGCCCGCTGAGCAGCAGGTCCGGAATCGGATTGATGTTTTGCTTGAGCGCCACCTCGGTGAGCAACTCCACCAAGAGAAGAAAGGTGTCCTTGTCAACGTGCTTGCCGAAGCCTTGCCTGACCAGCTCGTCGTTGATGTCGGGAACGTCCAGCAGGAGAACTCGATGAGGCAGGACGGCTTGGATGTAGCCCGTGACGTTCTTTCCGATCAGGCTGGAGAGGAAGTCCGCCACGCCGGACGAATGGCACGACCCGCCATGAAGCAGCACGTTAGCGAGGAAGCCACAGACAATTTTTGCAGGTCGGTTGAACAAATCCTTGGAGCACGAAGATATGTGGGCCGCTTCCACACTCAAGACGTTGCCGTGGTCAATGAGGAAGATGTCCGACACGCCGCCTTTGCGCCCCTGAAACCTTCCTCGGTACCACTGGGCCGTCCTGGCGTCTTCCACCAGGCAAAGCTCACCGATGTCCATGTTAGCTTTGATCTTGGGTACGTTTTGGATTTCCCGCTGAAGGGTTTTGTAGTCCAGCTCGTCTAGGGTCCGGTACTGGCCCTGGAAGTGGATTAGGGTCGCTTCGGGGTTCCAATCCAAATGGGATAACTTAAGGTCTACTGTCATGAGGGCACACGGTCCAGATGGACTGGAATCCTGGGACCTGGACACAAACAATTCAATTTTGTACACCTTTAATCTCAAGACAAGAACGGATTAACTGCATTGTGAGTGTGATCCCGGAAGAAATTGATTGATTATTTATATACGATTTCTTTTCTTAACCTGTGATCTTGCGCGTTCAACAACGAGTGCATGGCTGCTGATTCAGGGATGCTCGTCTCCCAAAGACAACCTGTTACAAAAAGAAAGAAAGAATCATTCAATTGCAAAAATCTGAGCTTCAAAGCAAGATGAATTGATGAGCATGCCACTGAGCAAAGAGCAGACCTTTGCCAAGGCCAAACAATCAACACTTCATTGTACACATTTATTGACTTCAATCTCCTCGGAACGTCATTCAAACACCATTCTTTGTGAAGAACTGTTTGCCAAGAGTGAAATTAAAAATTCCGAACATTTCAACAAAATAACCCTAGAGGCTATTAATTAAGGTGGACCTTTCTCAACGGTTGAAAACTAGCCACCTTATTCTTCCGCCATTTGAGCCTTTCCATGAAATAGTTGTGTGACTTCTGGTAAAGCAAAACCAGTTTTTTGTTTACATGGAATCTGTGCAACTCACTACTACTGCCAACAGTGTAATAAATTCTCAAGCCATGCAAAATATTTTTCAATGCAAAGGGAGCTTAAAGTTGCTTAGAAAAGGGTGTGGTTTTTTTTTTTCGTTAAATAAACCACTAAATCCATGTAACAAAAAGCAAAACTCTTAATCGAAGTCTGTTACCGGAAGTCACGCGCATTCTCAAGCATAACGTGAATAGCAGCAAAACTAGTTAGCCACAATGCTAATTTTAAGTTAAAGATGAAGTTGCATGACCCGGTGCCTTTTGGCATGAAATTCCCTTCGACCGTTTAATACGTACAACTTAATCATTTCGTCGTGGTTTGTGTCAGTTTTCTTACTTTTTAAGAGGCCATCATGAGCAAAATTGACAGTTGTAAACTTGCTGATGCTAAACAGACAACGAGCGGATCGCGACCAAGCGCCGCAAGCGAAACCCGCCACCTGATTGGCCGACTGATATTTGGGTTATTACGTTGAACCAATCAGATGTCAGTTTGGTGATTCATTACCGGGTTACGCCCTTCAACAAGTTGACCTCCATTTACAAGCACGAGAAGATCAAGTTCAAATCAGGTAATTTGATCCCTATTCGAATGTTTGTTTTCACGTTTTTTCATCTAAATAGTTTTTGTTTATAATCTGCTCTTTTACACATTGCTATTTATTATGTGTCAAGAATTACGTAGTTCCTTTTACGACCTTTCAGGTCAATTATTTTTCTATTTTTTCATTTGAGTGTAGACGAAATACATGCACTTCATTTATTTGTGATAATTAAACTTATCTCTAACAAAGTATATCTGATGTTAACCATTACATTTTATTATTGCTGACTAATATTCTCATCAAGATGTCACGCATTCACCTACAAGATCTGGTAAATTTTTCTCTCAGGACTTTGGCCTTAGAGTACCTTATTGTCACGGTGTGGAAAATAGAAATACAAAAATATAAGAGTGTGGACGCAGCTGATTGGAGGTTGTGTGGGGGTGCTGATGGTGCTGGATGGACAGATGGATGAGTCCCCTGCCCCCCTTCCTGTTAATGATTAAGAAGTTCTTCTGTAAATATGATGTGCGCATGTACTGGGCCTGCTTGCTCACCTTCTCACACCACAGCACGACACCTCCTCGGCCTTCCTCTTCCTCCTGACAAAAGATGCACCGGCTGCTTCTACTCCGCTTCAGGCTTTCTTAGGGACCAAATGAGCAGTAACTTCTTATTCTTCTACTTGTTTTAAACAAAAATCCAAATGTCCCCTGTGCATGGTGTGACTATGGCGATGAAACGCAGCCGGGAGACTTCGGCTGCTGACGGGCTTTCACCTCTTCACGCTTTCAACCAAACTTTGTGTGGTTCTCAATCACAAGTGGACGCAGCCTTCCATGGAAACTTTCATCAGGACGATGAGTCTGCCATCAAATCAGGTAAGAAAAAATATTAATTATTCACATTGCATTGCGGTTCAAACCAATGAGAATGTGTTATTTGTACATTTACAGTAGATCCATTCTCTACTATTTTGCTGTTATGTGGAGTCTTACTTGTCTCTGATATTGGATTTGTCTGGGGGGAAAAAATGACGCCGATCAGCCACCAGGTGGTGCTAAGAACACTGTCCCAATGTATTTTCCCAGTTATGAGGTTGGAAATTGGGCCAGAACTTGTGCAAGATGCTTCAACATGAATCATTTCCACAGAGGCTGAGGACAGCAATGAAATGGCGTCCTCAGAAGAAGACCAGGATGTGGAGCAGGACCAGAACGAGGAATCGAGTGCCAAAGCGAGTTTGGCCTCCCCCAGGAAAAGCATCAACAAGATGAGTAAAGACAAGAAGAAGCAGACGCAGCTCACGTTGCAGTGGTGAGCGCCGATGTTGCTTATGAAGCATCAGCATTGTGAGGATGTTGATTGTTGTGGTGCCACCTACCAGGCTGGAGGAGAACTACATTGTGTGCGAGGGTGTGTGTCTCCCTCGCTTCATCCTCTACGCTCACTACCTGGACTTCTGTAGGAAAGCCAAACTGGAGCCTGCCTGTGCTGCCACCTTTGGAAAAGTACTTTTTGTTTACCTTCCAGAATATGTCAATTCTGACCATCATTATCCAACAGTTTTTTTTTTTTTTTTTGGACCCAATCAGACCATCCGACAGAAGTTCCCTCTCCTCACCACAAGAAGACTAGGAACCAGGGGACATTCCAAGTAAGCGGCGCTTTTGCGACCTTGCTATTTTTCAGTCATTATTTTGATGTCCAAACTACAATCATTGATTTTAGTTATTGATCTGGGTGCTACATGACAGGTATCATTACTACGGTATCGGCATCAAAGAGAGCAGTGCTTACTATCACTCCGTCTATTCTGGGAAAGGTTTGACCAGGTATTTGCCTTATTTTGCCTTGATGTGACACACACTATTTCAATGTTTGTTTGTTTTTTCTTGTTGGCAGATTTTCCGGAAGCAAGATGAAGAATGAGGTAGCGGCTTTTATTTATTTATTTTTTTTTTAAATGGAGCATAAGCTTCAACTTCATCACACACTGATGAGTGAGGTTTATTTTGAATAACAGTCACGGACATGGATGTTGCGTGCAGGGAGGCTTCACCCGGAAATACTCCCTCAGCTCCAAAACAGGAACTCTGCTGCCGGAATTCCCCAGCGCTCAGCATCTTATTCTGAGGAGCAACATCTCCAGGGAAAAGGTTGTTAAGAGAAGACGAAGTTGTTGGCTAAGCCCCTGCGTGACATGTTGATGTGTTTTCAGGTTGACACGCTGATCATGATGTACAAAACTCACTGCCAATGCATCCTGGACAACGCCATCAACATCAACTTTGGCGAGGTGACGCCCTCGGCGCGGCGCGGCGCGGCGAGCGCTCTGACGCGGCTGATGCGTCTTCTCTTCCAGATCCAGAACTTCCTGCTGCACTTCTGGCAGGGCATGCCCGAGCACCTGCTGCCGCTGCTGGACAATCCCCCCCTCGTGGACATCTTGTGCGTGTGTGACTCCATTTTGTACAAGGTGAGCCGCTGGAGCGCCTACGTTTCTAATTTCATGAAACGTTTTGTTAGTATTTTTTGTGTATGTGCTCAGGTTTTGACTGATGTCCTCATTCCCGCCACAATGCAAGAGATGCCCGAAAGGTTTGCTTAGCAACACCTGCACCGCGATGGCGTCATGTCTCGTCGCTAACGGCGTCTTTGACGTTTGTCAGCCTGCTAGCGGACATCCGCAGCTTTGCCAAGCATTGGGAACTGTGGCTGGCCTCCTCCCTGGACAACCTCCCTGGATGCCTCGCCGCCAAGAAGCTGCCCATCGCGCGCCGCTTCGTGTCCTCCCTCAAGCGGCAGACGTCCTTCTTGCACCTGGCGCAGGTGAGGGAGTGCGCATCCGCCACATCCAATATGGCGGCCGCATCACAGCAGTGCCGGTTTTGCCAGATCGCCCGTCCGGCGCTGTTTGACCAAAGCGTGGTGAGCAACATGGTGGCCGACATGGACAAGGTGGACCTGAACAGCATCAGCCTGCACTCGCTGCTCAGCATCGGCGCCAACGCCGACCAGCTGCACGACGCATACTCCGACTGTGAGTCGCCGCGTGACCGACCGGAACTTTGCGTTTGACGTCAACCGAGCGTTTCCCGCAGACGAGGCCATCGCCATCTTCCAGGAGCTGAAGGAGCTTCTTAGGAAGAACGCCACCGTGGAGTCCTTCGTGGAGTGGCTGGACACGGTGGTGGAGCACAAAGTCATAAAGGTCTTTGGGGTAACTCTGCGTCAAGTTCCGTAAGGGGGTCATTTTGGGGCGCCCTGACCTTGTTTTTCATTTTGGCCTTTCGTCAGCCGGGCAAGCAGAGCGGCCGCTCGGTGAAGAAGCGAGCTCAGGACTTTTTGCTGCGCTGGAGCTTCTTTGGCGCCCGTGTGATGCACAACCTGACGCTCAACAACGCCGCCAGCTTCGGTGAGTTGAGCCCGCCGGGGCCGGGCGCTATTAGACCTCCCGCTAATCATCCCGAGGCTACATTTTGCGCTCCTCTTTACACAATGCGGCGGGCCGGTCGGCCGGCCGGCCGGCCATAAATAGTAATCATTAAACAGGCTTATCTCGGGATGGTGTGCTCGCTGTTCAAACATGCTGTGCGAATAAACACGCACGTGCGCACCAACAGCTGACGTCCTGCTGGGCCAACCGTGCAAATCTGATCAGCATGCGTGTAACATTATTTTAGTCAAGTTGTTTGGATTACTTCATGTATTATTTTTATTTCATTTTAGTTAATTTTTTTAAATTTATTTTTATTATTGGCTTGAATTCTTCCCGCGCATCCCTAAAGTAGACTCCTCCCACCTCGCCAGTCTGCCGTCGAGTACGTAACTATATGGACGATGTTCAGGTTCCTTCCATCTGATCCGGATGCTTTTGGACGAGTACATCCTGCTGGCGCTGGAAACCCAGTTCAACAATGACAAGGAGCACGACCTGCAGAACCTTCTGGACAAACACATGAAGAAAGAAGGTGGGCCGAGCTGGCGCCGGGCCGGCTTTGTTTGCATTGATGGACGCCTTTTTCTTTCTCTCAGGAGCCAGCAAAGCCACCTTCTTGGCATCTCCCAGTTCCTGCTTCCTAGCCAATCGCAACAAAGGGGCGTCCGTGGACCAATCGGTGAAGAGCGAGGCCTCGAGACGGGAAGCCTCTGCGTCTCTGGCGGCCAATTGGCAGCGAAGGCTGGACTCGGGCACCGCCGCCGTCTTGCCGCTGTCGGATTCTGTCAACTTCCCCGGTGCAGGTACATAGGCGGGAAAAAGTGCAAAAAAAAAAAAAAAAAGTCCTGAAAGTGGCCCCCAAGGGCCATTTCAGCCAGCAACGTTCTCGAGCGCTTTGTGGTTTGCAGGCGGTCCGGCCGACTTTTGCGCTTCTGTCATGACGCCGCCCACTTCTCCGCCACCGCTGGTGCACAGAAACTCGGTCATCAACCAGGGGACCCGAGCCCCGACTTCTTCCTGCTCCTCTTTGTCGTCGTCCTCGTCCTACCTCTCGGCACCGGGCAACATCTGCGCTGCCTTCCCGGAGACTTTGTACCCCTGCTCAGCCTACTTCCCTCCGACTGCATCCGCCTACCAGCCTGGATTCAGGTCAGCTTCAACTCTTTCTTTTTTTTGTACAGCGTCCCCTTCAGGTCGCCATGTGACCATTCTATTTTATGTTGAGGCCCGAGGCAGAGAGCACGTTCTCGTCTTCCGTCCCGACGTCCTCCTTAGCCTACCAGCTGTGTCGCTACCCGACCTTTGAGGACCAGCAGCCGCCCGCCAAAGACTTTTTCTACGGGGACGCCCATCATTTGTCCTCGTCCGCCGCGGGTCCCGCTTGCTACAGCTCCATCTCGGACCCCGTGGTCAGCGATCCTGGTCTGGAGCTTCAGACGGCGGCGGCTCAGGTCCTGGATGCCGCCGATGGCATGGCCTTTGGACTCAGCCACTCCGCTGGCGCTGGTGGCGGCACGGGGCAAACGTATTCTGCTGCGGCTCCAAGTGGTAAGCGTAGCCACAAAGCACAGAAGTGCCGCTTTAAAAAATCTTAATATTATTGATTTTCTTGAAGCATACAAGAATAGAATTATATATATTTTTTTGCCCCAGATTACTACGGCAACGGCAGCTACCTGGAGGGCCAGCGGATGGCGCCAGCGGCGGAGCAGCACGTGTCGGTCATCAGCGGCGTCAGCCCCCTCCTGCTGCTTCGCTCGCCGTTCTCGGACGTCCACGACCCGCTCAATATCCTCGACAGGCCCGGCAGGAAGAGCGGAACCTTCTTCAGCGACGTCCGCAGCGCCCCGGGTGAGTGAGCGAGCATCTCTCACTGGGCCAAGGACCAAGATGTCCATCCCGCTAACCGTCTCACGTGTGCTCCTCTAGGGTCAGCCCCCTGCATGTACGCCGTGTCTGCCGCCGCGCAGTTCACCTCCCAGGACGCTTCTTTGTCCCAGCGGAGGGAGCCAGTTTCTTCGCTGCCCCCCATCGACACAGTCTTTATGGGTGCTCCGGGCGTGCCGTGACACTCACCTCGCCCACCATTTGGCAGTTAGTAAAAGAGATTTGATGACACTGCAAAAATTCCATTTGACAGCAATTTAATCTAGTCATATAAATAATGAATATACCTGATGTAAAATAAGCCTCAAATGAAAAATCAGGTAACCCAAATGACGCTCTTGGAAAAAAAGACGTGGCGAGGCCGCCGCCTCCTTATCTGCCGCCTCGGTGGCAGATGGCGACGCGTGCGCGTGCTACAGCGTGTTACACTGTCAAGTACTTTTAATTACACGGTCAATAATGGTGGCCCACAATTGGCCCGCTGCTCGTGTGAAAACAACAGAAGGCCCAAGGCAAACTTTGGGACAATGTTTAACCGCAAGCAGCCCCCAGATGACCATGGCTTCATTTAGTACAAAAAATAGCAATAGAAAGAAGGTCCAGCAGAGGTTGTACTTTCTGAGACAGCTCAGGAAGTTCAACCTGTCACAGGAGCTGCTGAAGACCATCTACACTGCCATCATCCAATCCATCCTTTGCACATTCATCACTGTCAGGTTTGGATCGGCCACCAAACAAGACAAGCACAGACTTCAATGGACAATCAGGACTGCGGAAAAGATCATCGGGACTGTCTATCCAAGACTTGTACCTGTCCAGGACCAGGAGACGTGCAAGTAACATCTCGACAGACTCTTCTCACCCGGGTCACAGTTTGTTTGAACTACTGCCCTCCAGATGGCGTTACAGAGCGCTGTACGCCAAAACCAGCAGACACCGACCCAGCTTCTTCTCCCAGGATGTCGCTCTGATGAACTCGCACCACTCATAGTCTCAGAGACATCACATCCTGATGTTGTCACTCACTTCAATGTTGTACAGAGGCTGAGATCAACCGGAGTCAAATTCCTTGTTTGGCATGCACAAACTTGGCCAATAAAAGCTGATTGATTGATTGAAAACTTTCTGATTTGGCTAGCAAAATTAGCGCTACAGCTAACAAATGCTACAACAAAACACTGTAAACGCTACAGTGTTTGTGACCTTTCAAAGTAAAATCGATGAACCTCTATGGAGTTTGCCGCCACGTGTCAGACGCTCGGCGCAGTGCAACAATCCACAAAAGCATTCCCACGCCGCCATGAAGGCGGCAAAGTCTCAAGCAGGCTGCGGCATCGCAAAGTTTTCAACGGCCTTGCGCGTAATTTCTTTAAACAAGCTTCTCGAGTGCGTCTTTTAACAAATTCTTGGCCGCCCGCCACAAAGCGCCGATGATTATTCAATAACAAGTGTTTTTATTGGGGTCGTTTCATAGAAAGATGATTCTGAATGCATTTGAAAAGCGACAACATTCCCCGCTCGGCCGCCATTGTGTCCCTCGTCCTTGTTGCTGTTTACTGTTCCATTGGCGCGCCCGTCGCCTTCACGCAAAAGCGCCTCTCCAGTTGGTTCACTTCTTCTGTTCCCCATTGAGGGACACAAAAGCTCTGCCTTGGCAAACAGCATAATGTTCCATACAAGTCACGCAAAAAAAAAAATTAAAACTGTCAAGTGGTGTGAGTTGGGGAGTTACGGCGACCTGCCAAAATCAGCAATATATACAAACTATACTATTTTTTTCATATAGTTTGACGCCTTCTACTTGTTAAACCTGGTTAAAAATACTTTTGAAAACATTCCTTGGTGCTTGTTTTCACTCTAGCTATTCAAAATGCTCGCTAACCCGCTAAAAAGAGTCCGAGCGTGCTCGCTTCAGTTCCAAAAAACCACAAAGTTCTCATTTGGGAATGGGTGTGATTATTTAAGAGGTTTACCTTTTTTATTTTTGGGCTTTTTAATTGATCCGGTGAATCTTGTCAGGCGACGGAGATGAGATTGTCGTTTGCCAAGCCGACCCGGCCACCTCGCCCGCCCGCCCGTCCACCTGCGCTTGAAGAAAGAAGCGCCTTGCACTTTCCTTCCTTTCTGCTTGTGGCTGACCTTCTATTGTGAGTTGCTTGGAGACTGGTCGCCCAACTCTCCTCCCTGGTCGTACCGCCTCCTCCCCCCCTCCCCTCCCCATTTGGCTTACCCCCTTGACGGCGGGGCCCTCCTTTTATTCCGCTCGCATCTCAAACGCACGCTCGTTGTCTCGTCTTATTCATGCCGCCGCCGCCACCGCGGTTTTGGTGGTGTCGGGGTAACGGGCGACACACACACATGCACACACACACGCACCTTTATTCAGAGCATTTTCATTGTCCAGCCTGGTTCGTTCATGCACGTCTTTGGCCTTGAGGTGGAACACGACGGCTCATTGTGCTCCTCGGTGCATTTTTATCATCGATCGGTAGCTGCCGTGTTTGTGCCTGCGTGACAATCGGCGCAAAACAAAATGGCGTATCGATCAGGCCTCACTCTGCAATTTTTTTTTTTCTTTTAATTAGGTTGTTTTTATTTGAAGGGAGGGTGGGGGAGAAGTAACCGAAGCGTTTTTGACGAGTGCTGCACCTGTGCCGCCGACACTGAATGCAAGCCACATGTCACTC
This sequence comes from Syngnathus scovelli, assembly GCF_024217435.2. Taxonomy (NCBI): domain Eukaryota; kingdom Metazoa; phylum Chordata; class Actinopteri; order Syngnathiformes; family Syngnathidae; genus Syngnathus; species Syngnathus scovelli. Next base: position 11,061,896 of record NC_090866.1, on the reverse strand, counting down.
ACGCCAGCTCTTAACGAGCCAATTTATCCGTTAGCGGCGAGGTCCTTGGCGAGTCTTTTCATGGACGAGCTGAAGGAGGCATCCCGCTCGCCAAAGAAAGAGGCACACTGGCCAAAGGGACATCTGCCTGCCTGTCTGCCTGTCTGTCTGATTTTTTTGACGCTTGTCCTCATTAGGGTGACTTTAGTATGCCTTGGAATGGTCGCCCGTATTTAATATGGCGGTAAGAAAAGAAGGCTGTTTTGCTGTAAGAATAAAAAATGACCAAAACAAGTCCCTCAGCTAACGTGATTGCTGTTAATTAAAACTCGCATATGTAGATAATGAGCCTCGGCTAATGAAGCCCCTCACCCACCCCTCACTCTCGGGGGGGATTCAAGGTGACCGCGACGTCCGCACAGGCCGGAATGTTCATCAAGCGCTTTTCATCCCCGGCGACCGAGCGCTTCTCCCCGCAAGCGGGACGGCGTCGTGTCCGAGGCGAGCGCCGGGCAACGAGAATGCGCCTTTTGCTTTCATCCATTCATGGAAGGATCATTTATAGAAAAATCATCAGATGCGGGAAAGCAAATCAGCGCTGCTGGCTAATTAGCATCTTTCGGTGGCCTGTTGTTTTCCTTCAGTCCACTTTCGGCCATCTTTGGTCTTCTCTTTGTTGGTCTTCTCTTTGTTGGACCCCACTGTCCCGGTCTGGTATCATTCGGAGCCGTCCGTATTTCAAACCTAAAGTTGCCCTCCATTTTGTTTTATTCATTTACAAAGCCTTTCAATTCTGTTTGGATAAAAATGAAGAGAAATATGTGCAGAGAAGAAGAAAAAGGGAAAGTGGAACATAAAAGGTCAGCCAGGGTCTTCTTTTTTTTTTTTTCAAAGCAACGTGCCGTCATTTAATTAAAACAAAAATGGCTGGGCAGCTTTATAATGTCGACACTTGCCGAGCTCACAAAGAGTCAAGTTTTCGCTCGGCGGTAGTCAGAAAAGGAAGGTCAAAGTCAATTGAGGACTTTTTTTTTTTGTCTTGTTGTTACTTTCCCATTTAATTTTGGCCTCAGCTCAAGCGTATTATGGTGCGGCGCCAGCACAAGGGCAAAAGCACTCGCAATATCCACTTTTGCAATTTTCTTATTCACGCCTTATCAAAGAGCGGCATTTCCACCAGAAAGGATTCAGGGTCTGCCCGCCTAGGGGCACCTATCACGTTATTTTTTGGTACCACACGTGCGAAAATCCCAATCAAGAATTCCGATGTAAGCGCGAACAATACAAAGGACTGATTTGTTTTCATGTAAATTCCACAAAAGAAGCTGAAATCTCATTTGTCCCCTTTGGCCTCATTCAGTCCTCATTGCTTCCTTTTGACCTTTGGCCTTTTACCCCCTTTAGCCGCGTTTGTCCATTTTTTGTCACCTTTTTGCTCCCCCATGAGTCCTCTTTTTCTCTTCTTTGGCTCTTTTTGGCCTGCTGTGTCCCTTTGGTCCCCCCATCAGATCTATTTTGGGCCCCCTCAGTCCCTCTAAATTCACTTTGGTCCATTTGGACCACCTCTGGTCCCCCTTTTGGCCCTTTTCAGTCCCTCTTCATCCTTGTTTGGGTTCTGCTGCTGCTGCTGCTGCTGCTTCTGTTGTGGCTGTTGACAGCTCCAGCTGTCTCCTCCTTTGCATGGTCAACACACACGCGCGCACACACACACACACACACGCAAAGTGTACAGCTTATAATGTAGCAACATAGTTGAGTTCAATTAAGACTCAATAAAATGCCGTCAATGCTGTTCAAGTTGTGTGTGCGCGTGTGTGTTCAATTAGATCCGTTAATGAATATTTCCTGTCGTATGCCAAGCGAGCTGGGCTCAAACAAACATGGCAAGAGGCATGCCAGGCATCCTCCGACCTTAACGAGCCTCACGACGGAGTGACGAGCGCACGCCCGCTATGCCCGCTATGCCCGCTATGCCCGCTATGCCGTTAAGAATCTGGACAATCTTTGCCGGCCAACATCACTTAGAGGGAAATGAAGATCATGGCTAAGAGTGGCATTTTTCAGTTTTTTTGACATGTGATATGACGGCGGAGGGACAAAAGTATTGGGACGCTTAAGAAATATGTTCTTGCCCTTGAATTCAAAACCAAAAGGGAGGGGTGGGGGCATGCTCAACTGAAATGGTGATTCTCTGCTTTTCTTCTTTGTCTGGCAAAGTGCGTTTTCAGTCTCCACACCTGAGAGTGCACGCACGCACACACCCGAAAACACTAATGGCCGTCCTTGGCAGGGATGCGCTCGCTGGTGGGCCTTTGCTAAATGGACGGTCACGGTCAACGCGTGAAAAAAAGAATAAATGAGGCGACAATCTGTCCATTTGGTGGAAGAATCAGATCAGATTTTTCTGTCTAGCCAATAAGTCAAATGTGTCTCTGTCCGTCTGTCCATCCTTAAAATCTTTTCAGGTCTGACTTATCAAATCTGTCCATGCTCAGTGCGGTTCTAAAATCTTGGCGGATCAGTAGAAGTGCGTCTGTTCCTTCTGTCTGTCGTGGCTCTCCCTTCTTCGGACTCGGGCGGCCATTGTGAGCGAGCCCGCAAGCGCAGCGAGGTGGAGCCGGCCGGCCGGCCGGGCCTGCCATTGGAGGGCGGATCCCCGCTCGCTTTGTGGGCTGGGTCTCGGGTCCTGGATGGGGGCTGGGCTCCGGGGTGGGTGTGAGTTAAGTGTGGCCGCCACCACTTAGTTTGCTGAAGGACTGGAGAAAGAGAAGAAGAGGCGGTGGCAGCGGCGGCTCCCGAGCAGCTCCTTGAGCGCGCTTCAATGACGCCCGGCGTGGCGACCTGCTGACACCTCCGCCATGAGCTGCTTGGATGTGATGTACCAGGTGCTCGCCACGCAGCCCTACTTCAGCCCCTACACGCCCCCCCACCACCAACACCACCAGGTATGCACACACACGCACGCACACACGCACGCCACAACTCGACTTTCACAACAAATTGTTTGATTCCAAAACTTGCTCAACAACTGCAAAATGCAAAAAAAAATCTTCTTACTTCACTGAAATTTGTTTTTCTTAGGCTCAATGAAAGAAATTAAAAATGATTGCATTTTTTTTTTTTTTAAACATGTAAATTGCACTAAAATTTCATTTTTAATTTTTTATTATTTTGGAAGAGCGACCAGTCAAATCCCATCTTAACGGGATGTTTGATATTTAGTGTCACTCAATGTTGCTCACATTCAACTTTTTAAAATTTCAACCGGCGCCGGTTCATTTTGCATTTTTGCATTTTTGAATTGGTGGAGGTGGATGGGATCACTTTTTCATTTTTAATTGATATCAAAATGCCTTTTGTCTCTTTTGTGCTACGCTGGCGTCCGTCCAGTCTTCATCAGCCAATTAATTAAGTCTTGAAAAATAATAAAGGGAAACATCTGAAAGCGGCTTTTGGATTTTGACATAACGACTTTGAAGCTTCTCATGAATGCTTATAATTGATTTCCTCAAAATAACAAACAGCTTGCTTTATTTTTGAAATTGTAATTTAAGATCAAATGTACAGTCAACTTTTTTAATTAAAATATGTCAAATGGCTCTTTTTCTATTCATCTCCTTTATCTGACAAATTTTGGAGCTTTTTTGTGTGTGTAAGCTGTGAATAGTAATTCAAGAAAAAAAGGCTCTCTCTTATTTGTGATGGCAGAAGCTGACCTTGGACTCCAAAATGGACGGGCGTCCCCCCGCTGCCCCCACCATCAAGGAGGAGGACAAGGAGCTGCCCCCGGGGGCCGAGTACCTGAGCTCCCGCTGCGTCCTCTTCACCTATTTCCACGGCGACATCAGCGCCGTGGTCGACCAACACTTTAGCCGTGCGCTCAGCCACGCCTCGTACCCCCCCGGGGGCCACAAGACCCTCAAAGGTATGCGCTTGTAAAAAAAATCCAAACAAAGTGAGCAAAACGCGCTTGTCCTTTCAGACGCCTCGTTCCCGATGAGCCAGCGAAATTTCCCGCCGTCTTTCTGGAATAGTTCCTATCAGTCGTCGGCGCCGTCCTCGCTGGCGAGCGCTCTGTCGGCCCCCCACTCGGACCTGGCCTTCTCCGGGGGCGACCCGTACGCGCTCCACGGCCACCTGCACCAGCCCGGCCCGCCTGACGCCTGGCACCCGTCCCACCCGCATCACCCCTACTCGTTCGGCGGCGGCCTCGGCTCGCAGGGCTCGCCGTACCCGCGGCCCGCCGTGCACGAGGTGTACGGCGCCGCCTTCGACCCGCGCTATGGCTCGTTGCTGGTGCCCTCCGTCAGGTCGCACCACCGCCTGGCGGCCAGCGGAGGCTCGGCGGCGCACGGCGGCGCCTCGCCGTGCGACCTGGCAGGCGGGAAAGGCGAGTCGGCGGCCTGGAGCGGGACTTTCTCCGCCGTTGGAGAGATTGGACTCAACATGGACGCAGGTGAGGGAGGCACTTTTGAAATGGCGGCGACGGTTTTGACCCTTTGACTGTCCTCGCAGGTCTGCAGATGCAGGACAAGAGCAAGGACTTGTACTGGTTCTAGACGGCGCCAAAGCAAAGACTTGTTCCGCTTCCAGACGCTTTCCGCCTTCATTTCGCTTCTTCACTCTGACGGACAAATTGAAGCTGTACTTTGTGATGTCACCGTGACGGCGGGCGGGCAGGCGGGCGGGCTCTCAGGTGGGAAAGGTCGCGGCCCTTTACTCACTGACAAGCTTTCCGCCGGTCCTGGAACGCAAAGGGGTCGGGTGGGCTTTGGGGAGGGTGGCGCTCGCTCGCTCGCTCGCTTGGCTATTTGAGGCCACTGGCTGCCCCCCCCCCCCCCCCCCCCGCGCAGCTGTCAACGACAACTGCGCGTCAACTTACCGTACACACGCACGACACACCAACTTTGGAAAGGAGAAGCATTTAGTAAGGCAACTTTGGTGAAAATAATGCGACCTTGTAAATATTTGATTGTGTTGCTTGAACTGACCAATAAATGAAGCAAAGTGGACGTGATTGCAAATGTTAAATTTGATTTCTTTTGTCACAGTTGGCGTTAGTTGAAGCAGGCAGGTCGCTCGTGACGACACCCAGGGAAAAAAAAAAAAAAAAAAAGCCAGGAAGAGACATTTACAGAGGTAACAGCGTTGGTAATGCCGGCAATTCATTTCCAGAAAGGAAGGAAGTCCAAAATGAAGGTAAATGTCTCATCCGCATCAAGTCATGGTTGTTTTTGATTGACAATACTTCATATGGAAAAAAATGATTGAATTTGATGAGAATTAATTTTGTACAATTGAGGAAAATGTAGCCCTGAGAAGAATCATTTTTAACATCACACACCAAAAAAAGTTAGTTAATTTTGTGAAAATTTAATCTATTTATGAGAAAGCTGGGCTAAAAAACAAAGTCTCTTTTTTTAAATAAAAGAACAAAAATAAAGCAGCATTTTTATTCCCAATTTTCTTAAAAATTTCAAGCAACTATTACATGAGGCTGAATTTTGTGAGAATTTGTTTTCCCCCAAAATGAACTTGTCTCGTTAAAAGCATCCTCCTCTTCCTTGTGTGATGTCGACCATGAACGCAGGTTGAAGGCGAGCGTCGCGATCGGGTTTCTCGCAGCGCCAACGAGGTTTTCAGGCCCGACCGAGCGGAACCCGACTCGCCTCGCACAATGGACGGCCGCCGTTCCCGCGCATTCCGCACATTTCCACAGATGAAGAAGCGTCCATTTGGTGGGGAAGTAGAATCACTGCTCACTTTTTTTTCTTTCTTTTTTTTTTTTTTTAGGAAAATGTCAATTTCAGAGGAAATACTCAAATGACATATTTTGAAAACAAATTAAAGTCACTTGTGTAAAATAGGATTTATTGTTTCTAGAAAAACAAAATGAATCAGCACCAATATTTATACATCTAGTTTAAAATGCCATTTGTTTTTCTTCCAAATCGTTCAAGATTTTTTTCTCTCTAAAATAGTATTTTATTGTTGTAACCTTAGAGACGAGGTCATTCTGCATGACAGTTGAGGACTTATATATTTGTATATTTATATTAAAAGAAAAAAACCTATTTAAATTTTTTTTCTTTTGCACCTTTTTCAAACTTGCAGCCCAATTTCACTCGTGTCAGCTTCACCACGGCCGACCCGCAGGAAGTGGTTGAGCGTCAACAAACAAAAGCTTTGGATGGACCTGTAACCCGAGAGCAAGCCCACCTTCAAGCCTCACAGCGACCCCCCCCCCCCCCCCCCCTCCCACCTCCAAGACCCTTGGCCCATTTCCTGCCCACAAGTGTCAACAGGTACCGCCGGGCCTCGGGCTCTTTGTGTGTGTGTGTTTGTGTGGATTTTGTCCGTCTGTTGTTGGAATGTTTTGAAAAAAAAAGTTGCCCCAAGCTGAACGAGGTCAGCAAATACAATGCCAAGAAAACAGCAAAAAAAAATCCGTCTTTGGTAGGGAAAGAAAAACAAATAAAAATACCCCAAAAATGTATTATATAATGAATATATATTTCAATGATAGGAATATATTTTTGTATATGTATGAGGGACAGAGAACAGGTGCACATAGTTTGCGTCAGTGGAAGCCAGATTGATGAGGAGCCTCACAGCAGCAGGATTCTCTTACACTTCTGCTCACACAGCCGGCCAGCCGGTCGGCCGGCCGGCCGGGACAGCTGGACTACTCTACTCCGGACTCCTACGTGTGTGTGTACTTGCTGAAAACACACACACACGCCTTGTGATGATGCCGCAAGTAACTTAAATCTCTTTTCAATTATTAGCGGCCGTTAGCATAAATGGTTGCCCCTGGCAACAACTTTAGTGGAGCGTCTGCTAACCGTCACTCCAAATATATTTTTATTTAGATGAACATTTTTGGATAACGCCAATTGGTGGAGAACGTCATGAAAGGAATCGCCATGGAGACGAGTTATGGGCCTGCGACACCGGGGACACGGTGGGTCTGTGGAGACTCGGGCGGGGCTGGGCGAGTCCCGGTAAGCGCTTTGATTTTTGAATTGACCGAATCAACAATCCACTTGCAAGTTCCAACCACGAAGTCGACTTTTTTGGTTTCGCCCCCCCGGAGACGAGCGTGATCGCTCGTTAAAACTCTTGATGAGCGTCGCCGGCGTGCTCTTCGCACCGTCGGTGTCACATTTCCCGAGACGCGGCCGTCACTTTGGTTTCATCGTAGCAACAGTAACAAAGGATGCGAAGGATGGGGAGGGCCAGAGGGAGGGAGGGAGAGAGGAGAGAAAGAAAAAAGTATCGGATCATGTCGTCTTCCGCACGGCGCGCTACGGACGGTTCTTCCACATTGAGGAGTTCTGCCCTCAAAGGTAAGGAACATGGCAGAAGATACTGAAGCGTGGATGGCGCCACCTCTGAGACCTCAGGTGCGACGTCTAACCAGCGCCGCCAAGACTTGATCATCTGGAGATTGACGAGCAGTGACTCCCTGAAGGATTATTCTTGCAGTAGGAGAACTTCAATCCCAGTCCAGATGTCCAACAAGGTCCGTCGCGGAGACACGGAGGAGCCCGCCGAGCGCCCCCGCGATGTCACGCCGCTCGGGCCCAGCCGCGGCCCGCTATCGAGCGTCCGATCGGTTTTCAGGCCCGACTCCCTGGAGAAGCTTTACCAGAGTTACTTCCGGCAGAGGAGGCAGCAGAACATGCTGATGCTGCTGACCTTCGCCGCCCTCTTCAACGGCTTCGTGGTGGTCACGTGCGCCGCCGTGTACACCGAGCGCAAGCGGGCCATGCTGGCGGTGGCGGCCGTGGGGCTGGCCGCCGACGTGGTCTTCTACGAGCTGTACCGGCGGCACAAGCTGCCCGGGTCGACGGTCTCACGAGGTGCCGTCCCGTACGTGCTATGGCTGATGGTGAGCGTCCACGTGCTGTGCTACACGGGGCTCAACTTCGGCCACGCTTCCCACGCCAGCGACGCGGTGGCCTGGCAGGCCTTCTTTAGCTTCTCCGCTTTCCTGACTCTGCCCCTCAACCTGTCGGCCCTGCTCCTGCTCTCGGGGCTCTCCTGCGGGATCCACCTGCTTCTCCTGGGCCTGACTGTGGCTCAGAGATTTGAGGACCACTTACAAGGGCCCCTGCTGGTCAGGCAGGTAAGTGCAGCAGAGAAGAATGTGGGCCATCTGTTTGATGAGCCTGAGCCCGCCGGCCAGGTTGACCTCGCCTTCTCACTTGGCAGCTCCTGGCCAACGCCTTGCTGTACCTGTGTGCAGCCGCAGTGGGGGTGATGTCATACTTCATGTCTGACAGCAAGTACAGGATGGCCTTTTTGGAGGCGCGCCAGTCCCTGGAGGTCAAAATCACGCTGGAGGAGCAAAGCGCCCAGCAGGTACAGGAACACCCTGTGCCTGCCCATTTCATTGTTAGTCATTGTGGAAATGATTACAACCACGCAGGAGGAGCTACTGTTGTCCATCCTGCCCAAGCACATTGCCGATGAGATGCTGCAGGGTATGAAGAACCAAGGCACTGAGAACCAAGTCCAGGAGCAGCAGAAGCAGTTTAACACCATGTACATGTACCGCCACGAGCACGTCAGGTGAGCCTCGAGCCAGCTCTTCTTTTTTCTTCGGGGGCGGGGCTTCAAGACTTGTTCCTGGTCGTCGCAGCATCCTGTTTGCCGACATGGTGGGCTTCACCCAGCTGTCCTCCACCTGCAGCGCTCAGGAGCTGGTCAAGCTGCTCAACGAGCTCTTCGCTCGCTTTGATAAACTGGCCGAAGTGAGTCCGCGCCGGCCGTTGGCGACCCGACCCGATGTGATCCTCTCTTGTCGTCCGTCCTCTCCCAGCGTCACCATCAGCTGCGGATCAAAATCCTGGGCGACTGCTACTACTGCATCTGCGGTCTTCCGGACTTCCGAGAAGATCACGCCGCCTGCTCCATCATGATGGGGCTCTCCATGGTGGACGCCATCTCGTGAGTTTTTCTTCTCGCAACCAAAAAGATTCTTTTTTTTTCTCACCTGACGGCCCGGAAGACAAGAACATCTAGTGAGCTTTTGTTTCTCCGTCAGTTACGTGCGGGAGATGACCCAAACCGAGGTGGACATGCGAGTGGGGGTCCACACGGGAACCGTGTTGGGAGGAGTGCTGGGTCAGAAGCGTTGGCAGTTTGACGTCTGGTCCACCGATGTCACCGTCGCCAACAAGATGGAGTCGGGGGGCGTTCCCGGGTGGGTAGGAGACCTCATTGTTTTTTTGGGAAGTTCTGACGGCTTTGCCTCCATGTGTTGCAGTCGAGTGCATATTTCTCAAAGCACCAAGGAATGTCTCCACGGCGAGTTTGAACTTGAGCCGGGAAACGGCGGCCAGAGATGCGAGTACCTGCTGGAGAAAGGCATCGACACTTATTTGGTTCTGGTTCCTAAAACGGAGGAACCCAAGAGAAAAGTAAGCGTGGTGTCTACCCAAAAATCCTGGCAGTTGATCAACACCACGTCAAACGGGAACGTGGTTTCAGCGTCTCCGGTCTCTGAGTCCCATCAGGAGGTAAATGGTACGTTAGCGGTTGTGCTTCTCTGTCTTCTGATTCTTGGTGTTCTTCCTCAGCGGTACCGCTTGGTAGGAGAACAAGTCATCAACGCGCGACTCCAGCAGGAGCTCCTGGAGAGAGAAACACAGCAAATGTGAGATGGATGGGAGCAGATCTTTGTCGCTTCACATCTCCATCCATGTTTTTTTTTTCTTCTCCAGACTGAAGAAGCGGATCCATCTGGTGTGGTTGCGTTTTGTGGACGGCAAGCTGGAGGCGCGCTACTCCTCGGAGAAGGAGAAGCGCAGCGGGGCGGCCTTCTGCTGCTGCGCCATGGTGCTGTTCTTCATCACCGCCATGGAGGTCTTCATCGACCCGCTGTAGGTCCGCCGGCGCCCTTTATTCCTTCAGATCCGGTTCCAGGTCTTTGCTTGTTCATGTGTGCAGACTGGTGGTGAACTACGTGACTCTGGCCATCGGAGAAGTTCTGTTGCTGGTCCTCACGGCGTGCTCCCTCGCCGCCATCTTCCCGAGGGTAAACGCGACACGTGACGTTCGTATTTGGCCGTGTCATCCTGATCACCACGGACGTGTAGTTTTTTTCCAAGAGGCTGGTGTCCTTCTCTTTGTGGATCGACCGCACACGCTGGGCGAGAAACACCTGGGCCATGGCGGCCATTTTTGTCCTCACCATGACCGTGGTGGCTGATATGGTAAGATTTGGACCGCCTACTCGTCTGTCTATCCATCTTTCCTCACTTGATTGCCTTCTCTCCCCGCGGGCTCCATTAGTCGTCTATCTCGGCGCCTGCAGCCTCATTTGCGGAGGCCCCGGCGGAGCTTGTAAAGCACACCTGACAGAAATCAGGAAGAACCTCAAGGGAACCTTGCAGACTGTCACACATGCAGGAAAAAGATAGAAAATAGGAGAAACGTCTACTTAACTCATTCACTGCCAACCCAGTTAATATCTTTGACGTCTATAATTGTCAATGGCACTGAATGACTTAAGTCAATCCAATTTTTTTTTTTAGCTCAGCTGCGTTCCGCCTCACTTCCGGTTGGTCAACGGGACGTCGGACATGGCGCTGGACGTGCTGGGCGAGTGCGCCGAGAACCCCAAGCACTACAGCTTCATGGGCGTGATGTTGCTGGTGGCCGCCGCCATGCTGGTGCAGGTCAGCCACGTGATCAAGCTGAGCCTGATGCTGCTGATCGTCACGGCGACGGGGGCCGTTAACATCCACGGCTGGCGAGACATCTACGATCTCTACGACTTTGTGCATTTTGCATCGTACAGGTGAGAAATTTCATCGAGAAGACCGTCGGGCCCTTTCTGACAAATTGATCTCCTTCCAGAACCTCCATGATACCATCCAAGTACCTGATGACGGTGATGACCGTGGTGATGATGGTCAGCCTCTACCTCTTTGCCCGCCACGTGAGTGAGCCGCTTTTCGCTTCCCACTGGACGGACGGATGCCCGCCCGCCCGCCGACCTCTTTATTTTATTTTATTGTCGCAGTTGGAGCGTCAATCCAGAGAGCTGTTCCTGTGGAAGGTGGGCGTGCACGACCAAAAGGAGAAAGTGCTGGAGATGAGACGCTGGAACGAAGCGCTGGTCACCAACATGTTGCCCGAGCACGTGGCCAAGCACTTCCTGGGCACCAAAAAGAGAGATGAGGTGTGGCGGCCTGCTCTGCTCGTCCATCAGCCAAACAATCTTTGCGCTGACAGACACGATGACATCATTCCAGGAGCTGTACAGTCAGTCGTACGAAGAAGTAGGCGTGATGTTCGCATCCATCCCTAATTTCTCCGACTTCTACACAGAAGAAAGCATCAACAACGGAGGCATCGAGTGCCTCCGGATCCTCAACGAGATCATCTCTGATTTTGACAGCGTGAGTCCCCATTGTCCCGAGATCAGTCTTTTCAAAAACCATCATCTACATTTCACCCGACAGCTACTCGACCGGGACGAGTTCCGCACCATCACCAAGATCAAGACAATAGGAAGCACCTACATGGCAGCGTCGGGCCTCACCCCGAAAAGCAGCGTAAACGGACACGGCGACCGTCGCAAGGTTTGGAGCGCCTCGACGTCCCGACCGAACCGGCGTCCTTAACAATTTGTGTCGTCGGGCAGTCGGAGGAGCTTCTGGAGCACTGGCAGCACCTGGCCAATCTGGCTGACTTCGCTTTGGCCATGAAAGTCACCCTGGACAACCTCAACAAGCAGTCGTTCAATAACTTCATGCTACGAATCGGTCAGTACAAGTACTTGCGTCAAAACCGCATCTGCGTTTCTGTTCATGTTCCAACATCGTCAGGACTTAATAAAGGTGCCGTTCTGGCCGGCGTGATCGGAGCTCGTAAACCTCACTACGACATCTGGGGGAACACGGTCAACGTGGCCAGCAGGATGGAGTCCACCGGAGTCATGGGGAACATTCAGGTACAAAATGTTTTTGTTTTTCAAATGCAGCATGCAGAATTTGTGTGAAGTGTTGTTTTTGGGCTTTCCCCACCCAGGTGGTGGAGGACTGCTTCGACATCCTAAAGTTCTTCGGCTTCCGCTTTGTGCGAAGGGGACCCATTCTTGTCAAAGGGAAAGGCGAGCTGCTCACCTTCTTCATGAAGGGCAAAGAAAAAAACCCAAGCGACGTTCTTCCACAAACCACTCTTCCGCACCAAGTGGTGCATGTTTTTTGATGTACAGTGCTACATCTGTAATTTTCTTTCATTTTTTTTTTATTGGTATTGGTCACAATGTTCTGTAGCTATGATAATGACATGTAGACCAACAATAACAGTTGTACAGTCAATGCTGGCACTTGATTTACAAAGTGCCTGGTTGTCATTTATACATTTCATTAAACAAGTTTGTACTGTGTTGTTGATTTCATCTTTACTAAACAACATTTGTAATTGTATTAAGTATTGTATTAAGGAAGTCAAGTGACAAGATCCAAGGGTATTTTTTGTTTATTGTTTAAAAGAAACCACAGTCACAGGTTTTAGGGTAAAATCAATGTGCATAAATAAATAAAACCCATTTATTAAATATGTCTAACTTGAACCAGGAACCAATATCAGGCAGTATGCTATGAAAGTGATCATTTAAAAAATAACTTTTTATAATAATTCAATACAATTTTAAAATTAAATCGTTGACTCCAATCATAATTTTCTCATCTAAAGTATTAGCAATTACACAAATAAAAATGGTAACGACAGTGTATATGTGGTTATTCTTATTCATATATGTTCAAAAATACATCGCAACTTTAATCTTAATGAATTCATATCTGGTGGTCTGTCAAAAAATGCGAATGTATTATTTATATTTGTGATGTATTTTTAAATAGTGTACGGAAAATTCAAGCGTGACAACTCCCTCAGCGCAAGGTTGGTTCAACCCGGAAACTTGCTGGTGTAGGAATTTCCGGTGACGTCAGAGCGACAGGCCTCCATTAGAACTGCAGCTGTTTGGAGAGAAACAACAACAACAAAAACCGGGCCGAGAGACGGAGCGGCCAACTGTGACAGTCCGCTCCGAGCTCGACAGACGCGGCCTCCAGTCTGGAAGTTGAGCCTCCTTTTCCCACCCGGAGCACCGCCGGCTTCTAACCACGGCCGCTCTCGGTGAGGAAACTCTGGCCTCCGCTTCCTCCTCCTCCGACTCGGACACCGGCGGAGCGTCGCCGCCCCCGCGGAAGAAGCACCGAGCCTCGGCGGCGGAGGGAGCAGGAGAGCCCGGGGCTTCAGCGGTTGTGCCAGGCCTTGCCGGAGTTGTCTTGGGTCTCGGAGCCACATCGACCATCCACTTTAACCGCAGCGCCGTCGGCCACGTGAGCAGCAGCAGCAGCAGCAGCATGCAGGCGAACGGAGCGGGGCGAGAATCGGCCGAGCTTTCCTGCTTGGGCGCCGCACAGAACAGCGAATCCTCGGCGGCGGCGGCGGCAGCAGCGGCCGGCGGTGATGGTGGTGGGGCGCACTCCAACGGGTTGCTTCGGCTGCTTCTCTCCCCCGCGGACAACGGCAACGGCGTGGGCACCAGCAACGGCTCCTCGTCGTCAACCTCCACCGCTTGCGGGACTTCTGCCGCGGCCTCCTCTGGCTCGGAGGTGGGCTCGTTGAAGAAGAAGAAGCGGTTGTCGCAGGCGGAGGAAGATGTCATCCGGCTTATAGGGCAACATCTCCACGGACTAGGGCTCAAGTAAGTTGCGAGATCTTGTCATGTTGTTTTTTTCAAAGTGCGACACGGTGGCCGCTTGTCTCAATCGCTAGCTATTCGTGCGCCTTGACTGGCACAAACGTGGGGGGATGGGTCCAAATGTTTCACTGGTTCGCTCTTCGCAAAGAAGGCAAGAAGAAGGCAAAGGGGTCCATCTTGCACAATAACACTTAGCCGTTTAGCATGCTAACCAGCCCCAGTCTTCTCTCAACTGCCGTGTTTACACAGCAAACACAACACTTGGCATAGAAATACACATTGCAACCAGCATACGCTCGGGTTTGAAGTGTTGTTATTATTCTTTTGTTATCACGACTTTTTGTGGTTTTTCCTGTCAGGAGTACATTACATCATCTCTCGTCAGTAACGTTTATTTTTGGCTTAGCTAATTATGCAAAGCTTTTAGGGTTGTGGTTTTCCTACATTTCGGTTGTTACTAGCGATAATGTCACATTTCTGAGGCGGAGTGAGAAGTGTATTTTAAGATACCGTTTACAAGCAATCAGTGACAAATCATACCCCCAAAAAGTAGTTGTAAATGCAGTTTGAGAATGTATTCCTTTTCTTTCGTTCTTCATCTAAAAGTCCTAGTGAGATAATTCAGCACACGAGTTGATCATCAGGTTTCATCGCAAAGTGGCCAGCTCTGTAAACATGGTCACAATAGTTAACGTGACTAATGGTGCATAGTTCATATCAAGGTGGGGGGGAGGATAGTGCCTCATTTTGCGTCTTCACTCCTTCTCTCTGTGTAGTCAGACGGTGGACCTGCTGATGCAGGAATCGGGCTGCAGACTGGAGCACTCGTCGGCCAGCAAGTTCCGCAACCATGTTATGGAAGGCGAGTGGGACAAGGTCAGTTTGCCGGGGATAACCATCTTAGTCGGGGGAGGGGGCAAGTTGTTATTGTACACACCATACATATTGACATCCCTCGTAAAGCTGAGGTGCCCCCCGCCCCCCTTTTTGCCCCGCCCCCCTTGTCCACCCAGCCCACTGACAGCGCGAGTGTAAAAACTGCTGCGCTCAGCGTTTTTCCTTTTGTTTGGGTCCAGGCTGAGAATGATCTCAATGAACTGAGAGCACTGATGCATTCGCCCAACGCCATTGTGGTAAGCGGCCTCTTCGCAAACCTGAAGCGGGGCTCCATGAATATGCTCTGGGGCTTCTGGAAGGATTCGAACCCGCGCAGAGCTCGTATTTGTTCATGCTGCTTCCGGAATGTTTTTCCATATAGTGCAATGACAAGATACTTTGCTCCATTGGTCAAATATTTGGCCATTTGACTGAATTACAAAATTTGGGGAGCCACGGAGACAGGCCGAGGCTTCAAGAGTTTTTTTTTTTTTTCCCCCAGCGTATGAAGTTCTTGCTGCTGCAGCAGAAATATTTGGAGTACCTGGAAGATGGTAAAGTCCTGGAGGCTCTGCAGGTGCTCCGCGGAGAGCTGACGCCGCTCAAGTACAACACGGACCGCATCCACGTGCTAAGCGGGTACCGCTCTGTTGTTCTTAAGCGCTCAAACATAAGTCCGCACACCCCACTGACGTTCTTCCCCTGCGCCAGGTATCTCATGTGCAGCCATGCCGAGGATCTAAGGGCCAAGGCGGAGTGGGAGGGCAAAGGCGCGGCCTCCCGCTGCCGACTGCTGGACAAGTTACAAAGTGAGGGCGCCGCCATTTTGTCTCCTCGCCGCTCCCGAGCCAAGCCCTAAGAGCCGCCGCCGTTCTGGCGTTTGTTTCTTGCCTGTAGCGTACCTGCCGCCGTCGGTGATGCTGCCCCCGCGTCGGCTGCAGAACCTCCTGCGGCAGGCGGTGGAGCTGCAGAGGGACCGCTGCCTCTACCACAACACCAAGCCGGACGACAGTCTGGACTCAGTGTCGCTGCTCGCCGATCACGTCTGCAGCAGGTCCGCGCTCGCTTTCTCGCGGCCCTTGTTTTGTCAAAAGGGGGAAAAAAAGAACATATTTTTTTCCCTCCGTGTTGCCCCACAGGAAGCAGTTCCCATGTTACACGCAGCAGATTCTGACTGAGCACTGTAACGAAGTTTGGTTCTGCAAGTTCTCAAACGACGGCACCAAGCTAGCCACCGGCTCCAAAGACACCACCGTCATCGTTTGGCAGGTGGACCCGGTGCGTATACGCAAACAACAAGCAATAAACACGCACTTTTAGCGTCAATGTTACAGGGGCAAACGTGACGGTGATGCCGTTGCGCACGCAGGAGAGCCACCAGCTGAAGCTGCTGCGGACCCTGGAGGGTCACGCCTACGGGGTCTCCTACCTGGCCTGGAGCCCCGACGACACCTACCTGATTGCCTGCGGACCGGACGACTGCTCCGAGCTGTGGCTCTGGAATGTTCAGGTAAGCAAGCGCCCGTGTTTTTGCTTTTACCCCAAGCGCCAAACACTTTTTTGTTTCTTCCCTGTACCCGTCATTCCACCTTTTGACCAGACGGGAGAGCTGCGCACCAAGATGTCGCAGTCCCACGAGGACAGTTTGACCAGCGTGGCCTGGAATCCGGACGGCAAACGCTTTGTCACGGGAGGCCAGAGGGGGCAGTTCTACCAATGCGTACGTCCGTCTCACGTGCCAGTCGGGTCCCTGAAAGAAAAAAGAAAAAGTCTCTTGACCCTTTGCTGTGTCCTCAGGATCTGGACGGCAACCTGCTGGACTCGTGGGAAGGCGTGAGAGTGCAGTGCTTATGGTGCCTGAGCGACGGCAGGACGGTGCTGGCCTCGGACACCCACCAACGTATTCGGGGCTACAACTTTGAGGACCTCGCCGACAGAAACATGTACGCAAACGGCTACAGATAGCTAACCAAACGAAAATCTTTGTCAATGGTGTAAACTGATCCTAGACCAAGTAAGCGCTCACATTGCTGCGATTTGATTTGTTTGCCCGGTAGAGTCCAGGAGGACCATCCTATCATGTCTTTTACTGTTTCCAAGAACGGAAGATTAGCTGTGTTAAATGTAGCAACTCAGGTGAGCAGACGTTCATTCTCTCGTCCAACTGTCGTCTGGCGGCCGCTAACGGAGGTTTGACCGTCCGCTAGGGAGTGCACTTGTGGGACCTACAGGACCGAGTGCTGGTCAGAAAATACCAAGGCGTCACGCAGGGCTTCTACACTATCCACTCCTGCTTCGGAGGACACAATGAAGACTTTATTGCTAGCGGCAGCGAAGGTGCAGTACGCTTGCGGTTTGAAACTTTAGTGCCAACTCTCTCCACAGGGTGGTGCTGTTGCTTCGCAACCGGGCAGTCAGCCGATGTCGATGCATAATCCCCGCTGGTTGTTTGCGTTTCCTCCGCCGCAGACCACAAAGTGTACATTTGGCACCGGCGGGGCGAGCTTCCCATCGCCGAGTTGACGGGCCACACGCGCACCGTCAACTGCGTCAGCTGGAACCCGACCGTGCCGGGGCTCATGGCGTCCGCCTCGGACGACGGCACGGTGCGCGTCTGGGGGCCGGCGCCTTTTCTCGACTCGCAAGAGGCGGACACGCTCAACGGTACTGACAAAGGGGGTCGGGGGCAATTTCTCATTTTCCAAAGCCGCATTCAAACATATGAACGTGATGTTGTGTCTCCTCAGAGAACGGCAGTACCATGGACAGTTGATGGACACTTGTCTCCCAAGAAGCCACCAGTACTCCTCCGTAAATATCAATCTTAGCACCCACCCAAAACATACGTCGAGGCAAAAAAAAGAAAGCCAAGACAAAAGAAAGAGACTGACACCGGGATGCAGGAGTGTCTCGAAGGACCTTGATGATGGCCAATTTGGTGTCCTCATCTAAAAAAAAAAAAATCCCACCCCCGTCAAGCGAGGACATAGCCCCTCCCCCCCACGACCGAGTGAGCAGCAGAGCCCCGCAACCTCCCCGCCCGCTTCCACACCACTTGGCAGTCCACGTCTTGTCATTGGATGACGCCGCCGTTTGGGTGGAATTGCACCGTCAACGTAAAATGCACAATTCACGGCTGGACTTCAATTGATCTTCTCACAACTTGTGTTGTGAATTTTGCCGTTCAACAAATTGTGCAAAAAGGAAGTTGCAGTTCAGCTGAAGCTTATTATGCCAATGGGCCCTCAGAAGAAGAACAGCGAAGAACAACACATTAGGTACAGTGGTGTGGGCTCACTTTTTTTTTTTTTTTTCCCCAAGCCCACCTTAGTAAGTTACGTACAGTACAATACTGTTGAGTGCAATTTTTCTTATGGAAAAATACGTGTTGAGATGATCCGAGCGTGTTCGCTGATTGAATGAATAAGAGGCAAAGCAACACAGTTGTGCATTTTAGGTTGCTTTTGGAAATTTCACCCAAAATGCCCAACATAGTTTATTATTGTCATGTCGACTTTTTCCCCCTTCTCACTACAGCACGCAACATTTACATTATTTTTTTTTGCAGCCAACAGCCCGAGCGTCAATTGTTTCCTTGGGTGAGCCTCATCTCGAATCCACTTTAGCATTTCTGACTAAACAAGCAAGGACGGTCCTAGCCAAACTATCGCCCCCCCTCCCCCCTTTTTTTTTTTGACATTCACTGCTGCTGCACAATCGCATCCGTCAAACGAGGAGGATGCCGCATATCAGTGTGCATGTGTGTGCGCGTGTGCCGAGGAGGAGGAGGCCATTCACTTTGGCGACATACTGTGACCTCTCGCCAAAAAAAAAACTTACGTGTGTGCGTGGGTTCGAGTGTGTTCAGTTCACACCAGCAAAACATTTAGCCCCCTTCCAAGCCTTCTTAATCCCACAGTCAAAAGTTATCCAAAGCCCTCGGGACCTCGATCTGTGGAACAAAACCGTAATACTTGAGAGCCATTTTGTATTATTACTATTTTTTTTTTTTTTTTTAATCTGGGATTTATAATTCTTATTTTACACTAACTTCATGTGGCATTGGACATGCACTGTGTTGACAGAAGTTGGAATAAAGACAGTTATTATTTTTAAACGGAGGTCGACGATTATACCGAACGGAAAGAAACAACTTGCAGTTTCTAAAAGACAACTGCTCCAAAAAAAAAAAAACCTCCACCGTTTTCCTTCTAGTCATTAATTTGCTGTAAAGTGGGCAATTTAATTTGATTGAATTCTTCCCCCAATGACTGATTTTTCTTATTTTATTTTTTCTCCCAAATTTGCCCATCTGTCCGCCAGTCGTTTCCATAGGTCAGCCTCCATTCAAAAGCTTTCTTCTTGGCCCCTTTTTCGGGGTCGGGGTCGGTGACGTCGATTTTTGCCACAGACTGGGATACAGTTCAGAGGAATGAGAAAAGTTTCCAAAACAGTGCTTTTCTGTCTTGTTTTTATTGAATATTTTGTTATTTTATTATTATTTTTTTCCACATATTATATCTCCCCCCCTTGTATGATCATATTAAAGTATAACCAGATATTTGGACTCTTTCTTTTTATTTTCTGTTCTTTTTTGTTTAGTTTTGACACAAAAAAATATGCACAGTAACACCGGTTTGGAAGCGTGTTACCCGAAAATCCCATCAGGTTGAAAATAGCCACCCCTCGCCTTTAAAACAAAAACAAACGTGGATTGCTCGTGCATGTGCGTGTAGCGGACTGATGTCTCTGTTTGCCATTCTCCATGTTTGTCAAAGCCAAACCATTTGCAAAGGGATCTGGTCGCAGCTCATTCCAAATCCTGGACAGCAGAATGGATTTCAAAATGGGGAGCTAGTATTCTGTATCTTTTTGTACTAGTACACTCTTTTTCCTCACTAGTTAAGAGTCACACTAGTAAGTTCTGCTAGTGCCTTGAATTGACTCACTGGTGAGGACATCAAGTGTACAAGTACAGGAACACAGATGACAAGGAATTATTGCAATAAATAGTTCCGCCATACGCTGTCTGTATGCAATTTGTTGTCTCCTCTTGTTGATTGAGATTCATTCTGATTTCATGTCTAGACATTTGGATGGAGGGGTACCAAGGGCTTACTGGAGCATCTTTTAAGTTCCTCGAGCGTGGGGTGGGAGGTGTGCGCGCACGCGCGTGTTTTTATCTGTGCGTGTGCATGTGTAAGGGGTGTGTGGGCGTCCACGTGGTATTTGCAGTTGTGATTGTATTGTTTTGTATTGTTGTGTAGGAAAAGTGTCATGTATGCCTATTTTTAATAAAGTATTCAGGGTTTTGGAAAACAACAAAAAGATGACCCTAACAAATTTTATGGCCTGAGGACGATCCTTTTGTTTTGTTTGTTTTTTGTTTGGGGGGAGGAGCTTCTGTAGGTTTTGATGACATAGTAAGTGACGTCAGAGATCCCACCAAGCCCCGCCCCTATCGTCATATTTCAGTTGCCAAGCCGCCGTTCTCGGTGTAAACTCTCGAGCACCGCGCGCGACAGACATGGCGGCGGCTCCGTTAGCCCACTTCGACGAGGAATGGCAGGACTTCAACGAGTTCAAGGAGTCGCCCGCGGATCTGGACCAGCTCAACTCCAACTTGGTGCTGCCCGACGACGAAGCTCCGGCGGTCACCGCGCCCGAGGTCCCGGAGGATCTGTCCGACCTGGACAACAGTTTCTCCGGGGAGATCTGTAGCTTCCAGTCCATGGAGGACCTCGTCCACGACTTCGATGCAAAGCTGAGCGTGTGCTTCCGTAACTACAACACCACCACGGAGCACATAGCCCCCATTAAACCCATCACGGATGAGGATTATCTGAAAGACGACGAGTGAGTGGCAATTTCATTTGGCTTTTGATACATTTCCCCCCTCAACGTCCTCGTTAGCCTCGTTAGCTTGAGCAGTAGCTAGCTTGACGGAGAGTAGATTAGCTTAGCCTCAAGCAAAGTACTGCAAACACAACTTCGCTCGATTAAGATAACATATCTGTTGTATCAACGGAGGCAAATGCTCTAGTTTGCTTCTCTTTTTTGAACTCCTGATTGTGCATTATGTGTCACACTACTGCCACGTTACCTAAAAGTACCCAAAGTAGTATTTTTGCTCCTTTAAAAAAGTACAAACTGTATAGCTTGTGTCAAATGTCAACAATGATCTGATATAAATGGTACTCGTGTCACTTTCCCGTTTCACATACTAAGAAAGACCGGTTTAAATATTCCAATTTTTGTCTCACTTGATGTGACCTTTTTGTCCATCAGATAGCCAAACTTTGCTAAAATGTGTGCGTATGACCATTTGGATAACTGCATTAGTTTTCATCTGCACACCAAGTAGTATCCTGGCACCATTTCCTTTCCCGTGATCCCAAATGACTCAAAACGATGAGCGGTGGGCCAGGGTGCATCCTGTGGGATGGCTGCCAGTTCACCCCGGTGATGGATGGATGGGTGGGTGGGTGGGTGGATGTTTGTTGCCATAGCGGGTTGAAATGGCGCGGCACATGCCAACATAGCCCTCAAAGGTCAGCCCTGTCCCACGTTCTGCTCAGGCACTTTATGGCACTTATCTCCTTCAAACTGCTCTAGTATGACAATACCAGATTTTATCTCATATTTTGCAAGACTTCAGCCCAAAAAGAGGGAAGTCCACTCAGTGTATATTTTCAAATTGAAGCAGCAGCAAATTTGAATGTGCCATCGTATGTGTCAAATTTTCTGTAGCTGAACAAGTTTACCGACGGACCAACCAGGTTTATAAATGTGGGGGCTGAAGACAAATCCGGTGTGTATCCGCATGAATATACCAAAGGACAAAATAGCAAGGCGGCACTGCAATGTCTAACACTGGTTATTTTTGTTGAAAGCAGTGAAACTAATTGGGTATATTTTTTTGGCAGGCGCTTGTCGCTCAAGGCACCACAAAATAAGCCGTTGCCCCACATACAGCAGCGGCGCTTGCTCGCTCGCTCGCTCGACACCTCGGGGAAAAGCGTGGACGTTACATAAACAAGCGAGCCAGCGACAACGCAAACGAGGCGATGATGCTTATAGAATGCGTCAGCTTGTCCCCACGGCGCACGTTTGCGATATTTCATTTTTTTATTTTGTATTTTATTTCTTATTTTACTTTTTATTTTATTAGTTTTTATCGCCCCAAAAAATACAAGATATAATATAGCACATTTTTTTGCAGGATGTGGAACACTCTGACGGACAACTACGGCAACGTGATGCCGGTGGACTGGAAGACGTCGCACACGCGCTCGCTTCACCTGCCCGCCCTCAACCTCAACCAGCGGCAGGTAGCCACGCCCCCCTGGCGTCATCCCGCGTTTGCTCAGACCAATTTGAATGACCCGCTTTGCGTGTTCCTCCTCGGGCAGAAGGTCGACAACCAGTGGTTGGATCTGTCGGACGACGAGGAGCTGCGGGAGCAGATGGACATGCACTCCATCATCGTCTCCTGCGTGGACGACGAGCCGCTCTTCACCGCCGAGCAGGTGATCGAGGAGATCGAAGAGATGATGCAAGAGTCTCCCGACGACGACGACAGTCCTTCCCACTCCGACCTGTCCGTGCTCTCCCGGGACCTGAAGCGCTCAGTCTCTGACACTAGCTACGAGGACCGTAAGTTTCACCTGCGCCTTTGTTTTGGCAGCTCTCCAGCGCGGCCTAATTAGGCCAGAAGTCACCGCAAGTCACGCGGCCGCCCTTCTTACGTAATGCCTTCTAAATGCAAGCAAGGCCACACTTGCGTAATACGCTCGCTCGTAGGCTTTCCGCACGGATGAGCGCCCCTGGATGACTTAACCGGGAAAAGAAATTCACGTGTGAAATGAAATGTGGCCATTCTCGTGCTCAGGCCTGCGTCAGCTGTCCGTGTCGGAGCTGAGCGAGACGCTGGAGGAGGTGGAGACGGCCATCCAAAGCTTCAGCGAGGAGTTGGTGCGGGCGCTGGCGCTGCGGGACGAGCTGGAGTACGAAAAGGAGGTGACGCTCGACCGCGCGCCCTTTTCGTCCCGCCTCCTACGGTGTCGTCATTTGCAAATTGCGGCGGCAGGTGAAGAACAGCTTCATCTCGCTGCTCATCGACGTCCAGAACAGGCAGAAGGAGCAGCGCGAGCTGCTGCGCAAGAAGAAGAAGATCCGTAGCAGCGCGGCGGCGGCGGTAGCCAACGGCCAGCGCGGCGTGGTGCCGGGCACGGTGAGAGGCGGGGCCCGAACCGGGCGTGGCCGCGAGCCGTCTGTCCTCATCTGTCTTTCCTCTTGCTTCTTTCCTTCAACTCATCATAGCGCCTCACTCTGGAGGGACTCTCCAATGTCATACAAAATGGCCTCCGGCAAACTTTTGGTACCGCAGGAGGGGACAAACAGGTGCCCTCCCCTCTCTTTCTTTCTTTCTTTCTCTCTCTTCCCTCCCGCTTTATTTTCCCCCCTCCCAAGCATGCTTGTTTGTTTTTTTTATCCAGATGCACCGGGCATCATTTTTTGTTTTTAACTTTGCTGCTTGCAACTTTGCTTTTCATGCACTGTGCTTGCGCTCCTTCAAGAGCTTTGAGACCCACAAAAGAAAAATGGGACAGAAGTAGAACACCCACGGCTCAAAGACACATGTATTTCTTTTTCTAATCTGTACCTCGTGGTTCTTCTGCCTCAGTACCTGACCACGGTGATCCCCTATGAGAAGAAAATGGGCTCCCCCGCAGTGGAAGACCTCCAGATCCTAACAAAGAGTGAGTCCGTCCTTCCGTCCTTCCGTCAGTCCGCTTTTGCCCAGTTGTATTAATCCTCACCATTCGTGCATCAGTTCTACACGCCATGAGGGATGACAGCGAGAAGGTTCCTGCCCTGCTCACAGATTACATCCTCAAAGGTACACACAAAGACACACACATCACCTGGTACTTTGTGGTTCTCCAAAAGGCAGGTACATGTCACCCAAAGCTAGAGGCATATAAAATATATTCCTTGCTTAAAGCAATCATAAAGGTTTTATTCAAAGTGGTCATTGTTAATCATTTGATGTGTAGCCAATATAAAAACTATTTTATACATGAAAATAGACAGTCGCTAATGAAATGGCCCCAATAGAGTCATACTGCCCCCTGGCGTCAGCCAGCGGAAGTACCAGAGCCCACTCTTGCCTTTTGTTGGTGCTCTTTCCACACTTTGACTGTGCCTTCCTTGTCTCTCGCCCGTGCCGCCGCTTTGCGCTTTGGCCAGCTCTGGTATGAGATCCCGAGGTTTGTAACGGACTCTTCACCTTCGACTCCACGCTTTCTCCAGTGGGCCTGGGCGATTTGGCGCCAAAATAAAATCTCTGCACTTTTAGCCACAAAATACCATTTCTGAATCGGCAAAGTTGGTGAATCGCCCAGGCCCGCTCTCAGGTTGGCTTTTCTTACATGTATTTTTGGTCCACTTTCATTTCCACCCCACCCAAGAGAGCGTAGCATCCCTTTAGCGCTAGCAGGCACTAGCAGCTGATCACCGCTTGTCGTGGTTTTCACACCTCACGCTCATCCCACCCGTCGAGTTTTTATGCTACCGCCACGACAAACTCAGCCTTTCATCTCCTCTTGTGCTTTGTCCACAGTTCTTTGTCCCACGTAAAAATACAAAATGATCCACAAGCTCTCTGGAGCGACGTCGCAAAGAACCTTCCAGAACTTTTCAACAAAGACTTTCTAACCTTTTTATGTTTTTACCTGGACATTGAGTTGGACTATCCCGATTCTCCGTGGACGCTAACCAGTATTACTCATTACAATGATTTTAATGAACTCCCCCCCCCCCCCAAAGAAGGGAAAGACTCCAGTTAGCCTCAGACTGACCTTAGCATCTGGCAAACTCTGCTAAGTTGAGTGCGGCAAGGAAATATTATTGTCTCTGATGCAGAAAGGAAAGGCAGACGAACAAGCAAACTAGGTCGTGTCATCTGTGTTTAGTTATTTGCATGCTTCGGATCGTAGCTAGCACTTCTTGTCTTTGTAGTGATCCGCTCATGTCGTGTTTTTGTGCTTTTAGCTAGTTAGCATGCGTCATCATTGTTCGCCCCACCTTAACTAAGGATAAACTAAGTATTTTTTTCCTGTAAAATGTTTGCACATTGACGCTCAGAGTTGCTGGCCACATTCTGGCAGCTTTTTTTTTTTTTTTCTTCTTTCTTTCTAAACAAGAGTCACCCGGCAGTTGAACGTATTCCAATGGCTACGTAGTTTACAAAGGGAGCTACGATCGGGTCCGTTAGCACTCTCAGGTACGACCGTCAGCATCTTCAGTCGTATTACGGCGTCCACGTAGTCAACCTGGCATTCAAATTTCCCAAGAAAGAGAACAAAAAGGCTTGCGTCTGACTTGCGTGTGCGCTTTTGAACGTTTGAAATGAGATTCTGTGTAAACTGTGACGTGCCACTAGCACTTTACCGCCACACGTACTTTTCTCCTTTGGCGTATTTTTATTCAAAGACATTTTTTGAAATTCTCAGTCTTACGCGTGAAATCCAAATCAGGTCCATTTTAGATCATGGAAATATTTTGCTAGACTCCGATGAGAAGAAAGGAATTTAGTTTTTTAATGAGACATCAATGCTCACTTTAAAGTACAATTTTAGAGATTTATATTTTATATGCAAGACGAGCAACAGTCACAAAAAAGAGAGAAAGACTGCCTTTGTAAAATCTTTGTTTTTTTAACTCGACTGTTTTTATTTTTAGGATTCCACCCCAGTTGTGGGAGGTCTGTTTATTCTCGTGGTACTGCAGTATATTAATTTATTGTTTTGTCATTTTTTTGGTGACATTCTATTGACTGTAATGGTTTTGTGGCAGCATTGCACCTCATTTCAATTAAAATGAGAAGAACTATATTTTCTGCGCTTCCTTTTTTGAAGCTATCCTCTCATTGCTGTCAAGTCAATCTGCAGGTTTCATGCTGCACTTGATTTGGGATGGCAGTCAGTCACAAGTTGGTGTCTGTAAACATGGTGTGCTCCTTCCTGACGGTGCTGAAGCCTTTCACGCTGTCCACAAACTCCTCGTCATCCATAAACTGGAGGAAGGGAGGCAGGCTTAGGGTGATGCCAAGCCCTTTGAGCATTTGAAGAGTGAAAGATGGCTCACCATCCCGCTATCGTGGCCCCACGCCTCCCCCAATGACTTTTTGTCCATCACCTGGCTGACGCTGCGCCTCAAGGAAGTCTCGCCTCCTCCTTTGTCACCTGCGCATTTGGCCTCCAGCTCCTCCTAGTGGCCGGGAAGACATCAGAAAGGTGGTTAGTGTGGCGACACAGGTACACAATGTTGGCACGTTACCTCCATCTTGATGGTGAAAGACTTGAGCGTCACACTGCTGACCACACCCGCCGTGTCAAACTGAAATTGTACAAAATAGTAGTTCCAACAATATGTTGCTGCTCCGTATGCGTTAAAGTAGCAGTGGCACCAAAGATGCTAGTTTTACTTAGCCCGTCTGCAAAAAAACTAGGCTTAGCGTCTTTGGTTCTGCTACTTTTGCTTGCCCGTCGCACCAAAACGGAGTTGCTGGCTGGATAAACGGCCAGGGGATGTCGCTTCTGCATGGCCGCCAAGGGGGGTCTCTCTCTGGTCAGGGGGGCTTTCTTCAACACCTGCCACACATTTGATTGGCTGTCTCGGAAGGTGGCGAAGGAAGTGAGCGGTGAAAGTGGCCACCTGACCTTGTGGAGGGCCACGGCCAGGGCCACGGCCATCAGCACCAGGGCCACGGCCGCCATCGCTACCATGAACCACAGCTGCTGGAAAACCGGATGCTGCGTGGCCTGGTCCACCTCTGCACGCTCGCTTCCCATTGGTCCCTCTGGAGGACCGGGGCTCGCTGGATATGTAGGGAATGCAAAAAAAAGTTCACGTAACAACCGCTGCAACATTGACATTCCTTTGTCTTCCGACATGATGAATGTGTAACATTATGTCACATGCGGTATTTGTGTCATTCTGATCTCCACATGGCACCAAAATGCGTTTCCCCCCCAAGTAGTGGTGAATACTAACATATGTTCACACATATCTACTCACTTGCGTTGTGGTCCAGGTTTGCGCATCAGAATGTGGAAGAGCAGCTGGGCCTCCGGTACGCTGCCTGTTGCCGCATTGAAGTGACGCGTCAAATTTCACTTTTTTAAAGAACAAACTCCTCTTAGCGAGTATGTGTGCTCCGCCATTGCATCGCCCTTTGCTTCTCGTCTCTTCTTTGGATCTCCATAACAACCAGCAGGTGTCGGCTTACCTGGGGCCGGCTGTCACCAATACCACCCTGGAGTCCTTTGAAACCAGAGACATCATATTGTCTTCACTTTTAATATATATATATATATATATATATATATATATATATATATATATATATATATATATATATATATATTTATGTATTTTACCAGTTTTTACTCATCTGATTTGAAAACAAGCTAGCTATCGTCGAACAATATCAACAAAGGTGGCTTGTCAGCGAGCCCGCCCACAAGTCCCACTCAGCTGTCGATCAAACGTTAATTAGGAAAAAGCGTTTGACCTCCATGTTGTTTTGTATGTTTTCCACGCAAAAGCTGATGTCCAAACTCCAAGAGTTGAGGCTCCACGTCGGCTGCTGGTCGTCTATCAGAACATCTAGACGCCAACATATTTTCGAAAGGTACTGCATGTTGTGTTTCCTTCTTTTTTATAGGGAGTATTATTCCTTCGGTGACTAGAGAAGATCATGAACAAGTCTGAGACGTAATATTATTTTATAAAGATAATTCAATCCGTGCTTTGAGTTATTTGACGGTTTCCACGTGAATTAGGTAGTGGGTAACAGCAGATGGGCCGGCCATTAGTTTCAGAAGTTGTGGTCAAGACATGGCATTGTGTGGGGTGGGTGCAGTACAACATGTTTCCCGCAGAGGGCGCCAATGCTCTATAGTTGAGTATTCTCTTGCTGTTTCGGTCCTTTCATAGTTTGTGATATTCGATGTTAAATAAAGTGTTAAAAATAGGAAAGTGCATCATTAAAGCTGCCAAGGAAATAGTTTAACAAAAAGAACATTTAGCACATAAAGCGAGTCTTTTCATTTTGAGGACTTTGAAACCTTGGTTGAAGTGCTCATTGCATGTCACTTCTAATGGCAAACTAAGTGCCACTGTGCTACTGCACAACTTAAACATCAAACACCTCTAGATGTGTTTTTAATGACATTGATGCAAACCAGGCTAGTCAGAAATATACATTTGATTTGTACTCAACTAACTTGGTTTGCATCAATGTCATTGGAAAAACACATCCAAAAGTGTGTGATGATGTTAGGCAGTAGCTGGCACTTAGTTTTTGTCTTGGTGAGAGATGTCAGCTGTTTCAATGTGCTCACCTTCCCCCTAGTGGCACTCGTGTCATCAGAAGTAAGTGACATCTCATCTGAGCTCATCAAACACTTAAGCTGCTTCCATGCAAGTCCTGTCAATGCCAATGTTTGAGTGCAACTATATTAGTCTCACACAAACATTGACTGCTCAAATGTTGTCAAACTGCTTTTCTGCCATATAAATCAATCAACTGGAATGCAAGTCTTTGTGTTTTTATGAGCAAATTTGCTTCACTCATTGGAAAATGTTCATGCTTGGTGGTTGCTGCAGTGGCACTTAGGTTTTCAAAGGCAGTCTTCAGTCTTGAGGTGAGGGTTGTCCTTGTGTCA
This sequence comes from Syngnathus scovelli, assembly GCF_024217435.2. Taxonomy (NCBI): domain Eukaryota; kingdom Metazoa; phylum Chordata; class Actinopteri; order Syngnathiformes; family Syngnathidae; genus Syngnathus; species Syngnathus scovelli. The sequence continues at coordinate 11,033,576 of NC_090866.1, read as the reverse complement.
CTGCCATGGACATGGGTTTTTGACTGTTACTCGCCATTTCACAGGACTCCTGTCACTTTGAGTCATGTGAGATGGCGAGTAACAGTCAAAAACCCATGTCCATGGCAGTGACACAAGGACAACGCTCATCTCAGGACTGAAAACTGCCTTCAAAAACCTAAGTGTCACTTTCCCCGCCTCCTACTTCTACCCAAATTCAGTCTGACCAATCACAGCGCAGCACGAATTTGCATAACCACGCCCACTTTCCCAACAGCCAATCAGAAAGCAGTATTTGCCAATCTGACCAATCGGATTCATTCAAATTAATGAGACCACGCCTGCTTTATATTCCACCAATCACATGTCCCCTCATTTGCATACCCACGCCCACTTTTCAGCCAATCGCTGACCTTCATTCTCATTGCCCCACCCACTTTCTGACCCCTCAGCCAATCATGAAGCAGTATTCCAGCTTTGACCCGCCTCATTTCAAAAAAAATCTGGGGGGGGAAAAAAATTCAGGAAAAAAATTCCAGAAAAAAAAAAAAAATCAGGAAAAAAAATCTGAAAATTTTTTTTAGGTTTTTTGGGGGTTTTTTGAATTAAGATATTTTTAAAGTTGAGAATAAAGAGTTAAGAGTTTAAGTGTTCTTTGTAATCAAACTTTATTTCTTTTGCAGAGTAAACATTCAATCACAAAACAGAAGTTGCATGGTAGTGTGGTCGGCCAGTGGGACGAGTGGTGAAGTGGTCGGCCAGTTGGACGAGTGGTGAAGTGGTCGGCCGGTGGGACGAGTGGTGAAGTGGTCGGCCGGTGGGACGAGTGGTGAAGTGGTCGGCCGGTGGGACGAGTGGTGAAGTGGTCGGCCGGTGGGACTAGCGGTGAAGTGGACGGCCGGTGGGACTAGCGGTGAAGTGGACGGCCGGTGGGACTAGCGGTGAAGTGGTCGGCCAGTTGGACGAGGAGTCTGCACCTGGAGTTAAGACAAAAAGAAACCTGTAAGCCTAAAGTAAAGTCAACGTTTAGTGCAGGAGAAAGTTTAGCATGAAACTTACCAGTGGGAAAGATTTGTTGTTCATGGCATCAAGTATTAAGAGCTGCATGACCAGAAGGCTACTCTTGTTCCTTGCGACCTGTCAGAAAAAAAAAAAAATTGGAACCAAGTTGTCATGGGGACTGTGCAGTAATGAACATATTACCTTAAGTGCAAATATTGTCCACTTCTCAGGTTGACTTGGAGGCAAGGACGCAACAAAAACGTATGTGTTGCCAGCATGCTGCTGTGCTCTGATCCTTGGCCACCGCTGCAAGCAGGTACTTGATCGTGCACCACCCTGGACACAAAAACAACAATCATTCACATTTCAGTCATGGTGGCTGAAATGAAATGTACTTTCCTTCTCTTACCAGCAGAGGGCTCTCCAGGCAGCAAGAAGGTAGCCCCGCCCAAAGGTTGTCGACTTGAAGCTTTTAGCAAGTAGCATACCAGGAATGGCTTATTTCACCTGCAACAACCACAGGGGGAAAACCCAAGTCCGAAAAGTGACTCTCCTGCTACAGTTTAGCTTGAGCCACAGGTGCTTCTACTCCACTGGCAGGTGAATGAGCTCACAGAATGGAGGCAAACTGGCAGGTTTTTCACTTTCTGGATCAGGATTTGCCACTCCTGCCTGGAAAGAAAAGGAACATTGACTCCATTTAGGGTTACCATTTTTATTTTTAACTGTAGACAGGAACTTTCTGCTGAAGACCATTATTAGATGAGAAACATCAGGCCAAGCTCTTGAAATGTTGCAGATCCTCTCCTGGACTGACACCTGCACACAAATGCGGAAACAGTCAAGCAAGTTGATTTGCAACACTGAAAATGGAAACAGCCTTGAAACCTTCTGGAGAATTTCTTGGCCCAGCAGGTGGCGGTAGCGTCTTTGCAGCACTCTTACTGGAAGCTGCACTGCATTGAGACAAAGAAAAAGCAGGTTAGTGTTCTTACCATGCCACATTTGCAAAGTTTAGTCACCTGACAGGACTGAAAGATCATGACTCCTTGTTTCCTGACTGCCTGGACCAGCACCACCTGAAACAACGAACTGGTCAAGCACTTTGATTTGTCAAATTTGTCATTGCAATCGTTTCAAACCTGGCGCTTTGACTTCAATCCATGCAACGGACTGGTACCAGGTCCTTTGGCTCCACCTGGTGGACGAAACGGGAAGAGAATGCACACGCTGAAATCAATTGGTCAAACAATTGTTCAGGTATGAGTGTAGATGTGTTTCACCAAAGAAGAACGCAGGCAGGAACAGCTCTGAACGTCTCTCCAACCGCAGTTTGTTGGCCTGAAAGACAAGGTAACGTTGTAACCCACAGAGTGATACATTTTTAGTCATACGAGCTTGTTTGATAGCAAGAGCAGACTTGCAGACGTCTCATGAAGTCGGTCGGGGCTCTCAGGACTGCAAGCCGGCCGGCCATTTTGAAACCTGCAGACAAAAAAAAAAAAAAAAGTACTTTAGTCAATTGTCCTTCAAATAAAAGCGGGGTTTTTGCCTTTTTGCAGTCAATCTGGGTCTTCTGTCGCAGATGCAGACCTGTGGACAGAAACGGACAGTTAGATGCAGTTGATTAAATCCACATTAATCGAACAGAAAGTAGGTTACTTGAGGCTGGCTCGTTTGGAAGAGTCGCACCTGTAGACAGATCAGACAATTTGATTAGATTCTGTTGTGAATTTCTGCAAACGTTTTGTCTTACCTTGGGCAGTAAAACTGCGTTTGATGCAATTGAAGGTCGGAGATGTTTTCTGCCAACGCTCCCTTTTTAGCTTGCATGGTAGCAAGGTGTAAGCACGTCCAAAGTGCAAGTTGACGCTGAAAGAGAGCAAAAGCAGTTGGTTTTAAAAGGTTAAGGAATAGTGAAGACTTACCTTTGAAACGCAGCATGTTGTGCAAAAGGGCGCTGCGCTGCGCAGCCGGTGGAGCAGCACGACGTGACGCTGTCAGAAATGAGCAAGAGAACGATTGTCGCGTTTGTGACGTCTTATATAGGCAATTTGTGATGACGTCATTAACAAGCAACCGGGGGGAAAAAAAAAGCAAGGGAAAATGGCAAAGTGCAACACTCAGGAAGGGTCGGTCTCGAACCACGGTTCTCTTGCATCGGAGGCAATGGCGTTAACCATTCAACCAGAGCTGGCTTGGAAGTGTCAGCAGGTTTGTTCGTATTCATAGTATGAGTATCCAAACATTGACGTAAAAGGTCTAAGGTGACACTAAGTACAAAGAAGCGAAGAAGCTCACTTGTGTCTGAGGTGGCCGAATGGATAAAGGTTTTGCCTCGAGTTCAGGAGACTCGGGTTCGAATCTTGGTTAACGCTCTGTTTAATTTGAAAATGTTGGACAGGGCGGGTCTCGAACCCTGGTCGACCGAGTACCAGGCCAAGTGTTATACCATTCGGCCACATTGCCATGAAATTTTCGAATTGTTTTTATGTATTTAACGTCTATGTCACGACTGATCTACAAATACAGAACAATTGCCTCGCTGGTGTAAGATACACAGATGGTCTGGTGGTTCAAGCTCTTACCTTTAGTTCCGGCGATTCGGGTTCGAATCTTGACCATCGCTCTTTTTAATTTGAAAATGTTGGACATAGCGGGTCTCGAACCCTGGTCGACCGAGTACCAGGCCAAGTGTTATACCATTCGGCCAAATCGCCATGAAAATTTCAAAAAATATTTATGTATTTAACGTGAAGAGGTCGACTGATCTACAAATGCAGAAAATTGCTTGAGCATCTTGAGATCCAGTGATGGTCTTGTGGTAAAAGCTTTTGCCTTGCGTTCAGGAGAACCGAGTTCGAATCTCACACATGGCTTTGTGTAAGTATATACACATAATATATTACAGAGCAGGACTCTTTGCCTCGGATTCCGTCGAGTCTTGCACATTATTCCGTATAATTTCTAAATGTTACACGGAGCGGGACTCGAACCCCCCTCTCCTGTACTCCAGACCAATATTATTCCATTCGCCCACTGTGGCACAGAAATTTCGAATTTCTCTTGGGTGGTCATTCAAAGCACTAAACGTTTACGAGTGAAATGTATTTCCATGCAGCCCTTCAATGAAAAAATAAACAAATGCAATCGGGGAAAGTGCTTGGTATCCCTTATCAAGTGCTCAACTGAGACCGCTCCTGGACTTTGTGACTACTATTGGTGGCTAGATTTGAGGAGAAGGGCGTGACTTATTTGCGAACGATTACAGACAAACCTGGTAGTATAGAGTGAAATAGAACCGAGTGGCAATTCTATTGACAATGTACTGTACATGTGAGGCAGTCAAATAAAATCCCGGACAAGTTTTTTTGAAATTGGGTGGGGGGGGGGTGGGGGGGGGGCGGGGGGGGGGGTGCTACCAGTGTGTTCCGTCATCTTCTTTTTTTATATGGAGTATTATCCCTTCGGTGACTAGAGAAGATCATCAACAAGTCAAATGAGACGTAATAATATTTTGTAAAGATTATTTAATGCGTGCTTTGAGCTATTTGACAGTTTCCAGGTGAATTAGGTCGTGGGTAACAGCAGATGGGCCATTCATTTCAGAAGTTGTGGTCAAAAGACATTATGTGGGATGGATGCAGTACAACATGTTTCCCGCAGAGGGCGCTAATGCTCTATAGTTGAGTATTCTGTTACTGTTTCGGTCCTTTCATAGTTTGTGATATTCGATGTTAAGTAAAGCCTCAAAAATAAGAGAGCGTATCATTAAAGCTGTCAAGGAAATTGTTTAACAAAAAGAACATTTGGCCCATAAACTGAGTCTTAGACTTTGAAACTTGGTTGAGGTGCTCATTGCATGACACTTCTAATGGCAGACAGTGCCTGCCACCAGGAGGAAGGTGAGCACATGCAAACGTCTAATGACCAAAAAGAGGAAAATGAAGGTGAGTACTGTTAATCTTCTGGATTATAAACTGTTCTTGTTGTTTTTCTCTTGTTTTTTTGTAGTTTCTCATTTCCCCCAGTTGGTGTTTTGAGTTTTTCCTTGCCCTCCTGGAAGTTTAAAATCAGGGGATGTTTGAGAATATTTGTCATTTTTCACACATGTCCTGAGTGTTGTTAGTCACCTGAATGTTGAACAGAGGCTGTGATTTATCGAAGTCAAATTCCTTGTTTGGCACGCTCAAACATGGCGAATAAAAATTCGATCATCTTGAATCTTAATGTACTCACTTGGAACGAAGTCATGGATAGGGGCAGGACATGATAAGCTAAGGCTTCTTCCTACTCCTTTTCGAACAGTGATGTATATTGTTTGTTTTTTATTCTTTAAATCATGTTCGAAATATAGATTCATTCATTCAATATGCAGGAGCATCATTACGACACGAGCTCCTCGAGTTTGTTTGTTGCTCGCTAGCTAGCTAGCTATCGTAGAACAATATCAACAAAGGTGGCTTGTCAGCGTCCCCGCCCACAAGTCCCACTCAGCTGTCGATCAAACGTTAATGAGGAAAAAGCGTTTGACCTCCATGTTGTTTTGTATGTTTTCCACGCTAAAGCTGATGTCCAAACTCCAAGAGTTGAGGCTCCACGTCGGCTGCTGGTCGTCTATCAGAACATCTAGACGCCAACATATTTTCGAAAGGTACTGCATGTTGTGTTTCCTTCTTTTTTATAGGGAGTATTATTCCTTCGGTGACTAGAGAAGATCATCAACAAGTCTGAGACGTAATATTACTTTGTAAAGATAATTTAATGCGTGCTTTGAGTTATTTGACGGTTTCCAGGTGAATTAGGTAGTGGGTAACAGCAGATGGGCCGGCCATTAGTTTCAGAAGTTGTGGTCAAAAGACATTATGTGGGATGGATGCAGTACAACATGTTTCCCGCAGAGGGCGCCAATGCTCTATAGTTGCGTATCCCATTACTGTTTAGGTCCTTTCATAGTTTGTGATATTCGATGTTAAATAAAGTGTTAAAAATAGGAGAGTGTATCATTAAAGCTGCCAAGGAAATAGTTTAATAAAAACAACATTTGGCACCTAAAACGAGTCTTTTTATTTTGAGGACTTTGAAACCTTGGTTGAGGTGCTCATTGCATGTCACTTCTAATGGCACACAGTGCCTGCCACCAGGGGGAAGGTGAGCACATGCAAACGTCTGACATTGCTCACTGGGCCAAAAACTAAGTGCCACTGTGCTACTGCACAACTTAAACATCAAACACCTCTAGATGTGTTTTTAATGACATTTATGCAAACCAGGTTAGTCAGACATATATATTTGATTTGTAGTCAACTAATTTGGTTTGCATCAGTGTCATTGAAAAACACATCCAAAAGTGTGTGATGATGTTATGCAGTTGCTGGCACTTAATTTTTGTCTCGGTGAGAGATGTCAGCTGTTTCAATGTGCTCACCTTCCCCCTAGTGGCACTTGTGTCATCAGAAGTAAGTGACATCTCACCTGAGCTCATCAAATACTTAAGCTGCTTCCATGCAAGTCCTGTCAATGCCAATGTTTGAGTGCAACTATATTAGTCTCACACAAACATTGACTGCTCATATGTTGTCAAACTGCTTTTCTGTCATATAAATCAATCAACTGGAATGCAAGTCTTATGAGCAAATTTGGTTCACTCATTGGAAAATGTTCATGTTGGTTGTTGCCGCAGTGGCACTTAAGGTTTTCAAAGGCAGTCTTCAGTCTTGAGGTGAGCGTTGTCCTTGTGTCACTGCCATGGACATGGGTTTTTGACTGTTACTCTCCATTTCACAGGACTCCTGTCACTTTGAGTCATGTGAGATGGAGAGTAACCGTTAAAAACCCATGTCCATGGCAGTGACACAAGGTCAACGCTCACCTCAAGACTGAAAACTGCCTTAAAAAACCTAAGTGTCACTTTCCCCGCCTCCTACTTCTACCCAAATTCAGTCCGACCAATCACAGCGCAGCGAAAATTTGCATAAATCTGCATAGCCACGCCCACTTTTCCAACAGCCAATCAGAAAGCAGTATTTGCCACTCTGACCAATCAGATTGCTTCAAATTAATGAGACCACGCCTACTTTATACTCCACCAATCACATGCCATCTCATTTGCATAACCACGCCCACTTCTCAGCCAATTGCTGACCTTAATTCTCATTGCCCCACCCACTTTCTGAGCCCTCAGCGAATCATGAAGCAGTATTCCGGCTTTGACCCGCCTCATTTCAAAAAAATATGGGGGAAAATTTCAGAAAAAAAAATTCTGGAAAAAATTCAGGAAAAAAAAAAAAAAAAAAAAATTCAGGAAAAAAAATCTGAAATAAGTTTAGGTTTTTTTGGGTTTTTTTAAAGTTGAGAATGAAGAGTTAAGAGTTTAAGTGTTCTTTGTAATCAAACTTTATTTCTTTTGCAGAGTAAACATTCAATCACAAAACAGAAGGTGCCAAGTGGTGAAGCGGTCGGCCAGTGGGACGAGTGGTGAAGTGGTCGGCCGGTGGGACGAGTGGTGAAGTGGTGAAGTGGTCGGCCAGCGGGACGAGTGGTCAAGTAGTCGGCCAGTGGGATGAGGAGTCTGCGCCTGGAGGTAAGAAAAAGAAACCTGTAAGCCTAAAGTAAAGTTGTCATGGGGACTGTGCAGTAATGAACCTATTACCTTAAGTGCAAATATTGTCCACTTCTCAGGTTGACTTGGAGGCAAGGACGCAACAAAAACGTATGTGTTGCCAGCATGCTGCTGTGCTCTGATCCTTGGCCACCGCTGCAAGCAGGTACTTGATCGTGCACCACCCTGGACACAAAAAGAATAATCAGTCACATTTTGGAACATGGTGGCTGAAATGAAATGTACTTTCCTTCTCTTACCAGCAGAGGGCTCTCCAGGCAGCCCCGCCAAAAAGATGTCGACTTGAAGCTTTTAGCAAGTAGCATACCAGGAATGGCTCATTTCACCTGCAACAACCACAGGGGGAAAATCCAAGTCCAGAAAGTGACTCGCCTGCTACAGTTTGGCTTGAGCCACAGGTGCTTCTACACCACTGGCAGGTGAATGGAGGCAAACTGGCAGGTTTTTCACTTTCTGGACCAGAATTTGCCACTTCTGCCTGTCAAGAAAAGGAACACCGACTCCATTTTGGGTTACCATTTTTATTTTTAACTGTAGACAGGAACCTTCTGCTGAAGACCTTTATTAGATGAGAAACATCAGGCCAAGCTCTTGAAATGTTGCTGATCCTCTCCTGGACTGACACCTGCACACAAATGCGGAAACAGTCAAGCAAGTTGATTTGCAACACTGAAAATGGAAACAGCCTTGAAACCTTCTGGAGACTTTCTTGGCCCAGCAGGTGGCGGTAGCGTCTTTGCGGCACTCTTACTGGAAGCTGCACTGCATTGAGACAAAGAAAAAGCAGGTTAGTGTTCTTACCATGCCACATTTGCAAAGTTTAGTCACCTGACAGGACTGAAAGATCATGACTCCTTGTTTCCTGACTGCCTGGACCAGCACCACCTGAAACAACGAACTGGTCAAGCACTTTGATTTGTCAAATTTGTCATTGCAATCGTTTCAAACCTGGCGCTTTGACTTCAATCCATGCAACGGACTGGTACCAGGTCCTTTGGCTCCACCTGGTGGACGAAACGGGAAGAGAATGCACACGCTTAAGTCAATTGGTCAAACAATTGTTCAGGTATGAGTGTACATGTGTTTCACCAATGAAGAACGCAGGCAGGAACAGCTCTGCTGAACGTCTCTCCAACCGCGGTTCATTGGCCTGAAAGACAAGGTAACGTTGTAACCCACAGAGTGATACATTCTTAGTCATACGCGCTTGTTTGATAGCAAGAGCAGACTTGCAGACGTCTCATGAAGTCGGTCGGGGCTCTCAGGACTGCAAGCCGGCCGGCCATTTTGAGACCTGCAGACAAAAAAAAAAAAAAAAAAGTTAAGTACTTTAGTCAATTGTCCTTCAAATAAAAATGGGGTTTTTGCCTTTTTGCTGTCAATCTGGTCTTTTGTCGCAGATGCAGACCTGGGGACAGAAATGGACAGTTAGATGCAGTTGGTTAAATCCACATTATTCGAACAGAAAGTAGGTTACTTGAGGCTGGCTCGTTTGGAAGAGTCGCACCTGTAGACAGATTAGACAATTTGATTAGATTCTGTTGTGAATTTCTGCAAACGTTTTGTCTTACCTTGGGCAGTAAAACTGCGTTTGATGCAATTGAAGGTCGGAGATGTTTTCTGCCAACGCTCGCTTTTTAGCTTGCATGGTAGCAAGGTGTAAGCACGTCCAAAATGCAAGTTGACGCTGAAAGAGAGCAAAAGCAGTTAGTTTGAAAAGGTTAAGGAATAGTGAAGACTTACCTTTGAAACGCAGCAAGTTGTGCAAAAGGGCGCTGCGCTGCGCAGCCGGTGGAGCAGCACGACGTGACGCTGTCAGAAATGAGCAAGAGAACGATTGTCGCGTTTGTGACGTCTTATATAGGCAATTTGTGATGACGTCATTAACAAGCAACCGGGGGGAAAAAAAAAGCAAGGGAAAATGGCAAAGTGCAACACTTAGGAAGGGTCGGGTCTCGAACCACGGTTCTATTGCATCGGAGGCAATGGCGTTAACCATTCGACCAGAGCTTACTTGAAAATGTCAGCAGGTTTGGTCGTATTGATAGTATGCGTATCCAAACGTTGATGTAAAAAGTCTAAGGTGACACCTAAGTACAAAGAAGCGAGGAAACAAAGTTGTGTCTGAGGTGGCCGAATGGATAAAGGTTTTGCCTTGAGTTCAGGAGACTCGGGTTCGAATCTTAGCCATCGCTCTCTTTAATTTGAAAATGTTGGACAAAGCGGGTCTCGAACCCTGGTCGACTGAGTACCAAGCCAAGTGTTATACCATTCGGCCACATTGCCATGAAATTTTCGAATTTTATTTTTGTATTTAACGTCTATGGCACGACTGGTCTACAAATACAGAACAACTGCCACGCTATTGTAAGATATACAGATGGTCTGGTGGTTTAAGCTCTTACCTTTAGTTCCGGCGATTCGGGTTCGAATCTTGGCCATCGCTCTCTTTAATTTGAAAATTGTTGGACATAGCGGGTCTCGAACCCTGGTCGACTGAGTACCAGGCCAAGTGTTATACCATTCGGCCAAATCGCCATGAAGATTTCAAAAAATATTTATGTATTTAACGTGAATGGGTCGACTGATCTACAAATACAGAAAATTGCTGGACCACTTTAAGATCCAGTGATGGTCTTGTGGTTAAAGCTTTTGCCTTGAGTTCTGGAGAACCGAGTTCGAATCTCACACATGGCTTTGTGTAGGACTATACACATAATATATTACAAAGCAGGACTCTTTGCCTCGTGTTCTGTCGAGTCTTGCACATTATTCCGTAAAATTTCCAAATGTTACACGGAGCGGGACTCGAACCCCCCCTCTCCTGTACTCCAGACCAATATTATTTCATTCGGCCACTGTGGCACAGAAATTCCGACTTTCTTTTGGGTGGTCATTCAAAGCACCTAAAGGTATACGAACTATTTCCATGCAGCCCTCTTTTAATAAGCATTAAAACCTGTTAAAACTTGTCTGGTGGTTCATTCCTTGTTTTTATTTTTTGGGGCATGAAAACAAAAATCTGACATTTGGTTAACTGCTTTATATGACCATATGTATATGTGTCATTTTTACGTTGTGTAATATGTTCCAACATATTTTCCAAGTGACCCTCGTTAAGCGCACCTGCGTGAAAAGTTTTAGCTCTTTTTACGTTCTCCAGGAGCTAAAACTTTTCACGCAGGTGCACTTAACGAGGGAATCACACAGACGCTCCATTAGGTACACCGCCATTTTCAAGTGTACCTAATAACAGGCCACTTTATTAGGGAAATATCATGGTCAAAGTTCACAGGTGTCAAGCTCTAGTCCTCGGGGCCGCGTTCCAATATGTTTATAGTCGGACGTTTGCACAGCACCAAATGAACAAGGGCATCGGTAACCTCAAATGCAGTCAGAGCGCCCTCTTGTGGACAAAGGGAACAAAAACGCCATACTGTGGCATACTGGCCAGCTTGTCTCAAATGCAGTCAGAGCGCCCCCTGGTGGACAAATGACAAATACATTATCCAGTGTCCAAATGGCTGATTATGTACATTTCTATCAATCAAACAGCTCGCAGCGTCAGTAGATTCTTTTATTGTTTGTCATCATTACAAAGTTGTCTTTTTTTTCCTGGTGATTTCTGTGAAGAAAAAAAATGTCAACAGTAGTGTTCAGCTGACCTGGCAGGTCAGAGGTTAAGGGGCGGGACCCGGTGCAAGAGGAAGGAGAAATGACAACAATGTGCAACTTCAATACAGTGTTTTTCTTTGTGTTCACGCCAAAGTCAAACAGTAAAAGATTTATGAGTACTAATTAGTGATTGACGGCCTCGAGTCAAAGGTCAGCGGAGGCCGTTCGTTGTGTTTCCTAGCAACAAAAGATTTAAAACCCAGATAAAAGCTGGAAGCTCACTCATACCGCCACAATAAAAGGGGATTAAAATGGAAAAGCACACGGCAGCCTTACTGCTTCCGTAACCCGCAGCCTCGCCTCGCCTCGCCTCGCGCCCGTGTGCGTTTAGTGTATGCGTGTGTGTGGGCGCTCCTTTCAAGGCTCAGAGTGCAGAGTGCGTCTGCGGTGAGGGACCTGGCCGGCGTTCCACTGCAATCCATCGATCGATCGATTGATCAATCAATCGGCGGAGGTGTCAGAAGACAGATCGATGCAAGACTCCACGGTGGGCGTCACCTCTCGCTCTGAGTCCGGCTCCGGCTCCTGAGCGCCGCTGGATGAAGCGCCTCCCCCAAAGTCTACAAAACAAACGAGACAAATGCTAGTCGAGCTTACAAAAGCGCCAGTGGGGAAAAACATACCTGAGGCTGTGCGCGTCATGTGTGTTTTGCTCCTCTGATGGCGGGAGATGCTAGAAAGTGGGCGGGGCTTGTCTTTAACAGCATCCTCTTGAGAGGAAGAGACCACGCCCTGTGTGTATACACACACACACACACGCACACAGGTCACATGTACATATGAAGGAAAGGTGTTTGTGTACATGAGACATGCCTTTGCCAGCGTGTGTTGAGCCACCATTTTGAAAAAATATCATGCACATCAACCAACACAAAGGAAATCAAGTGAAATCATGCTTGAGTTTGTCGTCGCCCCCAGTTTGGGGCAGGATTTACTTTGGATCCATTGCTTTTGACGAGTGTCGAGTGTGTATGTATGGGGGTCCGGGTTATTACCCTTCCCAGAGAGGAGATGGAGGGAGAGGAAGAGGAGGAGGAGGAAGGCTGCAGGAGGCTCTGCTGGGAGGAGCACGAGGCCGAGTCTTTCAGCAAGAAGACCCCGGCCGACGACGACGTCATGTGATACACGTGTTCAAAATTGGAGGGCGAGGAGATGAGGGTGTGACGGGAGGTGGACGAGGAGGGGGAGGGAGACGGGGAGGGGGGGGGCACATCACCGACCTGGAAGTCAGGGAGGGACGGGAGCAGCGGAGGAGGAGGACAAGAGACCACCAGTCAGTCGACATGCAGAAGGGCGGGTGGAGGATCAAGCCGGGACGACAACATGCAGGTGGGAGCAAGGGAGGGAGGGAGGAGGACATGCAGGCAGAAGAGGCGCTTGCTTACCAGGGGCAGGTCCATGAGAACCTGCTTGCCGTCTCCCGGTCCCATGTGAGCCACGTGGTTGAAGTTGGTGGGATTGGAGATCATCTTGGACCTCAACTCGGGATCTCGCCGCATTTCCCTGGAGGGACCACACGCAACATGCCGTCCAGTCGCGGCCAGCAAATCAGGGTGAGCGAGACGGCGAGTCGGCTTCACCTGCGCTGCTGAAGTCTTTCTTCCTCGGGAACTTTGAAGAGGAACTTCCTCTTGCTGCGAGTGCGGACCATCAACTTCCTGCTGTGCTCCGACATCTCCGGGATGGTCAGGTCACCCTCTGAGTATGGGACGGCACGGCGGGAGACAAGCGGGCTTAAAAAGGGGCGTGACCTAGAGAGGCCTAGAGGGCGGCGTCCGACCGCTCTCACCCGACGACGCGTTGCTGAAGTAGATGAGGCGAGGGGCTTCTGAGGTCAGCAGGTTGAGGGTCCCTTCCACGTTGAGAGGTCGGATCTGGGGGGCAGGCGGACACCCGGGTCAACGCGGCGATTGAGCGGCGGCGCGCCGACGCCAACTTGTTACCTTGCGCAGCGAAATGGTCTGCACCCACTCGGCCGTGTGGATGTCAAAGACGTCTACGCCGTATTCGCTGTAGACGGTCAGGTGGGAGGAGTTGGAACCTACACACGAGGAGTGCGGACCATTGACTGACGGTCGGTCACCCCACTTTTGCTACTTTTACGAGCGGCGAGGGGCGTACTGCAAGCCAGCGGCGTGGCGGGCCACATCAGCTCCTGCGTCCGCGAGCGGTAGCCCTGCCCGTCCACGAAGACGCCCAGCTGGCTGAAGCATAGCAGCACCTCGGCCGATCCCACCTCCAGGGCGTGCAGGGCGTCCAGGGGCTGTTGGGCCAGGAAGGCCAGCGACGGGTCGGCCGGGCTCACCAAGCTGATGGGCGACGACTCGCCCTGGAGCGCTAGCAGCGCGAAGCCCGACGGGTAGCCCACGCACAGGCGCTCGCGGACCATCCCCAGCCACTGGACCGTCCCCGGGGCCTGCACTTCCCACAGCCGCCTGTAGTGGGGTTTGCCTCGAGTGATCTCGAAGCACAGCACCTGCGGGCGTCACCGGCCGGCGAGTCAGAAGACGGTGACGGGAGGACAGGGAAGCGCGGCGCGACGCGGCCTCGCCGTTCCCCTGACCTGACGTTTGACGGCGGCCATCAGGCAGGTGGGCCCGCCGGGTCGCAGCAGCCCGGCGGTCAGGGCCTGGCAGCCTTTGGTTTCCGTCAGCTTGATGTCAAAAGCGGCCTCGCTGCCATCCAGCAGTTCCCAAGGGTGAAGATGCACCGTGCGGTTTCGCCCGCACAGCAGCGCAAACATCCTCTCCTTGGGGATGAGCTCCATCTGGTAGACTTTCCTGCTGTCCGCCGCTCGCACGATCACTTCAAGACAAAGCGGGCAAACGGGTCAGCCGGCGTCACAGCTGGAGGCGCTCGCGGCCGACTCACCGTCTCTGGTCACCTCCACCACAAACAGCCCGTCCTCGGTTCCCAGGGCGATCCGCTCCCGGTCTGCAAACGCCAAACAGGTTTTAAAGTTGCGCCACAGCACGGCGCTTCTTCAACGGTGCCGTTAAAGCAAACAAAAAAAAAACGGACCAAGCACAGCTCCGGAGAGCGTGGCCTTGATGATGGGCAGCGAGGCGTCGTAGGCCTCGTGCAGGATGTGGACCTGCTGGTTCTTCAGCGAGTTTTTGGCCACGATGCTCTGCAGGCCTTCCAGGATGCAGACCCACTTCCTCTTCTCCGCCTCGTTCTCAGCCAGAACCAACAGAGACACGCGGCACAGCAGCGAGCTCAGCTGCGACGACGTCACCTGAACACACGGGCCGCACACGTGCGTCACCTGCCGGCTCCACTTTGCTCACCAGGGGGCGCCGTCCTACCCGGAAGATGCACGGAATGTCCTTTCTGGAAGCGTGGATGACATCCGAGGCCAGCACGGAGCTGACGGAGAACTCCTCATCCCTACGCGGGCGGACACGTTTGCACGTCATGGATGATGAAACGGGCCACTGTGCGGCTTTACCTGAGATCCAACACCAGACTGGCCACCACGCCGGGCTGCGTGGTCTTGCCCTCTGGGACGTCGTAAAGAAAAAGCTTGCAGTCCGAGACCACGGCGAAGGCTCGCTGCCAGCCTTTCTTCACGCCGCTGGGTTTGGGAATCTGATGGGACAAGAAATAGACTCCAAAAAAGGTTCTTTTTTTTCCAGGGTTTTCTCGATTGCAGATTTAGCGCGTACCCTGACGTATCCTTTATAGGCGGTGCCGATGCCCCTTTGGACGTCGACGCCCTGCGGTCTCTTGGCCTGCTCGGCCGGAATGGGGCACACGAGGGGGGCCTGGTCTTTGCAGGCCACGTGGCAGATGAAGGAGCAAACTGTGGAAGCGGCAACAACGTCACGGTGAGCGCACGGGAGCCAGCGAGGGGGCGGGCGTGCGAGCAAGCGGGCGAGCTCACCTTCGCAGGCGTATCCCTGTCGCATGAGGCCCACCATGAGGGAAGTGCAGTGGGTGCACTGGGTGGGACTGGAGAAGGTCTTGATGCTGAGCTGGTGGGCTTTGGGCTGCAAACGCATCACACCAATGACACACGAGACAAGGCCTTGCCGACCGAGCCTTTCGTCAGCGACGTACCTTTAGCACGCTCAATGATGAACTTTGGTAGCTGGGCGAGGGGCTCATTGAGACGGACGACAGCTTCAAATCCTGAAGACGCACACACGACAGGCGTGGAGATGCCTTCTCGGCGTTCTTCATCGCAGTCATTGCAAAGACTTACCTCGTTCTCCGAGGCAGCCGCGGACAGCGTGCTTTGGGATCTCAGGGGGGTGGCGTCGAGGGGCGTGGTCTGCACACACACACGGTGCATTTTCAACGTTTGACTGTGTCTGACCACGGACAAACAGACGGACTCACCCTGAAGGTCAGGTCGGGCGCCAGCGGAGACGTGTTGAAGTACTCAAAGATGGAGTCCTGGAAGTCCGGAAGGTTCAGCGCTGCACGCAAAGTCAAAAGGTCAAAGTGGGCTACAGCGCTAGCGCTAGCAAGGGGTCGACCTCACCTTTGTCCGAGCGTGATCTGCCGTCCTCCATTTCCTTCTTCATATTCTCAATCTGGGAGGCCATCTCGGTGCCGCGTTCCTCGGAATCCTTCAGCTTGCTGCACATGCGAGACGGCGAGGAGACCGACGGGACAAAGACAACGAGCGTTAGCTGGCGCAGACGGGACAGCGTGACTGCCAGCCAGTGCCCAGAATAAAGAGGCGTGACCTCTCCAGCGCCATGTTGGCGGCTTTAATCTTGCGCAGTTCTTGGTGGACCATCTGCTTGGCTCGGATCTCGGCGTCCAGAGCCGACTGGAGCTCCAGACGGGCCGACATGTCCAGCTTCTGACTGCGACGCACCTTCCACAAGGGGTCCTGTTGAAAGCGTTTCAAACACCGTTAGATGAGCGCAAGCCGTACTGGACCTCCACATGGGTCAGTACTGAAGAGTGGAAAGTCCTAGACACACCAGAGTTCTGCTGCCCAGGTTGGAGCTTCGGAGTGTCTCCAACTCGTCCGTCATCTTGGTGGCCAAGGCTTGGAGGTAACCACGGGCATCTTTCTCGTCGCTCACCCTGAACACAAAGGCGGTGAGGTGGTGAGAGAGCGCCCCCCCCCCCCGGTTTCTGTCGCCGAGCACTCACCACTGAATGATCTCGGCAATCTGAGCTTCCCAATGAGCCACGCTCTCCTTCTTGGACGAGGCGTCCTGGAGGTCGTCTTCCAGCTGGCGGTTCTGAGCCGTCAGCTCATCCACAAACGAGCACAACTAGGCGGAGCGGGCGCAGGAACGCAGTTACAAACACGCAGGAACACCATCACCAGACAAAGCGCAGCGATTTCGGCCAGTCGCCCACCTTGTCATTTTCTGTCAGCAGTTTTTTGTTTTCTTCCATTAGAAGGTTCTTTTCCCGCTCGTGTTTGTCCTTCAGGACACTGATAGCTTCGTCCATCTCCGCTTGTCTGCGCAGGAAGAATAAATGCATGAGCATCGGCGGGCCCATCTCCTGCGGGACCAAGACTCACCTGTCCCTCTTGTCCTTATCCAGCTTGTCCATGAGCTCCTTAATCTCCTTGTTGGCGGCCAACTGCAAGGACTCGGAGTCGTGCAGCTCTTTGCGCCACTTCTTCACCTCGGACGAGTGCGCAGAGTCCCTCCTCAGCATCTCCTCCTCGTAGAACAGAACCTTCTTGTCCAGCTCCGCTTTGAGGCGAGACAGCTCCTGCTGGGACTCCGCCCCCCCTGCTGAAGCTCCTCGACCCTGTTGAGACTGAAAGCGGGACCGCCGATTCAGAATTTGAATTCCGCCAGCTCTACTGGTAACCTCGCGACCGCTGACCTTGTAGCACTGGAGATCAGCCTCCAGCTGTTTGGCATAGACTTCGCTGTGCTCCTTCAGCTTCCTCTCCTTGGACGCTTCTGCCATCACTTCGTCCAGCTGAGCCTCCAGCTGAGAAGAAGACCAGGCCGTGTTAATTTGGCCCGCCGCCGGCCCGGCGTCTCGTGAGCTCCGTCCCTCCTCACCTCCTTGCGGTTCTTGTCAGTCTTGCGAATGTCCTGCCGCATGACGTCCATCTTCTGAAGGAGGCTGTCCGTCTCTTCCTCCTTTTCCCGAAGGTGGCGAGCCAGGCGTTGCTTGGAGGAGCTCAGCTCGGCCGTCCTCTCTGACAGCTCAGAGAACTCCTGCATGGCCGAGCGTCTCTGGGAATGCGCCTCCTTCAGTTCCTTGGATTGCGTTCTCAGGCGCTCCAGGGCCTCCACCATTTGCTGCTCACACCATCTAACTGTTAGCGACTCCTGCGCAGCGCACACGAATGTGGATTGGAGTACGCTCACCTTGTGGACGTCTTCCTTCTCTTGCCGCAGGGTCTTCACTTGCCTTTCCAGGTGCTTCAACCTGGAGGCGGAGCTGTCGTAGTCCTGCTGCAGGGTGACCGCCTCTTCCAGCTGGTGCTCCAACCTATCCGAGTCTAGCAGAGCAGGCGCGGGGGGTCACGCCGTGACGAGGTCATCCGGCCAAGACGAGTCTCACCTGCCAGCTTTTTCTTCAGACGCTCGATCTCCTCGTTCAGCTTCTTGATCTCTTTGTCTTGACTCGGGGTTCCTCCTAGAGGCGGAGCCTGCAAGGCCTGCGTTGACTCTACAGAAGCGGGGTTGGAGCGAGCCCAAAATGCAATAAGGTCCCCGATCACAACCGACAAAGTGCTCCATCTATGTCCATCATGCGGGCTCACCTTGCAGTCTACGGTTGAGTTCCTGCTTCTCCTGCTCCAGACTGCGAATCCTCTTCTCGAAGGCCTCCAGCTGGCAGCCGGCGCCGGCCTCCTGCCCGGCACCGCGGGCGGTGTCTGAGAAGCTGCTGTCGGTGGTGTAGGTGAAGCCCACGAAGGGGAGGTGCTGCCCGGTGAAGCCGCTGTGAGACATCGGCGGGTTGATGTCCTGCGGAACAAGCTCGTTAAGCACCTTGGCTTAGGCCACTTTATTGCTGGAGGAGGCCAGGCGTCCCTCACCGGATTCTTGAGGACGTCATCGTCCACGTCAAAGTTGGACGTGTCGGTGGGCGAGGACACTTCGGGGATGTAGGGCGCCTCGGCCGAGCGGATGTTGTCCCAGTCGATGGCGCTGAAGAAGGGGTGGGTCTTGAAGTCGGAGATGCCGTTGGCGCCCAGCCGGCGCTCCCGCGAGCACAGCAGCCGTTGGATCAGATCCTTGGCCGCGTCCGACACGTCGCTCACGTGGGACGGAAACTGGAACCGCTCCTGCAGCCCGGAAAACCGCGTTACGTCCTATTTCCAAACGTGATTGATGGCACTTTGTTGAACTCAAGTGAACCCGCCTGATATTTAAGTTTTAGACACGACCTAATTGTGAACAAAAGAACCTCGCAGCGGCAGTTTGCGGCCACTCCCGGCTGACATTTTGTGTCAGGCTAAAAAAAGCAGAAGCTGAAGTTTGACTTGGAACAAACCCAAACGGCAAGCGAAGGAGAAAAAAAATGGAGGACGGACGAATGCGGCAGCCGCTGAGGGACGGCGCTTCACATTTAGAAAAGAGGACGCAAGCAAGAAATTAGGACGCAGCGGAGGACGCCACCCGACACGTGTAATGCAATGACTTTTTGGGCTGCCACATCGTGGGATGAGGTCAGCCACTTCATTGCTCCAGAACATCTCCATAAATCTTTTCACTTAGCGAGAAGTGTCGCTGACCTCGTGGTTCATGATCTTGCCGTAAGTTTCCACCAGCGACTCGGCGTAGAAGGGCGTCTCGCCGTACAGCATCTCGTACACGCACACGCCCAGAGACCACCAGTCGCACTCGGGCCCGTAGCGGCCCATCCCGTCCTCCATGGCCTGCAGGATCTCAGGGGAGATATAGTCCGGGGTGCCCACCGCCACCGACGACTGCACCTGCTCGACACACCACGCGTGTTCTCACGCCTCGTTCAATCAACACCGCGTGTGTGCGTGCGTCTTACCGTGCCGTCCTCCAACATGCGCAGACACGATCCAAAGTCGGCCAGACGAATGTGGCCGTTGACGTCCAGCAGCACGTTGTCAGGTTTAATGTCTCTGGAAGGAGAGAAAAAAAAAAAAAACACACGTAAGGCTCAATCTGAATCTCATGGACGAATGGAGCCTTTTGAAGATAAAACTCGGCCTACCTGTGGATGTAACGCTGCTGGTGGACCGAGTACACCGCCAGAACCATCTCGGCCACGTAGAACTTGGCCATGTCCTCCGGCAGACGATCCTCAAATTTGCTGAGCAGCGTCAACAAGTCTCCGCCCACGTAGTAATCCATCACCAGGTACTGCAGGGGCCGGCGGGTCACATGACAGCGGAGTGGCATCAGTACTTGGGACTTTGCAAGAGTAAAAAGAGAAGGTGTACTCACGAGGTAGTTGTCATCCTGGAATGCAAAGTGCAGCGTGGTGATCCACTGGCTGTCCCCTCTCACCAGCACGTCACGCTCCTCACGGAAACACGCCGTCTGCCCACATCGACAAGTCAAACGGCGGCGGTCGCCACGACGCGCCCGCGGCTCACGGCGGCGTTGTTACCTCGGCCCGCTTTAACATCTCCCACTTGTTGAGGATCTTCATGGCGTACACCCTCTCCGTCTGCTTCATCTTCACCACGGCAACCTGAGCGGGGAACGGAGGCTTACTATCAATTCATTGATTATCAAAATGATTGTCCTTTAAAATGTGCTCATTGATATTTCCAGGGGGCAATTTAGGGAACTGTCCAAGTCCGCCAGGCTTCATTTGGGAGAAACTTGTCATGTCACGCACTTGGCTAAAACCCATCCAGCAGGCGTCGGCCAGCACGTGTGGGCGTGTTGGTGGCCCGAGGCAATGAGAAGGTGCGGCGGCGGCGGCGGCGCACCCGCCTAAAAGATATGCATAGAAACTACACATGCCAGCGTTCGACACCGCCTCAAACTTGACAGCGCTCATCGTTCCGCCTCGGTTTGTTTGTTTGTTTGCGCGATGTCAAGCTCGCCCCGTCGGGAAGGCGGGCCCAAATCCGAGCGCACCGAGATAGGAAGCCGCCCGCCGTAAACAGGAAATGCACTGGAAAGGCTTGCTGTCGTCCAGGAAGCGCGCACGCACACACACACAAAAAAAGCTCCTGACATGAAAAAGTCCCAAACAGGAAACGTTACCTCGCCAAAAGCTCCACGTCCAATCACCTTCAACATCTCAAAGTCGTCTCGGTGCAGTCGCAGGTCCTTGACGGACGTTGTGAAGGGTTTCACTGCGGACAAAACAAATCCTTATTGGCATTTTTTAATTGAATGAAAGCAGACTGCTTTCTAGTTTTCTCAAATAATAGACATTTGCAAACATGTGCTTTCACTTTGGAGAACCTGCACTGGCAATTTGATATGAAATACTGTTCTGGCATAAAGAGAAATTCACGTTTGCTATCCGAGTCATCAATGAAGTGGAAAAAAAATGATTGACAGATGATTTGACTCTTATAATAATCGAGCAAAAAGCATGTGACTTTGTTTTTGATGTCTTTGAGCATGAAAGGGATCAATCCACAAGCTCTCATCTTGTTGTGCGCCTTCAGACATCTTTGAGCAAGCACGTCAAGATTCAAAAGAAGCTTGCGGCTCCGCCGGCCGCGCCCCACTTCACGAAGCAGCTTCCCGGCCCGGCCCGGCCCGGCCCGGGGAGTGTGGAGGTTCCGATGGGTTGGGTTCTTACCCCAGTCGAGGAAGTCGGTGACGTGCTTCTCCCTCTTGAGCGAACAGTTGGAGCACTCGCTGGTCACGCAGACGAGGAGGTCGAGCAGGGTCTCGACGCTCAGGCAGCCCGGGGCCGTGCGCTCCACAAGCATCTCTTCCAGACGCTTTAGGCGGACCGGGGCCGCCTGAGCATCCTTGGCCGCCGACATGCTCGCTCGCGGACGGTTCTGGCTCGGCCCGGCCTAAAGGCTGCTATACGTTCGCTGCTAAGCTCCGCTAGCTCGTTAGCGCCCACCAAACATTCCCGAGCGGGCGGGCGGCCCGTTTCCTAGCTCGCTCGCTCGCTCGCTCGTCTATGCCTGTTTGAGTTTGTATGTCCAGTTCCGTCTGTTGTCCGTCGGACCGACAGACGTCAGGTTTTGCTCCACATCGGCTTTAATCCCGAGCCAAATGTCCGCTTTTGCTCCCGTCGTCACGTTCGACTCCGCCGCCGCTCCATGCTCGTCCCTGGCGGCCTATCAGCTCCCGACTTCGTCCGGTACCAGCGGCACCGAGCGAACGACCGACTGGTGTTGACGTTTCGGACGGGCACCCCAACCGGGAAAGATTACGGAGCGTTTTTCGGATCTTCCCAGCGGGAAGACGGCGACGGCAGGATCCAGGTCGCCTCCCTGGCGGCAAGTGGCAGCACTATGGAGCTCTTCCGCCACTTGGCACTTTCACAACTAAAGTCTTCCTTTCACACGCGCAAACGGGCAAGCGCTCTGGGGAAAACGCCTCTCACTAGCATAGTCTTCTTCAAATGCTCAGCGTCACGCAGTACACTTCAATTATGTCAATCTGCTGCTACGATCACGTGGCTCCACGCGAATGCTTTTGTTTTGAAAGAGAAAGCCAAAATGGCCGAAAGTTGTCTCCTGAATGCGGCTGGTGAGCGATCAGCCAGGATCACAGGCCCCGCCTTCTCTGCCGGAAACGCCATGGAGACGTGACGTCACGTCATCGGGCCTCGGGAGCTAGGAGGAGGCTGGGACGTGACGTCATCACAGCCAGGAGGAGACTGGAGCCGGCGTCACGGGGGTGACGTCGCCACAACGGACGCCTGACAACAAACAGCTTTGGACAATCACAAAGGCCCCGTTCGAAATGCATGTTGGGATGAGGGAGGGAGGGAGGCAGAAAGAAAGCAGGCTAAACCAATCGATGAAGTGGCGCCGTTACGTTTGCAAATGACAGCAGTATTGAAAATGTTTCTTTTGCTTTCCTCTTTGGGAGAGGCCAGGATTCCGGCGATATGTCACATGGGCGTGAAAATTCATCCTTTAAAAACTGTCAGCGAGTGCTCCAATTGGGTATTTGGACTTGTCATCCAATCGCAGACAATGCTCGCGTAGAAATGGAATGAAGTGCAATCAAGTTGCATGATATATTATCCATGACATCACTGAAGGACCTCTGGTGACATCAGAATGACAGGCACATCTCCACTTTGTGTCCATTATGTTAAAGCTCATAGCTTCATTTCTCCACTAGGCGGCGACACACACACACACGCGCATACAAATACAAACACACAGCATGACAGCTCCTCCAAGAAGGGCCAATCACCAAGCAGCAAGTTGTCATGGTAACAGTCACATGGTCCGCTCTGTCCCAGATTACCCCACGCACACACTTAAACCCCGCCCCTTTGTTTTTTGATTATTTTGTCCTTCCTTCCTTCCTCTCTTCCTTCCTTTCCTCCTTCCTCCCTCTCATCCTTCCTTTCCTCCTTCCTTCCTGTCCTGTCACTGAGTGAATCCATTAGATTGTCTGTGTGCACTTGGGGCCGGTTGTCGTGGCGACAAAAACGAAATGGGGTCAGAGTGGTGCTGGCTAAATGTCCCACAATGCACCTGGCTGACAGCCACTTACATAACCAGCAGGCTACCAATCAGAGCAAAAGGAGACTGCGAGTTCATACACAACCAAAAGTGCCATCTTTGTCGTCATCATCCTCACTTCATCCTTCCTCCTTCTCCTACCGAACCAGATTAGCTTGGTGTGTAGACAAACAGCCTATTAGCAGCCCACGAACTCAGCTCATGCTGCACGCAGACGCGCAAATAACTGACCCACAGACATACTGGAGACGCAAACACACAAGTGCACGCATGCACGCAGGAGAAAGGCACGCGCGCGCACGGCGACACTGTGCGCACACATGCACGCGCACACACAAAGCTTTGCTTGTTAGTGGTGCGCTTTTGTTGCCAGTTTGTTAAGATTCTCAAGGCAAGCGCAGACAGCTGAAAGTTGAAAGGTCACCTATTGAGAAAGTCATCAATGCAATAGGGTAATGGAAGCCCGGCCAATAGCGTGAGGAGGAGGGGAACCAATCCTGATTGGTCAAAAGAGGACATATTTGCAGTCTCACTAAGAATGAACGATGAAGATGACGACGACGAGAATGGTGAAGATGAAGCAGCCCGGAGATGGATGGCGTTGTTGTGCAGACGTGCGTCTGAATTTTGCCGCACTTGGCGTGAAGAACCGAGGTGAGGGGAACCTCGGTTCTTCACGCCAAGTGACGTCACGTGACAGCACCACCACCAGCAAGAGCAGCAGCAGCACTTTCCCCTCCAATGGAATGAATGGACCGCAAATAGGAGCCAATAGGCTGCGAGGGGCGGTTATAAAAAGCTGGACGCGCTCTAATCCGCCGTCGCCGCAGCAGAACTGAACCAAACCGGACCGGACCAGCTTCCTTCGCACCACATCGCTCCAGCGGAACAGACCACAGGTAAGGGCCAATCATCCTGATCAATCATCCAACCATCTCATCAGTCAATAGAAAAGACCATCCATCCATCCATCCATCATGCGCACACGATGGATAACCTCCCCCCCCCCCCCCCCGTCACTCAGCACGTCACGTTACGTCACCACGGGTGGGGGGCGGCTGTCCGAACAAAGAGCCGCTGTTTACGCTCCTTTTCTGCTATTTCATTGCCCTCATTTTAATTCTCACGCGGCGCGCATCGAAGTGGCGCGCGTGTCGGGCGCGCGCTCGCTCGCGTCCTTGTGCAGGTGTTGCGCAGTCAGCGCACCCGCCGTGCACCAGCCGCGCGCATCGCCGCTAATCGTCTTTGAGAGCACGCACGTTCCGCGCCAGCACATTGCATGACGTTTACACGTGACAAGGTTAGAGGTGAAGGTGAAGAAGATGAGGCCTGCACGCACAAACGCACGCACGCACGCACGCGCTGCGCCACTGCGCACAAGCCCAGCTTTGCGTGACCTTCATCACGCATGCCAGCAAGCGACTCGGGATAGATCGAGGACAACAGCAGGCCCCACTCCAAGCAAAATGGCGCTCAGAATCTACAATTTATATTGATGATTGATTTGTTGAATTTGCCCTTGAGTGAAGAGGAGAATACATTTGGTTACATTTCCACAACAAAGCGCCATGGATGGCGCAACACCGCGGCTAAGAAGGGCAGACGCCCGCCAGACGTCTGTGCAGTGCCAACTAAGCCCGCCAGCATTTTACTGTCAACAATATTCTCAATTAAATATATTTATGAATTATTTTCTCAAGCCCTGTATGCATCGGTCAAGCCACCCCCCCCCCCCCCCCCCCCCCCCAGGTAGAGGCCGCGCCCTCTGCATACTACAGGCCGCTACAGATCAGTGCATGAAGATGAAAAAAATGTCTGCATCCGACATACTCAACAAATAATAATCAATGTTCAGCAGCAGTCGCCATGCCTTTCGGGAACACGCACAATAAGCTGAAGATGAACTACTCGGCCGAGCAGGAGTACCCCGACCTGAGCCAGCATAACAACCACATGGCCAAGGTGCTCACGCCCGAAATGTACGCCCAACTGCGGGACAAGGAGACGCCCAGCGGCTTCACCCTGGATGATGTCATCCAGACCGGCGTGGACAATCCAGGTAAACCCAAAACCCAAATGAACTCGCCTGACTCCTGAATTCAGCTTGAGCTGGGCCGATTAGGAACTTAAATTGGATCGGCGGCTTAATTCTGCTTCCTAATTGGACTCCAGTCTATCCGGCTGGAAATAAAGTCTTTGGAGAGCGACTGAATTTCATTTTGGCCACTAAGGTCATCCATTCATCATGACGGTGGGCTGCGTGGCGGGAGATGAGGAGACCTACGAGGTCTTCAGTGACCTCCTGGACCCCATCATCGAAGACCGCCACGGGGGCTACAAACCCGATGACAAGCACAAGACCGACCTGGACCCGGAGAACCTGCAGGTAAAGCGGGCAACCGGGTTGGGATGGTGATCTGGACTCTCTGAGGGTTGGGCTTCAACTGGTTGCAGGGCGGAGACGATCTGGATCCAAACTACGTTCTGAGCTCTCGGGTTCGGACCGGCCGGAGCATCCGCGGCTTCTGCTTGCCGCCTCACTGCAGCCGGGGAGAGCGCCGCGCCATCGAGGACCTCTCCATCCAAAGTAAGACGTGACCTTTTCCCATCCACCTGCAGCAAAACGGCAAGTTTGCCCTTTGCAGGTCTGGACGTCCTGGACGGCGATTTGAAAGGTCACTACTACGCCCTGAAGAACATGACGGAGGAGGAACAGCAGCAGCTGATCGACGATCACTTCCTGTTTGACAAACCCGTCTCGCCGCTGCTGCTGGCATCCGGCATGGCTCGCGATTGGCCCGACGGTCGCGGCATCTGGTCAGAACCCGTCCGACTTTTTCCTCGCTCGGTCCAAATTGTCATCGCCGCCGTAACATTGGCGTGCCCTCGCAGGCACAACGACAACAAGACCTTCCTGGTGTGGGTCAACGAGGAAGACCACCTGCGCGTCATCAGCATGCAGAAAGGCGGCAACATGAGGGAGGTCTTCACCCGGTTCTGCACTGGACTCACCAAGGTCAGTCGCTTCAGTCCAAAGTCGACCAATCGAGTACGACTCCGAGCGCCTCACGCGTCCGTCTCGTGGAGCAGATCGAGTCCCTCTTCAAGGACCGAGGTCACGAGTTCATGTGGAACGAGCACCTGGGCTACGTTCTCACGTGCCCGTCCAACCTGGGAACCGGCCTGCGCGCCGGGGTCCACGTCAAGCTTCCCAACCTCAGCAAGCACGAGCTGTTTGGTGAAACCCTCAAACGTCTCAGGCTGCAGAAGAGAGGCACAGGTAGGACTTTGCTGAAGGGATCTCCAGGGGGGGAACCTTTGGCTGGCTGAAGTCCTCGAGCCCGCTTCTGTTTTTATCTTCAGGGGGCGTGGACACGGCAGCGGTGGGCGGAGTCTTCGACATCTCCAACGCGGACCGCTTGGGCTTCTCCGAAGTGGAGCTGGTCCAGATGGTGGTGGACGGCGTCAACCTCCTGGTGGAGATGGAGAAACGCCTGGAGGCCGGAGACGCCATCGACGACCTGATGCCCGAGCAAAAGTGAACCTTTCACCTGTGACACCTTGCACCCCCCCGCCCCCCCTCACGTATACTCTCGCGCCCGTAACCACGCCGACCCCCCACTTTAAGCAGAACCTGTCTTACGGGATGTTAGTGAGCCACGTAGATGTCTGACACCTCCTTGATTTTCTAGTTCCTGTTTGGAGCAAGTGAAACATCCCATAATAATAATAATAATAAAGTGACGCTAATAATAATACTGACAATAATGATAATAAAGTCTGTGAAATCCCTCAAGTGTTTATTGCACACACACTTTATCGACTGCACTTCATTAATTTTGCACAATGCCTTCAAGGATACGAATAAAAAGCCATCCATCTATCACAAATGTTTCGTGCTATCAAATCGGAAGGCAGGAACTAGCCGTGGTTCTGACCTATAAGAGCGCCGGCGTCTGATTGGTGGAAGTTAGCTCCTCCTCCATCGCACGTCTGATGGCGCCAACGTCAGCCGCCGAGACGTCCGACTTGAGGGCGAGCAGTGCCGACAACGCCGGCTGACTGAAGGGGATAAGATTTTGTTGCCGTGGTAACCAGGTGTGTCATCAAAATAACCAATGAGGAGAAGAGCACACCTGAAGTTTGGGAACTTCCTGACGAAGGCGACCATTTCTTGCTGGAAGCTTCCCAGATGGTGCGGGTGAAGCACGTCGGCCAGATGGCGGAGCATTGGTCCAAAGCGTTCGCCGCCCTAAGCGGAACCGCGCGAGCGTCACGCCACACTCAGAGACACATCGCCATGACGCCATCTTACCGCATAGAAGAAGTCGTCCATCTTATCGCCGTCCTCCGCCATCCTCTCGGCCGCGCCCGCCCGCTCCTCGTCGCTCTTCAAACGCCCATTTGACATTCTCCTCAAGTACTCCAACAGCAACTGGCGCTGGAACGTAGCCGCTAAGCTCTGCGGCCAGACACAAAGACGTGACACGGTTGACACAAACAGACGTGCGTGCGTGAGACTCACGTGTCTGCAGGAAGCCTTGAGGCCGCTCAGATGAAGCCTGAAGAGTTGGAACAAAGAATCCAGCAGCGAGTCCATGACCGACAATGAACCGTCTAGCCAGCCCGCCGTCCATAACTGCTTGTAATGCACCTGAAGGCGGACGCGCAAGCCGTGGTCATCACCGTCGGCGGCGGCGGCGGCGACGCTTTCCCACCTTGAGCTCCCCGTGGATGGGACGAGTAAAAGTAGAGAAGGCAAAATCCTGCAGCGTATCCAAGATGGCCGCACAGCGATGGCCGTGACTCGCCAGTTTAACGGTGATGTAATCTCTGGGGATGTTTCAAACCGTCAGCCGGCCATCATTAGGTGTGGAAATGTTCCTTGAGGCTCACCTGAGTTGTTCCTCGCAAGCCACGTGAGCCTTCATCCACGCTGCCGCACGCTCGTCTTTTCTCTGCGACAACTTCTCCAAGGTCTTCTTGTACCTGAAACGCACGGCCGTCAACGCCGCGGCGGTCACGGGCGCGGTTGCGTTGAGGTACCTGAGGAGGAAGCGCTCCAGGTGAGTCGCGATCTTGTGAGATTTGATGCCGTCGTCCCCGAGGACGGCGCTCAAGTCTGCGAGGGAACCGTCTATCACCTGAAAAGACATCATGCGCGCTGGCTATGTAAAAGGCGCGAGACAAACGCGAAGGAAGCGCAACCTGAATGACGTCGATGGCCAGCGGGCAGAAGAAGAAGTCATCCATGACTTCTGGCATGTTGGTGCTGGTCCACTTTTCTTCTTCTCTCTGCAGGGCTTTAAGCAACCACTCGGAGATCCGCTCCTGGTCGGGAAAATAAATGCAGACTGAGCACAAATTGCCACGTCTCTATGATTGTCCAAATTTTGGTCCTCACCTCTTTGTTGTTCATGAAGAGCTCCTCCAGCTGCCGTCGTTGATCCTGCTGGAGCAAAGCCCCCAGGCACCCCGTCTTCAACTTCCCGCGCAGTTCTTCATGCTCAAGGATTTCCCTACATATCACATTTGTCAGGTGGAAGCTGTAAACGCCATCAAACAACGGGCCTTCTCACTGCGGGTAGAAGGTGTTGACCCAGAAGAGCAGGTAGGCGCAGTCGTCCGCTTCAAGTCCGTCTCGGATCATGCTGCTCAGTCGGGCAGAGAAGGAACGATGACACAAACCGGCGTAAACGTTGAGCAGGTCCAGGTGAGGCTCGTAACGCGGCTGCAGCATGCGCACGCAGCGCAGAAGGTCCGCCTTCACGCGCTTGCCCATGCCGCACACCTGCCGTTGACAGTCACGTGACCTTGCAGTCAGGGGTTGTGATGTCACATCCTGGCACTCACCCGCCTCTTGACAGGTGAGGAAAGCCCGCCGGCCGTGTCCCGGTCGCCATCTAGGGCAGCTTCCTCCAGCCTGGACTCGACCACGTCGGCCAGAAGAGCATTGTGAGAGCCCAAACATTTGAGAGGTCGCCACGGTGGGCCGCCGCCGCCCGCCCAGCGCCGGTCCAGTTGCTCCTGAAGCCGCATGGCAGCCACGGCGTCGGTCAGACGGCCGCCGAGGTCATCAGAGGTCAAGCTCTCCTGAACCACTGTCAGGATTCGCAGCTTCAGCACCTCCAGGTCTTGCCAGAACCGGTCCACGTCTTCCTCACTCGGTTGGTCCAGACTCAGGAGCTCCTCTTCCTGGATCGACAACTTCCTGCCGATCTCCTCCAGCTCGTCCTCCGGCAATTTGCGGTTGCCGTCCTCCGACTGCACCTCGTCTGACCTCTGACCTGTTTTGCGTTCCTGCGACCTGACGTTCTTGCGGAACCTTGCTGGGAACTTGAGCCACCTTCTGCTCCCCCCATCCACCTTGTCTTCCATGACACGACGTCTTCCGATGGATTAGGAGGATTATTCCTGAAAAATAAACACAGTGGTGTCACATGACCAAAGCTAAAAGTCGACGACAAAGCCTTTAAACTCACGAGAGGAGGCAGCTGCTTCTTCCTGGAAGTTTTACCTGCAAATCGGAATAAGAGACAGACGGAAGGGGCGGGGCTTACAGGTGGAGTCATGTAGCTGAAATATGAACCTCAGAACGGAAACAAAAACAAGGCCTCCCGACAGCCAATATTTGTTTTTGATCATAACAAAAGTAGAGAAAAAAAAAACGGCTTAAGGAACAATTTTTCAAGAAGACGTGGCACACGTGATTTTTTTTTCCTTTTTAATTCTAATAAATGACATTGAAGAACATTCTTTTAATTTCATTCTGACGTCACAGCATTCAAGCGGCACATCACGTGAGCGAGCGTAGCCATGGGCAACTAGGGGGCGTGGCCCGGATGGATGCCAAGTCCCCGCTAACAAAGCGTGGATGTCACCGTAGCGACAACATTGACACCAAATGAGAAAGCGTTTATTTATTTTTTTTGTAAACGAAAGCGTTTTTTTGTCACTTCAAATAAACGATGGCTCACCACCACAGATACAATCGGCGTACTTCCACACAAAGACACAAGGGGGCGCGGAGGACCCCGTCGCCAGAACATTCCTCTTGCTACTTTTGGATGAACAGGATTGTGCGCAATATTAGGAACACGGCATTTTTCACAGCACGTGACGGCGCGTTTTCTGAGCCATGCCGTTTTGTTTGCTGTCGCCGCTGCCGCCGCGGCCTTTCTTTTCCTTGGAGGCGGGCCGAGGATTTTGTTCGGCCGGCTGAAGACTCCCGGGTGGATCCACGACCCAGTTGATGACTGCGGACGCATGAACGAGCAATCAGTACAATGCTCGTGGAGAAATGTCATTTGCATTGCTTACCTTCCAGCTGCCTTTGGACTCTTCTGAGTTCCGTGACGATGGTCGAGATCTCCTGCCACAGACGCTAATATTAGCACCCTTCTCAGAAAATCATTCGTTTGAATACCAACGCCACCTGATTGGACGTCTCCAAGACCGGAGGTTCTCCGTCCGCCTTGATCTTCTTGTCAATCTCCTCCCACACGTCCTCTTTGTTCTGGAACATCAGCCTGAACACAAACACCAGCAGCCCGCTTGTCAAAATGTCTGCTCAGAAGGGAAGAGCGGCGGAAGGAGGACGTGGCTCACTTGAGCTTGGCGGCCAGCTGATCCGTGTTGTCACTGATGGCGTGCGACAGATGCCGCAGCGGACTCAGCTGCTGCGTGTCCTGCAACGGCAATCGATCAATTAATCAATCAATCAATCACTTGATCGATCAATCAACCAATCAGTGAATGGTTAGAAGCAAAGTAGGCGTGGCCTGAGAGGAAGTAAAGAGCGACCTCGCCACAGTCCCACTGGGCTCGATTCATGTTTGCATCCAGTCGGGAGCCGGCAAGGTTCCGGACCAAATCATCGCTCGGTGGTTGGTGTGGTTTTGCGCCCACCTCCTCGGCGGAGGCTGTCGTGTCGAGCACGTCGCCGGGAATGGCAGCGACAGTAGCGGCGGCGGGGCAGTCACCGTCTCCGGCGACGTCGTGGATTTCTCGGGCTAAGATGGCTAAGTCTTTAGCTAAGTCGTGACTGAGCCTGCAGATAACAAAAATGATTTAAAGAAGGACCGATCGGCGTATGGTACACGTCGGCTTACTTGGCGATCTCGGCGCTGTGCGTGGACCAGTTCTGGTACGGGTCGCTCCGGTCCTCGTCCTCCGTCTCCAGGGAGACGGACTTGGAGCGGCTGGCGGCCGTCTTGTTGCTCCGAGGAGGCTGTGCGGCGCGTTTAGCCTTGGTAGCGTTAGCGCTAGTTTTGTAGTCTTCGTCCGATGAAGAAGAAAAGTCGGAGTTTTTGTGCTTGGGATGGACACCTGCGAATGTTGACAAAAGTCAAAACTGGGAAATTCTGCTTCTCCAAGTCCGACGTAGCACTCACCGCTGTTGGGGTACTTGGCTCCACTGGAGCGGGTACGGGTCAGCGTAGTCTTCCCCGGAGCTCTGCTGGCGGTTTGTCGGCCGTCGCCCTGCGAGGACTTCCTGGCGGCGAGGACCGGATCGACGTTACGGTTGGAGAAAGCGGAGCGTCCGGCCGAGGACGAGGTCTCGTTGTCGCTGGGAGTCGTGAAAGAACCCGTCCTTTTCCTGGGCAGCGCCAAGATGTCCAGCCTGGATAGTTTCTTCGTTTCTGGCACGGCTTTCCCGCCGTGGTCAGAGGTTTGGGAGGCCCGGTCGGTTTCGGCGCCTTCGTTATCCGAAGCTTCTCCCAGGCGGGCTCGACGCAACATGGACGCTCGCGTGGGACGCGGTGCGGACAAGCTGTTTGAGCGAGTCAGAACTTGAACGTTTGGTGTCTTCGCGTTGTCCGGGACCATCTTTTTACCGCGACTGGTTTCTTGATCAGAAAATGGGGTTCCGGACGCCTGCTGGACCTCAGAGGCGAGATCCAATGAGCCGCGACTGCCGGCGCTGCGGCGCATCTGAAAGCGCTTGGTGGCCTCCGCCTTGTTCGCAGGCGCAGGAACGCCGGCCTGGTGTCGGCGTTTCTCGGAAAGTCGCTCGCGAGCCGAGAGCTGGCGTCCCTTCTGCTGAATGGAGGGCGTCTTGTCCTTTTGGAGACTCGCGTTGGGACGTTTTTTAGAAGCGGAAGTGACCGACAAGTTCTTGCTGCTCACCTGGCTCACGGTGCTCGCCGTGTCCACGTCGGACTCTCCGGAAAAGGAATCGTCCACGTGGCTGGACGAGCCGCCTTTCTTGGAGCTTTGTCCTGAACCGGATGACGGGAACTTGGCGGCGTCCAGGAGGAAAGACTCCCCGTCCAGAAGCTTCTCCGTCCTGTCCTCCAAGTCTCTGATGGACGGGTGACTGGAAATGTGAGGAAGCTTCTTGACTTGGACATTTTCACTGGGCCCCTTGGTGAAACTCTCTTGCCGAACGAGGGACGAGTTGTCTTTTGTCGGGACGCAATCTTTGTTCTGCGTTTGGAGGTTTGGTGCCGAGCTGTTTGGTTTGATGGTTCCCCGTCGCGGCTCGTGGCTGCCCAGGTGTCGGATCAGGACGGTGGTCGGGGGAGTTTTGGTGTCTGGGCTCTTCTGAAAGTGGGCTGAGAATCGAGCTGCTTCAGGTTTGCTTGAATTTTCTTCTGAGCCGATGTAGAAGATGGTGGATTTGGTGGAGGATTTCTGGGAACCCTTGCATGGAGCAGAAGATTTCAAAGCAGCTTGATGGCCCTTTCCTTGTTTGGAAATAGGTCCGTCCTCCAACTGGCTGACATCACTCAGGCTGTCTGGATCCACCTCCTCCCCAACGGACAGCCAATGAGTGGAGTCCCGTTGCTGTCGAGGAGAACGAGGAGCTCTGTCTTGGTCTTCGTGACGTACGAGGAGGCTGGGTAGGGCACCGTCCGCTTTGTCCGGGGGAACCTGAGGCAGAAGCCTTCTGGTCCTGGAGCTGTGGCTGGACTCTGACTCGGAGTGCTCGTGGCTGCGACCTTCGCTAGGCTGGACTGCCACGTGCGAGTCTAGAAAGATGTCAAACATGAACGTCATCAAGTCAAGGAACGTGCAAACAAAAATGAAAAAGCACCTTCTTGAGGTGGTGTAGAACCATGCGCAGCACAGCTGTCTGCTAGGCTGGCCCAACGGGAAACCCACTGTGATCCTTCTGGAGCCTAACGGGAGGAGAGGAACGTTTTCGTGTCATCTGGAAAACATCTACAGGTTGATAGCGTGCTGGCGTTTACCTGTAAGGAGCCTGCTGCGGAGGAACTGCGAGCAGCCAGACCAAAGTCATGCAACATCATGCAACAGCTAGCGACGTTAGCATGCTCATCCTGGCATTCGTCTATGACGGGCCTCGGCGTTCCCGGGCTCAGCCCAGCGTACTCCGGAGAGTCCAGGACTCCGAATACCTGCCGGAGATGTTGACAGGTTGTGAAGAAAATGTCACGGCGAGTCAGGAGAAAAGACGAGGTCACCTGGTCGATCATGTTGCGAGCGTCTTCCACTTCCTGGTCGTGAGCCTCGGTGTCGATGGTGTAGGTGCCGGCCTCGCTCACGCTGTCTTCCTCCTCGTTCCTCAGCAGCCTTTGGCATCCTTTGGGGTCTCCTCCGGGAAAACTCAGGGGCGGCGGCGGCGGCGGAGGATGGGAAGGAGGCGGAGCCGTCACGGACAAGGCTGAAGGTTCCAGCGACGGAGGAGGCGCCACCATCACCGGTGGCGCTGACATGGGCGGGGGCGGGATTTGCTCTTTGGTAGGGATGTAGTCCGGACGAGAATCCTTCAGGAACTCCGCGGCAAACTCCTGAGCAAAGTCTTGAGCCAGTTTGGACTTCTTTCCCACGCTGCCGAAAGGACGAACAAAGATGGCCGAAGTCGAGCGAGAGGTTTCCGCGTCTGCCTGTTCCCGCTTTAGCGAGCTGGATCTCTGCGGTAGCGCGTGGCCACCGGGACCTTTGAGCGGCACCGTGACCTGCTGGGTCGGGGCCACGTTGCCGTGAACGGATGCTGGACGCTCGCCGCCTTTGCGCCGCTCCAGTTTGGTCTTGAGGGCGGAGTAGGAGTCAGCGTGGGCAGGGTTGTGAGTGAAGGACTGCGAGCGCTTCTTGCGAGGGTTGTCGTCAAAGAACTCGATGACAAAGGCCTGCTGGATCAGGCGCTCCGGGGCGCCCTGCTTAGATGGGTCCGTGACGGGGGATCTGGGCCGAGGGGGGCTCTCCGGTGCGACGGGGGTAGCCGGGGTGGTGGCGTCGGGCTGAACCCAGGTTTCGCAGTGCTGGGATTTACTCCTCCGTCCTTTGGTCCCCGGGTCCTCGGAGTCGCTCTGAGTTCCGTCGTCATGGTGATGACCTGCAAACAGGAAGCACCATTGACCACTGATGTGCTCAAGCAAGCAATCCAATGCTAAGCTAATGCTAATGTACGTCGATTCAAGGGCTAAAGCTATTAAAATAATTGTGTGACTTTCAGCGTGCTGATTGGCTTTTGCGTGTGGGCGTGTCCTGGTCACCTTTCAGCGACTTGATGTTAATGGCGAGGTCGCTCTTGGTGCTGTAAACGTCATCGCAGGTGGGTCGCTTCCTCATCATGCTAACATCGCTGTGAACCAGCCAATCGGCCACTTTGCTCTGCGATGACATCACATCCGCCGCCTTGGCAGGGGGTGGAGTCTTTCTGTGGCGGGAGGAGAACTTGGTCACGTGGTCTTTGATTTTGATCTTGCCCGGCGTGCAATCGTCAAACTCGATGGTGAAGGAGGCGTGGCTCTGGACGGCGGGAGGGGTCTCGGCGGGGGGCGTGTCCTTGGTGGGGATCTCTTGTAGCTCCGCCTCGACGGCCTTGGCGAGCTGCAAGTCCTTGGTGGGAATTTCAAAGTAGCTGGACTCGCGCTGGTACGGCGGGAATACGCTCTTCTTTTGAGGACTGGAAAGGCACCCGGGGAAATCCGAATCCACGGGCAGAACTTCTCTTGCCGCTTCTGAGCAAAAAAGTGGAAGAGGGACCCAACTGGTGTAGTCAAATTCATTCTTTTTTATTACCTGGACGAGGGTGGTCCCTGTGAGGGTCTTCCTTCTGAGGTTCATATCTGCCATCCGCCCGACTCCCGCAATCCTCCTCTCCCCACCAAGATGGCTGCCCGTACAGCGGCGTGGGCCGTGGAGCCGGAACTTCTGCGAGCGAGCCCAAGCGCCGATATGACAAACACATACATCAGCTTATTGCGTGACTAATTTTACCTTGTGTTAAATTCTTGTTACTGGGGTTCTTTTCTAACTCCGCCTTCTTGCCCTTAGACGCCTTCAGGCTGATCTGCAGTTGGCTGGTGTACTTCTCATGCTGTAACAACAGAGGGCGCTCATACTCAGTAACGACTTTCAGCTTATCTAAATCTACCAATTTCCTTTACACATTAGTAAACAAAAGCTGCACCTCTGCCGTACTGACCTTCAGAGCCTCTTCAGGGACTTTGTGTTGACTTTTCTCCAGAACGTAGACGTGAGAATGTGCAAGCAGGTTAAGGAAAAAAAAAGAGCCATAATATTGCTTTGGACAAATATCATGCGAAGGATATCATATCCAAAGCGTAGGATGTCGGACACTTTCAAGGTCATGTATGTCTGGTCGGGAATCCTCAGGTCGTTGACGAACGTCTGAGAGAAACCCACCGGAATCAAAAGTCAGCTGTGACATCACGGTGGTGGTCTAACATCCAGAGAGACCTACTCACCCCGTTCAAGCTGCCCAAGTCCTTCACCAGGTGTTGGTCCGTAGTGCTGTTGTAGTTGATAACGGCGTGCTGCTTGTCCACGCTGCGAGACTACAGGAAAACCAACACCATCATCATCACCATCATCATCATCACAATCAGGAATGGCCGACTCACCTGCAGCATGAGCTCACAGTCCTCCCGGCCCACGAAAATCATCTCCTTGGGGAGGCGGTGACGTGTGCCGGAGCTGCTCACCAGGAACCACGAAGTCACGCTCATCTTGTCAGGCGCGACGCATTCTGGAAGGGAACAGCAGTAGCAGCGGCAGCAGCGGCAGCGGCAACATCAGCTCCACATTGCCACACCCACAGGACGCATGTGTGCTTCAAGAGACAACCTGCATGGCGCAGTAGTCGTCAAAGTGACAGTGACGAGAAGCTGATCCGAGTCGAGCAGAAAGACAGCTGACAGGCAGCCAGGCAGGCAGGCATGCATGCATACAGGCAGGCAGGCAGGGCCCCTCCCGTGCCGTCCCCCCCTCCTCCACGCCCCGGCCCGGCCCGGCCCAGCCGCTCTCACCTCGGATTGACAGGATGCTCAGCAAAGAAGACCTTCGTCTCCTCTTCCGGGACGAAACCGCGAGTGTTTAGGTATGGAAGGTGCTGATGATGAAGAGGAGGACGGTGATGATGATGATGATGATGACGCCGCCGTGGCATCTGTCGCGCCTCCTATCGCACAATATTGGGAGCAGCAGCAGACGCCACCAGTCGCGCTGTGTCAAGACGCAATGTGGAAGCTTCACGCAGGAACAAACAGCCAGTGGCCTTCACAATAAAACTAATCACGTCTTTTTGTTTCGATTCAACGGACGTATGCGTCGGAGATAAAGTCAATCAATTTTAAACAAATATTTCCCATGTGAAATAAATGTGTACTTTCGGCTTTTACGTGTTACAGATTGCGCCGATGCAAAAACGTTTTATTGTGAAGGCTTGCTGATTTCCGGCGCATCTTTAACCTGCTGCAGGACACGCGCGCGTGCACCTTGAGCTTTTTAGCTCACGTGACCTTTATTTTGACAGACAAGCGGCGCCGGAGGTTGAATGACGTCATTTGCGCGTAAGACACTCGTGGAAGCGAAGTCAGTTTTATTTGTCAAAAGTTGACCAAAAATAGCCATGATAACGTTATAACCTTTAAATATTACTCAAACTAATCTAATGTGGTGAATCTATCAGTATAAAAATTTGCATAAGAAAATAAAAGTGATGACCTTAAATGGCGTTAATGTATGTGTTTGCCGTTTCCATGGAAACAGGGCTCTGTTGGTCTTTGTTCACAGTACATCTACATCTACCTAGAGAAGACTAAGAGTATACGAGGACATGGACAATCTACTACACGAGTCGGATATGGCGTTCAATATTCCATCTGAATTTTCTGCTGGAGTGGATTTAGGGGTTGAGCTTCTGGAACTTTTCCCTGAGATTTTTCACTAAGTTCTGTTGTCCGGACGGCGGAGTTTTAAGGTGGTCTCCGGCGGTTTGGAAATGCTCTCCAGTGGACTTGAAGCTGTCTTGAGACTTGGCAGGTTGGCTTCTCTGTTTGTACTCGTCCGACTCCTGGTAGGCTCGGCAGCGGTCCATGACGGCCAGAATGGAGATTTTCTCCCGACTCGTCGGCGATCGGATCTCCACGTAAGCGTCGTCGTCGTCGATTGTCTCACCAGCTTCTGGTTCCGGTGAATGCTGCGGCTTCCCGGTTAGCTTTTCTTGTGGTGTCGGGGCCGTGACGGGGTCACTGACGCCGTTAGCTGCCCGCTGCTCTCGGGTTTCGTGTGCAAGGTCTCCAGTCATCCAAGGGTCCAGGGCACGACCTCTGTGGATGGCGTTGCGGTGTCTAAGGCGGCCAGTGGTCCAGGTGGGGTAGGACCGACGAGGCGGGGCCCCGTCAGTCGAGGAACCTGACCTTGACCGGACAGCAAACATCTGCTCCGGGATGGAGGAACTCCGGCCCACCGTGGCGGAACCGCTCCAGTCCGAGTACTTTGACCTAAGTTCTCGCACATCGGGCCAGTTAAAGCCTTCGGTGGCCTGCAGAGCGCCAGCGGGACTGTGGGAGCGAATCCTAGCTGGATTGGGCTCGGGACTCTGTGCTAGCACCGGCTCCAGATTTGGATTGGGACCTGGCAAACAATGAAGAGCACACATTCAACCAATGAGGCTAAGATGCTAAAACATATTTCTTCATTGTATTCTTACCGCTGCGCGGTTCTTCCTCCAGCACACACGTCAAAGTCTTGCCCATTAGATTTCCGCAACTTCGCTGTCTGTCGGGCGGTTTAACCGTTTTGATCCGCTGGCTGTACCGACGAGCGAGATTGCGGACCTTGCTGTCCACTTTGTCGTCCGGCAGATTCTCGCCTCGAGGAAGCTGAGCTCCGAGAACGGTCGGACTTCCCGCGGAGCTCATGCTGTTGGCTTTGTTGAGGGGTGAAGTCAGGGAGGCCTCCTGAGAAAGGGCATCCGGATCCAGTTTGGCTCCTTCCGCTTTAAATCGAGCATGGCCGGAAGTCCCATCGAGCTGCTGCTCCATCACCTGCCAGACTTGGAGCATTTCACTAGAAGGTCGGAACTCTTCATCCTCTGCGTTCTGTTGCCCGTCCGGTCCGGACCTGGAGAACTCATTGGCGACGACCCCGGAATCTGTCGAATTTGCGTTTTTCTGAGTGACCATTGGACCAACAGACTCAGTGTAGACCATGTGACCTTTTAGCGACTGTGACCGCCATGTCTCCACAGATGGGGGCAAAGGGTCCGCCCGGCGAGGGATGCTGTTCAGGCGGTGGATGGAGGTTTTGACCACGCCTGCCGGGATGTAAGTCAGACTCTCCCTGCGCCGGAGGCTGAAGCCGGCGTCCTGGTTCTCGGCGTTCTCGTAGTAAGTCTTGATCTTCCCGATGAGAAGTTGGTCGCGGCTGGAGAGGATGGAGTCTCGCCTTCCCAGGTTTCCTCTTTCCTCGTCGCCTCGCGGAGACAAGAGCATCCGGTCGGTGTCGCTCAGATCCGAGGAGACGCTGTTGAGTGGCGAAGAGCGTCCGGCGAGTCTTCCGTTGAAACTGAGGCGACCGGTGACAAGTAACCGTGGCGACGCCCCCGGGGAG
The DNA here is from genome assembly GCF_024217435.2 of Syngnathus scovelli. Taxonomy (NCBI): domain Eukaryota; kingdom Metazoa; phylum Chordata; class Actinopteri; order Syngnathiformes; family Syngnathidae; genus Syngnathus; species Syngnathus scovelli. The sequence goes on along the minus strand of NC_090866.1, from coordinate 10,994,913 downwards.
CCGACATCGTCCACGGGCGGGGCGCCTCGCTTAATGCTGCTGAAGTGCTGAGCGATGGCGCCCGCTTTATCTAAAACGGACGGAGGAAGGATGCTCCCGTTTCTGTCCGCTTCTTTCTCGCCGTCCTCGTCTTCGGAGGATTCTCCGCTGCTTCCGGGTTTGGATTGCGACTCTGGAGTCGTGGACGGCGAGCCTTTTGCACGCAGGAGGAGTTGGGCGGGTTTCAGCTCCTCTCGCTCAGACAATGGCCGCGACTCCAGAGGTTCTGTGGACATCTTCAAAGGAAAGACTTGGTTTTTTTTGCCACACTAACTCGCGTGGACTTGAACTGACCTGCTGAGAAGCTGCTTCGGGTCCTCCGGGCTCCTCGTCTTCTCCCAGGCCGCTTTCCTCGTTGGAATCATTGAAGGAAACGTCGCTTCTATCAGTCTCCTTTGACAAGTCACATGACCCAATAAGTAAAAAAAAAAAAAAAGTTCCAGAAAGCTCCAGAAGCTCTCAACTAGCATGTGAACCATCTCCTCAACAATTTAAATTTCTTACCTTGGAAACCACACCCACTTGTGTGTTCGTGTGTTGATCTCCTGAGGGCAGATGCGGAAACTCGTCTGATGAACAGGACGAAGCTTTCTTGAGCCTGTCAGGACGATACCGGCGAGGGTCTGCAGGGGGCGACATCCACCACGTTATCTCCATATGCACACTTTAGAAGTCAAACCTGGTTCCAGCTCAACTCACATCTGGAATTCAAGATGGTGTCTTTGGCCTGCAACACGCAACGGGAGAAGAACTTTTGTTTACGCTCGACTCGCAAGCGCCAAAGTGAAGGCGGTGCTGACCTTCTGCGGGATGATGGCGTGGTGGTTTTCCAGAATGATGCGTTTGATATGCTGGGCCCACATCATCTTCTCGTCCACAGACTTGGCCTAAGAAAAAGGTTGAGAGGTGGTCGGTGGGTCATGTGATGGGATGAAACCCGCTAACGGCGCCGGCTGACCTGCAAGGTGAGCGGTTGCTTGGGTTGTTTGTAGTGAGTCACGCTGAAGCTCAAACTGTCTTTGGTGCTCTCGATCAGCATCAACGTGGCGCACTGACGCGACAACAACAAGGCAGCTCGTTTCCATGGCGGCTAATTAAGGGGCGGGGCTTCGCGAGCCAGACGGCGTCTCACCGAGATGTGCGACTTGTAGACAAAGTGCTCGCCGCGCCGTTTGGTGATGAGCAGCACGCGCTCCAACAGGTAGACCGTGCGCTCGGTTTTGGCCCGGAGGACCTTGAAGGTTCCCTCCAGGACCAGCTCGCCGTACGTGGTCAGGTCCGGGCCTTTCCAGTTCAGCAGGAGCGACTGCACCTCCTGCAAAAAAAGCACGAGCGTCACGCCGGCCGGGACAAAGTGACCCCCCCGTGGGAACCTGACCTGCAGTCTGACGGCGTGCTCGTGTTTGCGCTTCATGTCGTTGATGTACCAGGCCACGCCCGTCATGGTGATGATGGCCTCCTCCACCACCTCGTAGCCTTCCTCTTCGGGGTCAAAGTGCTTGGCGATTTCCTGAAAAAAAAAAATCTTGAGGTTCAAAGGTTCAAAATCTCCCCTTCATCAGCATTCGGCGTGTGTGAGTGTCATCACCTGAAGCAGCAGGTGGTACTTGAGGATCCTCTGAACGGGTTTGAGCAGGTAGGAACCCAGAGGCAGCGGCCGCTTCAAGGCGGCCTGGCGGTCGCAGAAGAAGACGGCCAGACTTTTGTCCTGCATGCAGTCGGTCAGCGCCGCCACCGAGCTGCAACGAGCCGATGGACGGGTCAGAGCCGGCCGGGGCAAAGGTGAACGTGGGCCCGGACGCAGGTCTTACTTTGGGTAGTTGGTGCAGTACTGAGAGTAGATGTCGAAGGAGTCGCTCTGAAAGTAAATCCACCACATGCTCGTCATGGAGGCGAAAGAAAACATGCCAGTGCCGCCTCACCTTCATCACAAAGCACCGGGCCAGCGCCACGGCGTCACGCTGGCACAGGTCCAGATCCTGAAGCAGCTCGCTGACAGACAAACGCAACCAGAAAGGCGTCATCAACCGACAAATGCTGCGAGTCGGCCAACATTTGTTCGTTCCTCACCTGTTGAACTCGTAAATGTCCTCGATGTTCCCGAAGAGGAAGCCGACCTGCTCCGGGCGGATGCTCAGGTCCGCCTGGTCGATGATGTGCGCCAGGTAGTCCTGGTGGGACGGAACATTGTGGGGAACTGCTTGCAAACTTCATGGCCTTCAAAAATCCAATCTCACCTCCACGATCATCCGCAGATCGCTCACGTACGTCCTCTCGGTCTCGATGATCTCGTAGACCACGCGGTCCAGGTATGTCAGCGCCATGATGCGTTGATTGCTGCCACCGCCCCTCCACACCACTGAGGGGCGCTGTTGCGCGCGTCCTCTGCAGAAAGTAGCTTTGCGTGAGGTAAGCCACTTAGTGGTTTCCATGGCGACTGAGTCTGCTCATGTCCCATCCAAGATGTTCTCCCTCCCACAAACAGCCAATCAGCAGAAGTGCAACAATCAAAAATGCTTGATAAACAGCCACTTCAGCCCAGTGAGCCAGGATTTGCGCCCGAAAGCTTCAACCAGCATCTTTCAATCTTTAGACATGACGCAGCTGCGTGAACGGCACGCCGTGGACACGCACACACACACGTCACACACGCAACACGTCAAGAGCGAAGGACTTATGGAGCGGTACGGCAACATTTGTTGCTTTTCTTACCTTCAGGGCGGTCGGAGAGGCCAACGGAAAGCAGATGCAAGACTAAGTGGCAGCCTGTGGCTGATCCAATTAAATCGTGGCGAGTCTCGAAACGCCGCCTGCCGGACGAGCGCTTCCCGGCAAATCTGCTTTGCCCTGCCGTTTGCCAGGGCAGTCCAAGCAGCAAATTACCCGCAAAGCTTCTTTTGTTGTGCTACATTTGAAACTCACCTTCAAGAATGGACGCAAGTCCGTGTCAGCACATCACAGCGTCATCAGCAGAGACTGGAAGAGTGACAGAGAGTGACACTAGCTTCCATTGTGTATTGTCACGAATGCCAGCGGCCGCCTTCGCCGCCCCACAACAACAATAACAACACCGAAACATTTATCACACAATGTTAATAGTGACACAAGTTCAAGAGCAACATTAGCGAAGGTCACTTCAGAACACAACTTCACCATCAACAGCAACACAACTCACCTTGCAGCATGCGGGTGTCAGCAGATGACTTCTGGCGTCCTTCAGGTCACACACCTGCACACACAGGTACGACAGTGATTTTGAGCAAAACGTGGGTACAAAAGTCTAGAAATGTTTTGGCCACGCCCACCGGTCAGTGAGATCCGGTTGCCATGTTAACAGAACGTGTTACCATGGAAACAGCGACGGTGGCACACAGACTTTTATCTCGTCATCAAGTCAACTCAGGAAACCAGTTTGGTGACGTCATTAGAAATCAAGATAAGGAGATTTTCACTGTTAGACATGTTTCAAAGTTATTTCTTCTTGAGTGTGCAGACACACTTTTTGGAAACTTTTGAGTGACAACTTCTAGCTTGAAGCTTTGTTCAACTTTTGTTGACACAAAGCAACAAGAGTTCCAACACTTCCTGACTTCCGTGTTGACTGACAGCAGTCACCGACGATTTTCTTTTGTCATATTGTTGCTTTAAATCAATTAGAAGACAAAGTGTGTGTTTGGAACTCACCTTGACGGAGGTCCCAAAAGAAGAAAGTCCAAATCGTCAAAGTCGCCCTGCTTAGATTTGGTCACGTCGAAGGACAGACTTCAAGCGCCACCGCCCGTTCACGGGCGCATGCGCACATTTCAAAAGTTCTGAAGATTGTTTAAAATGCACTCAACACGCTCGCCACTAGAGGGCGACACAACCTTACAATACAATCTGGTTTGACCTTATAAATGGTGAGTTCTTGTGACTTAAGAATAACAACAAACAATAGTGTGAAACTTAAAAGAGCACAATTTTTATTTGAATCCTCTTCATTGCACTTGTGCCACCAGATATATCAAACGGCATTTATTTGTGTTAATTTTATTACATTTGAATTAAAACATTTTGTCACTGCTTTAAGCACGGCTTGAGCAGTCTCACTGGCATCCATCAACGATTGAAAATGCGTCGAGCAAAGCAGCTCGCCATGCACAACCTGAATGAAAGCTTGTCACTGGACAATAGAATGAGAGACACACCCCGGACGCTGAGCGGACCAATCTGGCAAAACTCACTTGGTGCTTTACCTTCCTTTTTGGCCTGGTCACTGACTCCTCCCCCCGCCTCGAGCTCATCAACCGAAGGGTGTCAGGATGTCAAATTTTGTCCGTATTGGCCAGCTGTTGTCGAGGGGTTTCCAAAGGTTCGGTGGTGCTGTTATACACGAGCGTGTCCTGCTCCGACGCCCGCACCTGTCGGGCGACTACGGCCTCCGTGCGGGCAACCGAGCGCTCCTTGCGTTTCTTCAGGAAGCAGTAGCCCAGGACGGCCAGCAACACCAAAATGGCCACCGTCAAGATCACCGCCACCGCCACGGAACCTGCCGGCGCAGTTACGTCAGAACCTGATCCTGTCCCCCTCGGGGTCAAGATGGTCCAACTTACCCGAGCCGCTTTCTTCCTTTTCCTCGTCCGGGTCCTCAAAGCGTTCAAACATCCCTTTGGCAAACACGTCGTGCTCTACGAAGGAAGGTGATATCAGCATCGTGTGGGTGCGTGTGTGCTCGGACGTGCATACCTGTGACGCCGTGGCATGATGCGTCGCATTGAGTCTCCTCGGCAAAGTTGTTTTCGTTTCCATGGCAACCGCCGTAAGTGAAGCGCTGGCACTGGGTGCTGAGCGGGTCGTAATACCAGCGCGTGAGGCTGGCGCGGCACGGGCCCGTTTGGGGGGGCTCTGTGCAGCGTGCTGGGGGCGGGGCCATGTAGCTTTTTTAGCTGCATGCTAACACTTACAAACACACACGCATCGGTCTCACCTTTCCTCTGGTTGATGTCGATCTCCAGAAGACGAGAGAACGTCTCGTTGACTAAAGAAGAAGAGCAGGACCACCCGGGTCAGTGCGTGCATATATCTAGATGAGTGTGTGCGCGTTACTTTTGCCGCATTGCTTCTCGTCGGCGGAGTTGCTGCATTGAGTGACCCCGTCACACTCCAAACTGGTGTCCAGGCAACAGAGGCCGCCGCAACTCAGCTGGTCGGGAAGACACGGAGAACCGCACACCTCTGAACAGACACGCGCACACTCAACATGGCGTCCACGAGATGTGAAGAGGTGCATTGAGACACTGACCACCAGCCGGCAGAGCGATGCGCTGGAGCTCTGATGACGCCGCTGCAGGGATCAAGCACGGCACTTTACTGGATGTGTGCGATTGTGTACGAATGCCAGACTACCTGGCGGTGTGTATAAATGCGTTACCGTCGACTCCGTCGCAGGCCATGACACACTCGTCTTGGGTGAGAAAGTTGTTGAGGTTCCCTTTACATCCTCCGAAGATGAACTGCTGACATTGGCGCTCGGCGGCGTTGTAACGCCAACGAGGAAAGGCGGCGCGACACGGCCCCACTTTGGCCTTCGCCAAGCAGTAACCTCAAACGCAAGACGCGACAACGTCACCACCGGAAAGGTTGTGAAAGTTCACAATCCCAGCGAGCACTCACTGGTGGACAACTCGGGACTCAGGACGAGGACTTGGACGTCGGCGTGGTGGGAGCGCTCGTTGGAGTCGGTGACTGTGAGGCGGAAGTTGTAGAGTCCCGCCTTCAGGTTGGACACTTGCACCTGCTCGGGCAACGCCGTCTTCTGCAACGGGAAGGCACACGATGACGTTCCGGAATCCTTGGCCACCCTATGCCCGCCCCCCCACACAAGGTCACCTCCATGACGACGCCAGGGTCGCCGTTCTGAAGCGTCCAGACGTGGCGTTTGAGGTGGGCGTCACCAATGGCCAAACTCTGGATGCCGTCCAGCGTGACGGTGGCGCCGGGTTGCACCACGACGTCCTGACCCGTGATGGCAATGGGTGGCGCCGGTTCATCTATGGATTTTTGGAGCAAAACTGACAAAGTGAGCAAAACCAGACAAAAGTTGCATCCAAGCATTCCTACCCACCTGTCTCCAGTGGGCCTTGCAGGTATTTCCGAAATTCGAAGTCCCTGATGACACTTCGATACCCGCGCCGGGGGACGAAGCGGCACACGAACTTGTTTCTGGGCGCGCAGTCGAAGAGCGCGCACGTCAGGTTGGCATCCGCTTGGGCGAAGTTGCATCGCGTGAGCGCGCAGCAGACGTCTCGACACTCAGGCATAGAGAGCGCGTGCACGACGGCTAAGAGAACCGCGCCCTCCTTCACGGCGTCCTCTACGTCAACCACAAAGTCCTCGTGGCCGGCTCGGAAAGTGTCCGCGCAGCCCGAGTCCGCATGGCCGCCGTGAGGACGCGCCGCGAAGAAAAAGAGGAGGAAGAAGAAGCGGAAGCGAAACCACGGTGACATGTTCCACTTCCGTCTGAAATGCGAAATTCGAGTGGCAACCGTCATGCCCTTTACCTTTCCGGTTTCTGGCACCTGCTCGCAAACAGGAAGAGAAACCAGACCTTGGCCCCGCCCATCTCTTTGACGTCACCCAGGTGAGTCATTTCCATGGTATACCTGTCAGCTGGTGTTCCATCCCTTCCTTCATGTTGGAACAAGTTTGTTAGCCCTCATTAGGCTGAGATTCATCAAAGGACACTGGACTGGTCGCCAGCCAATATTGTGTGCATATAGACAAACAATGTACACAAGGGACTGGTCGCCAAGCAGTGGATGGATGGTAAAAAAGATATTTAGAAATCAGCATAATAAAAATAAAAATATCAAAAATATGTATGCCACTGCTCATAAAACAAACTCCCCAGTCGGTTGAACTTGCATGTCAAGGTGTAGGTGTCACACGCCCCACCCTCCTCAAGAAAACGCAACACTGACAGCACAATCAACGTTTTATTACCAAAATTAACATGTGTATGCATGCATGTGCATTCAGTGGGTGTAGAACTTGGGCAGCTGGTTTCCCAGGATGACACGTCGTTCCACGCCCTCCTCGGAAATGGTGGCCATCCGGATGACGCCGCCGCTGGAGCCGTCTCGCTCCATGGCCAGCGCCAACGCTGGCGGACAAAAAAACACACGCCTTTAGCATGCTGGGGATCTTCCAAATTGTTCATTTATGGATTTGGGGGGAGCATACCTGTAGCGGTCATCTCCTCACATTGCTCCTTGTTGAGTCCAACCTTGTAGTTGGAGTCCATGAAGCCGTAAATGTACGAGCTACCGCTGCCGCCCACCGACACGGCCTGCCTCACCAGCATCCCGCCGATCGGAACGCAATACACCTGACACGCACACGCATGTCACCAGGAGAAACTCTTCTTCTTTACCATTGGAGCAGTCAGTGTTACCTGTCCGCCCTTCCTGCGGTCCCAACCAGCCACCAGGATGCCGGCGCTCAGATCCTCTCTGTAGCGATAGCAGCTGGCTCGGAACAGGTTGGCGGCCGTCTCCACCAAGGGGGGCTCGTCTAGCTCGATGCTGGGGGCGGGAGCAAGGAGTCGTGACTTCCGGTCAGTCAACGTGAAAGTGCTAGGCTAGTCATCCGACCGCTCGATGCTACATGGGAAGCAGCAGCGTTACCGACCTGTGGAAACCCAGCTGGTAGGTGACCATATCAGCGATGGCCTGAGTGTCTGCGGCTGATCCAGATCTATAACACAAAGACACACATCAAGAGAAAGGAAAAAAAAACTAGGAGGAGGGGCGGAGCTTTGAAGAGGAAGCAGCGTGAGCCAACCTGCAGCAGAAGATGCGGTCGTGGATGGGCGTCAGTTTGTCCGTCACTCTGTTGGCGATGTACGCTCTGACAAATGACACAGATGGACACAGTTGACAATTTGTCGAGAGCGAGCGCATGCACACCAAACAAAAAAACAAGATAGTCACCCGGTGGTGGTACGGGAGTCGGCGCCGATGACCACTCCGCCGTCAAACTCCACCGCCATGATGGTGGTCTGTCACACAAAAGCAAATGACAATATACTCAGAACACAAAAGTTTATTTTAAAAAAATGACCACAAATAGAAAATGTACAGAAGCACCAAGTTTGTGCATGCCAAACAAGGAACATATATATATATAACACTATATTATTCTGCTGTTTAAACACCAAACACTAGTAACCCCCGCCTGAAAGAGGGTGTATGTATCCCCTAAACGCAAATAAGATTAATATACCTGCCATATGGTAATAATTTAATAGGTTGAAGTGAAGAAGCTTAAGAAAATCTATAGAAAGGAGTTTTCCTGTTCGTTCCACTCTGCTTGTAGCATTGTTAGCTACTCCACATTTGCTGTCTCATCCAGCCGTTGTACGGAATTAAAGTATCCTCCACAAGCATGGGATAAGCTTAGGATTCATTCGGTAGCCATGAGAGATACCGACCCCGGTGCTGACTTCCTTGTCGGTCCAGTCTGGAACATGTTGAGTTTGTGAGGAAAGATTTTGCTCAAAGCGCCTCATAGCTGTCGACATCGCCGCCATCTTGCTCCTACTCGTTTCAGTTTCCGTTTCAATGGTGCGGTCTTGTCGCGCCGGAAATGACGTCATTTTCATGCAGCGTCACGCTTCGAAGGACGCTGCCTATGAATTTGTACGGAGCCTGTCTAAATTCACCACGGCTTATGCGGTCTAGGAAGGCGGAGCTTCCGGGGCTGCGAGGATCTAGCCTTCGAAGTAGCCAGGGAGGACGCAGCCCGCGAATTTGGACACAGCTAAAAGTGACAATTTCATAAACTTGGGGAGCAGTCGAAAATAATGGCAAACCTATAATTGGTAAAGAGGGACATGATGTCATGGCGGCAGCTGGAGCTTCACCCCAGGATCATCAGCGCCCTCCACAAAGGTGAGCACATTTTTCGATGAAGTTATCTTTGAGAATTCGTGCGTCAGGTTTCCTACATTAAAAGATGAATCGCTTTACATGACACAAGTTTTGGCTCCAACGGCACCAACTTCATGTTATCATGTGAAATTTTAAAACAAGTGGTCATGTTACGTAACAATGGATGGATTTTCAAAATAGTTGTCGATTCATTTGAAATTCAATTAGTTATGGATTGGACGTCTAGCAACCAGTCCTACTTTGTAGCTAGTGTGGTAGGACTCTACCCAACTGACTTGTTGGTTCTGCTGCTTCCCTTCCAGCTGGCGTCCGATCTGTCAGAGACGCGCTGTGCATGTCAGGTCCAGACCTGCAGAGACTCACCTCCCTGTCGGCCTCAGATGTCCGGCGGCTACTAACAGCCGCCGCTCTGCTCTGCAGGCCCCGCCGCCCGCTACCAGGTGACATCCGGCCTCGTCCCCAACTCGACTCGCTGACCCACCCGAGCGTTTGCATGCGCAGTTCTCGTGGCGGACGAGTCCGGGCACAGACTGAGCCTGGGCTGCCCCGTGTTGGACGGGCTGCTGAGAGGCGGCCTTCCCGTAGGGGCCATCACTGAGCTATCTGGACAGAGTGGCGTCGGGAAGACCCAGCTGGCTCTGCAGCTCTGTCTCTCAGTGCAGTACCCGGTCTGTCATGGCGGGCTGGACTCGGGTCAGTTGCGTTCAGAGGCGACAATTTGACCTCAATCGGGCCGGAGCAGAATATTTGGTGTAGAAAATAACTACTGTTCCAAATGTGCGTGCTTGTAGGAGCTGTGTTTGTGTGCACAGAAGACGTTTTCCCCAGCAGACGTCTGCAGCAGCTGATCCGAGAACAACCGCATCTTCGTACTGACGTCCCCCCGGACGTGACCAGCAGCCTTCGCTTCGGCGATCGAGTTTACATCGAGCATGCTGCCGATTTGGTGGGTGTCCCCCTTGTCTTATCCTGATTGGTGGAACGCTGCCACGTGATGATGTGCCCCACTTTTGTTTGTCTGTCTTCAGGCGTCGCTGCAATCGTGCCTGAAGCGTCGCGTCCGGCTTCTGCTGGCTCGCCGCCTGGTCCGCTTTGTGGTTGTGGATTCGGTGGCGTCGCTCTTCAGGTCCGAGTTCGGGCTCGCCGATTGGCCGGAGAGAAACAAACAGCTGCTGATGCTCTCGTCCATGCTGCGCCACCTTTGCCACCAGTTTGATTCTGCTGTGCTCTGCATCAACCAGGTAACGTCCACACGCACACATGCGCACGTTCTTGGCATTAACGGCAAACAAACGTGCCTTGCAGGTGACCGACATCTTCAACAACTCAGAAGAATTTATGGGGTGAAGTCACATTTTGTAGCATACAAGCTAGCTACCGACGTGGATGTCTTTCAGGTGCACTCATCCATTTGCTTGTTTCCGTCAGTCCTTCTTCCTCGAGCGTGTGCCCGGCCTTGGGCTTGGCGTGGGCCAACCAGGTGATGGTTCGATTGATGATGCGGCGTCTTCAGGGCACGGTGACCAAGGGCGAGCAGGGCAGCGCCCTCCGCAGGTTGGATGTGGTGTTCGCACCTCACCTGGCCCGAGCCGGGCGGGACGCCGCAGTGTGGAGGGAGGGCGTCCGAGGACTGGAGGCCGCCGACGAGACGCACAGCTGATGTTTGCCATCTTTATATATCACAAATACAATTGAGCTGTACTTTTATCAAGAGTTGACGTCTCAGTTGCTGATTACTGACTGGACGTTTGCAAATACTAAAGGAAGTAGTGATGCTCATTTCTAACTTTTGCTCCTTTTTCTTCTTTGTCTAGTTTTGTCCTTTATTGGTGGAGCAACTGCCTTAATCAACAGTAGTAGTAGAACAATAGCTCCCTCTAGTGTTAAAATTTAAAAAGTATCGTTTAAGTCTGTCTTACAATTGAGAGGTTCCGCTGGGCGCTTATTTTGAAGGGCCCGCAGGAAGACGTGGCTATTTCTGGTGAGCGCTCACTTGACAATGATACGCAGTTTTTGAGGGACAAACAACCGGACGGACAATCAACTGGACAGCTTCACAGTGGGCGTGGGCCGTTTATTGCTACAAGATCAAGAAGCAGAAGAACCTTCTCCAAGGTGTGTTGCTCGTTTCGTTAGTGACTTCCGGTAGCTATGTTATCGGATAACGGTCAATCGATGGCATCATCCGTTCGATTCTATGTGCACGATGATTATACATTGGGAGCAAAAGGTCAAGATGAATCCACTGCAATGACGTCATTAAGAATAAACAAACACCGAGATGGAAGCCTGCTCAGTACAGAGCTGCCAATATGCGGAGTAAAAATATTTTTGACTGGCTAGTACGTTCCAACGTACTCGTTGCTTAATGTTTGTTTGTTTGTTTGTTTGTTTATTTAGGCAGCACGATGTCGTCTGTTCCTCTGACCGCATTGGCGGTTCTTGTCCTGGCGGTTCCGCTCAACTGTCAAGCCGCCACCGACGGAGCGGTTCGGGACGTGATGGACAGGAACTTTGTCTTTTCAACGCGTTTGTACCAGGCGCTGGCGAGCCGCACCGACGACAACGTTTTGGTGTCGACGTTGTCGGTGTGGCGCGGCCTGGCGGCGCTGCTCGGCGGTACCGGCGGTACAACGCAAGAGCAGCTGCTGGCGGCGCTCGGACTCACCGGATTGGACCCTCAAAACATTCCAGGTTGTTGTCCACATTCAGACTCGCAGGGGGTGCCCGCCATGTTTATCTGTCCCCTCCCTCGTCCTCAGATGTGCTGTCGACGTTGACGAGCGGCCTCTACCTGAAGCAGGGCGTGGCCGTGTTCGCCGACCCCAGCGCGCAGGCGTCCCCGTCGTTCACCGACTTTCTGCAAAGCAACTACAGCGGCGAGGTGAAGAGCGTGGCCTTTGACCCGCCGCGGGACGCTGCCGACGCCATCAACGTGTGGGTCCGCCAGCAGATCGGTGATGAGGTTCAGGACGCAGTTGCCGATGTAGACCCCCAGGCAAAGTTGCTCCTCGCCACCGCCGCCTCCTACCAAGGTCAGAAAAATGAACGCTTGTTTTCCAAAATAGATGTTTGCAAATGTTTCATTTGGATCATCGGAAAACATTTCAAAAGTCGACATGCTCACTTCTCCCCCACGCAGCCCAATTCAGCCAAGCGTTCAACGCCAGCGTCACTCAGGAGGAACGCTTCTACGTGGACAACTACCACGTGGTGATGGTCCCCATGATGTTCCGGGCCGACAAATACTACCTGGCGTACGACCGCTCGCTCAAAGCCGGCGTGCTCAAGCTGCCCATGACGGACGGGACGGCCGCCTTGGTGGTGCTGCCCGACCAAGACGTGGACATCGGCTCGGTGGAGGAGGCAGTCACCGAGGAGAAGATCCGGGCCTGGATCCGGCAGCTCAAGAAGACGTGAGTTATCTTCACTCACAGCTGCTCAAAGTGCTGCCACTAATGTCTTCTTCACGTTCGCCCGACAGGAAGCTGGAGGTGCAGTTACCACGCTTCTTCTTGGATCGATCCTACTCTCTGAAGGACGTCCTGGGCTCTCTGGACATGGTCCAAATCTTCCAGGATGACGCCGACCTCAGCAAGCTGGGGGCCGCTCCGGGCCTCAAATTGTCCCAGGTGAGGATGCCATCCCGTCTGGGTCCTAACGTGGCAGACTCCTAATGCCCGCCGTCCGCAGGTTCTTCACAAAGCCGTCGCCACGATAGATGAGGGCAGCCAAGGAGCCACCTTAGGAGGCGGAGCCAGCGTCTTCTCCACTCCTCCCCCTCGACTGACCATCAACCGACCGTTCCTCTTTTTGGTCTACCATCAGAGCAGCGGCGGCCTGCTCCTGATGGGGCGAGTGCGCGACCCCACCAAGAAATAAAGTCCATCTTCCGGGTCGTCCGCAAAGGTTGAATGGAGGCAACTGGACTCCCAAGTTAACGTAGCGTCGATGTCTTTCGAAGACAACGTTGCGCGTCATGGGCGAGACCCCAGCGCTTGCCACGACATGAAAGCAGGAGAGACCCTGGCCCTGAAAACGTCGGGGGGGGGCATCCTCCCTGGGGGCAGGTGGTGGATGCGGCGAAAAGAGCAAAGAGGGAGACTCAGCGCCTTCAAATTTCAAAGTGGCCGAAACGTCAACAAACGACTAGTTGCCTCCGTTCAAGCTTTGCGACTCGACATCCTTTGCGCCGCTCTGTTATTTAGCCAGTGCAGTAGCCAAAGTGTCCAGAGGGGCGGCGCTGTCTGCATGCTTTGCACCTTTCACGCTATGCCCGATTGTTTCATGTTGTCAGTATAAATACATACTATTCGTTTGTATTAAACAATTCCTGTGTTTTTTATTTTTTTTTATTCAGTATATTTATTCAATTCTCACACACCCGATCAAATTTTTGTATTTAAGCCAGTGGTTCTTAACCTGGGTTCGATCGAACCCTAGGGGTTCGGCAGAGCTGGTATGTCATTGCCCCGCCCCCGCACTTTCCCCGATTGCATTTGTTTATTTCTTCATTGAAGGGCTGCATGGAAATACAATTCACTCGTATACCTTTAGTTGCTTTTAATGACCACCCAAAAGAAATCCGAAATTTCTGTTCCACAGTGGTTGAATGGAATAATATTGGTCTGGAGTACAGGAGAGGGGGGTTCGAGTCCCGCTCCGTGTAACATTTAGAAATTTTACGGAATAATGTGCAAGACTCGAGAGAATCCGAGGCAAAGAGCCCTGCTTTGTAATATATTATGTGCATGTACTTACACAAAGCCATGTGTTAGATTCGAACTCGGTTCTCCTGAACTCAAGGCAAAAGCTTTAACCACAAGACCACCACTGAAGCGTCGAACGAACCAGCAATTTTCTGTATTTGTAGATCAGTCGACCTATTCACGTTAAATACATAAATATTTTTGGAAATTTTCACGGCAATTTGGCCGAATGGTATAACACTTGGCCTGGCACTCGGTCGACCAGGGTTCGAGACCCGCAATGTCCAACATTTTCAAATTAAAGAGAGCGATGGCCAAGATTCGAACCCGAATCGCCGGAACTAAAGGTAAGAGCTTGAACCACCAGACCATCTGTGTATCTTACAACAGCGTGGCAATTGTTCTGTATTTGTAGATCAGTCGTGCCATAGACGTTAAATACATGAATAAAATCCGAAAATTTCATGGCAATGTGGCCGAATGGTATAACACTTGGCTTGGTACTCAGTCGACCAGGGTTCGAGACCCGCTGTGTCCAACGTTTTCAAATTAAAGCGAGCGATGGCCAAGATTCGAACCCGAGTCTCCTGAACTCAAGGCAAAACCTTTATCCATTCGGCCACCTCAGACACAACTTTGTTTCCTCGCTTCTTTGTACTTAGGTGTCACCTTAGACCTTTTACGTCACTGTTTGGATACTCATACTATGAATACGAACAAACCTGCTGACATTTCCAAGCAAGCTCTGGTTGAATGGTTAACGCCATTGCCTCCGATGCAATAGAACCGTGATTCGAGACCCGACCCTTCCCAAGTGTTGCACTTTGCCATTTTCCCTTGCTTTTATTTTTTTCCCCCGTTTGCTTGTTAATGACGTCATCACAAATTGCCTATATAAGACGTCACAAACGCGACAATCGTTCTCTTGCTCATTTCTGACAGCGTCGCGTCGTGCTACTCCACCGGCTGCGCAGCGCGCTTTTACACAACATGCTGCGTTTCAAAGGTAAGTCTTCACTATTCCTTAACCTTTTAAAACTAACTGCTTTTGCTCTCTTTCAGCGTCAACTTGCACTTTGGACGTGCTTACACCTTGCTACCATGCAAGCTAAAAAGCGAGCGTTGGCAGAAAACATCTCCGACCTTCAATTGCATCAAACGCAGTTTTACTGCCCAAGGTGAGACAAAACGTTTGCAGAAATTCACTACAGAATCTAATCAAATTGTCTAATCTGTCTACAGGTGCGACTCTTCCAAACGAGCCAGCCTCAAGTAACCTACTTTCTGTTCGATTAATGTGGATTTAACCAACTGCATCTAACTGTCCATTTCTGTCCCCAGGTCTGCATCTGCGACAAAAGACCAGATTGACAGCAAAAAGGCAAAAACCCCGTTTTTATTTGAAGGACAATTGACTAAAGTACTTAACTTTTTTTTTTTTTGTCTGCAGGTCTCAAAATGGCCGGCCGGCTTGCAGTCCTGAGAGCCCCGACCGACTTCATGAGACGTTTGCAAGTCTGCTCTTGCTATCAAACAAGCTAAAAATGTAACACTCTGTGGGTTACAACGTTACCTTGTCTTTCAGGCCAATGAACTGCGGTTGGAGAGACGTTCAGCAGAGCTGTTCCTGCCTGCGTTCTTCATTGGTGAAACACATGTACACTCATACCTGAACAATTGTTTGACCAATTGACTTCAGCGTGTGCATTCTCTTCCCGTTTCGTCCACCAGGTGGAGCCAAAGGACCTGGTACCAGTCCGTTGCATGGATTGAAGTCAAAGCGCCAGGTTTGAAACGATTGCAATGACAAATTTGACAAATCAAAGTGCTTGACCAGTTTGTTGTTTCAGGTGGTGCTGGTCCAGGCAGTCAGGAAACAAGGAGTCATGATCTTCCAGTCCTGGCAGGTGACTAAACTTTGCAAATGTAGCATGGTAAGAACACTAACCTGCTTTTTCTTTGTCTCAATGCAGTGCAGCTTCCAGTAAGAGTGCCGCAACGACCCTCCCTCCACCTGCTGGGCCAAGAAATTCTCCAGAAGGTTTCAAGGCTGTTTCCATTTTCAGTGTTGCAAATCAACTTGCTTGACTGTTTCCGCGTTTGTGTGCAGGTGTCAGTCCAGGAGAGGATCTGCAACATTTCAAGAGCTTGGCCTGATATTTCTCATCTAATAAAGGTCTTCAGCAAAGGTTCCTGTCTACAGTTAAAAATAAAAATGATAACCCTAAATGGAGTCAATGTTCCTTTTCTTTCCAGGCAGGAGTGGCAAATCCTGGTCCAGAAAGTGAAAAACCTGCCAGTTTACCTCCATTCACCTGCCAGTGGCGTAGAAGCACCTGTGGCTCAAGACAAACTGTAGCAGGCGAGTCACTTTCTGGACTTGGATTTTCCCCCTGTGGTTGTTGCAGGTGAAATGAGCCATTCCTGGTATGCTACTTGCTAAAAGCTTCAAGTCGACATCTTTTTGGCGGGACTGCCTAGAGAGCCCTCTGCTGGTAAGAGAAGGAAAGTACATTTCATTTCAGCCACCATGTTCCAAAATTGGCATGATTGTTCTTTTTGTGTCCAGGGTGGTGCACGATCAAGTACCTGCTTGCAGCGGTGGCCAAGGATCAGAGCACAGCAGCATGCTGGCAACACATATGTTTTTGTTGCGTCCTTGCCTCCAAGTCAACCTGAGAAGTGGACAATATTTGCACTTAAGGTAATAGGTTCATTACTGCACAGTCCCCATGACAACTTGGTTCCAATTTTTTTTTTTTTTTTTTCCTGACAGGTCGCAAGGAACAAGAGCAGCCTTCTGGTCATGCAGCTCTCAATACTTGATGCCATGAACAACAAATCTTTCCCACTGGTAAGTTTCATGCTAAACTTTTTCCTGCACTAAACGTTGACTTTACTTTAGGCTTACAAGTTTCTTTTTGTCTTACCTCCAGGCGCAGACTCCTCGTCCAACAGGCCGACCACTTCACCACTCGTCCCACCGGCCGACCACTTCACCACTCGTCCCACCGGCCGACCACTTCACCACTCGTCCCACCGGCCGACCACTTCACCACTCGTCCCACTGGCCGACCACTTCACCACTCGTCCCACTGGCCGACCACTTCACCACTTGGCACCTTCTGTTTTATGATTGAATGTTTACTCTGCAAAAGAAATAAAGTTTGATTACAAAGAACACTTAAACTCTTAACTCTTCATTCTCAACTTTAAAAAACCCCAAAAAAAACTAAATTTATTTCAGATTTTTTTTCCTGATTTTCTTTTTTTTTTTTTTTTTTTTTTTCCCCCTGAATTTTTTCCAGAAATTTTTTTTCTGAATTTTTCCCCCATATTTTTTTGAAATGAGGCGGGTCAAAGCCGGAATACTGCTTCATGATTCGCTGAGGGCTCAGAAAGTGGGTGGGGCAATGAGAATTAAGGTCAGCAATTGGTTGAAAAGTGGGCGTGGTTATGCAAATGAGATGGCATGTGATTGGTGGAGTATAAAGTAGGCGTGGTCTCATTAATTTGAAGCAATCTGATTGGTCAGAGTGGCAAATACTGCTTTCTGATTGGCTGTTGGAAAAGTGGGCGTGGTTATGCAAATATATGCAAATTTATGCTGCGCTGTGATTGGTCGGACTGAATTTGGGTAGAAGTAGGAGGCGGGGAAAGTGACACTTAGGTTTTTTAAGGCAGTTTTCAGTCTTGAGGTGAGCGTTGACCTTGTGTCACTGCCATGGACATGGGTTTTTGACTGTTACTCGCCATCTCACATGACTCAAAGTGACAGGAGTCATGTGAAATGGAGAGTAACAGTCAAAAACCCATGTCCATGGCAGTGACACAAGGACAACGCTCACCTCAAGACTGAAGACTGCCTTTGAAAACCTAAGTGCCACTGCAGCAACCACCAAGCATGAACATTTTCCAATGAGTGAACCAAATTTGCTCATAAGACTTGCATTCCAGTTGATTGATTTATATGACAGAAAAGCAGTTTGACAACATTTGAGCAGTCAATGTTTGTGTGAGACTAATATAGTTGCACTCAAACATTGGCATTGACAGGACTTGCATGGAAGCAGCTTAAGTATTTGATGAGCTCAGGTGAGATGTCACTTAGTGCCACTAGGGTGAAGGTGAGCACATTGAAACAGCTGACATCTCTCACCGAGACAAAAATTAAGTGCCAGCAACTGCATAACATCATCACACACTTTTGGATGTGTTTTTCAATGACACTGATGCAAACCAAATTAGTTGACTACAAATCAAATATATATGTCTGACTAACCTGGTTTGCATAAATGTCATTAAAAACACATCTAGAGGTGTTTGATGTTTAAGTTGTGCAGTAGCACAGTGGCACTTAGTTTTTGGCCCAGTGAGCAATGTCAGACGTTTGCATGTGCTCACCTTCCCCCTGGTGGCAGGCACTGTGTGCCATTAGAAGTGACATGCAATGAGTACCTCAACCAAGGTTTCAAAGTCCTCAAAATAAAAAGACTCGTTTTAGGTGCCAAATGTTCTTTTTATTAAACTATTTCCTTGGCAGCTTTAATGATACACTCTCCTAATTTTAACACTTTATTTAACATCGAATATCACAAACTATGAAATGACCGAAACAGCAAGAGAATACTCAACTATAGAGCATTGGCGCCCTCTGCGGGAAACATGTTGTACTGCACCCACCCCACACAATACCATGTCTTGACCACAACTTCTGAAACTAATGGCCGGCCCATCTGCTGTTACCCACTACCTAATTCACGTGGAAACCGTCAAATAACTCAAAGCACGCATTAAATTATCTTTACAAAATAATATTACGTCTCATTTGACTTGTTGATGATCTTCTCTAGTCACCGAAGGAATAATACTCCCTATAAAAAAGAAGGAAACACAACATGCAGTACCTTTCGAAAATATGTTGGCGTCTAGATGTTCTGATAGACGACCAGCAACCGACGTTGAGCCTCAACTCTTGGAGTTTGGACATCAGCTTTTGCGTGGAAAACATACAAAACAACATGGAGGTCAAACGCCTTTTCCTCATTAACGTTTGATCGACAGCTGAGTGGGACTTGTGGGCGGGCACGCTGACAAGCCACCTTTGTTGATATTGTTCGACGATAGCTAGCAAGCAACAAACAAACTCGAGGAGCCCGTGCCAAACAAGGAATTTGACTTGGATACATCACAGCCTCTGTTCAACATTTAAGTGACTAACAACACTCAGGATATGTGTGAAAAATGACAAATATTCTCAAACATCCACTGATTTTAAACTTCCAAAAAAACTGCCCGTTTATGGGCCAAATGTTCTTTTTGTTAAACAATTTCCTTGACAGCTTTAATGATACACTCTCTTATTTTTAACACTTTACTTAACATCGAATATCACAAACTATGAAAGGACCGAAACAGTGACAGAATACTCAACTATAGAGCATTAGCGCCCTCTGCGGGAAACATGTTGTACTGCACCCACCCCACATAATGTCTTTTGACCACAACTTCTGAAACGAATGGCCCATCTGCTGTTACCCACTACCTAATTCACCTGGAAACTGTCAAATAGCTCAAAGCACGCATTAAATTATCTTTACAAAATAATATTACGTCTCATTTGACTTGTTGATGATTTTCTCTAGTCACCGAAGGGATAATACTCCATATACACAACATGCAGTACCTTTCGAAAATATGTTGGCGTCTAGATCAGTGGTTCTTCATCTGGGTCCGATCGAACCCGGGCGGTTCGGTGAGTCGGCTTCAGGGGTTCGGGAGAGCTGGTATGTCATTGCCCCGCCCCCCGCCCCGCCCCCAAAAAGGTTAAGAACCACTGATTTAAGCATTCACATGCAATTTCTGCAGAAATTGTACAATTTCTAGTTTTTCAAATGAATCATTTTAAAATAAAAAATCATTTTAAATAAATAATTTAAATAATATTTTTAAAATAATGCCTTATTTTTTATGGTCATTAAAAAAAGCCTTACAATCATTTAATTATTTTAAATGATTAATTATTAGAAAGCCTGACCCCAGATCCCGAACCGACATTTGCTTGCTGTTGTCATGCTAAATGTAGGGCACCAAAATGTGCTTCAAGTGGCCATACGGGTCACGTGGTGAAAGACGAGAGGCGGCCGCTAAAAAAAGAAAGACGCCGCTTGCAGACGACACACGACTGGGAAACGGCAAAGTTGGGTAAGAACTTTTCTTCCCTTCATTTTGTTTACGCTTGGTCAAACATGACAGCTGCTTCCAACAACACTACGTTGCTCTTGTCTCTCACGTGCGAGTTGAGAAGGTCAAAACATGTCCCGCCGTCTCACCTTGACTCAGCGGCGTCATGGCGGCGGAACTGGACGATTATTCGGCGTTCGGCGAACTGAACGACGAAGAGCTGCTGCAGCTCGCCATCCAGCGCAGCCTGGAAGACAAGCTAGCAGGCCAGCCCGAGCAAAAGGTCAACAAAGTTCAACCGCTTGTAACCGAGCAGCAAGGCCCCGCCCACTACAGCTCGCCAAACCCGCCCTGCCAAAAGATGCCTGACATGTACGTATTGGCTTCCTGGACTAATGATCGCATAACCCAGAATGATGAATTCAAACAAAATTCATCTTTTTCTTTCATCCATTGCAAAAAGAGTGTTTTGAGTTGGCCAACAAAATATGCTCTTATCTCAAGGCACCAGCTTAGCCCCGCCTTTTCTTTGTCAAGCAAATTTGCAGGAATCTGACCACGTAGAGCGCATGACGGCTTACGTGCGGCTGAATGGCTCCCGCCCGCCCGGTTTTGGTCCAATAGTCTGGCACCGAGACCTCCTTGCTCTGATTGGCTCCCGTCTGGCTTGCAGAAAAACCTTTGAGGGCACCGTCAGCCATTTCACCACCGGCGCCGGGAAGAGGATGTTGGCTTTTCGCCAATGGGACGGCACTTTGCTCCACGTGGCGCCAGAACTTCAGGAGTACGTTTGCTCCTGTACCCTAACTCCATATCCGACCCATAACTCTGCACACTAAGCGCTTAGTCCCACACGTAACTTCCAGTCTCTTTCTGCTCCCGCATCCTAACCACTTAAGCACTAATCAGGTCAGATGGGGTCAGAGGTCACGCTTCATCTGTGTCGTTCAGGGAGGAGGAGCCTCTGTTTCAAGCGATCCGCGCCGGCGACGTGAGGCGCCTGAAAGATCTGATAGCATCTTCCGGAACCAACTTGATGCTGCCGAGTAAGCCCGGCTGGCTCGCCATCCATCAGGCGGCGTCTTCCAACCAGGAGGCGTGTCTCAGGGTCCTCCTGTCGGGTAACTGCAAACGCCACATTTAACAAGCATGTGCCTTCATTTTTGAGTAAAAAAAATCAACTTAGAAGGAGACATGCTAATATGCTAGCCAGCTAACAACTCTTGTTTGTATTTGTGGGCGGCGACCACCTCAGCCCAACCGGGGATGGTCAACAAGCGCACCCAGCGTGGAGAGACGGCGCTGCTGGTGGCGGTGGACAGGGAGCATCTGCCATGCGCTCAACTTCTGCTGGAGAACAACGCCGACCCCGACGCGGCCAACCGGGATCACGAGACTCCGCTGTACAAAGGTACAAAGCGCCGTCCGGCCGCGTGCCCATCGTTGATTGTCATCTTCACCCCGCAGCCTGCGAGAGGGACAACCCGGCGCTGGTGGCGCTGTTGCTCAATCACGGTGCCGCCATCAACGCAAAGTGCTACCAGGGCTGGACGGCACTGCACGAGGCCACCTGCCACAACAACGTGGAGATCTGCCAGATGCTCCTGAAGGCCGGAGGCAAACACTGCCCCGTCGATAATTACGGGATGACGCCGTTCTTGATGGCTGCTCAGAGCGGGCAAATGGCTTCCCTTCGCCTCCTGGTCAAGCACGGTAAGTCAGAGCCACTTGTGGCGACATCAGCTTGACCCTCTTTGACCTCAGGGGCAGACATTAATACCCAAGCCGCCGACGGAGCGACGGCGCTTCACGAAGCCGCTAAGAACGGGCACGCCGACGTCGTGGAGTTCCTGCTTTCGCAGAAAGCCGACGCCAACATAGCGGGAAAAGCCGGACTGCTGCCGCTTCACATCGCCGCCCGCAAAGGGAGCGACAAGTAGGCCGTACCCCCCCACGGCCCCCCACGCACGGCCTATGGTTGGGACACGCCTTCCTGTTTTCTTTCCCAGCATCGTGTCCATGTTGATCCCAGCCACAAGCAAGGCGAGAGTCCGGCGCACCGGCATCAGCCCGCTCCACGTGGCCGCCGAGCACAACCGCGACGAAGTCCTGGAGACCCTGATCCAAGCCGGTTTCGACATCAACGCCCAGCTGTGCGAAGAGCGCTCCAGGCTGTACGAGGACCGGCGCAGCACAACGCTCTACTTCGCCGTGGCCAACTACAACGTGGACAACGTCCGCATGCTGCTGAACGCCGGCGCCGACCCCAACCTGGACGTGTTCGGGCCGCTGCTGGTGGCGGCCAGGCAAAGTTGCATGGAGAGCGTCACGCTGCTGGTGGAACACGGCGCGGACATCAACGCCCGCATCGCCACCCACCCCACCACCTTCCCCGCCATCTTCATGTTCTCCATGAAGTACCTCCCCATGTTCAAGTACCTGCTGGACAACGGTGGCGACGCCCTCTCCTGCTTCCACTGCGTCTACGGCAACGGGCCGCACCCGCCGCTCCAAACCGGCAGGTCGCACCCGGGTCACCTGGAAGACCACGAAAGACAGCGGCTGACCGGCGGCGTGACAGCAGGTGTTCAGGTGATCCAGGCAGCTAGCTATTGACAACCTTTTAGCACTTTTCGTCCTAGTCGACATTTTATTCGTATTATCATTAGAGTCGAGCGGTCCAGTAAATATATTTGCGCTTCCTGCCAGTTCTGCGAAATGATCTCGGCGCCCAGCATCAGTCGGTGGGCGGGGCCGATCATCGACGTGCTGCTCGACTACGTGGGTCACGTGACGCTCTGCTCACGACTCATTGAGCACTTGGACAGCTACGACGACTGGAGCGTCATTAAAGACAAAGCTGGTGAGCCACCCAAAAAATAACCTGGCCCGGCCCAATACCGCTTTGCGCGTGCGTGCGTGCGTGCGTTTCAAGATGGGAAAGTCGCAATTAAGTCAAGTTGAAGTTACCTTTTGTGGTTTTGTGCGCAGCGTTACCGCGGCCACTTCTGCAGCTTTGTCGCATCCGGATCGTGCAGCTCGTGGGACGGCGGCGCTTGAAGAACTTGGACCTCCCTGGAAGTTTGATCCGCTTTTTGCAGCACCAGGAAGCTTATGTGGACTTGTGAGTCGGTGCACAGGTTTTCTCTTGGGAGAGCCAAAAGCGTGTCTGCGCTTGACAACAAGATTCCACGTGGAGGATGGACGCGGTGGAGGCGTGTCATCGTTTGCCAGATTGTCATAGCTGTCACGTGACGGCAGCTTGCTTAATGCTAACATAAATAGCATCAAGTGTTGTCTGTCCTTCGAGCAACGACTACTTGACCACCAAGAGTGCAGCAACGCATGTAGACATACAGACAAGAAAATATTATTTATATTTTCTGCTGTACTGAGAAGCAAGTCCGTCTGTCCTATACTGCCCTCGTGTGGCTAAGGTGCACATTGCAAGATTAGCAGTGTAAAAAAAAAAAAAAAGCGGCGTTACTTAGTTTCATTGCTGTATATTTGTATAAAATAGGATATTGTAGAGTGTTTTCCTCAATAAAATTTTCATTTTATTTGTTAACTTTAAAGGATTATAAGTAAGGAGATCTAGGGGAGATCTCAGTAATAGGAAGTGATGTCATCACAATAAACACAATGTTCTTTAAACACAAACTTCCTGCTCGGGGAATCTGATCTTTTTTTATCCTCATGTACATTTTGGGCCATCCCACCAAAATATACAAACATTGTAGGAGGCAGGCAGGCAGGCAGGCACTGGGCCCTCATCTGGCGTTCTTGTAGAGGGACTTGCGGCGATACTCGGGCAGATGATGGAGGATCCAGGCTGCCGGCGCCAACATGGCCACCGTGAACACCGACATGACCAAAAACGTTTGCTAGTGGAAAAATAAAAAATAAACACAAGCGTCCACTTGGCCATTTGGTGCTCTGCTGCATTTTTACCTGATGTGTCGCCACGGTAACCAACACATTAGTCTTTATTAAACAATTACACACAAATGATTCTATCATTATGTAACTATGCAGATCATTGAGTGACGCATCAGCAGATTGATGCTTTGGAAATTCCTTACCCCGGCCCCGATGCGCTGCTTGGGGGGTTTGCTGAAGACCTGGGCCACGCTGACCTTCGCCAAAACCTTCTTGGGAGCGCACAGGAAACTCGCGGCCGCCGTCTTCCTCAGCGCCATGCTCACGTCAGTGCCGCTCGCCCTCGAATCAGTTAGTCTTCACTTGCTGCTTGTATACATCATTGGGGGGGACGGCGGAAGGGAGGGATGGGGGGGGGGGGGGGGGGGGGTGTCCGAGTCAACAGAACAGCTAATTACATTTTGTTCACAGAAGAAAAGACCAGACGTGATGGAAACACATTTGATGGAACACATGCCGCTGTCAACAGTGCACGTACACAAACGCACAACAGGGTTAAGATCATTTGGGATTTTGCTTTTGTGTTTGAAATTCATTCAATTTCAGTATATAACTTAATTCCTTTAGTATGTTTCTTAGCTGTCAATACAGACGTCACTTCCCGTTTGCTGGCACCTTTTGAAGGCAAAAACGCAGCAAAATCCAAAAAGCGTGGACGGCTTTTATTTGGCAGTGAAAAGGAAGAAGAGAAAATGTGTTGATGTCGTTAAAAAGAGCAAGTGCGGGCAAAAGGTCAAAGGGGTCATGCGCAGTGGAAGCGGCCGTCCGCTTGTCTTCTTTTGCGACTTTGCTGCCGCTCAAAGAACTGACGGATGTCCTCGGAGGTGACCACCTAGGACATGGAAAATCCGCGTCAAGGATTACTTTTATCCAAACGCAATTCTCAAGTAAAACGAAGGTGCTCACCTTTCCTTCGGAGGCAAATCTTTGCAGGAAGTCCTTCAGCTCGCTTTTCATGTCGTTGTAACCTGCCAGGAAGCACGACACGACGGCGTCAGCGCACCGGTTGGCCGGCAGCGGCGGCGGCACTTTGCGGGCTTTACCGTGGATGATCTCCAGCTGCTGCACGCGGTTGAGGTTGTCCAGCGCCGACATGAGCGGGTCGTGAGCCGGCGCTCTGCCTTCCTCGCGCTTGCCTTTATTCTCGTAGGCCAGGACCGTGTCCGACTCGTCCGTCAGGAAGGAGAGCCCCCCCTCCGTCAGCCTCACCTGAACACACGGCCGGACGTGTGAGCGCGTACCCTCGGCAACAGGAAGCGGCCCTGCTCGCACCTGACAGGTGTGGCACCGGCACAGCTTGGATCGCCACCCCGAAGGCCAAAAGACAGCTCCGGAGCGGGCCCGCTTGACGCCGGCGGCCTCCAGCTCCTTCAGTTTGCAAGTTGGCTCCACCCCGTCCTCCGGACGTGATCGCTTACTGCTGGGCTCGCCGGCCTCGTCCGCAACGGCGTCAGTGCCCTTCTCCTTCGCCACCTCCGACTCAAGCGCCTGACCTGGAACTGGATCAGAGGCGGGTTAGCTGGGCGCAATCTTGGAAGCCTCAAAGAAAGCGAGCGATGGCGGCAAATTTCACCTGCCAGCTGAGTGGCGTAGCTCCACAAGAACTCGTTTGCGTTCATACACGACTCGCAGATCATCTCCTGCAGCTCCACGCAATCTGGAACTTCGCAGCCCAGGTGCTGAACACGCACAACAGTTAGTACACGTGTGTAGCGGGCTGTCAGGTCCACAAGATCTTACCCGGCCGTGCAGCCAGTCCTCACACAACACACACTGGATCATTTCGTCCTCAACCTGACAAGAGAACCGACCAGAAAGTAAGCAACGTTTTTTTTTATGTGTGCAGGCTGTCATGAGTGTCACCTGGTCTTCTGGGTCCGGATACGGCCGGCGGCAAGTGCAGTACTCTCCGAAGAAGTTGTGACTGTATTTATTCAAGCTGTTGACGTCGTCCTTGTCCTAGCTCACGTAACAAACACACGATCAGCATATTTGAGGACGAGCGTGAGAGGGGAGGACAAAAAGCGTTTCGTGACTCACGTGAAAGAGTTTACATGGCGCGTCCACAAACTTGCCATTTCCGCAGTCACAGCGGAAATTCCTGAACAGAACATGATCCTTAGTCATCCGCCAAGCGAGTGGCTTTAAGGTTTGGTCACCTTTTGGTGTAGAGCTCAAACAGGTTGTGACCTTCGTGACACTTGTAGGAACACGCCAAACACACGCCAGCTGCTTGTCCTCCTTTCGGGGTGCATGTGCTGCAAGCGTACAGGGCCTGACGCTTCACATAGCCCTGCACACACACATACACACACGCCAAGCTTTTCAAGTAACGAGAACAGGGAAGGGATCAATTGCATCGATATTTCAGGACAAGACTGCATCCTTGTTGGATTGCGCCAACGTGACGTTTGCTACACATTACCTGAGGATACGAGCAGTGGTCTGAGTCACTTCCAGCCAACACGGCGGATGCTTCTTCTTCCAGCTCTTCATCTTCCTGCAGGACGTCCACCAGAGAAACGGTCTGCTCCTCTGACATTTCGGCCACCTTGTTTTCGAGTGGAGAATTTGAGAAGAAAAGATGTGACAAATCTAGAAGATGCTCCAGCGAGGTCGCAGCTTCTATCCACACCACTCCTGAGCAAGTGTCATCTCAACTCGTTACTACTCTGTCCAACATTTTGTTGTTCCGTCATCTTGATCACATGCATGTTTACGCTCTGCAAATTGCAATACCAGAATGATCGTAATGACTAAACCTTTAAATATTATATGGATCGAAATAAAGCACCCTAGTCGTAGTTGCGATGTCAAGCAACATGCACTCGATAGTGTACGCGCCGCTAGTTAGTTAGCTTCCCAGTGAACGATCAAGCTGCATGAACCAAAACGGCCATAAAGCAATATAAAAATGATCTTACAGATGGAAGTCTGGCGTTAGAAGTAACAGTGAATCAGTGAGACAAAACAATCGCTCATTTGTCCTGCGAGATTCGCACACGGAGGAAATGTGCTGTCGAATAGTGTTGGCTCGTGAGTGAACGATTCGTTCAAAGGAACGGATTTCTTTTCAGTGAACGAGAGTGAATGAATCACTTCCTAAAGTTCTTTTTTCAGTTCATATGACTTCAACCAGTAGGTGTCGGTAATGTGCATTGAAGCTGGTGTCGGTACACCATATGAAGTAAATTACGGGATTTTTTTTACCTCATCTAATATGTATCGAGCATACGAGCTGGTGTTTTAGAACAGTTTGAACGAATCTTTTGAGTGAATTGATTCTACAGATTCAGTTCACTTAAATGAACTGGAATGCACATCACTACTGTCCAAAGCTGCCATAGACATCACGTAGCTAGATTAAGGTTTCACGGTTTACGCCATGTTGGATGTCTTAATGTTGCTTCGTAAACCCGTAGAGGCAAAAATGTTTACATACATGTGCTGCAAGCCTGTATGGTGATACTACGAATGTGGTGCTGAATACAAAATTGAAATTCTAAATGAGTATCAAACATGCTGTCTGAGAGTCGCTCGGGCATGGTTTGTGTATATTTGACGTCTATGATATGCCGAGTTCCGGTGACAACATCCGGTTTACTTCCGCAATTTAATTTGGCAAAATATAAATGTTTGTTTACAGATGATAATAGTGCGGGTAATTAATGAATATTGAATCCAGAACGAGGTATAAATATGAAACGGGGAGTGAAATTTTATGTTGTGAACTTTACGAATACTGTACGTAATACTATGCGTGATGACGTAGCCAAGATGGCAGCTACCGCAATTACAGCAGAGTTGAAAATTAGAGATGGTCGAGCTCATAAAGTGGAACAAATAAACGTCCCAGTCGAGAACACGCTCCCGTCTTTAATCACAGGGCTTCATAAAATGAGCGAGAACGTCTCACGGATTCTCAGCGAGCTCGTAGACAAGGAAAAACTCGCTGCAGGCTGCGCAGCTGGTAAGCACCCAGAACGCAAAGTGCTCACAAAATGACAATAAGGCCCCAAAATGATTGTGCATTTGGGGAAAGTTTGGCCGGATTCAACGATTAACCTGCAGATAATAATATTTATGCACGTTGCTCAATTGTCGCTCTGTTGCAGATGACGAAGAAGCCTGCGAAGACGACGACAGCGACGATGAAGCCGAAAAAGAACCTAAGTCGGAGCCTCAACCGCCTGCGAAAAGATCCAAAACGTGATGAGTCCAACACAGAAGAGCAATGATCATGTAATTTCCAACACAATTTTTTTTACACTAAAAGGGTCAATAAAAACTTGAAACAATACATTTCCTTTATTGTACATGTCGGGATGAATACATTTGTTAGCTTTTTTCTTATTATTTTCCAATATAACTAGACCGCGTCTTAACTAAACTAAAAGTGCAAAACCCTGTTCTCCCTTTACGTGGCGCTTGACTAGTTTGGCGAGAGGATGCTGAGGAGGACAAAATTGACATGACCGACACGGATGCGGGATGGAGGGGGGCGGGGCCTGTTATCATGTGTGCCAGATGGTTAAACAATTACAGCCTTGATGATGAGGTGAAAGGGCAAGTGGGGCCTAATGGAGGTTGTTAAGACATAATGATGAAATGGAATGACCTTGTTTTTCTGCTCAAATGTCATATGAGCGACTCCATTTTTTGTGTAAAATGCTCATTGGCAGTATATCCCCACGTCTTTGAGAGTTTCTATGGGTTTAAAAATATATGTACATAAAAGCCCTTTTTGAATGAATGATGATGTCACCTCTACAGCAGAGAATTCAAGCCAGCATCTTGCTGGACTTTAACGTTAGAAGTCTTCCCAATCGAGTTAAAACGGGAACACGAAAAGCTGAAGGCTTCCTAATGGAACTCTTGATTTGGACACTAACGACCCGTGACATGAGAACATCGGTGGGACTCTGAAGCCTTCGGACCTCGGCGCCGTTTCGCGCTCCGACGCCGACCAGCGTCGGAACGGCTCCGCCTCCAGAGGGGCGGCGTCTTGCCCGCGTGACATCACTGCGGCGAGCCCGTCGCCTCATCAAACCTAAAGGCGGTCTGTCGTTTGGCACTGCCGATGCGCTCGGGCAGTTTTGGGCAAGTGATGGGGGGCGCCGGCTTATTTTGATGTTAACACCGTAATAACACGGAAATAACGCGCTAGGGGCGGGACGCTTTTGGCTACCGCGGGGTCCCGCCAGCGATAATGGGAGGTGGGGGAGACGACTGGGATCTTATCAGCGTTTTGCAGAGGGTCGCCTGACTTTGATTGGACAAAAGACGCCACCTTTATCAGCCAAAGCCACGCGCCACAGCAGATCTGCCAACAAAAACCCTTTCAATGGTCCTTGGCAAAGGGCAAAAACCTGGACCAGGACCGGAGCAGGACATAGAGCCAGCGTCCCGTGAACGGGATCCGGAAGTTGTCCGGTCATCGGTGACCTTCAGGTGAGACAGTTAGTGCTTCCACGAAGCCGCTCTTGCTGTCCAGGATGTAAGCGTGTGTGGTTGCCAGGGCGACGGAAGACGGGGAATCGGCACTGGGAGAGCGTCGCAGTGGCGTCCAGGTGAGACGGAGGCAGATTTCACATTTGAGAGGGGGGGGGGGGGGCCTCCCAAGGGACAATGCGCATCTAAATGCTCATGATGGGGTCACGGGGATGGAGCAAAAACGGGGCCAAAAAAAAAGCCTCACTGTAAATGGCATTTTGTTCTCTTGTGCTCGTTCTTACAAAATTCCAAAATGACAAAACTCTTGTCCAACACTCTAGATTTTCTTACACTTTGATTTGTTCTTAGACCTTCTGATCTTTTCGACGCTCTTGCCTTGTCTTACTTGAGTCGCCGCGCTTCCTTTCAGGACTGGTAGCGATGCTTTCGGCCGCCGCGCAGATCCTGGCGTTCGTCCTGGCGCTGCTGGGCACGCTGGGCGCCACGGTGGCCACGCTGCTTCCCAACTGGCAGGTGAGCATCAGGGTGTGGTCCAGCATGGTGGCCCCCATGTGGCACACACGGGGGCTGTGGATGGACTGCGTCTGGTACGGGGCGGGCGTCTTCAGCTGCACCACCAACAAGTCCCCGCCGCTGGCGCTGCCCCCCTACCTGCAGACCACCCGGGCCGCCATGGTCCTGTCGTGCGTGCTGGCCGCTTTCGGTCTGTGCTTGGCCTCTCTTGGGCTTCGCTGCACCCGTTGGGGAGGCGGCCAACAAGCCAAGGGGCGCACGGCCGTGACGGCGGGGGGCTGCTTCGTCCTGGCCGCCGCCTTGTGCCTGGGCCCCGCGTCCTGGTTCACTTCCGAGGTTGTGGCCGCCTTCATGAGCGCCCAGCAAGCCGACGGTAGCAAATACCAGCCTGGTGGGGCACTCTGCGTCACCTTTGTCTCCGCCGGCTTCCTCTTGGCGGCAGGCGTCATCTTTTGCTTGTCCTGTCCGGGGTCAGCCTCGCAGGACTACCCGACCCCCACGGACATCGCGCCGTCTCGGGCGGAGAGGTGGCGTCCGCAAAGGGTCGGCAGGGAAAAATCTCCGGTCGGTGTCGGCGCCTCCGAGCGGGATGTGAAGGACAGTTACAGCCGGCAGGAATACGTCTGACCTTCTCGCCTTTATGTGACTGAGAAGAGTAGAAGGTATTCTTTCAAGAGTTAGTAACCAAAGCCATCCTGATCCGGCTCCGCTCCATCTTTTCCAGGTGGCCCAGCTGGTGCCCACCAGCGAGGCAGCGCAGCGTGGAGGACCATAATCATGCTCTTAGCTTTCCATTATCTCCACGACGCGCCTCGGTGCACACACGCACGCACGCACACGCATGCACATGCGCAGCTGTATGAAGTCATTGAATGTAATTGCGAATGTCTTCTGACCTGCTCTGGGCCTCAATCACTTTGTCTTAAAAGGATCTTTCGACGTGGTTTACCTCTGAAAAGGTCAAATCCTAAAGATGCAACGTCTTTTAAGAACCTGTGAACCCTTTACCAACACAAGCGTTATGCAAATTTCATATTTCCTTAATTGCTTTTGTAATCAATTCATTTCATATTCATTTTATAACGACAGCACAGCTTTAAACAGCACAACTGGGCCTGTAGTTTCACTTAATTGTTGAATGAAATAAAATAAAATAAATTCCTAGCTCAGCATTATTTGTCGGTCTTCTCAATGGATTGCATGGTGGCCACACGAGACAACGTCATCAAAGCATCGTTTTAATGTTGGACTCATTTTACATCATTTAAAGTATTGTGCAGAGGGTAGCCATGGCGAGTGATTATTTGTTGTTAAAAAAATGTTTTTGGCTTTGGTTAAAGTGCAAATAGCAAGTGCAGTTAGCCAGCGGACATCCAGACAGGAAGTGGTGCTTTGCCCACCTCGACGTGATGACATCACATCAGCCGGGCGTCCATCAGCGACAGGTCGCCCGTCACTTGCAGTCGCGTTATGCTGGTCAGGCACTGAACTCGGTATTTGTAGTCCAGCTGGTGGACGCCGTTGACGGCCACGCGGAACGAGTCCACGTCGCACCGGATGATGATCTGAAAAAACGAAGACGGTGGGTGTCAACAACACGGTGACCGAGCGGTCGTTGATACAGTCGTGTAGTGATTTTGTGACCTCAAAGTAGAGTCCCGGTCCAAAGGGGAAAACATCCGCTTGGTGCTCCTCTTTGCCCCAGCAACCGGACAGGAAGGAGTTGAGCACGATCATCTTCTTTTTGAAGCGAGGGTTGAGGTGCAGCGCCCTGTCGTCTCCATCGCCCACGAACAGGTTGACGGCAAACCTGGAAAGCAAAGGTATTGTCGTGGTCACGACCTTCATGGAGGGGGAGTCCGGCCGAGTACCTCTCTGCCCCTTGATTGGCGTGTCCTCGGATGACGATGCTGCTGCCCACACGGAGACCGCCAGCCAGCTCGCCTTGGAACCCGCCGTGCTGCACGCAATCACATTTCTGAATCAAAATAATTCATAGTTGATATTAACATTATAGATTATTGTTGAACAAATAACAAACCGGATCAGCTGACATGACGAGCATGTGCGCACTTGTGATGTCATCGGACACTTCTGAGCGCTTGGCGTCCCCGTCGGTCGGCGAGGTGCCAGCGGACGATGAAGCCGTCTTCTGCAAAACGAAACACGGCCAGCATCAAGGAGGCATCACGTGACTTCCTCTCAGGGTCAAAGAGCCGGGCGCTCACAGATTGCGATAGAACGGCAGCCACGTCAACGTGGACCTTTCCCGAGACGGCCAAGGTGTTGACCCGCTCCGGCGACAGTCGATGTTTGTAGTCCAACAGGTGAGCACCGTTGACGGCCACCTGAAAGTCACAGCGCTCCACTTTACAGCCAACTGATGGGACGACAAGCGGCTCGCTCGGTCACCTTGAAGCAGTCGTCGAGGGCCAGCAACAGCAGCTCAAAGCGGGCGTCCCTGGCAAAGGGCATGCGCTGAAGGATCTCCTCGCTGCCCCAGTGACCCCGCTCCAGCGTGTTACACACCACCTGACCTTTGTTGACACGCGGGTTCAAATGGAAGAGGACGTCGGCGCGCGGCTGTATGCTGCTGCCGCACGTCAGGTCCACCTGGAACCTGCCAAGATGTTATGACCACACCGTTGAGTAAGGTAAACAAAATTGGGGAGATCTTTTGCAGCCCTATGTGAGGCAGTTCGGGAAGCGGGTCAGGAAGAGGGCACCAACCTGTCTGCGTCAGAAGGCAGCGATCCCTGGATGAGGATCATCTCGCCTCGAAGTAGTCCACCTCGAATGGTCCATGAGAACGGGATCGCCTGTCGGGTGGGTGGATGGATGATGACGTCAGCGCAGCAAAAACTATCGCTTTAAAAATTCGAAAGGAAATCTAAACTGCAAAGTTTTTTTGTGTGCGTGGCTGTAAAACGGTTTAAACATTTGGGTGTGTCGCAACGTCAAAGTCAGAAAAGTGACAAAAACAAATTAATTAGCAAGATTGTGGACGCAGTTTAAGTTAAAAAAAAAAAAAGTCAAAGCACGAAATAAGCCAAAACTCACCGGCTTGACAAACGTTTGTCTGCTTTCACTAAGCGACATTTTCCTTACATGTCGCAACGGACGAACTTTGTACTTCCGGCTACGTCACTCTCTCGCGTGATTCGAACTCGAGACTCATCTGTCACGTGACTTGTGTTTACAGCGACCCAAATGTCATTGAAAACTTTTGTTTTGGGTAGTATAGGTCAACGAGACATTAGTATACTGTACTTAACTAAAGTGGGCAAAATATTTTTATGGTCGTTCGTTTTCTCGTGTTTACAACTTCAAAGCCGTTTCTTGTGAAATGCTTATTTATCATGAATAAAAAAAAAAGATAAAAATTGATCGAGCCTCCTCAAAAACAAAATCTGTTTTTAATAGTTATTCTTATTCAAATATAAAAACATGAGAATGTAAAACTACCCAGTTTTAGTGTAATTACACCAACCAACCTCAAAATCTTGTAGGCTTGGTCAGCCTTTCATAAATCCCCATAGTATTGTCACAAAAAAAAGGTTTAATGTTAACACACCCTTACAAATAGAGCTTTTAATACACATTTACAAATCATTAAAATAAACAAAATAATTCATAAAAACAAATTTGCATCAAATGTACAGACAAGTCCTGTGCGCTCTGAACAGCTGCTGATGGAATCAACTGTGTGAGGTTTCCATGGTAACCACAGGCAAGTGTTAAAAGTCAGCCTCCAGCGTGAAGGTGTTGTCAGTGTTGTCCCCCATGACACCCATCCTCTGGTACTCGCCGACGCGCTTCTCAAAGAAGTTGGTCTTGCCTTCCAAGGAGATGTTCTCCATGAAGTCAAACGGGTTCTCCACGCTGAACAGCTGCACAAAGCCACAAACAGACATGAGACTAACAGACAGAGCAATGGAAGAGTTTGACCGGGTCCGGCGACCGTTCAGTCGAGCGTCTATATCGCATCGCCGACCGTTCGCCGCCGGGCCACGTGCCCCGCGACGTAACATTGGCGGCAACGCTCAGCCCCCATTATCGGCTGAGGTCCGTACCCCTGCGCTTCTCATCATGACGGCCACCCTCGATCCCCAAGTGACCCCCTTGCCCGACGGCTTACCTTGGAGAAGCCGAGCTCCATCATAAGGCGGTCGGCCACAAACTCGATGTAGCGCTTCATTAGCTCGCAGTTCATCCCGATCAGCTTGACGGGTAAAGCCTGCGTCAGGAATTCCTGAAACGCCAAGAGGAACGTCAGATGGCCCGAGATGGACCGACGGACGTCCGGGCGGTCGGCGCTCACCTGCTCGATCTCCACTGCGTTTTTAATGATGGACGTCACCGTTTCCTCGGACGGCTTGTTGACGAGGTGCTTGAACATCAGACAGGCAAAGTCGCAGTGGAGACCCTGAAAGAGCATGAGCTTGTTAAAAGCACACTCCAGGCAAAAAGATGGATAACAACGGACTGACCTCGTCTCTGCTGATGAGCTCGTTGGAGAAGGTGAGTCCGGGCATCAGGCCGCGCTTCTTTAGCCAGAAAATGGCGGCGAAGGAGCCGGAGAAGAAGATGCCTTCTACAGCAGCGAAAGCAACCACGCGCGATCCTAAAATCAGAATGGATGCAAACCAATCAATCAGTGGTCAGCAGACAAGGTGGCGGGCGCCCAGTCTTTACCGTAGTTGGCGTTCTTGTTGCCGATCCAGTTGAGTGCCCAGTCGGCCTTCTTCTTGATGCACGGCATGGTTTCGATAGCGTTGAACAAGTATTCCCTAAGGGGTTCAAACACCATGTTAGAGCAACTGCTACTGTGACGTCATCGTTACAATCAACGGACCTGTCTTTGGGGTCTTTAATGTAGGTGTCAATGAGGAGGCTGTACATCTCCGAGTGGATGTTCTCCATGGCAATTTGGAAGCCGTAGAAGCAGCGCGCCTCCGTCACCTGAACTTCCTGCATGAAACGCTCCACCTGGTGGACGCACAGCACCACGGCACGTCAGCGTCACGCTCATCTAGACCTGCTCTCGGAAAAATCGCCCAGCGTCTTACCAGGTTCTCGTTGACGATGCCGTCGCTTGCCGCAAAGAAGGCCAACACGTGAGAGATGAAAAACTTTTCGTCTTCCTTCAGAAGTTCCCAGTCCTGCATGTCCTTGGACAGATCCACCTAGGTGCACGCACATGTTAGCACACAGCATAAGACACATACCGACAGGTGAGAGCATGGTTGGGTGCGGACCTCCTCGGCGGTCCAAAAAGACGCCTCAGCCTTCTTGTACATGCGCCAGATGTCATGGTACTGGATGGGGAAAATGACAAATCGGCGGGGGTTGTCCTTCAGCAGAGGCTCCACTTGGTCACCACTGTTCTTCTTCACGCCTTTGAGCTGGAACACAAATGAGATTTAATACGGGTACTGCTAAATATGCCCGATCATCACTTTCATTTGATGAAGCATGTGAGCTACCATGTTAGCTTGAAGCAGCTCCAGCTCGCAAGCGACCTCAACCGGTTTTGGCGCCCAACAAAGTCAATAATGAAGCGTTAACCAACTTGAGCAAGTCAAAACACGATAAAACACACCCGGGTCTAATTTTCATAAATATGTCGGTGAATAATAATCTGAAACAGCTCGTGATTAGCTATGTTGGCTAGCCCATGACGTCACTTACCGGCGTCTCGACGAAGATTTTGCGCGCGGTTTTGGATGCCAAGATGCGCGCCGTGTTCAAGCTTGGCGGCTGCCAGACAAAAGAAGACTTTAACATTCACTACTCAAAAGCTTTAGTGAATTGGTCGCTTGCCGCTTGCTCACCGTATTTTCTTTGTCCAGCGACATCTTGTTGACGTCAGCGGTCAGCTTGTTCTCCTTGAGGGCGGAAAGGGGCGAGCGAGCAGACTGCATTTTCGCGCAGAGAACAAAGGACAACTTAAATGGAGCCCAACTCAGACAGAAGTCACGTAGACGCGAAGCGAGCGGGTGACTGACTGAATGTTGGCGGGTTGTTGGGCTTTTTGTTAAACCCTTGGCGCCCGGAACGCTGCGGACCAATGGGAGGGCAGCTTGTGTTATGTCTTTGGGCGTGATGCTACAGAGAGACCAATCAGAATGTACTTTCCTCATTCCGCGGGAAGTTACAAAATGTCTTACAAAACCTCCCCAGCTTTTTGTTGCATCACATTCAACTGCGATTGTAATTCTAAAAGACACACTTAAACCTTCAAACGGCAACTCAATAAAGAGCCTTCCACCTTTAGGTTTGACCTAAAGATCATCTTAAGATGATTAAGATCAGATCTTAAAACGTTGATATCGTGAAAGGACGAAACAAAAACAGCACTTTTTTTGTATACGAAGGAGAGAAATACATTATATATGACGAAATAATGCTTACGAATTAAAGATCTAATGCGTATTTTAGTTGGCACGAAATAAAGTACATGTAATGTTGATTTTGGCCACAGAGTGTCGCTGTCTTATTTGAATTTGGTCAGTAAGGCAAGTAGGCGTGGTTTATACCCAATACTCTTTTCTCAGGTGCTGCTGGGATTGTAGTCTTTTGGGAAATCAAAGAAAAATGGACTTTTGGTTGTAAACCATTCTAAAGTGACATTATTTCTTGCATTTCAATTTATTATAAAAACAACTTATTTTCTTACACAATTAATGACATGAGGTATTTTCTTCCTGACTACATAAACAAAATATTTATGAAGTAATAAGTAGTAGTAGGTAGTATCACAGTGAGAATATCTAATTGGCTGTGGAGTTACTTGACATTCACCTACAGTGGATTACGTATGTACGTCATTAAGAAGCAAGCACAACACTTATGTTTTGGTACACAGATGCAACAGATTATTTATACACACAGTAAACATCCTTTATACATACGTGAAAGAAAAGCGTACAAAAACAAGTTTTTAATGTTTAAAAAATGTAGTGCAACATCACATTGTTATTGTTGTTTGTGTCTATGGACAACCACCTGGTCGCCATCTTGTCTAATAAATTTGAAAAAAAAAAAATCCTGAGCGAGGAGAGTTTTGCGTTGCACGTCCGAACGTGACACGCACTTCTGACCTCTACCTGCAGTCATGCTAACGTAGTCTGAGGTCAAAGTTGAAAAGTTTTGATGAGGATTTGGAATAGAAAACAGGTGGAGGTACTTACAACTCAGGATTTGTGAGGCTCCTCAACCCACCCTGAGGTGACTGTGAGGCCGACAGGAAGGACCGCACCTGAGCTTTGAGCAAGGGTCCAGGAGGAGGCGGTGGTGGCGGCGGCGGCGGCAGAGGAGGGCCTCTTGGTGCTGGAGTGTCTGCGTGTATGTTTGGTCAGGTGATCGCTGCGCATGAAGCGACGTGCACACACGCCGCACACAAACTTCTTCTCGCCTGTGTGCGTGCGGCGGTGGCGGGAAAGTTCGTCGGAGCGGGCGAACTTTTTGTCGCAACCTTCCCAGCGGCAGCTGAACGGCTTCTCGCCTGCCGAAACAAACAATGGTGGTGAATACGGTCCGTCCATTTTCCAGACCGCTTGTCGTCATTAGCATCAAGTCTAAGAGGGGCTGGACTGGTCGCCACTCTATGTCAGGGCACAACGGAAATGTGAAAAACGGACAGGTCAATCTCAGTGCACACAAAGTGTAGATCAAGTATGGAGCAATGGCTGTGGCCTACCTGTGTGCGTGCGCAGGTGTGCTTTGAGGTGGGAGCTCTTGAAGTAGGTCTTGCGGCATCCCTGGAAGTCGCACACGTAGTTGCGGCGGCGTAATGAGTCCCCGCCAGCGCTGCCCGTTGGCGAGTTGTCGGGTGTGGGCGCCAGGGGGAGAAGCTTGGCGCTGCCTGGGGTTATCGGTGTCCGGGCGGGCGGGACCACCAGCACAACAGCGCCCTGTGGCACGGCCGAACTCAGGAGGGAGAAGCTGGCCAACGGGAAAAGCTGGCAGAGGAGCGGCGAGACGAGAGGAGGCGGCGAGACGGGAGGAGACGGTGAGGAAAGCTGGGGCGTCACCCGAGGAGTAGCAGGTGACGCACTGAGACTGTCGGCGGTGTGACGGACAACGCCAGTCGCCGTGGCGTCGCCGGTGGAGTCATCGGGAAGACGGCTTAGGACAGATGCGGCGATGTTGGCCTCACCTAAGCTGGGACTGCGAGGCGGAGTCATGCACTGCAAGTATGGATCACGTCACTAGCACGCAATTTTGCACATATCAACAAGTGTTGATATGCTCTCACCAGTGATGACAACGCCGCCATCTCATTGGCTGAGGGCGTGCCCAGCGAGTGCGAGGGGGCGGAGTCACACGAGTCGCAGTTTGGAGTCAGCGGGCGGGGCCCCGGCGAATTGTGACCCCAGAAACTCATGCTGACGAGCGCCTCAGCCGCCTCCAAGTCCACCTGCGGATCAAGCAGGAGGTCAAAGGTTACTTACAGAAAAAGATAGGATTTTATGATGTCACCACCTTCCTATGTGCTGATTGCCCAACACATAACCATAAGGGGGAAAGGGCAGGGCCACAGAGATGCAACTGAGTGACACATTGGCATTAGCTGAAGAGGCGTGGTCAGCTGACAGGA
Organism: Syngnathus scovelli; assembly: GCF_024217435.2. NCBI lineage: Eukaryota > Metazoa > Chordata > Actinopteri > Syngnathiformes > Syngnathidae > Syngnathus > Syngnathus scovelli. The sequence goes on along the minus strand of NC_090866.1, from coordinate 10,956,544 downwards.
AAATGACCATGACAGAAGACCCCAAGCACCGCCTTTACAAGCACAATAAGCACCATATCAACAAACGCGCCACGTGCCAGCTAATTGGTGCAAACAAACTGTCAACATGTTAAAATGACAATAATAATGATCAAAGTAGGGAGCACCATCAGATGTCTGTGTAGCCCACCTACTAATTTGGATTTAATATTATGAGAACATTTTTGGGGAACAAAATCCTGGAGCCGTGCATGATGATGACGATGAGTCAAGTGAGGACAACTGGAGTGGAGGTGACCTGAAATGAACCCACCCCAGACAGCGGGGAGGAAGGAAGAGACGTGCGGAACGGAGCAGAGCGGCCTGGTTGGACCCGGACGTTGAGACTTACCTGGCGGGGGAGCAGCATGGCGGCCGAGAGACGCGGGGAGACAACGGACGAGGTGCTCGGGAGGATCCGCCGGCCGGGCGGGCTGGCGCGCGCTTGAGCTCACGCGCCCAAGACAAAAACAACAGGAAGCAGACGGGGGCGGGGGTGAAAGAAGGTAAGCGTCGGTCCACACGCGGCCAATCAGTAGCAAAGGTGTAGCAGGCCTCAACCAATAGGCAGCCGGGTGGGGCGTGGTCATAGCCGTGAAAGGCGCTTTGGTCGGGGGCGGGGTGGATGGCTGTCTGAGGGGCGGGGCCAAGGAGTCAGCAGTGTCACGGTAAACTCGATGAACCCAGTGAACTCGTGCACGCGCTGCGCGTTGTCGTCACGTGCCCGCGCATTTCTGGAGAAGGTGCTTGATGCACTTATCCTTACCGGGCTGGCAGCAGGCCGGCATGAGGTAGCTAGTGACACATCATCCGGATGCACACAAAGAACCTGCTCCATACCTCGCTTCACTACGCTCCGTGACAATAAAAAATCATCTTGCAATTTGGACCAAGAAAGGCCAGGGACACTCAAATGAAGTCAGGTGGAAAATGCAACAAAAACACATACAAGCGCCTATTGAGTGTGCACATTACACCAAGGTCAAAGTTCATTCACAGTTTTATCCAACAATCAAATGAGACCAAGTATAAACACACATGTGCACATGGATGCAAAAGCAGACTCAAAGTTTGACTCAAATAAAGATAAAATGTTGTCATGTTATGAATCATTCTAAAACTTGTTATTGTTTGGCTGAACATACAAAAATATATGTGTGCTTTGTTCTGTGGATTTCCACCTTTTGTCTTGAATGCACGATAAGTTAGTGCTTCATCTGGCCACAAGGCGGCGGTAGAGGAGTCCAATGGAAAACCAAACCCTTTGTCTTCTTTTCGTCACGACGTGCTCCTGTTTGTTTCTGTTGTTTTGCTGGAGAGGACACGCCTCTCAATTTTTATCACTTCCTGGTGCAAGTCGGCCTGGCTGACTTGCAACAGGAAGCAGAAGAGCTGCAGGAGCCACAGGAAAGACCGCGACACTGCGGCCTCCACCGCCTTCCAAGTGCAGCTACCGACACAATTCCTGTACAGAATGAAAAATGAACAGAAACAGATGAATTGCATTTCCATTCATTTCAATGAAGTACAGGAGTGCGTTGACGAAAGAAATGAAACGCTTACCGGGGGTGGCAAGACGCAAGCGGCAGGTGCCAGTACGCCTTGTTGACGGGGGTCAGGACTCCCTGTTTCAGGCTGACGACGGCGTCCAGCCTATCGTGGCGCAGACTCGGGCCGTCGGTGCCGTTCGCAGCCCCCCAGCAAAACGTGAAAGAGGACGGCGCGGCGGGGGGTGCGCGTTGATTACGCTGTGACAATCTCTCCAAACACAAAGCCAGCTGCTCTGCCATTCCTCAATGCGTACACACAAACACGTTTTGAGCTTTTTGACACCGCCGCCGCGTTTGCACTTTCCTTCGTCTTACTTTTTTTTTTCATGACGACATATTTGAGCTTCCTGCTTGGGTAAAGCGGCGTGGCCTTCCACTGCTTCCTGTTGGCAGTGCACAGGTAAACACGCTGAAGACAACAATACCGGTCTGAGGCCCGTCAAGCGGCGTCCCACCTGGCTGCGGCACGATCCCGCGCCTGCTGCGCTTGGAGCTTGGCGGCGTGCAGCTGACGGTACCATCTCCTCAGGCTAAAGACGCTTCCCGGCCTGTGAGACGTCCGTTCTTCGGTCATCAGCTTGCCGGCGCCGTTCGACAAATCCCTGAAGGTCAAAACGACGATCAAGTACTGTAACGCTCGGAGGAACCGGAAAGTGGCGTCACCATTCAGTGCGGTCGTCCAGGCCGAAGAGGAGCTTGATGGCAACGATGATGAGGGCGGCGGCTTGGACGTCGTACTGGGGCAGCGCGACGTGGCTTGATGGTTCCGACGTGACGCGCATCATGTCCGCCATCCCACTGCGTTCCATCAGCATGCAAACCCACGGATGGAGCTCGTCTGGTGGAGGAGGGTGTTACCAAGGTAAAAAAATAAAAAAGCATCAATCATTAGGTCTCGGTTGACTTTTCTCCCCAGCCCGAGTTAGTAGGTTAGCATTAGCATACCGGGGAGATTGGCGTCGACCAGATAGCGCAGGCTGAGCATGGCCGGGTGCAGCGGGTCCTGGTGCCGGATCGGAGGAAAAGGCGGAAGTCGCAGGAAGCTGACGAGCGTCTGGGCCTTCCGGTGCAGCTCCTGGTGGGTAGGGACGCTCTGCCAGGGGGCGCAGCGCTGTCAGGGCCCGAGATGGACATAGGGACGGAAAATCTGTGGAGGGGCCTTACTTGCACGGTGAAGATCAGGGCCTCGGGGCAGTCCAGTCTCATCTCCTCTGGCAGATCCTGGTAGGCGTGGATGTACGGGATGTGTCCGTCGTTGGCTAGCCTGCAGACAACAGATACACTAGGTGGCTCTTTGGTCTTCAACGCAGGGTAGGTTGCGGCTCACCTGAGAAGGTCGCCGAGCGTCAGCGCCTGGCGACTCCACACCAGCGCCAAGTGGATCAGCGCCAGCGTCTCAGTCATTCTCATGTTGCTACGGCGCGACTTGCGACGAGGCGTCGAGTGGGCGTTGATGCTCTGGGAGGCTATCGACCAATCGCTGTGGCTGTCTGCGGGTTCGAGGGTCACACGTTAAGCCAACCGCTCACGATCTGCAGCTGGCGTGCTGAGTCTGACCCGCTTGCGATGTGGCTGGGCTGCTCAGGCACGTCTCGCCGTCTGTCTCGCTGGCGGATAGGAAAGACGACTCCGCCCCGCTTTCCAATTCCTTATCCACAACTTGCTGAAGACAAAAAAACAACAACTTAATGTTAAAAGTGTACGACGTCTCCGACGGCAGGCCTTACCACTTGGAATTTGGCGCTCTCATCGGGGTTATGCGTGTACGCCTGCTTGCTCATCTGCAGGAAGCGTCGCCACAGCGGCCACAACACGTCGTCCTAAAGCACAGCACAGTCACGACACGCCCACACGGGCAATCACGCCACGGCATCTGTAGTGCCACCTTAAAGCTGGGCGGGACACCCAGCATGATCAGCGCGGCCGCTTGCTTCATCAGGATGAACTGGAAGCCTTCGCACGCCACCCACTGGCGTCTTCGCTCTGCGCGCACACACATTGATAACATTGCTGCTGCGGAACTCATAATTGATAACAATGACTTATATTTAGTAAGAGGTGCCAAAGAAGGGTAGAGACAAGAGGGCAGAGGACAAGCGCACCCACCTGTATTCTTTCCTCGGCCCATGGTGGAGACTTTGGTCAATCCCGGTGCAGTCAACACCGTGTCCACGACGTGTGCTCTCTGAATGCATAAAGGCAGCAATTTGAATTCTTCACTCACTCATCACAAGGCAGCATGGTGACAATCTACAGAAGGCAACCCACCTCGATGACATTGTGACACGACTTGCAGAAGAAGCGACCCTCTTCCGACAAGGCCCAAGCCACGGAGCCGCATTGCCCACACGCCTCCTGGTAGTCGCCCTGCATGTGTAGTAAACACAATTATAAGAATTGCTAAAGTAGACTTCCATATTGGTAGCATAAAAAATGTCAACCCTTCAGATGTCAAGATGGCGGATATTTTCGGACTGAATAAATTCCCTTTACCAGAAAAACACGGGCAATTCAGATATTTTGCCAATATAAATGATGTCTTGCTGTTATAAAGCGTCATAAAAACATTTAATTATAACAAAATAAAAGAGGGTACTAGACCGTGAATTCTTCGTCCATTTGTCCACAGGGAAGGTTTTAAAAAGATAAGTGTGACACTTTTGGAGAAGATCCTCACGTGCTGCCTCGATTGTTTTGGAAATGTTCTTCTTCGTTTTTTTCTTTTTCTTCAACGGAACATGTACTGCCACCTACAGGGAGCAACGAAAACTGCAGCTGCTTTTTCAAAGTAAATTGTCATTAAAACATAGGATTTAAATAAATTACGTAAACATGAAAATCAGTTCTGGGTTATTATTGACGCAACGTTATTTTATTGTAAGACAAGTGAATTATTGTTCGATTAAATACTTTTGTTATGAAGCCGAAACAATAGCTTCCGCTTTGATTGATTCTACTTCTCCCAACTTGACTTCTCAGCTGAGCGTCTTCCTGGTTTTGTCTATTTTACGTCTTTTTTTTTTTCCTTCTATGACAAAAGAGTCCATCTGAACCGGAACACTAAAAACTTGAAATGTTTCCTCAAGTCTCCTACTGAACAACAACAAAAATGAACTGCCGAGTTTAACGTTTTGGTGACGTCCCGACAAAGTGAACATGTTGATGCAGTTTTTTTTCTTGGTTTTCACGCAAAATGAAGTCTACACGCACTCACAAGACCCGCAACTCTGTAAGTCTCTTTTACATACAAACATATTGTACATAGAGCTTTCGTGCTTCTATTTATAGAGCTGGATTTTTTTTCCATAAATAAAAACGTACTGTAAACACATACCGGTACCCTGCAACACATCTAGATCACTGAACAGCTAAACTAAAACTTTTATTTACTTCTATATGGTGAAAAATCTATATGTTTCGTTAATATTAACTACACATTTGCATATCAACTTGTTATGAAGAGGTCTGTACTAGTGTAATAGACACCTACAAGGCTGTAAATACCTATACACGTAGTTTAAACATCCTATCTTGATTATTACCTGGGATTCATATAGTCGTTCTTTGCAGAAGATAAAGAATATAATCATTGTCTGTGAGTACTGTTACATTTTCCGTGGGCTGAGCCTTGATGCCTCGGTGTGGTCCTCAGCATCTCTGAGTGCAATGTTGGACGACTTTGACGTGCTGTCGCCGTCCAGCGTACACACGCACTCCATCCGCCGCCGAGACCTGCTGGCCACTCATGTGGAGAAAGAGATCAGCTTCCACGCATTGCAAAGGTCGGGCAATATAAAGAGTTTTTAAATGCTCAGCGACTGACGCTCAGGTTGCTGTGACAGGGACTTCCGTCTGTACCTGAGGAACAACGAGCACATCTTCACCGAAGACTTTTCGGCGTGGGTGGTGGACGACGATGGCGAGCGAAGCCTGAGCGTGGACCGCCATGCCTTCTTCACGGGACACGTCATCGGTGCCTCCTCGATTATTGCGTGAATGGTCAACGGTTGCCTTTTTCTTATTTCTTTCGGTCTCGGCAGGAGAAGAAAACTCACGCGTTCAAGCTCACGTGGATGATCGCGACTTCTCGGCCCGCATCCTCACCCGGGAGGCGGAGTTTAACGTTGAGGTAGATGCTGTTACATAATTGTCAATAGTCAACAAATCAATGAATGTTCATCTCAACGGATCATTCGAAGCAGTGTGTTGTGGTTTCAGCCTCTTTGGAGGTTCACGTGGCCCTCCGACGGCCGTCTGCTGGTCTACCGCACGGACCGCATCCGAAACGTCAGCCGAGCGCAGCGCTCGTCCGTCTGCGGCTACGTCAACTCCCACCCCAGTCACCTCCTCCCCGACGGCCTTCGCCGCGCCGCCGAAGACAACGAAGAAGGTATGGCAGACAGTGTCTGTTCCTGATGTCACTTCCTGTTAGCAAACCCGTGACTGTATGTTGTTGTTGTGCAAGCTTCAGAGTCCGCCTGGCGTGCACGCCGTGACGTGCACCCTCACAGTAAGAACACGTGTCCGTTGCTGCTGGTGGCCGACCATCGCTTCTTTACGCACATGGGACGCCGCGATGAGAGCACCACCCTCAACTACTTGGTAAGATGAAGGCCAAACCGATGTATCGGCCAAAGTAGCTAAAATCTTGGACTTACAGATTGAGCTGATGGACCGCGTGGACGACATCTACAGGAACACATCATGGGACGAGGACTTCTCAGGCTACGGCGTCCAAATCCAGCAGGTCTTTAGTCGTGGCCGAATGTCAGTTACGTGTTCTTGACTTGCGCTTTTGCGTACGCGTCAGATCATCATCGAGAAGACGCCGACCCCCGTGGCGCCGGGAGCCATTCACTTCAACATGGCTGGAAGTCCCGTGGCCGGTCGAGACGTGTGGGATGTCAAAAAGCTCCTGGAGGTAAAACCACAACCCGCTCGGCTCCACTTTGGCACACACGCCCGAGACCTTCTCTCTCTGTCTTGCAGCAATTCAGCGTGGACGTATCGGAGAAGGCGGCCAACGTGTGCCTGGCGCACTTGTTCACTTATCAGGATTTTGACGAGGGCACGCTGGGCCTGGCGTACGTGGCGCCCATCAAGGCCGACATCCCCGGCGGACTCTGCTCCAAAGGCTGCCCGTCGACCAGCGCCGACGCGGACCCGCACCGCCTCATCTATCTCAACACCGGACTCACCAGTACCAAAAACTACGGCAAGACTATCCTCACCAAGGTCGCCCCACCGTGCTAGCAAAGGCAACACAGAGACCACGTGACGCACGGCGTGTGACCCAACCACCTTTCGGCCCAACAGGAAGCCGACTTGGTGACCACTCACGAGCTGGGTCACAACTTTGGGGCGGAGCACGACAACGACCCCGACTGCGCCCCCCAAGAGGACCAGGGAGGGAAGTACGTCATGTACCCCATCGCCGTCAGCGGAGACCAGCTCAATAACAAGGTCAGTCGCCTGGATGACAAAGTTGGTCCGTGACCTTTGACTTCAGCAACAAGATTGCGTTGTGTTTAGGTGTTCTCCAAATGCTCCAAACGTTCCATCGTGAAGCGTCTCCGCTCCAAAGCGTCGTCATGTTTCAAGGAGCGTACGGTCAACGTTTGCGGGAATTCTCGGGTAGAACCCGGAGAGGAGTGCGATCCCGGACTTCTGCACTTAACCTCTGACCCCTGCTGCACTGCCGACTGCCGCCTAACAACAGGGTCGCGATGCAGGTCAGACGCTGTTAGCCTGATGCTAACGCCTGTTGGTATGGAAAGAGCACTAGCGTGTCGCTAATGTTAGCGTATGTTGCTACGGACGTGCAGTGACAGGAACAGCCCGTGCTGCAGGAAGTGCCAGCTGGAGGCCGCGGGTGAGGTTTGCCAGGAGCCCATTGAAGCCACGTGCAAGGGACGTTCCTACTGCACAGGTCAGCGACAAGTCACGTCTGCGCTCTCAGGACTGCATACTCACGTTTATTTCTGTGTCGGCGTTTTTTAAGGCTCCAGTGCAGATTGTCCACCTCCAGAGAACGCTGCGGACCAAACGCCATGTTTGGACAGCGGCGAGTGTCAGGACGGATCATGTGTCCCCTTTTGTCTGGCCGTCCTCAAGCTGGAGCCCTGCGCCTGCAATGGTATGCCACGCCACCGTCGGTCCTTGCGTGAACCCCGCCACCGTTTTTTTTTTTCCTCGTCCTTCCAGAAACCACCACTTCCTGTAAGGTTTGCTGTCGAGGCAGCGGCGGCATATGCGCTCCCTACCGAGATACGGACGGTCAGTTCTTGTTCCTGCGAAAGGGCAAACCCTGCACAGTGGGCTTCTGCGACGGCGCGGTAAGAGATTTGCCAGGATGAAGTACACGTGCGCTTGCGCCTGCGTATGTGACGTGTGGCGTCTGCAGGGGAAGTGCATGAAGCAGGTGCAGGACGTGGTGGAGAGACTGTGGGACTTCATTGACAAACTGGACATCAACACCTTTACCACCTTCCTGGCCGACAACATGGTCGGCTCCGTGGTGGCCTTCTCGCTGCTCTTCTGGATCCCCTTCAGCGTGCTGGTCCACTGTGTGGTGCGTGGACCCCTCCCGCCGCACGCCATCATAATGGCGACGACACAACGGCTAACTTGTGTTGTTTTGCGGCTCAGGACAAGAAGGTAGACCGCCAGTACGAGCAGACCACCAAGTCTCTCTTCTTCCCCAGTGTAAGTAAGCAACGTCCACTTGCAAACTGCAGATCCCTTCAGCCCAGATGTTTTTTTTCTCCAGAACGCAGAACTCCTGAGCAGCCTGGAGTCGGCTTCCGTGCGGATCCTCAAGCCTCCGAACGCGCGCTTCCAGGCTTCTAGCCCCGTCCCCCCGGACAGCCCCAAGATGGCCACCATCGTCGAGGACAATGTTGACGAGGCAGCGCTGAAGAAGGCGTTCGGGCGGCCGCAGGGAACAGTGGCGCGTTCCTTCGAGGACCTGACGGAGCAAAGGTTGACGAGCGACGTGGTGCCGCCCACCAAACTGCGGCATCAGCGCCGCACCGATGCCAAAGAGACGCTATGTTGACTCGAGAGACCGGGCTGACGACATTGTGGCTCCGGATCTTTGACTCCATTGACAGATCACAATCTTATCTGTGGAAACAATAAGGTCACCAAACAACACGTCAGTTGTAAAATATGAAATAAAATGACCCACCGTGTGGATGTACCCTCGTTAGTATACAAGTATAACCAAAACCATCCGTGTCCCCCAAAACGTGAGGAAGCACGCTCGAGGAGACGCTACAACATGGTTGCCATGGTAACACAGGAGGCTCGTGATCAAATGTTCACATTTATTTTACAAAAGCAAAAATTTAAAAAGACACGTGTCAGCAAACAAACTTGACGACACAACGCACTGCCCCTCTCAGGCGACGGGACAGAGGGCGTCGTAAAGCCGATGGACGGCGACTTCCAGCATGTCCTTCAGAGACTCGTCCTCGGCGCACGTCACCTCCTGTGGGGAACGGAGCGCTAGTCAAGATAGCTTAGCCTGGCCAAAAGGACTTTGGAGGAAGGCTTTGAGACTCACCCGGGTCTCGGGGTCCACGTGAGCCACAGCGCCGTCCACGCTGACCGTCACTTTGTCGCCATCTTTGAAATGGACGCAGTCCTCACCGAACATATCACTACGCGCACACAATTCAGGTGTGAGTCAGAATAAGAACTATTTGCGTTTGTAAGTGCGACTGGACTCACTGCAGCATGAGTTCTAATCTTTCAACGAAGACTTCCTGGTCAAAAGTTTCCCGCCGAGCCTCCAGTACTGAAAAGAAAAAAGAAGGCGGCTGTGAACGGTCAAGCAAATTCCGGGTCAGGAGTTTCACTGGTGCTGTCTTGACTGACTCTTCTGAGCGTTGGGGTTGGACTGGACCTCCAGAACCACGGTGGTCACCACGTCGGCGTACATGTCGTTGAGCGGGTTGGCCAGCCACTGAGAGCACCACGCACACACATATGTTTGTTTGATTGACACCTAGTCAACGTGATCGTGTGGATCTGACCTCCAGGAGAACCATGCCGGCCTCGTGGACCAGCGTGATGTTCTTGAAGATCCGTACGGTGATCTTGTCTGCGGGCTCCACCTGCTCCACGTCGCCTCAAAACAAACACACATCTAATTCGCACACTGCACGGACAGACGGATGGACGCACACGTGTGCAAATGTGTTACCGGTGAGGCATCGGAGTTGCGAGACCAGCAGCGAGATGGGTCCCGTGTACGGGATGGCCTGCGTCTGCGTGACTGTGCCCACGTTCAGATCCGTGTACTCTGGACCACAAGCGCAACCGCCGTGTTAGATGATGTCGCAACACGCGTGTGATGTCGTTCAAGCGGACGCACCGACCTGAGAGATCGGCGGGCGTGAGGATGTGATAGTTGAAGTTTTTTTTGACCAGGATGCCCGACACCCTCTGACCTTGAGTGCAGGCCTTGTCGGCCAGCGAGCCCATCACCTGCAGACAAAGGCGGCACCGTCAAGGCGTGGTCGCGCTAACATCGGCGCCAACGCACCTTGGCTAGTTTCTCTCCGCGGAAGTTGAGCGTGACGGCCTCCGTGTTTCTGGGGTTGTGGACTTCGATGTGGACCTGGTCGTTGTCCTCGTACTCGCGGATGAGCGCCGCCTTCAGCCGGGCCATCTCGTTCTGCTCGCCGTGGACCAGAATCTGCGAGTCGGAGGAGGAGACGTCGGCGCGGGGACGAAGCTTCCCGGAGCCGGACGCTTACCACGTGCGGCGGTTTGAGCGCTCGGATGAACTCGCTGGTTTGCTGGTAGTCGGTGTGAGCCGAGAAGGAGATGTAGTCCACCGACATCTTCAGCGGGAGCTTTTGTCCCGACATGGTGCTGATCTCTTCCGGCTCCGTCATGATGTGCTGAAACACAATCCACGGCAGATTTTCGCTTGCTCTGTCTGAAGGTTTTTGAGTTTTGTTGCGGTGCGTGCCGGCACCTTGGCGAGCGTGCCCTCCACGCAGTAGCCGGCGATGATGACGCCGTTCCTCTTGTCGGTGCACCAGCTCTCAAAGAGTTCTCGAGACAAACCGCTCTGCATCATGCCCGGGGACGCCATCACCACGCTCGGCCCGATGTCGTCAAAGTGGTCCATGCTCTGCCGACGGGCACGCGCGCACGGTTACACACACAAAAAATAAAGAAATAAAGTTCAGCGTGTGGAGTGACCTTGAGGTTGCTGATGTGCTTGAAGACGAAAGGGTTGTTGACGTTGATGGCCTTGCGGATCTTATCGTTCATGGCGTTGATGTACGTCTGGTAGACGGCCATGCACTTGCGGGCCAGCGACGACGCGTAGTAGATGGGAATGTCGTGCAGCTCCGGGTGGTTCTGCCAGTACTCGTCTGCGCGCACACACACAACCCTCACACGTGTACTTCCTGGCAGACACACACACAAGCACGGGCAGGAGTTTACCGAGGATGAGCAGAAGTTCCTGCGCTCGTCCGAGCGCAAAGACGGGAATCAAGCAGCGTCCCTCTCGGTTGACAATGTCGTGGACCGTGTTGCAGAAACGCGCCTCGCGCTCTTCGCGCTTCTCGTGGATGTGCGTCCCGTACGTGGACTCCTGATGCACACGCGTACTTCACGTCAGCACGGCAAACACAACACAACGGGCAAAAGACAGCCCGGCGAGTCAGCGGACCGTGATGAGGATGTCCGGTTTGACGCTGGGGATCTCCGCCGCCATCAAGTGTCTGTCCTCCTGACGTGAGAAGTCTCCTGTGTACAACAGCTTCACACACACACACACATTTAACACCATTTGTACAGCCAGGCTAGCAACAGCGCCATTTTGTTTTTAACGGTTGGCGAATCTACCTTGACGCCGGCGATCTCGATCATAAACATGGCGGCGCCGAGAACGTGTCCGGCGTGGTAGCACCAGAACTTGATTCCTGCCACTTCCCGGACCTCGTGGAAGTTGATGGTCTCGATTTTCTCCATGCTCTCCTCTAAGTCCGTCTCCGTGTACAGCATGTCGTCGGCCGAGATGTTGCTGCGGGCGCACGCAAAGATGAGTCTGCTTTCGTAGAGGGCTGCAGAAATCAAAGCATGCCAATTTGAGTATCTGAGGAACCCACCTGACTTTGACGTAATCGGACAGCAGCCAACGGTAGATGGCCTTGGTGGCGTGCGTCATGAAGGTACGGCCCTTGAAGGTGGTCTTCTGCAGGAACCAGGGCAGAGCACCGCAGTGGTCCAGATGGAAGCTGAAAGAAATCATTTATGTTTTGAATGTGCGAATGCCTTATCAAGAATCGCGCGTAACGGCAGATGACTGACTGGCTGATGAGAAGCAGGTCGATCTCGGCCGGGTCGATGAGGTCGATGTACGGCAGCGCGTCCATGCCCTCCAGGCCTGGATGGATGCCGCAGTCCAGCTGCCAGGCGCAACCATGAGGCGCTCGTGATGTCATCGCACGACCGTCACCAAACAAATGGGCAATCTTAACTTACCATGATTTTGCGCCCTTTAAACTCCAAGATGATACAGGACCGTCCCACCTCTTGGCCAGCTCCGCTACACACCCACAAAGTATACATAAGATACAGCATAGTGAAAACTAAAACCAGGCGTCCAACATTAAAACCAAAAGAGAGGGAAGCAAGATTGAAAAACTGAACTGAACATGCATCACAGAGGTTCTGGATTCGAACCTCGTTTCGTTTCTATGTGATGTGAAAGCGCTTGGCGGGAGGCCCAAGAAAGAAGTTTTGAAACACTCACAGTGGCCGAATAAGAAGTTGGTCGCTTTCCTCGGCGGGAACTGCAACATCACTTTTTCGTTTGCTTGACATCTTCTACTCGAGAAAAGCGGTGCAACGCCACAAAAAGGGACATTCGCTCTACAATTGAAACGCAGTGTGCGCTTACTGAAGTTTACTTGACGATTACTTCCGGGTTTTCTTCTTCGACGACGCTTAACAGCGCCACTTTCTCTTTAGCACCACCTCCGGGCGCACTTGCTTCCTACAAGCGACCACTAGGTAACGGAAAATGCATATTAAACAGATATCTGAACAGATTTAGAGTTCATTCCTTATCCTCTGCAAGAAGCTGAGTTGTCTGGCCTCAATAGCCATTATTGATAAATTCCAGTGGATTCCTCCAGCCTGTGGTGTACTGCCCTCAGGTGGACAAAGCGGGGAGACACTCAATGGGCATTCAATTGATCCAAAACGTGACAAGAACGGAATAAATCCATTTAATGTCATTTAGGTATGTTTTTGATAAACAACAATATTACATAACACGATTATTGGCATTTCCAATAATGAAAGATCTGCGATCCAAGTGTTTTCAGGGTCACAGAAGGAATTCAAGTGGCATCTTGCTCATTGATGAAGATGGAGGACAAGTCCCAGAAGAGCAGTCTGCCCATTTCCAATCACTTGGGCCCATTTCTTCCAATTTCACTTTATTAGTCACTCGAGGACTCCAGGAGTCACTCTGTGATGAAATGCACAAAGGTGACTGGAAAGAGTCCTCGCCGCGTAGGTTCTCCCTCCACGTGGCCCAACTGAAGCAGAGAGCACAGCGGACCATCAGAGAGCACAGCGGACCATCAGAGAGCGCCGCTTCCAGTTCGAAGCGCCCGGCGGCTCACCCACCCACCACTCGGTGTCCCCTTCGCCCTCCACCACGATCACCTCGCCCTCGTCGAACGTCAGCTCGTCAGGGTTGTCGGCGGAACACTTGTAGATGGCCCGCACCCTTTTGGGTCTTGACGCCTGCGTGTGCGCAACGGCCATTAAGACCACGCGACATCATCATCAGCCATTAGGACTTACGCTGAAGGTGCTTCTCGGTTTTGGTGGTGGGGGGGAGGAGTCTCGGGGGGACCGGACCTTGGAAGCTAAATGGAGATTTCTTGTTTTTAACATGACACACACACGTGTGTGTTTGTGTTCGCGTACCTCGCTTGTCTGTTGGAGTCCTTCTAAGAGACGACTTGGGTGGAGCTTTTTTGTCTGGTCTGAAATCAGTGAGCAATTTGCTTGTGTTTTTGCATTTATGTATTCTATTCAGATCCTCTTGGATCAGTGCATACCTGTCGAGTCAAGCTCAGACTTGTGTATACCAGTTCAGATTCCTAAGTGGAGTCAAAATGGACAAGTACTTACCCGCTGGGTAATTTGGCGACGGGCAGGGGCGGCGGCGCTTTGTGGCGAGAAGGCGGAGGGGGTGGGTTCGTGGAGGTAGTGGGAGGCGGGCCCAAGGAGGGTAGGGAGGTCCGGGGCCCGTGGTTGGCTTTAGGAAGCGGAGGAGGAGGAGGTGGAGGTGGAGGAGCCACTGGGAAAACTGGAGGATCAGGAGTCGCGTGATGCTTGGCTCCAAAGCGTCACTGACTGACGGCAAGTGCCACTCACCGTACATGGAGGTGTTTCTGTCGGGGGTCACGTTCTGGGCCGGGGGGTCGGATGAAGACCTCTGCCTTCCAATGCTTTCCATGGCGCCCGGGTTAGCGGCCTGCCCTCTGACGGGGGCCCTGGGCGGCAACGGAGGGTTGGGCCCGGGCGGCAGGTGCCGTTCCAGCACGGCGCCGTACGTCTCGTTGCTGATCATCATGCTGGGAATCTGACTGCGATGTTTGGCGAGCTGCCCGAGAACGCCGGCGCCCACGAAGCAGCTGACGGGTCGGTCACGCTCCTCGCGGCGGTGCGGGGTGGGCTGTGGGGGGGTCAAGGGGGCGTTAGGACATACAACAGCGTTAGGACAGCAGCGCTCACCTTGTCATCCAACTCGTCCTCACTCTCGTCCATGTCGTCGTTATGGAGGCGCCACTCGTACTCCACGTGCACGTGGACGTTAAACTTTCCCGACTGAGCCTGAGTCAGCTGGCACACCGGCATAGTTCAAGATTAGCCTCACGCCGCCGACCATTATTGCTTAACTGATGGACGCTCACCAGATCTTCACATTCAGTGTGGCCGAGTCGTCTCGCTATGTCCAGCGGCGTTTCTCCGCTCTCATTGGCTGCGCACACAAACGTCGCATATGATCCTATTTGCATATTTGTCAGATGATGCGGGACTCACCGATGGTCACGGCCGCTTTTCCTCGGAGGAGGAGCTTCAGGCACTCGCTGTTGTCCGTCAAGCAGCAGTAATGCACCGCCGTGCTTCCTTTGCTGGTCTGCTTGTCCAGGTTGCCGCTACACACACACACGCTCATATTTATCTCCATGGGTGGTTTTCCTCAGACGACTGAAGAGACGTTACCTGTTCTGCGCCAGGAAGTCGACGATGTGTAGAGAGTTCCTGTCCACCATGCGCACGGCAAGATGGAGGACCGTTTCGTCCGGCTCCTGAAAGCGCCATCATCATCATCAAGCATTTTCTCGAACGAGATGGAGGAGGGACGGACGTACGTGCTGGTTGGTCTGCGGGGAGGTCTCGGTGAGGTCGACGCCCTCGCCGTAGACCTGGATGAGCGCCAGGATGTCACGGTTGCGCACCGCCTGGTACAGCGCCTGCAGGCGGCCCTCGTTGTCGGCGCACTGGCGGCGGACCAGCGCCTTGTCCACGTACTTGGACGTGATGAAGTCTTTCCGCCTCTGCCTGCACACACGGACGTAGCAATCATCTGCCGACCATCAATCTATCTCCAGCTAGCAGGTGTGCTTCCACTCACATGTCACTGGTCGGTTCAGGCTTGGCCACGCCCTCTGCGGAAAGCTCCGCCTCCATGATGTCATTGAAGGCGGCGTTGCCGACGTTCTTGGCCAGCTGAGAGGCGAGAGCGGGATGTTTTGGCGGCGGCCATTTCCCATCGGCGAGCGAGCGGACTCACCAGTAGCTCGGACGTTCCCAGCACATCCAGGTCCAGACTCTGAATTCTGGAGTAGTGCACCCCGATCTCTCTGTGGATCCCCGAGCACTCGATGCAGATGAGCACGCCGAGGTTAGTGGACAACCAGGAGGGACCTGCGCCAGCCAACAGCAAACATCTCAAACCGTCCTAGTTAGCTGGACTAGCGGTAGCGCATGCAAGACGAGGAGCCACGTCGGGGTCACCTGGAGCGCCACAGTCGCAGCAGACGCGGTTGCCGTCCATCTTCCTGACATCTGCCACGATGGCTTTGGTGAGCTCCTGCACGATGTTGTCACCTTCGTCCTGGTCGCCCTTAAAAGCTTTACTCAGCGCTTCTTCTTTGCTGTTCTGGAGGACCGACACCCATCTGCGGCCGAGAGACGTCGCGCATCAGCGCCGAGGCCGCCGGGGCGAGACTGCGACTACTCACATCTGGCACTCGGCCTCGTCCTCCGCCTGGAAGTGATACGTCCGGTCGTCTGAGGGGGACAGCAAAGGCGCCTTACGAGCCACCCTGACATATTCTCTCTAGTTCCGCTGCTGTCGCTTACGTGAAAAGAGGTCAAAGTTCCTCTTGTCGTCGGCGTTCTTCTTCACCTGGCACGTCAGAAGGTTCAGTTTGGCCGGTGGTCGATTGGTCTGGAACACACACGCAAAAACGCATTTAGGGAACAAAAGAAGATGTTTTCGGTCATGAGCAAACCCCGCCCCCCCCCTGTCGATGATGTCATTGTCATTAACGGTCTTGCCAATAAAAAAAAACTTCCAAAATAAAAACCCTTCTGTCTCTCATCCTTTTCCTTAAGCTCTTCCTCCTCCTCTTCCTGATTTTCTTGCTCTCCCGCTTGCTTTGTCCTGATTGGTTGTTTGACTCTTGGTGTAAAAACTTCAAAAGCAAAACAAAATAAAACAACAACACAAACCCGAATTAAAACGAAACGGCGGGCGTTTGCGCGAGTGGCGGCCGGTGGGCGGGGCTTACCGTGGCATGGCAGATGGTCAGGAAACCGTTTTTCACCGAGCACTTCCTCTTCTGCCAAACTTTCCTCAGCCTGCACCACACAACCATGAGCACGCTGAGATGCTGGCGGCGGCAGCAAGCCCACGGCAAGCCCACTCACCCCTCGCTCCTCTTGGACAGAACTCCCGAGCGCTCCGTCCCGTGCGCCTTGTTGCCTTGCAGCTGGTGCAGGCTGTATCCTTGCTTCTGCTTGGCCGGAGCCTCCTGTCAATCAATCATGTATGCGGTTAAGCTCCGCCCCTTCAGCTCTTCCACTGGCCCCCTGCAAACCTCTTTGCTGTCAGACTGCAAGGAGGTCTTCAGGAGGTCTCGGAGCTGAGTCAGTTGTTTCCTCTCGCCGTCCTGCGTCTGTTTGATCTGCGCGACCGACCACATACGCAAGCACACACACACACATGCCCTCAGACGTCTTCCAAGGTTCAAGTTGAAGCCCACGTGACGTCGGCGTCCTCACCGCCGTGAGTTCGGACGCCATTTTCTCCACAGAGGGTTTGAGGCTCTCGACAGCCGTCAGTCCATCCTGGAAGAAACTGAGCGCGTGTGTGTGCGTGAGTGTTTGTGTGTGCAAGAGCGTGGGAGTTGTGGCGTCCGTCTCGGGTCTCACTTGCACTGCGCGTGGAAATACTTGATAAGGTTCTGCAGGAAGTCGACACCCTTCTTGACTTTGATGTCATTGACCTTGAGAAGGTACTTTGGGGAAAAAAACAGTGATGTCACTTCCCGTCAAAGAGCGCGCGACCTCTGACCCACCTCACACATGTTCAACTGGAAGACGCGCCGCTCCTTCTCCATCTCCTCGGCGATCTCGCCGCCGCTGAACTCGGTGCGAATCATCCCATGCTGCTTGGCGTGCTCGCGTTTCTCCTTCTCCAGCTTGGAGCTGTCAACGGAAGCGACACTGAGGAGAAAAGAGCGAGAAGCCCCGGCCGGCCGAGCGCTGCTTACAGTTTGCTCTCGTAATCCTTCCAGGCCTTGTCAAACGGCTTCTTCAGGTCCTGAGGGGATGACACGGGTCACCTGACATGCAACGTGTGGTGCGGCGCGTCACATGACACGTGTCATGCCGAGCAAAGACGCGTGACGCACCCCCTTGACACCGCGCAGGTCCCCCTTGAGTAGACTGTCCAACGGGAAGGAGATGATATTGTTCATGTTCTGGATCTGACAAACAGGAAGTGACCCAAGTGAGGCGGGGGTATCGTCGTGACGATGTGGGCGGGGCCAGAAGCTCACCAGGTTCTTGAAGAGCGCCGTCAGTTCTTTGCTGAAAACGGCAAATTTGAGGAAGGCGGCGCCCACGTCGGTGTCGTCGCCGCTCATACAGTTGTCGCCCAGCTTCTCCATGGCCGACCCGTATTGGTCCTCGTGCTCCACGTGGACTGCAATGCAAGCACGCACACGTCTTGGTGAGAAGATTTGGGTTCAGTGTTGTGCACTGGGCATGCTGGGACACGGCGGGAATGTTGTACGCGCACGTCGGGGCCAGTACGTAAATTTGTTTGTGAAGTCTACAGACCTGCTGACGTGTCTTGTTGTCATGACAACAAGAGAACAATAAAAGATAAGGCGAGTGTCTCACCCAGGCCTGACGTGTACACGGACTTGACCGCTTTCTTCAGTTTGGACAGAACAGAGCGCTCCACATCCAGAACCTGAATCATGAACACACACACACACACACACACATGCACACACATGCTCTATGAAGATGACTCAACAAGATGAAAGACAGAAGAAATAAGAAGTGGAAGAGAGAAGTTGTACTTCCTGTTGTGATGTACTGTGGTGGACCACCACTGGTGGTCATTAGGTGTCACTTCCTGTCACTGTTTCCATTTATGTCTAGAACACTTTTCATTGTCTCATACATTCAGATATTGGATCAAACACACATAATGATGGAGGAGTGTCTTGCTCAAAGGCTGTGTGTGTGTGTGTGTGTGTTTGGGACACACACAAACAAACACGCAAATGTAAACCCATTTACAAACTTGGTCCAATAAACACAGTGTCCATCAGGCGCACGACCCCCCCCCCCTTTTTTTTGTGTGTGCGTGTGCGCGGTACCTCTTCAAGGGCGTTGACGCTGTTCCTACAGTGCGTCATGCGCGTGGAGAAGCTGGACGTGGTGGGCGCCTTGTAGTCGTCGTTGCACTCACCGATGAACTCGGTGACGCTCAGGACGTCCGGCATGGCTGCAGTTCGCAATCCCGACCCGGAAGAACCGCACCGGCGTGACGTCACGCAAACTCAGGTGGGGTCAGGAGCGCCACACCTGCCTTACACTCGCACAAAAAGTTGTGGAAGGCTTTCAAAAACCTCTAGGCGTGGACTTCCTCGCACTTCCTTGGTGCACACAATGTGTTGCACTTTGCACTGACAACGCGCTGAGCTCCACTTCTGCTTCTCCTATGGCCTCGATGGGCGGTTGGCCAAGTAGCTGAACGGCGTGTTAGCGCCGCCAAGTGGAACACTGACGTCACAACGTCATGCATTAAAGTGTAAATGTCATCTGCTTTGATTTGCAACGTAAACCAGGGCTCGCCAACCTGCAACTGGCGTGCCCTCAAGAACCACAAGAGTGGGCTGCTCTAAAAATAGCTCACCACTGATGGGACATTGTGATTTCCGAGAAATGATGGACACAAGATGTATAGAAAGAAAGTGTTGCATATTGTGGGATATAATTTTTAGTAATTTGGGGCTGGCTGACATTCATTAGGGTGACCAGTCTTTTGCTTGTCCCCCCCCCACCAGCTATGACGCTTGCATTTTTTTTGCACACTTGACCCATTTTTCATTGTCAGGCTCCATCAGGTCCTCCTCAACGTCCCCTCCCCCCACCTCTCCCAGCATGTTAGGGGTTTGACCCTCAAAGGTCAAGTGCTTCCTCCACTTGCTTGGCCTGAAAAGCCAACACATTTCTCTGCACCCAATCAGGAAGCAGTAACAAAAAGTATGGCTGGGGGGGGGGG
The DNA here is from genome assembly GCF_024217435.2 of Syngnathus scovelli. Lineage (NCBI taxonomy): Eukaryota > Metazoa > Chordata > Actinopteri > Syngnathiformes > Syngnathidae > Syngnathus > Syngnathus scovelli. The sequence continues at coordinate 10,937,110 of NC_090866.1, read as the reverse complement.
CACATATGGCTGGGGGGGCCTCCTCCTTAATCGAGCCCAGCAATCATTTCACCTCCCCCAAACCACGCTGAACAAGATGAGGGGCGTGGGGACGCCTCATTTGAGACCCCCCAACCCAAGCAACAATGGAATCGCTTGAGCAGTGATGCAGTTTGACTGTCCTTTTACAACACTTCCACATTTTGCTCATTCGGCCCCCCAAAAATTCAAATCTCCAAAAGTTAGAAAAATTTGGACTTCAAATAAAAAATACACGAAAGAAAGGTGCCCTAGGCAATGCACATAAGATTTTTTTTATTACAATTTAAAAAAAAATGTCTATAATGCAATACTTTAAAAAGAAAATGTCTATAATGCACCAATGAAGCAAAAAATGAAGCAAAAAATATCATAAATTAACCACAAGCATTTGATCATGTTGATAGAGAAAATTACTTTTTATTTATTATTTTAGTTTAGTTTTTTTTTTCATTCAATGACGCTGGTTTGATTTGGATTATTTCCCATTGAAAAGCGGTTGATAGATGAGCTGAGCTCGGATTGGCTCTGAAAGCGACAAAGGCGGGAAGACGAAAATGACACAAAACCGAGCTCCGATTGGTCGAGACGACTAGAAAGGCGGGCGTCCGACCAGAAAGCTATGCTGCGATTGGCTTACGCCCGCACTATACCGGTAGATGTTTCGAAGACGCCGGCCGGTTCGTGTGCGTCTGCTTGCGCTCCACAAGCTCCTCGCTCGCTCTGGTTGCACACCCAAACGGAACCGTGCGTGCAGGCTGGCTGCATGAATAGGGTGAAAGTCGGAGGTGACTCTGGGCGGGGGGGGACCATGGTTCAGCAGCGGCACGCTGGCAAATCGGCGGCTGCAGCTCACATCAAGCGGCCCATGAACGCCTTCATGGTTTGGTCCAAAATGGAGCGCAGGAAGATCATGCAGCAGTCGCCGGAAGTGCACAACGCCGAAATCTCCAAGCGGCTCGGGAAGCGATGGAAGTCTTTGGACAAGTCCGAGAAGATTCCGTTTATCCGCGAGGCCGAGCGGCTCCGCCTGCAGCACATGGCCGACCACCCGGGCTACAAGTACCGACCCAAGAAAAAGAGTAAGACGGGCTCCTCGGGCGCCGGCCAGCAGCCGAACCCGAACCGACGGGCCCGTTTCGTGCTCAAGCGAGACTTCAGCGACTCGGACGACGAAACCGCCGCGGAAGCGGATGAAGATTTTTCTCGGCTGCTGTACACGCGCCAGGTCAGCGGAACCCTCTCACCGGACTCTTCGTCCTCATCCCGGTCCCGCTCCGGCTCCAGTTCCTCGTGCTGCGGGGACGACCTGTTCCCTGTCAGCCCCGCCCCCTCGGAGCCAGCAAACTTGAACCTCTCTCTGGTGGACAAGGATTTGGACAAGGACTGGAGTGGAACCGAGCGGGGTCACGGGTCCCACTTTGAGTTCCCAGACCACTGCACGCCCGAACTGAGCCGGATGATAACCGGAGATTTCTCGGACTTTCCCTTCACCTTCTGAGCCAAGAGGGATGGGGAAAAAAAAAAAAAAAGTGACGTTTTTAACCACCTTTGCCCCTTTTTCACTGGGAGTTGACTTTTTATTTGCTCAGTTGTTTTTAGAAAACCTAAAAAAAACTTTTTTTTGAACGCACATTTTGAGTGCTGGAAGGTTTTGTGTTGGTCATGTGACGAAGTTTGATTTCTGTTCCTGTTTTGCGAAATCTAGAAGGAAACGCGTGACGGAATAATAAATCGGATGCAAGTCTATCTTGTTTTTTCCCTTTAATGACGTCACAACTGCATGCAACTTTGTACTTCTTCATTACATGCACAATAGCACATTTGACAAATACGTCATAACACGTAACTCCATTAAGAACCTTAGTTATTGATATTGAACTATCACATCCATCAAGTCACAGGGGACGGAGCTAAGGTGACACAAACACGACATTGGGTGTCAATCACAAATGTTTTTTTTGTTTTGCAAGCATCATATTGAACATCTAAAGCAGCGGTCCCCAACTTTTTGTGTGCGCCAATATTTTGCCAGGCCAAAATAAAATCAAATGGGTGAAAATGCAAGTCAGCGTGATGCTAAATTTAATTGAATCCAGATTTGGAGTCACTTAATTGTGACTCACTTGAGACGAGCAATTTGACGCACCTGATTTTCAAAATAAAACTTTTGATACTCTGATGATCAATCAACTATTTTGGGTTTAGTCTGGATGTGTGGTGGGGTACCAAATGGAGGACGGAGGGTCGGACCAGGCCTGGTGGTCGGGGACCGCTGAGCTCACCAACACCATCATGCGTCACGACGACAAGCTAGTTGACATCTACAAACACAAACAGCAAACGTGAGGAGACTTGCAAAATCCCCACAATGTTAACATGGCAAATATTTCAAATTGGAACAATCTGAATGGCCATGCAAAAGGTCACAGGATGCTCTCGCGTTCCTCTCCGAAGGCGACGGCATCGGCCGTCATGGTGCAGACCTCGGGAGGGTCTCCGGGCTTCAGACCCCTCTTCAAGTGGACCACTCGCACGTTTTCATTGTCGGGGCCGGGCCGGGTGGTGCTGGTGGTCGTGGATGCAGGCGGGATGATGGCTTCGCCGGCGGGGGCGTCGCGGCGGGGCGTCTGGCGGGGGCGCTCGCCCTGCTGAGCGTTGGTGTTGTTGTTGAGCGTCACGCTGCCGGCCGAGCGGTTCAGGTTCCAGGTCTGGGTGGCGGGCCAGGCCTCCTCGGGGCTGCAGATAGACATGCGGCTCTCGGCGCTGTCCCGCTGGGCGGCGTCCCGCAAGGCGGCGGGGAGGCCGGCGGGAGGCTCTTGCTTGCGGGTGGTGCCATCCTCGCTCAGCTGGATCAAGTCACTGCGTTCCGTCAGCGACTGCGACAGGTCGGCCTCCTCGTCCTGCAGCGAGTGGTTGGGCGAGCTCTCGTTGGAGCGCACGCCCGAGTCGGACGAGTCCTTCTTATCCAAGGTGGCGTCCGACAGGTAGTCCTTCCCTTTCAGGGCCAAGGAGCAGCCGCTCGCTTTGGCCTTGCCGTTTTTCAGCAGCAGGGTGTCGGACTCCTCCGACTCCTCGTCATCGCTGGTCAGCTTCTGGTAGCGCAGACCGTCGCCGCCCACCTTGGCGCCCGCGAAAAGGCCACCTCGCTCGGCCGAGGTCTTGCGGGCCAACAGGGACTTGGACGACCCGTGTTCTCCCTTCTCGTCTTCTTCGGTGATGGGATCCAGCGCTTCGCCACCGTCGGCGCTGTCAGACGCCGCTTTACTGCCGCTCCTCTTGCTCGCCAAGGCCTTGCGTCCGTCTTGCTCGGGTCCGTCCTTGCCGGCCTGGTCTGAAGACGGCGTCATGAAGTGCCCCGGCTGAGGCTGGACCGGTCTATCGCCGCCCCCGCCGGCACCCTCCAACTGGGCCATCTGGGCAATGTACTCCTGGTAGGCGCATCGGTACTCGGCCTGCTGCTTATCCGTCAATTTGACGATGTCGTTGCTGGACTCCTGCGAGTTGAGGCTCGTGATGCTGCCGGTCCGCTGGGGGGCGCCCTGGAATAAACAAACACAAACTGATGAGTTTCGAGCGCCAATAAAATCAGGGTCGAGGTCTTATGGCTGAGTTTGCTGACCATCCAATGCGCGCCGGCGTGTCTGGGCTGCTGCGACTCCTCCAGGCCGATCATGCTGAGGTCGTCGAAGCTCAGAGTGAAGCTGTACATCGGGGACACGTCGCTGGGGGCGTGGCCAGCGCGGGCTTGCGCCGCAGCTCGGCGCAGGCCCGCATCAGGCTGGCCGCCCGTCACGCTGCCTTGCTCGCTGGCGGCCTCCTCGTACAGCACTTGGCTCTCCAGCTGACGCATTTCCACCACCTGCGGGGACAGAAAGTGAGGTCAGCGCACGGCGGGACCGCTTAGCGGGCCGGGCATTTGGGCGTCGTGCTCACGCTGGCCCGAAAGAGCTGCCAGTCCCCAAAGTTCATGTTCATCTCCTTTTTCAGCTCATCCAGGTTGCACTGCGTCAGGACTCGTCCGTTCACGTTGGCCTGAAGGCGACCAAAATGGAATGAATGTCCAATGAAGGAATGTCGGACCTCGGTGACGGGCGGCGCTCACCTTCCTGATGGTGGCGGTGTACGCGGCCAACATGGCCTGGTCGATGCCCTGGATCTGCTTGACGCGCTCGCACACGCCATCCGTCGTCATGGCGCTCAGGAGGGTGGGCGGCGTCCCCGAAGCCACGGAGGCGGAGCCCTGAGACACAAACCGGACGGCAGCTTGTGATTGGTGATTGATCAAAGGCGGCGGGGAAAGCGGCGTCCGTGTTCGCTTTGGCTCAACATCATCATCGTCGTCGTCATCATCCGGAGTTCAAATGATGTTTGAGACCAACGAGAGGTGGCAAAGCGAGGATGTGGCTGATGTACTTACGCTCGAGGGGGCATCACGGGGGGCCGTGCTCTTAACGAGCATGCGAGGAAGGAGGTGTGATGGGTAGGCCGCCACCAGGGGGCGTGGCGGATGGTGGAGATGGTGGTGGGGGAAATATGGCTGAGACAGAAAGAAAATCAACACAACGCAAATCAAACATGAACGTGACAAACGATGGATGGGAAGCCGCGGCGTGACGTCGTGCCAATGGAACATGGAGGCGATTCTTATAGAGCGGATTTGGGTGCTTCCTAAAAAAAGAATTCCTTTGTGTTGATTAAGGACGAGGAAATGAGTCAATGAGTCTCCATTGTTATATACTGGCAAAAATCAAAGCAAAGAAAATATGTTTTTAAAGTATATGGGCGACTGACCCTGTTGTAGAACGGGTGCTGGGGTCCGCCCATGCCGCTGTAGTAGCTGCTGTGAGGCGGCGGCGGCGGTGGCGGTACCACAGCCCCCGCCACCGGGTTGAAGGGTCCGCTGAAGGAGGCGGACGGCGAGCACGCCGACGACACCTGACTGTACATGGACACGGGCCGGGGCTGGACCTCCTGCAAGGTCGGGTAGCCGATGGCGCCCAGGTTCACCTGCTCACGGGCCGCACGCACATCTGGGCAGGAAGAAGGAATGAGGAGGAAACAGAGAAGGAAGGATATGACGGAGAAAGCGGCGCCAAGGTACCGGCAATGATTTCCCGCAGTTTGGGGTCCAGGTTGACGGTGCAGGGCAGGAAGGTGCGAATGTCCCTGGCGGTCAGGACGGGCGTCCGCGACGACAGGAACACTTCAAAGGCGCGGACGTCTCCGTCGATCTCCAGCAGCGGTTCCACGTCTTTGGTGGTGGGGATGTTCCTCAGCACCCTGAGCGAGACCAAAGTCAGCACGACGCGAGCGAGCGCTCGGCGGCGGCCGGCCGGCCGGCGCTCGCCTCTCATAAATGTTCTTGAGTGTGGCCTGCTCGGGAACACCGTCGCTCTCCTCCAGGAAGAGGATGAGCCAGGACGTCCGGTAGGGCCACTGCTCCGTCAGGTTGATCCACGACGCCAGACGGTCCCAGTTGAAGGCGATCTGATTGGCTCTCAGCAGACGACCTGCGCGCAGTCAAAGCAGAAGCGGTCGGCTGCGGGCGCCTCCACAACGCTCACCCGCACGGCGCGAGCGACCCGCTGCTGACCGGTAACGGAGACGATGTTGAGGAGCCTCCTCATGCTCTGCGGGCTGATGTCGGTGAACCAGTCTTCGGCCACCATCAGCTTGGTCAAGTCGAAGGACATCTGGCGAGTCACCGAGCGCTGCGCTTGGCGCCTCCGGAAGGTGTCCTGCGCACGCCAGCGAGGTTGCAAAGCGCTTTTCTGTTTTCAACGTTGCTCCTTGGGTGGTCGGTCACCTTACCCGACGGGTGAGGGTGGCCTTGCTGCCACTCTTGGTGAGCTCTCCCAAGCTGTGCTGTGACAACTTGCGGTCCAGCTCCTCGTGCCACCCTGCGCAATCGACATTGGCGGCATCGCCGTTGGCGGGTGCGCCGCTGCCGCCGCCGCCGCCGCCGCTGCCCATCTTCCTGGCGCTGGACAGGCCTCTGCTGTTGAGGAAGACGGGCAGGTGGACGATGTTGCGCATGTAGTCGTGTCCGTTGACAAAGTCTCGCAGGACGCTGTTCAGGTTCTGGTTGATGGCCTTGATGATGATGTGCGGGTCGCTGGCGAAGATGGAGATGAAGGGACCTTTGGAAAACAGGACTCGCACCTGCGGGATTGTGTGGACATGCCAAGATGGTTAAAAAACTCCCAAACTTTCATCCTCACTGTCATCTGCTCTCACCGTGTCGAGCATCTGCAGAACTTTGTCCTGCTCACACGCGTCCAAGCTGTCAATGACCACCGCCAACCTGGTCTGGTGCTGCGTGAACCCGTCGATGGTCTTGGCCATCCTGGCCATCAGCTCCACTTCGCACTTCAGAACCTGCAAGAAAAGTCCGCTTCAGCCGATCCGTGGCGCCCGACATTGCCCCGTGCGCCGGTGAAGTCCTTCCGACCTTCATGAAGCCTTCGCTCTTGAGCTTGTGCATCTTGTTGGCGGCGCCGTGCAGCCGCTTCCTCTGCGAGTTGAGCACCGAGTTGGAGACCCGCCACCACGTGCGGCAGTTGAGCAGGAGGGCCACGCCCACCACGCCGCCCAGCGCCATCAGGACGCCGTTGACCGTGTGGTTGTGGCTGCGCACCCGGAAGACGGCCATCAGCGCCACGCCGCTCACCAGGCAGCCCATCACCAGCGCAAACAGCATGAAGGACGGCACGCAGCACGTCTTCTTCCACTTGCCCTTTCCTGCAACCGCAACAACTTGTCGTCCGAGCGTTCTAAGGGGGGCGCTCGCGGGCAAGCGTGTACCTGGCGCCTCGTCCGTCTTGAAGACCCTGAAGAGGCGAGTGGCGAGGAATCCAAACTCCCTCTCGCACGCGTCGGACAACGTGGCGATCATTTCGGCCATTGACGTCTCGCCGCCGACGCTTGACAGTCGATTGTAATCGGTGAAGAGAAACCTGCGGCGTGACATGACCGCGATATCGTGATGACATCACAACAACATCAGCGCAACAGCGCAGTGTCGGGTGGTCGTTACCTGACGGGTAGCGCTCGGGCGCTCTGCTCCGGAAGCTCCGGCGGGTTGACGAACATGAGCTTGAGGAGGAGCTCCAGGTAGCCGATGTGGCGGGCCAAGCGGTTGCTGAGGAGCCACGCCCAGTTCCAGTTATCTCCCTCGCGCCGGCCCCCGAAGTAGATGACCACTGCCGACCACAAAGAAGAAGGCTTATATAAGGTGGAGGCGTGCGGTGCTGGCGTGCGGCGGAGGAGCTCACCGAAGAAGATGTAGAGCAGCGCCAGCAGACTGAGCGAGACGGCCACGGCCAGCTTGGGGTCCAAGGTGAAGCCCAGAACCAAGGCCACCATGCCGCACAGGAGCAACGTCAGGACGGCCGCCAGCCACGACGGGCCCAACAGCGGCTCCATCTGCTGGCCCGCGAACGTCTTCATCTCGTCTGAGGACAACACACGCGTGTACTGATCTGGTCTCCGCCTGCCAGCCCGAGAGCATGCTCACCTTCGAGCTTCTTGAGCAGGAAGGACTTTCCGCTGCCCCACTGCGCGTAGAGCCCCACGCAGATGGGCGGCTGCATGGTGGGCTCGCTCAGGATGTCGGCCAGGGCCGAGCTGTACAGGTCGTAGCCCAGCATGTCGCCGTCCGACTCGGTGGGCGACAGGTGACCTGGAGAACGGAGACGGTAAGCGGGCAAGAGCGGGCAAGGGCGGGCCGAGCCCAACGACACCTACGGGCGCCGAAGATCTGCGTGAGGATGCTCTTCTGGTGGCTGCAGTCAATGTTGTAGGGCGTCTCGCCCGCCTTGTTGGGCCGGTAGAGCAGGCGGCCATCTTTGGGGTTCCTCAGGAGCAGCTCGGCCAGCCGGCGGCTGCGCCCACGGATGGCGATGTGCAGGGGCGTGTCTCCTCTCTGGAGAAAAATTCAGCCGTCAAATCCATCACAAAGAGGAGAAGGAGGAGAAACCAGCCCGTGCGTGTGTGGCCAAATGTGTCAGCTCGTCGGACCTTGTCAACAGCGGACACCTTGGCCCCTTTATCCAGCAGCAGCTCGACGATCTCGATGCTTCTCATCTTGGTGGCTTTGATGAGAGGCGTCTCGCCGTCCTGAAAGGGGGAAGCGGGGGAAGCGGAGGCGTGGCCGTGACTTCCTGTGGCCGTGCGCGGCGCCGGCGCATCTCACCTTGGTGCACGTCTCCGTGTCGGGGTTGCACTGCAGGATGTCGCGCACCATGGAGGCGTTGCCTTTCTCCACCGCCCAGTACAGCGCAGTCTTACTCTCCTAGACGCACCCCACCATCGTCATCGTCATCGTCGTCGCTCATCGTCAACATTAATGACTCACCTGGCCCCGGATGTCAATGTCGGCGTACTTGTGCAGCAGAGCTCTGACGATCTCCACGTGACCGCCTCTCACCGCTCCGATCAGCACCGTGTCGCCACTCTGTGTGCGCACATTTAATGATCTCAAAAGAAAAGGCGTGACGGCGGCGGCGGCGCCTCACCCGGTCGGGAATGTTGACGTAGGTGCCGGCGTCAAGAAGGTCCTGCACGATCTCGGTGTAGCCTTCCTTGGCAGCGATCATCAGCGCCGTGTTGCCGTCTTTGTCCGTCATGTTGACGTTGGGGTTGCGCTTTAGCAGCTCCTTCACCACGTTGGTGAAGCCGCCTTTCACCGCCACGATCAGCGCCGTCATCGAGTTCTGCCGGGAGGCGAGGCGTCAGTGTCGAGTCGGCGCCGGCGGCGGCGGATACTGCCGCTTACCGCTCCGTCCTGGTCCACGTCGGCGCCGTTCTCCAGCAGGTGCATGACGCAGTCCAAATGGCCTTTCCTCGCCGCCCAGATCAGGGACGTCGTCCCGTACTAACACACGTTCAGAATGTGAGCGTGAAAGTGCGACCCAGCGAGTGTCCATGTATGTCACCTTATCGGAGCAGTTGACTTTGGCGCCGCTGTCCAGCAAGAGTTTAACCACGTCGGCGTGACCTCGCCCGGACGCCCAGATGATGGGGTACACGCTGTACTGCTAGGGACCAGCAAATAGTGGCCCATTTGGACTCTTTCTAGCGTGATGTTTTCATGTGCAACGTGCTACCTGTCCGGTGGTGTTGGGGTTTGCGCCCTGCTCCAGCAGCAACTTGGCGACATCCACACGACCTTTATACGAGGCCCACATGAGCGCCGTCCATCCTCCCTGCCACACAAAGGCCTCACTTAAATGACATCACATAGCGGCCGGCACCCGAGACGGACGGGAGGCGCACCACGTCGCGATGCTCGATGTAGGCGCTGTTCTCCAGAAGCTCCTTCACCACCTCCACGTGACCTTCCTTGGCGGCTGAGATCAGGGCCGACCAGCAGTCCTGACCACACATAAGCAACGCAACCACAGTTTTACACATAACCCGCTGTTACCATGCCATCATCAGCACCTATCTTGTTGCTTGGCAACAGCATGCTCCCCAACCCCATCTGTTTTGCTCACCACGTCATCCAGATTGACATTGGCTCCTCGCCGGATGAGCTCCTGCACTATTTCCAGGCTCCCCTGCTCGGCAGCCAGCATCAGCGGCGTCTGCCCATTCTGACCACCACAAAACAGGTAGTTTTACACAGGGGGCCGAGATAGTTCCTCAAATGCAGTCATTCAGCGCTAATTAGCACGTACGTCGCTGCGTCCATCCACTTCCTTGAAGCGGTCCAGGTGGTCTCGCAACGCTGTGAGATTCTCCTCCTCCACGTGGCCAAACAGCTTCTGGATGGCCATCGTGGTCATCTTGATGGAAGTGGTGGTGTCCATTTTGGCAAGTTCTCAAAGGGCGCAGCTCCTGCTCACGCACACATATCATACAAGCTGTCACTGCGCCCCCTGCAGGCACATCTGACAAACCCACATAAGGCCGCCTGCAGGGGGCGCGTTAGTGATGCCGTCATGCACCTGTCGCTGCCCGCACCTTTACATTAATCAATATATCAATGTGTGAAAAGCATCGAAATGAATATACAACCAAATTAAGTTTATTAGCATAAAATGACATCGCTTTGTCAAATATGAAATCATGACTGACGTATTGTTACCATGGCAACACAAGGCAGCGAGCCATCACGCAAACGTCTCGTTACACCCAAAGAAAATTATATACTAACAAATAATTTAATGTATGAGCAAATCTGCTCGATAATCCATCTGCAACTAGAAATTAAACTAAATTGAGTATTTCAGCTGCCAAGATGACGCCCATGGAAGCGCTCAACGTCGTCGAAAATAACCTTTGAGCTTTCGGTGACATTGAAAAGGAATGGCAATGACGCAGTCATGCAGTAATAAATAAACGCGTGAAAGCAAATATAAATAAAAACCTTGCCAATAAAACACATGTTCGACTCTGTCAAGCGCTTTTAATGGGCGAAGTGTCAATCAAGCGTTTCAAGGATGCTTGGTGGCCATTCGAAGGCGGCCACAAATGTTTACCGAAGGAATGACGTCGTTCGGATCCAGATGATCTTGGGAGTTATTCTGGCCGACGATTCTTCTGTCGGAGTGTCGGTGGATTTGGATCGGATGTTTTGTCAGGCGATGCTCATCTCATTCTTCAGCCCAAACAACAGCCGCAGCAGCCATCTTGACCAACATAAGCGCGCCACACGGCAAACTCCGGGAATGACACGCACATTTCCGCTTACACTTGACAAAGTAAGAGCATAAGACTTTACTTGTCGTTCAACCCGGTGAGGCATTTAACAATTTTCCCAACTATTGACGTCTCCCACATACCACTCGTTAATCACGTTACCCATTTTAATATTTTATGAATAACGTCTGGCTCCTGTCGCTTGGTACGAGCTGGATATTTTATTTTGAAAGAGTGTTATGAATTTATTGCATGGTATTATGACGCCTTTGACAAAAGACACAGCTGATGGAATGCCAATGAAGAAAAACAACAACATAAATAATCAAATGTCAAAGGAAGCGTGCTCTATCCGCGATCTAACCATTTTTTAAAATTATTTTCCGACTAATTTATAGAGTCAAGCGCGCTAGAGATGGCCAGCCTCTGAGCAGCTCATGCTGCAGGCGTTCGTTGATCATATTTCAAAAATGAACTTGGAACATTTCAGCGTTTATGATGTTGACGCGTGTCTGAGACGTGGCTCCTTCAGCAGGAGCACAAACTTGTTTTTTTCCCCCAGCCCAAGTAGGCAAACAGCATCACAAAACGGTTGGAATCCTGTGTGTTTTCAGTGGTTTTATTGAAAAAAGCTTTTTTTTCCTTGTGTGAGAAATAAATAAAAAGTTGTCTTTTTGATTGACAATCTGAAACAAAATTAACATCAGACATGCAAATGAGGGGCGTGGCTACATGAGCTTTACAGGTAGAAAGTGGCTAATAAGGAGTGCTGATAAATAGTCGCTAGCGTAAGAGCTTTTGCTGCAGCATTGCGCGCGTGATGGCGGATACAAAACACAAAGCAAATATGTTACAAAATTTGACGCACACACACATGATCAATACGCACACACACATACACACACAGGCAAACGTTGCGGAGGTGTTCATCACAACAAACGACGATGAAGATGGAGAACGTCTAAGATGGAACGTCGGCGGCTAGCGAACGCTTCCGACGTCGCCTCTCGGCCGATTGGTCCTCGTCGGGATGCGGGGCCACCGGCCGGCTGTCGGGCACCGATGGAGAGCCGCCTGCTCACACAGCATTCCTTGTTGAAGTTGTCGTCATGGCAACAAGGTCCACAATTTCCCATTTGAGTCATTTGGTTGTTAGTAGGCGGGCTTTGGAGGAGAGGGCGGGGCGACTGCAGCGAGTTTGCATGTCAATCAAGCGTGTTAGTCAACATTCATTCGTTCAGTCAGCACTATGCACGGCGGCAGCTTTTTCTTTGGCTTTCCGTTGGTGCAAAGTGCAACACGAACGTGTGTACACGAACCTCCGGAGGGACCCTGAGGACCTTTGAAAGTTCTTGCGTCACATCAGACATGCATCATCATCAGGATGTTGTCGAATACAGTGAACCCCCCCTTCGCCAATTGATTTCAGGTCAATCGAAGTGACGGCTACGTTCCACGATGACATGCCTATTAACTTAAAAGTATGAATCCAGACAATTGCAAAGACTGCAACTATGGCGACTTGCATGAGGAAATAGGTGGCGGTGACGGGGGTTCACTGTATGAGCACTTTTGTTGTTTGCATTGGCAAGCGCTAGGTTGAGGGTTGCTAGGCAACAAAGCATCAACAGTTCATTTCCACGTGGGTTAGTACGTTCTCGTTCGTTCCGGCTGTAATCGGTGTCGTGGCGGTCGTCATCGTGGTCGGCATGCTCCTGGTGGTCTTTTGCCGGCAAGATGCAAAGGGGCCACGAAATGGCCGCCGCCCGTGTTTGCTGTTGGTTAGTTCCTGTTTGTTGCTGTTTGTTGCTGTTGTTTGTTGTTTGTTGGTGCAGCAAAGTTTGTTAGCGCTTCCCTCAAACGTCTCGAGAGCGTTTCGGGAAGTCATGAAAGCGGCGCAGGCGGCAAAGAAAAACTACGCGGAACCTGCAACGAGCAGCACAGCACACGGCGTCAGGAATCACGCACGCGCGCCCGACTACGTACTAAACCGCATCCATCGCGTGACATTGGGTGACGTGCGGCACAAAGGAATTCTTTGACTGCAGCGACGTGGGCCCGCCTACTTACCCGCGTATCCTTGACCGTTGTAAGGAATGCCCGCGCACTGGGTGGAGTCGCAGTAGCCGGCCGCCCCTGGGGCGCCGCGGGCGCCGGCGTAACCGGGACGGCCGGGAGGGCCGCGAGATCCCGTGGAGCCCGTCGGCCCGGGGGGACCCGTCCTGCTTTCTCCCGGTGGGCCTGGCGGGAGTGACGTCACCCAAGATTACAAAGTTGTCCACCGTGTTTCATCGTATTCACAATAATGTCCGGTCAAAGCCTACCTGGGGGTCCTCGAGGGCCTTTCTGTCCGATTCCCGCCACGCCCGGCTCGCCCTTCTCTCCAGCCGGCCCCGGCTCCCCGGGCTGTCCCGGCAGTCCCGGGTTTCCAGGGAAACCGCTCCTTCCGGAGGGGCCCACCTCTCCGCGCGGTCCCGGCAAGCCGGGGGGTCCGGTGGGCCCCGGCGGGCCGGGGTTGTTGCTGCGGTGGATACCGCTGGGGATCTGGTTCAAGAGGCTATTGACGCGGTTCATCTGGGCTGCAGGGGACCAACGATGAAGGCGCCGTTGTCAAGGTTTTTTTTTTTTTCTCGACAAGATGAAGTTGAAGAGGTCCGACTCACCGTTGACAAGCTGCTCACAGACCTGCCTGGCGATGGAGCGCATCATGTTCTGAGGAGCAAAGTCTCCCTGAGGAACACAAAGACACCAACGAGGATAAAGTGAAGCTCATGAGACCGCCAACGGATGTCAAACTGTACTCACGCGCTCTCCCTTGTCTCCTTTTGCCCCCGCGGGACCCTGAAAGCGCACACGCACACACACATCGGTCACTCCAAAGAATGTTTGCTTGCATGTCGTTCATCAGTTGACATCACTCACGGGAGTTCCATCAGGACCCGTGTTGCCGGGTTTTCCTTCTAGACCGGGCACTCCAGGGGAGCCTGGGGGTCCCTGTGGGGAGAAGCCAATGAGAGTGAGATCACCATGATCGAGACTCTTCAACATTACGTTCCGCATTCACCATGGGCCCGGTGGGTCCTCGGGGTCCCGTCATGCCGTCCTTTCCTTGAGGGCCCTGAACGCCACACAGACAGGCCAAATCAAATCAGCTCAAGCGCAAGCTTTGCCCTTTTTCTTCTTGCTCGCAACTCACCCTCACTCCAGCAGGGCCGATGGGGCCGGCGGGGCCGCGGGGTCCCGGTGAGCCCTGTGCACACGCACAAAGAAGCTGTTAGAGTGCCCCTAAATTGGCCACAAAAAGGGCTGCAATTTCCTTCAGATACCAAAAGATGGCGACAAAGCACTTTTTTGTTTTTTCCTCCATCCAGTATGAAGCTCCTCAACTCACTTGTTTGTAAGGATAGATTTTTTTTTGCAGTTGAACTGATTGTAGAATGGAATGAAAGCACAGAAATAAACAATTGCAAAAGAAAATCCTGGAAGGAAAATGTGAGGCAGACAATAGCGGGCGGACTTGTTGTGGCAACAAAAAATTGAGCAGAAGCTGCACTGAATTCGTCACACTTGAAGGCTGATTTTGCTTTCGCTCTTGTCTCGGTTCCAAACCAGCTTGATGGTATTCGAGTCTGACAAGATAGTGAGTGCGAGACGTCCTGGACATTTGGCTCCGCCTCTCGAGCGGGTTCCGGTAAGCCATCAAATCGGTCTTGGCTGGCGACGGCTGTTGACTGCGCAGGAATTTCATTCCAGAGCGTATCATGCCTCTCCTGATCATCTTGACTCGGTTTCCTGATGGGAATCCTTCCAGAAGTCCTCCAACGCCTTCGACTATCTCATTTTGGACTCACGGGGGCAGCCCGGCTCGTTTCCCGTTCTCATGTCAACACTCGTTTGGCCTGTCACATTGTCCGATGAAGACTTGAGCCGCCGGGAGGACGCCGCCGCCGCCGCCGCCGCGCTTTGTTGGCGGGCTCCTCGGGACACCTGCGCACCAGCACGCCCCTCCGCCCACCACAGGCAAGAAAAACACACAGAAGACGAGTCTTACTTTGAGTCCGGGCATGCCAGAATCTCCGAGATCTCCCTTGGGTCCGGGCCGACCCTGCACGGGGAAAAACAAAGGCACGTTGTTCAAAGGTGCTTCTCGTTTGTACGCGTCTCATTTCCAAAGTCGAAGCAGATGCGTGCAAATTTCATTTTTGATCCAACACCTAATCAATCAGTCTGATTTAATGGACAACTACAGAAATTGGAAGCTAGTCACTGTTGATGGGATGAAAATTTGGCAGATTTGAAGTTCAACAAGGCTCCCAAATGATTCCTCAACGAAAACAGTCAATTAAACCTATGATTGGACTTGCAGTAAAATCTTGATCTGCTTGGAAAACGTGGCGAGCCAAAAGGTAAGAATGAAAATCAACAAAGCTCAATTTATTTTCTGAGTCTATGGGAAAATCTTTGCAGCCAGGAGACGCAACTTGTCATGAATTTATGAGCTGAACGGCTTTGTAGAAAGGCGTGTGATGCCAAGAAAGCTTTTTTTAACGTAATCCCTGCTCATCCTCAGATTTATATGTGTGCGTGCGAACGTGTGTGTGTGCGTACTCACAGCTTCTCCCGGGATGGAGCGTCCGCTGGGCCCTTGCGGACCAGGCAGGCCCATTCGGCCGGGTGCTCCCAAGTCGCCCCGAGGACCCACTGGGCCCTGCCAGGCCAAAGCAGATGACGTCAGTAAGAGGCATCAGATGATTTCATCTGACTTTTAAAGAGACTTACAGGCGCGCCGATCTCTCCTCTTTCACCTCGTGGTCCTTTTTTGCCGGGGGCACCCTAAGTGGGAACAAGATCGAGAAGTGGATTTTTTGGGATCCATGAAAAGTGCTTTATGTGGCTGCTGAGTGGGCTAAAAGTTGTTTGTTTTTGTTACCGCGGCAACCGTCTGGCCACGTTTGCTGTTTGTCTGGTTGCGCTTCATCTGCATCTTTATCGTCCTTGGCAACAAGCAGGCGGGAAGCAGCAACGGCCAGAACTATTCAAACCTTCGACTGCAACTTTTTGTTTTCGCACTGACGTTCACGTGATGGCCGATTGTAATTGCGAATCGTGAGGAAATGATCGAATGATCTTTTCGATGAGCTTCAATCAGGGTGGCTGCAGCTAATCCAATAATAATAAAAATGAAGAATAGCAAAGCTGATTCTCAGTAGCGATGGCAAGCTTGAATTCATCTGAGTCTATCGAAGGGAAATTGTGGGTGTCTGCTCACCACCGGTCCTTGCGGTCCCTGCGGTCCGGTGGCCGAGGTGGTGCACTTGCAGGCGTTGGGCAGCGAAGGACATTTGTTTTCGTCTCTCTGATAGGCAGCAAAGAGAAGAAGAAGAAGTCACTTTTGAGCATAAAATCAGATTTGTCATCATATTTGACTTTCTTATTATTGCTGACGGCATGTTGAGTTTGCGGCAAAACTTTGGGTGCTGAGTATTGACCCTTGTGGAACACCGTTACTATTTATCTTCCCCGCCGCTCGTGTTGCTCACGAACAGCTAAGGAGTAAATCGACTTCAGGATTACAGCGAGGTCCTCCTCAAAGTTCCTCGCTGGACCCAAAATGTTTGCAAAGCAAACTTCAGAAAATAAACAGATGAGCTTGTGACTTGAGAATGACTGACAGCAGCTGGAATCGTTTGTATGTGTAGTTGGAGTGGATGAGGTAAGTGTCCATGCGTTTCCACGGTTACGGACCAGGGCGGGCAGGTCGCAGCAGCGGTCACGACTCGTCCAGGCCAGCGTGCAGACAATATCGAACATCTGGAGCTGGAACTGGAAAAAAAAGAAAGACGCACGTGTGTGACAGAAGCTGGCGACAGACAGAAATAAACGAGCGTGAGGACGGGTCACGCCGAGGACGTCACGAGTTGGCGGTCACGTGCGGCAAACGTTACTCCTGGAAAAGGTGTCTCAGACGCGCGCGTCTGCTTTACTTCACATGATTTGCACGCAGCTGCGGCGAGGGAATGTTCGAAGGCTGCCAGCGCACTAAACACTCATTTCGCTTTCGGCCCAAGATCGCCGGCGCCAAAAAGGCACGACGAGAGCGAATACGTCGGATTTACAAAAAACAAAACAAAAGCATTAGTTTAGTTTATTGTTTAGCACAAACAGTTCAAACTAAACCAAAATGAGTATTGTTTACCAAGACGGTTTATCGTTTCATTTGAACATTGATCACGAGCCAAAAATAAAGATTTTGCAACGACTTACAGTTGCCGAGTCTCCTCGGGAGCCGACGGACTTGGCCATTTTCCCCAGGACTTGGTATCCGTCTCTGGAAGTGTTTCCAGCCGCTTTGATGCTCTTCTGGGCCACGTGTTGGCAGTCCACGTTGAGCTGGACGCCGGTAGGCGAGACCAAGATGTGCAGCTAGACGGACGGACGGACAGACGGCGAGGCACATCAATGTTTTGAGTTGGAAAAAGCGGCGTTGCAGCATTCTTGTCATGTTACAAGGTCGCCGAGCGCAAACATGCATTCCCAAAAAGTACAACATGACACGGGCTGTGCTTGAAGCCGCTTTTTTGGATTTTGTGGTCCAAATGTGAGAGAACAAAATGAATGTATAGCATTTTGGGGTGAGGCCAAACGATGACAAAATGTGGAAAAAGTGAAGCGCTCTGAATGCTTTCAGCTGTTGGCCGTAGCGTGAATGCTAAGCTAACCCGCTTGGCCAGCCAAGTAGCAAATTTAAAAAGGACGGTGTTGAAAAACGTCTTTGCTAAAGCGATGAAGGCTTCGCTTTGCGCTCCCGGCGCACTTCCTCCATCACCTCGTTGGCTCCAGCGGAAACGTTGGGCAGCTTCCAAATCGGCCCCTCATCACTCAGACGCATGAAACTGATGTGCTGCTACTACTACTTGTATTTTTCTGCCAGGTGTGTGTGTGTGTGTGTGTGTGTGTGTGTGTGTGAGAGAGTGCGGGCTGGCTGCTCCACAGTCTAACTAACGGACTTTGGGGTTGGTAATATACAACGCAAGTGCTCCTTTCCACGTCAACTCTGACATTTTCATTCCAGAGTAAGAGTGAGATAAATAGCAACAGACCGGGAGGGAGGGGGGGAGGGCTCGGCGGGGGGGTTCTAAATCACGCTGGGCCTCTGCTGTGATTCCAAATTGCTACTCGAGCGCACACGACCGCAAGAGGTCCCGAGTCGGCTACCAGAAGCCAGAGCGAGCGAAGACGATACCCCCCCCCCCCCTCGGCCCCTCCCCCTGATGTCATTGTTTGAGTGCGCTGACCCAACACTTTCCAGGCCGGGACGCCAGCGAGGCGGGTTGAGGCCACACGGTGCGGTTCTGGAATGTCTTCACCATTGTTGACAATCAAGCAATTTTCCAGTCCAAGGCCGACTCGGGACTCATTTGGCCACTTCGTCACCAGCTACGCATTTTTATACCCAACAAGTCCATAAAAATAAAAAAAGCACAGTCGAGCGAATTGTCTCGTCTTTTTCGCACGCTCACCTTGTGGAAGCTTCCGTGGAAGAGCTGCTTGACCGGAGCCTCGTCAAAGGTGACCCGCTGGATCTCGCCGCGCTCGTCCTTGTTGTAGAAGGAAACGCTCTGCTTGGAGGCTGAGAGACGCGACAGCGGCCGTCAGCGCTTCGACGTCCTTCGATATTTTCGAGGACCGAGATGGACGCCGCCCACTCACGGTCAATAGTGACTCCCGTCTCGGGCTTGTGGTCGGCGGTGGACACCTGCCACACGTCAAAGGCGTCGTTGGGCGTGTCGGGCAGCAGGCGGAGCATGAGGATGATGGTGTAGACGGCAGGGAGACCTTCGGGGTGCACCTCGCTGCCCACACGAAAAAAAGTCAAATCAGACCGTGACTCCTTCTTGGACTTGCACGGAACTTTGTCAAAACGATATCTTAATTATGGAGGCCAATGAATCACACAAGGCAAGCGATGACTATTTCGCCACCGTCGACATGTTGTCATTTCCATTTGTCTCGGGAAGGAAGCAAATTGATTGAAAGTGTGTCACGACTTGGAAAGGTTCACGTGTGAGCAAGAAAGCAGCGTCACGGCAAAGAAATGGAAGCGAGAGAAGCTGGCGGCGGGACGCATCTTCGCACAATAAACAATGACGAGCTGCCATTTCCTGCTCGGGCTGCTGTTGTCCAGCTGTCTTGTTGCCAGGCAACAAAAACACCTTCCAGCGGCAGAACAGCGCCAAACATCTGCTCCTTTGCATAATATGCATGCGACTGACTCCACCACCATTCATCCCAGCGCATTTTTCAAATAGCTCCATACAAATACGAGTCGCGTTGCATTCGTATTATCCACGTCGACGCACTGTATTGCATTATTTTATTTTTTTTATCAATTCAGCGGCAACGGCGCCGACTCACGTGCTGGGCATGGTGAGGAAGGCGTTGGGGTGCAGGCGGTAGGCGGTGAAGCTGTTGAAGGAGCCAGGTTCCATGGACACGCCCCTCACCTGAGCGTACGTCTTCTCCGTCAGGTTGAAGGCTTCCAGCATCCTGAAGCCGGGCGACGTGAAGCCGTTGACAAAGATGAGCGGGCAGCCTGCGGCACAAAATAAGCCACGTGAACGGGACGTGCGTCGGAACCCTCGGCGGGGAAATCCCGCCGCTTACTGGATGTGGCTGTTTCGCAGATGAAGCTGATGAGGTTCTCCTTGATGGTGTCAAAGTGGTCAAAGTCGTCCACCACAAAGACGTGCCTCTCGCTGGGCTTGCTGCTGATCTCCTGCAGCTCGGCAAAGTCCACGTCGGCCACGCCCACGGCGAACACCGTGTAGCCTTGGGAGGGGGGCGCGCAGAGACATTTTGAGACCGGGCGCGACTCTAATCTGTTAGCAGCGGTGGCGGTGCTCACCTGCGTGTTGCAAGCGGGCGGCGTGCTTCCTGACTTCATCCTGCGAGCGTCCGTCCGTGATGACCACCACTACCTTGGGCACGTTCCTCCTCATGCCGTTCTCCACCGTGAAGGCCTTCTCGTACGTGTGCTGGAGGGCCACGCCTGAATGGGGTCACCGCGCCCTCGTTAGCGGGAACACGCTCGCCGCTCGCCGCGCGTGCCATCGCCTGACCTGTTTTGGTGTTTCCGCCTTTGTAGCGGATGTGATGAGGCGCCGCCATGGCAATGCCTTTGTCTTGGTAGGAGTTGAACTTGAATTCGGTCTTTGCGGTGTCGCTGTACTGCACGAACGACACCTGCGCGCAAAGACATCATGTCGGGAGGTTCCGCTGGCTTCAATGACCCCCCCCATTTTGACCACGAGCGGACAAACCTGCATCCCGGTCGGTCCAACCACGTCGAAGGTTGCGATCATGCTGGAGACGAAATGCACGACTTTGATGAAGCTCTCCTCGCCGATACTCCATGAGCCGTCGATGAGGAACAGCACGTCCGCTTTGGCGCCTTTGCAAACTGGAGCGCACAAAAAAAAAAAAGCGTCAAATCACAGGTTTTAGCTAGCAAGTCGCTCAATTCCTGACATAAGCTTTTAAATGTACTGTACAAAAAAAATGGCGGAATAAGTGAAGGGCCTACCTGCCCAGGAGGGGGGGATAGTGGGTGGCGGGCTGGGGGTAGGCGGGAGCGTCGGCGCGGGGGTCGGCTTAACCACTGCAACAAAGCAAAGCCGCTGAGTGTTAGCAGGGCGTTGCTCACGGGCAGGACGCTTGGGCGGCGGCACGCTCACGGGTTCGCTCCTGGGTGCTGACGCCGGGTCCCTCCAAGTTGGGCGTCTGGATGAAGACGATGGCGCTGTAGCGGGCGTCGGGCGAAAGTCCATCAAAGCAGTACTGCGGCAGGCCGGCGGGGATGGTGATCTCCTGTTGACCTCTGCTCGATGCTGCCCGGCAAAAAAAAAAAGTTTTTTTTTACTCCGCAGAAAAAGAAAATCCAAACTCCTCAAAATGAGATGCAAACATTTACTCACGGTCCAGCGGGTTGAGGCGGATGCGGTAGGACGTGGCCGCTCGGTGGGCCGTCCACTTAACGCAGAACCTGTCGTGATCCACGTCGTACGTCTCGATGTTGGTCACGTTCAGGGGCACTGGCAAAAGACGTCACGTGACCCTAGGTCGCCTTTGATTAATTGCGAGGGCGGTGGCGGACGGCGTACGTGTGGTTCCCGGGCCGGCGAGAGGCGCGCTTTCACCGCCGGTGTACTGCGCCAGGACTTGGACGTCGTAGGTAGTTCCGGGCTTGAGGTTGTGCAGCGTGTAGGACGTCACGTCGCCCACAAAGGAGTCCACGTACTGGTCGGAGCCTGCCGCAGGAAATACGCAGAGTCAGCATATGAAACCCAATTGGAACATTTTAGAATCAGCGCAGACGCGTTACCTCTGGGCGAGTAGATGACTCTGTATCCTTCCACCGGCGCCGCCACGGGGTCCCAAGCCACTCGGAAGCGCGTGTACCACTCGTCGGACACGCGCAGGTTCCTCGGGCTCAGCAGGCCGACTGCGGGCGACAAAGAAGAAACGTAGGATCACGCGGATGGATCGCCTCGTCGGGGTCGTGACGTCTCCGGCCGGCGCCGGCTCACTTGTGCGTCCTTTGCCGTTGAGGAGTCCTCCGGGGCCCTCGGCGTAGATGGCCTCCACCGTGATGTTGTAGGGCGTGTCGGGTGTCAGGTTCTGCAGCCGGGCGTTGTTTCTGTTGCCCGACACCACGGTCTGAAGATGCAAAGTAGAAAATATTACAAGAGCACCTCCTTCCCTCCCTCCCTCCCTCCCTCCCTCCTTCTTTTCTTCTTCCCCCAATCAGCGCATCTGTTTTTTTAGTCCACCGTGAGCAATAGCGGAGGCCCGCAGCTGCCATCAGTATTTCATCTCCTCATGAATTCCGTGCTGACGGCGTTGGTTGAAGGCCGCCGCGTAATTACCGCCACCAATCAGCGGCGCGTGATTTATGAGCTGACGGCGCGCGGGACGACGTGTGACTTCATCGCATAGTTAAGTGAGGCTGAGCGGCCAGAGCGGGTCCAGTTGACCCAATTTGCGCAATGACTTCACAATCAACCCCGAAGGCCTCACTTTTTCCTCGTTCAATCTTCGCACGTCATCGTTTGCAGACTTCTGAGCAAATTTTGGAGTATCTACTCACGTATTGGGTGATGGGGTCTCCCCTCATGGGGTGGTAGGCGATGCGGTACTGTCTCACGGGACCCTCGGCGTGGTCCCACCCGATGGTGAGCGAGTTGGTGGTGGCGTCAAACACTCGCATGTTCCGAGGTCCGGCGCGCGGCACTGTCGGAACGGCAACGTTGTCGGTCGGGCCACCTCGGCGAGTTTTTCAGATCGCGCCTCGTCCTTACGTGTTTTGCCGTCGCTCTTCAGCGACGGGCCCTCTCCGTCCGGGTACATGGCGATCACGTTGATCCGGTAGGGCGTGTCCTGGATCAGCCCGTCCAAGAAGGCGTTGCTGACGCTGCCCGGAACCAGCACCTGAGTCAAACAACACGTTGAGATCAGCTCGGCCACCGGCGGCGCACGTCATCATCATCACTCACCGAGTGTGGCGGCGAGGCGGAGTTCCAGGGGGTGTACTCCACGCGGTACTGCTGGACCTGACCCGTGGCCGGCTCCCAGCGAACGTTGAGGCTGTTGGGCGTGGGGTTGAACACTTGCACGTTCCGCGGGGGAGTGCGAGGAACTGCAACGAGAGGCAAATCCCGTCACCCGCAAATTTCAATTTCCGCCCTTCTATAAAAACAATGCACGAGTGGAATTCCTGAAAAGCCTTGGGAACCGGGTCTGGGAGGAGAGAGGTGCTCCAGGAATTCACAGATGATTTTTGCACATGTCCACCATTTCAATGTGATTTACAGGTCTACTTGTGGCGGAGGAGTGAAGGAGCATGTCTGTCTCGCACTTCTGACGTTTGGGGGTTTGAATTTCGGCCCGGCGCTTCCTGTGCGGGTTTTTTATTTTCTCCCACGTGACAAATGCAAGTTCCTCCGGTGATCTTATCACACGGCGATTTTAAAGCGGATCGAGGTCGTCCGTTCAAATCGGCTGGCCGACGTGTGAGAAACGAGTTAGTCACGCGGCTCGCCGATGGAAAGCACGAGGCTGCAAATGAAGGAAAAATCAAGCGAACTGAAGGAAAAGCCGGCCGGGCTGGTTAAAGCAAAGCAGATGTGCGCGAGCGGCTCCGTACGACACTTGAGCTCGTGGAAGAGCAAAAAAAAAAAAAAAAAAACAGCAAGGAGGCAGTAGGTAGCGAGAGCGGCTGCAGACGATGCGGTCAGCAGTTACACAACGACCTCACCACATTTCCATTGGTCTGCGCTCGAGTCTTCGCTGCATTCCAGCTCGTGACTTCATCCTTGTCAATCTCATCCGTCGCCACTAATCACAAATACTTCCTCTTTCTGTACTCAGATTCGTCACGCATTTTGACTCATCAATTTCCACTGGTCCCAAATTGTCTGCTTGATGAAGACATGGCGCAAAAAGCGTGTTGAGCAACGCACGATGGAGGCATCAGCTCGATGCTTGCCATTGGAACTCGGGCTGGAATCTTTGCGCGGCGCTCCAATAAAATGGGACTTTGCTGAGTGAGCGCGACACGCCGTCTGCACGCCAAGCCATCCAACAACACACGCACGCACAAAGTGATGTTTCGGGGAAGCGTGAGATCAGATGTTAGAAGGAACAAATAGTGGGCTTGAGTTGGTTCACATTTAAATGCAACACTGGCATCCCTCAGGGCTCAATCTTGGGTCCTCTACTTTTACAGCGTGGCCCACATGAGAGCTTCAACACTTACGTGTTTTTCCCCGCTCAGACTGGCGCAGACCCTCGCCTTCCGGGTAGACGGGCACCACGGTGACGGTGTAGGGGGTGTCGGAGAGGAGGTTCCTCAGGACGGTGTTGGTGGTTCCTCCCGATACTTGCTCCTGCAGTCAAATCGATTTTGCTGATGATATTTGGCATACACAAGAAGAAAAAAAAACAAAGAAGGGGACCAACCATGTCCTCGGCGCCGCCGGCCGCCGGCACGTAGAAGAGTCGGTACTGGCGCACGTTTCCCTCGGCGGGCTCCCAGGTGACCTTGAGTGTGCTGGTGGTGGGTTCGATCACTTGCAGTTTCTTGACTCCACCCAGCGCCTCTGTCCAACACAAGGGGCAAACCGGGTCAATTTTCCATCTGGCTGAATATTTTAGGACTAGCTCATAAAACAAACTGCCTTTGTTGCCGGGCAGATGAACTTACTGGTCTTGCCGTTGTCCGACATGCTCTTTCCCTCCATGTCGGCGTAGATGGGCACCACTGTCACCGTGTACTCCGTGTCGGGCTGCAACTCTCTCAACATCGTGTTGGTCGCCATGCCCGATTCCTGAGTCTGCACACACGCGACAAACACATCAATCACTTTTTGCAGCGTGGGAGATCTTTACATTTGAGAAATGGGTTGTCACTCGTGCGAATGAGCGCACCATGAGCGTCTCTCCCCCGTTGACAGGCTGATAGCTGATCCTGTAATGGCGAACGTCGCCCTCGGCCGCGTCCCAACGCGCTCGCAGCGAGTTGGTGGTGGGGTCGCTCACACGCAGGTTCTTCACGCCGCCCAGAGGCTCTTAAAATAAAAAAATAAAAAAGGGCGAGTTGGATTTTGAATCATTTCTTTGTGTTTGTTTGGAGGCCTGCGGAAAATCAAATTAGGCGCTCGGGGTGCAAGAAATGCGGACGGCTTAGCTAGCGCATTCCTTCGCTTGTCGTTCACGTCTGACAATGGATTCAATCATCTGGCGAGGGCGAAGCGGGCCGGCACTTACTGGTCTTGCCGACGTCGGCCTGCGGGATGCCCTCCACGTCGGGGTAGATGGGCACCACGGTCACGTTGTACATCGTGTCCGTGTCCAGGTTCCTCAGGACCAGGCTGGTGGTGCCGCCTGACACCTCCTCCTGCAAACAAGCACGAATATTTTTCCAGGTGTCTGTGGTGACTTTCCTCAGGCCAAGAATGACATCTTCTACCGTGCGCGGTTCTCCGTCGGGTTGCGCCGAGTACGTGACCCTGTAATTGCGCACGTTGCCCACCGCCGGATCCCAGCGCACCGTCAATGTGCTGACGGTGGGATCCACCACTTGTAAGTTCTTCACGCCGCCCACCGGATCTGCCAAGGCATCAAGATGGAGATTGCTCAACTTTTCCAAGATGGCATCAGGTATTATTCAGCCGTCCCACTCACAGGTTTTCCCGTTTTCGCTCTCCGGCAATCCTTCCATCTCGTGATAGACGGGAACCACGGTGACGGTGTACTCGGTGTCGGAGTTGAGGTTCTTCAGCACCGTGGAGGTGGTGGATCCTGGCACCTGGTCCTAGTTTAGGGAGGGAGATGGCTAAGTGAGACTCATGGGGGGGAAGACCTCGGCGGTGCTGCCGACTCCCAATTTGGCGGTGGACTCACCACATCCTGTTCTCCTCCCGCCACCGGCACCCAGATGACGATGTACTCGCGCACGTTGCCCTCGGCCGGCTCCCAGCGCACGTTGAGGCTGCTGGTGGTCGGATCGAACACCTGAAGGTTCCTCACTTTGCCCAGCGGCCCTGACGACACACGAGCGATGTGGCCTTCACTCACCACAAATTGATCTGCGCCACGTTTCTGAAGCTCATTTGGATCTCAAATTGTCATTTCAAGAAAAAAAAAAAACTCACTGGTCTTGCCGCTGTTGGTCAGACTGGGCCCGTCGCCCTCGGCGTAGACGGGCACCACGGTGACGGTGTAGCGGGTGTCGGGGAGGAGCTTCTCCAGGACGGTGCTGGTGGTGCTCTCCGATACTTGCTCCTGCACAAAACACCAAAGTGTGCCAATTGAAGAATCCTCACCACTTGTGATTTACTCGCACTTGAGTTGTCACTAACCACAATCTCCAGGCCGCCACCTTCCGGCGTGTAGATGACCTTGTAGCCTTGAACGTTCCCGTCGGCGGGATTCCAGGTGACGGTCAGCGTGGTGATGGTCGGGTTGGTCACCTGCATGTTGCCCACGCCGCTCAAAGGCACTGCAGGAATTCCACATGCGTGTAAACAAAGTGTCGCGTGTCGTTTGAAGACGTTGACTCACAAGTCTTTCCGTTCTCAGTCTGGCGTTTTCCCTCCCTGGCCGGGTACACGGGCAACACCGACACGGAGTAGGCGGTGTCGGGCAGAAGGTTCCTGAGGACGATGTCGGTGGAGGTGACGGGGACTTGCTCCTGCGGAAAGCCATGCCGTAAAATAGCTGTGGGCAGACTTTGCCGAGGCGAGCGGCGTTCTCACCATCTCCTCGCGCCCGCCGGCAACCGGCACATAGAAGACTTTGTACAAGCGGACGGCGCCGTCGGCCGGGTCCCACTTGACGTTGAGCGAGGTCATGGTGGGGTTGGTCACCCGCAGGTTCTTGACGCCGCCCAGGGGTCCTGACGGTCACAAAGACGGCAGAGTCAAGCGCTACGTTTTGGACTCCGCCAGCAAGCGGCAAGGCTTACGTGTCTTTCCGTTTTCCGACATGATCTTGCCCTCGCCCTCGGCGTAGATGGGCAAGAGGGAGACGGTGTAGAGGGTGTCGGGTTGCAGGCCCCTCAGGATGGTGCTGCTGGTGCCGGCCGACACTTGCTCCTAAAGCAATCCACCGTCACCATCCGGTTTCAAAGCTCATCGGTGAGCCCGTCGGAAGGAGATCTGGCCCCGCCCCACAGAACGGTGGTGGTGGTCCTACCAGTCCTACCATGCTCTCGGCGCCTCCGGCAGCTGGAGCGTAGATGACCTTGTACTCCTTGACGCGACCCTCGGCCGGCTCCCAGCGTACGTTGAGCGTGGTCATGGTGGGGTTGAGCACCTGAAGGTTCCTCACGCCGCCCAGAGGCTCTGCGGAAGACGCCAAAGGCTTCCGTTGGAGACCATCGCAAGGGCGGCGTGCGCAAGCCAAGGCGCTTGTTGCTCACTGGTTCTTCCGTCGGCCGAAACGTCTCTGCTGGGGCCGGTGGCGTAGTTGGCGGTCATGGTGACCCGGTACGGCGTGTCAGGCGTCAGCTTCTGCAGGATCGTGCTGGTCTTCTTGCCTCCCACCTGCGTCTGAGAAACACATTGACGTGATGAGACTCTGAAATTATTCTTTTTTTTCTTCTCCACAGGTTTTAGACGCAGCGGCGGCGTTGTCCTACCACGATGGGCTCGCCTCCGGCCAGCGGCGCATAGACGATCTTGTAGTTCTGCACGGGTCCGGGGGCCGGGTCCCACTTGACGGCCAGGGTGCTGATGGTGGCGTTGTAGACGCGCATGTTGCGAGGAGGCTCCGGGCGCACTGCAGCCGCCACAAAAAGAAAAATGCGAGTCAAGCGGGCGCACGGTCCAGAGCACGGCGGCGTGGTGGGGGATGAAGATGATGAGGATGAGGGTGAGATGGTGATCTTAAAACAGCTTTGCTGTCAAAGGATGGATCACAAATTGATGACGCGAATGGTGGCAAGTGATGATGATGATGATGTCACAGCTGGTTTGAAGGGGTGCAATGATGTTACATGAAATGAATTGAACATAGGACACATCGATATTTTGTGTTCCATGTCAGCAATGAGCAGATGTGTCTGACTTGATGGACACACACATGCAGTTGTGAAGGTGAAAAAAACAAAAAAACAGTCAAGAGTAGTTCATTGACGTACCGTCCGCAGCCTTCAACACTATAAAGAAAAAAGAAGCTCATTACAGCGGGACACTCACGCCATTTGTAAATAAAAAAAGGGGTCAACTTGGGTTCATCTGTAAAGGTCATTGAGAACTTCGGGGGCTGGATTTTTGTCACGCAAGTGTCGTGTGAGGACTCACATGTGCGCTGGTTTCCCATCAGGTCTTCGCTTTCGGACTCGTCCGGGTAGATGGCCGTCACGGTGACGGTATACTCGGTGTCCGGGTCCAAGTTCTCCAGAAGATGTGACGTCTCGTCGTTGCCCAAGATGGACTGTGTGGAAAAGAGGTCAACATGTGTTCTGCTCCATGATATCAAACATTTTGAAGCAATGGGGGGATGTCAGCTTACAGAATCTGAGTCGCTGTGTCCTTTCTTAGCCCAGCTGATGCGGTAGAGCGCCACGTCGGGCGCTCCGTGCTCCCACGTGGCCCTGAAGGAGGTCAGATCCACGTTGGAGAACCTGAGGTTCTTGGGGGGGGGAACCACGTCTGTTGACAGAAAGCAGGAGATGGGATCGTTAAAGCGCCGGAAAAAGAACATTCCTCACTCACGCCGTCACGGAATGCAAATTGCAGAACAGACCCGTGACTGCCATTCCGAGCATGGGGTTCCCTGGACCCTCGTCGTACACGGGGGTCACGGCCACGTCGTACTCCGTCTGGGAGCTGAGCCCCGGCACGTTGAGGAAGGTGACGTCGCCGAGGACTTCCAGCTGTTGGGGCGACATTTAATGAGGCGGTCATGGCCAAACATGAAATCAGACCGAACTACGTCAGTCTTTTTTTTTTATACAGCCAGGTCGGAATTTAGAGTAAAGACGAGCGAGCGGAGCTGCTTCGTGTCATCCATCGGGACCGGCTGGAAAATATTCATCCCAGACGCTTTGAGGAGGAGGACAGAGTGGCAGCGGGATGACGGGAGGCGGGCGGGGGAGGAGCGGGGCGAGAGAGATGGAAGAGACGGGAGGGCAGGAGAGGCCCCCGGCGCCCTTTCTCTTCCACAACCTAATCAGACGCAATCGCCTCCTTCCTTCCTTCCTAATAACTTCAACAGCTGCCCGTAAGAACCCCGATGATCATTTGGAAGCGCGGCGCTGGAGGGCAAAATAGTGGGAGCAGAAAAAAAATAAAGAGCTTCTCCAGCGTGATGCTCACCTCTTTGGTATCGCCGCCCTCGGACTTGTAGGTGACGATGTACTTGCGCACCAGACCGGGCGCCGCGTCCCAGTTGAGCTTCATGCTGCTGTGAGTCACGCCGGTGATCCTCAGGGCGCCGGACGGCGGCAAGGGCACTGTGGGGACGGCGACACAAAATAAGAAAATGTCAATCTTCTGCCGGTGGGATGACGTGAGTCCGTTTTGCGAGGCAGTGTCCCGCTTTGGGTGTTGAGGTGACAGCGCAAACATCATCTGGACTTGATTTTCAAAGCCATAGAAGAGGTGGGGGATTCCACTCACAAGTTTACATTCCGTGGCACAATTTGGAACATGTGGAACATTCTTTTAAAAAAAAAAAAAAAAAACACCAGCCGTCCAACTTTTTTTGTTATGTTTTTACGTCTAAATTTCCACTCGACAACCCCCAAGAATGTTTCCTGAACGATGCGGTTGATCATCTTTGCTAGTCTACCTGAGAGGAGCTCAAAAGGTGCCATTGTCTATTTGCGAGTACGTACGCGTGACTCCGCTGGTCTTCAGCGGCTGGCTGAGGTCTTCTCCGTGTTGAGCCAAGACGGAGATGGAGTACGCCGTGTTGGGGAGCAGCTGTGCCAACTGGATGTCGCTCACGTCGGCTCGAACCAGAACCTGCAAAACGGTGGGTCGTCGGTTTCGAGCTCCGCCGTGTCTTGGCGCGTGCGTGGCGTTACCTCCTTTTCCAGCTGAGGCCCGGTGCCGTTGATGGATCGATAGAGCACGGTGTAGCCGCTGGCTCCGCCCACCGGCTTCCAGCGCACCCTCATGGCGCTCATGGTCTCGTCGTAGACTTTGATGGACGTGACGGCCGGCAGCGGCACTGAAACCACATTTCGATAAAAAAACTGAAGAGCTAGCATGGATTTTTACTTTAGCGTGGATGTATGTGGAGAAAAAAAAATGCAACCAGAAAAGGTTTGCTGCGTTGGAGCCAGGAGAAAAAAAAAAAAAAAAGGCCGTAAAAGCAATCCAGGCATCTTTACATGAAAGTCAGCTTTTAAGTTGGCCGTCGGCGTGGCGTGACGGGCGGGGGCTTTACGTGACAGTCGCCCACAGATCAGACGCTAGCTTTATGCGCTAAGAGCAGGAAGAGCGTCGGGTCAAGAGCAGCGGAGAGCGAGCTGCTCGTTAAAGCTCCGGCGCTCAACTTTCACGTCAGGAAAAGTCCGGAGGAGGGCGAGCGCTTACGGGTGGTCTCTCGGCCCACCAGCGGCTCGCTGCTGCGCTCTCCGACCAGCGAGTAGACGCTCAGCACGTACGGCGTCAGCGGGCTCAGACCGTCTAACACCGTCGATGTCGTCGAGCCGTCCAGCAACACCTGCTGCGACAAAATATGTTATAAAACGGTCTTTAAAGATAAAGTTGAGTGTGTGCTTGTGCGTGTGTGTGTTTGGACAGGCATCTCCAAAGGGGCCGCCTCGCATGTTACATGCAGCGACTTTAAAAGTCAAATTTTCAAAGGATGGAGTCATGCTGGCTTGCTACATGGAGCCGCTAAAAGCCAAAAGAAAAAAAAGAAGAAAAACGATTTCAACTATGACCTAAGGATGAGAGCTTTTATTGCTGGCGTTTATGACGGCTGAAACGTGTTCACATGGAGCCTGCCTCAAATTGCACGCATGTCTCAGAATTCCGCCGCTTAGAAATAAAAACGCTTGTAAATTCCGGGACAAGATAAGAAGTTCACAAAAAGTTTTGGTGCTTGGCGGCTCAACGTAAACACACGTCAACAAGTCGAGCGGAAACGTCGCTCCTTTCGCAATCTTTTGGCCGATGAAAATGTCGGGCCGGATAGGGAGTCATTTTTGAAAAATTCTAAAAAAAAAAAAATCTGCGTGCTAGCTAGGCTACATGCTAACTTTGTGATCATAAGAATAAAAAATGTTTTGTGGCGTGTGCGCACCTCGCGGGATTGTGCTCCGTTGTCCAGCGCGTAGACGAGCCGGAACATCTCGACGGGCGTTTGCGGCGCGCTCCAGGAGGCGCGGAAGGAGCGGTGGGTGACCTCGGAGGTGGTCAGGTCGGAGGGCGCCTCCGGCGTTTCGTCTGCGGAGGGGGGGACGACAACAAGCGGCGTCAACGCGACGCACCCGGACATCCACAAATCTGACAGCAGCAGTGCCGCCGCCGCCTGTTGGGCCGCCCGGGCGCTGTAAATCACTTTCTTTTGATATAGTTGCTCTTAAAAGTGATTTACGCTGGCTCGGTGGAATGTTCCACTCCGAGAAGTGGATTCTGCTTTTACAGCTGGACGTGGCGCAGACACGATTGGACAAATAGGTGGCGTTGTTGTCGGTGGGGGGGGGGGGGGGGGGGGGGGAGAAACACACTACAAAAACTTTCCTACTCAAGATGTTTCTTTTCAGGTTCTATCCAAGATTTCTCAGGCGCAATAATTAATCAAAAGCGATGGACTGATGGTTTCGAGATCTTGTTTAACTTCCAACCGGTGAATCGATGCACAAAAAGTTGTCGATTGATCGGATCATCTATTAGTTGCCAATTGACGGATTCACCCCGAGTTGCCTGACAAGTCGAAGCCAAAAGTGATCAAGTGAATTGACGGCGTGGCGAGTGAAGGCCCCTCGGGTGCCTTTAAAAGCCGCAGTAAATTGGGGAGGGAAAATGTGATGTTGCAAATTCCACAAGAGGCAAACTTTGTGAAGTTTCCACCTGTGCTGTTAATTAGGAGAGGGTGTAAATCTGAGTGACTCATTCTGAGAGCGGCCCAGAAGGACGACCGGGTCACAGCTGCTGCATATAAAACTTTTTCAGAACCTTTGATTTGGACTCAAACGTGCTTGTTGTCCTAACCTGAACCTTTGACGCTGTTGCACAGGTTGGCGGTGAGGTCGTCCACGATGTCCAGCAGGAACTTGAAGTCGTTGACGTTGTACATGTGAATTTCGTCCGGGTCGGAGGCGATGGAGCGCAACTCGTTCTCGTCCGCGTTCTTCACGCCTGCAAGGACACGCTTGCTTGGTGCTGGCTTTTTCACCCAAAAAAAACCCAAACATGGCAAGCAACTGACCGATGGCGTAGAGCTCGATGCCGCTGTCTCGTAGGTTCTGCGAGTTGGTGACGATTTCGTCCTGAGACTTTCCGTCGGTGATGAGGATGCCGATCTTGCGCGAATCTTCTCGCATGCCGACGTTGGCTTTAAAATTGTTCTGCAGGATGTAGCTCAGCGCCATCCCTGCGTCGCCACGGCAACAGGTTAGCCACCGGAGGAGGCCGGGACTCCGACCCGGAACCGAGGCCGGGTCACTCACCTGTCATGGTGTTGCCTCCTTTGTAGGGGAGGTTGTTGACGGCGTCCAGCAGCGAGGCTCTGGTGGCGTGAGCGTTCAGGTGCCACTCCGTCTTGGGGTCGCCGCTGTACTGAGCCAAACCTGCGCCCGGAAAAACAGCCAATCGGTGAGCACCGCGCCATATTCCCAATTTTCACGTATCGGAGACTTGCCGATCTGGATTTTATCCGGGCCGATGTCAAAGACGCCGACCATGCGGCTGATGAAGTTGCGAATGGTTTTGAAGTTGATCCGCCCGATGCTCCAGGAGCCGTCCACCAGCAGCACGATGTCGGCCTTGGCGGAGGTCTTGCACTGCGCGTCTGCGACAAAAGACAGAGCTGAGCAAAGCCGGCCGGACGCTCCTCAAAGCGCTACCGGACCTTTGCGTGTGTGACCACAAGGGGGGAAAACCAGAAGCGAAAAATAAAAACACAGCAGACACCAGACAAGAAGCACTTTATGAAATACACGTCATCATTCACACGCCCGACAAGGTTGCTTTTTTTTCCACATCCAGCGTCGGGTTTCGCTGATCCACGCCGACTGATCTTTTTCATTTTTCCGCCATGCGGTCGCTGCGGGGAACCTGTTGACCTGAGAAATGGCGGGCGGCCGCCTGGCCAGCCTTTTAACATCTGGAAGGCGCAAGTGAAGACAAGTTAGAAGGCAGCACAAGCAAACAGTGACGTGGCGCTAACCACGGCGGTTTCCCTTATTGGCGTTTTATTCCGTCACCGTAGCGACGACGTGATGAAAACAAGTTTGGCGGCGCCGCCACCGAGATCATCGGGGGTGCCGTCTGTTCCCATGGGAAAATTCCCGGGTCGACTCGGTAGCAGGCCGGCCCCGCGTCTGCTTTCAATTTCGCGGCAGAGGTCAAACGCGTCCTCGGGGCCCGACGACGGCCCGCATTTTCCGACCCTCGGGACTAGCCGACATTCGGCACGGTCCAAATATGTAACATGTGCGGCGGCGGCGGGGTCACGCATCCGAGCAACGCTTTCCAAACGTCATTTGCGCCGACGTTTCCGCTGACGGGGGGGTGGAAATCGGCGAGGTAAGCCAAACAGCTCTCAGTAATTAGCCGTAATGACGATCATGTGCGCGTCTGCGTGATGCTAACCGACTCCGACAGCGCCAAGTTCAACCTTCTGGCGCCGATCCGGGAGAGAAGTCAAGGCCAGTACGTGCCGCTGGGAGGAAACTCGACGCTGCGTTAATTAGTTACTTTCCGCAGCTCCTCGTTTTGAATGGTGCGAGTGGGAGCGGGAGGGGCATCTTTACCTGAGGGACTCAACGGAGGCGGCTCGGGAGCGTCGGAGAGCGTGGTCTTCTCCTCGCCCGCCAGAGGCAAACTCTCCCCTCCGTCAAACATGC
This sequence comes from Syngnathus scovelli, assembly GCF_024217435.2. NCBI lineage: Eukaryota > Metazoa > Chordata > Actinopteri > Syngnathiformes > Syngnathidae > Syngnathus > Syngnathus scovelli. The sequence continues at coordinate 10,903,857 of NC_090866.1, read as the reverse complement.
CAAAGACGGCCACGGAATATTTGGTTCCGGCCCTGACACCAAAGACACCAGAAAGGGATTCCCGTCACATTCTTAAGCCAAAAAGACTTTTATCCAAACATTTGCTCTTCGTTGCTTTGCTCTGTAATTTGCCAGATAGCGTTTGGACACTCTTTGGACTTTCCTTCTAAACTCTGACATCATTTTTAACTTCACGGCTCCTCCCTAAGACGGTCGGTACAATCGAGGATCAACTTTGAGACTTGATGGTGATGATGTCGAGGAGAGTGGCTTGACTGTTTAATGTGGATTCCGAGTCGTTTGAAGCGCTCGGCACCGTGTTTAAAGTGGTCGTTATGCTGGCTGGAGTGCCTGCTCTGTTTTTGGAAAGCGGTTGCCGTGGAGTTTTGGACTGGTTGCCAAGGTGTCGACAGCGGTTGTCACGGCTTTCAACTGGCGCCCTGGATGATGTACTTTAGCAGGCCCTTCTCAAAACGACCCAGACTCGCTGGTCTGTATGCTAATGCTACGTGGCGCTCACCTGAGCTCCTCCAGGACCACCGTGTTGTCAAAAGGGCCCACCAGCATCTCGTTCAGGTCGATATCCTCCCCCGCGGGGTGGAAGGTGACCTTGTAGCCCCGCACCTCCCCGGGGGCCGGATCCCACGACACCCTGAAGCTGGTCTTGGTGGGCTCTGAGGTCTGGAGGTTCCTCGGAGCTTTGTAAGGCGACACTGAAACACAAGAAGGAATTCAAGACCCAGCCCCTCGTCAAGATCTTTCAGTGGTCGGTGAGGAGTGACATGCTACTGAAGCTTTCTCATTTCCAAAAGAGATTTGGGAGGGCGGTTCTGGAGCAACGTACGTGTGCTTCCTACGCCTTGCCTTGCTTTTCCTTCCCCGCGTTTGTAGACGGGATGGACGGTGATTTGGTAGGCGGTGAGCGGTTGCAGCCTCTTCAGAACGGTGGAGGTGACCCCCGCCGGGACCTTGAGGACCACCTCTCGCCCGCCGGCGACGGGAATGTATTTCAGCCGGTAGTGCTGAACTTTGCCGGGCGCCGGCGCCCACGTCACTTTCATGCTACGCTCGGTCTCTTCGCTGGCGCGCAGTCGCCGTGCCTCTGCCGACACTGCGGGTCAAAAAGGGGGGCGCAAAACGTTTATTTCAATTGAAGTGTATCCAAAATTAGATTTGTTTTCTGTACCGTCGGTGGTTTCGTGTCCGACGAGCGGCTCGCTGTCCTTGTGGTCGTAAACGGCGACCACCGACACCTGGTAGAGCGTCTCGGGGCTCAGGCCGTCCAACAGCGTTTCCGTTTGCTCTCCCGGGACCGTTTTCTCGCCGGACTCGCTTGAGTACGCCGACTGCCACTTCACGCGGTACGTGCGGACGTTGCCGGGAGCGGCCGTCCAACGCGCCCGGAAGCTGCTCTCGCTCACATCTCGGGTCAGCAAGTTTTGAGGAGGGGCCGCCTCTGTAAACGGGAAGTCCAGGTCAGTTCATGATAATAATTGTGATAAGTTGAAAAAAAAATTCAAAAATCTTGTTTCCTCCACTTTTTGTTGAGAAACCTGAGTTGACCTCACAGCAAGTTGAAATTTATTACAGCAAAGCCAGGCTGGCGTTCCCACGGCATCGGCGGAAAGATGGCAGACGCTTATTATCGTCGCTCGTGAAATGATTTGTCGTCCCAAAGTGCCAATGGAAGCGCACGTTGGGTGCCGTTCAAACGGCGTGACAGCGAGGAGGCCAGAAAATGGGACAAGGCGCAAAGCGTGCAAATAACACATGAAAGATGTCTGGCTGGCCCAGGAGAGAGATGAACTTTCTTCCCGTGAATCGTAAATCCAGAAAGAACGAAAAGATGCTGACTTTCACGTCTTCAATCAGGTGGCGGGCTTTTATTTTGACAAGCAGACGCCGCCGCTGGGCCTTCGCCATCACTCCTGCCATTTTTTATCAGCTTCAAGTGGCGCACGTGGAATGATATGCACCGCCGGGCCCGGCCGCCGCCGTCGGCCTTTTTCCAGCGTCTAATTCGAGACATCTTTAAATGCTATTAAGACCAAAGGCTCTGCTCTCCTTTTTTGTTGGTGTTAAAAAAAACCATTTGGAATCTGTTTCAAAATGGGAAGTGAATTTCCATTTGCGGCCTCAACCCCACTTTGAAACATTCAACATACATGCCGCAAGCACGAAAAAACTTGTGTGTGGCGCCAAACTGTGAAATGGAAGTCGACTATGTCTTGGTATATACGCGTTTCGCTAGAGTCAATGTTTTCATTTCTTTCTTTGTTCGCTACAGTCGGGTGAATTTTGTTGACCTTATTTGCACATCATTTGTTTGGTCCCACACAAAACGCTGATTCCCAGACAACAAAGACGATTAAGAAAAAAAAAAAAACTGTGGCTGTTTTGGTTAATGCGTGTGGTTTTTGGCTCCGACTGAGTCAAAGCAGCAAAAATCCAAACAGTCCATTAGCCGCTAAGCATAGTTAGCCAGTAGCTGGGGAACATTCAGACGCTAAATCAGATCAGATGTTTTCTTCTTTTTTTTCTTTTAAAGCGGGAATGCAAGTTGGGCAAAAAAAAAAAGAAATAAATCACCAATCGACACCAACGGTCATGTTGCTCAAGTGTTGGATGTGAAAAGGCTGTAAAGTGCCCGCTAACTGCTCACTAACTACTCACTTGCTATTCCTCACAAACTCAAGCGGTGAACACGGTGAAGCACACTAAACCTCATTTGGCTCCCTGAGGAGAAATTAAGTTGCGAGATAAACTTTAAATGTTAACAGTGGAGGTTCATTTCGGACTAAATTGTCCATTATACCGCCCCTTAGTGGCCAAGGCGTGCACGCAAGAATGACTAGCACAATGTGCATTGAATTACTATATGTTGGTAGAAAGTCTAAGATTACAGATTGCAACATTTTTGCGGTGGCTGCAAAAGTTGGACGGCTTTTCTCTTTCTTTCAACGGGGAGAAATGATTTTCCCTTACGAGCGTTCCCATGGAACAAATTCGTCTCCTATGTCAAGGCACCGATACATTTTGGTCAAGTGACATCCGAATCAGGTTTTCACTTGGCACGGTCAGCGCTTGGGGTTTAGTCCAAACGGTAGGACATCATAATCCTGATTTAGGATCGTGACCCTGACATAAGAATCCTCATTTAGCAAAGCTTTAGTTTTTGTGTGGCGCATTACGGTGGCAGCAAAGGGAGTGAAAACCGCCCGCAGTGGAAAGTCTGCTGGCCTCCTGGGTTGTGTAAACTTGGCCGGGACACTTGTTCCATCTCCATCGGTCGATTCAAGAACCCCGAGCAGCCCGGGATGATTTTCGTGCGGGTGGCCCAGACGCCGAGGGGGGGAAAAAAAAGAAAAAAAAAAAGAAAAAAAGCCGCCATCCGTCAACGTCAGTCGAAGCGTGCAAGGAGCTACCGGCGATTGCGTTTGAATGAATGAATGAATGAATTACAGAGCCAGAGGTCAACCCAAAACCAGAACCAGTGACATAACTCCACAAGAAATAGAAAGCCTGAATCAGCAGCAAAAATGCTAAATCGAGCAAGTGAGCTAACAGAGCTGGGCTGTGCGTGTGTGCGTGTCATCTTATTGTGTACACACAACAGACACAAGTAACGTTAGCAACGGCGCTAACAGCAGCGGAGGCGTCCGGGCTGGTCTGCGTTAGCTGAGAGCTGCTCAGGTGACAACGGATTCCCGCCAACTTCTCCAATTGCGTCATCTCACCTTCTTTGGTGGTTCCTCGCGTCTGCAGCGCCGGTCCGAGGCCGGACGCGTACTCGGCGTTGACGCCGAGCTGGTAGGGGGTCCCGGGTCGAAGCCCCCTCAGCACGAGGGTGGGCTCGTCGCCGACCGTGAAGGCTTCTTGCTCGGGACCTTCCTCGCCCAGGGGTCGGAAGGTCACGCGGTAGCGCTGCACGGCTCCTCGCGCCGGCTGCCAGGACACGCGGAAGCTGTCCGTGGTCTCCTGGGACACTCTGGCGTTACGAACCGTGCTTTGTTCTGTCGGAGTGAAGAAGAAGGTTTTCATGAATTCAAAGGAACGCTCGAGGCTTCAGAAGCAACGCAGCTAATCGACGAACCCTCTAAGGTGGTCTCGTAGCCGACGAGGGGCAAACTGTCGCCTCGGTCGTACTGAGCCGAAACGTTGACTTGGTAGCGGGTGACCGGGGTGAGGTAAGGCAGGACGGCGGTCAGCGTGTCCCCGGGGACGGACATGGACACCAAATGGCTGTCGGGGATGTCGGCGGGTCGAAACTGGAGCAGGAAGGACTCGGCGTCGTTGGCGTCCATCCGCCACGAGGTCCGGAAGCTTCTGGGAGTCACTTCGGAGAAGTACAGGTCTCTGGGCTGGACCAGACCTGAAGAGCAGAATGCAGATGATCTTCCTGCTTCTACTCCATTTTTTTTTCTCCAAAACAAATGATCTGTTGTTGCATTTAATTTGAAGTAAGATGATCTTTTTCGCAAGTCTGAACATTTTTGGGAGGGCGCGGCATCCATTATCTGCATCTTGCCATGAAGTAGCAAATGGAGATTAACTTTTAGAAGGAGCTCAAGTGTCAGCCTCACAAGAAGCCAAAAGTCTTGTAGCTGCCTGCAGCAGGCTCGCAAACGCGGCCATGGAGCAGCTCAAGGTTTTGTTTTTTTCCGGCTTCCCTCGTGGACATCGTCGCACAGAAGTCCGTTGCTATGCACATAAACACGACTGAAAAGAACAACAGATGAAAAGAGGAAAGTGTCCCGAAGACAGATGTGGTGGATCTACACGCGATCCGTGTTGACAGACACATGTCGCACATGCCAGATTTACATCGGGGGCCCGTCCCGCAAAAATTCTGTCAAGTCCCACTTGACACAATATCCAAAAATGACGTCACTGGAGGAATGTGAGTCACCGTGGCTCCTGGCAGAGCAGAAAAGAAAAGCGCTGCACTTTGTCTTTCCCTTTCAAAAGCGCAGACGCTGCTTGTCGGAACTTGACGAGCAGATGGCGGCCCGGAAGGAATGCTCGTCTCGCTGCGTTGTTTATTGCCCTGACGTGCACCCTAGACGGCTCGAGGCGGCCGCGAGCGCCGCTTGACCCTCGCGTGACCTTTCCGCACGCCGGCGGGTCAACATGTGGGCAAAACGTTAAGAGCGACGTGTGTGTGTGCGGGGATACATTCGGGTTTCGTTTTCAGGGAGTGCGAACGGGCTGACAATCGTAAAAAAAAAAAAGAAAAACATGCACAAAATCACTCAGCGCAGTGAAAACATGGAACAAGTCAACCGAGTGTCCAGATGGATGTGATGTGTGCAGTCAGCAGACACGCTACAGCATTCCACCGCTACATCGGCCATTTTAAACTCAAGGTGCAGTACCGCGTCGTGCCACAAGGAAGAAGGTAAGATGGCTCACGTTTTTGCTGGATGTTGCGAAGCTCCTGCTCGATCCTCAGGCAGATGGACTGGGTCAGCTCCTTGGAGATCCTCTGGAAGGCGTCAAAGTCCTCCACGGTGTACACGTGCGTCTCGGCCGGGTCGTTGGCGATGGCCTCCAGCTCCGAGCGCACGGCGTCCTTCACGCCCACGGCGAAGATCTCCACGTCGGCGTCCCTCAGGTTGGTGGCGGGCTGCTGGAAGGCGTCCGAGGACTTGCCGTCCGTGATGAGGATGGTGACGCGGGGAACGTTGTGCCGGGCGCCCTTGGACAGCTGGAAGATCTTCTCCCTCACGTAGGTCATGGCTTTGCCCGTGTTGGTGGAGCCGCCGCGGTACGGGAAGGAGCGCACCGCCTTCAGAACGCCGCTCAGGTCCGAGTGAGTGTTGAGCAGAAACTCGGTGTGCGGGTCGCGGCTGTACTGGACCAAGCTGATCTGGACCTTGTTGGGCCCAATATCAAAGGTGTTGACCAGAACCTCCAGGAAGGCTCGCACTTTGGCGAAGTTGGCCAGGCCGATACTGTAGGACCCGTCCACCAGGAGAACCACGTCGGCTTGCACGTCCACGCCCAAGGAACACTCTGACCGGCGCCGGAACAAAGGGACTCACGTGAAATAAAAGCAAACGCCACAAAGGCAGCTCTCGTGATCGCCGCTGCCTTGACTTATGAGTAGAATGTGTCCCGTGACTACGCTTGTAAGTCAAGACGGGGACTCACCCACAGACACTTTGACGGGCTGCGTCCTCTGCATCAGGACGGCGGGCTGGCTAGGCGTCAGGCCTTTGAGTGCAAACAAGTTGATCTGGTACTCCGTGTCCGGGGTGAGGTCTCGGGCCGCCACCGAGGTTTGCGTACGGCCCACGTACAGCTCGTGGCGCTTGGCTCCCGCCGTCAGGGGGATCATCTGCAACTTGTAGCCCGAAACGTCATCGCTAGAGGCGCTCCAGCGCAGCTTGATGGTCTTGGACGACACCTCCTCCACGTGAAGATTGGAGGCGGGCTCCACAGCTGGCGGGGAAGCACGGACGCCATCGTCACGGGCGCTTTGCAAACTTTAGCCCTCCGAGGGCGGACTTCAAATTTCAACACTGACCTTCTTCCCCGCTGACGAGGGAACTGAGCTGCTCTTCCACGCCGGCGCACACCTGACTGACGAGGTCCTCCCGAATATCGCGGATGTCCACCGAGGCGGCCACGTTGAAGACGTGACTCCAGTAGGGAGCGGACGCCAGCGCCCTCATTTGCGCCTCGTCGGACCGCTGGAAGCCTGCCAGTTACAATTTCAACGCAAATGTTGGAACACTTGAACGCTCGAATGAAGATTTTCAGCAAAAGACTTGCTCGGCAGCCCTGGAAAAGGTGCGAACGTGAAAGCGGGCTCCCGCAATTAAGCTAAACGAGGTGCGAAAGCGTTCCTGATTGTTTTCACGTGTGTGTGTTGAGTGGTGAGGGTAGCCCTGTTGTTTTATCTCTTCCAGCTGAAGATGAGCCGAGTGTTGATCTCCCGTCGGTCGCCCCGGCGACACAGCCCTTTGTGTATCCGCGTCCGCTCAACCCGCGGAAAGTTTGACGCCGCTCGCATTCCAGCTACGCCGCGGTAATGCCCAAGGAATCCGAGCGCGATTGCGCCATCGGGAAGGAGAGGAAAGAAGTGGAGAGGAGAGAAGGTGGCCCACGGCGGCGGCGGCGTACCCACGACAAAGACCTCCACGCCCTCGCTCTTCAGACGGCTGGCCGAACGTTGGGCCGAGTCGTCCCAGTCGCCGCCGTCGGTGAGGATCAGTGCCACTTTGGGGAAGGCCGTGCGGGAGCCCGCCGCCTCGCTCAAGGTGTTGCTCAGCAGGTAGTCCAGCGCGGCGCCTGAAGACAGCAAACATCAAATAAAGAAATCACATCAAGTTCTTTTTACAAACAGAGCTTGTTTTTTTTTTTTCATTTTCTCTGCTTTTTGGTGTGAAACACTTTGTTGATGAGTCGCTGCCAACGACTGGGAAAACGATTCAACTTGAGGTGGCGAAGGAACTTGCGACATATTTCTTTTCTCCCATTGACTCGCTGCTTTCGATTTACTCATTAGTCAAAACGAAGGCTGTGCCAATAAGTGTGTGTGTGTGTGTGTCTGTGTGTGTGTGTGTGCGTGTCTGTGTATGCCCAAGTGCAAAAGCAGATGCGGAACATATTGCTGACCTACTTCTTCTCCTTTCAAGACAGCTCATAAATGGAAAGGGAACTCCATGCACTGACTGGACACTACATTAGGCACACCACCAAGATCCAACAATGTCGTTGCTCCGCCCCCATCGCATTACCGATTTTTAAAGAAAGTTTTTGTTTCTAATCCGCACCTGTCCTGGCGTGGCCGTCGCGGATGTCCAGCGCCCCGATGGCTCGCAAGAGGGCAGGTCGGCTCATGTGTCGGTCCAGCGAGAAACCGGCGGGCCCGGCGCCGCCGTACTGGAGCACGGCCACTCGGGTCTTGTCCGGGCCGATCTGGAAGGCGCCGGCCACGGCTGCCGCCAGCCCGCGTGCGTTTTTGAAGGCGGCCGGGTCCGAGGCCCAGGACCCGGCCAGCAGGACGGCCACGTCCGCCACCGCGCTCACGGGACATTCTGCAGAGAAAACAAGCACACTTGAGGAACCGCCTGAGGAACCTTTGCGGCTACCAACTTTCAGCAACTTACTTGCGGTATCTGCGTCCGGTCTTCTCGAAGGTCCTCCTCCGGACTCGACTGCGAGGTTGGATTGCAAGAGTTGGCAGATGAGACAAGTTGACGTGACGATGTGGTGGAAAAAGCAGGACGAGATGTTTGGGCCAACTCACTGGTGATCTGTCCCGAGGCGGGAAGACTCTCTTGCGCTCCGGCGTAGGCGTAGATACTGACTTCATAGTCCACGTCTTGACTGAGCTCCGAGATGGTTGTGGACGTGGCCGACGGTGCCAGTGCAAATTCTCGTACGAGTTCTCCTAAAAAAAAAAAAAAAAAATGTCACAAATGTCTTTATTGACAATAATATTAGGTTTAACCTCGAAAGTTTTGAAGGCGGTCAATTTAGATTCTTGACATTCTGTTCTTAATGACAAAATGAACATATTGTTTGTAATGATTTTTTTTTAGCTCCAATTGGCAGTTTAAATTTAGACGACTGAAGCGTGTAATGTTAAATTAAAATGAAACAAAGGTCATTTTGCCTTTGCTGTGATCCCAATGATAATTCCAGCTGTGAGATGTTTGAATGCTGTCAAATGAAAATGATTTAAGGTGACTTTGATGTGTCGCTTGAGGCCAAAAGGCGTTGTGGTTATAAAAAAAAAAAAAAAAGAAAAAAAAGAGAAAGGGTTGGGCAGTGGAATTGCTTTTCCCTGGAGGCGTGTGGAATAATGCTTTGCTTGTGTGTGCGTGGCGGCCTAATTGCAGGGTGCGTCCCGCTCGCTCATTAGTGCGGCGCGCGGTGAAGGCGGGACGGGACGGGGCGAGGACGGGACAGGACAGGACGGGACGGCCCACCTGAGTCAGTAGTCACGTGTATCCTGTAGCCGTCAAGGTGCGAGCGCGGCCTTGTCCACGACATCTGCACCGTCCGCTCGTCGGCGATGTGAAAGGTCAAATCGGACGGCGGCTCCACTGTGCACAAAAAGAGCAAAACAAAAACGTGTTGAGGACGGCACACGCGCGCGTTTGTGTACTTTTGTGTTGTTAGTCGGCATTCCGGGAGGTGACAGGCGGCTAGAGCAAAGAAAGGCCAACATCAAGATGAGCAATTTGGGCTAAAGCAGGGGTGTCCAACATACGGCACGAGGGCCATGAGCGGACCGCTGTTCGCAATCAAGCGGTCCGCGGCACCTCCCTCAATTTGCCCGTTTAGTTCCGGTCTTAGTCCCGGTTTTGTATTTGTGTGACTGTCTCGTTTGGACACCCCTGCTGCGTGATGAGACGTTGAGGCTTTTCTTTGCCGTCACACATGAAAATGGTTACAAGATGTTTTCATGTTTTCAGAACGGACATCAATCCAACACTTTTGGAGTTGAATTGACCAACTGGCACGTTGGTCCGCGTCCGTCCGGACGCCTTCTGCCACGACCGCTACGACAAGGAGCAGAACTGTTCTTGGTGAGGGGGGTCAAAGTGTCTTTTGGTGAGCAAACACACAACACAAATGTATGTGATGACAACACGACACGTGTACATGACAAGTTGCAGGCTACAACTTGGGAGACAAAAAGGCTCATGTACACAAAGACCCCGTGTTCTTTGTGGAATATTTTAAGGGGATATTCTTCAGGTTGGCGTGGAACGTACACACGCTAGCTAGCTACTTTGTTTTTGTTAACACTTTTTAAATCTCTCCTAAAATGACGACAATTAGGACTCTAGAATGTGAGTTAGCAAATAAACTATCTAGCGGCTAATGAAACTTCACAAATGCAACATTCCACACTTAGCGTTAGCAACATGCTAGTAGACAAATACACGATAAAAAGACAGTCAAGTCTTAGCTTTTTGAGAGTAAAAGTCTAAAAAAAAAACTGTTCTAGAGCAAATTCCATTACGTTTTCGCTTTTTTTTTTTTTTTTTGTCCACCGCCAACCGCAGCAGATGAAGAATATCCCAGCAAAATATTGTCGTGAAGTCCGGACGGAGATGCGGACTTGACCGGGAAGGTGACACGACGGCACGTGACGATGCGGAGGAAGCACCAACCTGACCATCGTTGCTTCTGCTTCCCGGGATAAAAAAAGCAAAATTGTCCAGAAGACGCACGCCGCTTGTCCGCAGGCTGTTTATTGTCTCTTTCAAGCTATTCCGTCACACCATCGCGAGGATGAACACTTAGGCCTACTATGCTACTTCATGTTTCTTCATTCTGCTCACACTTGGGGGGAGAAATAATATTCGGGTGGCATTTGGTGGAAAAAAAGTTGATGAAGCGCAGCAGTATTGTCGAGTGTATCGCGCACGGATGGAGTTTATTAGTCGAGGCCGCGGGAGGTCAGACAGAACAGGCGCTTTTTCTTTTTCCTGCTCATTCTCTCCCGAAGGACACTTTGGGAGAAAATAAGCAGACTGATTTTTGTTCCCCCCGTCGGTGTTCAACTTGTGGAAAAAGATGAGTCGAAGTCATATTTAGTCTTCGCGTTCCATGAGGAGAAATCACCCGGCAGGAAAATTGGCTGGTCGCCTGAGGGCCACTTTTTTTTTCCCCCCGCTGTTTTTTTTTTCTTCGTTTTATTTTTGCACAGGCTCCACAGAGACTCTGCACCAGTGCGCCTCTCGGTGGCCACGTGGAGAATTGCACACTGGAAGAGGGCAGACAGTTTTTCTATCTGTCGGTTGCAACTTGTCTTGTACGATAAAAAATATGAAGCATCAGATTCATAAACGATGAGCAGCATCAAATACAAACAGAGCATCACTTCAACATTTTTAGCAGATGACATTTGGAATATGAACAGCATGTGTTTTTTTTAAAGATCAGCAAACTTAAGATGAGAAAACATCAGTAAAAAAAACAACATTTCAATCACACACATTCTCACACCAACTCACTTGAATGATCGCTTTCTTTAGTTCACAACAACGCCAAGAGACACAGAGGTGAAAGGTCAAGGGGGGGCAAGAGGAGGAGGGGGAGGTCTTACCTTGGTCCTGGGCCGAAGAGGCGAGCACCAGCGCCAGCAGCGCCGCGGCCACCAGAGGCAGCCCACTCTTCATTTTGGCTTCCTGTGGCTCACCACAGCTCGGACGACGGCTGCCAACAGCACCGCCGCCACCGCCACCGCCGAGATGATGACGACCACCGCGACATGTGAGGAGGAGGAGGAAGACCAGGGCGACATGTGAGAACGCAGGAGATGCTGCCGCAAGAGTGCAAAGGGGGAGAAGGGGAAAGAGGAGCACAAGGAGGTATAGGAAAGGAAAGATGAGGAGGCGGGAACGAGGAACGAGAACAAAACGGGCGAGAAAAGAGGAGAAACGAGGAGGCGCTTTGAGAAAAAAGAAAGAAGGAGAAAATGAGGAGGACGGAGGAAGAGGAGGGCTGGAAGGAGAAGGAGGAGGGATGAGGAAAGAACGGGACTAAGGAGGTAATTGCAGGAAGGAGAAAGAGAAGGTGTAGGAAACGAGAGAAGGGCGGTATGGAAAACAGGAGTGCGACAGGACCGTCCAAAATCCAGCATCTTATTTGATCATATGAAAATATCTTTAGGCATTATTTTCTCATCTTCCCAAATCCCCCAAAAAGAGCATTGTGCCTGGGTGGATGAAGAATAAACTGGGGAAGCAAGAAGAAAACGGGAGGAGAAGAAATAAAAAGAGCAAGGAAGGAAGGAAGCAAGGGAGGGCAGAAGAGAAATTCTGTGTACCTGCGCGCGGACGTCAAATGAAATATTTGAAGAGGGCAACTTTTCGACAAGCGCTGACACAACTTTGCCCTGCGCGAGAGACGAAGAGCAGCATGAAGAAAAGAAGAAAAAGGAAAAGTCGGCGGCGGACGTGGAATTAGCAGACGTCATCACATGCAGACATATGGGAAAACGTCATCAATGACTAACGGATCAGATTTGTCACCAACCTGAAGTTCGCTCTCCAACTTTTCACCCACCGAGAAGAGGAGGAAGATGATGATAATGATGATGATGAAGAAGAAGGAGGGGGGAGGAGGAGGAAGGGGAACTCGTGCGCTTCTCGGAGGTGTTCCGAGCTTCTGGTCGCAACTCGGCGGGCGTCGTCGAATTTTCCTCCAAGTGGGCCGAGCCTCCCCTCCGCGCCCTATTTAAAAGGGGGAGGGGGGTTAAGGGGGCCGGTTTGCCCACCCAGCGGACCACAAACACCAAAGTCACTCTAGGAAACTTTGAGACGTCTCACATGCGCTCATTGTTTTGTGCCGATTCAGCACATCAAGCAAATTACTTCCTCTACTCACAAAAAATATAAATCAAAATTCATTCATCAAGACTTGTAAGTTGTCACCTTGGCAAGAGCAAACCTTCACGTGGTCGACAAAGGTTCGAGTCAAGACGAATAATTGCTCAAGTCTACGCGATGGCGCCCTCTCGTGGCCACCGCCAGAAGCGCGGCGAGGAGCTGGCTGCCAACTTCGTCTGCAGTACTTGACGACGGTTCCGGGATGTCTCCACCAGCAGGAAATATGGAATGAGGCCTCCACGTTCCTTCCGGGGACCCACTTGACGTTTGTGAAACATCCGCAAACATTTACCAGGGGAAAAACAAAACACAAAAGCACCTCTTGCATAATGCTCAAGGCAACTAATGGAATCAGCATTCTCAGGGAAAAAAAGAAAATCGAATCAAAAGACGGCAAGCGGCAGCAGTTGGCTCATGAGACGTTTAATTGATCTCGCACAGAAATAAATATTGATCCCATGAACATGACAGGAACAACATGACTATAATCGTTATCACACTCAACAGGACGTGAAGGTGGAAGTCCAGCCTACTTCCAGGCTTTGGCAGCTTTCAGGAGCTCGTACATCACGTAACCCACACCTGTGCAGCGCAACACAAGAAAAAGTTTGATTCAGAATCCCCCAAGCCCCCCACCCGGTGCAATTTAAGAAGGCCAACAGACGTTCCGCCATGCCAATGCTGTCTCGTCTTTTTTTTTTTTCCGCCTTTTGCGTACGTCCCCAAGATCACGCTCAATCAATCACAGGCTCAACCACGCTTCATGTTCCAGCGCTACAATTTATGTTACTTTTAACGTCACGTCATCGGCGGAGAATGAAAACCGGCCCGCGTCCTTATATATACAAGAGGTGAAAGGTCAACTTGCGGGAAGTGTCATTATGTGCTTTGCGCTGCCTCACCCAACACGGTGAGCGTCATAGTGGCTCGGTAGAGCACCGCGTCGGCCACGCCACCTTTCAGATGCACCGGGATGCCGTTGTCCTCCTGACACACACACACACACAAAACAAAAACACGGATGAAAGATAGCAACAGGTTGGACCGTCGGGAACACGTTATCAAGGTGAGCCGCAAACAACTGTGCCGTTTGCGTCGGCGCCTTTGACTGAAGCCTCCAAAGATTTTTGTGGCCGCCAAAGCAAGCTAGCAAAGCAAACACATGTATTGCATTTCGTGCTGGTCTGCTTCCCGATGACAAAACGCCTCTCGTCTGGAGCGGGAGATAAATAATGAACGATTAGGAATCGATGGCAGCGGCAACGACGGAAGGTGAAGCGGCAAAGCGGTCGTCTGAGAATGTCGCGCAGGAAAAAAGACAAGCATCACACGTTTGCGTCTTCTTTTTTTTTTCCATCTTGTCACGGCTGCGTTGATTGACGGCGGGGGTTTTGGCGTCCTCGCTGTCGTCTGCGCGCGCTCGCTCGGCTTTTGTTTTGCAACGACGAGACAGCGGGGTTCAAACCCAAAATGAGAAGCCACCGAGTCATTCCGGCAGTATGTCAAAAACGCTCGCATTTCAAAAGCATCCTCACCAGTCAAATCTGTTTCCAAACTGCAAACAGGTGGGATTTTTTTTTGGTTTAATGAATAACACAGCAAAACGACTCCACATTGAGCAAAACACAAATATGCAAGGAGGGTTGTCCCAACATTTGAACAAACAAACATTCTTAATTCACATCCTTTTTTTAATAACAGTACTGCTAATTTCCCTTAGCCTCTCAATGGCATTTCCCATCGTGTCCTAGCATTAAGCTAGCAGAATTTTATTATCGTATGCTTACATGTCAACATAAAACGTTGAATTATGCGAGTCACTTTTCCAGTAAACTTCACCTCGGAGTGACAAACAGCTTGAAGCAAGCACGCCTTGCATCTTATATGGAAAACCGAGCAATCGCGGGAGTCAGAACAAGCAAAAAAATCCACGGCTGGGTCATTAATTTTCCAAAGAGGCCACGTGAGTAAGTGGAACGGTCGCCGAAGGCCATGCCAACATGCTAACCTCAAGTATGTTCCACATTCATTTCATGGACTCATATAAAGCATGAGGCTGTCTGCGAGCTGCTACTTGTGTACATCTTGTTACAATTACCAACAGTACATCATCAGCAAGAAAATTAGAAGCAGCGGATGAACGCGAGGCCTCGCTTGGACGGCGGCAAAAGGCGGATGTGAGGCGTGCCAGGTACCTGGAAGAGCTTCTGGTTCTTGGGGACCTTGTTCTCCACCGACCTCCGAGCGGAGCTGCATAAGGTCCGCCGCGCCACCTGCTGAAGCGCCTGGGAATGACAGAACGAGGCTATGTCAGTTCTGGATGTTTACAGTTGACAGTAGAAAAGACTGGAGCGCATGTAGCACATGCTCGGGAAAATAGAGATCAATCTTCTGGATCTGCTTGCTTATCTTTCTTTTGATGCCTTTCTATGGAACGCCATACTTTTGGCAGTGCTGCCATCTAGTGGAATTCACGGCGCACAGCCATTTGTAATACAGTTGAAGTGTTTGAAATATTTATTAAAGCACGTTTTGGATACATTGTACTTAAAGCAAACTATTTTAATAGATAGATTTTTGAAAATTTTAAATCCGGAGTCACACCTAAACTCGGTGGCCACAATTCGGTGCCTTTTTATCCGTTATAAACTCAAAAGTTTTTTCTCTCTTATTCTTCTACTTTCTGAGCTCATTTCCTACATCAAAATCTTGACCATTTCAAACGTAGCAAGTGTTTGAGTATATATTTTGAATAAAGGTAAAATTTCAGTAGAGGAATCACGCATTATTCCCGTGGAAGTTGATGCAAGTAAATGCTAAGAATAAATTTGGCATTACGAGAAACAAAGCAAATGACAAGGAATACTAAAGCTGAACGTGCACTTGGGAAATAACGATTAAATTGACAATAAAAGCTGATGTGATCGAAATTAAAAACACTCAAGCGAGTTAGCGCGACGGTATTAGCAGCCTTTGACCCCTGGCCGACGCTAAGTGGCCCAGCGGAGGTCAACAAACGAGTCCTGGCGAATTCCAATCCTCGCAGAAACACCGGCAAACATTCGCAAAGCCAAACGAGCTGTTAAGTCCCAAAAAGACTCACAAAAATGCTTCGGTTCATCTTGGCTGCTCTTCTTTCTCGCACAAGGACGCCTGAGACTTCCGCTTGTCGCGCTTCTTCGTCTGCTTTTCTTCTTCGGGTACATTTAGCAGTGCGCATTCAAGACATGCTCTCTGCTGCCCTCTAGCGGCTTTGTTGGAAGTGCATAAGTCACCTTGGCCTGTCCTCGCAGTGGAAAATAAAACAATAAGCGGTTCAGTTAATGGATGGGTGCAATAGCCACCCTGATCTACAGTTATAAGTCTTATTATTCTCACACAAACACACTTTTAAAAGTTTTCTAAGATAAAAAGAGACAGCAAGTAAAACTGATAACACGTCTCACGTTCTCAGTCCAACACACACGCAAACAATCAGACGGATACAAGCTAGTTTTCATATTTGCGACAAAATCACTTCCATTTTATTTCTTTGTTTGTTTCCATCACAATAAGTGCATTGGCTGTCCGGTTCTAAAAGAAGCAGCGTGATGACTGAATGGCGACTTTGATAAGCGGCGTTTGAGCTCTTCCTAATATGGCCTCCTGACAACTCAAGGTCACCGCTGTGACCTTTCCGCATCTCCTCAGACAGATTTAGCATCCCCCTTTTCTGTATTTTCCTGCCTCATCTCCTTGTTTGGTGTGGCGGGTGCCTTTAAAAGCTCGTCCTTCTCGTCCCCGGCGTCACACTACCTTTCTTCCTATTCAAAATGTCCGACGCAGTGATGGCCGAGTTCGGGAAGGCGGCTCCGTACCTCAGGAAGTCAGAGAAGGAGCGTCTGGAAGCTCAGACCAGACCGTTTGACATCAAGACACAATGTTTTGTGGTGGATGACAAGGTGGAGTACATGAAGGGACAAATCCAGAGCAAAGACGGCGGCACGGTCACGGTGAAGAAGGAGGACGGGAACACGGTGAGCGTGAAGGAAGCCGACGTGCACCCGCAGAATCCACCCAAATTCGACAAGATCGAAGACATGGCCATGTTCACTTTTCTCCACGAGCCGGCCGTGTTGTTCAATCTGAAGGAGCGCTACGCCGCCTGGATGATCTACACCTACTCGGGCCTCTTCTGCGTCACCGTCAACCCGTACAAGTGGCTTCCCGTCTACGACGCCGAGGTGGTGGCGGCCTACAGAGGGAAGAAGAGGACCGAAGCTCCTCCTCACATCTTCTCCATCTCCGACAACGCTTACCAGTACATGCTGACCGACAGGGAGAACCAGTCGGTCCTCATCACCGGAGAATCCGGGGCGGGCAAGACCGTCAACACCAAGAGGGTCATCCAGTACTTTGCCAGCATCGCCGCCGTGGGTGGGGCGGGCAAAAAGGACCCCAGTAAGGGGACGCTGGAGGACCAGATCATCCAAGCGAATCCAGCTCTTGAAGCTTTCGGCAACGCCAAAACCTTGAGGAACGACAACTCGTCCCGCTTTGGCAAGTTCATCCGGATCCATTTCGGGAACAGCGGAAAGCTGTCGTCGGCGGATATCGAGACGTACCTGCTGGAGAAGTCCCGGGTCACCTTTCAGCTCAAGGCTGAAAGGAACTACCACATCTTCTACCAGATCCTGTCCAATCAGAAGCCGGACTTGCTGGACCTGCTGCTCATCACCAACAACCCGTACGACTACAGCTACATCTCGCAGGGAGAGGTGACGGTGGCCTCCATCAACGACTCAGAGGAGCTGATGGCCACCGACAGCGCCTTCGACGTGCTGGGTTTCACCCCGGAGGAGAAGATGGGCGTCTACAAGCTGACGGGCGCTATCATGCACTACGGGAACCTGAAGTTCAAGCAGAAGCAGCGGGAGGAGCAAGCCGAGCCCGACGGGACCGAGGCGGCGGACAAGTCGGCTTACCTGATGGGCCTCAACTCGGCCGACCTCATCAAAGGCTTGTGCCACCCCAGAGTCAAGGTCGGCAACGAGTACGTGACCAAAGGCCAGAGCGTGGACCAGGTCTACTACTCCATGGGCGCCTTGGCCAAGTCTGTGTATGAGAAGATGTTCAATTGGATGGTGGTCAGGATCAATCAGTCCCTGGACACCAAGCAGCACCGGCAGTACTTCATCGGCGTGCTGGACATTGCCGGCTTTGAAATCTTTGACTACAACACCTTTGAGCAATTGTGCATCAACTTCACCAACGAGAAACTGCAACAGTTTTTCAACCATCACATGTTTGTTCTGGAGCAAGAGGAGTACAAGAAGGAAGGCATCGACTGGGAGTTCATCGACTTCGGCATGGACCTGCAGGCTTGTATCGATCTGATCGAGAAGCCGCTGGGGATCATGTCCATCCTGGAAGAAGAATGCATGTTCCCCAAAGCCAGCGACCAGACCTTCAAGTCCAAGCTCTACGACAACCATCTGGGCAAGAACAAAATGTTCGAGAAGCCCCGAGCCGCCAAGGGAAAAGCAGAGGCTCATTTCGCCCTGGTCCATTACGCCGGCACCGTGGACTACAACATCACCAACTGGCTGGTGAAGAACAAAGACCCTCTCAACGAAACCGTGGTGGGTCTCTACCAGAAGTCCTCGCTCAAGCTTCTCAGCGTGTTATTTTCCAGTTACTCGGGCACCGACGGCAGCGACAAAAGCGGCAAAGGAGTCAAGAAGAAGGGCTCGTCCTTCCAGACCGTCTCGGCCCTCCACCGAGAGAACCTCAACAAGCTGATGACCAACCTGAAGACCACGCATCCCCACTTTGTCCGCTGCTTGATTCCAAACGAGCGCAAGACTCCAGGAGTCATGGACAACTGTCTGGTCATGCACCAGCTGCGTTGCAACGGCGTTCTAGAAGGTATTCGAATTTGCAGGAAGGGCTTTCCAAACCGGGTCCTCTACGGAGACTTCAAACAGAGGTACAGGATCCTCAACGCCTCCGCCATCCCCGAGGGTCAGTTCATGGACTGCAAGAAGAGCGCCGAGAAGCTGCTCTCGTCGCTGGACATCGACCACACGCAGTACAAATTTGGCCACACCAAGGTGTTCTTCAAAGCCGGCCTGCTCGGCACGCTGGAGGAGATGCGAGACGAGCAGCTCTCGCGGATCATCACCAGGATCCAGGCCAACGCTCGCGCTCTGCTCATGAGGGCCCAGTTCGCCAAGCTGGTGGAGCGCAGAGACGCCCTCATGGTCATCCAGTGGAATCTCCGCTCGTTCCTGAGCGTGAAGAACTGGCCCTGGATGAAGCTCTTCTTCAAGATCAAGCCCCTGCTGAAGAGCGCAGAGTCCGAGAAGGAGATGGCCAACATGAAGGACGAGTTCAACAAGCTGAAGGAAGCCCTGGAGAAATCCGAAGTGCGTCGGAAGGAGCTGGAGGAGAAGATAGTCAGTCTCCTTCAAGAGAAGAACGATTTGACTCTGCAAATTCAATCAGAGCAAGACACGCTCACCGACGCCGAGGAACGATGCGAGCAGCTCATCAAGAGCAAGATTCAACAGGAGGCAAAGCTCAAGGAGCTCAACGAGAGGCTGGAGGACGAAGAGGAACTGAACGCCGACCTCACGGCCAAGAAACGCAAGTTGGAAGACGAGTGCTCCGAGTTGAAGAAAGATATAGACAACCTTGAGCTGACTTTGGCCAAAGTTGAGAAAGAGAAACACGCCACGGAGAACAAAGTCAGAAACCTGAGCGAGGAGATGGCCTCGCAGGATGAGAACATCCTCAAGCTGACCAAAGAGAAGAAAGCGCTGCAGGAGGCTCACCAGCAAGTACTGGATGATCTCCAGAGTGAGGAGGACAAAGCCAACACCCTCAACAAATGCAAAGTCAAGCTGGAGCAGCAGGTGGATGACCTGGAAGGCTCCTTGGAACAGGAGAAGAAGTTGCGCATGGAGCTGGAGCGCTCCAAGAGGAAGTTGGAGGGAGACGTCAAGCTGACTCACGAGAGCTTGATGGACTTGGAAAACGACAAGCAGCAACTGGAGGAGAAGCTGAAGAAGAAAGACTTTGAGGCAGCTCAGATCACTGGCAAATTGGACGACGAGCAGGTCGCCTCGGGTCAGCTCCAGAAGAAGCTGAAGGAAAACCAGGCCAGGATCGAGGAACTGGAGGAGGAGCTGGACGCCGAGCGTGCGGCACGAGCCAAAGTGGAGAAGCAACGCTCCGACCTTTCCCGTGAGCTGGAGGACATCAGCGAACGTCTGGAGGAGGCGGGCGGAGCCTCGTCGGCGCAGGTGGAGCTCAACAAGAGGAGGGACGCCGAATTCCAGAAGCTGCGTCGGGAGCTGGAGGAGTCCACCCTCCAGCACGAGGCCACCGCCGCCGCGCTGAGGAAGAAGCACGCCGACAGCGTGGCCCAACTGGGCGAGCAAATCGACAACCTCCAGCGGGTCAAGCAGAAGCTGGAGAAGGAAAAAAGCGAGTTGAAGCTCGAGCTGGACGACGTAGCTTCCAGCATGGAGAGCATGGCCAAGAACAAATCCAACGTGGAGAAGATCTGCCGAAGCACCGAGGACACCATGAGCGAGTACAAGAGCAAGTACGAGGAGGCCCAGCGCTCCGTCAATGAGTTGAGTACCCAGAGGGCCAAGCTGCTGGCCGAGAATGGCGAGTTTGGTCGGCAGATGGAGGAGAAGGACTGCTTGATCTCGCAGCTCACCAGAGGAAAGAACTCGTACAACCAGCAAGTGGAAGACCTCCGCAGACAACTGGAAGAGGAAGTCAAGGCCAAGAACGCGCTGGCCCACGCCGTGCAGTCGGCCCGTCACGACTGCGATCTGCTCCGAGAGCAGTTCGAAGAGGAGCAGGAAGCCAAGGCGGAGCTGCAGAGGGCCCTCTCCAAGTCCAACAGCGAGGTCTCGGCGTGGAGGAACAAGTACGAAACCGACGCCATCCAGAGAACCGAGGAGCTGGAGGAAGCTAAGAAGAAGCTGGTCCAGAGACTGCAGGAGGCCGAGGAGGCCATCGAAGCGGCAAATGCCAAATGTTCCTCGCTGGAGAAGACCAAGCACCGTCTCCAAAATGAGATTGAAGACCTGATGCTGGACCTGGAGAGGTCCAATGCGGCTTCCGCCAGCCTGGATAAGAAACAACGAGCTTTTGATAAAGTCCTGGCGGAGTGGAAGCAAAAGTTTGAGGAGAGCCAGTGTGAGCTGGAAGCCTCCCAGAAGGAGGCACGGAGCCTCAGCACCGAACTCTTCAAACTGAAGAATTCTTACGAGGAGTGCCTGGACCACCTGGAAACCGTCAAGAGAGAGAACAAGAACCTGCAGGAGGAGATCTCGGACCTTAGCGACCAGCTCGGGGAAGGTGGCAGAAGTGCTTGTGAACTTGAGAAGATGAGGAAACAGCTAGAGCAAGAAAAGGCGGAGCTACAGTCTGCGCTAGAAGAAGCCGAAGGTTCTCTGGAGCACGAGGAGAGCAAAATCCTACGAGCGCAACTCGAGTTCAACCAAGTGAAGGCCGACATGGAACGGAAAGTGTCCGAGAAAGACGAGGAGATGGAACAGGCCAAGCGAAACTACCAACGCACGGTGGACTCGCTCCAGTCCTCTCTGGAGTCCGAGACCAGGAGCCGCAACGAAGCCCTGAGAGTGAAAAAGAAGATGGAGGGGGACCTCAACGAGATGGAGATCCAGCTGAGCCAAGCCAACAGGCAAGCGGCCGACGCCCAGAAACAACTCAAGAACCTGCAGGTCTTCTTGAAGGACACTCAGTTGCAACTGGATGACGTCCAGCACGGGAACGATGACCTGAAGGAGAACATCGCCGTCCTGGAACGTCGAAACAATTTGATCCAGGCTGAGCTGGAAGAGGTGAGGGCCGCGCTGGAGCAGACGGACAGAAGCCGCAAGCTGGCCGAGCAGGAGCTGACCGACTCCACCGAGCGCATGCAGCTCCTGCACTCTCAGAACACCAGCCTGATCAACCAGAAGAAGAAGCACGAGGCCGACCTCCTCCACCTGCACAACGAAATAGAGGAGTTGGTCCAAGAGAGTCGCAACGCCGAGGAAAAGGCAAAGAAAGCCATCACGGACGCGGCCATGATGGCTGAGGAGCTGAAGAAGGAGCAGGACACCAGCGCGCATCTGGAGCGCATGAAGAAGAACATGGAACAGACCATCAAAGACCTGCAGCACCGCCTGGACGAGGCCGAGCAGATTGCCATGAAAGGTGGCAAGAAGCAACTCCAGAAAATGGAGCTTCGCATCAAAGACCTGGAGAACGAGCTGGAAGCGGAGCAGCGCAGAGGAATCGAGTCCATCAAAGGCGTCCGCAAGTACGAACGCCGCATCAAAGAACTCACTTATCAGACCGAAGAAGACCGCAAGAACGTCGCTCGACTCCAGGACTTGGTGGACAAACTGCAGGTGAAAGTCAAATCCTACAAGCGCGCCGCCGAGGAGGCCGAGGAAGCGGCTAACGGCAACGTGGCCAAAATACGCAAGCTGCAACACGAGCTGGAAGAAGCGCAGGAGAGGGCCGACGTGGCCGAGACCCAAGTCAACAAGCTGAGGGCCAAGACCAGAGACGGGGGCGCCAAGAAGAACCTGGACGACTGACGCACAAGTAAGCCGACGGGCCATCAAATCAGGATGCTAAAGCTAGCACGCTAAAAACATGTGAGCAGTATTGATTTTTTTTTTTTTTTTTTTTGACAGGCTTGTCTTTGAGGTGACCAGCACCAAGCTGTAGAATGCCAGAGTCCCGCCGCCACCCACGAAGAACGTGATTCTTAGGATTAGCAGTCTTTGCACCCCAAGCCAACAGGTGGCGCCCAAGAGTCTATCACTTGGCTGTTTCACAATAAAAGTCACTCAAGTTTAAATAAATGCATGTGTTTGCACAGCTTCCTGCCTGCTTGTTCTCTTCAAAATAAGAGTTGGCAACTAGTGACATCATCGCCATGACAACACAAACCACAAAATTGTTTGATGCATCTGAATAGACTTTTTTTTATTTGTGTGATTCTGTGAGCCGCCGCGGCGTTCACATGCTTTTGATAAGGAAGCCGCTGAAGGTTGTCAGTCGGCTCTGGTCAAAAATGCTCTTGTCGGCCCACAAGGTGACCCAGACTTTGTCTCCCTGCTCCAGTTTCAGCGGCATCCCGTTGGTGGCGCTACTGAAGGTACCCTGCGTGTCGTAGATGGCGAACATGTTGACGCCGTTCTTTATCACGGCCGCGTTCAAGGCCCCTGAGTTGCCCACGTTGCCATTGAACATGAAGAAGTAGAGCCCTTTGACCGGGGCCGTGAAGATCCCTGTTGGGGGTCACGTCCTTGTTAGCACGACTGTTAGCATCATAACAATGGCTTCTTTCGCAGAACCAGGTTAGCTGCAGCCAGACGAGATGGCGTCCTACCTGTGTTGGAGTCGTAGCCGTCCCCGATGTTGTGGATGACTCGCTTGAAAATCAGGGTGGTCTCCGTATTGAAGGGGCCCAGGTGGGTCCAGTCCGACGTGGTGACCAGCGCCGCCGCAAAGGACACCGGCGCCTTGGCTATACACACACAGAACAAGGATGAGCTTCAGGGTCTCCAGGAACATTGGGAATGTGCCTCATCAACTGACCTGCTTCGGCCGCGTCCCTCTCGAGCTTGTCCACGCGCGCCGCCAGCCGCTGCAGGGGGGTGTTGTCGGATTCAAATGTGACACGCTCGTCGCCAACGAACAACTGAGCCTGAAGGCTGCTGACAGCGCACACAATTAGCAACACGGTGGTCAAGCAAGAACACGCCATGGCGAAGATGATCTCAGATGAGGCTTCTCGGCTTCAACTCGACGCTTTTTGACTGAAGTGAACCCGTGCTCTCTCTTCAAAGTTTATTCAACTGGACAACGTGGACTTTGCGTGCAAATATTTGCACACAAACACAACTAGCACACACCAACATCATAATATGGCATAAATATGACCGTTAAAGGAGTCACGTGACACAAATTTTAGAGAGCTTTTGGCCATGCTCAAATGCTAATTAACTATGTGACGTCATAACGTGAAGAGCGCTCAACCCCGAACCACACAAAACACACGCCCAGTTTGCGTCTGTTCTGATATTTTTCTGCATGAAATAAATAATCAAATGTTTCCACGTACCTTCTGCAAAGTGCTCAAGGACTCGTCTGTTGTTTGGAGCATTAAATGAGGTTTTTTTTTCCTACGTAATTTTAACACGTCCTGCCTCGTGACTGCAATTGAGAACAGCGGAGGAGTTTTAATGAAGCGGTGTCGTACTTCCGGTTTAGAAAAATAGCCAACAAAATCATTCATATTTTATACATTGTGCCAATGGTGACCTATAAATACATAGAATTGTCCGTGGAAAGTTGAAAATAAAAAGTGCTGCTGACTGAAATTCTCAGTTCTCTTGATGTGTTTTGTTTGTTATTAAATGGCAACTTAGCAAGACATATTTATGAACACCACACACGCACAAGAAGACAACCTGATAATCGTCAATTTTTTTCAATTTCATTTTATTTTAATTTTTGTCCTTGTCTTGAAGACGACCTCCCGCAAACCTCGGGCGAGGTTAAGGGAGGGGACTGATGAGGAAGCCACTGAAGGTGCTGAGGCGGCTCTGGTCAAAGAGCCTCTGGTTGGCCCACAAGGTGACCCAGAGCTTGTCGCCCACGTCCAGTTGCAGCGCCATGCTGTTGGTGGCGCTGCTGAACTTGTTTTGATTGTCATAGATGGCGAACTGGTTGACGCCGTCCTTCATCACCGCTGCGTTCAGGCCGCCCTCTGATCCGGAGGCGCCAGTGAAAGTGACGAAGTAGAGACCCTTAACCGGGGCGGTGAAGATGCCTGCGTAAGGAAGACCACCGCATTGTTAGCGCCCTCTTGTGGTGACCGACCGCAAAAACGACTGGGGAGTGTTTTTGTTTTTTTGTCGTCCTACCCGTGTTGGAATCATAGCCGTCGCCCACGTTGGTGACCACCCTCTTGAACACCAGAGTGGTGTCCGTGTTGAAAGGGCCGTGGTCACCCGCCGCCTGGTCGTCGGTCTTCAGCGCCACCGAGAATGCCACCTGTTGCCCATCTGCGCCCAAAAAAACCCCCTCAGACTACTAGTGATCTTAAACTGTAGGTTTTAGATCAAAAAGCTCAAAGGACTTTCCAGATGTGAAAAGTGGTCCAACTCACATTGAGCCCAAAGCCCAGCCGGGCCGCACAGCAGCAACGCAGCAATCACCAACTGGTAAGCCATCTTCGGATGAACCGGCGTCCGGATCGCTGGCCTCACTTATAGCCCCGCAGACACGACCTTTGGCATTTACACTCTGTGACCGACAGCTGTCTGACAAATATTTATCGAGTTGACCAGACATTATACATGAATTTTGTCTCGTGGGTTCCAGTTATGGTGTGGGTAAATTGAACCCTCACCAGGGTTCATCCAAAATTTACCCTGCTGCCCCTACGCCAGTCACCTCATTTGGAATTAGGAATGGGCAAAGTTTTTCATTTTTGGTTCGATTCTGAACTTTGGTTGCAAACACGAGATAGGAAAATTCAAATTTGTTCAAATCCTCGTCAGCGTTACATGAGCATGAGTTGGAATAGAACCCGGCCATTTCGTCATCTTCAAAGTCGATGAAGTTTGGTGAAGAAATCAGACTTGTGTAAGGTGTGCAGTTGTTTATTCAAAGTGTGTAGCTGAGAAAGAACACAAAGACCCTCGACGGAGACCCTCGGGGTTCCGTTCGGGTCCAGAAGCACAACACAACTCGAGTCTGTCCACTTGACGAGTTTCCCTGAAGAATCGCCACTTTCAAGTCCACCAGGAATCCCGTTTTGTCCGACGTCTCGACCGCGCCCCCAAAAGACGATCGGGCGCGTGATGAGGGCAGGGTTCAAAGTGCAGGAGGGGAAAAAACATCAAATAAAACCCAACTGCGGGATTTTAGGGCTGTGCCAGCGGAGCCAGACTTTTTCCACTGGGGAAGACGTGTACGTGCGAGTCTGCACACGAGTATGCATGCGCACATTCCCACATGCCTGAAGCCGCTTCGCAAGCCAACGCTAAGCTAAATTAGCGTTTTGCTCCTGGCGCTTTTCAGGGTCAGCCAACAAGCGGTCGCTCGGTCTACAGCCTCTTGGTGTGCTGGAGGTTGTAGTGCGTGCGCATGTCCTTGCGGAGGCGGAACTTGTCGCCGCACACGCCGCACACGTAGAGGTGCACGTCCATGTGTTCCTCCAGCTGCTCGCCGCCCGGGAAGATCTGGAAGCACACCTGGCAGATGGTCTCGCCGGCCGCTAGGTGTGAGATCATGTGGCGCACGTGGTCGTGCTTGAGGAAGGTGCCCTGCTCGCACACGGGGCACACGTAGCGCGCCACGCCCCGGTGCATGTCCGTGTGCAGGCGCAGCTGGCGCTCGCGCAGGAAGCGCTTGCCGCACGTCTGGCAGGTGAACTGCTTCTCCTTGGTGTGCACCGTGTAGTGCTCGCGCAGGTGGCAGCGCTGGAAGAAGCCTTTGCCGCAGATGGCGCAGAAGTGCTTGCGCCGGTGGTCGGGGCCGCCGCCGCCACCGGCGCCCGGCCGAAAGGGCTCGGCCTCGTGGGGGCAGGAGAGGGCGTGCTCCAGCGCCAGGCTCTCGCTCTGGAAGGGCAAACCGCAGTGAGGGCAGGCCAGGTCGGCGCCGGGGGGCTCGTCCGCCTCATCTGACTCGCCGCATCGCTCGGCGTGCTCCTGGAGTTGCCGGCCTTTGATCAGCACTTGGCCGCAGCGTCCGCAGGCGCAGATGTGGCCCAGGTGGCTGGACAGGTAGTGCGCCGACCTGTCGTCCTCGTTCAGTGGCGCCCCGCACAACTCGCACGGGGCGCCGTCCGTACTCTCCTCTTTCACTGCAAAAAAGTCAGGCGACGCGGCCGACGAGTCGCTTCCCGACATGGCGCTGGAGCACCGCTCGCTCGCTTTCTCCACGCCGGAGACGCCGGGCGCCGCTTCGCCATCCTCCGCGGCGCCGCCGCCCGCCTCCCGGTCCTCGGGGGGCGGGTCTTCCCCGGGTTCCGTCTTGATGGAAACCCGGTGGGCGGATCCGTCCCCACCGCTCGGCCCCGCCGCGACCGACCGCAGGTCGCCGAGCACCCGACGCTCTTCGGCGCTGTCTGAAGCGGAGCTCTCGGCCTTGGGGGAGTCGGCGTTGCCGTCCGGGCTGCGGGCGGGCGCAAAGGTCTTGCGGTTGGTGCAGGTGAGGATGTGCTCGATCAGCAGCTTCTCGCAGCTGAAGACGAAGCCGCAGTCGTCGCAGGTGAAGGTGCGGCCGAAGCGAGGGCGTTCCCTCAGGGCCGAGCTCCTTCCTCCGCTCCGCTTCCTCAGGTCGCACGGTTGCTCCGACGCATGTCCCGCGTCCGCACTCGGGAGGACGGCGGCCCTCGGCGCTTCCTCGGTTGCGGGCGGCACCCCCAGGTACCTGCCGAGGCTGTTAAAGTTCACAAAAGCAAAAGGTTCATTAAGGAATTCAAAATAAAAATGAGTCTCATGGGGCTACCTGGCAGAGCCGCTGACGCTATTGGTGTCGTCGGCAGAATCTCGAGCAGCGGCCGACCTCTGCCGTTCGTACATGCGAACCCCGAACAACATCTTTCCGCCGGCAGCGGCCGCCGTCGAGCACTCGGACGAGGACGGCATCAGGTTGGAGGCGCCGCCGATGTCACGCAGGTCGTCCAGCGAGTCGGGAATGTAGTACATCTGCAGGTAGACCATGGACGCTTTGAGGTCGTCGAAGTCAAAGGAGCCTGCCGCGATGCGTCCCAGGTACATGAGCTGCAGGATCAGGTCGAAGCACTCGGCACTGATCTGCATGTTACTGAGGTCCAGGCGCGCCGCCCCCTGCTGGTCGCGGATGAACATCATACGGAAATAGGAGCTGCAGGCCGCCAGCACGGCCTTGTGCGCCCGGAAGTAGATGTCGCCGATGGCGATGAGGCAGTCGCATAGAAAGCCCCACTCGCGCTGGTTGTTCAGCTGCTGGAGGACGTGATCGCTGTGGCTCGGCCGAGCCATCGCCCTGCGGGACGCCACACACATCATTAATGTGATCTACAAACATTGAAACCTAACTCTTTCTGAGAGGCGAAGTAAAAGAAATAAACACTTGAGATGACGTAAGGCCCCACTTCCAGCCCCTGTAATAATAAAAATAAAATGAACACTTGAGGTGACGTCATCAATTCGGACTTTTATCTTGATAAAACTGTTCATAATTTCCAGCTCCTGTTCCGGTGAACAGGGGTTAGGGCCATTTGATGGGGGAATGAAAGGAAGGAGAGCAGCACGCCCCCTCGCGGCCCGATAATGAAGCTACAAGCTAACAAGCTACTAAGCGTCTACAACACCGGAAGTCTTTGCGACTACGCCTCCAAACTAAAAGCATATGACTAAAAATGATGGGGAGAAATCCGGCTTGGAAAACTTGAACATATCACACAGAACGACAGAATGGCCAGTGTTTTTGTGGCGCCACCTAGCGGCTGCGAGCAGACAGACGAAGTCACTTGAACCGGCCTATATACGCTTGACTTTGGAAGGCAAACAGGGAAAAAAAAGAGTCTGGCGGCGCGTTTGCTTGGGACGCAAACGGCAACGTCTCCCGCAAACCGCTCCGCCACCCCCGCAACGAGCACGCAAAACAACCCCCTCCGCCCCACCTCCTGCAGGCAGCGCAACACCGACTCACCGCAAGTCGCCGAGGCCGACAGAGAAGCTCTAAGGTCGGCTGAAGATGGGCGGAGGCTCCGCGGTAAATCGACCCGTCCTCTGCGGAGTAAAGTTGCGAGTCGGGGCAGAAGAAGAAGAAGGAAAGAAAGAAAAAGGAGAAGCGTTTCGTCCTCCTCCTTCTTGTTCTTCAACTAGTGCTGGATGCAACTTCCGCACAAACCGCCTGTAGATCACGAGGAACAAAATAAAAGACTTCCAGTTGCAGGGGGGCTCCTTCAAAATAAAGTTGCAAGAGCGAGCTATTGGCAACGCGCTCAGTCAAACTGGAAAGCTAATCAGCGATATAAAGCTCATTGCTTTTGTATATTGGCATTTGTTTATTGAATATTGTGCATATTTATTTAATCCCAATCAATACTTCATGTGTCCACAATGCCTACCAACGCTGACGTCATGTCTTCCAAGCGAAATGCAGGTTCCAACGAAGTCCATTCAAAAGGCTTTTTTTTTTTCTATGTAATTCACAATTGCAGTACAAGGTGCTGTTTTTGGGGGGGCGCTCAAGTGACGGTTCTCGTCCTCTCGCGAGACGTGACGCAGCTTGGCGCACAAACAATCATCTTCACCTTCATCGCCATCCTCGCTCGCTCGGATCCTTTCGGCGGTAAGGCATCAATTAATCGATCCCTTAATGAACGTACACGTATTGACGCAGCCCTCGGGTCATTGCGCGTAGCCAAGGTGCGCGCGCGACTCGCGCGTTTTCCTGACAAAAGGTGTGTGTGCGGTATGCAAATGTATGCTCGCAGGTCCGCGATGGAGGCGACGTCGGCGTCTGCGTGTGCGGCGGCGTGTGCGTCGGCGACGTCCGCTCACAGTCTGCTGCTGCTGCAGCAGCTCAACGTGCAGCGCGAGTTCGGTTTCTTGTGCGACTGCACGGTCGCCATCGGCAATGTCTATTTCAAAGCTCACCGCGCCGTCCTCGCTGCCTTCTCAAACTATTTCAAGATGATCTTCATCCACCAGACCAGGTCGGTCGCACGCACGCGCACGCACGCACCTGCAGCCTCCCCCCAGTCACTACAGTAGTGTCTTGAGATACGAGTTGAATTCGTATCGTCACCACGCCCCTTTCTGAAAGGTTTTCCCAATTTTTCAGAAACAGTATTGTATGCCGTTAGCTTTGGTACAAGCATCACTTTTGCATGACAGTTGATGACCAACCTTTTTTTTTTACATGATTCTCATGTGTGCATATCAGCGAGTGCATCAAGATCCAGCCCACCGACATCCAGCCCGATGTGTTTAGCTACCTGCTGCACGTGATGTACACCGGGGCGTGCCCCAAGCAGGCCGTGGAGCCCGCCCGTTTGGAGGAAGGCATCAAATTCCTCCACGCCCACCAGCTGTGTCGCAAGAGTGGCGACGGGCCTGCCGGCGGCACCAGCGCGGACGCCGCCACCGGCTCTGCCGCCGATGCCGTGCGCATGTCCAACCTGTACGGCATTCAGATCTCTTCCCAGCTGGCCGGCAAGGAGGGCCCCGCAGCCGCCGTCCAGCCGGGGGGGCGGGGAGCCCGCGCCCACTCGCATCCGTCGCTCGCCGTGGGATCGGAAGGAGAGCGGTCGGATGGCCACGGGTCTTCGCCGCAGGACGACTTCGACGTCTCGGCCACCGTCAAGCAGGAGCGTCCCGATGAGGAGGGAGTGGGGCCGGGGTCGCCGCCTCGGGATGGCGCAGCGTCCAAAGATCGCCTGCCGCCGGCACTGGCGTGTCCCCGCTGCGGCCATCGCTGCCCGTCGCCCGAGCGGCTGCGCCAGCACCTGTTCAGCCACGCCCTTCACCCCGCCCTCTTCACGGAGGGGCTGACGTACGAAAGCGGGGGCGGCAGTGGCGGCCCGGATGACGACGGCGTTGACGCTGGTCGCCTGGAGGAGGCATTGCGCCAGAGTCAGGCGCTCGCCGCGCAGTTGGCGGCGGAGCTTCGCCGGAGCCGTGAGGGGGCGGGACTAAGCGCCGCCCCCGCCACCCACTCGCGCAAGCGCAAGATGGCGTGCGCCGTGTGCGGCGTGCGTTTCTCACACAAGAGTCAGCTTCAGGAGCACATGTACGCGCACACGGCGAAGCCACCCAGACTGCATCGCCACAGTCAGCTCTTCCACAGCTCCGCCCACTTCTGCCCTGACGGGGGCGGGGCTTCAGCCAATGACACCCTCCTGGAAGTGGGCAGGGATGCTCAGGACAACGGAAGCTCCGCCTACTCGCTCGACTCGGAAATCTCGCAGGAGAGCGGCGACGGCGGGCGTTGCGAGTGACGCCTGCTTGGTCATGTGACTGGACGTCCCGCTGAGACTTTTGTTGATAGACACTTCTCGTTTTGTCCTCTCTGTGGTTTTTAAAGTAAAAGCTCTGCTCAAACACGCTTTGCGATTCTTTATTTTGAAAGAGGAGGACTATTTAGAGCGTAACGAGAGTTAAACAGCGGCGCTGGTGAGGACGCGCTGAGCGCTGAGCACCGTGTTCTATGGCAAAACAAAAAAACGCCGTCAGCGTTTGCACGGTACGCCAGCTAGCACTTGCAGTCCTACCTGCATCAACATGGCCACCGTCATGGGCCCCACTCCTCCCGGAACGGGCGTGATGAATCCAGCTCTTTGATAGGCTGAGGCGAAATGCACGTCGCCCACCACGCGCTTGCCGCTCGGCTTGCTGGCGTCTGCCATCGCCACCCGAGAAAAGACACAATTTCCATAAATGGGCCCGCTCGTTCATCTTCATGACATTTATTTGTACAGAAATGTTACAATCAAATGAAATGATCACGCTCACCCGCCACGTGATTGATCCCGCAGTCGATGAGCACGCAGCCCTCCTTCAGCCAATCGCCTTGCACCATCTCCGCTCGCCCCGCCCCCACCACCACGATGTCCGCCCTGCCCACCTGAAGACGGCAAACATCATCCTCCAGCTTCATGGTGATGACATCATGTGGTGTTGCTCACGTGTTTGGCAATGTCATGCGTCTTTGAGTGACAGGTGGTAACAGTGGCGTGGTTCCACAAGAGTAGGTCGTGCATGGGCGCGCCCACAATCTTACTGCGGCCGATCACCACGGCATGTTTGCCAGCCACGCTTACACCTGGGGGGGGGAAAAAAATAAAAAAATTCCCACAGACATCCTCACGACATCACATATTGATTCCTCAGCCAATTCCTCAAACAAAATGTGTATGTGACCTGTCTGTCTGATGAGTTCCATGCAACCGTTGGGGGTGCACGGAATGTAACAGTTGTTCAGGTCCCCGCGAGATAGCTTGCCTGCGTTGATGCAACTCAGACTACACACACATATCAGTTAAAGGGTGACGATGATGGTCACACTGGCAGGAATTTTCTCTTTTGGGGCTGTAGGGGGAGCATATTTGAGATGGGGACAGTGCCCCCCTGCAGCCCCCCCTCTAGCTCCGCCAGTGCATGGTGATGAATAATACATTCTATCAATTCTGACCCGTCCACGTCTTTGAGCGGCGATACGGCGTTGGTGACCAGCTCTACGTCCATGTGGTTGATGGAATCCAGAGGAAGCTGCACGATGAGGCCGTGTACAGACGCGTCCTCATTGACGGACGCGATGGTCCGCAGCACCTGCGGGCAATGTGACCTCAGCGAATCCGCTCAGGTCGTCGAGTCTTTCCAACTACAGACCCACCTCGTCCTGTGTCACTGTGTTGGGCAACCTCACATGCGCTGCTTCAATGCCCACCTGAAGAGGGTAAAAAAAAGACAAAAATAAACTGCTGGCCCTTCAGTGGGAACTTGAAGCAACCTTTACTCACACAAACTGTCGAATCATCACTGACAAGATTGCAAAATATAAGCGGTCACTTTTTTCTCTTCAGTTCAAACCCCTGCCACTAGATGGCGCCAGTAAACTGCTCTTGCATTGTCAGGCGGTGTCGCAAAAGTGCCTTAAATTCACCTCAGCTGCAGCTTTCATCTTGCTGCTGATGTACAAGTTGGAATCTTCTCTGTTTCCCACCTAAAGGCAAGCAGACGCCACATGGTGAGGTCACGTGATGACATCACATAACGGAGGCGGGGCTTGAGAGTGACCTGTAAAACCAGTAGACTTGGGATGACCTTGGACATCTTCATCTTGTCCACCTCCTTCTTCAGACGCTCCCTCACCAGCCTGAGGACATGATGCACACGGGCTGAAACCAACTGAGATCAATATCACCAGACATGCTGAGTTGAAACCTACTTGGCCGTTTGGTTTCCAGAGATGATGGTTGCTATGGAGCGTCGGCCTCCATAGCAACATGACAAAGTCAGGTGGCGCAACAGAGCCAACATGACTGACAGGAGGAAGACATGTTATGACCATTCGCGACTCCATAATTGCACTTTATCAGCGCTATGAATGTTCTGAACTCCTCATTACTCCAGTGTCATTATGCCAATGTTTCTTCTTGCGCGAGTCAACAGCGCCCCTATTGGTAGCAACCAATAAATGCACGGTATCTTGAGAAGCATTGCCTTAAGTCGCAGGTCAACGAGCCAATTGCACGCAAGCAATCAATTTCTACATAATCAATTCCAAGTACAATTGTGGGCTGACAATTATTGATTGCAAACGTGAGCGAAGACAGCAAAGGCAACGTGGCGTCTTACCTGAGAGACCACTGCAACTCCACTGTGTAATCATTGACCAGTGTGTGTTTGTGTACAAAAGGTCAGGAAGTCAAAAAAAAAAATTGGCAACCGAGGAGCATTTCACTTACTGGCGGCAAATTAAAAAGATGTGAAACTATGAATAATTGCAGCGTTTATTTTCTGTGTTGTAAACATGTCACAACTTCAAATCAACCCTAAGCCTTATTTACAGACTTTATATCCACACGTAGACAAACATGATACACATTTGCAACATTTCATTTTGGTTTCACTTGAAAATGATGACAAAATAAACAATTATTTTAGTTAAAAAGAGGAACAAAAAAAAAGGGAAAACAATCCCGACCACATGGTCCTTCTCTGATTGGATAAGAGCCCCGTGGGAAGTCCCGCCCCTCCACCACTTGACAGTACATGACCTTTGACCTACCTGTACACACCCCAGACTAGAATGGGGTCAGGCGACATTCTTCAAACACCAAGCGAGTCACCGTGACATACACGTAGGCACGCACGAGGGCTGGGTAGCGTGTTGAAAGGCAGCCGCCATGGTTATCCCTGATAAGCAGCCGCTGGCTGCAATGTGGGCAAGGCACTTCCTGTCACTTGTCGTCTGCCTCCGACGGGAAGTCCCTTCAACCAAAAGACAAACAAAATGTGACAACAGGAAGCGACGTTATGTTGAGACATGAGGTCAAACAGCCAACAGTGACCATTCGTGAGGGAACGGCAATGAATGCAAAGGGACTGGTCGCCAGCCAATGTCAAGGCAGAGACAGACAGAGCATTGACGCCAATGAGTAAATTGGAGTTTTTGCAAACGGATGTCAAGTGGAAGTGAAGAAGCCACAAGTAACAAGTTAAGCAGGACGGTCCAGTTGGGAGCAGTTGCGCCGCCCGACCGTCCGGCGCGACCGGTCGCACCAGCTCGCTTCCCGACGGGCATATAAAAGGAGAGGCTAGACGCCAGAGGAGCGGTCGCCTCTTCGGGTCCCGCCTGCCGTCCGCCTGGCTCCAGTGGTTCTTGACATTTCAACAGTGGTCAGGCGCTTTTGTGAAATGTTTAGGACCACTTGAGCCGGATGGGAGCTTGTCGACGTGCGAGGAGCGCCGGACGGGCCTTCGTCTTTTCGTCCCGAGATTTGGATTTGTAACTTTGGGTTTTGGTGAGTGTCGTATGCTCCGTTAAAGCATGAAAAAGATTTGAGAGGATGAAAATGACATGATGTGGAATTTTTCCAATTGGAAATATTTATTTGGGCAAATCAAAGTTATTCACCTTTAGCGCTAGAAATTTTCGTGCTCACTTATTAAACAAATGTTTTTATGCAATCTAAGTCAACTTTTGTTTTTGTATTTATCTAATGCACTGTACTGCATCTTACCGAAATGTTCCGTGTTTTCCTAGTTCCAAAATAAAAGTTTGTTTTCAGCACTCGTCCGTGGGCCTTTTATTTCGATGACACAGAAAGTAGTTTTACAATCATCTTAGGCTCCGCCCCTTCCGCAGTGAAGGAGAGCAGTCTCTTGTGTAAAGTGATGTGACAAAAGAGGAAAGAGAAAGAAAAAAAGTTGTCTCACTCAAAGTGCAGGGGGAAGAACGGGAATCGGCGTAGGGCGCCAACGTCAGGACACTTCCTCCATGTAGTCCACACCCACGCTAACGCTGGGCTGGGAGATGCTCACGTCCACCGTGTCCTCCAGCTGGACACACGTATACGCATTTGTAGACACAGTGCGACACACACGGAGCGACTTTCTGCGGCACGGACCTTGTCGCTGTGGTCGGGCCCCTCGATGGAGATTTCCTCGATCTCGCGGCTGCTGCTCAGCTCGCTCTTGTACAAGTCGGAGCGGTGGCTGGAAGGATACCGCATCGTTGACGGTTAGCAACAAAGACGACATTGTTGACGGAGGCCGCGGGAAGTCCGGCGTACCTGTTGAAGTCGTCGTCGTACTCAATGTCGTCGTCTTCGTCTGCGGGAACACAAAACGGCGTCACGAGCAAACGTTAGCCCGAACGATGGCAACGACAATCTCAACAGGAATCATAATAGTCGCCTTGATTTGTAACGTACCTAAATGGATCGAGCCGCTCTGCTTCGTTCCGCTGGGGAGCTTGGCCGACGCTTTCCCTCTCGACGCTGGCATGAGAAGAATTGCGACACATGCAGACAATAAAGCGAAACGAAAACACGGCAAAAAGTCCCCCCCCCCCCACCTGTCTCGCTGTGGCTCTTTTCCGATGCGCTTCCTCCTCCTCCCGATGTCGGCGGCGCTGGACTTTGTTGGCTATCGCGAACCACCACGTGGCTACAACATCAACATCACGTCAATTCCTCCTTGTCGGCAAAACCTCCAAATGTCAGATCGTGCGGTCCTTACGAGCCGTATGTCTTTTGAGGCCGAGGCAGCGGGTCATCAAAAAAGGAGTCGTCGTCGTCCTGCGGTTCCAAATCTGCGAGCAGCTCCAGCGGTGACACCTTCTCGGGAAGACGCGCCGGCTGTGCGAGCTCCGCGGTGGCCGGCGCAGAGTCCTACACGCACGCATGCACAAGTTAGAAACCATGTTTGAGGTTTTTGATTGGACATGATGGTGTGATATGAAGGGCGGGAACCTTGTTGACAGCGATGCTGTTCTCCTCCGACGCCACCTGAAAGAGCAAAGTGCATTCGTTGGACGCCGAGAGACAAAAGAGAAGATGCTCGACTGTTTGTGTGTGCTAAATAGACCTCAGCGGCCATGATGGACTCGGACTTGCGTTGTCTGCGTCGAACGAGCTCCAGCAGCACGGGCGAGTTAGCATTAAGCTCCGCCTCCGAAATGCCCAGCTCATCGCAGAGCAGCTGCCGATTTTCCAGGCCGCTCGGATGCTAATGACAAAGACAAGAAGGTCAGCGGCAAAAGCGACATGGCATCATGTCAAAGCAGTGAAGTGACGCTATCTTACCGTGTTTATCTCTGGCTGGAACACAGACAGGCTGAAGTCCAGGTGAAAAACCCGCATGAAGTCCACAATGAGACTGGCCACCAGACGACCTGCAGAAAAATGCAGCGGAATCAGGATCCTTATTGTGGAGTCCTGAGACCAGATGTGAGACAGACCTTCTTTGGTGCTGAGACATTTCTTCAGGTTCTCATTGACTAGTGGCGTCTTGTTCTGAAGACATAAGAGAAGCAAAGCGTGAAGAAAGGCGAGGATGACACAATATGGCCGCTTAAGCAGCCTCGTGGATGTCAGTTACCACCTCCAGTCGGTCCTGCTCCTCCAAAGCCAGAAACACGGCAGCCCTCATCTCCGCCTGCAGCAACACAAACAACAAACTCATTCAGACATCTTCGGAATGCAGTCTTCATGTGATCTTCATTTTTTTTGGGCACACCTCTCGAGTGAGGTCTTACATTTTCTGTTGCTTTAATTACATAAACTCTATCAACTACACATGTCCATTTACTGCCTGAATTTATTCCTTACAATGCATTTGAACAATTCATGGATTCTCAGGTCTTAATATGTTTTTACTATTTATATCGTATTTAGGGTATCTAATTTCCTTACTTTCTCATGTAATTCAATAAAATACAAACAAAAGTGTGCTTGAATGAGTGAAGTTGCCACTACTTGGTCGCTCATCTATTGGCTGTTTTCCACTTTAGCCTAGCGTGCTAGCAACCGGCGTGAAGCCGAGTAAGACGTGAGCAGAGAAGGAACGTTTGCTGACCTTGAGCTTGTTTAGAACTCCATTGTTCTCCAAATTTTGGATAAGTAAATCCCTCAATTCGATATCATCATCTGTGGCAGACATCTTGTGCTCTCATCCAG
This sequence comes from Syngnathus scovelli, assembly GCF_024217435.2. Taxonomy (NCBI): domain Eukaryota; kingdom Metazoa; phylum Chordata; class Actinopteri; order Syngnathiformes; family Syngnathidae; genus Syngnathus; species Syngnathus scovelli. The sequence goes on along the minus strand of NC_090866.1, from coordinate 10,867,281 downwards.
GCCAGCTGTTAGCAACTTAGCCACTGCCTACGTCCTTGTGCGCTCCCAAGACGTCATCAGTCACGGCCCGAGAAGGCACAGAATACCCGGATGTTTCCAAATGGCTCCACCTTTTTAACTGACGTCATCGCGTGATGACGAAATGAGCTGTAGGTTGCACTGTTGCCCTCCAACCAACAGCGGGCGCTGCTTGGATTATTCCTACATTAAAGGACGCCAACATGACGACGCTACGGCCGTTCAACTGCGACGATTTGTTTAAATTCAACAATATGTAAGCGCTAAGTCTTCGACATCTTAACATATGTCTCGTGATGTTTCTCGTGTGTGCATGATCTTATACTTTGTATGCGTGGGAACGTTAGCAGCATGCAACTGCTGTCATGTGTATGCGCCATGTTCTAAAATCACTAAATTCCTTTCACAATAAGGCTTATTTTGTGCTCACAACATTTATTTATTGTTTTTTATTTTCTAAGTCGGTCAACTCATGCAGAATAGATCCAGATACCAAGAAGAATGATCTATATGTTATCATTTGCCTTGTTTAGTTGTCACCGATGTGAAAATAATGCACATAGTGCACAGTGAATGAAACTAAACTATATCTCTGATTCCACAGCAATTTGGACCCTTTGACAGAAACTGTATCCTTCGAGGGTTTGTCAATTTACAACTGTTGCAATTTAGAAAGTAGATGTTTTGTCAGCACTTATGATGTGGTGCAAATGCAAAAATCACTGTCACCATTTTCTTTGAGCTTTCACATCAGTATGGGATCCCGTTCTACCTGCAGTATTTGGCTCACTGGCCCGAGTACTTTATTGTTGCCGAGGCCCCCGGAGGCGAACTGATGGGATACAGTAAGTTGGTCGCCAATGACCCTGCACCACTTATCATTTTAGAATTTTTGGAATAGCGGACTGACTGAGTTTGCAAATGATGCAAAGTCTCATGCTTGTTGTCATTGTGTGTGCACCTACGCAGTCATGGGGAAGGCGGAGGGCTCGGTGGCTCGAGAGGAGTGGCACGGCCACGTCACCGCGCTGTCCGTGGCGCCAGAGTTCCGGCGGTTAGGATTGGCCGCCAAACTCATGGACATGCTGGAGGAGATCTCGGAAAGGTTCCATTTTGCTTTCACCTACAACTCTTATGACAGAACAATTTCGGATTTAGTACAATTTCCCTCAGGAAGGGCGGCTTCTTCGTGGACTTGTTTGTCCGCGTGTCCAACCAGGTAGCGGTCAGCATGTACAAGCGTCTGGGCTACAGCGTCTACAGGACCGTCATTGAGTACTACTCGGCCAGCAACGGCGAGCCTGACGAGGACGCCTACGGTCAGATGGTCGTCTTCATCTTCTTCGTTACGATGTTAGCAATCTTGTGACATTGTTTGTGCGCTTCTCTCCCCCCGCACAGACATGAGGAAAGCGCTGTCTCGAGACACGGAGAAGAAGTCCATCATCCCGCTGCCACATCCTGTCAGGCCTGAGGACATTGAATAACCATGCTTGTGGCTCGCTGGCGGACACCATGATTAAAAGCGGCTTTTTTTATCGAATGCCAGGGAGCCACAGAGCAAAAAAGCTTGAAATCGTCTTTAATTGCTGTACATTCTCAATAAACTATTGTAAAAAAAATGTGAGGTTATCAAACAACAGTAGGAGGAAAAAATACTTAATCTTGCTGCTCATCGCTTGTCTTCTCCTTTTTGTCACCATCCTTCTCTTTGTCCCCCTCCTCCTCTTCGCTACTGCTACTACTGTCGTCTCTGTCGTCAAAGGCGTTCTCCTCTTGTGTAACTTTGCTAGCCTCGCTGTTCTCCGAGGCGGAAGTCTCCTCGTTCCTCAAAGCCTTTTCCCGAAGGTTCTGGTCGTCGTCGTCGTCAGCCGTTTGCTGCTGCTGCTGCTTCTTCCACATCTTGGCCATGGCCAGCAGTTTGAGGTTAGGCTGGTTGGCGGCGTCTTCGGGGAAAATGTAGTCGTAGTACTCTTCCCAGCCCGCGTCCGACTGCCGGAGCAAACGCAACACGTCAACATCGAGAAGAAATGCAAAGCTGGCAAAAGTGTGGCAAGACGGCGTACCCCGTCTTGGGCGGTGAGCTTCCTCCTCTTCTTGACCTTCTCGGGCAGCAGCTTGGCAACGCGCTCCATGTCGCTGTCGGAACCGAACTCGGCCTCAAAGTTTTTCCAGGCCTCGAGCAGCGTGAGTCGCTCCTCCTTCTCCTCGCAGTTCCTCAAGCCCTTGTTGGCCTCCTCGAAGATTTGCCGGCACCTGCGTGCCCGCTCGTCGCCTTCCAGCGACAGCTCGAACTTGGCGTAGCTGATCCAAACCTGAGCCGGCGACGGCGAGTCAAAGTCCGTCCACGAAAAACCGACATGGAAAGTGACGGCGGCTCACCTTGACGTGCTGGGTACGCTGCAGCAGCCTTTTGTAAAGGTTCCTCGTGTTCCCAAACTCCTCCTGCTCGATCTCAAAGTCGATGTAGGACTTCCACAAAACCTGAAGGACATCAGGCCGGTTGTAGGATTTTGTTTTTTTTAATGCTTGCGATGGTTCAGTACCTCAGGCATGTCCAACCGCGGCTGGCCGATGGCAAGCTCGAAGATGGCGCGGGCCCGGTCCACGTCACCCAGGATGGTCTCCAGCTCTGCAAACTTGATCCAGGTGGTGCAGTTCTCCGGCGTGAACTCCAGGTATTTCTCGTACAGCTTCCGGCAGCGGTCGAACTCGCGCAGCTGAAGCTCCAGCTCGATATAGCCCTTCAGCAGTTTGTTCTTCGGACATTTGCCGATGGCCGTGCCCTGTCGAGTCCCAAAGTTACCACGACGATGCGATGCTAGATCACGTACGAGTCTTACCATGACCTTCCTGGCGGCCTGCAGGTTCTTTTGTCTGACCTCAAACTGACCGTAGAGCAGCCAGATCTTTGCGAATGTGAACTGAGACACACGAGACGGTCGTTAAGTCAACATAATCCGTTTCATCCTCGTCGTTCGACCGTTTACCTTTTTGTGAGGGATCAGATCCAAACAGGCTTGGTACACCTGCCTTGTCCTCTCCTCGTCCTGTCGGAAAACAAACGGAGCATCCCAATGGTTACAATTAGTGCCCGGCGGATTCATCGGCCATCTTTTTATTTGACTGACAGGATCTCCGCTCGGAACTCACCATGACCTCCAGTTCTTCGTAGAGGGCGTAGTTGATCCACAAGTAGATGTAGCGCCTCCAGTGGCGCTTTTCCTGGATGGGCGGCACGTTGGCGATGGCGCGCTCGTAAACCTCTCGCACCGTGTCGGGGTCGGCGTCGCTCTCCACCAGCCGCAGATAATCGAACCAGGCGTCGTAGTTGTGCGGGTTGGCCTGCGCCCGACAGATGCGCCCAAGTGAGAGCGAGCCGTCCGAGCAGCCAAATTGGAGCCGCCGCCGCCGCTTACCTTGACTTCCTCCTCGTACTGGAACCTTCTTTTGCTGACGATGACGTCCTCGATGCCCCGCCGGTCTCCGAATTTCTTCTCAAACATGGTGTAGTTCTTGAAGAGCTCCTGGGCCTGATGCTTGGGGATTCGGTCCAAGGCGTACTTGTAGATCACGCGCACACGCTCAAACTGGACGGGGACAAACATCAGGAACACTCGGTGTCAGTCCAGGCAAAAGTTTTTTTGCGACCACACAGCTGCAGCGAGTCGAAATACAAAAAATGTGTAAAAACAGGGGTAACCGACCTCCTTCTGGGTCTCCTCAAACTTGGCGAAGGCAACAAAGAGGTGCTCATCCACGTGCTCCTCGCCAAAGAACTCCACGGCGCGCTCGTACACCTTTCTGCTGTGAGCGATGTAGCCATGCTTCTCTTCAAAGCGAGCGTACTTGATCCAGTTCTTCACCTCGGGGTGAACCATGACGAGTGCGCATCAGTTAAGGATTGTTTGTTTGTTTTTACCCCCGGCAGGCCACATTAAATTGTTCAGCGGGATGTCAGCATGAGAAGGATATATCGCTCGTAGATGCTGCGGGCTTTGTCCACCTCTTTGTAGCGCAGCTCAAAGTTGATGAAGGAGTGCCAGGCCTGCTCCTCTGGCTCCCACTCCATCCAGCGCTCAAAGGCCTGCCTGCAGCCCGCCACGTTGCCCAGCATCTCCTCCATGTAGGTGTACTTGTACCTGCCGGTCAGCAAGGTCACGATTAAAAATGTCGCCCATCGGGGGGCAGCTTTTGCTTTTAAGTTTACCAGAACTGGTTGACGCGGGGGAGGATGGTGATGGCTCGATCCCAGATGTTGCGCGCGTGGTTCACCTGCCGACTCTTCATCTCCATCTCGGCGTACTTCAGCCACAGGGTCACGTTGCGGTGGTCCACGTCGAGCGCCCGCTCGTAAATGGAGCGAGCCCTAAAAGTGAGTGCAGGGTGGAGAAAGTCAATGACAGGTCGGGCTGTCCTTTCACCACAACATAGGCTAACAGAAAAGTTCTTCATCTTAAGCGAAGAACATTTTTGGGGTCAACTACCTCTGGACCTCCGTCAGGCTTTCCTCCCATTGTGCGTATTTGATCCAGTTACTGATGACAGTACGGTTCTTTCGAATGTTGTCCTCAAATGCCTGCAAAGAAAGCAAACTCTCAAGAGTTGTTGGGAAAAACGAAGAAAAGATTTTGGAGTCACGTCGTGTGTGTGGCTGCACACCTTCCTCTTCCTTAGCTTGTAGTCGTTGAGCTCTTCCTTGTCTGTTATCTTTTGTTTCGGCGGCGGAGGGAGAAGTTCCAATTCTCGTTCTTTAGCTTCCCTGAGGAGCTGCTCGGCGGTGATCTGAACCTCCGCCGGAGCTTTGTTCTTCACCTGAAACACAAAAACATTTAATACCCATCTCGTGGATGTATGCCACGAGCTGCTTGTTATCGTTAGCATTAGCATTAGCTCAGAACGCAGTCGTGCTCCTTCTTTTGTCTGCCTTTTATTTTACCTTTGCCACCTTCGGTATTCGCTGCTTGCCAGCCGCCGTGGAAGCCATTTTGCCAAGCAAAGGTTTAGGGAACTAGTCGATTATATTCTCAAAATTACCCCCCAAAAGTCAATAAAAAGTCAGAGAAGCACTGAAACGTTTTGGAGGGCTCGCGCGAGTCACCATGACAGTTTCCCAGAATGCATTGCGACTTCCGCTTACCAGATTCACAATTTTTAATTTTTTTAAAAACACAAAGTCTTGGATCTTATTGAGAGATTACTAGTTAGATTGTATTTTTGGGATTGTTCCTCGCTAGTTTAAAAAAAAAAATCGGATATTGCTTATGACTGTACCCAGAATGCGTTGCGACCTCCGGTTACCATAACAACGACGTTTGCGTCCCAAATATGAGAAATATACAGAGTCGGTGTTAATTGACACATTAGCTGTTAGAAAGGTAGGATAAATCTTGTTAGATTTTGTTTCTATTGTTTTCTCACTAATTTATCTTTAAACTGAACTGCTGACGTCACACGAGACAAGCTTAATCAATTTAAAACTACAAAGTAGGTGTGTGCTCTTGTCTCTGGTGCTAGGAAATGACTGGGTAGTATTTTAAGAAGTAGTTTGATGACAAGATGAAGAACGCAATCATATCAAGCAGCGGTGAAGTGGCGAGAATGACCGTCAGGAGGAGCGAATGTGCGGATGCCGAGGACATTGAACGCCTCATCAGCCCTGAGGCCTTGGAGCTTTTTGGACCCATTGATGTCCTTCAAATCTTGTGAGTTTAAATCATACGTTGGTGCTCTGAATGGCCGTGATGACTCTGCTCTTCTTCGGAATAGGGAGAAGGCCAACCTGGCGGTGACCGTGGCTGGTGAGGAGGGCGACGTGATGGCCCACGCGGCGTTCTTTGACCATCCCGCCGCAGCGCTGGTTGACCCGCTTCACTGGGAATCTTTCATCCCAAAACACTTCAAAGCTGACGCCATGACGGTGTGTCCATTGTTGAAAAACACACCTCGCCCTGTGTGTGATTTGTGACGTTCTCGTGGTCTTCCCCAGACATGGAATACGCTGTTTCTTCATCTGTTTGTGTCCAAGACCGTCTTCTCCACCGCAAGCTTTCAGCACATCCTCAGGTGCAATTCCACCAACGGCGGTTTGTGTATTTGCGGTGACATCCATGTTGTGTTTTGTGTCTCACACAGTGCCGTGTTCAACACCACCGCTGAGCTGGACTTTGTGTGCTTGCTGAGCTCAACATCCGTCTGCTTAGGTCAATCTCATCTCATCAAGACGGCGCGCTGTCCTAGTGGGTAACACGACTTTTGTGTGCGTGCAGAAGCGGCATTGAAAAAAATGTTGGAGCCTCTGGAACGTCTGACTGAAGAAGATGACCAAGCAGCCGAGCTGATGGCATACGTGTGTCACAGGCGAAGACTTTGTCCGAGACTTTACGTTCGACCCGCCAGGTCATTCCGCATGACACGAGCAAAATTGTTTAGGTTGCGCTACATTCCACGGACTGTCCATTGTTAAATCAAGCATTGTGTACGTCAGGGTTGAAGACCACGATGACGTCATGCACATTGTGGCCCAGCAGACGAAGATTCTGTCGTCTATGCGCCGGCCGTACTTCCTGTCGGAGCTCATCGAGGCCCAGGATGAGAACAACCACGCCGCCGTGTGCGAGGTACGCTGTTGCCGTCCCAATCCTGCCTTTTTTTCTTCCCCTGCTGGCAACTGATGATGTCATCATCGTCCCGACAGTGCGACGTCACCATCACCGGTTTCATCAGCGTGACGGCAGAGGTGGACGTGAGGCGACTGCAGGAACATTTTGACCTCAAGCATTTTGCCGGTTTGTGCAAAGGCGAGCAGGACGACGACGAAGATGACGAGGATGAGGACGAAGATGCCGGCGATGAGGCTGACCAGGCTGAAGATGAGCCTCAACTTGACCAAGCTGAGATACCGACGCAAGAACCGCTCGAGGAACCCGATCCGGAAGCAGAACAAGAAAGTCGGGTATAAAAAAATGTTGGTCTTCAGCAGAAGTCCATTTATTTGGATTTTGATGAGTAATTGCTGTTCTCAGGAGGAGGAAGAGGAGGAGGTTCTCTCTGCATCATCTGAAGAAACCGCACCAGAACCCAACGTCTTCTGTATCCAGTTCTTCTTCTCAGAGAAGAACTTCGAGACGAGGTGAGGACCAAACTTTGATCAGGGATGACTTTTTACATCTGCCACTGCTGATGGACGGTTGCCATGGTAACCAGTAGCTTGCTTTCTCTCCTCTTCCAGATCACTGGACTTGATTCCATACATATTCCAACTCTTCCCGGTGAGTGCACTCCTCTTCTGTAACGCAAACACCAGTCATGTCACGTAAAGGTAACACGTGTCACACAAACAGAAGCGTTACGCAATCCAGGATCATCATGAAACCCAAACGTGATGCTTTTGTGCAGTCAAGACGTAATATGAACGTAACCCGGTCCTTCAGGATCTGGACTTCTGCATCATCACCGTCCCCACGCTATCGCCGGACTTCCCGCTCCTGCAGAACTTCCTGCGAGTTCCTCCGCGACCTGGCAGCCTGTTGCCCTCTGACCTCTACGTCCTGCACCGTGATGGACTGAGGTGGGCCGGGTCTGGGCGGGCAACCTCCCGTCAAACATAGTCTCAACGATGTTCCTGCAGGAGCGTCAAAGTGCGACCGGCGCTGGAGTCGGACCGGGACGACCTCGCCGCCTTGGTGAGGCACTTGAAGAAAGGCCAAAAGGCTTTGCTACAGGATCTTGACCTCATCTTCAACAAGGAAACGGACGCGGTTGGTACACACACACCACCGCTGCTCCGAACACACTCGCCAACCTGACCCGAGTGTCATCGTAGGCCAAATGTTCTTTGCAAGCCTTCGTGGTCGACGTGGAGGGCGCCGTGGTGGGGACGTTGATCATCCGAGACGAGATGGTACGCCTGTTTCCTTGAAACCGTTAGAATTGCGTGTCACGTGATGGCGTCCGCTGACAGGACCTGGAGTACATCCGGGCCCGCTACAATATCGAGAGCTTCATCTACTACAGCCATCACGACGTCCACGAGCACGCCGAGCTGCGCCACTTTGTGCTCCGACGCTGTTTCCAGCACTTCAGCCGACATTTGTTCAAGGAGACGCTTCGGCTGACCCGCAAGTCCAACATCTACCACCGCGTCTACCCGCTCGGCCTGGGCCAGCAGGTGCGCTGGCGCCCTCACGACGTCGGGTTTGGGTCAGAGCTGTGCTGAACTCCCTTTGTGGTGTCAGGACTCCTGCGTGGATCATCTGGACTTCATCCTGGACTGCGCCGTTCCCGTGCGTCCCCGACGTCAGATCATCTACCCGCTCAACGAGCTCGGCGCCAACGCGCCTGCCAGGTGCATCACTGACGAACAGGTGGGCTCTAAAATAATTTCTGATCGTTCGATTGATCGGATGTTAGCGACTGTCACCACGATGATAATCCGTCTGCTTTTAAAAAATCTTTGTCACCTCCGGGAAGAAGCAACAGAAATAAAGACGGGGGTTCGATTTGTTTGTGTGGTGTGATTGACTTTAATGTGAAGTCAATATTTAGCTCGCCGTGCACTTTGAATGCATGTTTTGTCCAAAGGCCCAACAATGGCCGCCTTCCCTGCCGGTGTGCAGATAAGAAATGCTAAGCGCTCGTGTCATTGAATCAAAGCACCTCCGCCGGCTTGTCAGCACGCTATTGTGTCACAAGAGTGGAGCACTTTTTGCAAAAAGAAAGGAACTTAGAGCAGATCCCTGTTGCACTCCCACCACCACCAGTTTGATGTCATTGTTTTCTCCCTCAGGCTCCATTTGCTCTAAACCTCATCAGCCGCAAACTGACCATGGAGCCCAAGGTCACGGTCAACGCCAGGATCGTCCTGGTAGGGGCGTCGGACACAGGCCTGTCCTTCCTGGAGGTGCTTTGTTTTTGGTGCGTGAGCCTCCGAAGCACATTTACCTCATTATTTGTCAGGAGAATCTTTTCTGCTCGTGGCTGGAGTGGTTCCCCAAAGTCAGATTGCTCTGATTGGGCGCCCCAGGCAAAGATTTACTGTTAGCCCCACCCCCAACAAACACACACACCATCTGTGGGTCACTGTGCTGGTGTGCACAAAGTGACAGTGATGTTCGAGTGAGCAACAACAACTCCCACTAGCGTAAACATGGGCGCAGTTTTTAATCCCGACAGGTCGCTCAGTCACGCCGTCAGATTAAAAGCACTGACCTACATTTACAACCCAAATGATTTGTTCCACCAAATGCTACAAATTTATTCTGAAAAGTCATTAGCACTTCTTGTTCTGCCTTTAATTAGCCTCCACTGTGTGGCTGTCAGCGCCCCGTATATGCCGCCGCTAACCGTTTGACGAATGAGGCCGTTAATGTCTGCCCGACCGATGCCGGGTTGAATGATGTGGGCCTACCGGGGCCTCGTGCCAGAACCAGCCGCCATGTTTTTTAGTGGGAACTATTTAGGTCCACTATATATCAAAAGTATACAAAGATTGAGGACGAGGAAATGAGTAGGCCAAATTATTTAGGGCAGGACATACTATTGTAAATCTCCCCCCACCTCACCATACCGGCCCGCTCCTCTCTTCTCCGGGACAAGGTCAGACGGATAAAGAGCTAGCTTGCGGGGTCACCGCCGGCCCTCTGTTAGCGGCTGATAACGCCGAGCCGCCTCATTTGCATGCGAGCGGCCGTGGTGCGCCTCAATCCTCCGTCTGCTGCAGATTAACACTTTGCGCTCGGGCTAGCATGATCAGATTAGCCGCGTGATTTATTATGATCATGATTGCAGCCCTCATCTGAGATTCAACAACCTCACCCTCATCTCCACGCACGGTTTACCCGCTGATTGCGGCCAGGCCGGCGGCGAGTTCCTGTCCACCAGGTAAGTGCGGTCGGCGCCGTGGTTTATTCGATGATCCGACCGGGCGGTTCCGCTCCCCGCAGCCACGCCTACAGCACCCGAGACATGGCGCAACTGCCTCTGCGTTCGTGCGTGACCGAGGTGGCTGAGAAGGTAGTGGCCATCAACAGGAAATCCAAACACGTGGTTGTGTCCAGCGGGGCTAAGATTCCCTACGATTACCTCATCCTCTCTACCGGCCTGCAGTACCAGGTATGTCTGGAACCGGAAGAGTCCATCTTCAGGCTTGATGACATATCGCTTGTCTGCGTAGATGCCGTGTCCAACACAACTGGATCAGGACCGCTCCGCCGCAAACGAGGAGCGGGAGGAATCGTCCTTCCCCCCCAGGTACACCGGTACCGTGCCCTCCAATCTGTTCACCCTCAACGACCAGCACGACTGCAACGCGGCTCAACGTTGGCTGCTGGAGAACTTTGTGAAGGGGAAAGGTACACAATCATCTGAAGAAAAGTTGTAAGAGCAGAAAAATGAGAGGTCGCTCAGTGTTGCCACCTTACAGCGAACGCCATCGTCTATGGGAACAGCCTCGACGTCTTCACCACCGTGGAGATGCTGCTCCGGGTCGGAGTGCGCGGCTCCTGCATCCACCTGGTGCTGACTCCAACCCAGCGCACCTCAGCCAAAGATTCGCCGCCTGCAAGTGATGTCGCAAGCGATGTCCCAAATGACCATCCTCTTGAGAGTGATGTCACCGATGACCTGCCCGTTGAAAGTGACGTCACCAACGACCCGCGCCTTGAAAGTGATGTCAGCATAGATTTCCCTCCCCGGATCAATGACCCCAATGATTCGGCTCCTGAGATCAATGATTTGCCTCGTGAGAGTGACATTACGAACGATTCATTTCGTGAGAGTGATGTCACCACTGACCTACCTCTTGAGAGTGACATCACTAACGACCCGCCTCCTGAGAGTGACATCACCAATGATTCACCTCGTGAGCCTGACGTCCCCAATCACCTGTCTCCTGAGAGTGACATCACCATTGACCCGCCTCCTGAGCGTGACATCACCAATGACCCGTCTCCCGAGGATGACGTCGCCAACGAACCGTCTCCTGAGGGTAACGCCACCAATGACCCGTCTCCTGAGCGTGACATCACCAATGACCCATCTCCTGATGCTGACGTCACCAATGACCCGCCTCTTGAGAGTGACGTCACCAATGATTCACCTCTTAAAATTGACTCATCCACTGATTCGCCCCCTGAAATCGATGAGGCTAATGAATCGCCCCCTGTGATTGATCCACCCAGCGATTCACCCCCTGAAATGAACTCACCCAGCGATTCGCCCCCTGAAATCGACGACGCTAATGAATCCCCTCCTGTAATTGACCCGCCCAGCGATTCGCCCCCTGAAATCGACTCGCCCAGCGATTCGCCACCTGAAATTGACGATGCTAATGAATCACCCCCTGTAATGGACCCGCCCAGCGATTCGCCACCTGAAATTGACTCACCCAGCGATTCGCCCCCTCAAATCGACGACGCTAATTCACCTCCTGAGATTGATACGCCCGGCGAGGTGGATGTCATGAACGATTCACCTCCCGACGTCATCAATGAGTCCCCTCCCGAGAGTAACGTTGCCGCCGATTCGGCTCCTGAGACTGATGTCATCGGTGGACCGGCTCGGGAGAATGGCACTTGTTCAGACCCGCCTCTCGATGGCAGCGTCACCAACAAGCCACCATCAGAACCCAATCTGGCCAATGACCCACTCCCCAATGAGCTTCCCTCAGAGTCAAACGGTTTCTACTTTTCCGACGCGGGGGTGGAGAATGCGGTGATGGAGGCCATGAAGAAGGCTCAGGTGCAGATCCACCGCGACTGCCTCCTGATGCAGATGAACAATGGCGACCATCCTGATCCTCTCACGTCCGTTTCCTTCAGCACCGACTCGGAACCTCTCCACCTGGCCTGCGGCGTAAGTCCAGCATCACATCAAGCCCCAACTTGGCATCTTCTGATGTCATGCTTGGGGAGTTTTCTCGTGTTGTCTTCCCTTCAGGTGTTCATCAACCTGTCCAACCGAGGTGTGGACTACGACGCCTTCAGCAGCATCAACAGCTCTTTCCTGGTGTTCGACGGCCGGCTGGTCATCGACTCCGCCTTCCGAACCAACGACGCCGCCATCTGGGGCGCCGGCCCGCTCACCAAGTTCTCCCGTTCGTACTACAGCGACGAGTGGTCGCACGGCAACTTCAACTCCAAGGAGGTGGGTCAGGAGTTGGCGGCCGTGTTGCTGACGCACTTTGACCCCACGCTGGAAGCCCCCTGCCCGACACCCAGCCCCGCGGACCGCCTCGTTCCCATTTACAAGCAGCCCAAGATCCAAGGTGGGCGTCAACGCATAGTGAAATTGGATACGGGAAGCAAAATGATGGAATTTGAAGCCGAGTTCACACAAGTTCAGTCGTTTTATGTTTGACGTGCACAGGTGGCAAGCTACCAGGACGACTAAACTATCTTCACGTCACCAAACCGGCCGCCACCGGCCCGCATGGACCTTCCGCGGGACTCGTACGTCCACCCCATTGACCAGGTTGACCTTGTTCCTCGGAGGTCTCCATTAGCTCTTTTTCCGGCAGGCTCGACGCATTGCGACGGGTCATCCGGAGAGCGGCAACTACTTCTGCTTGCATCTGGACCGCAACCAGGTGGTGAAGACCATCATCTGTTTGTCCTTCAAGCCGCTCCCCGTAAGCAACCTCATGTGTCTCTACGGAAAGCACCAACAACTCCTTGGACAGCTTCTGGTCAGATTGCACCTGCGGCAGATAGACGACCTCTACAGGTACACACACACACACACACACTTGACTGTACGATTCAGCCTCGCCGCCCTCGTCTTTGGCGAGGACAGCCGGGGGGGTGACGAGTGGTGGGGGGTAGATTGGAGGGGGCTTTTGTTTTTGCCCGTCTGCCCAATCCACAAAGACAGTTTAGGGGCTGCATAAACAGATTAGGAGGTGGGGGACAATAGGGGGGGGCCATGTCTGGTGGGCTCCTAGGTACGGGGGGGGGGGGGGTCGTTAGTGTCGAAATATCAGAAGCAGGTCACACACATACACAGATTTATTGCCTCAGACTTCTGATAGTGATTGAATGAACTTTTTTCAGCTTCTTTAGGCAGAGTTGGTGTTTAGCCATCTTTCACGACCGTTTCAACTACTTTGAGGAGGAGCTTCTTCAAGACTACGCTAAGGTTGGTCGAGCTCGAGAGTGAACCTTGTCAACATGCGCCGACCGCACTGACTTCCCGCAGGTTGACGGCGAGGATGCTTCCCCTCGAGACCTGATGAAGGACCCCGGCAGCAAAGCGGCGCTGAGGATGAACGTGGCCAAATATTTGGCGTTCAATCGCAACCTGCTGCCCATGTTCCCCTGCCCCGATGACTTGTGACATCATCGCAGGTGACTCACTTTCAGTTCTACAAATCAAAGTTGTCACATTAGCATCACAAATGTGTTGAGCTTTGTTGTTGTGTTTTATTATGAAAAGCATTTAGCGATCTTGAATGAAGATGGCGTTTTTTTTTTTTTTTTTGCTTCACTTCACTGGTGTCATAAACTAAGTACATAAAGGGTCAGAGGTCACGTGGCGTCGTGGGTCGAGGGGGCGGCTGTGTATGTGTCTGTGTGTGTCACTTCAACACACACACATGAAAGCCCTCAGGTACATCTGCTTTGCAATCTGCCCCTCATAAACAACCCCCCCCCTGCGCACACACCCTCCTCATCCAAATCCATGAGGGAGAATGGGGGAGGAGGGAACGCCCCTCTGATTGGTCGCAGATGAAGCAACAGGGAGGAGGGAGGGATTCAATGCGGCCTTTAAAAGAGGATAGTTGTTGAGGAGCAGCAGAACCCGCTGTGACCGGATCATCGCCTTGAGTCCCACCCTACCCCTTCCCACACACCCACAAAAGTGCCTTGAAGCTGCTCAACATGCCGAGAGGCTTCCTGGTCAAGAGGAGCAAGAGGCCCAACATGGTGTCGTACCGCTCACGGTGCGACGCAGAGGTGGAGGACTGGAAGCCTTTTGGAGATGCGTGGCGAGAGGGCGCACCCGCGTCCATGCGCAGCCGCTGGCCGCCGCCACCGCCGTTGCCGATAGTGGCGGCGCCGGAGCGCGAGACCAAAGGCATCCGCTTTGGCATCCCGGAGGGGGCGTACCGGGCGCTCCGCAGCCCGACCCGGCCGACCAGTGGAGAACGGGAAGCCGAAAGGCAGCCAACTTTGGGTTTGGGCTCGCCAGTGTCGGCCGAGGCCTTCCCCACCGCCGCCGCTGCGCTCACCGCTTTGGGACACCTCTTCGACATGGGCTCCAATACCGCCGCCCCCAAGAGGGCCACCGAGTCCGAGCGTAAAATCAAATCAGGCGCCAAGAGAGCCAAAAACATACGGAAGCTGCACCTGCAGGACCACGTCACCATCTCACCCGTTCTGGGGCTGAAGATCCGGGCCATTCCGGCAGCAGAGCGCCGCTCCCCGGCCGTCGGTGACTTTGTGTGTCAGCTGTGCGGGGAAGCCTACGCCGACCCGCTCGGCCTGGCCCAGCACCGCTGCTCCAGAATCGTGCGGGTGGAGTACCGCTGCCCTGAGTGCGACAAGGTGTTCAGCTGCCCTGCCAACTTAGCGTCGCATCGCCGCTGGCACAAACCCAAAGCGGAGCAGAGAGTGCGCCCGGAGGATGGGCGAGCGCATCCCGGCCCGCCGGAGTCCGGTTCCGAAGGGGAGGAGCCGCACGAGTGCGCTCAGTGCGCCAAAAAGTTCAAGCGTCACGCCTGCCTGCGTAAACACGTGGCCGCGCGGCACGCTCCCGTTGACCTGAGCGGAGCGGCCGGAGCGCAGGCGTGCCCGAAGTGCGGGGAGGTGTTCGCCGGCGGCGAGGCGCGCCAGCGGCACCTGCGGCCGCCGCACGACCTCTGCTGCAAAACCTGCCCGGACGTCCTCCGCAGCTCGCCCGCGCTCACCCGCCACCTCACGTCGACCGGCGACCAGTTTGCTTGCCCTATGATTGGCCGGCGACCAGTCCAGCTGCAGCCGCAAGCCCACTAAGGCAATAAACTAAAAGGGGCTCTTGGTGGTTTTCAGTGCCTTTGCCCCCAGGAGGCCATTTTGTTTTGCGTCTTTGACAGTTTGGAGTCAGCCCCGTTCCTTCCCCGTCCTCGTCGCACGTGTGCTGTTAGCACGCTGATGCTTCTTTAGCTTTAATGAGCATTTGCCTCTTCGGATCAAAAGGTAGCAAAACAAACCGACTAGCTTAGCCACTAATGCCTTTGGACTAGAAACTGCTGTAATATTGCCTCATCGATTATCTTGAAGGTTTCTGTGTTACCACTACTCGGTATATTTTGCTCCATATTTATGTATTTATTGATGTGCGTATTTATTCACATAAATTGCTCCTGTGTGTGGACGATATGTTTACCGTGGCTTTTTAGCAATCAACTCTGACCAGGATGCAATCATGACTTCAATTGATTGTTTTTCTTTTTGTAATCGGTAGCTGATATTATGCCGTGAGTGTTTTGCACTCTTTGCTAAATGTCCAAAAAGAATAAAAAAAAACAATCTGACTACAACTGTTGCTGCTGCCATTGTGACCTTATGGAAACGAAAATATTTCGGGATCATAAAAAAAGAAAAGAAAAATGCGCCTTTCGCTCAAAGTCACCCAAAGCTGACTCGCCCTTTTCATGAGGTCCAATTGTTTGGGGAGTGCTAGCTCGTGTAATCCGCCTTGCAGCTGCGTTGGGATGGCGGAAAATATGATTATAAAAGTATCGTGGTGCGGCAGATGATCGGGTCACCCGCCGCCATGTGCTGCAGATCACAGCTCCGATTAGCGAAAGCTTAATCGCCTTCTCCGTGTCAAAGCTAATTAAAGAGCGCCAGCTTGTTGGTTTGAGCTTCTTTTCATTTCAACTTGAGTCGTCGTCACATCGACCCCCTCCTGCCTCTCCCTCAAGACCAATCACCAGAAGTGACCCTTGCAAAGGGGGTTGGGGCAGTGTCTTATTAGAAGGGCCACCTGAGCCACTTGTCAACAGTCCGTCGCCATAACAACCGAGGCCCAATGACAACTGATGAACATTGATTCCGCTTCTTGCTCATTCCATCACCGGCGAATTATTGATCTGACTCATTTGTGATTTGGTCTGCGTCCTCGTCATGATTTGTGCACCATCATCCAATCCTCCAATCAGGGATGGGCTTCTTCTCCCTGTTTGCTTTGTGTCCTGGCTTGTCCCCGTGCTCAAGCAGTAAACAAGCAAAGCTTTTACATTTTTGCATATTCATACTGTACATGTTAAGACATGCCAATGCTGATTGTGTGTATGTGTGTGTGTTCGCACAGTAGCACTCCACACACACTGGAGACATCGTACGCCCTGGCAACACTAATGAAGCCAGGATGGAGTTATGGCAGTAATTGGACCTCAGAGACACTGGAAACTTGCTCGCCATCATCATCATCATTGGACATTTATTGCAAGGGTGTCCAAAGTGCAGCTTTGGGATTTTCCAGCACTTATTTGGGTCCTCCGCATTTGCCAATCTGCTTTTCTTAAGTTTTCATGTTTTCACAAACCCAAGGTGATATGATTTTTCTATATGTGGCGCTCAGAAGGACGCCTTGCGGTCATGTTTGAGTCCGTCTGTTTGAAGAATGGATGCTGTCCATCAAATATGAAGACAAATGATACTTGTTATGTTGTCCTTGTCTGTATTGTTGTCCTCTAGCCAAAATACCCCTGCACAAGCCCCAGGGGGTGAGAAGCGGAGGGGCGGGGAATTGTTACCTGGCAGCTGGGCCGCAAAGATGTCGTTGCGCCCTAGAGAGAACACTCACCATCACCCATCATGGATATTGCTGATGCCATCAGCTGAGGACAACAAGGGCAAAGGGCTGCCTATTGAAAGGAATGACTTGCTGATAAAAACTAGTCACTCTAAAACTATTATAGGCCTAAGGAATTATTCATACAGAGAGTGGTATCAATGAGCAGAGAGTAAAAGTCTAAATTTGTGAATAATGTGTTCTTTTCCACAATCGAGCTCATCCCGGAAGCAGCGATGTTCACACTTCAGTATCTTGACAAACCTAACTTAACTTTAATTTTGAAAGGTAACGCGGAAGTGAAAACGGGTTTCGTAGTTTTTATTAATGCAGTTTTTGTGGTACCGTATGAACGTTTTTTTTTCTCCCAGACTTAAAGGTATTCATCAGGTCAGAGTTGAATATCAAGAATGCCAAAGACATTGAAATAACTTTGAATTCCATCAATTTCTTGATTTCTGTGGCTTTGTCAACTGCCGTTAATCCGTGACGTCACGATAGCGGAAGCGCCGGACGACTGGATGAAGTTCCCGAGCAGTTGCTGACAATGATAGACTGGACGCGCAATGACCAAACTCAGCCTGGCGACGCCGACAAGAACCCGGCGGCAGCGACCGGTAAAGGAGATGCCAGTGGGGCGACGAAACTGAAGAAAAAGAAGAAAACGACGAACGGGAGGAGGGGGAGGAGGAGGAGGAAGAAGAAGAACCCGCCGAGAATCTCTTGCTTGTCTGACCACAAGACCCAGCAGGAACAGCAGCAGAGCAGTGTTTCGGAGCAGCCCTGCCGGGCATCAGCCATCATCAGCAAGAAAGAGGTAAAGACCACTTGGCACGCCCATCTCGGTCATGTTATTAGGGTGTGAAGGTGGCGCTCATCGCTGACCCGGGACTGGTCACCAGAGATGGCCACGAGAGGTCACCAGAGGTGTCCAGTCCACGTCCAGAAAGTAAAGCCCATGCGACAGAGTTGTTGTTTTTTCTTTCTGTTAGCTGCTGAGGTCCAAATGTGATCGCCTGGAGCGAGAACCAGTGGCACCAGTGTGTCTGGCGGCCCACATGCTTCTGAAACACGAGCAACTCAATGGCACCGTCCTCTACGGGCACTCCTGCCGACGCGCTCCCAACCCCGGCAGGAACGACCTTTGCAATAAACCTCGTTTGGAGCACCACAAAGCTACAAATGCAACTGATCGCCTCAAAGAACGCGTGCCCGAACACCTTGATGACAGCGAGAAAGTCTACGCCGGCGCCAGGTTCAGCGAACCGCCCTCGCCCAGCCTTCTCCCCAAACCGCCAGTCCACTGGGTCCGGAAGAACCATAGTCGAAAACTAATGAGCGACCACTTGAAGTCGCTTTTGAAGGTTCAAGATCAAGCCTGACCGCAGAACCAGCTTGTTTAAGCAGCACAAAACACGGCTTCAGATAATCAAACAACGCCAGTCAACTCACTCAATCAACATTTGATTCAGTGTCCCCCCACTAAGGCAGCTATTGCTCATTCAGGATGACTAAAGTATTTTCTTCAGCATCCTCGTTTATTCAGATAATTTATTTGAGGGTATTTATTTTGTTGAGCCTACAATGACAATTTTTTTTTCTCTTGAAACTTTATTAGTATTTTGATATAAACAGATACATTGTATGTGATGGCATGCCAATACATTAATATTATACAAGGTACATTTACTTAGTAAGAAATAAAAAGAAGAGTAAACAAAAAAGATTATTTTTGTTGTTAACGGTCTCAAAATATTCTGGACGATACACTTGTGAACCGGAAGTAGTTGCTCCTGACCCGGAAGTGCTTATGCTGCTGTGATGCTGGATCCCTTGCTAGTTTCGAGGCTTTTCTTTTTTAAACAGGGAGACTAAGCAAACGTTTTTTTTTCCGATTTGTCCTTTTCGAAGCGACTTGAGGACCCCGGGAGTTTGACTGCGAACTGCTTGGTGAGTCAAACCCACGGGAATGGGCGGGAAAGGGTTTTAGGCGCACGTCAGATCGTCGGCCTGTCAAATATCCGTTAAGAGACACATTCTTCAGCTCCTTCATCAATCGCATTTATATTTAAAGCCAAGCCGAGCAATGTGGGCTCCACATTAAATCACCGCTTCGTTTCCACAAGAATCTGATTTTAATCGATGAGCCCACTTTGCTTTGAGGAAAAGCTAACGGTGACGTCAATGCTGTCAAAACCGATTTTGTTTTCGTCCACATCTTGGATTTGCTTTATTTCCCCCTGGCATCAAATATGCAATGATTAAAATCCACGAAAAGATTAGGAAGAGATATTTTTCTATACAGATAATGTAGAAATGGGTTAGTCTAAGAAGTGCAGATCAGCTTTGAACTACGAAGGCCACTGAACGCTTCTTAAGCAACTCAAATGAATGACTAAAATGGAAGCAGCTTGGCTTGCTTGCTGTTTCGTTCCCCCTTAGCTTCTGCTTCACCATCGGCAGGCGGTCACCGGCATGAGCAACAACAGCCAACCCCTGCGGCCGCCGGCCTCCGTGTCTGAGATCGACCACATCCACTTGCTGTCGGAGCAGCTGGGCGCGCTGGCGCTGGGCGAAGACTACAGCGATGTCACCTTCATCGTGGAGGGCAAACGCTTCCCGGCGCATCGCGTCATCCTGGCCGCACGCTGTCACTATTTCAGGTATCGAAAAGAAACATGAGCACTTGTGGTCTTTGTGTGGGAGTTGATGCCCAGACAAAAAATCGTCTATATGCAGGGCGCTGTTGTACGGCGGCATGAAGGAGTCCCAGCCGCAGGCGGAAGTGAGCCTGGAGGAGACGCGGGCGGAGGCCTTCTCCATGCTGCTGCGCTACTTGTACACGGGCCGCGCCAGCCTCAGTTCTGCCCGCGAGGAGGTGCTGCTGGACTTCCTGGGCCTGGCCCACCGCTACGGGCTGCAGCCGCTGGAGGATTCCACTTCAGACTTCCTGCGCACCGTCCTGCACACGGGCAACGTCTGCCTGGTCTTCGACGTGGCAAGCCTCTACTCGCTGAGCGCGCTGGGCGCCGCCTGCTGCTCCTACATGGACAAGCACGCGCCCGACATCCTCAACTCGGACGGCTTCTTGGCGCTCTCCAAGGTGAGAGAGGAGACGGGGTAGGCCGCCGCCAGGGACTGACGCTTCTTCCGCCTCGACAGACGGCGCTGCTGACAGTGGTGCGGCGCGACTCGTTTGCCGCCAGCGAGCGGGAGATCTTCCAAGCGCTGTGCCGCTGGTGCCGGCAACGCGGCGAGAGCGGTGAGACGCGGGAGGTGATGGCGGCCGTGCGGCTGCCGCTCATGACGCTGACGGAGATGCTGAACGTGGTGCGGCCCTCGGGCCTCCTTAGCCCCGACCACCTGCTGGACGCCATCAAGCTGCGCACGGAGAGCCGCAACATGGACCTCAACTTCCGCGGCATGCTCCGTCAGTGCACTTGTTCTTGTGACGTGTGTAAAGCATGCGGGCTGAATATGAATTAGCTGTCTTGGATCTTGGAGTTCCTTGACTGAGTTGCCAGGGCTCTTGTTGTCTTACAGTACCGGAGGAGAACATCGCCACCATGAAGCACGGTGCTCAGGTGACAAAGGGCGAGCTGAAGTCGGCGCTGCTGGACGGGGACACGCAAAACTACGACCTGGACCATGGCTTCTCCAGGCACCCCATCGAGGAGGACGGGCGGGCCGGCATCCAGGTCAAACTGGGACAGCCGTCCATCATCAACCACGTGCGGCTGCTGCTGTGGGACAGAGACAGCCGGTGAGGACGCCTGTGTGAGGAATAAGTTGCTCCGTGAAGACATCTCAAGTTTCAGCAAGTTGTTTTGTTGTGACGGCAGCTCGTATTCCTACTACATCGAAGTTTCCATGGACGAGCTGGACTGGGTTCGCGTGGTGGACCATTCCAAGTATTTGTGCCGCTCTTGGCAGAATCTCTTCTTCACGCCCAGAGTGTGCAGGCAAGCCCATCTCTGCTGCGGCCGCTGCACTCGCTTCTGGTTTAGTAACGTATTTTGCGGCAGGTATGTTCGCATCGTGGGAACGCACAACACGGTCAACAAGGTCTTCCATCTGGTGGCCTTCGAGTGCATGTTCACCAACCGGACCTTCACCCTGGAGCAAGGACTGCTGGGTGAGTCACCCTGAAAATGCGTCAGGTGTCACGTCCTGCGCTTCACGTCCCCTCCTCTGCCGCGAGCGCAGTCCCCAGCGAGAACGTGGCCACGGTGGCGGCGTGCGCCAGCGTGATCGAGGGCGTGAGTCGCAGTCGCAACGCTTTGCTCAACGGCGACACGCGCAACTACGACTGGGACTCGGGTTACACCTGCCACCAGCTGGGCTCGGGCGCCATCGTCATCCAGCTGGCTCAGCCCTACTGCGTCAGCTCCTTAAGGTGACTTCCATTTGGAAGAATGAATCCGAAAAAGTTGAGCTCCATCTATTGTGCTTTGACTTTGCGTTCAGGCTTTTGCTGTGGGACTGCGACGAGCGCTCGTACAGTTACTACATCGAGGTGTCCACCAATCAGCAGCAGTGGACCAAGGTGGTGGACCGCACCCGAGTGACGTGTCGGTGAGGCCACGGATGGCGGCGAGAGCGCAGACGGACTTTGGTGGCTTTTGCGCGCTCGCTGACGCTGACCTCCTTGTGCGGCAGGTCCTGGCAGAGCCTCAAGTTCGATAAGCAGCCAGCCTCTTTTGTCCGGATCGTGGGCACGGACAACACCGCCAACGAGGTGAACGCACTTTGCCGATGCCGAAAATTTTCAAGTGAAGTCGCCAGCCCAATGACTTTCCGATATTGTCCTCCTCAGGTCTTCCACTGCGTCCACTTTGAATGTCCGGCCCAGTCGGACACGGACGTGAAAGAAACCGGCGCTGGGTCGGGCCCGGACGGTTCGGATTCGGCCGCTTCCTCGACGCAGCCGCCGCGACCTCAGCGGCCGTCGCGCACGCACAGCCTGCTGCCCTCCAACATGTCTTTGGCTTCCTCGCAGGCTAATCACCGCTAACACTGTCGCCGCCGCGCCCCCTGCTGGAGGCGTTTGGGAGGACTGCCGTTTTTGCACAGCCGCCGCCGCCGTCGTCGTCGTAACTCGTGCTGCTCTTTCATCGCCTCCACGCACCTTTTCAAGCCTCCAGTCTTCCTGACTCGTTTGATACGTTTTTTGTGACTTTGTAGACTCCGGCTCACCTCCGACTTCCTAACAAATGTGATCTATTTTGAAGAAAGCAGGCGGCTATTTTTGCAACGCAGTTTGTATGCAAAACGGAACTTCATCACGCACTGACGCATTTGCAGATTCAACCCCGTGCCAAAAATGTTGCACACGCTGCTGCTAAGGAAAGCAATAAATTGAATCAGGCGGTTGGGGCCCAGGGGCTCGCACCAAATCATTTGCGCCAAAACGGCCAACTTGACAAACACATGAGCAGCTGCTATTGGCACTTTACTGGACTCAAGTTGCAGAAATGAAGCTTGCATCTTGGGTCTTTTGACTGACAAAGAACTGGAGCTCCCAGAAGGTTCAATGAAGTTGGCTGCGCGTGTTGAAAAGAGAGTGCAACGGTTACTATGTAAATATTTGTTCTGCATCGTTTGTTCTCAACGAGGGTCACTCCAAACAATTTCTAGTAATGAATCTGTTGAATTATTTGACTTCATCTGATAAAAGAATGATTACAAAGTAGGCCATAACTTGGCAATGCCAAAAATGCACAAATTTAATAGATTTTGATTCAGTTTCTGGTTTGGGCCATAACAGCTTTTGGAAAATGGATGAATTGATCAATTCGCTAATTGCTATTCGGTTAATCGTTGCACATATTTGTTTGATGCAGTCCACTTGCCTATTTATTAACAACACTGAGATTTTTTACAATGCAATTTTTGAGGTTGTGTCTGTCCCATTTGACTGTTTTGTCATTGTATGTGAAGAGAGGCCTTTCTTCTGCTGTATGGCTCTGATGGAAACACGCTTGTTTGATGTTTGCTTTCCTGTCACTGTTCACCACTCACCAGCGTCCGTTGATGTTCCATAAGGACGCTCTCCAAAGCAGATTTATTGAAGGAGGGGAGCGTTAGTTGTTGTCATCCTCCTGAGTGTCAAATAATATTTATTGCAACTAATGTTACTCGTTTCTTGCATTCTTGTCAAGTTTGAGAGCAGAAAGTCAATCATCTGAACGCTTTTGTGCGTTTTGGAAATGATACTACAGTTGTGTCACTTTGCCCAAGTTTGGGATCTCCTCGGTTTTGGATGCTCAAGCTCATCTAGCAATGCAAACATTTGGAGTCAATCGTGGCAACAAACGTGGCCTTGTCAGATATTTGCTCATTTATAGTCGCCTTTTTTGCTCTTGTTATCCACTGTTGACATTTTTGGTGCTGCTGGTCGCGTTTCCGGCCCAGCTGGGTTGAGCCCGTGGACGCGTCGACGGGGAGGGGTTGTCCCCGGACGCCTGGGCCGGCTCGTCGCCGTGTCGATTTATCTGCTCTCTCCGAACGTCCTCCCACGGCTACAACGGGCTCTTTTAGTCGCCTTTTGTCCACCTCAACGGAAGGCTGGCGAGTTTTTCGACGGATTTTGGTTGAACGCGGATACCCCCACCCCCTCTCCCCCTCTTGTTGGTCGTGTCTAACATCCACACGTCCAGCTGATCGCATCGAGTGCCTTTCAATTCTTGCTCTTCCACCAGAGCCCCGTATTTCGCTTTTTCACACTTCCCTCCGGGATCGTTCAACGGGGTGAGGGCATTTTGTGCCCGTCCGCGGCGCTTTTTCGGCTTTTTCCCCTTTCTTTTTTTGTTTTTGGGTAAGCTCCGGCGAGTGAGCAGGCCGCAGACCAATCCCCGTCCTCGCGTAGCCTCTTGCGGCCGGCCGCTATGGGCGACACCAGCGAGAGAAGCAAGCCACCCGGCCTCCCTCCCCGGTGTCCATGCGGCTTTTGGGGGTAAGTTTGGCCCACTCGGCCGCCTCGCAATGAGACGAAAGAGCTTCGATGAAATCTTTGCTAGCGACTCGAGTCGCCCATTGTTGTTGTTGCGTTGAAGCAGGCCGGCGGTGGGGGGTTGGGAAGTTGCCCAATAAATCAACCTCCTGCCTGCCTGCCTGCCAATGTCAGCCGTTGTCGAACTTTTCGGCACCGCTCGGTGTGTGGACGCTGTTGGGTGACGTTTGCGAGGCGACGTGCCCATGTTGAAGATGATTTATTGGCAGCAGAAGCAGCAGCAGCAGCAGGTTCCTTTTAAAGGCAGCCCGGCCTGTTGCTGCTCACACAACGAACTTGTCCTTTGTATTTGGGAAGAAAGATGATCACTTGATTTGAGGGTGAGGTTGTATGGATCTTTGTTTGCCTTAATGTCATTGCTTTTTGATGTGTCACGTCAAAAACGATGAAGGTTGCATACCGGATATGATTCACGGCCTGCCTACGTCACCAAGCAGTACTTTGATCCTTTGATACGCTTTTATGAATAATTCAAATTGTGTGTGGGAATCAACCAGCTTTTAAATGATGATAATGCCTTCAAAAAAAAGCTGTAAACGTTCTAATTGCATGGTAGCATATCATATCAATCCCACCAGAAACAGCGCGAGTGTGCCCTCTAGCGGTTGCAAGCAGGACCTCCAGTTGACTTCCTTACTTTCTTAAATCACTTCTAATTTTGCTCTATGAACACCAGCACCCCTAAAATGGAAAATGTTTTCAGGCACGCTGAGACTCCAAAAGAGGCCAATCACTCTTTGGGGGAAAAAAAACTTGAGTGAGGCGAACTGAGCACCTATGACCACTCACTCACAATGGATGTGTTTTGTGTGTGCAGGTCCAGTAAGACCATGAATCTGTGTTCCAAGTGTTTTGCCGGTAAGTTCATGCAAGCTCTTCTCGTGCAGCAAAACAGAATGGTAGGGACTAGTCGAAGAGCTTTAAAAAGTCTTTGTTCCGTGGACTTATCAGAACGGCAGCATCACCAAAGCATCTTCAAAAGTATTCCATTCCGTCAATGATTGTGAAAATGGAAAGCTCAAGAATAAGTTGGTCTTTCTTCCCGGCTTGCCCGCTGCAGACATCCAGAAGAAGCAGCCGGGCGAGGACAGCCGCTCGGCCGTCTTCACGAGCGGCGGCGGTGGCGGCGAGACCGCCGCAGCTGCCGTCGCCAACAGCACCGCCAACAAGAGTCCATCTATATCGTCGTCGCTCTCGCCGTCTCTGTCCACGCCCACCGCTGCGGAGCCGCCGGCCGCCGAGGAAGCCTCGCCGTTGTTCGCCGCCTCCAGAGAGGGTAAGCGTGCAGTCGATACCGGATTTGAAACCTCGCCTGCGTCCAATACATGTCTTCTCTCCAACTTTCAGGTGCGTCGACAGCGACGGCGCAGGGTACGCTGCGCACGGCGGCAAAACGTCCTCGAGAATCAGGTACGCTCTCCTCCTCTGGCCCGCCCTCCCCCGCCAAACCACGCTTAATCCCACCTCTCTTCTCTTCCGCCGCGTTCACAGCCTCGCCCTCGGAAAGCGAGGCCACGCCGGAGAAGCGGCCGCGGCCGGAAGGCGAAGAAGAAGATGGCGGCGGCGAAGGCGGCGAGGATGAGGCGGCCGACACGCCCAAACAGAAGAACCGCCGGCGCTGCTACAGCTGCCAAAGCAAACTGGAGCTGGTGCAGCAGGAACTGGGCTCGTGTCGCTGTGGTGCGTACACGCGTGGTCACCAAAAAAAAAAAAAAACATGGCTGTCCTCCAGACGTGCCTTTGACAGGCGTGGCTCTGTTTTGCAGGCTACGTGTTCTGCATGCTGCACCGGCTGCCCGAGCAGCACGACTGCCTCTTTGACCACCTGGGCCGCGGGCGGCAGGAGGCCATCCTCAAGATGGTCAAGCTGGAGCGCAAGGTGGGCCGCTCCTGCCAGCGCATCGGCGAGGAGTGCTCCTGATGGGCCGCTGAGGCCAGAAGGAAAAAAAGAGGAGGAGGAGGAGGAGGAGGCGGCGGTGCCACTTTGGACCCGGATGTCGTTCACTCTTGTGCAGCCTTAACTGACCCCCCCCTGCCCTACCCAAACCCCACCCGCCACAGGAACTTTCGCCGTCTTCTCTCTCAGGTCAAACCCACCCGCCTTTCTTCCTCCTCCTTCTCTTCT
This sequence comes from Syngnathus scovelli, assembly GCF_024217435.2. Taxonomy (NCBI): domain Eukaryota; kingdom Metazoa; phylum Chordata; class Actinopteri; order Syngnathiformes; family Syngnathidae; genus Syngnathus; species Syngnathus scovelli. The sequence goes on along the minus strand of NC_090866.1, from coordinate 10,841,350 downwards.
TCACTTGTTTGGCGAGCGGCATCATGTTGCCCACCATTTTCTGAGCTGGACTTGTACTCGCATGGACTCCAGGAGAACACAAGGCTATTGGCGGCGCACGTGCGAGAGCCTCCTCTTCCTCTCCCGGCGCACGATGCTCGGTACGTGGTTCCCCCTCGTACGCAGCGGGGGGTTAGTATGACTGAATTATAATTTTTTTTTCCTCACCCTCATATGGCGGCTGAGCACCCCAAGTCATCACTTGACCTACCGCAAGGCTTTTGTTAATTTATTTGATTTTTTTTCTTTTTGAGGTTGTGTTTTGTGGCTACAATTAATCGACGGGGTGTGCTTTGTACTTTTTGGGATTGTGGGGGTGTTTTGCTTGTTTCGGAGCGTGCATTGAATCTTTTCTTCCTGAAATTGACGCTCGCAACCCGGGCTAAAGTTAGCATGTCAAGGTCGCCCTGGTAATTTGTCATGCCGAGCTGCCGTGATTGGGCCTACAAAAAAAATAAATTGTTGGTGTCTGTCAACCTCGTAGATGCCGTTGACATTTACGAGAGATCAGACAAAATGTGTCAATCTTTTGAAAAGCGACCCGAATCGTTGAACGGACTACGGTGACGCCGACGAATGGACACATTTCTCGTAGCAAATTCAAACATGATCACTCAAGAGACTTTGTGGCGTCGTCGCTCTTAATCGGCGACGGGACCATGTCGCGTTTGCACAAGGATGCGTTTCCGTCAGCGTCGACAAGAAAGACGAGCATCTCGCCAGACGGTCCCGCTCGTCGTCCTTGTCCTCCCGAAGCTCTTCCTCCCATGCGGAGATTTGCAGCGCCACTCAAAGGAGAAGAAAGAAAACGTATGCAGATCTTTGTTGTGGCATTTCTTTTGTTTTGTTATTGTTTTGGAGTGCTGAGAAGTGGAAGAAGCAAATATCTTTCTGTACCTTTTTAAAGCAAAGAATTATTTAACCTTATATCAGTTTGAGTTACTTACACCCTAGCATAGCGTGGCGCATATTCTGTCCTATGTTCTCCTTCTTAATTTTATTGTGTTGCGTTTTCTGATGAGGAAATAAACTGGAATAGACTATGTGGTGTGTTGTACTTTTTTCCCAACAAGGTAGTCTTGATGCCTTTACACTATTTGCAAACTGCAACCAAGCTGTTCCTTTAATCAACGCTAGAGGGCAGCAGAGTAGCGCCCAGCTCACTGCACGTACAGAATTTCGATTTTTTTTTCTTCTTTTTTTGCCACTCGTCTGAACCACTCTGGTCTTTTTGACCAAACTATTTGGTTTTAAGGAAAAACGCAGGTTGAATTGTAAGATTCAAGTTAAAAAAGTCACTTTTTTAGTTTGCGGCATGGAAATTTTGCTGAAAGGGTCACGTTTGGTGGTGAAAAACAAGTCTTTGATAGATTTAATCAAGTCCAAATGAGTGTGTCAAAGTGTTCATAATATAATGCATTCACGTTCAATTTGATCAAATAAGTTCTGAGTAACTCCACAAATAAGTGCCTTTAAAGAAAATTAAACAGTTAACTGAGTTTCTCTCGTTTTCAGAACCTTGAACAGTTTTCATTGTATTGAGTCAAAATCGGCAGGTGGCGCTCTCATGCACGTACTGAAGCAGTCCAACGTGCGCGCGCACGCTGATTCCCAGCGGCTCACGCGCACGCTCGCTCGCTCGCAGGCTGGAAGCCCTCCCGCAGCTCGCCAGAGTTGAAGAAGCAGCAAGTGGCAAGCGGTCGCTTGTGGTTTTGCTTTTACGAGCGCGTGAGGGAACGAAGACAAGATGAGCGCGCGGTTTTGGCGGCGGCGTGGAGCTCGGACGGACTCGGCTCGCTTTCCGGAGGGCGGCTTCTGCTGCCTGGAATGAAGCGCGCGTGTCGCCGTGCGTCAGTGGCCACGGCGGTGCTGGTGTGGCTCGGGGCGCTCGTCTACCTTCTGCTGCTCAGCCGCAGGAGGCTGCCCGAGCTCGGCGCGGCTCCCGGCGCCGCCGCTGGAGACGATGGAGCTGGGCAAAGCAAGCAGGTGAGACAAACCCTCACCTGCGTCATGAGCACTTGCGTGACACTTTTCCCGCCACTGTGGTTGTTTGCGAGTGAGCCTGTTGATTGGTGCGCCTGCTGTCACGTGGGAGCACCTGTAGAAAAAGTCTGACAGCTGCCTGTCATGGACAACTTGCGGTCTCCTGTCTCGTCTCGATCAACCAGGGCTCAGCATCAAAGAAATGAGTCCGCCCTTTTATTGATTTCCATTATTTTCTATTTTGGCTGTGTTGGCAAATGCATCACATCTTGGAGTGCCACAGGGGTCATTATTAGGCTCCCTATTATTCATTTATCATACGAATGGTATCTATACGCTATTGTTTCTTTGACTGACACCATTGTTGGATAAAATGTGCTGCAGGTTTTAGGCCATTGTGGTCACAGTTGTCCACTTCTCTGTTTTTTCTGCCGTTAAACATCATGGGCAGGCACACGCGTGCACGCGTGTCAGAGATGATTAATGTTGTGGTTGGTTTGCGCCATGCACGCTGGCTGCAGCCATTGTTCCTCAACGCGAGCTATTCAGCGAGCGCCTGCCAGGGAAATGAGTTTGGGAGCAGCTGGAAGCGGCTCCTGCAGAAGGAATCGCAATCACAAGCCGTAATAATAATAAGAGGAAGAGCAATACCGCATCATTTTGCCGTGTGTGCGTTTGTGTTTGCGTGTGTCAAGCAGTTTGGCCTTATGTGCAGCGCTTTTGTTCTTAGAAGTAAAGTTGAGTTGAGAGTGTGGGCAGGAAAGAGTCTGCTTGTGTGTGTGTGTGTGTGTGTGTGTGTGTGTGTGTGTGTGTGTGTGATAGCACGACAAGTGTCGCCCAATTGATCCATCCATCACGTTGATAGCCAGCCCGGGATAAAACGAGAAGACAGAAAAGTGGGATCAAGATTACAAGGCAGTGTGTGAGATGAAAGTCAAAAACGAAAGAAGGGAGAAAGACGAGGAAAATGGAGGGAAAACAAGGCCAGCGGGGACACGACAACCATGACAAAGAGCAAATGAAGAACGTGACAACGTGACGGGCGACAAGAGGCCTCGCCGAAGACAACAACTTCCTGTCCTGTCCTCTCCTGTCCTGTCGCTCAACAAACTCGTCAGGAACACAAAACCACATTTGCCTCCCAGTTGCTTACAAAAAACTTTTCAGAAATATCGTATTTTATCGTATCGTACCGTCTCCTATCAAAGAGGAAGTTGCGCAACATCTGGACACGTTTAACCACCTCGCCCCAAATAATTCATAAACATCTTTATGTGGCAAGCGTAAGCTGCATCTGTGCCAGCTAAGTGCAAAATGGCCCTCCATCTGTCCACACACACACACACACACACACACACACACACGGCACTAAAAAAATAAACATTGTAAGCATTTACTCGGTGATGTAAACATCCCAAAAAGTGCAAGCGTTGCTCGTTTTTCCACGCCCGGGGGAATGATAATGTTTCGGACTCCTGCTAGGTGGCGCTATAAATCGTTAACGACATTTAACCGTGTTTGCTGTTTCCTCGTTCAATAGTAACGCAAGAGTGCTTAAGTTGTGGAATGCGTGTGTGTGTGTGTGGTCAGAGACAAAGATGTATGAGCTGGAAGAGAAAGCAATATCCAACCCCAACGAGCAACACGGCCGCAGGCACGCACGCTTAGTCTTAATCAATGTGTGTGCGTGCCCGGCCACTTTGGTGTGTCCGGATGTGAGCTGAAATACACAAACTGGAGGAGGAGGAGGAGCTAAATAGTTGATGCAGGTTATGCTAACCACCGCTCAGGTGCGGTGAGCAATTTTGGGCTCGAGGAACTTCACGCCAACTTCATCGCAGTCGTTTGGCGCTTGGTCACCACGATGACTCAACATTTGTGCGTCATGATGATAACTCATTTCCGGACGGCTTAACAGATGGCGACCAATCCAGGGCCACCTGGATTTGCTTTTCCTATTTGAGCGACCAAGCGCTTTGCAACTTTCCGGCCGCCTCGTTCGGCGTTGCTTTGTCTCCTCTTTTTTGCTCATTTTTCTCTTCTACTCGTGTTCTTCACGCTTCGTTGTTACCGCTGCCTGGGGAACGACAAGACATACGCACTCGCACACACACACGCACACACACACACGAACGGGCCCATTTAGACAAAGTGTGGCATCAGCAACTGTGCGACTGAGCAATGTGGGAGGAGACAAACGGGCTGTGGAGAATGTTCATGTCGCTTGCTTAGGCGTCCTAACAATCTGTGTGTGTGTGTGTGTGTGTGTGTGTGTGTGTGTGTGTGTTAATAATACAGTGTATAACCCAGTTTTGTATTTTCTCCTCTTCAGACAATATAAAATGCATTTTTCCTTGTGTGTGTGTCGTGCAATCGCTAATCTTTCTTTGCGTGCAGATGTCGGACAGCGAGTGGGACGACATGCTGGACGGCTTCGACGAGCGCGGCTACCTGAGCGCCCGGCGCTGGCGTCCGGGCGACGACCCCTACGCGCTCTACGCTTTCAATCAACGGGAGAGCGAGCGCGTCCCTAGCAACCGAGCGCTCGGCGACACGCGCCATCACAGGTGAGCGTGAAATGGATTCACGTGAAAAATTATTTTTCAAAGTAAAAGCGAAAAGTATCAAATGCTCGTGCGCTGCATTCAGAGCAAGCTCGAGCAGCTTAGATGGGAGGAGAAGATGCTGAGAACGCAGATAAGGCCCCATGTGTGTGTGCGCATAAAGCACTCCAGCCAGCGCTGTGCTATTATCTGAGGGAAGTGGAGCGCCTCCCTCAGCGGGGAAGCGATCCAAGCAGCAAGACAATGAGCCGAGCGAGGCGTGCCGGGAGCCAACATGGCCGCCGACATGGCCGCTAACGTGTTAATATGGCAACTGCGGGAAAAAAAAATCAACCAATATCCGATCAAGTCCAGTCAGGAGCTGCACATAAAAAAAAAAAATGGCGTCTTTGTGCTCCCCCTACTGCAAATTCAAAGTCAGACTTAAGTGCACACATCAAAGCTTCTTGTGCATATTTTCCTTTTTATTGCGGGGAAAGCTTTCATGACACAAGCAAAGCTAACAAGCTTCCCCGAGGCCCAATTAGTCTCTCAAGCGTGGAAATGGAAAGGAATGGTCGCCCTCAAGTTGCGGCCTTCTTTGATGGCCGCAGGGGGGCGGGGCTACTCGCTCGCTAATCAGTTGATCGGCCAACGGAAGCGCGACCATTTGCTCAAATGCGACGATTAGCGCAATGAATCACGTGGCCAAATGAAGGTCTCCTTGACAACAAGGAAACGCTCCGTCAAGACTTCCCGTGCGAGATATGTAAAATATTTCCATTTTTGGACTTGATCCGTTTGGCATAATCGAGGGTTAAAGGTCGCATTTCAATATTGTCTTCATTTGCATATGTGCGCGTGTGTTTGTGTGTGAGCTGCTTCGAATGCTCGCCTGGTGCTGAAGCTGCTGCTGCTGCCCTGAAGGCGGCTTTAGCTCAGCACAGCACTTTTGCACTTTGCACTTTTAGCTGCATGTGCGTGTGTGTGTGTGTGTGTGTGTGTATAATCAGACAGGTGATTCTTCTGATGCAGCAGAGCATGTCACGCTTGGAGAGATTATGTTCTCACTGCATATTGTCCTCTGCGTGAGTGTGTGTGTGTGTGTCACATCGGCAATTCTCCATGCCAACATCTGTGCTGAGACATTGCTAGAAACTGAAATATTGATTCATTCATCAGCCAGCGCAACGCACACGCACACAGTCAGCACTCTTTGTGTGTGTGTGTGTGTGTGTGTGCGCTTGCAGTGAGTGTACAATTGTGTGTTTAGGATATAAATCATATATTGATGTGCCTCGTTTTTATATCCATAAGTGAGGCAAAAGATATAAAATGCAGCTTCGTGCTATGAATGGGGAGCGCTACTGCCTCTAGTGGACACATTGTGAATTGCAGCCCGGTGGTCCCATTCATAACATTAACATAAAAATGATTTTTAATAGAAGCGATTCTAAATGACATTTTTTGTTAGTCGTGTCGTTCGAAGCGCTCGTCATTGTGAGGACGCTTTGAATGAACGTGAAGCTTTAATGAGCTGAGGGCAGAGTGACTTTTAATCAAAAACTACAATTAACTCCAATTCTTTATTTTCTCTCTCGCGGCAACACATTCAACATTAATGAGACACTTTGCACCGGAACGAGTCGGTAACACAATTAAAAACATACGCACACACTTGCACATCCTCAGAGGTGAGAAATGAGAAACGACCTCCGCCATCATCGGTGATTAAAGCACTACTAATGTGAAACCTTAACCTCTCGTTTTGAAAATTCGCTAAATTGGGCTTTGGCTAGCTTACAATTTTTTTTTTGTAGTATGCCGACTCTGTGTAAAATGCCGTGTCAGCGTTTAGCTATAAGCCAAACTAGCTCCATCGACAGCGGACATGGAAAACAAATCAAATTTAAACATTGAATTTCTGCCAATTTTCTTTTTTTGAACGATTTCAACGACGATCTGTGATGATTGACAGCGTCGACAGCAAACGCTCAAGGCCGGCAAAAGGAAACGAGCGAGTGTCGGCCGCGACATTCGTCTTCGAGGCATCGCTAGACGAGCGCTGAATCACAGATGAGGCCCGTTGACGCTGATGAACGACGTAGGCTGCCGTCGTCGATGCGCCGGCCCGTCGTCATAGCAACCACTCTAAAAGAGAAAGTCAGGTACTCCAAGGCCGTTGTTCCGTCCCGTCGAGTGGTCACCATAGAAACGCCGACCAAAACATAAAATTTTCGGCGAAACGTTCGTATACGGCCGATTGGATTATCATTGACGATGAATTGACCTTTCCGGTCGTTTTCCATCAGGCTCCCCTTTGGTCTTGCGGCGAGAGCCAAGGTGACCTTCTACTCAGCGTTTTTGTTCCCAGCCGACCTGTTCGCACCTGTCAGGGAGCTAGCGGCGTGTGCGGAAAGGAGATTCGGGGCTTGTTGTTGCTCTGCCACAAATTTCCCATTCCGACACACACATGCATGTAGTGTACGCACAAATGGGGACATTAACATTTCATTATGTTTGCACACAAACACGGCAAGTGTTGTTCGAATATCGCCGATGGTGCGTGTGTGGAAGCATGTGGAGCTATCTGAGGTAAGCAGCTGCTGATTGGCGGCCAGGTCCTAATTTGGAGAGGTTCCCAGGAACACACACACACACACATACAGGCATTAAAAGGAGAACCAAAATTATGGCTCAACAATGAGGTGGCACAAACATTGGCAGACCCTGACTGACTTGTCTTAAGTTTATAAAACCGTTTGTGCACTCCCAACTAATATTTTGTGGCGCCAAACACGCGTGTGTGTGAGGTAAGCGACACATCCAGCGGCTGCTGGCTGTGGGCCACACCAGGTGGCGCATGTGTGCACGCGCACATGTTGTGCTGTTTATTTAACGTGATGAAGAGGTGAGTGAGTGAGCGAGCGAGCGAGCGGCTGGCGCGTATTGGCGCTGCGCCGCTGGGAGCGTCATGCGCCATCTGGCGTGTGCCCGCGCACACACCTTAGTTGAGCAGTAAATGTTGTGAAAAGCACATGATGATGATGATGAAGATTTTTGGGTGTGAATGCTAATGTGACGGCCTGGCGTCACCTCCCACTTAACTGCCACTTCTCATTTGCACCCCAAAAAAGAACCCATTGCATGTTATTAAAATGATGGATAAAAAAGTAATGATGCCTCTCGGGGGCCATTTTGTACCACTGCTTTGATTCAGGAACCACCGCGCCCGAGAAAAAACAACCAATCAGAGGCAGAAGCTGCGATCGACGAGGTGGCAGTCGCTGGCCACGTAAAATATGGCGCAGGCAAAAAAAAAAAAAAAGTGCAATGTCAACATGTATGTCAAGTAAAGCTGGAGCGTTTGCTTCCCGGCCGGCCATTTTTTAACGGGCAGAGGCAGAGCGGCACGCCAGCCTCAACGAGATGACGCGCCGTTTCCTTTGACATCCATGCCAGCAATTAGCCAAAGTGGAAAGATAGCCCGTATTTTTCTCTGGCTTAGACGGCGGCCCCCTAAATGCAGATCGTTTAAGAGGATGCCCCCACTCATTCTCAGCGGATCATAAACTCCATGAAACAACCTTCCTCTTTCCTCTCCTCCTCCTCCCCCTCCCTCCTCCTCTTCCAAAGTTGACTCACGAGGGAAGCAAATGAGCCAGAGATGAAGTCAGAAAGGATGAGATGGAAGATTATTAGTTATCATGAGCTCACAAAATGGCTGCCAGTCCCCCGAGAACAGTGTCCCAATACTTTTGTCTACAGAGTGTAGAAATCCATATTGGAGCTGTCACTCGAACTATGATGGGATGGAGACAGGAAGTGGAGGACCAAATTAGCACAGGCAAAAAGACGGCCGATGACACGTCGGGGGCGCTAACGAGGCGGCGCTATAAACGTATCTTTCATCTTTTCTCACCTTCTTCATCTTCTTCACCACGTCGCATCCCCAAAAAAGTCCATCACGCTCTAACGAGCCGCTCGCAAGCTTCCGTAAGCCATTCCCTGCGTGCCGGAATCATAAAAAAAACATTTCCTCCTCGCTCACGTCCGTCTTGTTAGTCGGCCTCGGGCCTAGCGAAGACACAAGTAGCATGTAACTATTTCCTGTCTGGAGCAACGCTTATTGATGACTTCATTTTTTTTGCAGTCTGGTGGCCGCTGGGCGCTCGTTAGCAGCCAAAAGAAGAAAATAAAACGCTGCGCTTTTATTTAATTAACACTCGCATTTGTTCACTTAACCTCCGAGCGCTGCTAACGATTCTACTAATTATCTGTTTGGGTTTATTAGAAAAACACAAAACATGCGTTTCCCCCCCCCCCCAAAAAAAAAGAATAGAATTCAAATGTATTCATCGTTTTCTTTTTTTTCTGGGAGGCTATTAGCTTCAAGGCTACTCGGCGCTCCATTTGGATTAGCCGTCAGCAGGACAGGATTAAGCAAAGCGTGCCAGCGTATTACAATTTGACAAAAGATCCCGCCTGAGCGAGCGAGTGCCGCCGCCGCCGCCGCCGCTCACCTTGCCCGATATATAATGTCCACAAAGAGTAGCTGATAGAAAACGCGCTGACTTTGCGTTCCGTCAAAGCCGCCGCAGTCTTCCCTGAAATCTTTTTTTTAACCCTGCTCGGAAATCCTTTTAGCTAATTTTTTGGGGTTAGCTTGAAGGCAAACTTCCTTATTGACCTACTGGCAACTTTTCAAGACATTCTTGCAAAAAATTGTGATGGAGTCGGGAAGCGTTCAAAACATTTGGCCAGCGAGCTCATCGAGGCCATCTGCGGGGCCATTAAAAACATCTTTTGAAAAACTCGGGCGCCATCAGCAACCTGGGAGCGCACGCAAGCGCGAGCTAGCCGGCCTTCATCATTTGACATCACGCCTCGGCGCCGCCGCTCACCTCCGTCCCTTTATTGTCTCGTTATTTATTCATGTACTGCAGTCGCGCGCGGAAAATTTACATTTAGACTAGCTAGCATCTTGGTTTGTCTTGTTAGCGCCGGCGCTCGTCAATTAGCGAGCATTTGCGAAAAGCCTTTTAGGGCTCGCTAAAGGCCTTTTGACGGCAGCTCCGATTTTAGACGGTAAAACTTGAGGGCAGCGCGACGGGCTAACGGTTAGCGCGTTTGCCTCGCAGTCCCCAGGTTCTGCATTTGAGGAGTTTGTTCCTCATTTCTTTCCTAAAATTGGTCAATTCAAAATCTAATGAAAAGCTTGTCATGATGCGGGACTAAGTGGGTTGCAGTAATTTCACTTAATCGGCATGTCCGAGCAAATGGGATTAAAATGATGATCACTCGAGTGGGATTAAGTCTTGCATAAGAAAAGCGTTTGGGCCGTCGTATGATTTTGAAATTTGTGGAACTTTCTTCGTTTCTTGCTGGAAAAATACACCTGAAGTCATTTATGAATTTGGGCCAATCAGAAGACAGCATTCACGTTGCTCAGCCTCACGCTGGCAAAAATGTCATAGATGGAGGCAATAAACTGGAATGTGTGTGTGTGTGTGTGCGCTTGTTTGTGTGCACGTGCACCGAGACTGAACAGTCTGCAGATGTTGAACAAAAGATGCGAGCAGAAAACACATTTGGGATGAATCGCTCCAATTGTTACAAGGCGGCTGACTGCAGCAATTTGTGTGTGTGTGTGTGTGTGTGTGCATGTGTTTGTGTTGCCAAACCAGACAATACCTTTCAGCAGTCTTTGTGATTGTGTCATTTTTTTTGCCCATCAATTAATCAAATGTATGACTCTCAGCAATCCAAAATGATTTGGAAAAAAGTAGTGATTATGGCGCACACTGTCTTCCTTTTGTCTTTCTCATGCCCATCCGGTGTCCTCGTCTTCCTCGAACCTGGTCTCTCCTCATCTGCTCTCTTCCTCCCCCATAAGTCTACACCCCCCCCATCTCGCTAGTGATTTCCTGTCTCTTTATTCCGTGCATGACGCATGGAGTACACACACACACACACCCAGGGAGGATGGAAGCGTGTTCATATCAGCTCCAACATCAGTCATTTGTCAGCACAAATGTTGTCTCTACATCTGTGCCTGCCATTGTGTGTGTGAGAGTGTGTGTGCGTGACCCACACACGCACACAATGACACACACACACACTAGTGTTGCAGGTCGGCCTTTATCTCCCGATCGCTGCTCTGGGCTGAAGCTGCTGCATAAATCAAGTGCGGCAAAAGTGGAGTTGGCGGCACAGAGGTGCATGATGGGATGCGATAGGAGAAATATATATATGTGTGTGTGTGTGTGTACACAATCGAGGGAGAGTCTCTTTCTTGGCAAGAGGCGGTGAGACAATAAGAAGCCATGAAAGAGGAGGAAGAGGAGGAAGAGGAGGATGGTGGCTTTTCAGCTTCTGCTGTAAATAACAACACGGCATTATTTATGTCAAACATAAATGCAGATGGTCCCAAGCATTTTTTTTTTTTTTTTGTCCACACACCATTAAAAGACACAGCTCATCAGTGCGGCACTAATACCAATCAGTGTTTGCAGAGGATAAAGAATATATATGAAACTTTGTGCGCCCCAACTTTCAAGTTTATTCCAACTTTATATTCTGAGCTGTTGCGTCCTCCACCCAAAAACTAATTGCGGCTTAATCATCTCCCGATTGTCTTATTTCACGCTTGGGCGCTCACGCCGCGTGAGTTTGCGCTTCCCGTCGGGGCTCAAGGACGCTTCAGCAGGTCACCTGGTGCATTAGAGTAGAAAAGCCAGACGGCTTGTTTGGGAAAAATGTCAGCCGTCCATTATGCATGTATGTGTGTGTGTGTGTTTTCAGTCCCCGAGGAAAAGTGTGCTGACCCAGTGGCAGCAGCTTCCACTTTGCCATTGTTGCGGGCTGAACTTTAATGAGCTCGCCGGCTCATTTATAATTCATGCAGTGAGAACACGCGTGTGTCACTTCAACAGAAAGCAAAAAAGAAGAAGAAGTCAGCGCGTGGGTGGGAGTGATTCACCAAGAGAAACTTCTGGATTTTTTTTTTTTCGTGCAGGTGCGGCGCCTTGCGCTACGATGCCAACCTGCCTCCCACTTCCATTGTCATCGCCTTCCACAACGAGGCCCGCTCCACCCTGCTGCGCACCGTCAGGAGGTACGCAAACGCTTCCACGTGATTGCAGATTGTGATTTAGATTGCAACGCAAAAGTTACATGAAAAACACACACACACATCCCTGACCCTCAATCTGTGCACCATCTTTCTTTTCGCTCTCATTTTGATGGTATCAGCAGGTCCACACAAACACACACACACATGCTGGCCTGAGTTCAGCTCATTATAGCAGCCAGTGTGCAGGGACTGACTACTCCTGACTATCATAGAGGACATTGTGTGTGTGTGTGTGTGTGTGTTTCGTCCTTCCCTGCAGGCCTTCTTAAAGCTCTGCAGTTTTCAACCAATTAAAAGACAATCTGTCTCCTTGGGACACGCTGCTCCCTTTGCTCTGCCTCACTTTCCCATTGTGTGTGTGTGCGTGTGTGTGTGTGTGTGCGTGCGTCTTGTTGACTTGGGAGCCGACACTATTTTGCTGCCATTTATTTTTAGTCGGTGAGTTTGCAGCGTTGGCGCAAACACAAGCAGATTCTGTGCCGGCTTGCATCTTGAAGACGTTTGTGAAAGTTGTCAACGTGACTTTTCGAGTTTTTTATGATTATTTTATTTATTTATTTTCTAGTGCAACGCGTGGACATTTCCCGTTTGCATCATTTATGAGGCGAGGCGGAGACGCGATGTTTGATTCTCCTCCGCACTCCACACGTGCCTCTTCACTAATGAATACGACACACACGAATGTATAAAAATATATTTTTTACTCAAGCCTTTTTTAGAATATCAGGTCATCTAATCACAATTTCAAAGTAGTTGAGCTCAGCAAAAAAACAAAGTTCATTTTCTTTGTAACTTTCTCGAAGAGTTGGAGTGCTTTCATTTTTTTTTTTTGTTGCGTGTATCTAATCCTTTAATGTTTTAATTTAGTCATTTAGTAACGGTGGGCTGAAAGAAAAAGATAAAACTTGCGTTGTCTCTTTCAATTTAACGGGATAAAGCTTCACGTTGCAGCTCGGGGGAGGAGGTGGAGTGGGGGAGTGGGGGGGGCTTGCTGGCTTTGATTCCTGGTTGGCATTCAGCTTTAATAAAAAGGGGAGGGGGGGGGAGCGCTCCCTGTCGATATTTAATCAAGCTGCAATCTGACAATTGATCGTCTCATCAGAGGCACGGCGGGAGAAGTTGCGTGACGAGATTAGCATCGCGCTTCCAACAAGCTCAAGTTGAGAGTGACAATTTTCTCTTATCAGAAGGTCACCGCTCGGCTTGTCGGGGTGTCGAAATGCGGCGGCGGCGGCGGCGGGCGAGATCAGCACCGGCTCGGCCGTGGTGGACCTCAGCACCATTTCATGTCTAGAATAAAAACATCCTTCCTCTTCCTGTCATGTCCACTAGCAGCCAGAGAGCCGAGTATAAATATTGAAAATAAAAGCCGTGCTCGGACAAAAAGACATTTTCTCATTTTGCCGGCGTACAACTTATGAATTTTTGATGTCTCAATCTTGGGCTTTCAGGGAATCTTTTTTCATTCCTGGGCGACATATTTCCAAGAAGCAAATTTAGTCTGACATTTTCCACTCAGTTGATGTGCTTAATGGATTCATAAAATGTGTGTGTGTGTTTCTCTGTCAGTGTGTTAAACAGAACTCCCGTTCATCTCATCCATGAGATCATTCTGGTGGACGACTTCAGTGATGATGGTGAGCACGCACATGAATAATATTACAGCCGTACTGAGAAGCCGAGAGGAGCTGAGTCTCCAGTGCATACTGCCCCCTGGTGGCTAAAGTGCGTATTTCTATTTTGCTTATTTAAAAATGAAGAGCATTTAGATGGGCACGTCTGTCCAAAGGCACGTGCGGGCGGGCAGGCAGGCAGTCAGGTGAAAAACGAGGCGTGCGTCTATTTTGCGGTCGGAGAGCCAGGCGCTCATCCGGCTGCGTCCGTCTGTCCCCGGAGACGCTTGCCGTCCTTGGCGCAGAAGGGAAACCTGCCAAAAGAAAGTCAAACAACTTTGAGCAAGTCGAAGAGAAAATGAAAATGATCACATTTTCTTTTTCAGGGGACGACTGTCAACTTCTCACCAAATTGCCCAAAGTCAAATGTTTGCACAACAGCAAGAGAGAAGGTTGGTGCCTGCTTTTTAATTGAACTTAATTATTTATTCGTATGCGTGAAAAATTCAGACACAGAACGAATCCAAGCAATTCGACAGGTAGGCCAAAGCGTCTTACATCGGCTTGGCTTTCATTACATCACACACACACACACACACACACACTTAGAGCCAATTTATCCGTTTGGCTCGTTAACGCCTTTATGACTTCGGGTCTTCTTGATTGTCTTTTCAACGCCCATAAATACACATTGAGCCAATACAGCATAACACACACACACACACACACACTTACTGGTGGTTGTAAAGAAACACCTTCATGTACAAAGTCGGCCATTCTTCATTGTTTCCGTGCGTGTGTGTGTGCGTACGTGCAGCCGACCGGAAAATAAAGCCTTATTGAGGATGAAATGGGATTTTAAATTGGTTGAGCCTCGGCCCGACGGCACCGCGTGAAACTTCTGACAATGTCAATGACACACACACAGCACGCACACACACACACAGACACACACGTGGAGCTACATGTCAGTGAATATTGATCAGAGCATTTAGTTGAAAGAGCCTGCAAGCCCAGCTCGCCTAACAAGCTGATTTCCAGCGGCAGCCACACACACACACACACGCACACACATAGGCTGAGTCACTTCCTGTCTGCTCCAGCTCGCCGAGCTTGTTAAAAGGTTGCATCCTCGTCTGGCTGCAGGCGAGAAAATGACTCGTGCGTCTTACAAGTACAGTATAAAAGTAAAACTAATCCCAAAAAAACAAAGTCTGACTTTGTGTTGCTTGCGTCAGGGCTGATCCGCTCGAGAGTGGGTGGCGCCGATGCGGCCAGCGCCAAAGTTCTGGCCTTCCTGGACAGTCACTGCGAGGTCAACAAGGACTGGCTGCCGCCGCTCCTTCACAGAGTCAAAGAGGTGAGCCGTTTCATCCATTTCAAAATGGTCGATCTGCTTTCCAAGCGACGCCCTCTGCCCGCCGCGCACGTTCGCTCGGCGGCTAACGGCCCGCGACCGTCCCACCTGCCGGCTAATATCGTCGGCGGTCGTTTGAGCGCGCTAATGGTGGCACGCTCGGCTATTAAAGCCGGCCGATTTTCATTCCCGCAAAGAGCCGGCAGGACGCCAGAGCGACTTTGGAGCCGCTCCACGTCCTCTTTTAAGGCCCATCCGGGATCTCGTTTAAAGGTTAACGGGGGCGCTAGTGAGCCGGAAAGCCGCAAAGCTTTCACAAGGCGCTCTTTTTTATTGTCAAGGTCTTATTTCAAGCGGGAAAGTCGTCGTCGCGCCTTTAGCGTACCTTGAGATTTGTCTCGTCCGTCTCAGGACCCCACTCGGGTGGTCAGCCCCGTCATCGACATCATCAACATGGACACCTTCGCCTACGTGGCCGCCTCGGCTGACCTACGAGGAGGTACGCCGACACCGCACGCACCTGACCCAGGCCCGAATTGATATCGATTTTTTTTTTTCCGTCAGGTTTCGATTGGAGTCTTCATTTCAAGTGGGAGGGTCTCTCGGCTGAGGAGAGGGATGCCCGCAGCGACCCCACCCTGCCGATCAAGTACGCCGCTGCACGCAAATATAAACGAATAACGGGATGCTGACGTTTGTCGCACGTGACAGGACGCCCGTCATCGCCGGCGGGCTCTTCGTGATCGACACCTGGTGGTTCAAGCACCTGGGCAAGTACGACACGGCCATGGACATCTGGGGCGGCGAGAACTTTGGTGAGTCCAACGCACACAGGTTCCGGAAGCTAACGTGCTAATCAAATCTGGGATTTCTGTGTGTGCGCCGACGTCGCAGAGATCTCCTTCCGGGTGTGGCAATGCGGCGGAAGCTTGGAGATCATTCCGTGCAGCCGCGTGGGTCACGTGTTCCGGAAGAAACATCCTTACGTCTTCCCGGAGGGCAGCGCCAACACGTACATCAAGTACGTAACCATTTTAAAACAAATCAAATAAGGGAGGTGGCGTTGCCATGGCAACAAAGGAGGTCATACCTGCTTCTGCTAAACTGGAGGAGAAGCAAATTAGCAGATGAGCAAAGTGTGTGTCCTCGTTTTAGGAACACACGGCGCACGGCCGAGGTTTGGATGGACGACTTTCGCCTCTTCTACTACTCTGCTCGTCCGGCAGCTCGAGGAAAATCGTACGGAGAGTAAGAACACACACACACGACTCTCTGAAGTAGGGCGTGAAGATGTGTCGTTGACGTCCGTCAGGCCGCCAGCTGCTTCATTTGGACGAGAAAAGGTGTCGGCGGCGTTTAAATGTCAGAGTTTATCAGCCGCGCGCAGACGGCGCGGCTGACATTCTGGCGCCGGCGATGACGAGGCTGTGAGGTTTTGTGTCTCAGGAGACTTTTGTGGTCTGCAGCATCGGAGGCCGCGTGGAGCTGAGACGCAAACTCAAGTGCAAACCCTTCAAGTGGTACCTGGAGCACGTCTACCCGCAACTCAAGTCAGTCGCTTTTCGTTTTGGCCCGATATGCTTGCACTTCCACAAGGGGGCGCTATGTTGTTTACCAATGGGATTTTTTTTGTCGCTAGCAAGCTTTGATTCCCGTTGACCAATAGAATCGTCGACTAATGAGTTCAAGAGGTGGACACGCACACACTCGCATTGCGTGGTGTTAATCTCCCGAATGAAATGAAGAGCGCCATTCTCCAGGGAGCGCCCCCCCCCCTCCCCTTCTAAAGGAGGAATAACCTTTGCGGTGTTAAGTGCAGGCCAGATAGCAGATTGAATTAACGACTTCCTCCAATTGATCACCCGATAAAATTAATCAAGTCATAAGCCTTCAAAGTCCGCTCGCCTCCTTTGATGAGCTTTCCGCCACGTTTGCTCCATCAGGGTCCCCGACGACTCGGATTGGCAGTCCGGCCCGATCCGACAGCGACAGAACTGCTTGGAGTCTCGCCGCGTGGACGGCCAGGAGACGCCCGTCCTCATATTGGCGCCGTGCGTGGACGCCGGACGCGCACCCAACCAGGTCGGCGCCGCGAACGCGAGATTAATATTTCACACACGTTTTCAAACGGGGTCAGGTGACATCTCCATTAAGTGGACGTGTCGCTCATTAGCCGTGACTGCATCGCCGCTCGCGCATCAATCATCATTTTAATGGACGTCCAAGTGATGAAGAAATGTCTTCTAACCATGTCTGACAACATCCAAAATAATTTGTGACTCTTGGCTCAGGAGTGGATCTACACTGCGGGCCAGCAGATCCGCCAGCAGCGCCACGGCCAGGTCGCCGGTGCCGACAAATGCGTGTCGGTCACCGCCACCTTCCCGGCATCGCAGATTCTGCTGCTGCCCTGCCACGTGGACGACGCCAAGCAGGTGAGCTGACGCCATCCCGAGTCCCGCCTCTTAAAGCTCCACTCAGATACAAAAATCATAGCGGTAGCTGAATTGCGGAAATATTTCAAATAATTAAGTAAAAAAAAAAAAATATGCCAGCTCGCTTTCACTCCATTCTGCTCCCGGCACACACGCTCTCACTTTCTTGCTCACATTCACGCACACACACACACATCATTCCCTGACCAATGGGCACCTTGACAACGTCCCCCGAAGTCCCTGCAGCGGAAAGCAACCTGACAAGTCATAAATCACCTGAGGGGGAGGGGGGAGGTGGAACAAGCAGAAATGGGGGAGACACTGCTGTCAAGTTGTCAGCAAGCCTTGACGTATGCCCGTGTCCCTCACTCAGCGCTGGCAAAAGTCGGGCACCCACCTGGAGCACATGGCGTCCCGCTTCTGCCTGGACTCGGCCATGGCGCTGGACGGGCTGGACTCGTCTCGAATGCTGGTCATCGGTCCGTGCGAGCCGGGCACCTCCACGCAGCGCTGGGACCTCCCCTTTTCCTGACCCCAACCCCACATCCGTACCTTGCTCACATAGCCTGGTGTCGGACCCCCAACCTTTGGGCTAGTAGGCGACCTCTGGAGCTGTGACGCTTTGTGGACAAGAGACACCAAGTGCACCTTAAAACTCTTCTACTGTCTATTTCTCATTTATTGGCTGTGACACATTAGGAACACTTGCACAAGCTCATTGAAATTGTTTTGAATATTTTAACTACCTGGGGCAACCAAAACATTAGACCCCCCCTATAAAAAAAAAAAAAAGGCGGGTCACTGTGTACTGAAAGTTGTCTCGCGTGTGTCGTTTTGCACAAAAGCACACGTCATCTTGTTGTTGTCTGTTAACAGTGCACATCTCAGCATGACACAAAATGTCAAGCAAATATGTTTTGTTTTCGACGAACAGTGTGATGTTTCTGCTGGCTCTTTTTTGCTGCGGGATGAGCGCGCCACCTTGTGGTGGTACCAAAGCTTGATTGGGACTCACTTGCTGTGCTTACTGTCATTTTTACCCCTTACGAAAAACTGCGCATGTTTTGTGGTCGACTTGTATGACAGCTTATTTTCGTTTCAATAAAGTTTTATAACGACTGAGTCACTGTTGATAGTTGTTTTTCCACTCCAGTCCTGTAAGTGGCAGTAATGCGCATTAACAAGACTGATCGGTGCCATGTTGTGGCAACATTCGAGCCAAGTATGTTGAGGTGAGTTTCATTTTGGCAACTTTATTAGGTGACCAATTCTGTGACAGTCAATGCAAACGAGTATATCTTTATATTTTAGACAGCCTGAACCCTCCGTCAAGGCCAAACAAGCCTATGCGTACTTCATGTGTTCCACTCCAGTCCTGTTGGTGGCAGTAATGGTCATTAAAAAGCAGGAACACGGCGAGCTTTTACTCACCACAGCGCCGTCTGCTGGAGCTGATGGCTCACTGCCATAGGAAAGTATTGATTTTATTTTTGAAGTCAGCAGATTTCCTAATATGACTTGATATGATTTTCTATTTACAAAATTCTACACACCATTGTACGTGTTGAGTGTGTGTGTGTGATTAGGGTGGGTTTTTAGAGTCAACGATGTCCTGTAAGATTCTGGTGGCTGACTTGGTCTCTCTATTTTGGGGCTTGGTGAGAATCTGTGGATGGAGGACATGTCAGTGTTCTTGATGATGATCGGGTACAACAAAGGCTAGTGAGCTAAGCTAACAAATACCTGGTTGCAGATAGCTTTCCCGTAACGCACAAATGTGACAAAATGCTCGCAGTTCATGAAGAGAAAGTTGTAAGGCAGCTCCACGTCCTTCAGGGCGTCGAAGCGCCGCCTCATCTCCTCGGGCGATGACGGCTTGAAAGCATGCCGGTTGTTGCTGATGAGGACGCGGACGCCTTTGGGGAGATTGATCTCACCCATTGGCACCCGGCGAATGCGGGTCACGCCCATGAGCATATCACCGACCATGGGGAACGCGCTTTGCAGAGTGGTGCGGAAGTTGTTCATGAGCTGCGTCTCATCTGCGCAATATAAGACAACAAAAACAAAATGTTGACTCCTAACTCTTTTGATTTGTAAGAAAAAAAAATAATAATAATGACTTCTGCTCACCTGTCACGCCATAGTGCAACACATAGCCATCTTCATCGTACAAGCCCCAGTGCGAGTAGCCGATCGGGCACGAGAACTCAATGAGGTCCCCGAATTTGGCCTTTGACGAGATCTCCTCAACCTGACACGTCATTATCGTTTTTATTATTGTGATGTGACGTGGATGTTATTATTAGACGTGCTTGTGTTGAGTTCAAAAGATACCAGATTTCTCTTTTGACTTCCATTGAAATGATCACTCCAATGTTATTTTTTTCTATATTGGGGAATTTAATCCCAATGAGTCATTTATTAATATTTCGTTATTTGCAGCGCTTCCGTCATGCCTGTCGAGTCAGTCACGTATTAAGGAGCTGCCGCTTTGTTGCATTCATTCCTTGAAGGATTGAGCCATTTATATTGATGCTATAAGTAAATATTGTGTATCCCGTGATATCATGGTTGCCATTAATCATTAATTTTTTCAGAATATTTTATTTTTGGAATATAGTGTTGCGTCTTACCTGTGCCAAAAGATCCATGTTGCAGTCTTCTAAATTCTTAGCTTGAGGTTAGAGTTTGTGTGCGTGGGTATATGTGTGTGTGTGTATGTGTGTGTGTGCACGCGCGCCAGTTCAACGCTTTGAGTTCAAGCAGGTTGGACTGCATTGCCAGCTCGTTACCTCATGTCAATTCCTAGTGTAATGTTTTTTTTAACATGATCACATTGGCTACGTTATCAGGGACATAATTCAATGACACTCAATGCATAAAAATATATATTTTAATTTATATCAGAGAATTAGAATCTCCGTCAAGGCCAAAACAAGCCGATGCGTACATCATGTGTTTTACTCCAGTCTTGTAGATGGCAGTAATGGTTGGAACACAGCGAGTTTACACCCACGACAGCGCCCTCTGCTGGAGCTGAAGACTCACTGCTTCACCATTATGGTTTAATACTTAGAATTATTTTTAAAGTGAGTAGGTTTACTATTATAACTTTGTATTGTCTTTTATTTATGAAATTCGAGACACAATTGTATGCGTTGAGTGTGTGACTAGGAAGGCTCTTTGTCGGCTTTGGAGTCAACGATTTCCTGGAAGGTGCTGGTGGCTGACTCGGTCTCTTCGTTTTTGGCCTTGGTGGGAATCTGTGGAGTGAGGACATGTCAGTTTTAGTTTTCTTTCATCTTCTATGTTGAGCTCGGTTTTCTCAAGTTTTCAAATATGCCCGGGGAGTACCTGATTGCAGATGGCTTTCCCGTATCGCACAAATGTGGCAAAGTGCTCGCAGTTTAGCCAGAAAAGATTGTAGGGCAGCTCCACGTCCTCCAGGGCGTCACGCCGCCGCTTAATCTCCTCGGGCGAGGACGGTTTGAAAGCGTGCCGGTTGTTGCTGATCAGGATGTGGACGCCTTTGGGGACGGTGACCTCGCCGAGCGGAACCCGGCGAATACGGGTGGCGCCCAGTAGCAGGTCACCGCAGACGGGGAACCAGCTTTGGAGTGATGTGCGGATGTTGCCCAAGACATGGCCCTCCTCTGTGCAACGTTTGCAAATGTGAACTTAGTACTGTGGAAAAACTTCCCTAAACACATTATTGAGACATCTGGGAACTTGATTTTGAAAAAAAAAAAATCACTTTTGCTCACCTGCCACGGCAAAGTGGATCACATGGCCGTCGTTGTCATACACGCCCCAGTGCGAGTAGCCGATCGGGTACGAGAACTCAATCAGGTCTCCGAATTTGGCCGTTGATGTGATCTCCTCAATCTTGTGAAATTGACAAATGACGTCATTAGCCTTTTTAGTCTTGAGATATGACGTCACGTGAATGTTGTTTATTCTTTTGCCTAATATTTTTTTGTATGTTTAGTAAGCAGATGTGCTGATAACGACGTTAGAAGACAAACTGTTTTGTTTTTCTTTGCCATTATTTTTCCCGTTAGTTTTGTGACGTTTCTCACTTTAGCCGCTAGAGGGCACTGTTGTCCCTTTAAAGGTTTCTTGGCTGTTTCAAACAAAATACAGAAAATACTAGATAACTATGTACAATCCTGGAGATCAGTGAATAAAACGTCTTTATTGAACCCAGCACACACTCGTCACACAACAACAGGTGATAACAGAGGCACGTGACACCATGTTCAAGCAGGTTGCACAGCATTGCTGTACAACTGGCAAAGTCAAAAATATGCCCAAGGCGCTTTACAGTCTCAACTCTGAAGCATAAAAGTTTCAAGGAAGTAGAGCGTGTGTTTGTTGTCTGAATTAAATAGTAAACATCGTGCTTGACATTAAAAATGGAGCTGCCCTGGAAGTCCCCAATGTTGCATCTTCTTTCAGCGCTATTCAGTAACTCAAGGTTGCATTTTTTTTTTCTAAAGGAATCCTTCTGTCATACATGAACCTAACCCACAAACGTATCAATTTTATTGATGTGGACCCCTAAAAAAGTTGCGTTTTTTAAATGCCCTGTGACCTCACATGGTCTCAGCTCAGCTAAACAATTAATAATCATTGAAGAACGTTTAATATTCGCTATATAGTGCTTCTTACCTGCGCCTCCAGGTCCATGACTGCTTAGGTTGAGGTCGACTTGTGCGTTAGTGTGTGCGTGTGCGCGAGTGCGCGTGGGTGCGTGCGCCGTCTCAGCCGGTTTGACGCGTTGTGTTCAGGCAGGTTGGACTGCATTTGAAGCGTGTCGCCGCGAGTTAATTGTAATGTTTGAGTCAAACAGGGTGGTGGTAGCTTCTTTCCTTCATCAAGGAAGCAAAAAAGCCTCCTTGAACAACTTTATTCCGAGACACTAAATGTGATGGTGCCTGATTTTTTTTTTAACATGAGCACATTGGCAACTTTATTAAATGCACAATTCAGTAATAGTCATTGCAAAAAATAGAATTTTATATGTAACCTCAAACCTCCAAGTTGAAACAAGCCTACATCGTGTGTTCTACTCCAGTCCTGTAGGTAGCAGTAATGGTCATTAAATAGCAGAAAGCTTTTACTCACCACAGCGCCGTCTGCTGGAGCTGATGGCTCACTGCCTCGACGTTTAGAAATGTATTCATCTTATTTTTGAATTCAGCAGATTTACTGATACGACTTTATATTATCTTCTATTTACAAAATTCTACACAACATTGTACGGGTCGAGTGTGCATGACTAGGAAGGGTCTTTGGAGTCAACGATGTGCCGGAAGACTTTGGTGGCTGACTTGGTCTCTCTGTTTTGGGGCTTGGTGAGAATCTGTGGATGGAGGACATGTTAGGGTTCTTGATGAAGTCAGCTTCACGGGTACAACAAAGGCTACTGAGCTAAGCTAACGAGGCCTCCTGTCAACATTTAAACGAGTCTATATATTTTATTTGATTGCTTTTATACCTGGTTGCAGATGGCTTTCCCGTATCGCACGAATGTGGCAAAGTGCTCGCAGTTTAGTACGAAATAGTTGTAGACCAGCTCCACGTCTTCCAGGGCGTCACGCCGCCGCCTTATCTCCTCGGGCGAGGATGGCGTGAAGGCGTGCCGGTTGTTGTTGATCAGTATTCGGGTGCCGCGGGGGAGCGTGACCTCACTAATCGGCACCCGGCAAATGCGAGTGGTGTCCTTCATCAGTTCGCCTCGCCTGGCCATCACTTTATGGAAAGCTTGGGCGCTCCTCATGAGCATGACCTCATCTGCACAACATGCAGGAAGTTTGCAAACGAAAGCGAAATAATTCTCAGGTGACATCATACAATGTTAACTCATGATTGTTTTCATCCGGTATCCAACCATGCACTGCCACCAACGAATATCGTCTTTTGGATTGTGCAAAAAAATCACTTTTGCTCACCTGTCACCGCCAAGTGGATTACATGGCCGTCGTCGTCGTACACGGCCCAGTGCGAGTATCCGACCGGGAATGAGAACTCGATCAGGTCTCCGAATTTGGCCTTTGACGAGATCTCCTCAATCTGCACTCGTGACACGTCATTATCGTTTTTATGACTGTAATGTGACATGGATGTTATTAAGACATTGTGTTGACTAACAACAACAAGAGGAGGTGAACCTAACCAAAAACACATTTAATTATTCTGCCACCCCCAAAAGTATTTTTTAAATGCTCTCTAGTGGTCTCAGTTAAGCTAAAACAGTAGAATCTTGTATTTTTGCTGCGTAGTTGTGCTTCTTACCTGCGCCTCCAGGTCCATGATGGAGTCCTCTGAATGCTTCGTGAGAGGTTGACTTGTGTGTGTGTGTGTGTGTGTGCAATTCAGGTTTGGACACTTTGATGCATGCATGCCTTAAATGAGTTTGACGCGTTGTGTTCAAGCAGGTTGGACTGCATTGCAAGCTTGTTGCTGCATTTTAAGTATGATCTAATATTGGTGTTGTCTGTATTTTTTTTAACATGATCACATAGGCTATATCTTTAGATAAACAATTCAGTGACACATGATGCAAAAAAATATATAAATGTCGATTTCAGACAGCTAGAACCAAGGCCAGACGAGCCTTTACATCATCTGTTCCACTTTATATGATCTTTTATTCATTTAATATGCATTGAGTGTGTGACTAGGAAGGGTCTTTGGAGTCAACGATGTCCCGGAAGATTTTGGTGGCTGACTTGGTCTCGGCGTTTTTGGGCTTGGTGGGAATCTGTGGAAGGAGAACGTATCAGATTTTTTAAAAATTGTTTTGTTCATGAATGGCATCCTGGCGCGTACCTGGTTGCAGATGGCTTTCCCGTATCGAACAAATGTGGCAAAGTGTTCGCAGTTTAGCATGAGCATGTTATAGGGCAGCTCCACGTCCTCCAGGGCGTCGAAGCGCCGCCTTATCTCCTCGGGTGAGGATGGCGTGAGATCATACCGGTGGTTTCTGATCAAGATGCGGACGTGTTTGGGGAGGGTGATCTCGCCGAGCGACACTCGGCGAATGCGGCTGGTGGTCCGCAATGGGTCGCCTTGGCGCGGGAACGCGATTTGGAGCTGGGTGTGGGTGTGCTGGCTGTTGTTCAAGAGCATGACCTCATCTGCAAGTTTGCAAACGTGAAAGAAATACTTGTCAGGTGTCGTCATGCAATGACATTCAAGCGTTGGGATGACTGGAATGAGGACGATAATGCCACAAGAAGGTTCATCTAATGATGTATAGAAACAAATATACCTGGAGAACTGTTTTGATGATCAAAGCAAGAAAGAAAAATCACTTTTGCTCACCTGGCACGGCAAAGTGGAGGACGTGGCCATCGTCATCGTAAATAGCCCAGTGCGAGTTGCCATTCGTGCACGAGAATTCGATCAGGTCTCCAAATTTGGCCGATGTCTTGATCTCCTTAAACTGCGCTCGTGATGCATCATTAATGTAACGAGAGGAGGCAAAAAATGGTGATAAAGTCACAAATATGTTCAAAAATATGAAAGAAAGTTTCAGTAAGTCAAGGTTGCATTTTTATTTCTAAAGGAAATGAACTTAACCTACAAAACGGATCTATTTTCTTTATTTTGACCCCTAAAAAAGTTGCGTTTTTTAAATGCCCCGTGACCTACATGGTCTCAGTTCAGCTAAACGGTCATAAATCATTGAAAAATGTTTCATTTTTGCTACATAGTTACGCTTCTTACCTGCGCCTCCAGGTCCATGTTAGAGTCCCCTGACTGCTTAGCTTGACGTTGATGTGTGCGTTAGTATTAAAAGAGCGTGTGTGCGTGTGTTTGTCTGTCTGTGTGAATTTCAGGTTTGGACACATTGCATCCATGCAATTTGAAATATGATAACCCAAATAAAAGAGTTGAAGCACAAAAGCAGACTCCATTTATTGTGGTGTGCGTTTTTAAAATTGGGGTTAATTAAGGGTTTCATACTAGAGTTAGGGTTTCAAAGTAGGGTTAGGGTTTCAAACATGGGTTTAAAGCTAGGATTGAAAATTAAACAAAAAAACCCTCAACAAATACATACATTTCCATGTTACCTAACTGTGATTTGTCATAACTAATTTGCATAAAAGCTGGTAAAATGACTGAGAAATGACGTCTTCTGATAAATGAACTGAAGGGGTCGCTACAGGAGCTGCCGGTCGGCCAAGGTCCACGGCACGGGAGCGTCACGAACCACCTTGCCTAAATCGATCCCACCATAAATCGTGCTGATATGGATGACAAGCAACATGTGAACACGTTGCTACAGAAAAACTGACGTGACATGTTGTAACAGTGGCGAATTGACTTGCAGCTGGCTGGTGGACACACACGTAGACACGTAAGTCACAACTTCCTACTTTCAAGGCGTTTTTTATTACTTAGAAAAAGTGGTGACACCAAAATGTAATCTTGATTCAAATGTGCAAAAAAACAACAACATACGTTTCCATGTAGTGCGGGCCTGATTTGATGCTCAAAACAAAAATTGAAAATAAGAGAATTTGTTTCCGGTCGGGACGCCATGTTTGTAGTCCATTTACTGGCCTTTTACATTATAATAACTGAGTTATAAACTACATATTCCACTGACCTAAAAGAGGAGGCGACTGACGGTGCTGCGTTCTTGACCTTACGTATTTCGGCCTTACCCCGAATGTAATGGGTTTTCTAGAGGAAAGTAGGGTCGTGTAGTTTACCGTATTTATCACATAGTTATCAGCTGTTTAACTGCAATATTTAACCTATTTATTAATTGTTATGAACACATTTTTACAGAAAGCTTTAGTTTTCATAAATTCCACTATCCTGAACGCATCAGTGGATTTTGACGCCTTCTTCTTGCGTAAACGATGACGTATAATGTCGAGGACAGTTGGTGTTTATTTTCACAACCAGAGCCATTTAAACATTTCTCACTATAAATCCTCCTCGTAGTTTTATTTTAGTAACATTTTTGTAACCGATTATGTCTCCCTCACTGATCGTGAAACGTGAGTAGTCGAAAGTCATCGATCTCTCGGTTTAATGTGTAACTTTCTTTTACTACTTGTCGTTTAGATCTTTGAATCAATGTTTCACGTATGTCACGATGTGCTTAATATAATTATTAGAGATCAAATTATGTTTGTGGACATGCTTTTCCAGGCCTTGCCACGTCATGTTTCTTGGCCAGTTGAGCGCCGTTGGGACAGGTCTCCTTCCCCAACATCTGCCTGTCTTCCGGCTGGGATTCGTCTGCTTCATCAACGCTCTTCGGTGGAGAACTTCTCGTTTGGTGTCCACCTCCACCGGCCTCATGATGGAGCATGAGCCTCCTTCCAAACGCAGAAGGAGCGCTGAGAAGAAGATTCTAAAAGATGAGAGTACAATCAAAGGATTAGACGCCGGGAGGGAATCCTGCTTGAGGGACACAAGTCCACCTGGGACGGATTTAAGTGGGGATTTTAAGAGCACACACGTGACAGGGACTCTTAAGGACCAGAGCGAGTGCAAAGACGGAGGCTGCGTGCCACATCCACACCGCGGGTCGGAGGAGGAGTCGCCCAGAGCTTCCTCAGAGGAAGCGGTCGGGGGGACTCCTCCGCCCGAAATTGAGCCGGTTGTCCATCATGCGCAAGGTGAGCACGTGGCTCATATGTGTCAACAAACTGCCATCTTTTGAGGAATCTGTCTTGGCCAAATGAAGGTTGGAAGTCGCTGCTGCCCAGACGCTGGGAGGTGGCGCCAGTCGGCAGCGCGCCCAGGTCGCCGCACGTGGGCGGCAGAAGGTTGGACTTCTCGGTGATGTCGTACAACATCCTGTCGCAGGATCTGTTGCGGGCCAACGGCAACTTGTACTCAGGTTGCCCGCCCGCCGCCCTGAGCTGGCGGCACCGGCTGCACAACCTGCTGGCCGAGCTGCACCACTACGACGCTGACGTGAGGCGGCCGCGGCTCACCGAAGTAACCTCTGCTGCGTGTGACCTTTGACTTCAAATGTCCCCTCAGGTGCTGTGTCTTCAGGAAGTTCAGGAGGACCACTTTGAAAATCAAATCAGGCCCGCACTACATGCTCAAGGTATGTTTTTTTATTTTTTTTTTATTACATCGAGCTGATAGAAACGATTGTTGTTGTGGAGTGAATTGTAATTTTTACACTGTGTGTGTTTTGAGGTTACGAGTGCGTGTACAAGAAGCGTACGCGGAAGAACCAGGACGGTTGCGCCGTGGCCTTCAAGACTTCTCGCTTTTCCCTGCTCTCGTCCAATCCCGTCGAGTACTTCCGGCCGGGCGATGCCCTCTTGGACCGCGACAACGTGGGCTTGGTCCTCCTCCTGCGGCCGTCTGGCGCCACCGCTGACGACTTTGTGTGCGTGGCCAACACGCACCTGCTGTACAACCCGCGGCGGGGCGACATCAAGCTGGCTCAGCTGGCCATCCTTTTGGCCGAGATCAGCCGCTCGGCCCGCCTCTCGGACGGCGCCGCCCACCCGGTGCTTCTGTGTGGGGACTTCAACTCCACGCCGTGGAGTCCGCTTTTCGCCTTCCTCACCAACGGACGACTCGACTACCGCCACCTTCCCATTGGCACGGTCTGAACACATCTCTCTTGAAATTAGATGATTTTTGCTGTATTGTAAAAAGCATTCGTGTGTGCAGGTGTCGGGTCAGGAGAACACGTCTCGGGGCCAGCGCCTGTTGGAGAGTCCCATCTGGTCACCCGCTTTGGGCATCAACCAGCGGTGCCAGTACGAGAGCACCAGCACCTCGGCCGCATCCTCCTCATCCGCCGCCGCCGGTCGGTCAGCCCCGCCCTCCGCAGCTCGAGCAACTCTCCTACGTCTGGGCGAAACACTCACTCACTCTTGTGCTTTGTGTGCAGCTGAACAAGAAAGCTCCCAGCTGACGGCGAAAGAAGTTACGCAACGTGCGGTCGCCGACAAGTCTCGTAAAAGGTTTGACTGGAAAGTCTGACAAATGTGCACTTGAAATATTTCTTAAGAATTCAAACTATATTCCAAGAGGCTACGAAAATGTCTATGGCAGGTGGCGTCTGGAGCACGGCGTGCCGTTGCGCTCGTGCTACCCGCCTTACCTGCCGCCGGACGGGCGCGGCGCCGTCACTACCTGCCACTCGCGCTGCGCCATGATGGTGGACTACATCCTGTACACGCCGTGCGGTACGTGCACCCAGCCGCCACCGGCACGTTTAGAAGGGATGAACGCTCGCTGACGTGAAGCGTCGCGTGCCTTGTTTAGAGTCGCTTCCCGGCGGGCGGGGCCTTCAGCTGCTGGGCAGGTTGTCACTGGTGGGCCAGCCCGAGTTGGACCGAGTAGACAGGCTGCCCAACGCGCGGCACTCGTCGGACCACTTGCCGCTGCTGGCTCGCTTCCGCTGGATGGTGGGCGAGCGCTCGTGACGTCAGGTCTCTCATGAAGCTCGCTTTTCCAAAACTGGTGCCTTTCGCAGCAGAGAGGTTTTTGTTTTTTGGAAGAGGGGGCAGTGATTTCAGCTGTGTTTTTGTTTTTCATAGTTGTCTTTGTTTAAGACATTTCTATTTATTTTAACAGTTCGTACATGTTTAAGGTTCTTACTGTAATTTTTGGTGATGTTATAGCTGGTTGCCATCTTTTTATTTTTTTACTTTTATTTGCTAATGTAGTTATAAGTAACAATAGGCATTGATACATAAAGACATGTACTATACAATGGATTTGAAAAAAATGAGAACAAAAATAAAACACTTCAACCAGACTTGGCTCTTTTATAATATTGCATTTTACGCAATGGTGTTATCCCCTCGACCATTGTTACATCGTGCATCGTGTATTATCCCAAATCATGAAGCATGAAAGGTTCACAGGTAGGGTTAGCTATACAATAGCTAGTGTTTACCAGCTCAGTGGCCTAAGAGGAGAGTGTCCGCCCTGAGATTGGGAGGTTGGGGGTTCAAACCCCCGGCCGGGTCATACCGGTGACCATCATAACAACGGTACCCATTTCTTCCCTGCTTGGCACTCAGTGTAAGGGGTTGAAATGGGGCCCCCCCCCTGCTGCTCACGATCATTGGGACTGTAACTTATGACATTAAGCTGACCCAAAGAGAAGCGTAATCCGTGGAGCAAAAAAGGTGAGGGAAAAAAAAAAAGATATAAGACAGCTGTCAAGTGCCACGTGAGGGCTCTTCTTGTGTAAGTTTTATTTGTTATGGGTTTTCTTTTGTAAATTTAACTTTGGGTACTTCGAATGTGTCATTTTAAATTGTACTTTGCTAGTTGTTCGTGTACACCATGTGTTGTGATGACATCTGCTGTGGAGTCTTCAGTGATCTATTCGCTTGTGAGCTGCTCCATAAAACCATACTTGTTCCATGCCGGATAAGCGAGGCTTCGGTATGGTAGTGGTTAGTGCTCTGGGCTCTCACCCAAGCAACCCGAGTTCGAATCTCAATGGGCCAAAAAATTTTGTTATGGAAAATTTGCAACACGGTTGCTCGTGTGCTGGCCCATATAACCGTAGACTTCCTAAGAGCTCGGGTTAGAGCTAGCGTTAGGGTTAGGCCTAGAGCTAGGGTGACGGTAAGAGCAAGGAATAGGGTTAGAGCTAGAGCTAAGGTTAGAACTAGAGCTAGGGTTAGAGCTAGAGCTAGGGTTAGGGTTAGAGCTAGGGTTAGAGCTAGGGCTAGGGTTAGAGCTAGAACTAGAGCTAGGGTTAAGGTTAGAGCTAGAGCTAGGGTTAGAGCTAGAGCTAGAGTTAGGGTTAGGGATAGAGCTAGGGTTAGAGCTAGGGTTAGAGCTAGAACTAGAGCTAGGGTTAGAGCTAAAGCTAGGGTTAGAGCTAGAGTTAGGGTTAGGGCTAGGGCTAGATCTAGGGTTAGGGTCAGAGTTAGAGCTAGGGTTAGAGCTAGAGCTAGGGTTAGGGTTAGAGCTAGGGTTAGAGCCAGAGCTAGAGTTAGAGCTAGGGTTAGAGCTGGAGCTAGGGTTAGAGCTAAGGTTAGGGTTAGGGTTAGAGCTAGAGCTAGGGTTAGGGTTAGAGCTAGAGCTAGGGTTAGAGCTAGAGTTAGGGTTAGGGTTAGAGCTAAAGCTAGGGTTAGAGTTAGGGTTAGAGCTAGAGCTAGAGCTAGGGTTAGAGCTAGAGCTAGAGCTAGAGTTAGGGTTAGGGTTAGAGCTAGAGCGAGAGTTAGGGTTAGGGTTAGGGTTAGAGCTAGAGCTAGGGTTAGAGCTAGAGCTAGTGTTAGGGTTAGGGTTAGGGTTAGGGTTAGAGCTAGAGCTAGGGTTAGAGCTAG
This sequence comes from Syngnathus scovelli, assembly GCF_024217435.2. NCBI lineage: Eukaryota > Metazoa > Chordata > Actinopteri > Syngnathiformes > Syngnathidae > Syngnathus > Syngnathus scovelli. The sequence continues at coordinate 10,810,947 of NC_090866.1, read as the reverse complement.
AGTTTGTGTTAGGGTTAGGGTTAGGGTTAGGCTAACCCTAGCTCTAGCTCTAGCGCTAGGGTTAGAGCTAGAGCTAGGGTTAGGGTTACAGCTAGAGCTAGGGTTAGGGTTAGGGTTAGAGCTAGAGCTAGGGTTAGAGCTAGAGCTAGGGTTAGAGCTAGAGCTAGGGTTAGGGTTAGAGCTAGAGCTAGGGTTAGAGCTAGAGTTAGGGTTAGGGTTAGGGTTAGGCTAACCCTAGCTAGAGCTAGGGTTAGGGTTAGAGCTAGAGTTAGAGCTAGAGCTAGGGTTAGAGCTAGGGTTATGGTTAGAGCTAGAGCTAGGGTTAGAGCTAGAGCTAGGGTTAGGGTTAGGGTTAGAGCTAGAGCTAGGGTTAGAGCTAGAGTTAGGGTTAGGGTTAGGCTAACCCTAGCTAGAGCTAGGGTTAGGGTTAGAGCTAGAGTTAGAGCTAGAGCTAGGGTTAGAGCTAGGGTTAGGGTTAGAGCTAGAGCTAGAGTTAGGGTTAGAGCTAGAGCTAGAGCTAGGGGTAGGGTTAGAGCTAGAGCTAGGGTTAGAGCTAGAGCTAGAGTTAGGGTTAGGGTTAGGGTTAGGGTTAGGGTTAGAGCTAGAGCTAGAGCTAGAGCTAGAGTTAGGGTTAGAGCTAGAGCTAGAGTTAGGGTTAGGGTTAGGGTTAGAGCTAGAGCTAGAGCTAGGGTTAGGGTTAGGGTTAGAGCTAGAGCTAGAGTTAGGGTTAGGGTTAGGGTTAGGGTTAGAGCTAGAGCTAGAGCTAGAGGGTTAGGGTTAGGGTTAGGGTTAGAGCTAGAGCTAGGGTTAGGGTTAGAGCTAGAGCTAGGGTTAGAGCTAGAGTTAGGGTTAGGGTTAGGGTTAGGGTTAGGCTAACCCTAGCTAGAGCTAGGGTTAGGGTTAGAGCTAGAGTTAGAGCTAGAGCTAGGGTTAGAGCTAGGGTTAGGGTTAGAGCTAGGGTTAGGGTTAGGGTTAGGGTTAGGGTTAGGGTTAGGGTTAGGGTTAGGGTTAGGGTTAGGGTTAGAGCTAGAGCTAGAGTTAGGGTTAGGGTTAGGGTTAGGGTTAGGGTTAGGGTTAGAGCTAGAGCTAGAGCTAGAGTTAGGGTTAGAGCTAGAGCTAGAGTTAGGGTTAGGGTTAGGGTTAGGGTTAGAGCTAGAGCTAGAGCTAGGGTTAGGGTTAGGGTTAGAGCTAGAGCTAGAGTTAGGGTTAGGGTTAGGGTTAGAGCTAGAGCTAGAGCTAGAGCTAGAGTTAGGGTTAGGGTTAGAGCTAGAGTTAGGGTTAGGGTTAGAGCTAGAGCTAGGGTTAGAGCTAGAGTTAGGGTTAGGGTTAGAGCTAGAGCTAGAGCTAGGGTTAGAGTTAGGGTTAGGGTTAGGGTTAGGGTTAGAGCTAGAGCTAGAGCTAGAGCTAGAGTTAGGGTTAGGGTTAGGGTTAGAGCTAGAGTTAGGGTTAGGGTTAGAGCTAGAGCTAGGGTTAGAGCTAGAGTTAGGGTTAGGGTTAGGGTTAGGGTTAGAGCTAGAGCTAGAGCTAGGGTTAGAGCTAGAGCTAGGGTTAGAGCTAGGGTTAGGGTTAGGGTTAGAGCTAGAGCTAGAGCTAGAGTTAGGGTTAGGGTTAGGGTTAGGGTTAGGGTTAAAGCTAGAGCTAGGGTTAGGGTTAGGGTTAGGGTTAGGGTTAGAGCTAGAGCTAGAGCTAGAGGGTTAGGGTTAGGGTTAGGGTTAGGGTTAGAGTTAGGGTTAGGGTTAGAGCTAGAGCTAGGGTTAGGGTTAGGGTTAGAGCTAGAGCTAGGGTTAGAGCTAGAGTTAGGGTTAGGGTTAGGCTAACCCTAGCTAGGGCTAGGGTTAGGGTTAGAGTTAGAGTTAGAGCTAGAGCTAGGGTTAGGGTTAGGGTTAGGGTTAGAGCTAGAGCTAGGGTTAGAGCTAGAGCTAGAGTTAGGGTTAGGGTTAGGGTTAGAGCTAGAGTTAGGGTTAGGGTTAGAGCTAGAGCTAGGGTTAGAGCTAGAGCTAGAGTTAGGGTTAGGGTTAGAGCTAGAGCTAGGGTTAGAGTTAGGGTTAGGGTTAGGGTTAGGGTTAGAGCTAGAGCTAGAGCTAGAGTTAGGGTTAGGGTTAGGGTTAGAGCTAGAGTTAGGGTTAGGGTTAGAGCTAGAGCTAGGGTTAGAGCTAGAGTTAGGGTTAGGGTTAGGGTTAGAGCTAGAGCTAGAGCTAGGGTTAGAGCTAGAGCTAGGGTTAGAGCTAGGGTTAGGGTTAGGGTTAGAGCTAGAGCTAGAGCTAGAGCTAGAGTTAGGGTTAGGGTTAGGGTTAGGGTTAGGGTTAAAGCTAGAGCTAGAGCTAGGGTTAGGGTTAGGGTTAGGGTTAGGGTTAGGGTTAGAGCTAGAGCTAGAGCTAGAGGGTTAGGGTTAGGGTTAGGGTTAGGGTTAGGGTTAGGGTTAGGGTTAGGGTTAGAGTTAGGGTTAGGGTTAGAGCTAGAGCTAGGGTTAGGGTTAGGGTTAGAGCTAGAGCTAGGGTTAGAGCTAGAGTTAGGGTTAGGGTTAGGCTAACCCTAGCTAGAGCTAGGGTTAGGGTTAGAGTTAGAGTTAGAGCTAGAGCTAGGGTTAGGGTTAGGGTTAGGGTTAGAGCTAGAGCTAGGGTTAGAGCTAGAGCTAGAGTTAGGGTTAGGGTTAGAGCTAGAGTTAGGGTTAGGGTTAGAGCTAGAGCTAGGGTTAGAGCTAGAGCTAGAGTTAGGGTTAGGGTTAGAGCTAGAGCTAGGGTTAGAGCTAGAACTAGGGTTAGAGCTAGGGTTAGGGTTAGAGCTAGAGCTAGAGTTGGGGTTAGGGTTAGGGTTAGGGTTAGAGCTAGAGCTAGAGCTAGAGCTAGGGTTAGGGTTAGGGTTAGGGTTAGAGCTAGAGCTAGAGTTAGGGTTAGGGTTAGGGTTAGGGTTAGAGCTAGAGCTAGAGCTAGAGCTAGAGTTAGGGTTAGGGTTAGGGTTAGAGCTAGAGTTAGGGTTAGAGCTAGAGCTAGGGTTAGAGCTAGAGTTAGGGTTAGGGTTAGGGTTAGAGCTAGAGCTAGAGCTAGGGTTAGAGCTAGAGCTAGGGTTAGAGCTAGGGTTAGGGTTAGGGTTAGAGCTAGAGCTAGAGCTAGAGTTAGGGTTAGGGTTAGGGTTAGGGTTAGGGTTAAAGCTAGAGCTAGGGTTAGGGTTAGGGTTAGGGTTAGGGTTAGAGCTAGAGCTAGAGCTAGAGCTAGAGTTAGGGTTAGGGTTAGGGTTAGGGTTAGAGCTAGAGCTAGAGCTAGAGCTAGAGCTAGAGCTAGAGCTAGGGTTAGGGTTAGGGTTAGAGCTAGAGCTAGGGTTAGAGCTAGAGCTAGAGTTAGGGTTAGGGTTAGGGTTAGAGCTAGAGTTAGGGTTAGGGTTAGGGTTAGGGTTAGGGTTAGAGCTAGAGCTAGGGTTAGGGTTAGGGTTAGGGTTAGAGCTAGAGCTAGGGTTAGAGCTAGAGTTAGGGTTAGGGTTAGGCTAACCCTAGCTAGAGCTAGGGTTAGGGTTAGAGCTAGAGCTAGAGCTAGAGCTAGGGTTAGGGTTAGGGTTAGGGTTAGGGTTAGGGTTAGAGCTAGAGCTAGAGTTAGGGTTAGGGTTAGGGTTAGAGCTAGAGCTAGAGCTAGAGCTAGAGTTAGGGTTAGGGTTAGGGTTAGAGCTAGAGTTAGGGTTAGGGTTAGAGCTAGAGCTAGGGTTAGAGCTAGAGCTAGAGTTAGGGTTAGGGTTAGAGCTAGAGCTAGAGCTAGGGTTAGAGCTAGAGCTAGGGTTAGAGCTAGGGTTAGGGTTAGGGTTAGAGCTAGAGCTAGAGTTAGGGTTAGGGTTAGGGTTAGGGTTAGAGCTAGAGCTAGGGTTGGGGCTAGAGTTAGGGTTAGGGTTAGGGTTAGGCTAACCCTAGCTCTAGAGCTAGGGTTGGAGCTAGAGTTAGGGTTAGGGTTAGAGCTAGAGCTATGGTTAGAGCTAGAGCTAGAATTAGGGTTAGGCTAACCCTAGCTAGAGCTAGGGTTAGGGTTAGAGCTAGAGTTAGAGCTAGAGCTAGGGTTAGAGCTAGGGTTAGGGTTAGGGTTAGGGTTAGGGTTAGGGTTAGGGTTAGAGCTAGAGCTAGAGTTAGGGTTAGGGTTAGGGTTAGAGCTAGAGCTAGAGCTAGAGCTAGGGTTAGCCTAACCCTAACTCTAGCTCTAACCCTAGCTCTAGCTCTAACCCTAACCCTAACCCTAACTCTAACCCTAACCCTAACCCTAGCTCTAGCTCTAACCCTAACCCTAACCCTAACCCTAACTCTAGCTCTAGCTCTAACCCTAACCCTAACCCTAGCTCTAACCCTAGCTCTAGCTCTAACCCTAACCCTAACCCTAACTCTAGCACTAGCTCTAACCCTAGCTCTAGCTCTAACCCTAACCCTAGCTCTAGCTCTAGCTCTAGCTGTAACCCTAACCCTAGCTCCAGCTCTAACCCTAGCTCTAGCTCTAGCTCTAACCCTAACCCTAACCCTAACTCTAGCTCTAACCCTAACCCTAACCCTAACCCTAACCCTAGCTCTAGCTCTAACCCTAACCCTAACCCTAACTCTAGCTCTAGCTCTAACCCTAACGCTAACCCTAGCTCTAACCCTAGCTCTAGCTCTAACCCTAGCTCTAGCTCTAACCCTAACCCTAACCCTAACCCTAACTCTAGCTCTAACCCTAGCTCTAGCTCTAACCCTAACCCTAACCCTAACCCTAACTCTAGCTCTAACCCCAACCCTAACCCTAACTCTAGCTCTAGCTCTAGCTCTAGCTCTAGCCCTAACCCTAACCCTAACCCTAACTCTAGCTCTAGCTCTAACCCTAACCCTAACCCTAACCCTAACCCTAACCCTAGCTCTAGCTCTAACCCTAACCCTAACCCTAACCCTAACTCTAGCTCTAGCTCTAACCCTAACCCTAACCCTAGCTCTAACCCTAACCCTAGCTCTAGCTCTAACCCTAACCCTAACCCTAACTCTAGCACTAGCTCTAACCCTAGCTCTAGCTCTAACCCTAACCCTAACCCTAGCTCTAGCTGTAACCCTAACCCTAGCTCCAGCTCTAACCCTAGCTCTAGCTCTAGCTCTAACCCTAACCCTAACTCTAACCCTAACCCTAACCCTAGCTCTAGCTCTAACCCTAACCCTAACCCTAACCCTAACTCTAGCTCTAGCTCTAACCCTAACGCTAACCCTAGCTCTAACCCTAGCTCTAGCTCTAACCCTAGCTCTAGCTCTAACCCTAACCCTAACCCTAACCCTAACCCTAACTCTAGCACTAGCTCTAACCCTAGCTCTAGCTCTAACCCTAGCTCTAGCTCTAGCTGTAACCCTAACCCTAGCTCCAGCTCTAACCCTAGCTCTAGCTCTAGCTCTAACCCTAACCCTAACCCTAACTCTAGCTCTAACCCCAACCCTAACCCTAACTCTAGCTCTAGCTCTAGCTCTAGCTCTAGCCCTAACCCTAACCCTAACCCTAACCCTAACTCTAGCTCTAGCTCTAACCCTAACCCTAACCCTAACCCTAACTCTAGCTCTAGCTCTAACCCTAACCCTAACCCTAACCCTAACTCTAGCTCTAGCTCTAACCCTAACCCTAACCCTAGCTCTAACCCTAGCTCTAGCTCTAACCCTAGCTCTAGCTCTAACCCTAACCCTAACTCTAGCACTAGCTCTAACCCTAGCTCTAGCTCTAACCCTAACCCTAACCCTAACCCTAGCTCTAGCTCTAGCTGTAACCCTAACCCTAGCTCCAGCTCTAACCCTAGCTCTAGCTCTAACCCTAACCCTAACCCTAACCCTAACTCTAGCTCTAGCTCTAGCCCTAACCCTAACCCTAGCTCTAGCTCTAACCCTAACCCTAACCCTAACCCTAGCTCTAGCTCTAACCCTAACGCTAACCCTAGCTCTAACCCTAGCTCTAGCTCTAACCCTAGCTCTAGCTCTAACCCTAACCCTAACCCTAACTCTAGCTCTAGCTCTAACCCTAGCTCTAGCTCTAACCCTAACCCTAACTCTAGCTCTAACCCTAACCCTAACTCTAGCTATAGCTCTAGCTCTAACCCTAGCTCTAGCTCTAACCCTAACCCTAACCCTAAACCTAACCCTAACCCTAGCTCTAACCCTAACCCTAACCCTAGCTCTAGCTCTAACCCTAACCCTAACCCTAGCTCTAACCCTAGCTCTAGCTCTAACTCTAACTCTAACCCTAACCCTAGCTCTAGCTAGGGTTAGCCTAACCCTAACCCTAGCTCTAACCCTAACTCTTGCTCTAGCTCTAACCCTAACCCTAGCTCTAACCCTAGCTCTAGCTCTAACTCTAGCTCTAACCCTAACCCTAGCTCTAGCTAGGGTTAGCCTAACCCTAACCCTAACTCTAGCTCTAACCCTAGCTCTAGCTCTAACCCTAACCCTAGCTCTAGCTGTAACCCTAACCCTAGCTCCAGCTCTAACCCTAGCTCTAGAGCTAGAGCTAGGGTTAGCCTAACCCTAACCCTAACACTAACTCTAGCTCTAACCCTAGCTCTAGCTCTAACCCTAACTCTAGCTCTACTAGCTCTAACCCTAACCCTAACCCTAACCCTAACCCTAACTCTAGCTCTAGCTCTAACCCTAGCTCTAGCTCTAACCCTAACCCTAGCTCTAGCTCTAGCTCTAACCCTAACCCTAACTCTAGCTCTAGCTCTAACCCTAACCCTAGCTCTAACCCTAGCTCTAGCTCTAACTCTAGCTCTAACCCTAACCCTAGCTCTAGCTAGGGTTAGCCTAACCCTAACCCTAACCCTAACTCTAGCTCTAACCCTAACTCTAGCTCTAACCCTAGCTCTAGCTCTAACCCTAACCCTAACCCTAGCTCTAGCTCTAACCCTAGCTCTAGCTCTAGCTCTAACCCTAACCCTAGCTCTAACCCTAGCTCTAGCTCTAACTCTAGCTCTAACCCTAACCCTAGCTCTAGCTAGGGTTAGCCTAACCCTAACCCTAACCCTAACTCTAGCTCTAATCCTAGCTCTAGCTCTAACCCTAACCCTAGCTCTAGCTCTAACCCTAGCTCTAGCTCTAACCCTAGCTCTAGCTCTAGCTCTAACCCTAACCCTAACCCTAACCCTAGCTCTAGCTGTAACCCTAACCCTAGCTCTAGCTCTAACCCTAGCGCTAGAGCTAGGGTTAGCCTAACCCTAACCCTAACACAAACTCTAGCTCTAACCCTAGCTCTAGCTCTAACCCTAACCCTAACCCTAACACTAGCTCTAGCTCTAACCCTAGCTCTAGCTCTAACCCTAACCCTAACCCTAACTCTAGCTCTAGCTCTAACCCTAACCCTAACTCTAGCTCTAGCTCTAACCCTAGCTCTAGCTCTAGCTCTAACCCTAACTCTAACCCTAGCTCTAGCTCTAACCCTAACCCTAACTCTAGCTCTAGCTCTAACCCTAGCTCTAGCTCTAACCCTAGCTCTAGCTCTAGCTCTAACCCTAACCCTAACCCTAGCTCTAGCTGTAACCCTAACCCTAGCTCTAGCTCTAACCCTAGCGCTAGAGCTAGGGTTAGCCTAACCCTAACCCTAACACAAACTCTAGCTCTAACCCTAGCTCTAGCTCTAACCCTAACCCTAACCCTAACACTAGCTCTAGCTCTAGCTCTAACCCTAGCTCTAGCTCTAACCCTAACCCTAACCCTAACTCTAGCTCTAGCTCTAACCCTAACCCTAACTCTAGCTCTAGCTCTAGCTCTAACCCTAGCTCTAGCTCTAGCTCTAACCCTAACTCTAACCCTAGCTCTAGCTCTAACCCTAACCCTAACTCTAGCTCTAGCTCTAACCCTAGCTCTAGCTCTAACCCTAACCCTAGCTCTAGCTCTAGCTCTAACCCTAGCTCTAACCCTAACCCTAGCTCTAGCTCTAACCCTAACCCTAACTCTAGCTCTAACCCTAGCTCCAGCTCTAACCCTAGCTCTAACTCTAGCTCTGGCTCTAACCCTAGCTCTAACCCTAGCTCTAGCTCTAACCCTAGCTCTAACTCTGACCCTAACCCTAGCTCTAGCCCTAGCCCTAACCCTAACTCTAGCTCTAACCCTAGCTTTAGCTCTAACCCTAGCTCTAGTTCTAGCTCTAACCCTAGCTCTAACCCTAGCTCTATCCCTAACCCTAACTCTAGCTCTAGCTCTAACCCTAGCTCTAGCTCTAACCTTAACCCTAGCTCTAGCCCTAGCTATAACCCTAGCTCTAGCTCTAACCCTAACTCTAGCTCTAACCCTAGCTCTAGCTCTAACCCTAACCCTAACTCTAGCTCTGACCCTAACCCTAGCTCTAGCTCTAGCTCTAACCCTACCTCTAGCTCTAACCCTAACCATAACTCTAGCTCTAACCCTAACCCTAGCTCTAGTTCTAGCTCTAACCCTAGCCCTAGCTCTAACCCTAGCTCTAGTTCTAACCTTAGCTCTAGCTCTAACCCTATTCCTTGCTCTTACCGTCACCCTAGCTCTAGGCCTAACCCTAACGCTAGCTCTAACCCGAGCTCTTAGGAAGTCTACGGTTATATGGGCCAGCACACGAGCAACCGTGTTGCAAATTTTCCATAACAAAATTTTTTGGCCCATTGAGATTCGAACTCGGGTTGCTTGGGTGAGAGCCCAGAGCACTAACCACTACCATACCGAAGCCTCGCTTATCCGGCATGGAACAAGTATGGTTTTATGGAGCAGCTCACAAGCGAATAGATCACTGAAGACTCCACAGCAGATGTCATCACAACACATGGTGTACACGAACAACTAGCAAAGTACAATTTAAAATGACACATTCGAAGTACCCAAAGTTAAATTTACAAAAGAAAACCCATAACAAATAAAACTTACACAAGAAGAGCCCTCACGTGGCACTTGACAGCTGTCTTATATCTTTTTTTTTTTCCCTCACCTTTTTTGCTCCACGGATTACGCTTCTCTTTGGGTCAGCTTAATGTCATAAGTTACAGTCCCAATGATCGTGAGCAGCAGGGGGGGGGCCCCATTTCAACCCCTTACACTGAGTGCCAAGCAGGGAAGAAATGGGTACCGTTGTTATGATGGTCACCGGTATGACCCGGCCGGGGGTTTGAACCCCCAACCTCCCAATCTCAGGGCGGACACTCTCCTCTTAGGCCACTGAGCTGGTAAACACTAGCTATTGTATAGCTAACCCTACCTGTGAACCTTTCATGCTTCATGATTTGGGATAATACAAACGAATCTTTATGCACGATGTAACAATGGTCAGCTAGACTCCCAAAGAATAACAAAACTATTTTATTGATCACAGGAGACATGCGTTGTCGTGGTAACAGTCAGATGACATCACAACAGTTCAACTTCCAACAGAGGGTATGGGAATGGGGTGGTGGTTGCTGTGATTACAAAAGCAAACGTGCTTGGAGGGGGGGGGGTCACATCATCCACATGGATTTTTGGGGTTCAACTTGAAAGACATTGAAACATCTTTAGCTGAATGCATGGACTTTAAATACAAAACTTCCTTTGTTGCATTACACTCAAATGTCAATTACAATCCAAAACAAAACATTCAAGATAAAAGATAAAAAAGTTGACATTACAAATGTAAAATCAAAGCCGCGTCACCGCGTTTGTGCTCATCCCGCAAAACGGACGTGTGTGCATAGATCGCCGCGGAAAAGTTTCGAGAGAACATCCACATTTTTCAAATCCGGCGCTGGGTCGTAAAATTGCTTCATCCGGCATGTTTTCCATTTGCATCTGTTTCCTCTGCTTTGAGCTTCGCGAGGTTCGACTCAGTGCCGGCGATGCTACATCATCCAAATGACAAGAACGAAGAAAACTGGATTGATTTCAGAAATTCAATTTAAAAATACAGCTTTTTTTTTCTCTTTGCTTTGCACTTAGTGTGAAATTTGCACTGGTTGCCAGGTGATTGCGGTGAGTTGTCTTGGAGTGGGCGGAGTCAAGGACGATTGACTACAGTAGCGATTGTCGCCGAAGGATCCGGAAGTCAGATTCGGATCTGGTAACCGTCACTCAGTGTGCTCAGTTCGGAAGATTTCATCTCCACGCACGCCGGCCTGGACGAGACACAACGCAAAACCTTTAACATATCGCCATCACACGTTTCCATGGCGACATCACATTGTCAGTTTCTTCCTATCACATCGCTGTAAGGATGAGCTAGTCCGCTGTTTCTATACTTTTGAGTTCTCGAATTACTGCTGCTGTCACGTGACCTTGGACACACACACACACACATGCGAGGTGAAAGTTGCGGCGGTGCCACGTTGCAGCTAACTCGCAGCTGTCAGCTCATGTTTCGTCTCTGCCGCACAGCTGACATTCACGTACGCGCACGCACGCACCGGGCACCCGTCTCATTTTTGCGGCCCACTTACGACTTGTCTCTGCGTCGCGGCAGTCGTCGCTGCGGGCTGCTGCCTTGCCGGTGGCGGCGCGGCGACAGAGACTTGCCGCGGCTTCGCTCCTTGATGGGGGACTGAGCGCTCGACGACTTCAAGATCTGAAATTCACACGGTAGAAGATTGAGCAGGAATGTTGCAACACTACGTGCACACTTAAACCCTGAGGAATATTCATCCCCCCCAAAAAATGTCATTCTTGGGGATTTAGCGGAGATCACAGCAAAGCTTCACACAGCTGACACTGCCATCTAAATGCTTGCTAAGCGCGTGTGTGTGTGTGTGTGTGTGTGTGAGACAGCAGTGTCAAATAACAGTCTGTCAAATAGTCAGCAGTTATGTAGGTCAGTCATTTCTCAGTGTACACACACACACACACGTGTTTTTGTTTGTGTGTGCGGACCTTCATCCTCATGTTCCGCCCGTGTTTCTCCAGCTCGCGCTTCATCTCCGGCGCGGCCATCTTGGTGGCGTTGAGCACCAGGTACTTCCACTCAATGGCCTGGCACACGTGAGGGTCGTGAGGCACGTAGAGGCCGATCTTCACCTGAATCGTCAACGTGTCGGTCAGAATTTGCAAACGCGTCGGGGTTGCGTGCCGACAAATACCTTGATGAGGCTGTGCTGGTATCGCTTGTAGGAGCTCTCAAAGTCGGCCACCAGCTCGCCGAGCGTGCGGTGGCTGAGCGGCTTGTCCATGAGGTCCGAGCGCCGGCTCATGCCCAGCGAGCCGTAGCGTCCGTTGCAGTAGACGCCCAGAACCACGTGGTGGAAGCAGTGGCCCGAGAAGTGCGTTTTGAAGCTGATGGGGAAGCGCTCCAGCGATGTCAGGCCGTTGGTCAGGTAGCTGTGCGTCCCATGTAAGGATTTGTCTTCAAAATCACTTTTTTTTTAGGCAACAAGAGCAGTAGGAAAACTCTTAAAACTTTACAATTTTTAGGCTCTAGCTTTTATGTTTATGTTCTATTCTACTTTTTTTTGGTGGACATTTTTAAATTCTCTAGACATGCCTGTTAAACTCAATTCTCGCGTGTTTTGCGATTATCGCGGGATCACTCCGTCCGTCGCGTTTGAGTGACGTCATCTACCGACATAGGTAGTGCAAATGCAAAGCATTCGCAGCCCGAAATAATCTGTTCTGCTGCAGCCCTTCTTGCTTTTACGGTAGTAAAGAGCCTCTTAAGGTAGTAGGCAAACGCTTGCAATGCTAATTGCAAACCGTGTCGTGGCAACTGAATGGCTCCTTTGTGAAAACCTCCCCCGCCCCCTTCGGGGAGGCTCGCAGACTCGTCACAGGACAGTCACAGGGCAGAAATAGAACGCTCTTTAATGTTTCTCACATGTAAAAAGTCAAGATGTTGAGGGGACGAAAAGAGGGGCGTGCCACTCTCGTCTCGCTATTGCTCAAAAACGCACAAAAGCATACGCGGACACAACCGGCCTCATAGCTCAGTGGTTAGAGCACTGGTCTTGTAAACCAGGGGTCGCGAGTTCAATTCTCGCTGGGGCCTAATTTTTTTTTTTACGTTTAATTTAAGTTTTAAAAATTACAAATCAAACATTTTAGGGTAAATCGCTTGTTTTTTTGGGGGGTGCTTTGATTATAAGGGATCTATAGAAAAGAGGCCAGGAAGGGACATTACGTCCCATTCCAGCACAATAGAGACAACAAAGTCAATAACCTGGATAAATAAAAGGTAAAAGTAGTTTGGGTGCATTCTTCTATGTGCCAAATATGCACATAATGCAAGCCCCCCCACCCCCGAAAACAAAAATCAGAGCACTCAGTGTTGCCAAAGCAGCATTTGCATTGTTCTCATTTGTGCTAATTGCAGCTGATTACAACTCAACCTTTGGAAATTGAAAACAATAAAGCAATCCGTGCATGTGTGTTCCGGTTAAAGTGGGGGGGGGGGGGGGGGTGAACTTTGAAGTGAGCTCTTGTTGCCTGGCAACAAGGTTGGGCAAGAACAGCAGAGGATGGCGGCAGCGCAGTGTGTTCAAGTGAAATAACTTGTCGGCTCCATTTCACATGGATGTGACCGCCTAGCCTATTTTAGTGTGTGTCAGTTTGAGAGATGGCGACTCAGGGTTCAGCTGGGGGTCAAGCGTCCCATTAGGTTGAGGCGAATGCGCAGCAGGTGTTAGCGTGGAGAGAAAAAAAGGATACATTCCCAGGATGACGGCTTCCAGACATTTGATTGGCAGAGACTCTCGCACCATCTCCCGCGCTGTCTCCATTAACCTGCCAAGGCAACAACACGCTCCAGTCACAATATCAAACTTTTCTCGCTGCGTCAAAAGCACAAATTTGGACTCCATTCGGGATGAAATGTACCAATGATGGAAAACCCACTAACCCACAGAGAGGCCGCTTCTTCTTGATCTCAAAGAACTGCGTGCCCGTGTGGTTGTATCTGGCGCGAGCAGTTAAAGAAGCGAGCGTCGCTCGATTTCCTGCTGCTGCTGTGTGCAAAGCGTCGGGAGCTGCCATATTGTACCATCTGCCTCACCCTCCGAAAAAAGGATACTGCAGAGCCTTCATGAAATTCTGGACCACCACTAGCCAGTCTGGCACGGACATTGCTGGCTTGAAAGTGGGCAACGAGGGGACGTGATGCTGCCGAGGAAAAAAAAAAAAAAAGACATTAGAACATGAATTTTGCTTCCTTGTCGTTTTCGCCCGTGCAAACTCGGAGTAAACGAGGGTGGACAGCGAGTCACGCTTCCTGCCGGGCCAGCTGCACAAAATTGTCTCCCTTCCTGTTCTGTCCGCCCTCTTCCTCTCGTCTTCACCCCGCTGAGCGCGCACGGCAGGCAGGAAGCGTGATGAGCCGAAACAGCCGCAAGCACGGGTGTCCCTAATCAGGCGGCTGATGTGCGCCACGCCCATTTGAAATCCAGTTGGCGCCCGGAGATTATCCGCTGGCCAGATTGTATTGGAGGGATTATTTTCTTTGTGTGATTCAGGCCACGCAGGCAGGCAGGCAGGCAGCCAGAGAAAGAAAGAACGCCGCTGAGGGACACGACAACTAAACATTGTCACCGCTGCAAAGGTTCCAGAGCTGCAGCTCAAGGCCACTTGTTTGATATGGATCATGTGTTGAGCAGGAAAACAATGTGATGGTTCTTCTTGTCTTGGACACATGAAAATGATCAAAACTTTAAAATAAGACAATATTCAAAAGGTTGTGGATTGGACGGCGGATTTTTGTTTCCCTTGTGGTTGTTCCCTTTGTTGACGGAGCATCTCACCTTGGGCAGGTAGGCGGCGTTGCGTATGGTGTCCACCATCCCCTTGCCCTCGGGGTGCACGGCGGCCACGTGGGCCCACATCCTCTCCCAGGTGGGCTCCTCGATGGGGAAGCCGGCGCGGTTGACGTAGAAGAGCAGCCCTCCGTCCTTCTCCTCTTCCTCGCGGTTGGGGCTGCTGCCTTCGCTCGATTCCTCGCCGGCGGCCCGACGCAGAAGACAGTGGGCACTCGAGCTTTTGGAGCGGCCGTGCCGGTTTAGCTTGGCCGGGCGGGCGGCCCCCACGCTCGGGGGGTCGGGGCCGGTCATGGGGAGGACGAGGAAGAGGAGGATGACGGACGTGTCCCCCTACGGGAGCATCCCCCTGTCTTGCATGGGTGAGAGCATGCTGAGAAACCTGACAAAAGTAAACACAACAAACTCATGTTCACGTCTCACAGTACACACTTCAATACAACATTAAAACTTTAGTGGGAGTCTAAACACAGCAAAGTAGTCTAATCTTTCGGAAAGTGACTGGGAAAATACCCAAACTGTCTAAAAATAGAGAAAGGGGACGACAAGTGGTCCAACACAACAACTGTGACGATGACGTCAAAGGTCCCCCCAGAAAGCGACGTCTGGTCCCTCAACTCTGATACAAAGTTGCATCCCTCGTCCTTTTTAAGTCATTTGATAGACGGCTAGCATTCGTTACACGTGAAGTCGAATTTAAAAAGATGTACTTTAGTTGTTGTTATTGTTGTTTAGAACATTCGTTGAAACTGTTAATTCAAACTCACCGCATCGTGCGCCGGCGTCACGCAGCCGACGCTTAAAAGACGTAGCGAATGTAAAACTGCAGTAAAAGAAAAAAACGCAAAAATAAAATAACGATTTAGGTGCACTCTTGCTTAGTTTGGTGTTGTTTTGGTGCTGCGAGCCTCTGCAACTTCATCCCTTTCCTCTTAACTGTCAAGTCACGTTTATATCCAGCTAAAACCGGAAACACCGTATGAGACTTCAGAATTAAGTGACGGGAGATGACAAATACAGGCTTGGATTGTCGACGTGGAACAAGCTGCTGACGAAAAAATTAAAAGATACACCACAATCAAACACAAGGTCACAACAAAACGCCAACTTACTCAAGAAAAGAAAATATATCACGAAACTGGTTTGACTTTGAAAATCCCAACCGGACATCCTTCTTAGTTTTGACTCCCTCGCTCGTCTTTACTTCACTGCGGTTCCGATTGCCTCTCATACGGGGAAATTACCTTTTGTACGCCTTCCTGACCCTCGGTGGTTTCCCTGGCGCCTCCCTATCGACTATCTTGTTTGCAATCGCAGCATCATGTTGATTCTTTGCCAGTTTCTCACACGGTTAGACCGCCTTGGAAGAGAGAGCAAACGATGCGGCTCTCTCCTCACTGGTGGCGAGTAGCTCGGATCAGTGTACATGGATGGCCTCCCATTGGTCGAGCCAACAATGAGGGGCGGGACGAAAAGGGGCATCGCTGTCAGATATTGCTCTCTGATTGGTCAGTTCGGAGGCGTAAGGCGTAACAAGTGTTCTATCGGCAATAAAAAGGATACTGTTGCACTTTGTCAGAGCATTCACATCTAAACACACAAAAATATATTTATAAAATACGTTTTTAATAAATAAAACTAACGCAAACAGAATAAGGGAACTGATACGTGCATTAAATGTATTTTTGTTGCAGTGACGACTGATCTTTGACGGTGACGGTCCACCCGTTGCGTTACAGCACCGCCTACTGGATGTAAAGTGTATTAAAAACGCACAGTCAGTGGCTAAAGTATTCTCACTTCGAAATTACATTTAGAAGTGGTTCACGAACTTTTTACATAAGTACCTGCTGAAAAAAAATCTCAGGTGCTTTGTTCTTTGAAAAACATTGATTATTATTTGCTCATTTTCTGACGTTTCTTAGTGACCAGTTTTCATCTAGCACTGCCATAATAGCGTTTCCCCCCCAAAAAAAGAACAGTACATAACTTTATTACGGGGGCGGTCCCGCCCCGCTGTGGGTTGGACTTTGCGAGCCGTCAAGTAAACAAACACCGAGTAGGGGCCAGGAGCGTCACTCACCTTCTCAACCATGGACGTTTTGGGCTCTTTCTTGCCGCTGAGCTCCAGCTCCGTGTTGGGCTCCGCGCTGGTGCTGCTCGTCGCCTATGCGGCCTGGTCGTCGGCCTCCAGGTCTTCGGAGCCCCGGCGGGAGGAGCCTCCGGGTCCCAGGCCGCTGCCGCTGCTCGGGAACTTACTCCAGCTCGACCTGCACAAACCGCATCGGACCCTACTGGAGGTGAGCGACGACCCGACGTGCGCGTGGACGCATATACCTGCGCGCGTTACCGTTACGACTTTTGCAAATCCAGAAGTCGAATTTGGACGATTATTATTTTACAAATGAGGAGGGCGTTCGGAACCATTTTCTCATTCTCGGCAATCACTATTTCTGCAAAATTTAAAAGGATATAAAGTCGCAAATGAGTAAAGAATTTCGAGCATAGCTTTTATTTTGAAACGAAAGTTAATCCGGAAAAGGCTTTATTCGTTGATGATTATGATAATTGTGCACTTTTGGACTCGCACTCTTGCTCTGGTTGCACTTTTCTGGTGTCTGTCCAACGCCAACAGTTAAAAGTTAACAACAATCTCCAACCCCCAGAAAGTACACAGAGCTGTTATGGTTGACAAATCATTTTGATCGTATGCATCATCTGATTATTTGTACCTTTAAAAATCAACATTTATCTTCAGTCAATCTGTTGTTTCATTGTTGTTGTTTGTGCACTTTAAATTTGAAACCTACCTCCTTGGTCCAAGATGTCGAAGAAGTACGGTCCAGTGTTCACCTTTCGCATGGGCCCCAATACGGTGGTGGTTCTGGCCGGATACAAGACAGTCAAGGAGGCCCTGGTCGAGTACGCCGAAGAGTTTGGAGAACGAGAACCAATACAAACGGCTAAGGAGGTCAAACTGTCGCATGGTAAACGCGCACGTTGCAACGGTCACGTGTACAGGAATTGAACGTCATGGCGTCGCTCTCCGCAGGCGTCCTGTGGAACAACGGAGACTCGTGGAAGGAGATGCGTCGCTTCACTTTGAGCAACCTCAGAGACTTTGGGATGGGAAAGAAGGCGTGCGAGGACAAGATCGTGGAGGAATGTCAGCACCTCTTGGACGTCTTCAAGAATTTCAGAGGTGACTTGATCAGCTCCACATACGTTCCAGCGTCCAAACTGATGATGTCGGTTCTGGTGTCAGGCGAAGCGTTCGACACGCAGCAGCCGCTCACCTACGCCGTGTCCAACATCATCTGCTCGCTGGTGTTTGGCAGCAGGTTCCGCTACGACGACCCCGCCTTCACAGCCAGGGTGGCGCGCACCAGCAGAAGCATCCAGCTCTTGGGCGGTCCGTCCATGCAGGTAGACGGAAACTTCCAAACTTCATCCGATCGGAGCCGATCCGTTCAATGGTTACGTTGCTCTTCCTCAGCTGTACAACATGTTCCCGTGGCTCGGTTATTGGTTCTACTCAGGAAGCAGGGAGCTCCGCAGTCTGGCGATGGCCAACCGGAAGCAGGCCACGGAACTGATCCAGGGTCTGAAGGAGACTCTCAACCCGCAGAGCAGCCGAGGCTTGGTGGACGCCTTCCTCATCCGACAGCAGCAGCAGGAGGTTGCGACGTGACAACGCTGCTTCAGCTTGGAGACACATTTGATCTTTGATGTTGTTCTTGCACAGGACTCTGGGGACGTGGGTCACTTCCACAATACCAACCTTCTGATGACTGTCTCCAACCTGTTTAGTGCCGGCACGGAAACCACCTCCACCACGCTCAGATGGGCGCTCCTCCTCATGGCCAAGTATCCCCACGTACAAGGTAGTCATGCCATTGCAAAGATATAATTCACGCTAGCGTAATTAGCACGAGGCTAGGTGAGTCCCACTTGTGGTTCCTTGCAGTCCCCACCAAGGAGGTCCGTGATTTAGATTTTTGGCTTTTCTTGAACCACAGCAGCTTGTTTCGTTCATTTTACTTCCTGCTTTGTCATTTCCTCTTCCTTTGTGGTCATTTCAAAATAAGAGCTCTTTTTTTTTTTTTTGGACCCGGTAGAGAAGGTCCAGGATGAGCTGAGGCAGGTGATCGGGGGTCGTCAGGTACAACTGGAGGACCGCAAGAACTTGCCCTTCACCAACGCCGTCATCCATGAGACGCAGAGGCTGGGCGACATCATTCCCATGTCGATCCCGCACCGGACCAGCCGGGACGTCACCTTCCGGGGTTACTTCATCAAGAAGGTCAGTCAGTCAGCAACAATGACAATGCTCACGTTGCAAAAAAAATAAAATAAAAATGCCCCCCCCCCCCGACACCTCCAGGGCACGATCGTGTACCCCCTGCTGACGTCGGTCCTCCACGACGAGAGCGAGTGGGAGAAGCCCACTTCCTTCCATCCTCAACATTTTCTGGACAAGGACGGCAAGTTCGTCAAGCCCGACGCCTTCATGCCTTTCTCGGCAGGTGGGAAGACTTGTGCTTGTTGCTAGGCAGAAATTGAGGGCTAACATGGCTGTGGGTTCATTCGCTGGTTGGACTGTTTTTTTATTAGCCTGCTTAGCAACTTCACGATTTGTTAGCAATTTGATTATTTTGGCATTTACGTGCAAATAAAGTGACAACAGTGCCCTCTACTGGTTGCTGTGTAGGTCGCAGGGTTTGCCTCGGAGAGAGCCTGGCTCGCATGGAGCTCTTCCTCTTTTTCGTCACGCTGCTGCAGCATTTTTGCTTCCGGCCTGCTGCGGGGGTCGCGGAGGACCAGCTGGACCTGACCCCCCAGGTGGGCGGCACGCTCAGCCCCGCCCCCCACAAGCTTCGCGCCGTCCCCATTATTTCAACGACCTAATTGAACAGAATTTCTGCTCATGTAAATGATCCATCTTCACTATGACTCGAATTTAATTCTTTACTTTTACAACTTCATTTGTTCTGGAATCAAAAGTCCATAAATCCAATCACATGCGGGTTCAAAGGTCACTTGTTGTGTTATTTGCGTTAAACATTAAACATGATCTGAGTGCCGGGGATTCAGTTGCTCACATTTATCTAAAGAATAACAAACACACACTCTCAGAATAAATAATAAAATGAGTTGTTGTGTATGTGTTTGTGGTTACGGGGGACCCTCGCTTTGCTGCCATGACAACTTGTTTTTCTTTTCTTATTGAGTCGAGAGCTTGACGGACGCATAGGTCACCGGGTCATCTGCCTTTTCACGGACCTGCACCGCCACAAAAATATTTAGGGATGCAAAAACATCAAAGTATGAGGGAATGATTACGTTCGGGAGCACTGGCCTGTGTTTTGGCGACTTCGTCCTCCTTGGTCTTCTTCTTTTTGACGCTAACAGTAGCGTAGGTCACGCTGTTCTCTTCTGGCGACCCATCCTTTTAAAATGAAAACTAACTCAGTGCTTTTTTTAAGAATGCAACCCAACCGTGGATTTAACTTTACGGGTGAGGAAGTGTCAGGTGACGACGACAAACCAAGGCAGTGATGTTGTGGTCAAAATAATTATAAAAAAAAGTCTCACTTTGTGCTTGGTGTCCTCCATCTTGTGGTTGTAACTGACGTTGGCGTACATGGCGTTGTCTTCCTGCTGGGCAACCACAAAATGTCCCCGTTTCAGCTGGCTGGGTGGTTTTCAGTAAGTCAAAAGGAGTTGAAAAAATTAAAAACTTACAAGTTTGGGCAAATCTGTAGAGAAAAAATAAAAGGGAACATTAGCAACGATGAGTCATCAGAAGGCATGACACGCGACGTTGGTACCGTGGTCCGCGTCCCTTCTTGACTTTCTTCTGACGAGGATGACGACCACAAAGAGGACGAGCAACATCAAGGCGGCGACGGCTGCCCCGATGATGATGAAGGTGTCCCTGGGACCTCCTGCGTCCACCTCCGTGGTGTCCCTGGGACCTCCTACGCCCACCTCTGTGAACACGGCCGTGTACTGGACCTGGACCTGGACGTCGTTACTTTTCACGTATTGGCACGTGTAGTTGCTCTCACGGCCGACAGCAAGCGCCTTGAGAAAGGAGACGCAGTGATTCGACTGAGTGCGAAGCGGCGGAAGCGTCTCATCTCGCTCGTTCATCCAACGGAGACCTCCTTTCTGGCATTTACAGTTGTTTGCTGGCCAGCAGGCCAGAGAACACTCCAGAACCACGTGACCGTCTTTCATCGGATCAAAGTCCTGAGGAGACGACGGCTTCACTGCAAGGAAGAAGGTGACAAGTGAGACAAGGTGATGACGATATCGGATCAGGCGACTCACCTGTCATCACCGTCAGCAAAGAATTGAAATCGTACTGTCTGCCTTGTCGGCATGTAAAGTAACCGGCGTCCTCCGCCGTCACCCGCTTAATGAGCAGTGAGCAGTCGTCCTTCAGGCTGAGGCGTTGACTTCTGGGCGAGCTACTCAGCACTCGGCCGTCTTCCACTTCAGCACTTGTTGAGCTTTGGTCCCGACTGTACACCCACCTTAAGCCAGCGCACGACTTCTGCTCGCAAGGCAGGGTGACCTCGTCTCCGGCCTTGGCGAAGAAGTCTATGACATCGTCGCTCGCCACTGCAAGACACCACACAATGGGAAACAACAAGATACGTTACATTAGCCTCACTGTTTGCACGCCCCTAGCTCACTCGCTATGGATTGTGGCGTTCCCCAGGGCTCTATTTTAGATCTACCACTTTTTAGTTTGAACATGCTGTCACGCAGTGGCATCATCCGTAAACCCCCATTATTTTTTGGGGGGGATGGTAGACAGTTCCATTCGGACGTTATGCATAGCAAACGGCTCATTGTTGTTTCCGTCATGTTGCATGAGCTGAGCGTCAAAAGTGTGAAAGTGGAGCTTCCTGTTCGCAAACGCCCGTAACACTATTTCTGTAGAGATGAATTGAAAAGTCCCTCACCTTCAAATTGGAGTAGAAAAATGAGAAATAAATCCCGAATGATCATCTTCAGGGAGCTAGTTGAGCTTTGGGTCCATGTCATTCTTTTGCCTTTGTGGTGACTTGTTCAAAACCGGGGCTGGTCCATCCCTCCACACACGCACACAGATTTGTGTTGCTTCCGCATTCATCCTTTTATAGGAAACTTATTTCACAAGTGAGCTGGCTGAGCAGTGGCGACAGTTCTTCAATTTTGTTCATCGCAGCACGATCATGTCATGCCAAAAGAGGAAGTGAAAAAAGAAGAAAAAAAGAAAAAAGTTTTTTTTGCAACCCATATTTGAACTTTTTGTCAGATTGCAATAGACATGAAGACATTGAGCATGACGTCATCTCCACTTTAATGCTAGCGCCACCACGAGGACTCATTTGGAATAAGCAGTTGACAGGCAACAAAATAAAATTGACCTTGTGCTTAATAAATGTCAGGAGGTTTTTTTTTTTTTTGCTGTGTGCTGCTATTTTTAACATGTCAATTTTAAACATGTAACCTAAATAAACCCAATAAGCAAAGTGTCACATGACCATAAATCGCGTTTGTATACTTTTTACTCACTTAATCCCGAAATATTCTTCTAATAGCAAAATAAATAAAGGAGTCACAAAAGTAAAATGAATATGCTCCATAGAATTCTGCAAAAAAGCCTGCATATTAATGTGCAAAAGCATGAGAACGTTGATATTTCTAATAGAAAAATTAACTATTCGTCAACAAATAAGTTTGAATTCATCATAAAAGGTAAAAAAGGAAACTGCATTAAAAAAGCTGCAGAAAAGGTCATCATGCTGTACTCTGAGTGACCACAAGATGGCACGCTACATTTGTCTCGCACACACACACACACACACACACACACACACACACACACACACACACACACACACACACACACACACACACACACACACACGCACTGAGCAAAGTATAAAACGTTGTGCGTGGCTTTTGTGCACTTTGACTGTGTGTATGAAAAGTCTTGCCCGTCCGACATTCAAAAACAACCGAAGGACGTGATGCATTCATGAAAAGTCAGGAAAAGACAGTGCTAGCGCAACCGCTCATTAACAGTCCATCAGGCGTCCCCCACAAAAAGAATTACCAGGTTGCCTTTTGCGTGTTGGATGTCCTGGCTACAAGGACGTTTCTCTGGCAAAGTTGAAAAAAGGTCCCACCTTGAACTTTTCCTCTGCAGGAAGCTGAAAAACACAAACACATTCTAGAAAAGTGACTTTTGAATATAAGGCAAAATAAATAAAAAAAATCACCATCCAAGTCATTGTACTTTTTGGTCCGAAAGCTGTTTTAGCTGGAAACAGCGTCCCTTCTTGACTTTCTTCGGACGAGGATGACGACCACAATGAGGACGAGCAACATCAAGACGATGACGACCGCCCTGATGATGATGAAGAGGAGCGTGTTGCGGTCCGCCGGACCTCCTGCGTCCACCTTCGTGAACACGGCCGTGTACTGGACCTGGACCTTGACGTCGTCTCTGAACACGTATTGGCACGTGTACTTGCTCTCACGGCCGACAGCAAGCGCCTCGAGAAAGGTGGCGCAGTGATTCGACGCATTGCGAAGCGGCGAAAGCGTCTCGTTTCGCTCGTTCATCCAACGGAGACCTCCTTTCCGGCATCTACAGTCGTTTGCTGGCCAGCAGGCCAGAAAACACTCCAGAACCACGTGACCATCTTTCATCAGATCAGAGTCCTGAGGAGACGACGGCTTCACTGCAAGGAAGAAGGCGACAAGTGAGACAAGGTGATGACGATATCGGATCAGGCGACTCACCTGTCATCACCGTCAGCACAAAGTTGTAATGGTGATGTCCGTCTTGTTGGCATGTAAAGTAACCGGCGTCCTCCGCCGTCACCCGCTTAATGAGCAGCGAGCAGTCGTCCTTCAGGCTGAGGCGTTGACTTCTGGGCGAGCTGCTCAGCACTTGGCCGTCATTCACTTCAGCTCTTGATAAGCTTTGGTCCTGACTGTACATCCATCTTAAGCCAGCGCACGACGCCCGCTCGCAAGGCAGGGTGACCTCGTGTCCGGCCTTGGCGAAGAAGTCTGTGATCCGGCAGCTAGCCACTGCAACACACCACACAAGGGGAAACAACAAGATACGTTACAGCAGCCTCATTGTTTGCACGCCCCTAGCTCACTCGCTATGGATTGTGGCGTTCCCCAGGGCTCTATTTTAGATCCACCACTTTTTAGTTTGAACATGCTGTCACGCGGTGACATCATCAGTAAACCCCCATTTTCTTTCTCTCATACGCAAAAATGACCAGATTTGGAGTTTTTTAAAAACTTTTTGGGGTGGATGGTAGACAGTTCCACTCGGATAATATGCATAGCAAACGGCTCATTGTTGTTTCCGTCATGTTGCATGAGCTGAGCATCAAAAGTGTGAAAGTGGAGCTTCTTGTTAGCAAACACCCGTAACTCCATTTCTGTAGAGATGAATTGAAAAGTCACTCACCTTCAAATTGGAGTAGAAAAATGAGAAATAAATCCCGAATGATCATCTTCAGGGAGCTAGTTGAGCTTTTGGTCCCTGTCATTCTTTTGCCTTTGTGGTGACTTGTTCAAAACCGGGGCTGGTCCATCCCTCCACACACGCACACAGATGTGTGTTGCTTCCGCATTCATCCTTTTATAGGAAATTTATTTCACAAGTGAGCTGGCTGAGCAGTGGCGACAGTTCTTCAATTTTGTTTATCGCAGCACGATCATGTCATGCCAAAAGAGGAAGTGAAAAAAGAAGAAAAAAAGAAAAAAGTTTTTTTTGCAACCCATATTTGAAATTTTTGTCAGATTTCATTAGACATGAAGACATTGACCATGACGTCATCTCCACTTTAATGCTAGCGCCACCACGAGGACTCATTTGGAATAAGCAGTCGATAGGCAAAGAATAAAATTGAGCTTGTGCATAATAAATGTCAGGTTTTTTTTGCTGTGCTGCTATTTTTTCTCAATTTTAAACATGTAACCTAAATAAACCCAATAAGCAAAGTGTCACATGACCATAAATCACGTTTGTATACTTTTTACTCACTTAATCCCGAAATATTCTTCTAATAGCAAAATAAATAAAGGAGTCACAAAAGTAAAATGAATATGCTCCATAGAATTATGCAAAAAAGCCTGCATATTAATGTGCAAAAGCATGAGAACGTTGATATTTCTAATAGAAAAATTAACTATTCGTCAACAAATAAATTTGAATTCATCATAAAAGGTAAAAAAGGAAACTGCATTAAAAAAGCTGCAGAAAAGGTGATCATGCTGTACTCTGAGTGACCACAAGATGGCACGCTACACTTGTCTCACGCAAACACACTGAGCAAAGTATAAAAAGTTGTGCGTCGCTTTTGTGCACTTTGACTGTGTGTATGAAAAGTCTTGCCCGTCCGACATTCAAAAACAACCGAAGGATGTGATGCATTCATGTAAAGTCAGGAAAAGACAGTGCTGGCGCAACCGCTCAATAACCGTCCATCAGGCGTCCCCCAAAAAAAGAATTACCAGGTTGCCTTTTGCGTGTTGGATGTCCTGGCTACAAGGGCGTTTCTCAGGCAAAGTTGAAAAAAGGTCCCACCTTGAACTTTTCCTCTGCAGGAAGCTGAAAAACACAAACACACATTCTAGAAAAGTGACTTTTCAATGTAAGGCAAAATAAATTAAAAAAATCACCATCCAAGTCATTGTACTTTTTGGTCCGAAAGCTGTTTTAGCTGGAAACAGCGTCCCTTCTTGACTTTCTTCGGACGAGGATGACGACCACAATGAGGACGAGCAACATCAAGACGATGACGACCGCCCTGATGATGATGAAGAGGAGCGTGTTGCGGTCCGCCGGACCTCCTGCGTCCACCTTCGTGAACACGGCCGTGTACTGGACCTGGACCTGGACGTAGTCTCTGAGCACGTATTGGCACGTGTAGTTGCTCTCACGGCCGACAGCAAGCGCCTTGAGAAAGGAGACGCAGTGATTCGACTCAGTGCGAAGCGGCGAAAGCGTCTCGTCTCGCTCGTTCATCCAACGGAGACCTCCTTCCCGGCATCTACAGTTGTTTGTTGGATAGCAGGCCAGAGAACACTCCAGAACCACGTGACCGTCTTTCATCGGATCAAAGCCCTGAGGAGACGACGGCTTCACTGCAAGGAAGAAGGCGACAAGTGAGACAAGGTGATGACGATATCGGATCAGGTGACTCACCTGTCATCACCGTCAGCACAATGATGGAACCGTACTGTTCGCCTTGTTGGCATCTAAAGTGACCGGCGTCCTCCGCCGTCACCCGCTTAATGAGCAGCGAGCAGTCGTCCTTCAGGCTGAGGCGCTGACTTCTGGGCGAGCTACTCAGCACTTGGCCGTCTTTCACTTCAGATCTTGTTGAGCTTTGGTCCGGACTGTACGCCCAATTTAAGCCAGCGCACGACGTCCGCTCGCAACGCAGGGTGACCTCGTCTCCAGCCTTGGCGAAGAAGCCTGTGACCTGGCAGCTAGCCACTGCAAGACACCACACAAGCTCACTCGCTATGGATTGTGGCGTTCCCCAGGGCTCCATTTTTAGTTTGAACATGCTGTCACGAGGTGGCATCATCAGTAAACCCCCATTATTTTTGGGGGGGGATGGTAGACAGTTCCCCTCGGACATTATGCATAGCAAACGGGTGATTGTTGTTTCCGTCATGTTGCATGAGCTGAGCGTCAAAAATGTGAAAGTGGAGCTTCCTGTTCGCAAACGCCCGTAACACCATTTCTGTAGAGATGAATTGAAAAGTCACTCACCTTCAAATTGGAGTAGAAAAATGAGAAATAAATCCCGAATGATCATCTTCAGGGAGCAAGTTGAGCTTTTGGTCCATGTCATTCTTTTGCCTTTGTGGTGACTTGTTCAAAACCGGGGCGGTCCATCCCTCCACACACGCACACACATTTGCATCAGTCAGGTTGCTTCCGCATTCATCCTTTTATAGGAAACTTATTTCACAAGTGAGCTGGCTGAGCAGTGGCGACAGTTCTTCAATTTTGTTTATCGCAGCACGATCATGTCATGCCAAAAGAGGAAGTGAAAAAAGAAGAAAAAAAGAAAAAAGTTTTTTTTGCAACCCATATTTGAAATTTTTGTCAGATTTCATTAGACATGAAGACATTGACCATGACGTCATCTCCACTTTAATGCTAGCGCCACCACGAGGACTCATTTGGAATAAGCAGTCGATAGGCAAAGAATAAAATTGAGCTTGTGCTTAATAAATGTCAGGAGGTTTTTTTGCTGTGCTGCTATTTTTTCTCAATTTTAAACATGTAACCTAAATAAACCCAATAAGCAAAGTGTCACATGACCATAAATCACGTTTGTATACTTTTTACTTACTTAATCCCGAAATATTCTTCTAATAGCAAAATAAATAAAGGAGTCACAAAAGTAAAATGAATATGCTCCATAGAATTATGCAAAAAAGCCTGCATATTAATGTGCAAAAGCTTGAGAACGTTGATATTTCTAATAGAAAAATTAACTATTCGTCAACAAATAAGTTTGAATTCATCATAAAAGGTAAAAAAGGAAACTGCATTAAAAAAGCTGCAGAAAAGGTCATCATGCTGTACTCTGAGTGACCACAAGATGGCACGCTACACTTGTCTCACGCAAACACACACTGAGCAAAGTATAAAAAGTTGTGCGTCGCTTTTGTGCACCTTGACTGTGTGTATGAAAAGTCTTGTCTGTCCGACGCCGTCCTTCATCCAAAAAAACAACCGAAGGACGTGATGCATTCAAGTAAAGTCAGGAAAAGTCAGCGCTGGCGCAACTGCTCACTAACCGTCCACAGGCGTCCCCAAAAAAAAAAGAATTCCCAGGTTGCCTTTTGCGTGGTGGATGTCCTGGCTACAAGGACGTTTCTCTGGCAAAGTTGAAAGAAGGTTCCACCTTCAGCTTTTCCTCTGCAGGAAGCTGAAAAACACAAACACACATTCTAGAAAAGTGACTTTTCAATGTAAGGCAAAATAAAAATAAAAAATCACCATCCAAGTCATTGTAACAGCTTTCTACTGCTGATTAAAGCTAGAAATATTTTTTTTCCTCTCAAGACTCAGAATAAGAAAAAAAAAGGTGTTCTTTCGAACCAAATGATGAAGTTGTTGTGGTGTTTGTCTGAAGAGGACCACGAGAGCCCATCAAGCTCAAGACTAACGACCTCGGACCAGCCCTTCCACAGCCAGACGACAAAAAAAGCACAAAGACTCCGGCGCCATCTTAAGGTTGCATCCTGGGAAACGCGCTAGCTGGAATGTTCACACAAATGCCACAACGGTGATTCTTTTTTTTTTTATTGTTAAACTTTTGGACTCCAGCAAGAACGCCCCGATAATTTTCTCATTCCTCAAGGCAGAAGGAAATTTGAAAAACGAAGGCCCAATCGATAATCAAACAGCATTTGAAATCTTCCGAGAACTTACCGCCTGTTGCTCTTTGCCGCTCACCCCGATGTTGACGTTGTGTCGTTTCAGGTCCGATTTGATGAAGGCTGGAATGAAGACATTCGTATGAGTGACACACAGACGCGCAAATACGCACGCACGGCGACACGTTACCGGTGAGAATTAATCCCAATAAAATCCAGGCGCAGAGGAAAATGTTGCCCGGGAGCGGGTCGGCATAATCCGTCGTCAGTTTTCCTTGAATCAGCGTGAAAAGGATCCCGAATATCTGCGCACACGACATTAGCACCTTTTTGATCGTCAACCACAGAGTTGTTGTTTTTTTTTTTTTTTAAACAAAACAAACCTGCGCCGAGGTATTGAGGAGTCCGGATGAGGTTCCCTCCGATTCCGGGTAGGTGATCTCCACGCCAAACTCGAAGCCCACGGGAAGATACCCCGTCATGAAGAAGCTACAAAACACCAGCCAGTTCAGCGGATGTGGATGAGACTTTGGAGAAAATTTGCGTGATGACCAACCCGAGTAGGGCTCCTGTGAAGAAGACCACGTAGATGTTGTTGAGGTCCAACGTGAAGGTGAAGATCACCATGCTGATCAAGGTCAGGCAGTTCACCAGCAGCGTGGTCAACCTGCAACCCATGTCATTCTTGGGCAATTTGAAAACGTCTAAATGTGTGCGGGGACAGGACCCACTTGAAGGTCTTGGTGTGGTCCAACCACAGGCCACAGAGGATGGAGCCCACCATGCCTGCCACCACCAAGGTCAGGCCGATCCTTCCCGCGTTCAACTCTTCATTCTTACCAACGCAGAAAATCAGAATGTTCAAAATGCTGGATTTTTTTTTTCTCAGTTTCCAAAGTTACCTCATAGCAGGCCATGATCATCTGGTT
Source organism: Syngnathus scovelli (assembly GCF_024217435.2). Taxonomy (NCBI): domain Eukaryota; kingdom Metazoa; phylum Chordata; class Actinopteri; order Syngnathiformes; family Syngnathidae; genus Syngnathus; species Syngnathus scovelli. The sequence goes on along the minus strand of NC_090866.1, from coordinate 10,782,904 downwards.
GAGGATGGTGGACACCGAGTAGTAGCAGCCCGTGGTTATACCTGTAGAAGAAGCCTTATTTTAAAGCATTCTGAAAACGTTGTGCATATTTTGAAATATATTATATTATAATATATTTTTGTTTGAAATACACTGACCGTAGCTGATGAGCAGCAGGATGAAGGCTTTGTTCTTCATCAGGTTGACGATGGAGCGGCGGTACGAGTAGTCCTCGGGGGGGCCGACGGGCAGGACGGCCTGGGCCTGGCTGGGCGGCAGCGGCGGACGATCTTTCATCACTGCCGCACACAAAAGCTTTCTCTTATTCGCTAGCGCCGTTTTGTCTGTTGGTCTTTGGTCGTTATTTTTGCAGCCTTCGAGGAAGAATGCGAGACTGGATGTGGCGGGGATGACTGAAATTATTTTTCATACAATAGCCGCGTAGGATAGAAGTCAAAACCAGGATAACCGGAAGAGCGAGTATTATTAACGTAAGTTCAAATGAGAACATCTCCTCGTCTACAAGTACAACTACAGTGTTTGTAGTACACACAAATGTTTGGCTGATTTATTGTGTTATTTATTTTTTTTCTGAAGGAAAGTTTGCAAAAATGAATACTGGTTGCGCGCACCTATGATGGTGAGGATGAAGAGGGCGGTGGAGACGGCGGCGGTGCCGTAGAACATGACGCTGATGTTGTGTGCCGTCAGCTCCACATCCTTGGGCGTATTCGGAACCAACACAGGAGGCAACAGGAATCCGATGGCCACGCCCAACTATGAAAAACAAACACATGCAACTTTAATTTTTTTTTTTTTTTTTTAAATCAGGTGACTGAAACAGCCAGAAACGAGCGCATGCGTCAAGACACGCGCTGGACTGGCTCACCTGGTTGCCCAGCACGGCAGTGGCGCAGGCGGTGGACACCTCCTTGGGTCCGAACCAGACGGAGGCGACTCGCGAGGGCAGGCCGAGGATGAAGATCTGCGCCACGGAGCACACCAGCTGCGCCACCATGGTGACCGGGTAGAGATCGCGGCCCACGCTGGCGCACTTGAGCCAGGCGCCGGCGCAGTTGAGGCCAGCGCCCAGCAGCGCGGTGAGGCGCAAGCCGCGGCGGTCCAGAAGCCAGGTGGCCGGGAAGATGAGCGGCACGTAGACCAGCATGTAGACGATGGACAGCCAATCCACCTTGTCATTGCCCACCCGGTAGAAGTGCGTGAACACGTTGGCTATGATCCCGTACTGGATCCACTGGAACGCGTTGATTAGTGAGTACAGACTGAACACGGCCAGAACCGCGAACCGCTGCCAGTAGAGCTTGGTTTCCGTGCGAACAGTTTCCTCGTCCTCATTTTTCTCCTTCATCGGTTGTTTTTCTCCGTCAGGTAGCATCGCGTCGAGTTCGTCCGCAACCTCCTCCGCGTCCCCGGCGCCTCGGGACCCGAGGCTGGCTTGGAGCGCCTCCTCCTCCAGCTTGGTGATGCGGTCAGGTGGAGAGGCGGCATCCACGTGCTCGTGCGCCAGCTCTGCCGCCACCATCGCATCTATTTTCTTTCGTTCTTGTTGCTTTTTTTTTTTTTTTTTTGCTTTTTTTTTTTTAGATTAAATCAACGGGAAGCGGCGTGCTTCCTTGTCACGACGGGACATCGAGTGAGCCGACAATTTCCTGGCAGAGGAGGTCCGCCTTGGTTCTTTGTTATTGGAGGAGGATGGCCCCACGCCGCCTAAGCCAATGAGAGCAGCAGCGGCGAGACACGCACCGGCGCACGCGCAAGGTTGAACTTGATAGGAGGAGTAAGCGTCATTTCTATCATTTTGCGCTTGATACGTATTCTGAAGGGCTACAATGTGTCAAATTCACACACCTCATCAGTGGCATGAAAAGGTATTGCCCAGTCAGTGTGCAGGTGTTCCTTTCCTGCACAGCGTCAGTCCAGGCTGTGCAGAAGCTGGGGTTGCTATTTTATAGGAAGACAATTGCCCCCGACATTGGCTAATCCTAATCTTCATCTCGCCCGAGGAAAGCCTCCTGACTGGCTCTTGAGCTGGGGAATCCTTTGAGCCCGTCGCCCCTGCAAAGTCTCCTGCAATGGAGGCCTCAAGAGCTTTGCGGTCTGGCACATGACAGCAAGTGCAAATCCACACAAAGGCCCATCCAACTTTGCAATGTTTGGTCTTTGTCGTGTGGCTCCTCAGGTGTCTCAGCGCCATGGCAACGGCGGCATCTCCATTCCGGGAACATAGAATGTGGGCCGGAAACTTTCCAAAACAAACAAGTGCAACGGGGCGGAGATGCTCCAAGGATGTCAACGGGCTGCCGGGTGGAGTCGGACGCCCGCAGAGCCTGGGAAAGAGTCCGGAGAAAACATTTGCGGGCGCACCTGCGCTGCAGCCCGGACTGACTGTCTGACCTCTGACACACAAGGCTTCCTCAGCACCAAAGCCTCCATTTTCTCCCCTTTCACATACTGCCGCCACGCTGATCCTTTACAACAACAAGCACCATATTTCACATTCCTGCTGTGGCGCCATATAGACAATGTGTGCACTCGTGGGTCAATAAGGCTGCAGCAAACTACGGCCAAGAGAAAATCTTTACAAGGACGATTAGCAACAAAACTGAGTTATAATCTGATTATTCTGTTCCAAGTCATATGACTTCATACGTGGGTGATTATGGCCTTACAATAAAAAAGAAAGAATATACAATTTAATTGATTTTGACGCAAATGACAATGGCATTACTCAAAACAAAGTTGCTTTTTTTGCCTGATTTCTCCTAAAACTTGATTAGCTTTTGAAATTTGTGATGTACAGATTTGACAAGCAAATGAGTGACGTAAGTGTTTTGCGTATAAAATATATATACATATAATTTTGGATCAAGTGTCGGAACATTTGCGTCCTACACTTGTTCCTCTACGGACCTTCCTAGAGAGATGCAACCGGAAAAAGAAAGCCGTGACGCAACCGGAAAAAGAAAGCCGTTCAAACCAAACATGGCGGCAAAAATGGACGCGCAAACTGCAGAAGAGACAAACGAAGACTTCAGAGTGCGACTGACGTCTAAAAAACAAGTTGTCGAATATGTGCATCAATACAAAGACATTTTGAGCAAAGCGCTGGACGGACAAACGGGAATTTCGGAGGACACTAAGCGACTTTTACTTGAGGAACTGCTGGCAGTGAGTTGGATGTGTTTACAAAAAAAAAAGCTAAAACTAACATTTTGCTACTTTTCTCTCAATTTTTTAATTGCAACTTGCAAGCATTTAATCGTAATTTTTGACTACTTACGAGGGAGCGTCCATACTTGCGTTTGTCCTGAATACCTGGATGCTCAGGTTGATTGACGTATGTCAACCTCGTCAAATTAATACAACTTTATTGACAATAAGGGTAAAGCGTAAAAGATACCAAAAGAATATTTCAATTAAATCTATTAAAACGCTATATGTTGTTTTAAATTAAATAGTCATGACACGACATAATTCAATACTATGCAGACACGAAAATATTGCTCTCCTACATCTGAGCCACCAGGGGGCAGCATAAGCAGTACATTCAATGGTGAGGGCCAAAATATGACAAGAGCGGCAAGACATTGAGCTTCAAACAGTAATAGAGTAAAAAAATATTATGTGTATTTATTTGACAAGAGTATTACATTTGTGAAACACTTCAATCTCGTTTTGATATTTTCTGTGCAGGACTTTGAGGCTGCTGTTCATGCCAACGTGTTGGTGAACGGACAAACGTGGGAGCAGGCTCCACTTGACCAAGGTGAGCAGTGCCAGGTGCAGCGTCGTCCCGTCCATCTAAAATGACACTAAAATGTCTCCTCTCTCCCAGATGAGGACAAGCTGCCTGAGCTGGAGAAGCGAATGGACGACGCTATCGTGGAGATGGCGCGGAAGAGACGCACGTTACCCCCGCAAATCCTGCGCTCAGCCGTGCGCACCCTCAAAGCGGAAAGGCGACTTGTGGTGGGTCCCACTCTGCCTCCCTGTGGGGGGGGCACACATGTGACTGTCTGTCTTCTCACATTTTTTGTAGGACTTTTATGAAAAGCCAGTCAAAGCTCAGCAGATGCTCACAGAGCCTCAGACAGGTAACACACACACACATGCATGTACACACACACTGTACAGCAAAACAACCTACTTGTGTTCTGCCATCAGAGATCTTGATGAAGGACTTGTCAGATCGGGCATCTGTACTGAAGGAACACGCCCAAGTCGTCAAGGTACAATACACACATACACACACATCCACACAGATGCATACTAACAATGTGTGTCTGATCCAGTCCATCCAGATACTTCAGAATCAGGCCAAAGGCTTACTGGAGGTAATTGGCATGAAGCCCAGTCAGATGTCATTGGAGGTGCACCAGGAAGTGTTCGGCAGCAGCCATTTGGGAGAAACTCCACCTCTTTGGCTAAACCACGTCCAGGGGAACAGCAAGTGGAAGAAGCAGTCGGTCCAACGAGACGCGGGGGACGTCCTGACCTCGGCGGGATACATACAACAAAAAGATATAATGAGTGGGAAGTGACAAGTTGTTTTTTGTTCAATTTTAGACTGATCAAGTGGACAGAAGGGCCAAATCATGTAAAGACACATTGTTCATTCTTCTACTTACGTTTGCAAAGCAACAACATGTCATGAAAATAATGATATTCAAAGCACATGAAGTCCACTGAGCAAACATGCCATTTTTGTCATTGTGTAGTTCACAGCTAAACCGCTAGGGGGCAACAAATACAACGGAATATGATGGAAACGGCTCTAATGGCGCATCAAGATTTGACTTTTTTTCAAATCTACATGATTTTACTCATGACGAATAAACGATGAAAAAACCTACAGAACTTTGGTCTGATGCGTTATAAATATAAAAAAAATATATCAACATTGTTTTTAATCATGAAAATGGATAAGACTTTTTGACAAATTGGTATTTTAATAACATTGGAAAGTTGCTTAATACTAATCAGTGTGCTAATATTAAAACATGAATTGATTTTAAAAAAAAAGTGACTATTTTTAAACCTAACCTGATGATCATGTCCCAGTCTGTATGACGGTCAGTTTGAGGTCATCGCATGATTTTTAATCTCGGTCACGGAACAGAGACACACTCCCACGCTTCCTCTTTGCGTCATGGTCATCTTCTTGCAGATGTCAACGACGACGAAATGAAACGTTGGCGTTAAGAGAAACGGGAAGTGAGTGAACAGAGAGTAACATTCACGCATCATCGTTCTGACAAGTTCATGTGCGTGGCCTTTGACCTCATGTTAGACACGTGCATGTGCGTGTCCTTTGACCTCATATTAGACTTGTGTGAATTGCAGCCTGTCAATGTTTACTTGTAACAGGAAGTTTAAGAGGAGAGTGTCCATTCATTCGGATGTCTGAGGTGCAGGAAGGGCAAGAGACTATCGTTGCATGCTCGTGTGATTAAATAGTGTGTGTTATTGATCATAGGTAATGATATTGATTAACCTAAACTGTCAAATCATACGTAACACTTGAAAAAAATATATATATATCTGCTTTGCATTTGAAAATGATCGCATTTTCAATATTCCCTGAAAATCACAATATCTCTTGAGACCAGTCACGTGATATTGGAAGCAAATCCAAACAATTGATCTGACTCACCCTTGCAGGTACAAAGTTTGCAAAACGAGCTGAAAGGACACAGCCCATCTGTCGCAGCATCCAGCTCCTCACACGTGAAAAAATAAAGCACTGCGAACTGTGGCCGGCTCCATAAACAGGAAATGACGTAGCAAGAAGCCAGGCACGTCCTAATAAGTGCACAACTATCCACGTTTTGAGCCAGAGAAAATAATTCCAACCTTTATCACCATTAACATATATTACAAATAACACCAAATTTCTACTTTTTAAAATAAATAAATAAATAAATAAATAAATAAATAAATTTTGTTTCACGCGTTTTTGTGGTTTGTCAAACAACGTTTTATTCAACAAAGTGAAAAAGAAAACGTGCCGGTCTTTGACCGACTACATATTGAACATTTTGGCTCAAAGCTCCCATGGTCACATGACCAAACAGTACAAAAGGAAGAAGTATAAAATAACATTTTAGTAGCTTTGCCACACGCGCGCGCACACACACACACACACACACGCACACACGCACGCACACACGCATGAAACAGTGTTTTACAAATGGAGACATATCGTACAACAAAGACATTTTTGTCGACATCGGTAGCTGTCGAGTTTTATGCTGTCGGAATCATTACGACTCACTCGGGACGCAACTTGTAAGGTCCTGAGTGATTACAACATGGGCAATTAGCAGCATTTTGACAGTTTACCGTCTGTCTTGAAATAAATAAACAATAATTTAAAACAATGACTTTTCTCACTCAGCTTGTTTGTGCATCGCTGAGCAGCAAGTAGTGGTGCAACAGTCACAGTGCTATCTAGTGGACATGGCACAAAAAAACAAAAGTGCTCCAGCTTGGCCTTGGACGGGAAAAGAACGATGAAAAGTCCAGTTTTCCATGCAGGCGACTTTGTCCAGTCAGCAGCTCAGGTTCGTGGGGTGAGGGGTCGGCCGTCCTCTGCGCCCCTTAGCAGCACTGAGGACCTCTCACAAAACATTTCCGTGTTCTTGTGGGGCTAGACAGGAGAATTTTGGAAATATTCCAAATGGTAAACTTTCCACAGGTTCCTCATCTTGTGGCCAAGGACACAATGGAGGGAGAGACTGCAGGGGCTGTCGTTTAAAGCTGAATATTGACACACAAGTATTTTGCAGGGTCTGGTCACATGGAGACCGAACACTGGACGTGGTCTAGGCTGAGGAGGTTGCCGGCGTCCAGTTCCTGGGTGCTGGCAAACAGGGAGCCGGCGGCGTCCTGGATGGTGAAGAGGGAGGTGGTTGGGCTCTCCTGGAGGTGGCGCATGAAGAGGTCGGCCGTTTCCTGGTCTGGGGTGCACCCGTTGTGGGCGCGGACGATGCAGGTGGGACGGTGCTGGTTGAGCATGTAGGACAGGTGCTGCTTCTGTTGGTTCAGAGCTTTAATCTGAGCTTTCAAGCTGATGTTGACGCTCTCCAGCTTCTCAGACTCCTGCATACACAGAATGGAGGCCAGACACCGTTAGTTAGGGCTTCATCAATGCTATACTGATGCGCCTTAGGTATTAGCACGAAGCTAACGGACAGTCCAAAGATTTGCCCTAAAAGTGTTTTGACACACTGTTGCCATCATTTGTCACCATTTTTGATTTATTACAAAACCGAAAGCGTGACGAGAAAAGAAGACGCGGCCAACAGTAAGGTCAAAACGTACCAGCAGCAAATATTCCGTCCTGTCCTTCTTCTTTTTGCGGCATTTGGCGGCGGCGGCCTTGTTGTTCTCTCGCCTTCGCTTCCTCCTGTCTGCCTCGGTCTGCGACAGCTGTTGTCATGACAACATGTCATTGAAAAACTTCATTTCACAACAATCAATTGTGCAAACTTTTCACATTAAAAGACGGATTGATGAAATCTGCTACAAGAGCTACAAAGCTACATGAGAGCACCAAAAAGCAACTAACCTGCGACTTCCCCCCGGTGCTGAAATCCGAGCAGGAGCTGGCGCCGTCCGAGCTGCCGTCGGCGAGCGTGGCCAGACTGGACCGGCGCTCGGCGCCGGTCGTCAAGTGACTTAGGTCGTCCAAGCAGAGCGAGCCCGGCGGGGACAGACGCGGGACCGGCGATGGACGCGGGACCGACACCGAACAGCTGACATCGGCCAGCGTCGGGCGTGAGTTCTGCAGCATGAGCCTGCAAAAAAAAAAAAAAGTTCCATTTAGTACGGCATTGTGATCATTTGTTGGCGCCCCCTAGTGGTACGTGAATGAATCACGACCGATGTACAGTTCAGTTGTAGTTCACTTAAGTGAAACACATTTAAACTAAACGTATTAAATGAAAATAAAACAAATGAGTGTTTTATTTTCTCATTTTAAGCAAGATGTTAATGTTTAAGGAACAGATTGTACTTTTTGTACTTTTTCAATATCAAACTCGGGTTTGCTTTGAGATGAACACTTGGTTTCAAATGCTGGACAACTGAATGAGCTGCTCCTTTTATAATGAATACACTTACGGAATGAAAATGATGTCTGGAATTTATCACTGCTGAATTTTTGGGGTGTTTGTGGTGAGGTGCTGAGGTCGGCTCGGAATTTCACGAGAAGTGAAACATTGTGTAACATTGTGAGTCTTTTGACACAAGCGGTGCTATATCAAAAGAACATTTATTTTCAGTCTGGTTCTTATCAAAATAATAAGTGGGATTTTTACGAGTGGGCAAGTCCAAATGAAAAAAATTATTTCACTAATGAACACGTAAACATACGCGCGTATGATGCAATGTAAAAATAAAAAAAAGGAGTTCAAAAAGTTCGAAAAGGAGCAATTTGAGTCAATCAAAAGCACAAATACGTGAAAATGTCGACATTTTCCTTCCTATTCCGAGTCAACTTCCTTTTTGGATCACTTTCACCTTTGTAGTCGCTTTACGCTTCAAAGTGAGAAAGGCGAAATTTTGAACAAAGAAAAAGAGGCCACCAAACAATAGTAAAGCTCAAGAAAATAAGAAAAATAATCAAGCCGAATATTCCAGAAGTCAACTTACGTGCGTTAAGAGCGAAGTTGGTGAGAAGAGCGCGAGAAGAGTCGCCGGCTGGTGCGCGTGAGTGTTGAGCCGATCCGGGTTGCGTCACGCTTATATCCACCCAGGCGCTCCTCAGGGGGCGGGACTTAGTGACGTCAAAATCGCTGCGTCATGATGCAATCCGCTCAAGAGCAACCGAAAGAACTTCAGTCTTAACATATTATAAATCTAAAATTTCATATTTGAACATTATTATTGACGCTTTATTCAGTTTCTCCTTTTGTAAAATGACTTACCTTATATTATAAACATTACTGTAGTCAATTTGGACTGCAAAGTCCACTCAAATTAGAATATGATATAGACTATTTATAATAATCTGTCCGAGAAGCTCGGGAAGGCATGTCGGGGTGTTTTGCTTTCCATCCGCTTTTGTTTATTTGTTGAATTCCTCTGATGGCGTTTTTGCTCTTGTGTAATACGGGCTGGTGGGTGTTTCCCTGCCTGCCTGCCGGGCGGGCAGCTGCTCCTTGGCCTGCCAACATTCCACTGGCATCAAGCGCTTGCATCAGGAAAAGAAAGTGACACGAGAGTGACTCCACTTTTTGTCGGGTGCCTTATTATTAGAAGCCGACAAACCGTGCGTGCGTGTGTGCTAATAATACAAACTGATGTACGACGCCTTCATTTAGCTGCACTGTCACACACACGTCACGTACACACACATTTACATCATTTTTTTTCAGATTCACTCTTTGACTCATTGACACCATGTACGGAAACTTCTTAAAAACTCATTCGACGCAATGACAAGAAAAAATGGACAAAGATGGCGAGTCGCTGTCCACCTGCCGCAGTAGAGCGCCAACTACTGCCAAGGAGGATGTGGCAATTTGTTTTGACAAAAGTATCAGTGACTGGGATTGGCAGCTTTCACAAGTATCCAATACTTTAAAAGAAGTCATTTACATTCAAATCAAGAAAAAAAAAAGTAAATAGATTTTAAAACTAGCCGAGAGGACCACTTGAATAGCAGTTGGGAATTTGCGTAAAGTGACCAACGATGAGAAAGGTCAAAGGGCAAATCCTGCGTTGTCACGTCATTCAAACAAATAAACAAAACTAGTCGTTATGGAAACGCTCTCGCTGACAGCTTTAGTGAACTTTGAACTGGTTTCGCTTTCCTTATGACACCGCTCTCATTTTGTCATAGGGATGTTGGGAGAAGAACAAGTGAAAGCCTTCTGCCATCACTTCTCAATTATGATCTGACAAGACAAAGAAGTGACATTAGTCACTTTACGGGATGGAGGTGACAAGGGAGTCACGTTTTATACAAATACCTCCTTCCTCAAAACGTCAACATAAATGTCATTTTTATTTGCTCAATCAAAAATGACATTAAAAGTGTTTTTAAATGATCCTCAATAAACCAAACAATTTATTGTAGCCCACCGGCGTGAAGCGTGTGCACCGCCGGCGTTATTATTTCATGGGCACATCCGAGAGGTGATGTCATGCGCCGGTGACGCCACCTCTTCCGGGAAGCGGCGGATCTTCCGCTGCATCCCCCCCCCCTCCCCACACACACGCTCCTAACAATCCCGCATCTTCCTCATTACGGCCAATCCGGGAAATCAAGCTTCACGGCACCGGGCTCTTCCTACCTTCCTTCCACCTCCCCGTGCCAACGGTCGCAAGAGAGAGAGAGCGAGAGAGCGAGAGAGCGAGAGAGAGAGAGAGAGAGAGAGAGAGAGAGAGAGAGAGAGAGAGAGAGAGAGAGAAGGATAACGTTTGTTTGAACAGCTTCCGATGACATGAGCTAATGTGCGTTGGCCCTATTCAAATAAATAAATGAATAAATAAATGTAAAATAATTGATATTACTCCTTACAATAAAATATCAACATAATAATAATAATAATAAGCATTAGACTCAAATGGCACAGTGAGTTATTGTGTTGGCATCATGTGACTTGACTGACAATTCCTGACATTCCTCACCAAAACAAATGACGACGATTGCTCGGGAATGTAGACGGACGGGTTGGGAGACCTGAGTTGGCCTCCAACATTTAAGTGACGCCACCTATCAAGTTTTCAATTTGAATATGAGACCAAATAAGGTCGCAAGATGCTTGTTGGTGTACCAAAATCGTCTTGAAATGAAACGATGAGGTTGGTTTTGATTGACTAATTAAATACTCGGGGGGTTTTTTTAGGCTTGGGAATTGCACACAGATTGGAAATTCCAATTTGGGTTTTTTGTTTTGGGTATACAAAGAGCAGAGCTAAATATAAAGGAAAACGAAAGGTCAGATTCCTTGCAATTGGGAGGGGGGGGGTCGGTTTCATCACAGAAAGGTCAATAAGAAAACATTCCGGAATGGAACGTTGCCCAGGATTCCCAGACTGGACCGGCGTGGCGTCACACATTCTTCTGCCTCCATGTGTGTTTGTGGGGGTATATTTACATACACACACAAACACACTCGTGCACACATTGTGTGCCCTCCTTTCGGCACGGGGCCATAAAAAAAGCATCAAGAGCTGATAATATGGCGTGATGCAAAAAGGTATGACATCATCCGGCACAGGATTGGGTAATAGCACGATCACATGACTACGGACACGCTTGGCTGCTAACATAGCAATACTGTTTGTGTGCTCAGGTGAGATGACCTCACCACAGTCTTGAATCCGAGTGAGCTCAGATGGCATCATCCAGAAAGCCTAATGAGGGATTATCCCCCCCCCTCCCCTCCGCCAAGAAGCACAGGCCGCTCTCAGCCAATCGGGTGGCAGCCTACGCCACGCTCAATAATGCAGGAATCCGCCGCTAGCGCGTGCGGCACGTTGGGGGGGTGCGAGAGTATGAGTATGATGACGGATGATGTCATCGCACCACACGCCCACTCGTGTGGCCGTAATTTGTGACTCAGCGGGATTACAAGCAGAGAAGAAATCAACACAGCCACGTCACATCTTACTGGCAACCAGGATTTGCTTCGTCTCGTGCAATCTCGGCCAAATATAACATTTCAATGAACACAAAGGCAGATGATTGTCTTTCTTGCACACACACGACCTCTCACCCTTTTCGGTGTGGCGCCAACTACTGGCAAGGAAGACTAACTCAATGGCAGATTTTGGTTTCGCCTAAAGTATCGGTGGCGTGTATCAGCATCTGATACCTTAAAAAAAGTCCGTTATTAGCTCGATACCAATATCAGGATGACTATTCCAATGAAATATTCTCCCATTTTGTTTATGTAAGAATACAGAATATTTTGGCATTGGATGAAAATGATTTGGAAACATGGCAGAAATTGACGACATCATCCCCACTGGCACCGCGCACGCTGTGTCGAAACTTCCATTCATGGGAAGACAACGGAAAGCACACGTGGAATATTTGAACAGGTGACTTGACTGGGCGCCAGGTCAACAATGACAGCAAAGACGCTGATGAAGAGGAAAATGAACAAGATGATGACGACAAGCCAGCATGATGGAAAAGTTCAAAGGAGAAAAGTTTTTGTTCTTGAAAGCGGCAGGTTAAACTTATTTTGGGCTTGGTGTCTTCCACGCCCTCAACAGCGTTGATTAGGAAAGAGATTCGGATTTCCATGCGCTAAGCATGGAAAAAAAAAGTGTGCTCTTGCGTCATCCTGACTCAGCATTTTTCCTTTCCAACTGTGGTATAAAAGCGGTCAACTCTACAAGGTAGCCTACAATGTCTTTATACTGTATCCATTTAATGTATTTCATATCCAATTTTCAATATTAAAATACAAATATTTGTAAATATTAGGAGGAAAAAAGTTCACAATTGTGTGAATCCGTAGATGCAACTATGCGGGATCTACCTAATATAGTATAAATCCGTCATATTTCATTTAAAAATCTAGCATGATGATAATAAAGAACTCATCATCTTGTCATAATATCATACCAAGTAATGATTTTCCCCAGGATTATTCCAAAAGGGTGTTCCATATGTACAACAGCGCCCTCTGTTGGCAGGACCACCAAAACGTTTTAGCAAAGTCTAGTGGATGTTTTGGGTTACAATTTATCAGAAGAGAGCTTAGTTGTATAAAATTAGTTTTATCAAATAACACACCTGGTAAATCTTCTAATAATATTTCTCCTTTATTGATATTAATTCCTTCTCCCTGCATGGCGTCTGAGACTAATCCTGCGGCATCTTAAGTCAATCGTCACCACTTAAAAGTCAAAGCGACCATTTTGTTGATAGCGTGATGTGTCCTCACGTGAAACCACGCGGGTGAGGAGAAACAAAATGGCGGCCGCGTGTCCCACTTACCTGCCGCCTCTGCCAGGGCGTCAAAATACAGTGCATGTCGTAATCCATCACCAGTTGATTTAAAAAAAAAAAAAAAAAGTTGGTCCTTGGAGTGCAAGCATCCTATTAGCGCACTTCCTGTGGCGTGCTGAAGCTGTCGTACACGTTGGCGGCAAACTCCTTCACGTCGTCGTTCAGCAGAAGCTCCTGAAGGATGACGAGTGGAACCTTTCCATTTTCTAGCTTGCTACCCTGAGTGATGATGATGATGATGATGTTTGTTACCTGAGCAAAGTGTCCCGGTGTCTCGCTGCAGATGGTGTTGATCTGACCGTTGACGATGGGGATGATCTTGGCCAGCGGAAGACTGACGGTCAACAGACTGAACATCACGACGAGCACGAGGCAGGATTAGACGTCAATCCGACCTGTGCGCGCACACACGGAAACTAACCTGTGAGGGTCGGCGTCGTGGGCGGAGTCACCGGGCGGCGGGTGGAAGAACTGCGCCAGGTTGTCGAGGAGACGGGCGAATCCTCGCTGCAGGCACGTGGCCAACACCGCGCTGAAGTCAGGACTGAACACACAAACAACAACGTCGACACGGGTGCTTGCTCGCGTGTTGGCTGGCAAGATGGCTACCTGTCCATCATGTCTCTGGTTTCGTTAAGCAGGCGGATGGTCAGGACGTCGCTCTCCGTCAGACTGCAAGCCTGAACGTCATTACACGAGGCGGCGTTTTGGTAAGTTGCGTTGCTTCGGGACAAGAAAGAAGAAAACCGGACCTGGTCGGCGAGGGCGTTGTCGTCGTCGGCCATCATGTAAGAGGAGAGCGGGCGGCAAGACTCCACCTCGGCGCGGATCCAGTTAAGGTGCTGCTCCAACTCCGCCAGACTCAAACTTTGCTTCAGACACATGCTGCGTACACACGTTGCGCAATCGAGTGTGTGTCAGTGCACAATGTTTGTGTGTGTTTCTTCTTACCCATCCAGGGAGTTCTGCACCGACTTCTTCACGACGGTGATCAACTGTGTCAAACCTAGACGCACACAATTTGAGTGAGACATAAAAAAAGTTGCTTGTGAATTTTTTTTCATTACCATCGCCGAGGAGATGTTGAATACTGGACAAGTACTGCTGCTGGACCTCAGGTGGCGCTAGAGGAGTCTGACAACACACATGTTCAACATTTTGGTTTCCAAGGATTTGTACTCTTCTCAGCACGTTGCTCACCGAAGCGGGCTTGCCCACAGAGTTGTCCAGGTAGAGGTAGCCTCCGATGATGTTGAGCTGGATCCTCAGAAGGACCACCAGCATGCAGGTGCTGTACACGGCCACCAGGCTGCGCGTGAAACCTGACGCACGGGATGCCGCCAAATGAGCTCAAGAAATGCCAGCAGAGAGTCACAAGTGCCACTTACTGATGATCTTCAAATCCTCCCAGATGTCCATTTTATTGGCCGGCCTGTCGGGTTGGGGAGAAGATTGCAAATGTCAGCAGGTTCTACATCAAAGTCTGTTTGGGCTTTGCTACTCGGCAACACACTGGCCTGGTTTTTAGGATGGCGGTGAGGCTTTCCGAGTTGAGCTGGTTGATGATGGCTTCTCTCAGCGGAGGCAACATAGACAAAACTGAAACACACACACACACATAAAACACATCTTAACAACTTTACCGCTTTGACTTTTTATTGACTTCCTCACCGGTCATGTTGCACGTTCTCTGGTTGCTCTCAAAGTGGAATTGACGTCTGGCCAGAGCGATGTACTCAGTGGCCTCCTTTTCTTGGAGATCCCTGATCTTGGACCGGGCATATTTGCCCAGGAAATAGACACCTAGTGGGAGGGCAGAATCATATATTGACAAAAACACAACGAATTGAAAACCCTAACACAACAAGAAAGATAATGAACATGCCAATGGAAAGTATTGGAAAGTTTTAAGTACATATTAACAATCAAAACGATCGTCCTATTGGACTATAACCAAATGTCAAGACGACTCAGCTACTCATTCACCAGAATGTAGCATTAGCATACAGGCTAATAGTTTCTACTGTAAATACCTCCAACTACAGCTCCGGTGAAGATAAATTTCCTCTTGTGACGCTTCACAAAATTCCAAACAGACGAAAACATGCTCGCACGCCGAGGAATGGCCAGCGGTATAATCCGTACATTTATCTTTGGACGCGGTGTTGGAGCAACATGTTCACGATACCATGAGTGTCAAGTCTTCCGCTCGGTTAGCAGCATGCTAACTGTCAACAGCGTACCCGGAAGTCGTATCTGACGTAAGCGGAAAAAAGCGGCGCGATTGGAGGAAAGAATGAAAGAAGTGATTGAAAAAAAGTTAAGACAATTTTAATATTAATTATAAACAATTAACTTTTTTCTAATAGTGTAATTTGTGAGGTAACGATTGAATAAAATGATTGAATAAAAACTACTACAAGGAATATTGAAGAATTTAATCGGGTCCGTCCAATATTATCTTCCCCTTTCCGTGCAGCTTCCGGATATTGTACGCCCTGCAGCCGAGCACATTGAACTGGGAGTTGTTGTTTTTAAAATATTTAGTACCCTGCAACGATGTAGTTTTAAAAAGCTTATGCGAGGTTGCCATAGCAATGGAGGATGCGTGCTTTAAAGGTGCTTTTTACCCAACTGATGAGGAAATTGCAAAATGGATGGATCGCGCATTTGACATGGTGACTTGACTGAGTCTTAAAACGTGAATTATTTCAAGTATTTATTGATCGTATGTGCATGCGTGCAGGCCAAAGAGGCTTTGGACAATGGGGAAGTTCCGGTGGGATGTCTGCTGGTCTACAAAGACCAAGTGGTCGGGAAAGGACGGAACGAAGTCAACGAAACCAAAAATGTAGGCAAAAGACTTAAAATCGCCCCTTTTTCACAAATTCCTTTCAATTTATTAAATACTAAGCTGTTTTAATTTGTGACTACTGTGCGTGTGTTTGAGGCCACCCGGCACGCAGAGATGGTGGCCCTGGATGAGCTCCTGGATTGGTGTTGCCATGGCAACCGGGATGCGAGGAGCGTGTGCGAGCAGACAGTTTTATACGTCACAGTAGAGCCGTGCATCATGTGCGCCGCTGCGCTCCGCATTATGAGTATCCTAAGCTCAGTGGTCACTAAATGTGTTCAAATTCCAAACCTTGTAAAATTCTTGACCGTGCGGTGGACATTCCGGTGGTGGCGTATGGCTGCAGGAACGAGCGCTTTGGAGGCTGTGGCTCCGTCCTGGATGTCTCCTCAGCTGAGCTGACTCACACAGGAAGCTCCTTCAAGGTAACTGCAAGTTACCATGTAGACAAATCCACATGTGGGTGACAATTCAGGTGTGTGCGTGCAGTGCGTGACAGGCCACAGAGCGGACGAAGCTGTGGAGATGTTGAAGATGTTCTACAAGCAGGAGAACCCCAACGGTCAGCATCAAACAGACACTAACAACATTCACAAAGTAAAATCATGCACGTAAATTTAAAACTATTTTCTTTTCCAGCCCCCAAACCCAAAACCAGGAAGGAGTGAGACAGATTTTAATTGAATCATGATGTTCTGTTTGTCTTCCGTTCTTTTTTTATTCTTCAGGATACTTCTAATAAAATCTAAATAATCGAGTTACATGTTTGAAACGCGAACACTGAAATATCTTGCCAACAGGGGGCGCAAGCGATTAACTTTCTTTTGGGCATGGAACTAAACAAGGCTCAGAACAACTTTATGGATTTATTGTTAAAGTTGATCACGTGACTCATCATTCAAGTTAAGTACAGTAGTTTAGTCAGAACCTGGTCCAATAAATAGAGGTTATGTGTAGATTCAGCATCCTATAAGATTTTTTTTACCTTCACCAAGCAAAAAAAAAAAAAAACTTGACCTGTTTGGATGTGTACCATCTTGCCAAAGCATCCCCATAAGAAGAACGGCGTCATGTAACCTAATCCAATAAGTAACCTGTATTATGGAACTGGGTCAATGTGCTGGATACTCAGTAGCGCCCTCTACAGTTCAATGTCTCCTCAAGGCTTTGCACTGCACATGATGAAAATGTCACAAGAGTTTTGGAAAGGCCTCATCAGGACTTTTAATAAGAGTCAGTTGGAGGCACACTCCAGTAGTGGGTAGAGTGGCTGGCTTGCAGTCGAAAGGTTCTGGGTTTGAATCTCATTTGATTTCTGACTGGGTTCCGCTCATCTTTTATCCAGGGGCTCCCACATAAAATGGTGGCGAGGTCCATCAACATGCGAGGACGTCATGACAGAATAAAGCTCTTATCAAGACCTTTCGCTTGACATGTGACTCGGTGTGCTTTCAAGAAGATTCGTTTTGACATATCCGTGTGCGCCTTGCTTTGGTGAGATTTAAAAAAAAAAGTACAAAAGTGGGCGTCCAGTTTCCCATTTTCAGGCTTGTTGGTGTTGATGGAGTTCAAAGGTCACAGCTCTGCAATCCTTCTGCTGTCTGGGTGGGCGGAGCTTGACGTGACCTCAGGTGTGACTCCACTGGATCATTCACATTTGACCTTTGCTAGAGGAGGAGGGGGGGATTTTAAATCGATTCAGTGTGTGTGTGCGTGTGTGTGTTTATACCTGGGTGAGGTTGATACCAGATGTAGCTGTTAAGTATTTCTCCAAGCAGGTAGAAGATGCAAATGACGGCGGTGAGCACCGTGAAGAAGACGAGGCGGGCGAGCGGCGTGATGCGCTCCAGGATGGGGTACACCCACATGCCCGTCATCTGCTGTACCCAGCAAGTCCTGCACAAAAAAAAGAAGGTCAGCGGGAGACACGGAAGCCAAATGAACGAGGACGTCGGCACCAGAGGATGTAGCCCACGCCGAAGCAGCAGACGGCCACCAGGCCGCACGACCTGCTGGGGTAGCGATGGTGGGTGGTGCGCATCTCGATGATGATGAACGGCAGCACGGTAGTGTGCTGAAAGGGAGGAGCCAAAAATGTGAATGCTAAAGACTCCAAACTCGTGTGAAAACTCACCATGCCATGGTTGAGCCACTGAGGGATGAAGTTGTCCAGGAGTTTGGGGTAGACCAGCTCTCTGTCGTAAAGGTACAGACTCCAGAAGGTGAACACCACAAACTGAGAAGCCGCAAAAACAACATTAAGGAACGTCAATATAGGCAATTCAAAGTGGATAGGAAAAAAAAAAAAAGGGACTCTGCCATTGGACATGCTCACCGCTCCGACAGGGAAGGCCAGGACGGCCATCATCCAGTCCCTCAGGCCAATCAGCTTCCTGAGCTGCCGCTCCTGCTCGCGGTTTTCGCCGGCTTTGGTCAGCAGACTGGAGACGTCGATCAAAACGCACAGGGCGAAGAACACCGCCTGGATCACCTGCAGAAAAATGGAACAGGAGCGGGAGACAATAAATGATAGTATGGAGGTAGGCAATATTTTTAGAATTTTTTGTGCATTGGAAAAAAAAGATGATGCATGGCTAAATCATATGAATATCCAGCAGTATGTGTGGAAAAAAAATGTTTACAATTGGACAGCTACACAATAAAGCTGTCAATAAAGTTCAGAGCTCCAGATGTAAGCTTAGCATGACAGAGGCCGAGGAACCATCAAGCGGCCCAGTGAAGAGAAAAACAATCCCTGTATTGTTCGGGCGCAGCCCGTGTGAGTGTCCATTGTTTTCACAAGCTAGTGAGAACAGAGGTCATGTTTATTTGCACTTATTATTACGCTGTCGCGCACTAAATTCAATTTGACAGCACTCAAAAGTTGTGCTCGGCGGCTTACACACCTTGGGACAACAAAATAAAACTGATGAATGAAAAGGAAGCGTCTCGTTCTTTATCTTCTGCTGGGTAATGTTGACATGAGCTGTAGAAGACGTAATGTGGGTGGCTACCATGCTAGCTCGTATGTTAGCCAACTAGCAGCACGGGGGGCAAAGCAGGGAGGATGCGCGTTCATGGCCACATCCTTCCCTGCGATAGCTGCATCAGCACCCCAGGTAAGAGACAAAGACCTGCTCAACCTCACTTTGTTGCATCAAAATGGCCCAAAAACGCGCTTTGGATCGAATATCGTGAGCTAAACTAGCCGCGCCCGAAGCCGAACTGAGTCGAGAGGAGCCGAGTCTCACCAGGTCGATGAAGGTGAGGAACTTCCAGCTGCCCCCGTAGGTCTGGTGCGCCGGCATGTCCAGAGCCTTGTAGTGGCATAGGATGGAGAAGTAGGAGAGCAGGATGGCCACGCGGAGAACCTGCGACGGGATGAGCGCCATGATGATACCCGCAAATCTCGGCTCCCTTTCGCCCTCTCCTCGCCCCCTTTTTCTGGTTCCTTTGTGGCACTTGACACCCCTCGGGTGTCTATTTTGGGGGTCGTGCCTGATGCGGTTTTTGAGTGTCTGCGCTGCCCGCTGTCTAGTCCTCCCCACCTCGCTCTTGCCTGCCCCCCTGTGGTGAAAAAGTGTAATTATATAGGCACCCTTTACACCAACCAATTCTGACCAGAAGGGGGCGGTGTGAGACCATCAAAACAATCATCAGAAACATCTCATTTTTATTGCAAACAAAGCTCGTCTCATCTGCAAACATGACAGACCATACGAGCACATCTCCACACTCACATCTCAATTTACAAACTTAAATAGCGTTCAACAACATGACGAGCACACTAGTACGGAATCGTTAGTGAATTAATGCTCGCTGACCGAAAAAACAACTGGGACGATGACGTCACGTATAGGGCGCTGTGTCCGCACGTTGTGGCAGCATAGCAGCAAGTTTCTCTTGTTCACCATTTGCAATATTTCGGTGCGCAAAATGATCAGCTGCATTTTCAAGGTGCTGCAGCGCCCTCCTTTTAAGCACGCCATCACCCCCCCCCCCCTAAAAGGCACCATTGACAACAAACGGCCACTCTGTAACATTCAGCGATCTCCTTTCTTCAACCTGTGAAATAAAAAAAAAAAGGAAAGAAAAAAAGGAATGATGACGGCGGCTACGTGGCGGAATGTGTGCTCAGCAACTTGGTCGCAAGTTGCTTGTGTTGTCCATTTGTGGAATATTTACACACAGCAGTTTGTTGCAAAGTGACAAGAGTTTTCCCCCCCCCCCCCCCTATAGGTAAGAGTCCATGGAAGGTGCGTAGGAGAAGCCCACAAAGGCCTCGGCCGCCTCCGTGATACTGGACGTCACCAGCACGCTGTCGGGCGAGCAGCCGATGGAGTTGGGCACCGGCTCGTCTGTGAACTCCGGGTCAAAGTGCCGCAGGTCGTTGGGGCCCGTCTGCGAGAGGACGGATGACACGCCAGACGATTAATCGCTCAGCTGGGTCAAAATCAGTGACATTTTCTTACCACGTTGGGGTTGAAGGGTGGCGTGATCTTCTTGGCGTTGAGGTCATCCCAGTTGATGGGCGAGAAGAACATGTGGTTTTTGATTTCCATCTGAGGAGATAATAATCCATCAGTCGGAGAAAGAACAACAAATAGCCTCGTGCGAGTGGAGCGGAACTGACAAAGTCGTCGGCGCAGCCCAGCCGCTTGGTCCTGTCCTTCTGCAGGAGGCCCTCCAGGAGGTGGCGGGCGGCATTGGAGATGTTGGGCTTGAGCTGCAGAGGCTTGGTCAGGATGTTGTCGTACATCTCGGCCGTGTTGCGGCTGTAGAAGGGAGGCTGCGGGGACACGCCTTGTGTTAGCTGCGTGCTAACGCGGCGAGGAAGAAGGCAAAGCGAGGCGGAACCTCACCAGGCCGTAGAGCATCTCGTACAGGACGGCTCCTAAGCACCACCAGTCCACCGTGCGGTCGTACGGTTGTTTGTGGAGAACCTCAGGAGCTAAATACTGCCAGCAGACAAAACATGAGGTTAGAAAAATAAACAATTGGAGCATACATGATGATTTTGTATGTCGTCGTCGTTACCTCGGGCGTGCCGCAGAAGGTAGAGGTGGTTCCGTTGGGCTCGATGTTCTCCTTGCAGAGCCCGAAGTCGGTGAGCACCACGTGGCCCTGCGAGTCCAGCAGGATGTTCTCGGGCTTGAGGTCACGGTAGACGATGTTGAGCGAGTGCAGGTAGCCCAACGCGCTGGCGATCTCGGCGGCGTAGAAGCGCGCGCGGGGCTCCAGGAAGCAACGTTCGCGCTGCAGGTGGTAGAAGAGCTGTGGACACAACATTTGCACCAGTCAGATAAAGAAATATCATTTGAAAAAAGCTAAATCAGCTTGGCCCTCGTTTAGCTTATAAAAATGTCATGAGGTATCATTTTCAAGTTAAAAATCATCTTCTCTTCCCAGATGGATTTTCTCCTCGCTGCTTGTCCAACAATGGCAGGAAATCAACTCCATTACACACAAGCAGCTGGATGAAGAGCTAATTGTGGAGAGTCAGTCTTCCTTCCTGACCTTTGGGGGGGGTGGGGGGGCTCATGTGACTCACCTCTCCTCCGTTGATGTAGTCGAGGACAAAGTAGAGTTTGTCAGCTGTCTGGAATGAGTAGTGCAGGCCCACTAAGAAAGGATGCTTGACGTTCTTCAGCAGCACGTTCCTCTCTGACATGATGTGCTTCTCCTGAGTAGCCCCAAAAAAAATAATTAACTCCTGCGCCAAATTGGAAGGTGGCCTTTTGTCTTCTTACCTCCTTCTTCTTGAGGATGGCCTTCTTCTGCAGCACCTTGACGGCATAGAAGCGGTCGTCTTGACGGTGGCGGGCCAGCAGCACCTTGCCGAAGCTACCCTTGCCGATCACTTTTAGGAAGTGGAAGTCATTGGGCTTGGCTGACGGGTTGGACGACGGGCCCAGGTTGATCTGTTGTGTCGGGCTGGGCTGGTTGAAGCAACATGCGTGACGTTAGTGATGCAGGATGGGAACGCGTACTTTTTCCAAAAAAGGAATACGGAATAATAAAAGTCCCTCAGAGGGGAATATAGCTTTCTTTTTTGCAGATTACATGAAAACAAAAAAATCCTTTAAAGACTTAAAAGCAGTTACGCAACAAAGCGCACTGAAAATGCCTGTGACAGCGTCAGTGCTTTGTGAGCAGGTGGACCGTACCGAATGTCAAATTTGATAATTGATCAGACTCACAGGTGGAGACGGGGTGGTGCTCATGAGCTCAGCATCCTGCGGAGGACTCAGGTTCAGGATGGACTGCACCTCGGCACTAAAACAGCAATTACAAAATATTAAACCAAAAAAAAAAAAAAAACCTTCAAAATTACAGCTTGTATCTGATTCCAACAAAAATGATTTAATGTGAAGACAAATCACTAAATACATACTTTATCATCATTATTTTGAAATCATTAAAATATTGGACTACATCTATACACAGTATAGCCGCATACAAAATTGGCAAGCACAAGGTGAGAAGAAAAAAGCCATGTACTGACTGTTTGCAGGTGTAGGCGCTGGTGGCGAGCCTCTGGATGAAGTCGTTCAGTCCCATCCTTCGCTGTTTCATGAAAGCTGAAAGACAATTTAAAGTTAGGCTTGCATTCATCCGTCTGGGTGCAAAACACCACGCAGCCATCGCGATCCACTTTCGTACCGCTGACTAAGGCCACAAGCCCTTTCGACTTGGAATAAGTCATCTCGGTCTGTCCTGTTGCACTTTTAATCGTCATGTTGGCGAGGCCAAGGAAGGAAATGCAACACGGCGAAAAAGAAGCGACTGTCAGCTTTCAAGTTTGCCTCTTTCCCTTTATGACGAAGCCAAAGGAGGCGTTTCTGGGGAGGCGTGGCTCAAGAGACATCCTCGCTCCGATTGGACGAGCCGTGCCGGGCTTGGACCAATCGGAGAAGTCAACGCTCTGAAAGCGAGTCCTTCGGCCACGCCCTCGCTCCCGGCGTGCTGACGTCAAATAACTAAAAGTGTTCTTTTCACTGCCTATTTGCACACTTTTTTGCGCAAGAGCATCAGAGAGAACACCATGTGACGATAAAAGCACGCCTGACTGTGGAATGTCCACCAAGACGATGTTAACATGGTTCAAAGTGGAGGTTTATTACGTCGAGAAATGTCTTTAAATAAAACATGGGGCTCCCCTGCAACGTCATGCGCTTCGGCGTTAAATACCCTTCTTTTTTTTATTGTTTCCAACTGAAATATTTTAACGCCGATTGTTAGCTTTTGGGCAATGATTGGGCCTCAAATATTATGAGTTCTCCGCAACATTTAATGAACGGAGAATTCGGTAATATTTGGTGCAGATACCGTTTGCTTATTTTTTCCCCTACAACTTAAATTATTTTCATAAATTGCTTCATTTGTTAGTTTTGGGGCTATGATTGTCTTTCAATTGGTTAGTGTCCTACAATATTTAGTAGAGGTATGAAGCAGACAAAGTGAGAATTCCTTACATTCCAGTTATTTTCGCCCTCTTGAAAGTGCACCGACTAATGTAAACTTTTAGATATATAAATACCCCCAATAACCCCCAATAATGTTTTGCAATAACTTGTGAAATTGATTCACAAATATGAAACTTAGCTTATGATCAATTATAGCGGCACTGCGACGCAGCAAAAAAAAAAAAAGTCAACAGGAGGGGAGGGGATCGGATGCAAAAAAAAAAAAAAGTGGCTGCTAGTGGAAAAGTACAGCGTGAGGGGATTCACACTTGGGGGCTTGAACATGGTTTCAAACAGAAAAAAAACTTGAGCGCAACTGCGCACAGTGAAGTGAACATTATGTAAGGCACCTTAATTTTATCTCGAGTGGACAAGGTGGCAGATTTTATCAGGACAGCCACGTCACTTTCTCAAAGTGTAAATGTAAGAACTGGTTAAAATAGGGGAGGAAAGCAAGCTTAAAAAGGAGTCATTGGTAAGATGCCTCAAGTGACTTTAGATAGACTAAATAAATAAAGTTGACAGGAAGTAAACACACAGCAGTTACATCCCACAAGAATTCGGGGGACATTTTAAAGGCTATACTTTACTGCTTGTGGAGTGAATGAAGCAAATATGTGTTTCCCCCAAAGTAGGTTATTGGCATTACGCTTACGTAACGCCCTCAACCAACCGCTCCCCCCCCCCCCCCCCCCCACCCGGCACATAACGGTGTAAATCCATGCATAAGTTAATAATTGCCGTCTTTTTTTCTCCGTTTGAAGCATACGTCGATGCGTATGTTGCGTTTAAAAGCAGCTCGTACTCACACGTCAAAGCAGCTGTTGTGTCTTTCATAGAGATGTTACGGTGCCCCGGGTTGCGCGTGAAGGTGGGCTCCGAGAGGTGATCACACTGGGGCGCATTCCTTAACCAGGAAGGTTTCATCTGACGGATCCCCCCCCTTGCCCCCCTCCTTCTTTCTTTTCTCCGTCTGGAAGGCGGAGACGTAACGCCTTCTTGTTTGGACGCTCGGCTTGCACTCAAATGTGCTGCGTTTAGGCACTCAATGGAAAAGTCGGATTTTTGACTTTCAGCGTCGTAGCGTGGAAAAAAAGCGGTTCTAACAACTTTTGGGGGAAAAAAAAAAAAGAAATCGGTGCCTTGTAGTGCCGTGCAAATCCTACCGCTGCTTTAAAACCCTACTTTGATACCTTAACCCTGCTTTTGTTTCTCCCCGGTGTGTCACTGTTATAAAAATATCTGCATTCAACTTGTGCCAGTTTTCTCCATTGTGAAATTTGGAGACTGCTCTCGAGCGACGCTGGTTGCCACGCCTCCTCCTTGCAAACGGGAATGAAATAACAATCCAGATTGCAAAAGAACAGACTGAGTCTGTTCAGACTAGTGTCCAGCGGAGGAACAACACGCGTCATTGTGACAGCTCTGACTGTGCGCCTTGTTGTCCCTCACAAAGATAGCGAGCGAGGCCGCTCGCTCGTCGACACGCCGCTCGAATTGCTGAAAAAACAAGACACTGATTGAGTTTTAATAGCGGTCCCACACCACCAGAGGTCAAAGGTTGAATAAGCGCAGTGCCATAAATTGGAATGGGACAAAGGAGGTTTTTTTGGGGGGGAATCTCTACTGTAAAAATGTAGACTCGACACACAAAACACTTTTTTTGGGGGGGGATACCATCAGGTACCTGTGCAGACCTGCCCTTGAGGCCTCAACAAACACACACGCCCACGCCAGAATGATGCACAACGGGCGACGTCGCACCCTTTTGGCTGTCTCGACATGCTTTTTCCGTTTATGCCACCCGACCGAGCACACTGTGGCTAGCGGCGCATCGGCAGACCGAACGGCACCGCAAATGAGCTTCAGACAAGATGCAGCTCGAGTTAATAGGTTGGCGAGACCAGTTTGACAAGGGTCAGCGATGGCGTCCAAGCACACATGGCTTTTATTTGGACCTGGTGAATAGAGCGGCCTTTTTACGTAACCGGTCGAGCTTCATTCGCATTCAACGGCGCCCTCCCGCTGGGTGGAATGATAGACACAACAGCCGCCAGAGAGATGGATGGATGAATATGTTGATATGAAAGGCGGGGGGAGGGGCCATGCTGGCGAGTGGGTCGTGACCATGTTTACGCTCCAGCTCTTAATATCCGCCGCCTGGCATGGCCTCGCCGCCCTTCCTGCGCTCTCACGAACGGACCTCCCAGAGTGGGAGTCACACGGGTTGCCATCCACAATATTGCCACTTACATAACGCACGCACACACACGTTTTACTCACCAAGTACACTTTGGGAAAACATGGGAGTGGATCTTTTGTTTGCTTGAAAAGCTTTGAATTTGGATTGTACATTTTGTTTTGTGAGGAGTTCGCTGGCCATGACTAACGTTGGCTGTGACCACTCCCACAGCGGCGCAGCCTTCCATCCAGCGCTCATCCGTGAGGTTCAATGCTTAATAAAACGGCGTCAAGGTGCAGACGGTTTACGATGACGCTATTACAAAAACCGGGTTACCGCTGATGCACACTGCCACAGACAAAGCGAGAAAATGCAAAAAAAAATACAAATACGGTACTATTTTGGGAGCTAAATAAGAGCGAGATGAGGTAAGCGAAGTCCTGTCGCAACTTGCTGAATCGTTTGCAACGAAAACAACAAGCTGGAGAGCCAACAGGCACAAACGGAAATTACTGCATAACAACCAAAACAAAAAAAAATTCCGATGATTCGGCCGCACGACTGGTGTAAAGGAAACAACAGCGCTCTTATTGGCAGTCCACTTACCGCCGTCGCCGGGGCAACAGTAGCCGTCCGGCTCCGTCCACTCGTTGTGGTAGTAAAAGTCCACGGCCTGCGGGTGAACATACAAAGTCACCATTAAAAAATTGAACTTGAAAACATTTTTAAAAAAAAGCATATCAAAGACTTTGGCGCAAATGAAGGCGATCTAACTAACTTGTGAGTCAAAATAACAATCTTGGCTTCTGGCCACGCGGAGGCCCACTTTGTACCCTAAATCAGCACTTGGCAAACGACACCTACTGCCCTACTTTCCCGTTACCTGATGCGGCTCAATGAGGCTGCGTTGCCGGGGCGACGCTGGCCAGAACCCCCCACCCCCAGCCAGACAGCGCCAAGTAACCTGATGAGTGCAGCTTTTCCTGTACTAAATACTTGACATGTCAAAAACGGACTCGGATTTCATGAGTCGATGGAGAATGAAGCGAAAATACAGTGCAGTCCGAAAGTTTGCAGGAGCAAACGTGAAAGGGAAAAAAAAAAAAAAGGACCTGTGTGCGCTGGCGCGGCTGCCAGTTATCGTCCGGCACGTAGTCGATGTAGGGCCCGCTGCACACGCTGCACTCCAGCATGATGGGGCTGACCACGAAGGGGGGCGGGGTCCGGATGCTGTGAACGCCATGGATGCCGCCCCCCCAGGACTGGCAACAGCCCACGTCACTCTTGGCCTTGCTGTGTGCACACGTGGGCATCTTCCACCTCCTCACCTGGAAAAACAAACCCATGTTGGTGTTGACATGTAACTGCCCCCCCACCCCCAACCCCCCCGTTGCAAATAACATTAATTTGTAACTGGCTGGCTTCAAATGTTGGATTGAATTGCTCAGCAAGTTGTGTAAAGAGTACTGACCCAGTCAACCGTTGGAAAGTTTGGAGAAGGTCACAGTTGGAAGTTGTCCCAAGCAAACTTTTGGTGAGGAGCGAACGTGCAGTGTGTGAAGCGCCGCACTTTTTTCTTTGCTGCCTCAGGCAGAACATGTTTTCCACTAAGTTTGGAACGCAGCCAGGATAACACACACGCAAGATAAGAGATGTGTGGCATAAATGTAACACAAATATGAAAGCCATCTCCAAGCCGGGCTGAATTTGAGTCTGGCAATGACCTCTTTATGGATGACACGATTATATAATGTCAGCCCATCCTCTTATATTTGTTGAGTGTATCGGCACATAAGTGTAAACATTTCAAACCGTTTTTTTTTCCCCCCGTGGAACCTCGCGACGCGTCAGAGGACCGTTCGACTTGACACAGATCCTATTTAGCCTCCGCGGGGAGGCTCGGCGGGACGTTTGGCTTGTCTTTGCGTCGTCATAGCAACCCGGTCGAGCGCAAAGCTGGCAAAAGTGCTCACGAGCCCGTCGAGAGATTCGTTCCCCAAATTAAATTTTTCCACCCGGCTGTAGCACGTACTACAATTGCAAGTTGAACAATGCCAGCGCCGCGATGACATCACCAAGGAGCGCAAAGGTCAACGCGGCAGTAAAACGTCTCGCCGGCGAGGCTTGAAATGGAATCGCTGGACCGTCCGCGCGTCCCGCTCGGTGAAAGATTTGTCACCCTAAAAAGGAAAATGCATGACTGCCATTGAGCAAGGCATGCTAAACATTCACTCGGATTTATGCTCCTGCTTTGCTGCTCCAATAAAAGCGTCCACTCAGCTTTTCTTGTCTCTCTTTATATCCTCGGTGACCTGTTTCTTTTTTTTTTTTTTTTTTAAGTGTCTTCTATCGAGCCACTTTCGCCCTCCCCCCCCCTCGCGTTGTTTTTTCACAGGGCCATAAAATGTGAGTCATATTTCGAGCGGCCTCGTCGGGTCGCCGAGGGGTCAAGGCCAGAGAGACGAGGGGCTGACAGCCGATGCTAATGACAGTCCTTCACGGCAGCGATCACACTGCACATTCCTTTGACGTTTATTTTGTGAGTTTGTAAGTGTGAGTACGCGCCGGCGCTGAGTGAGTATCGCTGATATAACGCAAGAACGGAATGTTGAATAATGACGTGCGTGTTCGCACAAGTTCACGTTGCGTCAATCATCTGACAAAAAACATGTGACCGACATTCAAGGTGGCGCTTGGAATCCGAACAGCAATATCTCACGGCGCTCACCTTGAAGCTTTTGCTCTCGTAAGTCTGCGAGGGCTCGGAGGCGGCGTCGGGACGGTAGCGGTGGGCCGCGCAGCCGCCGTAAGGCGTGCCGCCGGCGTAGTGGTGGCAGCCGTACGAGGCCGAGAAGGGGTGGCGCGGCTCGTCAACCGGCGGGCGCTTGGCCACACGTTTGCCCTGCGCCTTTTCCACGCTTACTTTGGGATTCTGCATCCATCGGCGCACCTGATGAACAAAACAAGGCGGCGTTGAAATTTCATATATAATAAAAAATAAATTAAAATGTATTCAAAAATATTTCAGAAGCATCTGATGTCACTGCTTGGAGGGGAGGCGTCTTCAGCAGTGACATCATCTTTGCGTGGCCCCGACTCACCTTCCTCTTGACAAACTGAAAAGCCGAACACTTCTTAAAGGAGAACGCCGCCTTCTCTCCTCCTTCTCGCCCTCCTCCGTTCACCAGCTTCATGGCCGACGATGGCGCCCCGCTCGCCTCCGTGGAGCCCAGGGTGACGGATGGGGGTGGGGCTGGCGTTAGAAGAAGTCGGGGGATGTCGGCGGGGCGGGATGCGGACAAGAGAGGAAGAAAAGTTTGTTTCTTCTGGTCGCTATCTCACAATGACGTCATGGAATTCTGTGGACACCTCTCAGCGTTCCTCTATGCTAATTAAGATGCGGTTGAGCCGACGGCGGGCTTTTGTTGACATCCGATGCGGTCGCAATGTGAGCATCTCTGTCCGGAGCGCCTTTCTTACCTCGGTGCCGAGACGCGTTTACATCCGTCTCACTTGCGGATGCTGCTCTGGAGCTCGTTCGCTTTTAGCTCCGGCGTGTTCTGTGTCGAGCGGAGGCAAACAAAGTGCCAGCGCATGATGACGGCGAGCGCGTCCTGCTGCAGTCGCCGCACTTTATCAATGGAGATGCTCCGCAGTGACGCATCTTTCTTCCTCTCTCTCTCTCTCTCTCATCAGCACCTTGCCCCCCCCCCCTCCCTTTTTGGTTTGCCCCGCCCCCTCGGCTCAGCTCGGTCCACAATTCTTTCAATGGGGGCATTGGCGCGTTTAAAAGCCATTTCTCGCTGTTTGCTCTTGATTGACAACCAATGGCGGCCAGCCGGCCAAATGTCCACGCCGGAACCTGTCATAACTATCAATTATCATCCTTCAGCATCAATGATTTCATGTGCCAAAGGACCCTCCGCTGCGCTTCCGAATTCCAAATGAGGCGGCCATAATTAAATAATAAGCGTACTTTGTAGGTCTTATGAGGATGTTTTGCAGCTAAAAAAAAAAAAAAAAGTGGGACAATGATGTAACAGTCATTACAGGTGATGGCTTGATCATGTGACGAAGGCGCCCGCCGTGCCTCAGGTTGAACGAATTCCTGCTCGCTAAAGATTTGAATCTCATCTTTCAAAAGATGTCACGCTGTCAAGTGCGCAACTTTCGGACATCTTTTTTCTTTCAGTTTCAGTTGAACAGGTTCACGGCACTTGCTCTTCTGCTTTTCAGTTTAAAGTCTGTTTAATTTCTTGTTTTTTAAATCAAGGATTGGTTCTTTTTCTGTCCAACTTTTGCTTGTTGACGTGAGTTGAGTTACGTTCACATCACTCAAATTTTGACTCTCAAGCTAAAGCAAAAAAAAAAAAAAATTCCTCAACTGCGTGCCGACTTCTATCTCGTCTTTTCATCATCGTATGATGTCTTGAGTGCCTCGTGACACGGCTCCATTTATCTCAGCTGACTTGACGCACCTGGCCGAGCTCGGAATGCGGAGACGCCGTGTTCCCTTTGGCACAAACATTACGCAAGCTAAGAATGCGAGTGGTGACTTGACGGCTCCACAAAGACGATAATTTAAAACATTTTGTTTTCGTCGGGTGCTTTCCCTATGCTGACCTTTTCAGCAATGCGCTCGCTCTCCAACGGGTGATTGACAGGGAACGACTTGGGACTTCCCACAAAAGAAGGATGCAAAGTGAAGGGCGCTGGATCTTATCTTCTCATCATCTTTTCAGGATGCTCACATCATTTTTATAACTGTAGCGCTAGACTCCCTCAGCTGTTCAATTTAATTTGAGGTCACCTTTTTTAATTCCAATTTTCACACATTTGATTTGATTTGAAGTTCTTTAGGAGGGGACACTAAGTCTCATGTCAATGCCATTGTAGGAGCTCGGAGGGAACAATAGCAAGCGCCGACTTCACAGGGGCCAACGTTGGCGATGCCGCGGCGATAAGGAAGTCTGCGGGAGGGAGCTGCACTATTTACAGACGCCGCAGCACACGCACTTTGTCCCGCGGCATGCCAATCATTTCCCGTTTCTTTGTGGCGCTCCATTCTTTGTTTGGCTCGAAACAGCTAAAGAAAGACAACTACTGTTGTGTATTTTAAATTGGCCTTAGCTTAATGCTAACACATTATGGGGAATGCCATTGACAGACTAGCATATTTTGGCTAACAAATGCTATGAAGATTTGAACACAAATGGTGGAGTATCATCTAATAGACAGACAAAAATAATATTTGAATAATATTTTTTTTTGTCAAGGCAATACTCCAAGCTGACAATGTGGGCACAGTGTGGACTGACCTGCCAGATGTACTTTGTCTGGTAGCGGACACCCCGAGCCTACTTTTGTCCTTTATTGTCCACTTCCTGCAGGGCGGGCAGCTGCTTCCTGGCGCCAAAGCGATGAGCAAGTCGTCGCCCGTTTGAGGGGGGGCGTGGGCGAGACTAAGAGGAGACACAACAGATGAACTTGGAAGAAGAATGACATGTTCCCAAACAATAGAGATGGACACTTTTACTGTATGGCTTTTTCGAAAGTCGACACACCCCTGTTGAGATTGACGAATAAGTGTGTTCTATTTATATTTCCAACAATCTTCTCACACTCCGAGCATCTTTTTTAAAAAGTCTCTTTCACGTGTTTTTTTTGCGATGGGAATGCCGGCAGACATTGCGAGGGGAAGCACTTCAAAGTCGGTGCAGGCAAAAAGAGAGCTCTGGGAGAAAAAAAAAAAAAGATGAAGAGGGGAAAAAGAAGAGAGATGGAAGATGAAGGGTGAAAGCAGAAAGAGCATCGCTGATGAGCTCCACTCGCACTCAGCGGGGGACCTTGGCTTGTTTCTCTAAAATCCATGTGCGTACATGGAGAGAAACTCTATAAACGGGTATTTGTGTATTTAATCAGGGTACATTGTTTTTATAATATATAATTATACTAAGAAGAAATTACATTTTGACTTGTTTAGAAGGTTGGTGTTCTCCAAGGATCTGTTCCAGGGCTTTTATGCTTAGTGTTCAAATATTTACAGTATATTAAATCAATTGAAATGTGTGTAAAATGAAAAAAACACATACTTGTGCAGCTTTGATGACTTCCACTGTTGCTACATGACTCAGCGTTTTATTTCAATTGACTGAAAGGTAATGCATGGGATTGCTCGTGGTGTCATCATCCTGCTTCTGACCAATGGTGACCTCCACACGCATCAGCGCGGTCGTAAAATTCTTGCCACATTCTCATTGGCTGAGGCATTACGGCCTAGCGGCCAATGATGGAGCGAGAAAAGGCCTGCTGACAGGCAACCTGGTAAAGACGTGCACGTGGAAGACGAGTCTGGCGTACAAAGGAGACGAGGTCCATGGACGCACAAAAAAGGTCCAGAACCACAAATTAATTTTATTTTCCACAATTTATAATCCATTAGTGTTGACTTCATCCCCAAAAATGATTTCCACTTGACAGGAACTTTGAACAAAATGTAGTAAGGTAGTACTGAAAGCTACTAAATTCATATTATTAGGGAGGGGGGGGCATTGTGTTAAAAGCTGCAAAAAGACTGCAAATGCTGCTACATTGTTCTTGTACAACGAGAACAATGGCGAGATGCTAACGATGCACTCGCGCGCTTCCCGTGTGGTGCCTCGTTGTCTGCGAGTGTCTGCTGTCCGCGACTGTCCGGCGAGCGTCGCTCGGGCGGCAGAAAGGAAAGGCCGCAGCGCACACACATTTGACTATTTCCAGATTCTTCCTGCCTATTTGGCCTGAGGTCAAATATGTCTCACTTTCCCTTTGTTGGACGCAGCGCGTGACTCATTAGCGGGATTATGGACTCGTAGTGTTCTCTACATTTTGAACATCACAAATGTCTTGCCAGATGCTGACTCAGCATCCCGGACCTCGGTGCCTGGCGCCGAATGTGCAAGTTGAACTGGATTGTTAGTGTGATCGTAAATTTGTGCTGGCCGAGTATTGTAGTGGTAAGGGATTTTTTTTTTTCTCGTTTTACAGAAATGCCAGGATGACGAGAACGCCCCGCCCCCCTTTTGGACACTATGTGCCAGGCAGGTCAGTGACTCTCTTGTACGTAGAGAGTCGTCTTGTTTGCTTTGAAGGGGGAAGTGGTGTGTCTCAAAGCGGCCAATCGGACGTTGAGGCGCGGGCGGCTAAGCTGACATCAATGGATGGGAAAACAATCATTGTGACCCTGATAGTGATGATGAAGGACGGTTGAATGAACTTTGCAGAATGTTACCAAGGTAGCTTTCCATGCTGATCGTGGCGAGACTCATTCATATTATTTTTCAAGGGGAATTGAAATGGATTTTTTGGTTCTCTCAGGTGAATTTGAATTTATTATAAACTTACATGAAGTCAGAATTTTAAGTAGTTGGTCAATAATTTTTTTTTTTTTTTAATTTTTGCAAGGAGGGGGATACTTCTTGGAGTCCTAATAATGTTTTTTCCATTTTCCCCGCAACGGAGGGATTTGGACAAGCCTTTGATTTTACCGGCTTATTATTAGGACACGTGAATTCCTGCTTGGACCCCCCTAAAAGGATACAAGAGGAAGATTGGGAATGTCAACAAGTCTGCACTCGAGTCACGTGTAATGCCCCCCCCCCCCCCCCATGAATTTTGTTCAATGTTCAGACTTGTTGTCAACAAAACTGGCATGCAGTATGTGGGCCACGGGAAAAGCAGGTGACTTTAGGTCACATCTTTTTGTTAAGATGACTACATTCTACTGATGAATATGTTGCTAAATAAGCAAAGCACAATTTTGCCGTGGCTTTTTAAGGAAGCGCAAGTGTGAACAACATTATTTCCCGCACGTAGCAAGTTAGCCTTTAGTCACCTCTCTCAGGTCAGCGAGTCAAACGGCGCCACGCGGCCGATGAACTTTACTGGACTTGGATCGACGATGCAGTGTAGAAGGGGAACACGGTGACGTGGGAAAAGGGCCAAAGTCTTGCTGCCTGCTTGATTTTGCACATCATAAACGTGTAACAGAGCAGCCCGGAGGCCTTTTTTATGTCACAGCAGCATGAGTTAATCTTGACATTATGCCCGATCAGATATGAGCGTGACAAATTGGAACAGTTATAACCAAAAGCTATCATGGCTATCGTTGCTTGTTAAGAAGTTCTGGTTGGTGTACCTAATTTTGTGATGGAGAAAGATTTTCTTTATTTCCTCACTTTTGTAATATTACAAGTTAATTACTGTAAAAGTGTGTGTGTTTTTATATACTTTCTTAATAATGTAAAATTGATCTTTTTTTTATTAAAAAAAAAAGTCTAATAGCTTATTTTTTTGGTCAAGTTTTGCAGGATTTATTCATGTTAGATATTTCTTGTCATCACAGTTGAAAATGGACATTTAAATTTTATAATGTTTTGACTTTAAATACTGCACGCTTTTTAAACTAAATCAAATTCTTAAAGCAGACAATGTTCAGGTATCATGAGAAAGATTAAGAAAAAGGTTGTTGGCACACCTGCTTTCCTGTCTTACAAGGCCTTTCAGTATTGGATGGTGACGGTCTTGACCTCGGTGAAGAAGTGATAGGAAT
Source organism: Syngnathus scovelli (assembly GCF_024217435.2). NCBI lineage: Eukaryota > Metazoa > Chordata > Actinopteri > Syngnathiformes > Syngnathidae > Syngnathus > Syngnathus scovelli. Next base: position 10,748,836 of record NC_090866.1, on the reverse strand, counting down.
CCTTGTCGCCTTCTCTGCCGACGCCCGAGCTCTTCATGCCCCCGAAGGGCAGCTTGAGATCGCGGACCAGCCAGCAGTTGGACCAGACCATGCCCGCTTGAAGCCCGGCCGCCATCCGGTGCACCTTGGCCACGTCGCGGGACCAGACGGTGGCCGCCAGACCGTAGCGCACGCCGTTGGCCAGCGCCAGCGCCTGGTCCTCGCCGTCAAACGGGCTCACGCAGGTGACCGGCCCGAAGATCTCCTCCTGCATGACTCGGGAGCCCTGCGGGACGCCCGAGATAACGGTGGCGGCCATGAAGTAGCCGCCAGCATTGCGCTCGGGCAACTGCAGCGGGTCTACGCCTTCTCCACAGTGGACTGTGGCCCCTTCAGATTTGGCCAGGGCAACAAAGCCCCGCACCTGGACAAGGAGTAGTAGGTCAAGTTCATACATACATAATGTGATGCACTAAATAATTTGCACACTGAATTTATTTTCCTTGTTAATATGCTTGTATTGTATTTTGCACCTTTTCCAAGTGCTCCTTGCTGATGAGCGCGCCATTGCTGCTGCCGGGGTCCGAAGGCACGCCGGTCTTCCACTTCCTGGCAGCGGCCACAAACCTCTCCAAGAACGTCGCGTAAACACTGCGTTCCACAAAAATCCGACTGGTGCACAAGCAGATCTCTCCCTGGAAACACAATTGGATGAGCAGGTCAATTATTTCATTTTCAGTCAGTACATTTCTGAGGAAATTGGCACCACTCTTAATAGTGGTGCTTTACCGCCCTCATGTGGTGACTCCTGTTCACTACACCCAGTTCCAAAATGTCTCCCCCCCCTCACCTGATTGGAGAAGCTAGAGCGGACGGTGGTCTCGATGCACCGGTCCAGATCAGCGTCGGCAAAAATAACGGCGGGGTTTTTGCCACCCAGCTCCAGTGACAGCTTCTTACAATAGGGGGCGCTGCGCTCAGTGATAATCTGAGCGGTTGCTGTGGAGCCCGTGAAGGAAATCAGGGGGACGTCGGGTTGGACGACCAGGGCGTTTCCCGCCCGGGACCCCGTCCCGAATACTATGTTGACCACGCCTGGGGGAACACCTGGATGATGGAGCAGGATGCTGTAATTCACATCATGATAGCTTCCATGGAGATGTGGTCCTACCAGCCTGCTGCATCAGCTTGCAGAACATCCAGGCGGTCACTGAGGTCATCTCGCTGGGTTTGGCGACCACCGTGTTGCCCGCGGCGATGGCGGGCGCAATCTTCCATGTCAGCAGGTACAAAGGGAGGTTCCAAGGGCTGATCAGACCAGCTACAAAAGACGGTAACAAAATCCACAATGGGACATATTGTTTATAATTAATTGCAGGTGTGTGACTTGAACACTAGGTGGCAGTATAACCATGCAGACAATATTGAAGTAACGCTGATGCAAGTATATCTTACCCACTCCCACAGGGCAGCGCAAAGTGTAGTTGAGGCAGCCCATGTGGTCCATTTGGCTGCAGTCGTTGGTGTGGTGGAGCACAGACGAAGCGAAGAAGCGCAAGTTGTAGGCCGCTCGGGGAATGTCCACGGTCCGTGCAAACGTCAACGTCTTACCTGGGGAAATGTCAAATGTAGTGCACGAGGGGAACATTTGCACTAATTGTACCACACCTCACCTTGGTCTTTGGACTCGGCCTGCGCCAACTCCTCCAGGTGGGCATCGATCTGGTCGGCTATCTTGTTGAGGACCTGAGCCCTCTGATCAGGACTGCGAGCGGCCCAGGCCGGGAAGGCCTCCTTGGCTGCAGCCACCGCCGCCTCCACCTGAAGAACACAAGTGCCACTGTGATGCTTTTTGGAGGAAGTTGAAGAACCAGAAAAAAAACGAGATGGGAAAGGTTCAGTCTTGGGGCATTTCCACTGAAATTTTGGAGCTTGTGCTTAAGTGAAGGACGCTTAGTCTGATCCAGTTGTAAATTTGAAAGATCAAGTTGAGAGTGTTGCATGCGATGCGTTTAATTATTGACTCACCGGGAGACTCTGCAAAGAGCAAAGGTTCGAAAGACCACCACATGAAGCTATTCAACGTTTTTTGTTCAATTTGGAGCCAACCCAGAAGTCAAATGGAATAATTTTATACAAGTAGAAGAGAATGGTGCACATTGTGATGTGGTCAAAGATTAACGGATGAACATTGTACCTCTCGCTCGCCGCTGTCGGGCACTTTGCAGTACACTTTCCCCGTAGACGGGTCGTACGAGTCGATGTGACTCGGACACGGGGTGAACTTTCCTCCGATGAAGTTCTCTAAGACCAAGAAGGTGCTTGCCTCCATGCTGCTTTGCATTCCTGATGATCACAAAAAAAAGAGACTGAAAATGGAGGAGTCAACCAGTCCGTGTCTATAACGGAATCCCAGTAGCTGCTCTCGAGCTTGCCAGGGTAACAAACGTGCAGGGGAGGCGCGTGTGCATGTTTGCTGCGTGTCTTTCCATACCTTATATAGCACAAAAAAAAAAAAAAGGATGGCGTCTACTTTCACACCACGGCAATCTACAGCCACAATAATAAAGGTTGCAAAGGCAGACATTTTCAATGACGAGAATCAAAGACATTTCGATGGAAAACCTAAAAGAAAATTAGGACGTTGAAATGGAATTGAAACCTGAGGAGGGAATTGAAAGCATGACATTGAAAAACGTGCCATCGTCAGGTGACAACTCAGGAAGGAGCCAAGCCTTCTATTTTTCTTTTACTGTCAAGGAAAACCTACCATGACTAATTTCAACACATAATTAAGAGGCCAGATCATGGCCGCAAGTATTTGTCCCCAGATGAAGCCTCGGGTGTCGTGAAGCAAAATATTTGCTCCCTACTTATTGTAAAACAACATTAAAATGAACTAGTCTGGCATGACATGAAAGGTGTGTTAGCAATCCATTCGAGTTAAGCTGTTATACAACTCCATTTTAATCACCGTTTACTCACTCACTCACTCGTCAACTTTTTCCAACAAATTAAATTAGCATTCATAACTAAATATAAAACCGTTACTAAAAGTGTTTGTCCAACATTTCTCCTCATTGCTATTGAACACTGTCAAATAATGACTAAGCAAGGAGCAAACAGTTTAGTTTAATTTCTTAATCCGTTTTTAATGAGATTGTTGTCATGATTTTTTTTTTCTTCCGAAAAAACATTTAGAAGCGGTTAGCAGCTCAAACGCGTCATCTTTCAAAAACTTGCTCCGTTTGTTTTTCGTTCCATGGGAGCAGCTGAAAAAAAAAAAAGATACATTGAAGGTTTGTTGTCTTTTTTTTTGCATTAAACTAAAAACTGCTGTGTAAAATATTTTCAAACAAAGGCAATTCTGTGAGCAATTTCGCTTTATCTTCATGTCATCGACCTTTGTTAAAAGTCTGCGGAGCCGCATCACTTCAGGTGCAACTGAAAAGTGCGCGTTGGAAAACACAACCAAACATTTCCTCCTAAATCAGATGGGTTCAATCTGACTCCAAATTATTGTTAGCCTTTTCCGTTAAATAACAAGCTGCGCCGTTAGTTCGCTCTGTTGCGGCTCCTCCGGCGTAGGTTTTATTTGTTACATTTCTTTTTTTTTTTTTTTAACCAACCGTCAACCAGTGTCATTAACCACTGGACGTCTGACGAGGGCGCAAACGAGTCTTTTGGGTGGAAGCTGGACATCGCCGGACGGCGCCATCTCGTTCAGGCTCACGGCCGTGCGATTGGCCGACGAGGGCCGAGTCGATTGAGGTCGGAGGGAGGCGCGTCGCGCTCGCGACGCCGACGTAAGCGGCCGTCATTCTTTGATCTGGAGTGGGAAAGGAAAAGATAGGATTGAGTCGAACGGGATCCATTTTGGCACATCTGGCGTGTGTACCTCAGTGACCACGCCTGCCGCGATGGTGGAGCCCACGTAGCGCAACATGAAGCGACCCAGCTCCTTAAAGTCCTTGTAGAGCTCCAACGCCACGGGCCTCTGCGTCTGGATCTCCACGACGGCGTTCATGCCTTTCCCCAAACACCTTGACAGCAAAGCAAGTTACACACCGGCCACCTTGCTGATTCTTTGCGGTTATCCAGCCCTTTTAGTTAGCATCTCCAAGAAGCACTCACTTTGGTTTCTTTTTGAGGATTTCTCCGCTGCTCTTGTGCAAAATGCTTATCAGTTTAGTGATGGTGGCAGGCTCGCTCACCGTGCCGTAATGCAGCAAGACCTGCAATTCAAAATACAATCATGTAAAACATGCGTGTCAAAAATGAACAATGGCTTAAATCTCAAAAGTCTCATAAGGCAGGGAAGATTGGAATCACGTGCTTACCGGGAAGCCTATAGTGATGGGAACCTCAAAATTAAAGAGTAAGAGTCGCGCCCTGAATCGGGTGCAAACTCGGATGGGCTCTTTGGGATCGCAGAACACGCAGCCCACGCTAAAAGGCGGCAAGACATGATCAGTTGTTACCACGGCTAACTGGACCAGACAAAAAAAAAGAAGAGTGCATCTACTTGATCTTGATGATGTCCATGCCAGTTACCGTCAGGCTAACATGGTCCCCGGCTGCAGCCCAGTCCAAAGGGGCGTCGTGCAGAGTGATTCCTGACACGTAGTGACCACACGGTGGCAGTGTTAACCCCCCCACAGTCCTTTCACGCTTATTTTCACTCCATGAACATTTTCAGTGGAAAAACACCTTTGACTAGACAAGTCTCATTGGGGGGCATGGCCAGCAGTTTCTCTCCAGTCTGGATGTAACCGGCCTCGATCTTGCCTGTGACGCAGAAGCCCGAGCCCTGGTCTGGACGGAGAAAACAAGTCGAGTCGGGTGCGCAGAACACACGGGATGAGAGCGCGGGTTTACCTTTAAAGACGTCAGACACGCACAGTCGGAAAGGTTTGTCCACAGAGCGCTGGGGAGGCCTGAAGGCATCTAAGGAAGGAAGGGAGACAAATTAGCAGGAGTGTCAAGATACAACAACTTGATACATGTTGCAATTTTACACCATTCAAAAGTTACATTTGTCATATTTGTTGGATTCGAGGAGTTACGATTATTTTGGTGGTTGGAAAAAGGTGTGTCGAGGTGGTGTCACGGGTTGGTGCACTCAACGCTGCATCACGACAGACACATTAGCTTGTTGAAAGAGGTCATAATTACGAACTCATTGTGCAACTCGATGAATAACGCTTAGTCAGTATTTTGTTTCTACCGTGCGATTTGCATGGGAAACTCGAGCGAGGAAAACACACCCTAAATGTTAACAATACATTACGTCGCATTTGCATTTTTCTCTTGTCTGAGCTGAAAGTGAAAGAACATCATGCATTACCGATCTGCTCCAGCAGGCTGAGACCGGAATACCACGAGGTGAGCTCGGACACTGTACTCCGAATGCTGAGGTTCTCCCCCGACAGGCCGCTGGTGGGGATGTAGAAAACGTCAGAGTCCTGCAACCAGCAAAAAAAATAAATAAAATCCAGTCATTGTCATTTGTTGAAGTCATGCAATCATCTTATCTATAATTCAACATACCTTGAAGCCTGCCTGCTTGAGGAAGTGGCCGAGTTTGTTTGTGATTTCCTGGAAGCGTTCCTGTTGCCAATGAACCTGCGGATACAAGTCGTTGCACACAATTAGCGCTCGGGAGTGGTGTCAACAATGAGTCGCCAATTACGACACGGACAACTGGAATCCAAGTATGTCAGGGAGCGAGTTGAGTGAGGTTGAAGAAGTTCGGACTGCCGTCACCGGGAGCGACGCGCAAGCAGGGACAAGCAAGCGGCCGAACCAGCTCGTCGAACAAAGGCGACGAGTGCGGCGAATGGAGGGGCGCGGCTTTATTTGACTATTTATTTCCATTTGGTTCTGACCTGGTCCATCTTGTTGACCGCCACCGCCAGCTGAGTGACACCGAGCGAACGCACCAACAGGGCGTGTTCCCTGGTCTGGCCGCCCGCTTCGAAGCCCGCCTCAAAGCCCCCACGACTGGCGTCCACCACCAGCACAGCCACGTCTGCCTGAGGAGAAAAGACTTTTTTTTTTTTGACATGCAACGGAAACATTTGGGGACTGTGTAGTGAGCCTGGTGGCACACCACTTAGTTTTCCACTGTCAGCAGAACCCGAGTATGCCTTATGCAACGTGTCTTGAGGACGTGAGAAAGGTGCTACTGCTTTTAAGCGTGAGGACAGTCATACGGTACATCGAGAAATGACATAAGGCGACGTCAAGCGCACCTTGAATGTGCAACACCCAAAACCACAAGATCCAGCCAAAGAGGTGCAAGGAGGCGAGAAACAGTCGTGCTTTGTTTCAAAACTGAGTTTGAGAAGGGAGCAGGTGTGGCTGGCTACCTGGGCGGCTCCCGTGATCATGTTGGGGATGAAGTCTTTGTGCCCGGGGGCGTCCATCAGCGTCACCACCTTGGAGTTGGTCTCAAACTTGGTCATGCCCACGTCCATTGTCACGCCTCTGCGGTCAAGGAGGCATTTGTTTTTTTCATTTAAAAAAATATCTGCATCGTACAGTCAAGAAATATACAAATACGTACCTGTCCCGCTCCTCGCCGGTTTCATCAAGCACCCAGGCGTAGGCGAAGGACGCCTTGCCCGCCTTCTTGGACTCAGTTTCGTACTTGTGCATGGTGCGCTTGTTGACGTTGCCCAGCAGATAGAGCAGGTGTCCCATCAGCGTGCTCTTCCCCGCGTCCACGTGACCTGCACGGACGGGATAAGCCAGATGAGACTTGACACACCAACTTTGAGGAAAGATGGCAAAGGAAGACGCGAGTGATAAAGCGGGTAGGGGATGATAAGAGCTGGCCCAAAGGAAGCTGGAGATGTTGCAAAAGTGGAGATAGCCAGACAAACAAGATACTGGAGAAAAGAATAGATAAAGGTCTCCACGTACTTTTTTAAGAAGGTTTTTCGAATCAATATGATACACTAAGGGATTGTCTGCCTATAATTTGATCAATTGCTTCTTTAGCTTTTAATGAAGCGGCAAAAACAAAAGGAAAATTGTCGTCTTACCGATCACCACTAAATTCAACAACGGTTTGCCTCCTTGTCGCTTCTCCAGTTCGGCTTTCACGTCAATAGCCTGCCGGGCCTTTCCGGCAGAGCGGCCAGGAGTGACGCCGCCGGCGAGCTCGTCATCATTTGAACCCCTTGAAGGCGTCTCGGGTCGTTTGGGTGTGGACTCGCCGGCGGCGAGTGTCGCCGCGGTGATTTCAGGGCTGTTGCCTCGCCGCGCCACGGCGGCCGTGACGCCGTTGTCCCCGCTAGCCAAAGCGAGAGAACGCCACAACGTCATGCGGGTCGAGGAGGTGGACCTAATCTTCTGTCCGGTGGTGTGTTAGGTACCTGGGAACGTCAAAGCCCATGGTCTGCTTCTTGCCAGAGACGGTCATGCGGGCCACTTTGGGTACCACTTCACAGTCCAGTTTATTGTTGGACGCGTCTCTGCTTTTAGCTACGAGAAACACAAGAAGGTTTATTACGTTCACTCTCCTACAACTCTCTTATTTGCCTGACCAGAGTTTCTCACATTTGCTCATGTTTGAAGTCTTGACCCCAAAAAAAAATGCTTTGTCATTCGAGTTTCAAGCGGCCACCCGTGCGAGTCATACCGAGCCGCTCGTGATTCATTTGAGACGGTGAGGCTGCGTGACTTCCTGGCTCACTAAGGGTTAATCTCCAAAAAGGCCGTTGCCTCCCGTGCACAGAAAAAGCGCCACGTTGACATTTTGCAGAATCTTAAAAACTGCAAAAGCACCTCGAGATCATTTGCAGAATCTTAAAAATGCTCATGTTTAAAGAAAGAAGCATTTCCTTAAGCAAAGGGACATTTTGTGCCAGCTGAGATGAGCATATGTTGACATGTTTTTTTTTTTGTTTTTTTTTTAATCGGTTTGAGAGGAATTTCTTGGTTTGTTTATGTTTGGGATTATGACACAACCGCCGAACGTATTTCTGCATAAAACAGTGGCAAGCTGTGTCATGGCCCACGCATGGAGGGCAACATTACGTGTTGGATTGTGTAAACATTTCAGCGTTTTGTTAAATACGTCTATAAAGAAATGATCAAAGACGTGATATTATTTCATTCAACATTCATGAGGCTGCTATTAATGTTTGTTTTTTTTTTTTTTTTGCTCTAACCACAAACACCTTTGCCAACAGTTAATTTTACTGTTCCTTCCAGCCACACATTAGCGACTCAACAGCAAGCCACAATTATTTTGAATTGTTATTTGGTCTTGGTGGAGGTCTGCGCTCTCGGGCTCGTCTCGTTTCTTTTTTGCGTGTCGGCCCAAGGGCGGCCCCGAGCGACATCAGGGCGGCCTGAGCTTAACTACAAACAACAAATCAGGTTCTGAGGCCTCGGAGCGGGATCTCGCAACTGGGGGGCCCCGGGGGCCTAACTGAGCACAGGATACGAGGAGTTCGCCCAGGATATGCAAATGTCAGCCCCCGCCCCACCCTGTCGGAAAACACGGGTTCAAACTAAATAAGAAACGCTGGCAGTGGGTGATGGGCATGATTGACAGTCGCGTGGCTTCATTACGCAAGCCGTGTTGAAGAAGATGACGTTTTAATGAGCCAAGAAAAGCTTGGACCGCTTTTATTCTAATCCCTCCATTCGAGACAGCAAGTCAGCCATCTTCACTCATTTGCCCTAATCTTTAAAAAATTATATTTATTAATTATATCACATCAAATATTTTTTGCTGATTGTTTTGCGCAGTGCGAGCGCCAAATTGAAACGATTTTTCTATCCGCGCAAAGCGCAACATTCAAACTAATCTGAGTTGTTCGGAGTTACCAAACTTGTGAACTTTGAGTAACGCCAAGAGATTTTCCGACGTAGGTGGCGAGTCATAGTGACGCGGCGGCGAGATTTGAAGTGGTGACATTTTCTCCTCGAGCGCAGCACCCTGCTAAAGAAAAAAAAAAAAAAACTTGTCACTATCTGGCCTGATCATCAATCCTTTTTTCCGTGTTTGCTGGCCTTGGGGGTCCCTGTGCACCTGCGTGTGGTTGACACCCATCAAGTCAAACATTGGCTCATCACCTTAAAGGTTCTCATCACATTTAAACAAGAAATGACTCAACAAGTCTCTCCGACATACATTTTCTCAGCATGCCTCAAAGGTGCAGAGAAACACTCGATCGCTCTCATTCAATCGCAGATGATTCAAAGCAAAAGCTCGTCATGACTCACGATACAAGTGTGGGGAGTGGGCTCCGCTTTGTTCGATAAATACGTGATTAAAATAATCACACTGACAGATTTTACAAACTGCTAGCTAGCAATATAGCCAGGAATGGATATTTAATTTGTGGCAAGATTGGTCAGGCCTTCGGAGGGCTTAGGAAAGTTTTTCTATTTTGGCAGAGAAGCGCAAACATTACTCATATTTAAACTTAGTCTTTATTTGAAATTTAGCTAATTAACCTTAGGCAGTGACACACCCGCTTAAAACCACAAAATGTATTCTCTTTAGAATTACAATAGGTCAAAACTACAAATTCATTGTTCATGCTGCTTTTGTGTACTATTCATGCTAAAAAAGTTTGTCTGCGCGTGACACGCTTGTTCGTGAGAAAAACTCCAGGTGTCATTAAAAAAAAAAAAAAAAGAAGTTGTCTTCCCCATAATGTCAAAGGCAAACAGCATTCAAGCATCCGCCTGGTTAGCTGATCCAGATCCAATAGTTGCACCTGCAGCAACATCAACCACCTCCTTTTTGGGTTTCTCGGTGGGGTTTGCCAAGCCCCAAAACAAGAAAAGAGGCCACACACACTATTCAAGAGGATTACACGACAGCTCACTAAAGTCTTTTTTAAAAGTTTTAAGAAAACATCATTGTATACTGAAAGAAGAAGATCTATAAAAAATAGTAAGACATTGATTGGGCTGTGCCCAAAAACGAAGTGCAGTTGAAGTACAAGTTGGACAACATTTAAAAAACAAAAAACAAATGTGGAAATGCTAAAGCTAAAATCTACCACCCCATGAGAAGCGGCTTGGTCCAAAAAGTGTCTCCGCGAGGTTTGCCTCAGTCTCGTGTTACCTCGACGACCTGGTGAAAGCTTTTCTCTGGTTGGCCTTGACGATGTCGTCCGGCGAAGGCGTGTCGAACGCGAACGGGACGATCTGCTCAAATAGTCTGTGCTGCTCTTTAGCCTCGCGGAGAAAGACCAAGTGAGCGCTTCCGATTTTAGACAGCATTTTGGCTCTTCTGTGCCGCCGCTGCCGCCGGCTCCGGAAGGCCAACGTGATGGCAAAGACAGAGGGTCGAGCGAAGACCGAAGAGTCCGCACCTAAGGTGGGCGACCTGGGCGAGGACGGCCAGGGGAAATCGTCCGTGTTGGCCATGAGAGCGTTCAAATCAATACTCTGGGTTGCCCTCGGGTTCTCCACCTTGCCCCCGCTGCTTTTGGCCTCGGCTTTCGGAGCGCTTTCCACCAGATTGGACGCTAAGTCGGGCGTGCTAGGGAAGTACTGCGACCCCGGTGAGGTTTTACAGGCAGGACGCGGCTCCGGGAGGCCCGGCGGGCGCTTTGGAGCACCCGCTGCCTGACGGGCCTCCGGCGCCAGCTCACAAAGGTTTATCTCCACGTTTTTGGGGAGGTGGGCTCTGCTTTGGTGCTGCGAGGCGAGCTCGGCCAGCGAGAGAGTGGGCTGGCGTAACCCGCCTGACGCATCGCCGGTGCCGGGGTCCCTGAAAACGGGGCTTCGGTTGGAATGTTCCTGGATTAAATCGGCCAATGACGGACTGCCCTTAGGATGGCAAACTGAGACGTCGCTTCCCCCCTGAGTGTTGAGACACCCCAATCCAGGAAGAGGAGGTGAAGTTTTTAAACCCGGCGGCGATATGGCGAGGCTACTAAGAGAAGCTGAAAGTAGCGAAGGGGCTGATGACATATTTAAAGACGCTAAGCTGCCCAAAGACAAATTGTTGTTCAAAATAAGAGCCGGGGCGGCCAAACTGGACCCCTGCTGGCCCACTGCTATCTGTTTGCGCTCATGCTCAGACATGAGCTGCGCCAGGCTAACGCCGCAAACGCCTAGCCCGCTGGCATTCGGACGCTGGCAGATGCCAAGCGGCGGAAGCGGCGATGAAATGTCGAGCGGGTGAGGGCACGCGAATATGTCAGTGTTGGGCAACGCGACGGCCGCGTCTGGCAGAGAGGCAAACGAGTCGGCTCCTTACCTTACGGATGCCGGTTGCAGTTGGCAAAGACGAGAGGAGGGAGAAGAAGCGCACCACCAATCCAGAGGAACACGAGGAGGAGGGGAAAAGGCAATTCGTTAAAAATTTGTCTTCAATATGTTGTCTTTTTTTTTTAATAGAATATAGTTTAACTGGAAAAGACTGCATTTTATTGAAACTGCAGGAAAAAGGATTCCTAGGAGAATTTGTGAACCGCAATTGGGCAATAATTCTTTCACGTACCACAGGAGGGAATCCGCTTACAACTAGTGGGACTTGTTTTGCGAATCCTCCAGCTCCAAGAAAATAAAAAGTTCGGATCACACTATTCCAGCGTTGGAAATAAAAACAACTACAAGTACCTTTTTCAATCACAGCCGCCTGTTTGCTCCTCTGCGGTAACGGCGCTTTCTCGACGGCGGCGTTGTCGGGGGCCGTTTTGGGGTCTTCGGAAAGAATCACGTCCAGCGCCCTCTGTGCGTCGAAGCCACATCGGATGGCTGCCTGGTTCAACACGGAGTCCGGCATTGAGTCGCCCAGCACGGCCCTCATGTGGTCCAGGCAGGAGAAGAGCTTGGCTGAGAAGGCACAACATACACCAAATGATTCGCTCAAGAGATATAATAATCATCATCATCGCTGCTATGAACTACGATAAAAAGAAAAACAATTTGACAAATCAAAGACTAGAATCAATAACTACAAATATGGTGGAGCTATCAATGTACTACCCTGCTCAAGTGGGTCCAGATTGTGGCTAACGTTGGGGGACATGGGTACATCTTCTTCATATTCTTCCTCCTCAAGGGGCTCCTCCTTCGGCACTTGCTTCTCTCGACGAGAGTAGATAAACTGATTTGCTGTAGAAAGACACACAAAAACAGCATATAGCCAGCAGATCTAGCTGGGAAACCATCTTGCAAACTAGCAAGCAAAAGAGGTGACGGTGGGACTATCTCAGACGCTGTCATTGGAGGCTTTTGAGGTTTCTGCCGGTGTGAAATTTCATAACACGCTTCTTGAGTGAATGCTTCTATCTATAAACCACCTGTTGCTGGTGATATGCAGTAGTCATCTTCCACAGACTGTCCGTACATGTCATCATCTTCAAAATCTAAATATACAATGTAAGAAAAGGAAGTACAAGTTAGAACTCTTAAATTGACTAAATAGAACAGCGCATTCTTTATGTCACCTGCCTATTTAGTAGGCATTTAATTAATAGCACAGTAAACGGTATCTAAGCAGTTACTCTGAGGTATATTTCACATTATTTTGACAATTTGATATGATGAAATGACGCGAAAAGGGAATTCGGCAGATGCTATACATTTATTTTTGGGCCAAATTAAGAGTTGGCGCGCTCGTTTGGCGGGCTCTAAAAACGTTTTACTATTATTACGCCTTTACCTTTTCACGCATTCTGTCACGTCCATATAAGACAATTTGGCGATAGGATACATTTGGATAACATAATGTTGTGGTTGGTAGTTGACACGACAGCAAAACAAGCTAACGCGAGCTAAGATAACGTTAGCCACTAGCGCGCGCCATTGAAAAACACGGTAAATTAGCTTCCCAGCTAACTAGCTTAGCATGTTGCGGCCTAGCCATGAGGTTAAACCCACTCGCCGAGTTAAGGTACCTTCGTCATAGTTGTAGCCACGGACGTTTCTATGTCGAGACATTTTGGCTCATGTGTGCTTTGACGAGCCAGCTGGGAGAAATTGAGCTCGTTTTTTGTTGTTGTTGTCGAATGTTGTGACATGTGTGTCAGAATCCGGGAGCCATTGCGTCGTTTCTGCGCATGCGCAACACTCGGCCTAAAAATGTCACGTGTCATATAAATCAATAAAAAGAATAATAATCATTTTTATTTACTGATGTAAACATACGGGCCACTGACGTCATAAAGAGTTGGTTCTTCAAAGAATTAAAGTTTTTAAAACGTTAAGTTTTTAAAAAGTAATTAAAACTACTGTGGTAAACATAAGTAAACCCAGCTGATGAATATTTTTCACTTTTCACTATGGGTTCTCTTATTATCATTAATTTAGTTGTTGCTGACGTCAGTGATATATTTTTTCCATTACACATTTTGAAAGGCTAATTATATGGCAAATGGGCTATCGCTTGTATGGCGCTTTTCTACCTTGGATACTCAAAGTGCTTCACAAAAATAGCATGACACATTTGCGTGCATGCGTGGGCATCTACAGTAGCCTGCCGAGATGAAAAAGAGGAAAATTGAAATGTCAAACAATCTGATAAAGGCAGGTGCAAAAAACAAACTTGCATTATCTCAATAGTGGAACAGGCTATGAGGTTTGTATGAAATTAGAGCAACAACAACAACAAAAAGACATCTGCTGAGGTCTGTGAGAATGTGCACGGGGTATTTCGAGGATGCTAAAATAACCCAGAAGATACGTTGATCATCAAGTGCATCACACCTTAAATGTTTCCAGGGCGTCTCCAACCTGAAGCAACTCAAAGCCACACAATGGGGATGGAAAATATTGCAAGAGATTGTGATTGTATCTCACCTAACAGATGGAGGGACAGACTGCCACACGAATGACGAAATCACATTTGCGCTCTATGTAAAAATGACTATTGAATACATTGTTGTTCATGAGTGGCACTCACAGAAATCCCCAAATTTGCACAACTCATTGATACATGTTTTGATCAGTGACTCAAATGAGCTGCAGCCTTGAAATAATCCATTGAAGGGTTAAACTGTTGGTCATCATAAAACGTGTTTTAATTGCAATGACATTTGAACATCACTGATCGTCATTATTCAGCCTTAAAAAGAAACGTACTTGAGTGACGCATGTGCCTCACCCTCTGCCATTTTTCAATGATTATTTGGTTTCCATGTTTTGTTGCTGTAGTTCTGACAGTGCTGCTGGCAAGTTGAGGGGGGGGGGGGGGGGTACCCCAAGCCCAAATGGCTGCATCATTAAAGACACGATTCAAGCAATTAACCAATTCTTTGCAAAGGTGAAAAAAGGCCGCTTGCAAACTTCCCACACTTCGCATCCACGCAAATCTTTGGCCGGGTGGATTGTCAGGCCGGCTTCCTGCTCGCACCCACTACGACTCGCCTCATTTGCATAGCCTGGTTCGGGCTCCCCACCATTTGGTTTCAGATAACAAGATGGAGTTTTTACTAATCGCCTCGAGGTTCAGGCAACAGTCTCAGGCATACTTGCAGCGTCTCTTTTACATGCTGCAAGTCCAGGCGCTGCGTTCATTTGCATAGGTGCAAATCCAATTGAAATGCAAAGCGGCCTAAATTACCAGCGCTCCATATTTGACGCACTTGACCAAAGCGTGTCATATCAATAAAGTTGAATTGATGACAAGTGGGACAATTACGCATGTATGCACAGGTGTACGTGGGACCATGTGACACGTCCCAAACCAGATGATACACAACATTTAACAAGCACGGATGTTTTCAGTACAAGTGAATGTTTTGTTTCTCAGCAATCCCTCAGCGCATTACAAAGTACGCAGTCCATTGCCCCTGAGTGTGTCTTTAGCAGGCAAACTATTTTGATGACTGCTCGGGGACAAAAGGCTCATCAGGCTTGATCGTAATTACAAGTGACTACGACAATACGGTCGCGTATGGAGGAACTAATACAATGCGAAGACACATTGATACAAATAAAGCATTGACCCTACGCTTGAAAAGAACTCGTGTGCGGGCGGGGGTGAGGGGGAGGAACCAAAACAAAATTCTAATCATAATACACGCACTGCGCCCATGCAGATCCGCGGTGCGTGAATATGATAAAAAGAAGATACAAATCACCTTTTAAAAAGCTGCTAAACTGGCTCAACTGGCCTCCGTTTTGGAAGAAGGATCACGATTAGTGCGTGGTTGCGCACGCAAAAACATAATGCGCGCTGAGATAACATGCTTTTTCATAAAGCATAACTGAACTTTGTGCTTTTTTTTTTTTTTTAAATCTCGCCAGGTTCTAAACGCTTTGTTGGCTATATATATTATAGACTTTCGCCCTCGCCAACATACCATATAGATTCTATATGGTCTTCTGAGAGCGCACCGCGTGCGCAAAAAAAAAAAAAAAAAAGATAACAGCACAATTTCACTTTCCTTCCTCGCATACCAAAAGGTCATTCCGCAATTGTTTATTTGCGCTCCATCGCTACGCTAACTTCCTTCTCCCTTGCACAAGAACGAGAAGTAACGCTTGAAATGAGTTGTAGAAAAAAATTTGAGCGCGGAGCAGCCGGCTAAACTCGCCTTTTGGTGCGCTGCATTGTGGCACCTCGTAAATTAAATATAAGGGGCCAGGGTCATTTCGGGCTTTGCAGTTTGTGTTCAATTTGAATTTGAGCGTGCGTTTGGAGCAATATCAGCACGGAAGCTTTCAATTTTCATGCTGAAAACACATAACGCGTTGGGATTGAAGTAAAAGCAATGTTAGACTGCGTGAAAAGCCAAATCCAGTCGGAGTTTGGGTGCAAAGTCCTCGCGCCCTCGCCGCCAGAGAAGAACATCTGCGCATGCGCACGGAGCGGCAAATGGAGCGCGATTTGAAGAAATTTTAGAAGATGAGAGGGGCTGCTGCTGGGAAAAGGAGGAGGAGCCGTAGTAGAAGCTGCTCGAGTTTAAATTAATGTCAACCTGCGAGCTTGCCGGGAGAAGCAAGCCGGCGCCGCTCAGAGCCAAAGGACGGACGCACGAGTAGCAGCCGCTTGTGAGCCGCACAACACGGGGGACGACTGACATGACTCGGCGCCCGAGAAACAGGTACCAACATTACCTACATTCATACAAAAAGCAAACGAGTGGAGGTGGTCCCGTTTAGAGTCTTTCTAACTATATTCGAGCCCTCCAAAAAATTACTCCGGTTTAGTCTGCCTGATGGTTTTTTTTTATGGATTATTTTGCGCGTAGCGCGTTGATCGCGCGCGCGCAACAGGTGGTGGTCATCTGGCGCTGCTGTCATTGTGCGTGTGCCCCCCACGCTAAAGTGTTGGATGGGCACGTGCCACGTTTTGACCCAATTGGACTCGCGTCAACATTTTGTTTTCCCACTTTTTAATTATAACTTCAAGGAGATTGCAAAAGGTTCGAATGCTGCATGAGTTTATTGCTTTGGAGTTATGACATCCAGTAAGTCGGTCTGGCCTTAGATCAAAGTGTGGCGAGCCATACAGTTTTCACTTTCACACTGAATGACATTGTAAAGTTGAATGAGCCCTAGATAAGTGATTCCCACGCTTTACTGAGTTCAAAGATGACACATAAAGTAGAAATGCAGGAATGATAATACAAGTCGCAATTAATGATTATTTTATTGGACCAATCTGCCGACTAAGTTTTTACTCCGATTTCTATCCTTTTATTTCAAAAAATAAAAACTGAATTCCTTATTGTCATAAAATCAGTTCAATTGCTTTTTTCCAACTAAAAAGTAGAAGTAAAATGTTCAATAATATCCATTTTGCCTGAGTCACGTGGCTTCACATCATTTTCCCCATTTTAGCGAGCTAATTTTCAACAATTGTTCTCCTTTGTACGAGGAGCTTTTGTCAGCTCAAGTTGTCAAAGTTCCTCTCGCGCACTTGTTCTTCAATTGACATGGGGAAGTTGCAGAACGCGTTCACCTGAGCGGTTCCTGTTCACCTGTCGCCGTGTTGCTTCCACGCGGCACGCCGCTCGCTCTGCCTTCTCATTGGCTACAGCCCGCGTGTGCGCGCGTGCGCGCGAGCGGGCGTACAATGCAGTTGCAGGTCTGAACACGCCGAGCTCATGAAATTACTTTTGCCGTGTGCCGATCCCAGTTTCTGTAGAAACCAAAAACATAAGAACCTGTTCATCCATAATGTGTGCAACCCCCCCCCCCCCCCCCCCCCCCCCCACACCATCTCCATGTGGGTGTCTTGGCAAAAAGCCCGCATCCAATCCTGCAAGAACGACTGGTTCTTTGGGAGTGTGCCATGAGGTCTCGCTGGAGATGAATGGAATAAGCAGACTGCCTTCTTCTCCGTTCCGCCCGCAGTGTTTACAGCAGCGAGGAGGACGAGGAGGAGACGGAGACGTACGACCACGATTATGACGGCTCCTTGGTCAAACCCGGCAAGCGCCACCTCGGGAAAACCCGCTGGACGCGAGAGGAGGTAGGCCTTCCCCAAAACCCTAGAAGGTTCTCCAACCGTAACCCGTTGTTTCTTCACCAGGATGAGAAGTTGAAGAAACTCGTGGAGCTTCATGGATCGGACGACTGGAAAGTCATTGCCAGTTTTCTTTCTGTAAGTCCGAATTCCATCTTTGTTATCTGAACAGTGTGAATTAAGTGTCTCTTTGTCTCAGCAGAACCGCACAGATGTGCAGTGCCAGCATCGGTGGCAGAAAGTTCTCAACCCAGAACTCATCAAAGGACCTTGGACCAAAGAGGAAGACCAGCGGGTAAGAACAAAACAAAACATTAAGCCCATTAAGATAAATCCGGAAGAAAAAAAAAATTCCAGACCTGCAAGGTGTTTATTGGCCGCGTCCTATAGTGGCTCGCCTTTCCGGACAGGTGCGTCCGTAATCATTAGCGGGGCGGCTAACGTTCCGCTGGAAACTCCCTCGGCGCTCGGCAGGTGTTCTCGCTCACCTACGCAGAGATAAAGAAAGTTATGAAGGTGCCTAAGGTGTTGCGCAAGACCTTACATCCCCCCCCCCCTCCCACCCCGGCAGGTGATCGAGCTGGTGCAGAAGTACGGCGCCAAGCGCTGGTCGGTGATCGCCAAGCACCTGAAGGGTCGCATCGGCAAGCAGTGCCGCGAGCGCTGGCACAACCACCTCAACCCGGAGGTGAAGAAGACCTCCTGGACCGAGGAGGAGGACCGCATCATCTACCAGGCGCACGAGAAGCTGGGCAACCGCTGGGCCGAGATCGCCAAGCAGCTCCCCGGCAGGTGAGCGACTTCTATCCGATCGTCGAAAAAGAATCGGAAATAATCGAATTGACTTGCAGGACGGATAACGCCATCAAGAACCACTGGAACTCCACCATGAGGCGGAAGGTGGAGCAGGAGGGCTACCTGCAGAGCGCCGCCTCCAAGGGCGGCGAATCGCCGGTGGGCCACGGCTACGCCAAGCCCGCCGGCCACATTTTGGCCTTCCCGCACCACCCGCCCACTCCGGCGCAGCTGGCCCCCGTCTCGCCGCACAACTTCACCTACATGGCCGACACCCAACGGGTCAGTTTGGCTTTCGTACGTCGATATCGTCATCACGCGCGCTTACTTCCGATTGGTCCAACAGTTGCCTTTCCCGATGGCCTTGCAACTGAACATCTTGAGCATCCCTCAGCACGGAACCGCCCTGGTCCAGGTATAAAGAACTTCTTCGTTAGCACCCGCAAACAACCGACTGAAGCTAATTTTTTCTCCCGATCCTGCAGAGACACTACGGCGAGGACGACCCCGAGAAGGAAAAGCGGGTGAAAGAGATCGAACTGCTGCTCATGTCGACCGAGAACGAGCTCCGAGGTCAGCCGTCGCAACCGGTGAGTTGCGCTCGGCGCCGATTCTCGCTTGGAATTCACAAAATTTGCACATTTGTCGAGCAAAAGATCGCTTTGGTTGTTTTCAAAGCAACCAGAAGTCGCCAGTTTGTCGGTGTGGAATCAACTCGCGTGTGTGTGTGTGTGTGAGACAAGACGATTTATGTGCACATGGGCTGACCCCGAGTATTCGGAGACAGCGGTTAGCTTTGTGTGAATACGGTGGAGGAAACATCTGGGGAGCCTGTTGCTGCAGAGAAGTGATGAAACAGGACCTCGGCTTGCTCCCTCTGTGTGTGTGTGTGTGTGTGTGTGTGTGTGTGTCCACGACCCCTTGTGCAACACAATACTACTGTCACCCTCCTGCCAACTTCAGTTCCCTTTCTGGTTTTCTTCCATTTCGACGCCCCTTGCACAGTTTGCTGTTTTTTTTTGTTTTTTTTTGGGGGGGGTCGAGGGGGAACCTGCCCTTAATGTTAATTTTTTTTTTTTACTGCCCTGTCCAGATCAACTTGCCTTATCCAAGCTGGGCCGGCCAGAGCCCGTTAGCCCACACCTTGGAGAGCGTGGCCATGTCATTACCTCAACATCAGGCGAACGCGGCCGCCCTGCCGCTGGATCGGAGCTGCCTGCCCGAGGAGAGCGTGTCGGCCTCGCGGGCGCACGCCGGCGCCATGCCCGAGTTCATGGAGTCCGTCATTGACTCGGTAAGCGCTTCATGACAACGTCTCCAGTTCCGTCACTCACCTTTCCAAGCGCTGACTAAGTTTCTTTTTGCGGCGCAGTTGCTGAGCCAATCCATGAGTCCGGAGCACTCGGACAGCGAGCATCTTCCAATGAGCTCGCCCGTGGACGTCAAGGTTCCAAAGGATGACATGTGAGTGGCTGTCCACGTTTTGCTTTCCAAACTCCGAGTTGGAGGTGACGACGTGACCAACGGGTGTCTTTCTGCGGCAGGTTCAACACTCCAAACATTTGTCGCCCCATCTTGGACTCGTCTCCTTGCACTCCCACGCCTTTCAGATCGCTGCAGGAGGCCAAGTACGGGCCACTCAAGATGCTGGATCAGCAGATGGTGGAATGCATCAAGCAGGAGCCGATGGAGTGCGCCATCGAGCACCCGCCTCTGAAGAAGATCAAACAAGAGGTAAGCAAAAAAATAAAAGTTCTAAATGAAAATGAGTAGGAAGGATTCTATTTTTTGACCATGTGTTTGACTGCAAGGTGGAGTCTCCATGTGAAAGGAGTCCATACATGCAGTGGGAAGCCCAAGAGCTCTTCTCGCCCAACGGCCCTGCGCAGGAAGTACCGGTAAGTCCAACCCTCGTCATTTGTCATCATCATTTGGGCCGGTCTCAAATTTGAAGGCTTTATCTCATCCCTCAATCAGGACTTGGTCACAAGCTCGTTGCTAAGCAAAGACGGACACAAAGGCTTCCTGCTTCCTCATAGGACCTCTCACAGCCAACTATCGGTATGCCAGCATAATTTCAATTGATAAGTAAATTGAAAAATATTTTTTTTATCTAACATATTTTTTATTAAATTAAATTAAATTAAATTAAATTAAATTAAATTAAATTAAATTAAATTAAATTAAATTAAATAATAGAGTTGAAAATTAAGCTTGAATTTGTTTTATTTAATACGGTTCATTTTCTCATTTATTACAAATTATCCCTCCCAAAAAATTTAATGTTTGAGTCTAAATAAAATCAAAGATTTTTTTTCAATAAAAAATAATAAATGATAATGAAATGATTTGATGTAGAAATAACTCAAGTTGTCATTTTGTAAATCAAATGTGGTAATCAATTGCTCTTCCACCAGCCACTGAATTCGTGGGAGCAGACGACGTGCGGCAAAAGCGAGGAGAGCGTGCTGGCGGCCGAAGCCAGCCGCATCAAGTACGTCAACGCCTTCCCGACGAGGACGCTGGTCGTGTAGACGGCGTATTTGTTGTGCTACAACATTTGGGAGAGGCCACATGGTCAACCAACCAAAGACTATGTCATTTACTTTTTCATATACAGACGGAAAATTTGGGTTTGTTTATTTTTTTATACGTTTGGGTCCTGTGTTTCTTTTTTTTTTTTTATCATTGTATTAAAAGTGCGGGGATATATCATTAGCATTGGGCTGTATTTTTAATTCTGAATTTTGATATTAATATAAATAAGTTGATTAATTTATTTTCCATGTTTTGATGTTGATTTTTCTTTTTTTTATTTCAATTCCTACACAATTGACCGATGGAGCAGTGTTGGACAATTTAAGTATTTAAGCCCTCTTAGCATTATTGCAATGGCATCATAACGGATTGAAAACTGACCTATTTGTTGAATTTTATGATTTTTTTTTTTTTTTTTTTTAAAGGCTGTAATGGGTCTTGTTATAATTTCAAGTGTTTGGTGCTCATGTCACCTGTTGTTAAACACAAAAGTACCGAACAAGCTGTGTTAATGTCAGTCATGTTTTACGCCGTGGAAAGGGACCACTTTATAAGTATTAAGCGTTTACCACATTGTCACCTTTTAATTTCACTCAGATTATTATTTTTTTTTATATCATAGGAAACCATTCAATGAACAAACTTTTTTTTTTTTATCATCATCAAAAAGCCAGCAGGATTGACTTCAAGTTGCACTTGAGTTTCAACCATTTCGAAAAAAAAAAAAAAAAAGTAGTAAACACTGCTATTTCATGAAAACTAAAACTGTGCATGTTTTTTTGGGATAAACATGTATTTGAATAGTTTTGTGTTATGCATATTCAATCGGCATCTTACGGTAGCCCATTTCAAACACTGTCTTTTTAAATATCTTTTTTTTATACGCCTTGTTTAATATTAGTTGTGCAGAAATCATTTTATAAAAACATTTATACAAGCCAAGTTTTCACATTTTTGATACTTTTCTATACTGCCTAGTCAATAAAGTGTGTTTTTTTTACTACAATCTTGTGCTCAGAATTGTTTGTGGATTTGAAAATTTCTGCGGGTTGGTAAGGGTGACAGAGGTTATGATCTTGCACAGGGAGGCCCGAGCAGACTTTCACATTTGGAATTATACCGCACGAGAAACTCCCCCCGAAACCCGAAAGCCCATGAGACACACAGACACCTGCTTTCACTGAGGGAGAAGGCAGCTGTGTGTGTGTGTGTGTGTGTGTGTGTGTGTGTGTGTGTGTGTGTGTGTTGGCAAAAACACCAGTCAGATGGATACTGTGAGAAGACAACGTACTGTAGTGTAGTGACACCCTGGACATTAAAAAGATAGATGGTGTGTGTCTGTGTGTGTTCATGTGCATATTCATGGTGTACCCCGCCTCTCCCTTCGGCACGTTTACGATTTTGTGTGTGCATAAGCAGTGCGGAAAATAAATGAATGGATGGATGCACCCACTGGAAAACTCTTTGGCGTTCCGCATGGTTCGATACTAGGTCCCGATTTTTTTCAGCAATAACATAAATAAGCATTTTAAATTGTTTTTGCTGTTACATGTGGTCAAAAAATAGTACAAAACTAAAATGTTGCGCTTTTTGTGATTATTAGTCATATTTATGACACTTTAATTTGACATTTTAATGCGTGACTGTTAAAAAGCACACAACAACAACAGCAAGAGCAAAGCAGGACGTGCTTATCACATTTTAGCAGCACATCGGGAATGTTATCATTCACAAAAAGAAGACGAGCCCGTGATAGCGTGATCGTGTACGCTTCCATCCACATCACGCAAAATCAACTAAATAGCGTCCCGCGCACACGCGCCAATATATAGCATTAAATAGAAAAGCAGAAGTTGGAACACATTTTTTTTTTTTTGGATCCATCCTCCTTTCCCTTTTCAAATCAAACATGTCTGTCGTAAGCAGATTGGCTCATAAATTCAGTTTGCCGTGTCGCAATATGAATTTATAGCCGGATGTTGCAGAAGTGGCGGGCTCCCGACATGGCCTCGCACAAATACACACGTGTACAGTACGCACAGGCACATACAGTACAAGGCGCTCTGCTCTGTCTGGTGGCCTGTAAAGATTAGTCGGGTCTGATTTCCTCATTCCCTAACCAGTAGCACTTTTGTGGTTGGAGATACGTACACGGCCGGCCGCTCCCTGCTGCTCGTGGTCAGGTAGGAGGGCTGGGCTGGCCTGCTCTGGCCTGATAACACAAACACACACACACATGGTCCCCCCAAATATCAGAATCCAAGATGAGGAGAGAAGAGGTGCTGGGGTGAAGGAGTTCGAACTAAAAAGTGACTGAAGAGGAGGACATTTTGTTTTGCATTCAAAAGTGGCTTATTGGACAGTTCTGCTATTCATCTTAAAGGGAACGTCATCCCCAATTTTTTTTTTTTGGTAATATGTTCTGTGCAGCCCAAATTGTGCAAACAGAGTCTCCGGATCAATGTTATGGTTTTAAATCCGAATAAAACAGGGAAAACCCAGCTGTTTTTAGCCATCTCAGAGGGGCGGCAGCCATTTTGCCCCTCTGGACTGCTGCTGCCACACATTAAGACCATTTTGGACCCCTTCTGCATCACACTGTACTCCGTGTTCCACTTCCAATCACACAAACACACGAGGACGACACGGATTGAGCAGATAGAGGCGACGAGACGGCGACTGTTGGCGCTGCTGGCGAGGTGATTAGGCTCCTCGCTAACAGTTAGCCGGCCCAGATTTGGCCGACATTCGTTAGCGGACCGTTTGTTTGTTGTTTTTCCAAAAAAACAAGACTGTGTACAGTACACTGGACATGTGCCTGCTGAAGATAGGCCGCAAACTAGAAGTGTACTTGCCAGAAAGTGGGTCGGCAATATGTCGCTAACTGGGTCAAAGTGCAAAATGGGATCAACAACAACAATATAGAATTATCATTTATATTATATAGGCAGCTTTTTTTTCCCCAGTTTGCTTTATTTCAGGCACAACAACACAAAGACAGTGATGCAGGGTCAGTCATGACACAGGGGGAGTCAAGTGGACACACACACTCACACACACACTAAATGACATGTTTTCCCGCTCAGGCTTAGTCCAACTTTTCTATTCACCTGGTTAAATAGAGCAGAAGGAAGTTCCTTTCAATGGAGAGCACCACACACACACACTAATTTAAGTTGATGGCCACCCTCACAACCCTTAAAAACAAAACAATGAAGGACACTTGTAATATAACTCAGCATTCACAACGTTACTAAAACTCGATGTGATTTTAATTTGGAATTTCTGGCCACCATACAATTGAGTCCTGCAGCATCATTTTTCATTTTTGTTTCTTTTGACTTATTTGTTTTAAACTCCATGAATGCACGTTTTCAATTGTCATTTTCCAGACTTAAAGTGGGCGAGTAGCAACAATAGGCTTAAAGAAAGTATTAAAAGTGCCGAGTCAGCTCTCTTTTTGTGCGTCCAGACGAGTCTTCTTGTCGTGTGCGCGCAGCTAATCTAAACTCCGCCCCCTCCTCTCGGCGCGCTGCTGTGCATGCGCGCGGCTCCATTGTTGCCTTTAAGTGATGCTGACAAGCGGATTCGCATGTGCGCATCATGCTCCACTTGACTGATGCACAAAACTTGGGATTGCACACTCGGGGTTCCCCCCCCTCGTCCCCATTTCCATTGGGGAAGGCGCGCGCCCGCGCATGCGCACGCACTTTGACACCTGTCACCCAAACTGTGTGCCGACTGCTGTGACATCATTGCTTCCAAAATGGACAGCTGATGCGAGCAAGTGTGTGTGTGTGTGTGCCACAAGTGTTGACGAAGGGCCATATGGAGGGAAAGGGATTGATGAAAAGAAAAAAACATGGAGGAAAAAAACGCATGATGCACCCACAACATTAACAAGCGCAATGGTCACTCCATTAGGTACTTGCAACATCGTTTTAGTAGTAACAAATTGCACAAATTGTACCAGTCCAAGTTTTTAAATGTCAACATATGAGTGGAGAAACAGCCTTACCCTTGTTTGGGCTTTTTTTAAAGTCCACAGAGCCTTTCTTTCTTGAATGTAAACATTTGCAATGCAGTCCACCTGGCACAGGTGTGGCCCTGGTCTTCTTTGTTGGTGTTTTTGCAGGCAATTCTTCTTCTGTTCTTTTGGCCTGCACGTGTGCACCGCGGCGTCTCCGAGAGGTCAAGGCGTGCACTCCAGGAAGAAGGCGCACGCACAACCAAAACTAGCAATGAGGTTAACGCCTCATTAAAATTTGAATTATTGTATTTTAATGTAAATTTGAGGTGTTTTACAGTGCATTGATGTCATTGAATTTTTTAATTATAGAAGCCCAAAATATTTATTGGTAAATAGAATTCTTTTAAACACAAACTTGAGGCTTTTTTCAAATTAATTTTAATTACATTTTCGATTAAAAAAGAATTAAATAAATGAATATAATGTCTGTATTTTTTTTTATTCAGTAAAGATTGATAAAAGTAATTTGTGAGCTTCCAATTTTGGGGTGACGACGTACCGCTCTAATTGTGTGGATCCACTTTTAAACATGATACGTGTGCTGAAGCGTTTCATGCTAATAGCGGCCTCCTGCTAGCAGAATGTGCTTTTAAAAGCCTGTGGGCTCAACAGTCAGAAAAAGAACAAAAGCAAATATAAAGGAGGAGGGAAAAAAAAAAGCCAATGTTGTCTGAAAAACAAACACCTTGTGCTCATCTTTCATGAAAAATAAATAAACAATTAAATGGGGCAATAATTAGCTACAAGTGGATTAAACCAACTTCTTTTACTTGCGGGCCTGTTCCTAATCTATTGTCCCGACCTGTTTCAAGGAATCAACCCGTTTCAAGGAATGAGGCATTTATTGCAGGCTGGTGGCGGAGGAGGGGGTGAGAATTTTTGGGGCGGGAAATCCTGAGCAAACATGGCGTGTTTGAATTTGCGTGGGCGCTGTGATCTCGGGCGACTTTACAGGCACCTGTCCGTCTCAAGATAAGATAAATTGCTTGTTCCCAAGTTACTGATGACACGGCAACTCTTTCAAATATGCGCCGCTGTGTACCCCCAAATTATTTTTGTGGGGTCTCCTGCATTTGGACTCAAGAGCAAGAAACAAGATGGCCGCCCTCCCTACTTGAGCAGAAAACCACAAAACCTCACAGTCAACTTATCAGAGTTCAACACTTGGCCTGTGTGATGCTTTCGCTCGTCTGCAGAGCGGTGGAGGTGTGTGTGTGTGTGTGTGAGGAGCGCAGCCGTGCCAAAGCGAGATAAGAAGTTGCGGGATTGTAAAAGAGACAGCCGAGCAGATGGATTGGGAGAAGTCGAATGCGGCCGTGGTATTGTTTGGCACGCCGCTATTTTCTTAGGAGGGAGCAGAAGAACTCATCAAAATTCACAAATTCTTCCAAATTAGCCTTTTGAGTCCCAATTTGGGTTGGATGGGAGAAAATCGCAAGTAGTCAGTCCGGGGAAGATCCAAAATGAGCCAGATGGAAGCACTTTTTTTGGTGGGCCTGCACTTTTTTTGGTGGCTCTGCTCATGCATTTGGACTGCACGGAATAAATCCTGCAAGTCTTATCCGCTGGCCACGTACCATCTGCCGTGTTTGCGACTTTTATCAGGGAGGCCGTTAGACGAGGAATTCCCACTTCCTCACACCTTCCTTCTGGAGGCAGGAGCTAATGAAAAAAAAAAAAATTGAATTGCAAGTCAGGTTGAGGAGGAACACAACACAACACACAACTCACCTCTTCTCCCATCATTTCATCTTTCCGTCCGTCGGCGCTCAGCAGTGGACCAGAGTGAAAAAGAGAAGCGGGCGTTATGCAAAAAAAAAAAAAAATCAGGTGACAAGTTGACATCATCAAACAGGCAGAAGAAAGAGGCAGGCCGGAGAGCCTCACGTGGCCAGCTCGGACATTGCAGATTTCAAACAAAAGGCCGCAACAACGAGGCGCTCTAGTCAACTGAGCGGGCTAACGGATTTCCACCTGTTAGCGGCAATTAGCCGATGGAGTTCCACCTGCCATAAACGGGCCTCAGATAAGTTCTTGGAAGCCGCCACTTGAGGAATGTCTTTGACTGGCTCCTATTGTCAGCGGGGCCGACAGACAGACAGACTGACACTATTGTTCTGCTGCTTTGACCCACATCCCTTGAATTTCTCGCTAAATAGGCCACATTCTTCGCGAGAAGAACTCCACCCTTCCTGGACCCAAACCACACACATAAACACGCAGCGACACACACGTGGATAACGCTGCTGCTGCTACCGCTGTCGAGCGTCAACAATGTTTCGTTACAGAGATGACCTTGCTGCTCCTGAATCATTTGGTAGCAGATGTTTCTGGGATTGCAAAACAGGAAACACAGGTCTTGATACACACACACACACACCCAGACACACACAGCATAAGCGCATTCGTTCAATTTAGAATGAAAAGTCGACTTTTGTCATACCAGTTCTGATGCCCACAAATACAGTGTGTGTCTGTGTGTGTGTGCGATAGTGACTCATCCAGACAAACAGGTACCAGAGGCAAAACAGAAGAATGGTGAGCACTGATGTGAAGCGGCACGACAACGATATCATTTTTATGTAGACACACGCAAAGTACAGGTGGCAAAAGTACCACTTGCGACACCTAGATGCTAATCATTAGCCTGTCTATGGCGTTTCCCATTATGTGTTAGCATTAAGCTAGCAGACTGTACAGTAACACAACTTACTGTATTTGTGCTGTGTTACATCACACCACAAGATGAGACACACACACACACACTTGTTCTGTAAGCAGCAGGCAAGTGTGAACTTGCACGCTGTCCTGTGATGACGCACGTATCCATCCGCACAAACTGGTCAAGCAGGACCACGAGGTGGCTGCTGTTGTTGTCGTGAAGCAACAAATGGGTCGACATCAAGTTGACGCACGGCTCGGACAGAATGGCTTCAACTTAATTTGAACGTGAAATGAACTTATTGTAAGCATGTGAGCCTTTAAGAGGCGGGGTCTAATTGGGTGGGATGCGGCGAACCGCAGTAAACAAATCAAGGGCGCGCTTTGCAACTTGACAATGTCTTGTATGGCAGTGTGTGTGTGTGCGTGTGTGCGTGCGTGGAACCGGATGTAGCCGCTGCGCAAACATCATCATGCTTCTATAGCGCATGTTTGCACAAGAGATGAAGCAACAAAAGAAGAAAAAAAAAATGGAGGCAAAAGTCACATCTGATAAACATCTCAAAGCGACATTGACTTGGCTGAATCTTTTCTTTCTGACTTTCCTTTTTTTTTTTCTTCACAAAGATGAATGGACACGTCGAATGCAAAACTATGCAAATCAGATGCAAAGACTGAGTCAGCGTTTTGGTGAAAATTTCCCACCTGGCTCCGAGTCGCTCGAGTAAATAAAAGAGCAAGTCGGCGTGTTTCCACCACATCGTTTTTTACTTTGACTCTTGGGTCGCATTATTAGGTACACCTCAAGAAGCACTCACTCCAAACAGGTGCTGCGAGTCGTTTATGATGAAAACAGAGTTTGACAGCAACGTGTGACGACTGATAATGTTCTGTTTGTTTTCAAGTCCAAAAAGACCCTCATGCCATCAGCTCAGGTTCTATAATCCAGCAGGCCCCAGAGGAACAACAACAAAGGCAAAAGCATCTCCGGTTTTTCTCGTGGGAACCTCTTGGAGGGAGCTATGTGGTTCCGTGAGCCGGGACAATTGGAATCCCGTTTTTCCGGGTCCGGACTCTTTGTCGGCGTGTCACGACTCGCGCCGGCGTTGGGAAAGTCTTCCTGCTCAGCTGGATCCTTTTGGGGTTTGGTCCACATTTTATCACCATGAAGCAATTTAGAAATGTTTTCATGAGATACAGCAACACAAAAATAAAGTTCTGGGATGGACAAACCACGGCGACCACGATGCTGCCGTGACATCACTCAGAGTGGACAGGAAGTGAAGGACATCAGCTGAGCTTGTGCCGCTTCCACGTGATGATGCAATGGCAACTCTCAAAATTGAGCTTTAGGAGCTTCCAAGTGAGACTAGAAGAGATCTCAAAAACAACTTTTGCTTCCTCGTGCATACTCGGTCAAAAAGTCAATTGATGTCGGCTTCCAAAGGAACTTTTTGATTGCAGGCAATTCTTCTTCTGTTCTTTTGGCCTACACATGATCACCGCGGTGTCTCCGAGAGGTCAAGGTGCGCACTCCAGGAAGAAGGCACAACCAAAACTAGCAATGAGGTTAATGCCTCATTAAAATTTGTATTATTGTATTTTAATGTAAATTTGAGGTGTTTTACAGTGTATTGATGTCATTGAATTTTTTAATTATAAAAGCCCAAAATATTTATTGGTAAATAGAATTCTTTTCTATACAAACTTGAGGTTTTTTAAAAATGTATTTTAATTAAATTTTAAATTAAAAAAGAATCAAATAAATAAATATGTCTGGATTTTTTTAATTCAGTAAAGATTGATAAAAGTAATTTGTGAGCTTCCAATTTTGGGGTGACGACGTACCTCTCTAATTGTGTGGATCCACTTTTAAACATGATACGTGTGCTGAAGCGTTTCATGCTAATAGCGGCCTCATGCTAGCAGAATGTGCTTTTAAAAGCCTGTGGGCTCAACAGTCAGAAAAAGAACAAAAGCAAATATAAAGGAGGAGGGAAAAGGAGGGAAAGGGAAAAAAAAAGCCAATCTTGTCTGAAAAACAAACACCTTGTGCTCATCTTTCATAAAAAATAAATAAACAATTAAATGGGGCAATAATTAGCTACAAGTGGATTAAACCAACTTCTTTCACTTGCAGGCCTGTTCCTAATCTATTGTCCCTACCTGTTTCAAGGAATCAACCCGTTTCAAGGAATGAGGCATTTATTGCAGGCTGGTGGCGGAGGAGGGGGTGAGAATTTTGGGGCGGGAAATCCTGAGCAAACATGGCGTGTTTGAATTTGCGTGGGCGCCGTGATCTCGGGCGAAGATGGTGTGGGCGACTTTACAGGGACCTGTCCGTCTCGGGTGAAGATGGTGTGGGCGACTTTACAGGCACCTGTCCATCTCGGGCGAAGATAAATTGTTCCCAAGTTACTGATGACACGGCAACGCTTTCAAATATGCGGCGCTGTGTACCCCCAAATTATTTTTGTGGGGTCTCCTGCAGTTGGACTCAAGAGCAAGAAACAAGATTTTTGAGTTCCTCATCGCTGTTGGAGCAAACAAAGAACACAGCTCGACGTGTTTGACATTAGCCACGTTTCCATGCAAAAAGGGGATATTCTCTTTCAATGAGTTTTACAACTTTTTTTTTTTTTTTTACGCTACACTTCCCCCTGCAGACGACAACTTCCTCAGTGTTTTCACTACTACGAGTGCCAGAGTTGTTTTGCAACACAAAAGAGGAAGGGAAATGTGTCACTCATTCTGTTGTGATGCAACGAGGGGAGGGGGGGGGGGGGGTGTATCGTGCACACGTTCAGAAACTATTTTCAACTTGAGTGCTAACGATTGTGTACGGCTGGCGACAGCACAACTGGGTTGCCGTGGGTAACCAGAGGTC
Organism: Syngnathus scovelli; assembly: GCF_024217435.2. Lineage (NCBI taxonomy): Eukaryota > Metazoa > Chordata > Actinopteri > Syngnathiformes > Syngnathidae > Syngnathus > Syngnathus scovelli. The sequence goes on along the minus strand of NC_090866.1, from coordinate 10,718,545 downwards.
GCGTTGCACGGCCACCTTGCTGCTATTTGCATCTGGGAAATTTGCAAGTCAAATATTTCCATGCCTACGCCAGGGGAGAGCCGGCATGCAGGAGCAGGAACGCATCAATGTCAAGGCAGACTCCGGCTCTGTGTGACGTGCGTGGGTCAGGTTGAGCGCTGACCCCGGGTGACCTCAGCCAGGGCAGGATCAGAGCGCTCTACTTTCCCTTTTGCTTTGGTCTGAGGAGACCCGTTGTATTTTGCCAGCGGCAACCCTCCCCCCCTTCTCCCCCCACCCCGAGATAAAAATGGAGACGGACACGCGCGAGTGAAGCCCAAACTGAAAAGGGCTTGTTGACAACAGCAACAGCCGTCACGAGCCCACATTGTCGGCGTGCCCGCCAGACTTGGACCGAGAATGGCGGGAAGGCCACCTGTGCCGCAAGTGCAAGTAGCGCGCTATGTCTGTTAGCGCTTCAATGGTGTTTCACATATTATGTTAGCATTGAGCTAGCAAGACAAAGTTGTGCATTGTTGGAGGGAGAAATAAACAGTTTGGAGAGAAACTACACTTTTTTTTTTTTTTTGGGAGTTTTTTGGGCCGGAGGGGGGGAACAAAATGCAAGGGCAGCATTTTTCAGGTTCAGGAGGGAGATCATTATCACTTTGTTGTTCCAGAGGGAGTGGTGCCTTTGCTGTCATTTCGGGGGCTGCAAACCAAGTAGGGGAGGGGGAGGAGAGGAGAGGGGGTCTGTTTGGAGTGTCAATATTTACTGTGCGTGCACGTGTGTGCGTAACGATGAGCATGAATGCAAGTCAAACGTCACACAGGACAAGTACAATTTGAATGCTGGAAAGCTAATGTGTTTGTTTTAACTATTAGCTATGAATTGCACAAAGAAAAAAAAAATCCTTCAGTCCAGCCAGAAGGTTCACTTGCATGAATAAACTCATTTATTTAAGTTTGTGTGCCTCCAATGTAATTTTGGAGTGTGAGCTGCAATATGAAAAAAAAAAAAAGGGCATGTTTGATTATTCAGAAATGTAATTCATAATTGGTAACCATTTATTAGAGTACTTTCATTATTGGCTACAAACAAAGGACTTAATGTATGGCAATTCTTATTGATTTAAATTCAGACTATTTCAGTTTTGGAAAAATAACTTTTCTCGGGTCGGTTTGACCCACGAGAAGAAGAGTGCAAGATAATAAGTGACCAAGAAACTGCTTCTCTATTGTGTTCCTTACTTGCATTGAAAATTAGGAATGCAAATCGAGTGTGTAGATTAAGACAATTTGGTCTGAGCCTTCAACTCTTCATTATTTTGACATTTTAACCTGCTTCTTTTTTTCCCCCCATTCTATGAGGGGCAATAATGTTTTCACGCCGCTTTGCTGCCACCTAGCGGCCACTTGCTACACAACACTATTGGAAAAAACTTGAGTTTAATTGCACAGGAACAACATACAATAATTCTTAATACAGATTGTTTTTTTTCAAATTACGGCAAACGTATCAAAATAAAATTGAGGCCTTGTCCTAATAATGGCCTTGCGTGGTACATCAAAATAAAAGTTCTGACAATACACATTATTTTATATATTAAATATAATAAATGTATTAAATATAATAAATGTTATTTTTTTATGTGGGATATACATATTACATAATTGTGGAAAATTTTAAATAAAACTTTCAAATAAATGTGATGTCTTTTCTCTCTCAGGGGTCAAAGTGAGCACATCACTGATTTGATCAAATGCCAACGTGCTAGTAGTTGATGTCGTGGAATGCCAGGTAGATTGGCAAAGCAGGTTATTCGAGAAAGTTTTTAGCCAGGCACTTTAAGGAAGGGCTTGTAAGTCATGAAAGTCTTGCAGCATTGAAAAGTGCAATTCTCCTTCCTGGTTTCTTTTTTTAGTTTGCATAACGCTTCCTGGAAACTTTAGTTTTGACATTTGTCATCAGGCCGATGAGAGTGAATGTTAATTTTTCACGAGGGAAAGTACTTCACTCAAGTCTCGAGACAACTGCTAAGTAAGTCTTTTTCCTTCTGTCCTTGTTTTCTTTATTTTTCTTTAAATAAAGCTAGAACGGTATTCTCAGTTTATAGTGAGTGACATTATATAAAGAAATGAACTTTTAAGGTATGACAATATACCTAAAATGCCACAAAAGTAAGGAAAAGGCTATCGTTGGACATTTTCATATACAGAGTCATTAATTGATATAGTGTACTTCTACTTGCGAGTATTACAACGATGAAGCGTCGCTCTTCCGGAAGATACCTTATTAGCACACGCACAAAAAAAAGTAAGAAAAAGATGGCGGAGCACGAGCTGCGAGTGAGTCGGGTCATTTAATTGAGATTTGTTTGAATGAGCATAATTATGATGCGCTTTTCGTATTGCGTAAATTGCAAAGTGAATGTCGCTTTTCTTTTTAGTTTTCTGTCGAATGTGTCGATGAGCCGCACGGACGCCCCGGAATCGTCGTGTATGGAGAATTCACATGGGATTTGGTAAGAGAAGTTTTTCACGTGGTAAATGCCGAGTATCGATAACTACCGAGCAGTATAGTAAGTAAGCTGTGCGTAGAAATTTGAATTTGACATTATACTCTTTAGTCCAGCACTATTTCTTATTGTTAAAATTGTAAAATGTTGCTATGCTAATTTAGCATGTCGTGGAGGGGATTTTGGACGGGAGTTTGTATCGTTACCGGCACCATTTTGAATGAGATTTGATTGAAAATGTTAACAGTTGAGATTTTGAGGACAGAAAGTGCTTAAGGCCGATAGAAAATTTCACATTATGCTTTTTGGTGAGCTGCAACTTGATCTTTTCTGTTTGTGTTTACAAAAGGCCATTCCTCCAAGAGTACCTGATGGACACGACCTCAGGTTGTCCTCAGTAATTGACGACGTCACGCAAATATCTCAAATGCTCGAAACTAACCGCGTGTCGCTTTTTGCAGCTCGGTGGTCTGTTTTCACCGCCCTGCCCAAACGCACGATGACAACAACATAAATCTTCAACACGACAGGTATGGTGGGAAAATATTAAATAAATAAATAAATAAAATATTTACTATATCAATGTAAAAATAATGAAATCTAAATATATAAAAATAGATAAATATAAATGAATACTCAAATTGTGTCTCCGACTTGCAGCAAGCGCAATAAATCACAATTTCACATATAATCGAAATGACACTGCCAATCAATAAAATGCAACACGTCTTTTGTTTTGTTTTTTTTTTACAGCGTCCAGGAGGACGGCCAAGTGGAGGGCGACTACAAAGACGGCACCCAAGACGTATAACGTCTGAGATGTTTTAGTGCACGTTCTTTATATTCACAATTGCAGTCATTCCATTTCAAGGAAATTATCAGTTGTTTTGGAAAAAGACTGACTTCATGTAGCACTTATTTAAATCTTTAAATTAAAAATGTAAACGCAAAAAAGACTCCTATCTCAGCGCTCCACTCACCAAACACGACAACTGAATGCTAACTGAACACTATTTTATTTGACATATGTAACTTTTTTAATCAACTGAAGAAAACTAAGACAGCAGGTGCATGGAAGATCCCGTCAATGTGTGCGCGCTGGCGGGCCGAGAATGAATTCAGAAGAATTTGTACCGACCTTTCGCAATCCTCCTCAAGGATTCCGAAAGGAAAGACTTCAATTGCATCACAAGTGGAGAAGCGTCTGGCTGCGTCGAGCGTGGTGGACCATCTGCAACATTACGGTCAATACGTTACACGCTGTAGATGATTATTGCAATACTTTCTTTGAAACATATTTGATTAAAAAAAAAAAAAAAAAAACGCGGCTGGACAAACCTTGGGTGTGTCGGGACTTCCGAAAGGCGAGCTTTCCAGAGAATTCTCTTTATCTGAGAGATTGTGGCGATGCTGCGCAAACTTTCTCTTGAGCGCCTCGGCAATCAGAGAGGCCGGGTCCTTGGGGGTGGTGGCCCCGCCCCCTCTGCTACGCCTCCTCGGAACCGGCGTGCCCCCCGGTGACCTGCAACCAGAAAAAAAGTCTGCTTGATTTGAAATTCTTCACACGGAGGGCGTCTGTGGTGAGAACGGACCTCTCGACAGATCGCAACTTGACTTGATTCAAGTCTTTGAGCACATCCAACAAGGAGGGCAGGCTGGGAACGGCTTGGATCCGTTTCTTGTCCGCGTCCTTCCCGGCGCACTTGCGCCGTCGGATCAACTCGGTTACTGACAACGTGGCGGAACATGGCGACGGCGGCGGCAGAGGAGGTGGCGGCGGAGGCGTGCAGCGAGGTGTAGATGTGAGAGCCGCCGCGGCCGGGATGGGCGACATCAAGGGCGTTCCGGCTGCTTTATGGGACTCGGAAAGACCTAAGTGTTAATAACAGAATAAGCAGAGAAGGTCTCCAACTAAGCGGACAATACTAAAGAGAGCCTGCGAGTATCGGCGTAAGTTTTATATGTGTAGCTTTTCGGCGTACCCGAAGTGGCGGTGACGAGAGTGGCGATCTGAGCTCGTAACTTGAGCAGCTCGCTCTCCAGCGCAGAGATCTTCTCCAGGGCTTCCGGCTGCATCTGTCGGGCTCCCGCCGGTCGCAGTCGCTGCCTCGCGGGCGTCTTTGCAGGTAGATGATGCCTAAAAAAAGCAAGAGGTCAGCAAGCAGAGCTGCTTGTTTGCATTCGGGCATTCCTACCTGCTTTTGGCGAAACCGTCCCCTTCGTCTTCAAGTACCCACAGGACGTCAGCGAACGATGGGATGGCGGGCGTTTCCGTGGGGAGGTCGACATATCCGTGCGGCCTGGAGGTGGTCAGCGGGATCTGATGCGGGAGGAAGTGGTAAGGTGTTTATGATAGCATAAAAGGGACAAGACTTTGGAAAATTACCTGAAAATAGACCCGCGGCGCAGGATTCAGAGGCAGGTTGGAGCCGATCATCCTCACCACGCTGCGGTATTGGCCACACAGCCGACTGTCCCACACTGGAACAAGCTGCATCAAAATCACACCACGAGACGATTTAATAATAATAACAACATTAATTTACAAGTAATATTAACTAGCCAAAGTCACCATTTCTGGAGGGACTCCAAAATAGTCCAGCACCATGCGGAACACTTCCAGTGCATCCTCAAGCAAAGACATCGCAGCTCAGGTTTCTGCTCACAGCAATGAGGGAAAACTTAACGCCTTAAACTTACCCAAGAAACAGGAAATATACAAAGATACAAAACTCACCGTGTGTTCTTCCTTTGGTGACGACGTCCCCCGTTAGCCTTTGTTCAAAACCTTCATTTTTCATGAAAGTATACGTATTTGCTTCAACCAAAAATGAAATAAAACTTTGCCTCACGCTCGTTCGGTTATCTGCGGAAGTTTTCTACAATCAAATTAAACGTTCGTGTAGTATAAACGATTTTGGTTGGTCGAGACTGCGGGAGCCAATAGAACGAGCCGATGTTGCAGAATGGTGCCGCTTTTGACCAATCGCCTGTCACCACTAAGCCCACGAACCCTCCCAGTAGTGTCCACGAGCTTCGTTAACCCTGGGTAAGAAAACGTGAAAAAAGTCACATTTAAGTCTTCTTATAAGACTAACAAAGTGATTACGCCACTCGTATTCGCGTTATAATTACGAATATTGTAATACGCTTTTGTACCAGTGTATACAAAGTAGTTAGCTTTGTTAGTTAGCCACATCGAGCTCGCTTAGCATTTGACAGCACTTCATTAGCATATGTGCAAATGCGAATGGTGGACGATTGAAGTGTCTCTAAAGGTGTTGGGAGATGATGGACGCGTTGTCGGTGGTGAGCCAGTTGCGGGATCTGGCCTCGGAGCCCCAGAACCGAGCGGCGATCGTGCAGGACCAAGGCTGCCTCCCCGGGCTGGTCCTCTTTCTGGATCACCAGAGCCCCCAAGTGCTGCTCGCCACACTCCAAGTGCGCCTCTTTGAAAAACCGCTCCTTGTCACTACAAGGACATGTCAATAGCTCCTACTTTCCTCCTTGCAGACCCTCCGCTATGTGGCCGAGTTGTCCCCCAACATTCCCACCATGAAGAACGAGCTGGGGATGATGGTGAGCCTGGAGAACCTGACGACGAGGTGAAGAATGTAGTGCGACTTAGATCGTTTCATACCGTATTTGTGAAACATGGTCTTTCTTCACGTAGGGATGAGTTGTCTGATGACATCAGGGAATTGGCGAAGGAGGTGTACGGAATTCTATCGGCGCCTCCTCTTCCTGCCCATCGAACACCTGAGAGGGAAAGGAGAAAAAAGTCACAGTTCTTCCTGAATTCGTCCAACAAGAAGGCCAAGTGTGTCACCTTGCACATTCAGGGCCTGGACAGCGCTGTGAGTCCACATCACAGTCGGCAACGTTTGGGCGGCTGCCCGATGACAAAGGCGTGTTTGTGACGTAGGACCAGCGTGGCCTGTGCGAGGAGGCTCTGCTGAAGGTGCGAGGCGTGATCAGCTTCACTTTTCAAATGACCTCCAAGAGATGCACCGTGCGCATTCGCTCCGATTTGCCCACCGAGGTGACGACGCTTCCGGGATAACCCGGCTTCGCTCGGGATGCTTTTCATGGACTCATGATTTTTTATTTTTTTGTACATCGGCAGAATCTGGCCTCGGCCATCGCCGCCACCAAGGTGTTGACTGCCCAACAGGTGGTGAAGAACGAGGCGGGAGATGAGGTCAGGTTTTTTTTTTTTTTTTACCGTTGGTGCAAGCAAAAGTGCTCAGTTCTTTTGCTTGTCCACCTACCTGGTTCAGGTCTTCATCCCCCTGAGCACCTCGGGAGCGGCGGCGGCGCCACGCGACTCGGCCCTGCCGGACTACCTCCCCGAAGACGAAGAGGAGAAGCCGGAGGAGGAGCGTGCCGTGTCGCGGGCCGCCGCCAAGGACGACGCCAGCGGCAGCTGGCTCAACGCCGCCGCCGGTTTCCTCAGCAGGACCTTCTACTGGTGACGGTTCCTGTGGACTGCTGCAAAGGCGCAAACATTATTCCGTGGACGCCTTCTGATGTTTTCAAAAGGCTTGAAAAGTGTGCACTTAGTTCATGTAAATATTTTGCTTTCATTATGATCATTTCAACATTCAAGCTTTTCTTTAAGTGTGTTTTCTTGTGGATTTCATCACCTCGTTTCCCGAGAGCGCCTTCCTTCCTTCCCTCAAAAAGAACTGGTGTGTTGGAGAGACATCCACACCCCAATTAATTGTCATGTTCAACTTGGAAAAAAAATAAAGGCCCCACCTCAAATGAACAATTAATAAAGAGTGAGATGTTTGGATATTTCATTCAGATGCAACTGAAATCGAAATAAGTTGGAAAACAAGGAGCAAACAGAAAAGGTAACATGTCCAAGAGATTTATTTTCAAATAATACAGCTGGAGTAGTTTCTTATCTTTGCTCTGCTCATTCTTAGTAAAATAGAGTGACTCTCGTATATTAGTTCTGGAATGGCTTCGATGCTCTTCTGTCGGAGCAATTTGTCAGCTCGATTCATCACCGTCCACGTCGGCGGTACTGCACTAGGCCCGAGTGCAAAAAGTTATCGTTATCTTAATTTCATACATGGTAAGGCGTCCGAAAATAATTAGCAGCACGTGTTCCAAAATTTCCCCCGCCTGACCGAAGTTATGAGATTTACAGCAAAATGAACATCAAGCCAACCAAAAGTTTGGTTTACAGCCATTACGTTCCAGTAAGTGGATCAACTAAGAACACCAGCAGCAATCCGAGTTCAACCCGGGCGCCATCTTAAATACGTGAGGAGACACAAACCGTCTCTTGCGACATTTCTGAGCGCGTTCAACCCCGCTTTGCCGACGCTGGCTGGCTGTCCGACAAGCGAGGAAAAAAAAAAAAAAAATCAGAATTAAAGACTTTACAACTCATCTGGGTTTGCCGTCGTCACTGCAGTAAATCTCAACTATAGTATACACCCCTTTGGTGGTTGATGCCCCCCGAAAAAAAAAAAAAAAAAACAGTCTGCCTCCATGAAAGCATCCCCCTCGTGAGATTTGTAAAGGTGATCTTTGGAGTTACCGTCTTGGAGGAACCACGCGTGTTGGTGCCTCCCGGAAGGCTGGAAGTTTTGTGCATCCATCCGAGCGCCTTCCTTCCTGCTCGTCCGTGGCCGCGTCGACGTCATCCTCTCCCTGCGCATCGTCAGGCGACGTCTAAACAAAGCGAAGACCGACCCGCTGAGATTGGAAACGAGTACGGCCAAAGATCCATTTTGTAGATCCCAACCTGCTCCCTGCTGGGCCGTGATGTCGTCCAGCAGCGTGTCGCTGTGAGACTTTGAGAGGCCGTTCTCCTTGAAGGCCACCACAGCAACTCTCTCGTCATCCTCGTCCACCTTCTGTTGCTGCTCGTCGTCGTCCTTCAACCTGGAATGTGCAGGCGGTTCAAAAAGACCTTCGTCAAACTCTCCGTTCTCCCTGCAAAAAAAAATAAAAAATCAGAAGCGTTCCTGTAGACATCATCCAGTTGGAGTTACCTTTGCATCGGAGCGCTGTGCGTGGAAGTGCTGCTGGTGTTCAAGTTGGGGTCCGCTTGGCAACCGTTGCTATGCGGGCTGGAGGCGGGGCTCCCTTGGGACGGGCCTGGAGAGGCGACAGCCGCTGGTGTGGAGCAAACACGAGACGTGCAATCGGGGTGTTGGTGTCAGGACCAAAAAAAAAAAAAAAGAGACTGGCTTCAAGTTACCTGGTTCCTCTGTGTTCTTGCTGGGGGTTGTTTTCTAGAAACGAAGAACGTGGAAATAACAGTCAGCAAACAAACAGGAGCATTACACCCCCATTTTGTCGTTCGCTTACCTTGTCCGAGGCGTCCGAGCGTCTGGTCCTCTTCATGATCTCCTCCAGTCGCTTGTGAGGAGAAGAAGAAGCCGCTTTTAGGTGCGCGTGAGGATCAGGCTTGGAAGCGGTTTAATCACCTTCTTCCTCTCCAGCCGCTCGGCCTCCTCTTTCTGGAAGTGCTTCTCCCTCTCCTGCCTGAGTCTGTCCGTCTCCTCCTTCTGCCGAGACTCTTCCTCCTCACGCTGATGAGCAGAGCAAGAACAAGAGCAGAGTTTTACTTCAGAGCCCTTCCGTCACCGTCCCGGATGCTAATTTTCCCGACCTGTTTCTGAGCTTTCTCGGCCTCCTCTCTCTCTTGCTGGAGGCGCTCCTCCTCCATCCTTCTCTCCTCCTCTTCCTTCAGGCCTCGCTCCTCCTCGTCTTTCAGCCTCCTCTCCTCCGCTTGCCGCTGGGCCTCCTCCTCTCGCTTCGCTCGCTCCTCGGCCTTGCGACGAGCCATCTCCTCCTTAGCTAGCCTGAGGACAATGGCGGGGGTGGTGTATGTCAACACTGTGGATCTTCTGCTCGAGTTCCAGTTGAAGATGCTACCTGGCCTGCTCCTCCTGCTGCTTTCGCTCCTCTTCCTCCCGTTCTCTCTGCTCGCGGACCAGCCGCCGGTTCTCGGCGAGGATGCGGCTGGCTTCCTCTCGATCTGTGGTCCCGGCAGAAGGCTTCGGGGATGGCTCTAAAATGAGAAGAAATTAACACACAAAAAAAATCTGCTCGTGTGGAATTAACAGTTCAGTCCTCACCGCGGGTTGCAGCCTTATTGTGTTCCGCTGGCCGAGGAGGGCTGAGGACCTGCTCGTCCTCCGCTTCTTGGCTTTGGACGGGGTTAGACGGCTGCGGAATCTCAGGCAACACCTTGAGAGGGCGCAGGTTTCCGGGGTCCTCTGCCACGGGGGACTTGAGCATCTTGGGGGTCGGGGGGCGTCCTATGATATTCTGAGAGGGCCTGTTTGCAGGAAATAAAAGCATTTTTCTTCTCCACCGATTTACAACCGAGCCAACAATTTTATTTCTACCTTCCAGGAGAGGGCGCTGTTACTTTGGTGTTCCTTTTGATGGGTGACGAGGATCGCAATTTGAGGGGTAAGGTGAGCGAGGGGCCGAGAGGCTGCGACAGGTTGCTCCATGACTTCCTGACAGAGTCGCGGTTCTTCTGTGGCGTCTGCAAGCAAGCGAGAAAAATAGCAAATGTAACGCTTGATAAAAAAAATAAATAAATGGCATGAAGCCAATAAAAAAACATTTGAGGGCATCCCAGCCAGCCACCTGCGGCGTGCCGGTGGTCCTCCTGCGCGCCGCCGCCGCCGACGAAGCCGTCTCCCTGGCGAGGCTGCGATCGTGGCTGCGGCTGTGAGACAGCGGGCGGCCCGGCAGGGTCTTGAAGGCCGCCGAGCCCGTGGGGTGGCACGACACTGAGCGAGGACACACAGGCATGGCTACGGTGATGGAACAGGGTGGGGTGGGGGTGCGAGGGGTACATCGTGGTATGGAAAGGCGGGAGCGGGAATAAAACAATGGCGATGTTTGACGGGAGGGGCCAAGGAGTGAGAGGAAGGGCAAGAGAAAGGTTTGAAGGAAATGAAAAGCGTTAGTGTCGCCTGCTTCGCGTCACAGCAGTAGTTTAGTAGTTATTCGTGTGTGTGTGAGCTTTGAGTGCCTGATACCGGCCGGTGACGGAAGTTTCAGACACTATTAATGCTTTAAGTGGCGCCCAATCTTATTAACCCAGAAAAGCGTGCCGGTCGACGGCGCTCGCTCTAATTGACGAGGCGCTTTTGAGCATCCCTGCGCTTCCGTTGGCTGGTGACGGGAGGGGGCGGGGCTTACCCGTTTGCTCTCCTGAGAGACTCATGGCGCTGCGGCTGCGTGCCAGGTAGGAGTGTGTGGGCTGTTGCAGCCGGTTCACCACGTTGCTCTCCCACGTGGTCAGGGGAAGGCGGCGAAGACCTACGTGCACACACAGACATGAAGTTGGTTTTGCATCCAGGCAAATGTGGCCAAATGAAGCCGCACTTCGCTTTGCATCTGCGTCACCTGCCAGCAAAGCGCCCGGATGAAGAGAAGCGCCAAGCCGAAAGCAAATAAAAGGCTTCACAAAGCCAGTGCGGGGAGCCAGAACAACAAAACAGAAAAGCCATGCTCTTGCGAGGCTCCTGCGTTCCGCAATAGCAATTAGCCTGATTAGCCGCGTGCTCAAAGATAAAGCCGGGCTGGAAACTGTACCAATTGCCGACCAATTTCACCAAGGGTAAAAAAATGTGCGGCATCCGTCCGGATAAACCAAACGGCATAGAGTGTTTCCGCAAAAACAAAAAGATTATCCTACAGCGGATTAGAGAAAGGGGTCAGCGTGGATGCACACTGCGCGCTGCTTTGTGTTTCAAATACAAACACGACACCAAGCCCACAAATTAAATACCTTTTATACAAATCTTTGGAGTCAACCAGCAACACGGAAACAATCTCAACAGTTTCCAGCCCGTGACTAGTTTTTTTTTTTTTTTTTTTTGGAATGACCATCAAACACCTGCGTTTCTTTGCTGGCTCCCTTGGGTGAGACGAGTTTTGGACTGAGCTTTGTTTATGGCAGGGGTGGAGGTTGTCCTCGCCCACAACCCTGCATCGGTAGCATGAAATAAAAACGAAATAAATTCAAATAAAACCCTACCGAGTTCAAAGTGTCCAATTTTTGCCGTTACCTCGGTCAGGCGAGTGGAGGAGCGTGGCGGAGGACGACGACAGGCGCTTGGTAATGACGGGGTCGTGATGTTTGGATAGGTTCACCGTGGACGCCGATCTGCGGTCAGCATCTGGAAGCCACCCAAATCGACGTCAGACTCAGAGAAGAAGAGCAAAGGGCTTGCTTGTCGGCTATGCTCAAATGTTTCTAGAGGGGGAAGTCGAATTATAGCGACTGGCGTGTTGTCTATCTGCCGAGGGACTATCTGAAGTCACAAATTGCGCTATCAAAAGTGGCCTACGTGCACACTAATGTTCAAGCGAGGTACACACATACCAACAATCATGTGAACAGAAAATATTCATGTTAATGACCAATTTCAGGGAGAAAAAAATGCTGCCTCCTACAGGTCAGTTTTGGTATTACAACACAGGCAGTTATTTTTTTTTTTTTTTTTTTTTTGCTGGTCATGTCGCTCACATGGATATGCATGTACCCCGACCCGTTTAGTGAACGTCTATGCGCCGGCCCACTAGAATATTCACATTGGGATCTCACTGGGTGTCCACGGTGGACACTGAAAGCACCCGGCGCGTGCTCCAGTCCAGCAAGGTCGATCGGGTAGAGGAAAGCAGACTCGACAAAACCTGGACCACCAAGGCGGACCACAATGCAGTGCAGAGAACAAAGAGAGAGCGACAGACAGAGAAGAGCCAGGTGGGAGACAGAAAGAAAGTGATTCAGAGAGAGCAGATGGAAGGCAAGTTGAAAAGTAAACATGGCAGAAAAATGAGCCTGAGTGGAGGAACATGACAAGCCAGCTCAAAGTCAACGTGGTGAATGCGTACCGGTGGGCGTGCTGGGGCGTACAGGGCCACCCCAGGACCAGCGGTTGGCCTTGGGTCTGCTGGCCTGACCCCGCTCCATCGTGCGGCGCAACACGGCTTCATGACGAACCTGGGGGACACGTTTTATTACGGCTACAAGCCCCAAAAAGATTTTTCACTCGGGACGGACCTTGTCCTCCTCCAGCTTCTGCCGTCGCTTCTCCTCCACAGCCAGGCGTCTCTGTTCCTCCTTTATGCGCTGCTCCTCCAGCTTCCTTCTCCTCTCCTCCAGGTGCTTCTCGTAGTGGCGCCTGGCACGCTCCTCTCGTGCCTGCCACTCGGCCTCTTTGGTGGCTGGCGACAAAGATGAAATGACAAAAAAAAAGCAGACGAGCGTGCTGCGTGAGCCCAAAGCCGCCGTGTCATGGGTCAGCCGCTGATCATGTGACTCGGCTTTAGCGCGTGGCAAATCCCTTCGGCGCACAGACCGATATTTACGTCAACAAATACAATCCGACGCAAACACGCCGCGGTACGCACCATTCTGCTTCTCGCGTTCCTCTCGACGCTCCCGGGCCAGCCTCAGCCTCTCGTCGGTTTTATTGAAGAGCGAAGAATCTGCAAAGACAAACGGCGGGCGGCTCAAACGAGCACTGCCATGTGAACTTGGAGATTTTTCGGCGATTTTGCGGGCTTGCCTAATTTGGGACCCGTTGTGCTGTTATTGGGGCTGCCGCTGGTGCCCGTCGGGGCTGGCGTGGAGGTCAGGGCGGGGGAGTAGGCCCGTCCGGAGAGCGACGAGCTGGCCCCGGCGGGTGAAGACATCCTGCCATCGTCTGATTTATAGAAAGACGCTGAGACGACAGACAGACAGACAGACAGACAAACCAAACGTGCGTGAAGGGGAATTCAATGAAATCCCTCAAGTGATGCATGAAATGGACTTCGCCCCCGTTCCACACTGGTTCTTTATCACTTCAGGGGCACGTTATCTCAAGCTAGCTCCAGTCAGCCTGCCACAACTGAAAACAAGTTCATACTTTGGAAAGAAACTCCGCCCCTCACGCCATTGAATGTTTTCTTCCTTAAAGGGCATCGTGCACAAAGACGCAAAACATGTCAGCTGAGTACGAACACGTCGACAGTGCCTCGGGTGCTCGTTCGGCGCTGGAACCGGTTTGGCCTTGGCTTTTGGTCAAACAGGAAAGGTTGGGCCCGGGCTCAGTTACAACCATCGTATCTCGTCACGCTGAAATAGTTTTTGTCAAACAAAAGGAGAGCTCGTCTCGTCGGGTCATGGGGACAATACGAGCCGCCGGCAGACACCGCGAATGAATGAAGGACAAAAGTTTTGAATCTGGCGACACAATATGAGAGCAGGACGAAAAGTTCCCTTTGCAAGGCTGACAATGCTCCGTTGCCATTGACACCGATTGTTGCAAAACCGTCTTTACCTGGATTCTGCATCCTGTGTGATGCTAACAGAGACCCGATGGGGCTCCTCCTAGTCAAACTGGAGGGTCGATATCAGCATCCGTGCTTCCGGCAAGCATCCTGAACAAGTCAACCCAAAGTCCATGGTGAAGGCCAAAGGGCGGAAATCCACAAAAAGTGGGGAAAAGAAGCCACTCAGCGGGATCACCGTCGACTGGTCGTGGCAACTCTCCACAGCCACGAGTGTGTGTTTTGTGTTAAAGACACGGAGAGTGCGACATGGGGAGAATTTAATCTGGCCCTCCCTCCCTCCCCCATGTCCCATCATTCACCGGCAGTCAGATTAAACGGTAAGAGCGAGCGATTAAAGCTGTGGTGGCTAGCAAGCCAGCCATCGCCGGCCGTCCCCAAAGGATTAGCCCAAGCTAATGCTAAGCTAAAAGCTGATGGACACAACCAGGAAAATAAAGAGAGTCTTGCTGGCTGAGAAGTTAGCTTTGACATATTTCAAATTCTTTTCAGCTGCCTTTTGAAACTATGATCAGATTTTGCTCCTTTCTACACCATGCAGGTTACAACTTTACAAACTCGGCCACTATTGTTGCTTTCTGTGGGTCATGCACAAATCTCCAGTTCTGGTCATACCTTTGGTCTTCCTCCTCCTACCATCTCTCCGTTTGTGCCCATCATCTTCTTCGGTGATGGTGAAGAGTCTCGAGCGGCCGCCTCCCTTCCTCAGCCTGGCCGGCTTGGAGCCCTCACCTCTTGCCGCTCTTCTCCCTTTCCTCATCTCAGCCTACAAGCCATCCCAGCCTGTGCAGCGACTAAGTGAACGTGCACGCCGGACGATGATGATGATTGACCTCTAAAAGTCTCCTCCTCGCTAGTAGGGTGGACGCCAAGCAGCTAACGCAAGGAGCCATATCCCCGGGCTGCACATTGCTGCACTTTGGCCGAGGCGGCGTGAAGAGCGATTCGCGCCGTCCCGAATAAACACACGGAGGGGACAAAGTGCAGCGCGTGACGAAAGACAAACTACTTGCTGAGCTACGTCCATCTTCAGTCGGGCAAGAAGAGGGAGAGGAAGATGAGCTCTCTGCAGTCGGGCTTAGAAAGAACAACTTAATCCAAGATCTAAGGAAATTTGTTTTTGCATCATCAGGCGTCCGACCAGCAGCCCACCAATCAAGCGAAGCACTTAACTGACTGGACGTCATGACAGACACGCCTGGCAAACATTTGGGCTATTTGTACTGTGCATGCGCCACACACTAAACTCACATTCGGCAAAGGAAAACAAATATTAGGATTAAACAGCCGGCACAGCATCTTAATGTCAACACGACGTGGTGGTAAAATACTATAAGAACACGCCATTGTACTTCAATATCCTACAAGCCAATCGGCTCTTGGCCCCCGCAGGATACAGTGGCTGTAATCTTACACTATGGCTTTAAACCAGATAGACCCAAGTACACACACTACACACACTTTCACAATTTAATGTAATTGTCCTGGGCAAACTTAAGGCAATCAAAATATCATCTATGCATAGAACAGCTTAATAGTTTGCAAAAGTGAACTCCTTTCAGAACCGCACATCCCCAAGGCCTTATAAGTGTTCCGACTTACGTACAAATCCGTCGTAGGTAGAGTACCGGCGATATTAACCAGCCATTCTGTTTGGGTGAGTTTGGCGACACCTCTGGTGATAAATGGTAAATTTACATATCCGGCATACAGCCAATTTACATTGTTTTCTTAAAGTTAAACGGTTACAGAAAACCGCCTTTAACATATTAAAAAAATACATGTGTCTTGACGTCGATCAAAATATTCGACCATGAATAACAAAATAAAAAGAATACACAATCTGAAAACTAATACGCACATCCGACTTTAAATAATATTTTCAGATTTAAAAAGACAGAAAATGACGCGTGGGAGGTTTAAAATGAGTTTTTTATACGGAAAGGATGGACATTGAATGAAATGAGTTTGCGACTCCACCTGTCACTTCGAGCCGAGTCACTACTCGAAAGCAGTCGAATGTCAGCGGCAGGTGTGCGCCAGCAGCTCCGGGGCTAGCTTAAAATACCGACAATGACGCTCACAAAGTCAACCCAGCACATTTTAAATGTTTAAAACTACACGACTTGCTTAAGGCAACAACAACAAAAAGCAACTGGTGTCGTAGGTAGTTTTTTTCCCCCCTTCTTAATCCTTCTCTTGTGACTGGCCACCCGGCGGCGGACTACAACAGCTCTCTTTAGATCTCTCCGCGTTTAAACACGACAAAACAACCGGAAGTCTGGTCTTTTTCCGAGTATTCACTTGTAAGACGACCGTCGGACGCTCTTCCGGGCAGTTTGTCCAAGTTAGAGGCGCGCGAACTCACCTTGGGACGCCGGAGGAGATGCGTCGCTGCCATCCTCGTCCGCCATTTCTCCTGACGTCACCCGGCCGGAGAACCTGCCCGGAGGTCCGAGGAAAGGATCCCTACTCGACTGACTTCCCGCCTCCCTCACCACCTCATACGGGCAGGTAGGAGGGGAGACACGGCGCCTTCGGCGGCTTTTAGACGCTCCAAAACACTCGTCGTAACTAACTTTTGAAACTTGTCCTTGAAAATTGTCGTTTTGTTAGCAGGACATCTGAAAAAGGTGTTTAGGCGATAACTACCTGTTGTGTTTTTTGTTGCGACGCTGCCATCTACAGGCACAGGGCAGCTAATGCTAATCTGTAGTCGCTCATTGAGTTTTGTTGAGGGGGCGTGGCAAACGCAAAATGGGCTGTGATTGGCTGTTTTGCTCTAGCCTATATTTATGTTTTATTATGTCATTTAAATTGTTTATGTTTTTTGTTTTTGCCTTAATTAACCTTGCTAACCGATTACAACCTAGTTGTGTTGGTAACAAAATTGTCCCGATAGGCCCGAAAATATGTGTGGTGTGATTCTAGAGACTTGTATTTAAAAAATGTATATAAAATATATATATAATATAATTTTTCAGATACATAAAATACGATGACTATTATTGCTGAAACTATCATGTGAACTCATTGGGCTGATTGTTTTAATCGTCCAGCAGAGGGTGCTCTAACCTTTGGCTTGAAGTCAATTCAGCTGCTCATCATTTAACTATTGCACACAAAACAACAAGCTAATTAATTTAAATCCTGTTTACATTGCTTATTTATGAGATTTGAAAAGGCTGCACTGCAAGGGTTTATTCATATTGCTTTTATTTTGCCATATATTGCCACCAATCAATCAAAGTTAGCCCCTTGTGTCGTTCAGGGCGAAAAATACATACTAAATATCAATCCAGAGGACATTCATCATCATATGAGGTTGCGAGAGCTCATTAAAAACGAGTTGCCGTTCCACCTAAGCCGAGCATAATTGAGTAAGGCATGTGAAAGCGCTATATAAATAAAGATGAGCTGAGTTGTGTTGATTTGTGCGTTCCTGCCTGACTGTCTTGAATGTATGCTAATCTCTTCTATCGATGCTCGACTGTGCAGGCTTAGCCTCCCATGAACCGGCCTGCGAGACAGCCACTGATTGGCGGCAGCTACACGGAAACCATGGCAACCAGCTGTTTTGGCAATTCCAGCCATGAAGCAGGAGGCAGACGAGAGAAATTGGCCTGCAGGTACAGACGCCATGGCCGGGGAACATACGGAGCGCGGGCTTCAAAAGGCCCGCGAGTTACCAGTGGGGCCTTGACATTGTGAAATAAATGATGAGACTTGAGCTTACTGCCTGAGGTGAATTTCAAGGTTACACCTGTCTTCACGTTTGTGATGAAAGATTCTCCAAATTGTCTGTAATGAGCACCCAGGAGATTTGGTGTTTGGGCTTGTTTTTGTTCGACGCAGCGATTCATGTCGAGCTTGTCCATTTTGGTGTGTCGACTGCACAGTTGGGGGGAGGGCGGATTGATTTTGAGGCTTTTCAGAACCTCATCTGCTTTGCGCACCAGAGGACTAGTTTGTTAATCGGGGTCAACCGAGAAAGCACAAACGAATGGATATATTTGAAACATCTTTAAGGATCAGATGTATTACTGTCAAAAAACACAAGGTCCGGATTATAAACATATATATTTTTTGCTCTTGTCTCACTTAGTGTCCTTTTTTCCCCCCCCTGTATCCTCATATCACCTTTCCAGCAGCAGACAGGAGCATCTCCATAGCGACAAATCCTTCCGCTCGGAAAACTGGTGTCAACACCGTCGTTGGTAAGTGACGGCAAATAATTGCTGTTAATTGCA
Source organism: Syngnathus scovelli (assembly GCF_024217435.2). NCBI lineage: Eukaryota > Metazoa > Chordata > Actinopteri > Syngnathiformes > Syngnathidae > Syngnathus > Syngnathus scovelli. The sequence goes on along the minus strand of NC_090866.1, from coordinate 10,700,463 downwards.
CTTGTTTGTTGAGCCCCGCCGTTGTGTGTCCATGCATTCACCCCAAACAGATGGCATGCGCTAGAACGATCTGAATTCACCCCCTGTCGATAGACCGATCCCCCACCAGGACGTAACCACACCCCTTCATTGTCACCCTTGATGATACACAAACAAGCCATATGGCAATGTGACTTAAATCCCTCTAAAGTCTATTTATTGTGTTTGTTTACTTGTTGTACTTGTTATTATCCTCATGGACCCAGACATAAATAATCGCGCATTAATCTTTCACAAATACGGGCAGCAGTTGCCATTTTGTAGCCAATACCTGCACGGACAACTCACTACATTCCTATCTCTCTCCATTTGCTTTGGATTGGGACAAAATGGAGAGATGCTTGAGATGACAGTGTGTCACTGTGCTTTCCCAATTCCCTCCCCCTTCATCCCTGTGAGGTATGATGGATCGCTGAATCCAGCAGGGAGAGTGGGATGGCAGAACATATGGGGAGGGAGAATGGCAAATGAACAAGGGGGGGGGGGGGTTGGGGACAGAAAATGTACAGTAGGATTGCTAGGACGGATTTCACAAAAGGGGGTTCTGCCTGCCGCCATTTCCTCACAGTTTTTAATCCGAACAAACCCGTTAGCACCGTCTGTCTCCTCGTTCCTCGCTGACTGGAAATGACTGGAGGACTCTGCTGGTGTGCAGCCAGCTGACTGAAAAAACATGCTGAAAGGGAGAAGCTAGGGTAAGGGCAAAGCGAGGGGACGAGGGTGGGGGTGGGGGTGGGGGGGGCTCCCATCCTTAGCCATTCTGCTCACATTCACCTTGCAGTTCCAATTATTCAAGGCAGCATGCAGGAGCCTTCAGCCCCAGCTGTGAAATGTGGGTCACGGAATTTAAAGGCGCACGCTCAGCTTCTCGCATCTTGACTCGCAGCATCCGCGCCAATCCCGCAGCAGGCTGCTCGGGAATGTGTGTCAAAGTGTGTCTGAATCCCAAAGACATCATTTGGAGCCAGAGTCTTCAATTGTTCATGACTCCATGCAGCGGCGCCCTAGAGGGCGATATTCTACCTAGCAACAGCCGTACAGTAGGGCACTAGGCTAGTCATACGGGGCTAGACGGGCAGCAGAGCAAGGTTACTCATGCGCAAAGTGAGCAATCAAGTCATACGTCGGTGAACTCGACACACACAATCAGACGGGGGGGCTGGCCTGGCCTACTAAACTAGGACGGCCACGCAAAAAAAAACACAGACGCTTTCTTAAAACAGCGCACGCAGAGTTGTCTGCATTTTTATTGTCAGCAAGAAAAAAAAAACAGACCACACACACATTTTACACGTTACATTTTTGTTTAAAAACAAGATTGCTTATTGTGGATGTACAGAAAAAAATGAAAACAGCAGCTAAAAAAAAAAAAAAAATTGTAAGTCTTAATAAAAGGTATAAAAAGGAACGTGTTGTATGAATTAAAAACCTCCGGGCCGACAAATGTGCCCATGGGCCTACTCCGCTCCCACATGCTACTTAAAAAATACATGCAAAGCTCCCTATGCGGACATTTTGAAAATACTCCCTCATAAATTATAAAATATTAACCTATTGCCCCTGAACCGCTTCTCAGTAGAGGAAAAATTCATAATAGGACCTCAGCAAAAGTGTGGCGCTCGCCTCCTCCTGCCAACACAAATCCATTTTCATCACACATTTATTTCTTTTAAATACAGCCGCTACCTGGGAAGGACATTTAAAAACAGCACCATTTTTTTTTCATAAGTTCTCCTGGATTCTCTCTGACGTGTTAAGTCACGTCAATTCGAAAGAAAAGTTCTATAAAGTTAACAAGCTAATTTTCTTGATTATAATTGACATATCGATATTCTGTCAGTGTTTACTTAGTGTTGTTAGCATGCAAGACGGGTACTTTGTGTCGTAAGGGAAAAAAAAAAAATCCACCGTCGCCTTGCTTGTATGTCTTTGGCAGCTAAGGGGGATTTGTCACATTTGGTCTATCGCGATCTAATCAGGACTGTTTATGAAAGTGGCTCTCAATTGAAACTATTTTTCGACTCCTCTCATGCAAACCGACTTGCCATTTTTTCACAACCCAACAGTGCCACCTGGAGGAGTCAAAAAAAATTACAACCGGTTCATGAAGCAAATTTGAAGCTTCATTTCCCCGTCGCTATAAAAAATACCGTGTTCGCCTGATGACTCTTAGCCCGTCCTGCCGTTTGACATTTCTAATTTACATTTGGCAAGTGTAAACATTTCAAGTTGTCCACAGACTTACAGTAATTGCCTCCAGGTCGTCCCTATGGTTAAGGTTCAGCGCTGAGAAATAGTCAAACGACATCCTGAAAGTCCTTTAAAGGCAAGCCCTCATCGAGTTCACCGCTGTGTCGTATTTAAAAAGCTAGCTGATATGTGTAAAAAAAAAAAAAAAATGAACGAAAGGCCGTCAGTCATCAGGTTTGTAGTTAAGAACTACAATACCCATCATGCCTTGCTGCGGTGAAAAGCACATCAAAACAATGGCAACGTCCCCACATAGTTTAAATGGCGAAACAATAAACAGTATTGAATTGAATATGCAAGCAAGAATCAGTTACAGTGTAAGGATTATGAGCAGCGGGAAAAAAAACGACAATAAAAAAAAAAAAAAAATGGTGAAGCACTGTCTTTAAAGAGTGCTCCGGCTAATTTCACAGCAAATACAGCAGTACAGACTTAGCTCCTCCCTTTTTTTTGTTTGTTGCTGAGATTTTCCATCTCTATGGCTGTCGGGGGCCTTGAAACGACGAGCAAATGTGAAAAATAGGCGATGCCGTTCGCTATCAACCCTTTTGAACAGTCCACTGATGTAGATGCCATCCTTGACATTGTGTGTGCATGTGCAGTGAGCTCGTGGTATGCATGGATGCTTGCAGAAGTGATGCCACTTATGTTCGGATGAGTTACTGGAGGGGGGCGGCAGGGCAGGGGGGGGGTTCAAAAGCCGATGAGGTCGAGCTCTCTGACATTATAGACCCTTCTTAGATGGAGCGCTGAGCTTCCTCATTCCTCTTATCCTGCCCAGCAACTCGCGGACAAAATCCTATGAGAACAGAATATAGAGAGGCAAAATTATAATTAGAAAGCAGCACACACATATTTATTGTGTGCCCGCTGATATGAATTTGCATTTTATACTGTAACAAAGTGACATTTATAGAATATATGTAATATAAACGGATGAGGATCTAAGATAGAGCCTTGTGGAACACCGGCGAAGGGTCCTCAGTTTAGAACAATTCCAACATAATCCGAATTTTAATTGGAATTTTACTGTCGTCCAAAAGATGAGTCATAAATAATGTAAATATTTGCGTTAAAACACAAAGATTCGTACTGACGAAGTAAGAAACAGCCGAGCGTATGAAGGACAGATTTCAAGGTGACACTCATGACCTCATTTACGACATCCCCGGGACTTGAAGTCCCTCTTTGCCTGTCCTCCATCTTTACGTTCATTTTCTATTTAATATTCAGCTGGGAGAGGGTTAGCGAGTTTCCGTAAAATAATCTACCGATGATAACGTTCTGATTTTAATCTTCAATATTGCGCAGTTGTTTTTTTTTCGTACCTGCCGTACTTTCGTACTTGCTGGTATTGTTTTCAAAATGGCATCTGCGCTTTGACATTCTCGACGGATTATGCTGCATTTGTGCGCGTGTGTGTGAGGGCTTAGGCGTACTATACGAGCTGTCAACCTGGTGACCTTGTAACGCTTGCTGGCAAACCTAATGCTACTTACTTAAAACACACAGATGGGAATTCCCCACAATATGAGGTCATGTGATCGGCCCGCATGACCTTTTCATCGCTATCAATTTTCCACACATCGAGGTGAGTCAACACTCACCTCTGTCGGTTTGTAACAGTCTATTAAGGACTCCTGTGTGTGGAAAAAAAAAAAATATTGTTAAGAGAGAAGAGGAAACCGAAGCTTCATGAACCAGTTGTATTTTTCCCTAAAAATGTCGGCGTACCTGCAGTTTGACGGCTCTCTCGTCATCGCTGTTCACCTCTAAAAGGTCGTCGATGTCGATCTCCACCTCGGGCATCTCTTCCTCCTGCGGGAAAGACAAAATAGTACAAATCGGTGCCAGTCTTCTTCAAAGAGGCGCATTTACCGCGCGGCGGCCATTTTGAAAACCTTCCGATAGTCCTTGAGACGACGGATATTTTTGTTTCGTGGCGACACATCAGTCTGAAACCATCAGCGGATATATTAGCGTGCTGGACGGCCGGGTTTAAGCTGGCAAACGCGAGCGGCATCTCACGTCTGAGCATTCGCCCGCGGCCATCGTTGGTATTCAAGCTCACGGAGAGTCGTTTTTTTATTTTTCCCTCTCGGCTTTAAATCGGCTCGCAATTATGACTTTTTATATTCAAATACTCGATCTGTCCGTCCGTGTGTGTGACGTGTGAGACAATTGCACTTGTCAGCAGGCAGTCTATCAGCCATTGCTGACAAGTGGGGCAGGCAGGCATGAGCCGTGTGTGGACCACCGGCTCCCGCAGGCCACTGCCAACCACACACACACTCTCACACACACACACACACACACACATGCTAGGGCTGCCAACAGTCTTCTGCAGAATGATGTTGACTGCAGGGGCTTTGCGTGCCAGCCTAGCTCGACACAAACTATGTCGTACCCGGAATGGAAATAAGCATGCAGATAAACGCTAGTGGCGCTTAGGAGCCTCGAACGGAACACATCCCAAATTCTTTTTTTACCAGACTCGGCTTGGATTGTGGTTCCGCGGTGGTCTTGGTTTGCGTCAGGTGGAGGAAATGGTTGTAAACCTTCACGGGGGCAAGAACACAGCGTGAATTTGCAAAGGCGCAAGACACAACAAACATTTGGAAAAGAGCCGGCTGGCGTGTTTGGCGAACACGTGTCAGACTTGTTTGCACCAACAGCTGAGAAGCCGCCAGCGCTTTGTCTGCTTCGAGGTGACGGAATGCGAGCCGCCCGACCCGGTGACTCATAAACTCGATTCAGACTGAATTAAACACTCAAAACTGTCGCGTTCACGGACAACGTGGCGAGTATGAATTAAAACTGACCCCTTAAAGTGGGTCAGGATTCCGCCGGAAGTCAATTAGCAAGCCAGCGGGCCGATTCCGGTAAAATCTCTGACCGAGCCTGTTTTTCCAACGCTGGGTGCGTAGGTGGCATCGGCATTAATTGCTTGTAATTGAAAAATAGTCTGACACATCGGCCAACAATTAATGACAGCTTTTCAACAACAAAACAAAATGTCAAGCTTTGTTTCTACTCCGTCGACCAATCAGCCGACTGCTCTGTCGGTGTTTTCCGGGAATGGTGCGCTGTGGTTTGCTTATTTTGCCAATACGCAATAAACAAAATACATATTGCTAGCTTGAGGCTAACGTGGTAGGCTAGCATTTTGTCAAAACGGAATAAAGCGGTAGGTACGCTTGGGATAAAAAGTGGGTCGCTTATGAGCAAGAGAAGGATTGCGCAACCCAGGAAATGTGGCGGCTCAGCTATCTTGGGTGTCGCATCAAAGCGCAGAGAAGCTCAAGGTGGGATGAATTCATCCTCGGAGAGCCAATGCCTCGTAGGGAAGCGAGCGAGCGAGCGAGATGAAGGTGAACCCGGGGCTTAACTCGCGAGGCCTCTTCTGAAGGCTTGTCAAATAGCGGGCCCGCTAATCAGTTACGGTCCAGCATCCTTTCCCCCCCTCCCTCCCTCCCTCTCTCGAAAGCATGCAGCGAGCTCGGATGAATTTACTGGATGAAGTTGCGGCAAGAAATCTTTCCCACGCTGATTCAGCGCCGCTCCAGAGAACGCCTTACATCACACACTCACAGAGGAGGAGTACAAAGAACAAAACGCTCGCTTGAGAGTAACACGGAAATATAAAGTAGCAACCTAGCCACTCGGATGCCCTCACGCACGGGCAAGGAGAGCCACCAAATGAGAATTAGGCCTTGACTCACACTAAAGGTGGTCCAACCGGATAACCTTCTTCCGGCTGCTGGTATCGCTCGCGAGGCTAGGCCACGCCCCTTACAGGCACACATCCAACACACAAATACGACGACTTACGCTAATGATACTTTAGGAAGTCACTTTTATACAACACACTGCCAGAAAAAAGCCACAGACGAAGAACAAGAACAAAACGTTAGCTCGGCTTGTGTTTTGTGCTGACGAACAATGTTGTTGAATTGTGTTTATGTTTAGGTCCTCACAAAAAATGAGAATTCAAATTTGGACAGGAACAAAAAACTTCCTTTGCTGTGATTCAAATGGCAGCCGGATCAAGACACAAATTGTAACCTTGCGGGCGTCCGATCCATAAACGGATCAAGGTCGTTAGCGCCGGGCGACCCATCGACCGGTTGGACCTCGCGGCTGGCGCGTCTGTCAACATCGCTCAATCGTTTCATGTTGCAGTCGAGCGGATGATGCCGTTCCGAAATATGACCGGCTGAATGTTTGTTATGGAAAGAAAATTCAAATTGTGTTTGTATTGCGGCCAGAGAAGAGCATGGACAATCGCGCGTGAAGCTTTACGGATCAAGCATGTCTCTCCAGGCAATACTCCCCCCACCCCACCCCCATCATGTATTTTTCCACTCTAGATATCATTATCTATCTCCTGGAGCAAGCCCCCCCCCCCCCCCCCCCCCCCCCCTCGGCGCCTCCATCACCGCTTCTCCCGTGACCTTGTCGATAGTTCCCCGCGCTTTTTCTTTCTTTGACTCCAGGAAAGACCGACAACGGCGTGTTATGTGAACCTCGTGCGGTCACAGAGGACGAGTAAAACGCCGCAACCGAAGCCGAATCGTTAGAAAGGCTCGATAGCCCAAGAGCGATTCTTTCGGAGGAAAGATACGAATCCAGCTGAATCAAATCGATGAATTGAAATGTTTGTAATCCGTTCCCAGTCCTACCCTTAAAAAGATTTTGGGGATAAAAAAATAGCATTGTGTTGTAGAAAATAAAATCATAAAAAATGATATATAAAATAATAGTGTTAAAATAATGAAAAATTGAACTTTCCACTATTTTGTTTCGTGTTTTCTTTTTTTTCGGGAGCCAGTTTTGTAGGAAAATATTATTGGTGGTATATCCTTTTTTTTAATTTGCAATTCGAATTTATTTGTAGATTTTCACCATTCACAGGCCGAACCGGTCCTTCTAGTATGAAAAAAGAAATCTGGGTGCAAACGCGGCAAAGAAAACATCAGAGCGCAGATAAAACCTCGTCCAAACACAGTCGTGTAACGGTGGGGGTGCGTGCACCCGTGACTAAGCCTCATCGAGCGAGGCTCTATTGACAGCCAGCCATGAGAAAGTAGGACACGCCAGCGTCTACTGTTACCTGGGCCACTCACACGCAAACGTGCATCAACTCTCACTTCCGGAGGAGCCGCCATCAATTTTTCTCAATGCGTCTCAGACCGATTCATCACATGCCACAGCGGCGCTTTATTGCCTCGGCGATTTGAATTATATACACACACGTTCGTTAAGATGGCTCAACTCCTCTCAGCTCATCAGTACGGCACTAGTATTAGTCGATCTTTGCGGGGGATAAATAACACACACACGTGCTAATTTGATGACCAGTTAGGCTGCATTTACACATATGTGGACATCAATACATTTTTTTTGTTCTCTGTTAGGTTTGCATGGGAAACTGATAGCATGCTTGACCTTTACGTCACCCCCCCCTCACACACACACACACACACACATAGCCTGTCTAATTTAGGACCTAGCACTGACGCGCTAATGATTACGGTGGCAGTGCGACTTCCTCTTTACGAGCATGTGACCAAACATCAGTACTATTTGTGTAGGTGTGTGTGTGTTTGAATTTGTGAGGCGTTAAAAGGCCACCTGCCCAAACAAGACCGCCATCTAGCATGTCGTCATGACAGAGAAGGTCAGAATATTAGGTACATCGCCTTCGATGATGTCATCACGCTGTAGCGATCCCTGTCTACGAGTACAGTTAATAATCAACGTCGATATAAATATTGATTCTATCAAGAGATGCATTAAAGGCCCAGCTCGCAAATGAACGGCCTGTCACTCAATCTCCACTCGTCATTTTAATTAAAACCGGAGCGCGTCGACCTCCACCTAATCCTGTTTTGAATCAGCGCCAAGAGCAGCATGGCTGATTTTCTTCATTAAGAGTCATGCATTATTCAGCGAGAAATTAAGGAAAATGTCAGAGAAAAGACACAAAAGGGGACATGGAAAGTCAGGCAAGCCAGGGCACTCTTGTGCCACGCTTATCGTGAAATGAAAGGCCGAGAAGGCTAAAGATAGATACGAGGAATTTAAATCTCAGGTGACGGCCGACGGATGCCATGCAAATGCCCGGCCGCCGTCGCGAGGGTTCTTTGTTACGTGTCGGCGTGGACGCTCTGCAGAGGACGTCGGAGACCACTGACATCAGCACATCCTTAACCCACTGCCCTGCTTTTGCTCGTCTCCAGATTTGAACAAAAGCAGTGCAAACACAGGCATATATTCTTTATCCTCTTAAAAAAATACTTTTTGGGAAGCCAACCTCTGACATATTCCTTTTTTTTTTTTAACTTGATCCTCCACTTTTTGCATTTGAATTATTCGCAATTTGCTGTCAGGCTAGGTCCTTATGCCAGGCATGTTTTTACTGCCCCCTTGTGGCCAAGGCACCTGAAGGAGCAGTACAATGTCCATTGAATATACCCCCCCCCAAAATATGTTTACATCTTTATATTCTGTCTAATGATGTTGTCATGGTATCTTTTTATCCAATGCAGTAGTAATTAATATATTTCACAAATTTTAGGGGTGTATTCCTTCCTCAGGTGTAATGCAAATGTATAATAAACATCTAATTGGATTTTTTTTTCCATATTGGCATAATTCTTGTGAGGACTTTATGCAATTTAAAAAGGACAGGTAGCATCGGTCAAATTCAGTAAGCAACCTCTGGAATTTTGATTTTAATTGTTAAATAAAGTGTGTAAATGATGTTGCGGGCTGACCTCGCAGTCGTAGAGTTCGCTGAGCTGCTCGATGATCCACTCCTCGAGCACCAGCCGCTTCCTCAGCTCCTTGCGGTCGTACTTGACAGTCACTTTGCCCTGCCGCTTCTGCACCGGGTCGTCCGAACCGCCACCGCCGCCGACGACCAGCGGGGCCGATCCGGCGCAGCCAACGCCGGGCGCGGCCTGGAAGAAGACGCGGCCGGCGGCGGCGGCGGGCAGCGGTGGGGCGCTCGTCTCGGTGCTGGCGGCCGACATGGCTCGTCTCGTCTCGTCTCGACTCGCTTGGCAGCTTTTCGTGGGCGAGGCGTTGGGTTGGGATGCTGCAGACTGTGGAGTGGACGTGGGGTGCTGAACAGCTGCTATTTAAAGCGCAGACGGTCCGAGGGGGCGGGGCTTGCGCCCCGAGGAATTAATATTCAAATCAAATCATGGCAAGCGGATAAATCAGTCTTGTGTGTCCATCAGAATCATCTTTGTACAAATATTCCACAGTTCTTACATTTGATCTCGTTAAGCCATTCAAGTGTACCTAATGAAGTGTCTGCATTTGTGTAATTTAATCAGAATAGCTTGTCTGATTGTAGTTATTATTATTATTATTTTTTTTTGCTGGAGTTAGGGTCAATTAGTCAATCATATTTAGCACAAAGATTCAACTGTACGATTGAGTAAATACCGTATGTGGATACTTAGTCAGTGGCGCCCCCTTTTGACCGAATGAAAGAACGCAAGACGGGAGATAAACGTTTTATCTTTTTATAACTCTACATTATAGTACTGTAAAGATGGATGATAACATGGTGTCCTTAGAAGGAGCACACTTCACACTCACTTACCAACAACAATCCAAGTTTGCTTCTGTTAAAAAAGTGACCAGTATCTTATACATTTTTTTGACAACTTTTATTCCAAACTTTCAAATACACACAATACCGAGCTTCCCGTTATATGCATATATAGGTACATACATATATATAACACGCATACATACTTGAATGACGAGTAGTCATACATAAATATATGTTTGAATGACGAGTAGCCCAAGTGAACTTTAGACTGGAAACTACTAGACTTGAAACGAAATTACGCAAGCACCTGCCGTCCGATTGGTCATTGGCCAAGTCTCTGACGTCATTTCATTTTATCATGATCTGACAAGAAGCCTCCTCTGTCCAGTCATCCTCGCAATGGCCATCTTCACTCCAGTCCTGGTGCTACTGTTGTGCTTGGTGTTGGGCTACATGGCGGTGAGGAGCCGGCGGACCAAAACCGCCGGCGACCCTCGTGGGGGACAAAGCAGACCGTGGGTGGACGAGGACCTGCAGGATGACAGTGAGGCCAAGACAAAAGATGGTAAGAGCCTCATGTGGTTTGAAATATGTAAGTTAGTCATTGAATGGCTCATTTTCGTAGAATTGGATCCAAGCTTTGCCTCATTCTCAATTTCTTTTTAAAGATAGTGTATTGCAATCATAGTTCTTACCTTGATTCACCTTTTACTGATTGACCTTTTTACGTTATCTTTCTTTAACTATCTAACGCTTGATCCCATCTTGGCACTTTGCCCGCTGGCTGTGTTCCAGAGGAAGGCGAGTGGCAGGGCAAGCATGAAGACATCCCACATGTGCCTTACTTGTCGGAGCGCCACCCTGAGGAGGAGATGCTAAGCAGAGCTCAACGCTTCTACACGCTAATGAACCAGCGCAGGACGATGCGCTTCATCAGCCCCGAGCCCGTGCCGCGGGAAGTCATCGATAACGTAATACACACCGCAGGTAAAGAAAAAAGAAACTGATGGCAATGAATGAATGCTGTAATGCAGTCATTTGGACACAAGATGGTGCCAAAGTGGTATTTGTATATTAGACACAATAAATAAATAGACCAGGAATGGGGCAAATAGTCCAAGCTCTAGCGACAACGGTATTGTTTTTAACTGACCTGGGCAGGAACTGCACCTAGCGGCGCGCACACCGAACCCTGGACCTTCGTGGTGGTCTCCGACCCAGACGTCAAGCACCGCATACGGCTGATCGTGGAGGAAGAAGAGGAGATTAACTATCGGCAGCGCATGGGAGACAAGTGGGTCAAAGACTTGGCCAACCTTAGGTGAGCATGCAGCGTCGGCAACGCTAATCGGTCCCACGCGAGTCGTCTCACGGGACGATCGCTGCGCGTACGCCGTAGGACAAACTGGATTAAGGAGTACTTGGACGTGGCGCCGTACCTCATCCTCATCTTCAAGCAGACGTACGGAATCCTTCCAGACAACAAGAAGAGGGTGCATTACTACAATGAGATCAGCGTGTCCATCGCCTGCGGCATCCTGCTGGCTGCACTGCAGGTGAAATAAGACAAAAAAGAATGAACTTTCAGGAATTCACTTTTTTCCAATTTACGAGTTGGGAAAAGATTCATATGAGATGACTCTCTGTTGCCAGAACGTGGGTCTGGTCACCGTGACGTCGACGCCGCTCAACTGCGGCCCGAAGCTCAGGCTGCTGCTTAAGCGACCCGTCAACGAGAAGCTGCTCATGCTGCTACCCGTCGGCTATCCCGCCAAGGACGCCACCGTGCCTGACCTCAAACGCAAACCACTGCACGACATCCTGGTGCATATATAAGGGACGAAATTCCAAAATGGAATTAAATATACAAATATCAGTTATGTCTCGGATGTTTTTTATTCATACTCACATTTAAACTTAGGGACCTCGGTTAAGCAAAAGCAACACATTTTGCAACACACTGAAGGAAATGCCATTAATCCAGTTTCAGCCCTCACTAATATCAATCTTTAATATTACACTTTCATTCAAGAGCTGCTGTGTAGGCCACATTATCTCGTGTTTAATGTTTTAATTACAGTTCAAAACAAATGTTTTCACGCTGACGTATGTGCATTATGACCTATTGGGGGCAGTAAAGACAATGTAACAAAATGCGGGGCGGGGACGCAGCGAAGAAGAAGAAGAATCCGATTGCGCATGCGTACACCACGTATGCCTCTTACTCATCCGGTTGGATGCTAGCTGGCTAACCGACTACCTAACGCCACTCAGCCTCAGCGGGCTTCCAGCGGCACAAGCAGAAGAAGCAGCGGCCCCACGGACGTCCCGCGGCGGCGAACGACGCTCGGACGGCGCCGCGACTGACGAAATGGCCGGCCAGCAGTTCCAATACGACGACAGCGGCAACACCTTTTTCTACTTTCTCACGTCGTTCGTGGGACTCATCGTGATCCCGGCCACCTATTACCTCTGGCCCCGGGATCAGAATGCTGGTAAGGCCCCGATGTCGGGCTCCGTTGCTAGCTTGAGCTAAGGGACGGCTCCCGCGAGCGTCCCGAACCCGTTGGCGTTTATTCGTTTTGCCGAAGCTTCAGCTTCATCTCCCAGGACGCTCTTTGTCCGCACAAGTTGAGTCGTTTTACCCAAACCGCTAGCAGTATGACTTGTCTCCATACTGCCAAGACATGTTACAAGTGCGCACTAGTTGACATCTAGTGAACTGATTGATGTTGACTAGTATAATTTTATTACTGTCTTTCCATGAGTCCGAGCATTCATAATGATGCGATTAGATGTTACGAATAACTCAAAACCGTGCCCTAGTTGACAACTGCGTGATACTATTACTAGTATTGTTGTACAGTTGTACTGCACTATTATTACGTGATGCTAGTACTACCGTTGACGTATATTTCGTAGTTAGCATGACGCGAATCACGTACTCTTAGTAAGACGCAGAGGTCAAGTGCATTGCAGTACACGACAGTAATGCCTCGATAGTAATGTGGATTTGCCTTTGACGGGGATTTTAATCCTCCTAGTTCAATTGTCACTGCAGCAATAGGAAGGAAAAAAAGGTCACGGTTTAACTAGTGAAAAGTATAGTGAAGCAATTGCAAATTTAAATTGATTTAAGAATGCTTGAAATTGATTTATAAATGCTTGCAAGACATCCTTGCTTGGCAACTTTTTTCCATTTGCATGCAGCATAACAAATGAGGCCTTTCAGTAATGACTATCTGAACCACAACACGTGTAAACTGACCGTATAACTATCAATCTGTAACGCTTATGTGTTCTTGAACTTTTGCAAAAAATGATTAATATCAATACCGAACTGATGGGTTGAGAGGAGTTGCACCGTATTGCTGTTTGGCTGTCTTATACTGCCCCCTGGTGGTGAATCAGCAGCACAATTGAAGATGATAGTGTGAAAAAAACTAATTTTGTGATACAAATTCACTCATTCCCGACTCCTTAATGATGCCTTAGTGACTTTTTTTCAGTGGACTATCTCGGTCCACTCGTAGTGATTAGGGAGTACAGACATTTGGTACATTTGTGTAACAGCTGGCTGATAAGAGCTTATCTGGACGTGTTTGTCAACAAGGTCGGCAATAACTCCAGCGGCTTATGTAACGTTCTCAGCGAGTTTGCCTTGAATTCTTGCCATGTCATCACAGGCAGCAGTTGATACATTGTCAATATCGGATTGTGTAACATTGATGCGAGTCAGGCGTGGTGGCTGCTACCTCAATGAAATGATGCTGATGTGTGTTTTTTTTTTTTTTCTAGAACAATTGCGCCTCAAGAGCCTGCGGAGGGTGCACGGCAGGTGCCTGTGGTACCGACTGCGACTCCTCAAGTCTCAGCAGAGCGTCGTCCCCACACTCAAGTGAGCACAAGTCGCTGTTGTGTTGTTTGATGTCTCAGCGTCACAGCTCCGTTTTTTGAACCCTCGCCACGCCGCTTTACAAAAGGACGCCGCTCTAAATTTAGTTACTCGTGTCGCTATTTTGGGAGTGGCGAGCGCCGCGCTGACAAGGAAATGCAAACGTACGATTGATTCGCCAGGCATATTCCATCTCATGGTTTCTTGTGACCTTTCCCCCTCTTAATTTTGTGACCCTTTTCTTTCGTAATATAACGGCTTGGTTCTTGTGGCGGCGTTTTTTTCCTTCCTCACGTTGGCCGACGACTTTTAACTGGCCAGAGGTGGAGGGAGGGTTGTCATGGCAACAGATGCTGATGCGGCGCAGACCTTGCGGGCTTTGCTATTGTCATGGAAACTAGTTGAAGTTGCACGCGCGGATGCCAAACATCCGAACGTGGAAGACGACACCATCGGCCGCGTTATCAAAACGAGAGCCGGCACGGAAGCTCTTGTGTGTGTGTTTTCAGGAAAGCCGCCTTGTTGTTTGGCTGGGCCGTGTTCCTGTTGCTGGCATACAAGGTGTCTAAGCTGGACAGGGAGTACCAGGAGTACAACCCTTACGAAGTCCTCAGCTTGGACCCGGTAAATTGGCACGCGGGAGATTTGAAAAGACTTTCCCTCTGAAACTGAGCCCGATTGTCTTTTCGTTTGCCGTCGCGCAGGGCTCGTCTCTGTCGGAGATCAAGAAGCAGTACCGCGTGCTGTCGCTGAAATTCCATCCGGACCGAGGCGGCGACGAGGCCACGTTCATGAGGATCGCCAAAGCTTACGCCGCGTACGGCCCCGCTCGCCTTCTCCTCGCCTCCCTCGGCAAACGCGCGTTCCGCCATTGAGTGTCCTTTTGTCTGCTCGCAGTCTCACCAATGAGCAGTCCCGAAAGAACTGGGAAATGTACGGCAACCCGGATGGGCCCGGCGGTGAGTTTGTGAATGGAAGGAAGGGAAGAGAAGGGTGGCCTCGTTTCTCTAACCTGTTTGTCTTTGCAGCAACCAGTTTTGGCATCGCCCTGCCTGCCTGGATTGTGGACCAGAAGAATTCAATGCTGGTGTTTATCTTATTTCGCCATATCCAAACATTACTCAGCAGTGTAGGGTGACGCCCCCCCCTCCCCCATTTATCACGGTTCTGGACTTACCCCGTGATAGGTGAAATTCACCTGTATAGCGGGACGTGACAATATTTATGATGTACTTTTACCTGTCTCGCATCCTTCAAACCCATTTAAATGAATTAAAATGCACTCTTGTTAAATCACACTTTATATTAGACCTAATAAAAACATATAGTCATAACATAAGGATTTAATTGGTTATGAAATATTAACTCAGTGCGGTGATTTGTGGTGTGCACGATTTGACCACCAGGTGGCAGTATAAACGCTCAGCTGAGCTCTAATCCTTTGTGATCTCTTTTAGGTGTTGCTGGTGTACGGTCTGGCCTTCATGGTCATCCTCCCTGTTGTGGTGGTAAGTAGTCTTCTTGTATTATTGGGCGAAATGTTTTGTGTGTTTTTTTTTTTTATTTCAGTGCGCTTTGTGTGTCTTAGGGCACGTGGTGGTACCGCTCCATCCGATACAGCGGAGACCAGATCCTCATCAACACCACTCAGCTCTTCATGCATTTCATGTACAAGACGCCCAACATGAACATGAAGCGTACGTGTCGGCTCGATTCATCATGTTGTTTACTTAGGACCAAGTCATGTTTTTCTTTTCTTCTCCCAATTGTGTTTGCAGGGTTAGTCATGGTGCTAACAGCAGCGTTCGAGTTTGACCCTCGCAGCAATAAAGAAGCCACCATCCGACCCACCGACAACATCGAAGTGCCACAGGTTACAATCTTGCCTCCACTCTCACGCTAATATTCCTTTCAGTGTGACCCAAAAATTCCTACGTGTCAAACAAATTGCACACCTTGCAGTTGATTCGTGAGCTGGGGAACATCAACGTGAAGAAGAAGGAGCCTCCCTTCTGCTACCCGTACAGTCTGAAAGCCCGAGTGTTGGTCCTCTCGCACCTGGCACGCATGGACGTGTCGGAGGAGCTGGACGAAGGTCAGACCGCACGTGAACAAGATGGCGTCGGAAACCATCACGTAACCCGCCGTGTTCCGCTTCAGATCAGAGATTCGTGGTGAAGAAGAGTCCGGCTCTCCTCCAGGAGATGATCAACGTGGGCTGTCAGCTCACTATGATGGCCAACAGCAGAGGAGGTCAGGCTGTTCATCACACGTTGCTGTCCTCATGTGACTCTTACGACTTGCATTTGGTGCAGGTTTCCACGCCCCTCGCCTGGTCACCATCGAGAACTGCATGAAGCTAACCCAGATGATCGTGCAGGGCCTGCAGGAGTCCAAGTCGCCCCTGCTGCAGCTGCCCCACTTTGAGGAAGAGCACCTCCGCTACTGCATCTCCAAAAAGTACAAGGTCCGCAGTCTGCAGGACCTGGTGAGTCTCAAAGACTCGGACCGACGCAGCATGCTGCGCTTCATGGGCGAGGAGAAGTACGACGAGGTCATGGCCGTGCTGGGCAGCTTCCCTCACATCACCATGGACACCAAACTACAAGGTCAGCATGGAAACGTACACGCCTGTCTGTGAGACCTGCAGCTGTTGTCCCGCACTGACGGTCCATGTCTGTGCAGTCCTCGACGACGAAGACAGCAACAACATCACGGCGGGCTCCATCGTCACGGTAACGGTCACCTTGAGCAGAAAACGAATGGTGGTAAGTGTCAGCATTTTTTTTTTTGACACAGGGCACGAAAAATGACTTGACCGATCTGAAATGCACAAGCATTTCTACAGATGAACACTAGAGGGCAGTGTTGCCCTATTTCTTTTCGAAATTGAATCAACGCTGCCTGTACTTGTTGTGCAGGAGGTGTTTGAAAAGGAGCAGGAGCCTTCACCGTGTCCAGGAGAAGAGTCCGCCCCCACGGAGGAAGTGGTAAGGACTAACTGGCAATGAAAAGCACTCAATCCACATCCACACTAGGAAGACAATTCGGCGCACTATGGTGGGATAAGCTTCTCATAGAATTAATGCAGAAGCCGCTTTGCTTCAAACTTCCATATGGACCTTAAGATGAACATCCAAAGAAATGGAATCAATGTTTCCGAGCGGTGTCACATTTTTTCTTGCTCAACAGGGAGATGCGAGTAAAGTGAAAGCAAAGCAAGTGTGGCAGAACAAGAACAAAGGTACCAAGAAGACAGCCAAATCCAAGAAAAAAAAGCTAACCAAGAAAAAGACCACGCCGGCGCCCGTCAAAAGCAAGCAGGCCAACGGCAGCTTAGTAGCGGGAAACGTAAGTTGCTCATAGCGCGGACCCTCGCTCTTCATAAACACGACCAAACGTGGTCTCGTACTTGCGCGCCTGGCAGGAGACGCCCTCGGCGGCCAAGGAGGAGGACGAGGAGGGCTCGGACAAAGGAAGCGAGTCGGACGAGGCCGAGACCAACAAAGACTCTCCCAGCGAGAGAGACGAAGACAGCGACAAGCAGAGCGACACCGAAGTGGACGAGATGGCCGGAGACGACGAGGAGGTCGGTAAAGCGGGACACGCCGACACGGACGATAAATAAAAAAAACGGGATCGCCTTAGAAACTTCTCAAACTTTGACTCGCCAGGAGTGGGAGGCGCTGCAGCAGAGCATCCAGCGGCGAGAGCGTGCCCTGCTGGAGACCAAGTCCAAGGTGACGCACGCGGCCTACAGCCTCTACTACCCCGAGGAGAAGCAGGAGTGGTGGTGGCTCTACATCGCCGACCGGCGCGACCAGACCCTCGTGTCCATGCCCTACCACGTCTGCACGCTCAAGGATACTGAGGAGGTGGGTCCAGAGAATTTCCGCACGTTAAGGAAACACTTGTCATCGGAATTACGTGTCCCATGATTCACGGCGTCTGTTCGCGTTCGTCCAGGTGGAGCTGAAGTTTCCGGCGCCTTCCAAAACGGGCAACTATCAATATTCGGTCATCCTGCGATCGGATTCCTACTTGGGACTGGATCAAATCAAACCGCTTAAGGTGGGTGCTCGAAACTAGCTGAATGAAACGCAGCAATGTCCGTGTGAGAGACTTGTCATGTGACACGCTTTGACACGTTTGCGCAGCTGGAGGTGCACGAGGCCAAGGCCATGTTGGACAACCACCCCCAGTGGGACATCCCCGACACGGAGGAAGAGGATGAGGAGCAAGAGGACAGCGACGGCATCGAGGAGAGCGAAGACGACGACGACAACGACTGAACACGCACGCGCGTGCGCACACGCTGCCAGCACCGCCCCCCCACCCCACCCTCAACACTCACAGACCGACGCAGAGACTCAGCCGGGACATTTTTGTACACTCATCCATGTCCCCGCCCACCACGCCAGCTGGCCTCTTTTCTACGTGTATGTGTGTGCGCGCTGGCGTGTTTGTGTTTCTAACCTGGTAAGAATGTGTACAGGTGCGAGCGAGTGGGGACCGGAGCGGCCATCTTGCGAGGGGCCACGTGCGCGCGCGCGCCATCCAAACAAATTGTGTTCCATTGGCCGCAAGTTGTCACAATCACTCGACAACTCGTTCCCACCAAATCGACTTTCTAATAGGACTTGAATTGCTACTGCTATTTTCTAATAGTGTCATCAGAAGTTCTCCTACGCACTAGTACACAACAGATCCAGTCCGTTTTGGTCGCCGCACATTCCGGCGTGTCATCATCGCCCTGAGAAGCCTTACGACTACAAGCAGTGTGGCAAAAAAAATAAAAAAAGAACGTGGAAAAAAAGGTCACTTGGGTGCCATGCACCCGCCATTGTTCTCGGCTCGGCAGTATTTTTTTTTTTTTTTTTTTTTTTGGGCTTTAGCGTTGTTGGACTCTAGTGCCCCCTGTCTGGGTGACTTCTTTTTATTCTCAATGATAATTTGTGTTGTAAAAATCCACTTGTATATCAAGGACACCAGTTATGCTCTGCTCTTTGTTTTGGTTCCGTTAAAATCTGTGTTAACAACAGGAATTAGCGGCTTACTATCCTTTTTTTTTTGGTGGGGGGGGGTCTCGAGCACATGCAGTCCACCAAAGAGGTCCTTCAAGCTGATAGTGTGGGCCATGGAATGTAGTGATGTGATGCTGAGTGGATAAGTGTGCAGTGAGAGGTCTCCGCTGATTTGATGGCCGCAAGTCTTTTACACTCTTGGTCCTTATGATTCCGCACACCAGGAGGATATGGAGGGATGTTGGAATAGCTTGCTGCAGCCCCTCATCTTCTACACTTTCTCTTCCCACCACAAATTTACTGTATTCAAACAAAGTACCACAAAGACGCCGACTCTTATCTGCCACTCTTGTTTACAAAAGGAACTCTCATTGTAAATGGATTAAAAAAAAAGTATATTATTTGTATTTAAAATCATTTCAAATAAAAACTTTTAAATAAAATGATGCGTCTTAAGGCACTACACAATAAATAAAATGGGTGGGGTCAAAAAGGATGGACAATTGACATTCAGTTGACATTTTTTATTATTTAAAAAAAGCTGAAGTATCGCGAGACTTGTACCGGACACCTAACTTCCGGTATCGTGTGTCTGACAGGTCTGTAGCGCCGTATGCGAATATGGCTGACTTTTCAGAGAGGTCAGTGCAGGCAGCTGTCGTCGTCTCCTTCCTAGCGGGTTTTGCGGCCGGCTGGCAGGCCAACAGGATGCGGAGGAAGTTTCTGGACTGGCGGAAGAAGAGGCTGCAAGACAAACTGAACGAGACGCAAAAGAAACTCGACCTAGCCTGACCCACGCTTTCGTCTACCTTGAAGGGACACTTCTTTAGGTACACATGCTCCATTCAAAACAAAACAAAACAGAGCAAAACTTGTCAACTATGTTGCAGGTGGAGGACTGTGCGCTGCTCTCCGAGGTTGGGTGCCAGATCTTCCTTGGCCACCTTAGTTGGAAGAAGAAAGGCAGGAATGTCCACCTGTCAATCTACCATTCTTGACACTCTTGTCCAAATTGCAAACACGCACATGTATTGTCTCATTTTTCTACGTTAAATAAATGCCGATTTGCAACTCTAAATATTAACGTCTTTGCACTTGTAAATATTATGCATTTGTTACCAAGAAAAACGTGTGGTTTCAATAAAATATATACTGGGGAAAAAAACTGTGATTTTATTGTGTGTAATCAAGTTTATTGGATTATGTCACTCTTACCTAAATTCCCAAACAGCCGCTTTTGTTCTTTTTGTCCCTCACCATTTGCCGTAGTCGCCTGTCACAGTTGTGCACTTCAGTCAACATGGCGGACGATAGCATCCTCGAAGGTGAAGAGGAAAATATTTTGTATGATTTACTCGTTATTACCGAATGGCCTCCGGAGACTGACACTCAGGTTAGTCGGCTGCTATTTCCAATTTATGTCTCAGCCTTCCTTTTCCCACATTTGCGGCACCGTGACCTACGAAAAGGAGCCGCAACGTGAACGAGTGACGTGGTGTTCTAGCCAATGCACAGCCACGTAGCGTAAACATTCTCCAACTTTGTTAACTAAACTTATTTTCTTTTTAAAACCACTTCATGATAAGCTGTCAATTGATTTTTATTACTATGATGGATGATTATGACTTATGTAACGTAATGAGGCAGTCAGGTGGAGAAATTAATTTATCCCGTTCATCAAGAACAACCATTAAAACCTATTTAAAACATAAATAAAATTTCCTTTAATTGACATGAAAACACAATAACGCCACCTCTCAAATAAATCATAGTTTTCATTATCTTATTCTTGCAGCTGCGTGGCAACAAGGAACAAAACACCTCCCTTGTAGCAAAAGCAGTGACAGGTAAGTTTTGATTTGTTAAAGTGTCAGAAATTCAGAATTTTCCTATATTATATTTACAATATTTGTGTTGTAACAGAAATATCTATTTTTTTCCAGGCCCATTCCGCCTTATCCTGCACTATTTGTGGTACAGGTAAAAAAAAAAAAAAAAAGTGCATAATGGAATGTGTTTTGTATTCTGTTGTGATTTTTTATTTTATTTGCTGTTGGCTCTTTCAGCCCGTCCAGCTCGTCTCTGCCGCTCGGTCTCCTGCGGCTGGTCAACAAGCAGATTGGCTGGCAGCCAGTGCTCGCGAGGTACACACACACACACACACACACACACACACACAAACCAGCGACTAAACGTTTGCTCTTTGATTGTTTATCGATCCGCCGGTTGTCTTTGCTGCATTAAATGTCCTGTTCAACTCACTCATGTGTCTTTTTGGCTTTACCTTTGCAGTAACGGAAAACTCCTGGCCGTGGTCCAGGACCAGTGTGTGGAGATCAGGTCATTACCGAGCACCGTCTCAGACACAAATGCGCTCTGTTTTGTACTTGATCCACTGAGTGTGTGTAAAATCCACTACTTCTGTATTTGTATGTGTTCCCCGTTGCTTCTTTTCTCTTCAGATCTGTCCGAGATGAATTTGGCTCAGTTATTGGGAAATGCCAAGGTAAGGGCTTTTTAGCCAGTCCCAATAACACATTTTGCATGTCCAAAATCAAGTGAAAATGAAAAAAAAAAAAAAGCCGAAAATGTGACTCGAAAGCCAAGCCGCTCTTGGTCGCTCGAAGGTGGCTGCGGATCTTCGCTCAGCCTAGCTCGTAGGCGGAGCGACTCTCGGTGGCAGGGATTATTTCAATGATGCGTTGTTTGGTCACAATCCAATCAATATTCAGAAGCACTCCAGAGAAGCGTGTCCGTGTAAACAAGTAATAAAAAAAATCTTCTGTTGTGTCGTTTTAATTCTGTTAGTTGCATTATGAAGTCCACAAAATAGCAGCGTCTATTTTCTTTTTTTGGAGCCTCTCCTCCTTGCTGTCTTATTGTGCCTGCTCGCTCCCTCCCTCCCGCCTTACCTGCCCCCCCCCCCCCCCCCCCCCCCCCTCTTAAGCCCGCCATCGTCCCGCTTGCCTCCTTTCATAATTCATGGCTGTCGAGCTGTGATAAACGCGGCTTCTTTACATGGAAGGCGCGCGTAGCCGGCTGATTTCTTTCCCGACTTCCACCCACGCCGGCAGAGGAAGAGACGCAAACATTCTATTTTATGCCGTCTTACCCCCCCCCCCCCCTCCATCCTAAAAAAAAAAAAGCCATTTATGTGGAAATGGAGCCCCACTCGGTTGCAGATAGAGCGTGCAATACATAATGGAGAGGGGGGGGGGGGGTGTAATGGGAAGAAAAGATTGAAAAAGAAGCCAGGAGAGAGAGCGTTTGGTTGCCTGGATGAAACATGACGTGGGACAAGCGCAATTTATGCTAGCTAATGACACCGGACGCTACGGCCGTGTGTCTTTTGTTGGATCTGACCGCGTGGTTTCCGTCCTGTTTGTCCGACAGAACTTTTCGTGTTCGTCTCGGTTGCCGCCGTCACGTGGCGTTCCGCAGGGCGCAATTCTGGGGCCCCTGCTGTTTTCATCATTAGCTAGCCTTGGGGTCCAGCTTAAGAAAACAAGCTATTTCCTTCCACTGCTTTTTTTTCCCCTGCTGAGGAAAAAATGTCAAGGACACTTTTTAAGGTTTTAGGGTGTCACTTATTGATTTTGGCTGTTGGCTCCACTTCTCTATCTGTCTAACGCAAAGCTACCGAAAAAGCAAAACTGTTCTGCTGAATCAGTGTCTCGGCCAAACAGCCGACTGAAACTTTAGTAAAAGCGGGATGGATCCTTTTTTGTGTATTCTGTCTTTGCGAGACAATTATGAAGATGTAGCGCTCCCATAGCTCCTTAAGCGCGTCGCGCTGATATACGACATCATCGCCGGCCTCTTTCTCGGGGTCGGGATTTATTGCCGTGGCAGCGGCCAGGGATTATTTTCGCAGGCAGGCACCTTGCTTATCTGTATTGATAATGAATCCTCGGCCGTTTTGTGCAGTGCCAAAGGACCCCAACCCTCAGTGGCGGCGGGTGGCGTGGAGCCACGACTGCGCCCTACTGGCCTTCGCCGACAGCACGGGCACTGTGCGCCTTTTCGACCTGGTGGGCAGCGAGCTGTTTGTCATCCCGCCGGTAAGCGCGACTTGGCGTCGTTGTCAACTTTTTCTTCGGTGCCATTTTTTATGTCTCGCACACTTGATGCACCTTCAAGCCCTCCCTCGATATTTCTCTTATCCTTCCGTCATGCCTCATATCACTTCCATCCCTCGCATAATGACGATGGAGCGCGTCTATCCAGGCGATCTTTTTTGCCGATAACGCGCGTCAATCAAAGCGGAATTTTCCATACGTCGCATCTCATTGACCGCGATTTTTTGTCCCCCCCTCGCCCAAAGGAGCCGAGCTTCCCCGGGGATTTTGGCTGTGCCGTCGCGGGCCTCATCTTCCTGGAGTACAAGGGCGGCGCTCAGTGGTCGGCCGAGCTGCTGGTCATCACGTACGGGGGCGGGCTCAAGAGCTACCTCGTCAGGTGGGCGCTCACCTCGAATCCACAGCAACACATCCAAAGCCGGAGCACGGCTATTTCTCTGCGCTGGAATGACCTCCTTGGCTGTTAATTTGGAGCAGCCATTAAGAAATCGCTTAACAAGCCAGGCTCGCTCGCTCAGCTGTCTACCCGGAGTCGTTTCTCTTATTTTGTCTCTCCCGGAGCCGAGTTAAAAGAGGCCATTGTTATCTTTTCCAAGGGCTTCGTAAAGTGTCCGCCGTTATTGCGTTGACCTCGGCCGACAGCGCGGCTCCTCGCCGTCCTCTTCAAACATCCATCAAAAAAAAAAAGCAGCCGTGTTTATACGTGAAGGCCTCGCCTTGACATTCAGCGTGCTTTTCATCCAGCCTGAGTGGAAACGTTGGAGGTCACGGCTTGAATGGCGGCAAAATGTTTCTATTATTCCAGGCTTTGGCCGCACGACGACGCCTGCGTGTGTAAGTCGGGAATTAAGCAGCGGGAGAAATGGCCCAAACATTGTGGGGCTTATTTGGAATGATTGCTTTCCATTTTGTTGAGAGCTTATTGCTCCCCCCCCTCCCCTTCCTGTTCTTCTGACAGTTTGAATGGAACGTCAGGCTTGACACTAAGTCGCCGCAATGTCCTCAGGGGCCTCCTTTGTCCACGTTTTTGGCATCCCGCTCGCTCGTTGACGTTATCTCACCTGCCGCGTGGTGTTCTTTTGACAGCGTGGGCACCAAGCAGAACTTCCAAGAGAACCACACCTTCAGCTTCTCCACCCACTACTCCCGCGGCATCACTTCGGCGATTTACCACCCGAGCTACCGGTAGGTGGGCGTCGCCGTCGTCCTGACAACTGCAAATATTTGATGACAGCGTTGTTCGTTTTTTTTTTTTTTACTTTTGCTGCCTCAAATCAATTCAACACGTCGCCACGAACGTCTCAAAAGTCAGCACACCCCTCTGTTGCAACACATTATAGATGTCTATATGTATTAATATTGATATTTATTTAACAATTTTGTCATCGCAACTCCGGAGATGACCTTTGACCTCGGAGACCGCTCCCGCAGATTGACTCTGCCGGCCTCGGCAGATCCCGAGGGCCACTGTTTGCCAGCCAACAGGCCGGATGAAACTTTAATGATCCGGGGTGTGAAAAGTGGGTCAGCAGAAGCAATTGCATATTGATTAGTGCTGGGAAAAAAGAAAAAGAGTCCAGTCGTTGTAAAGCCGTCGCCATCCATGGCAAAAAATAACGCAGCATGTTTTGGACCATACTAGAGTTGTTTAATCAGAAAAGCCTTTTTGTTTTAGCAACATGAAATCGGGTCGATCAAGAGTCGGCCAGCTGAGGTGATTTTACATCTCGCGTTGGGCCTCTTGAGATTGTCTGGCGTCTGATTGCAAAGCTGGTTTGGAGGTGCTGCCTGCAGTACATCCTACGGGCGCCAGGGGGCAGTGTTAAGCCAATCACTCCTCATCTTCTGTTGCTTATGCTGCACACGCATTCAACTCTCCTACCAAGGCAACGCGGTGTCTTCTAATCTCACCACTTTTTATGTCGAACTCATAACTGTTATCAAAAATAAACACACGACAAACAAGCCACGGCGGCGCTCAAGGTGGCCGTGCTAAAATGTTTATTTTCTCCTACCTTTCCAGGCTGCTGCTGGTGGGCGGCTGCGAGTCGGGGGACGACGGATCGTCCAAGGCCGCCTCTTACGGATTGACGGCGTGGAGGGTGTTGTCCGGCTCGCCCCACTACAAGCAGGTCACCAGCTTGGAGGACGACGTCAACTCGGTGAGGAGAAATGCAAAAGTTGCAGTTGACCTTGTTTAACCTTTTTTTTTTTTTCGTCAGAGTCAGAAGCGAGGTTTCTTACGGATGCCCACGCTGAGACTTTTCAGCAGACAAGGAGAAGAAAAGGTAGCCTTTCTTTTGTCTTCTTTTGGCTCGGGCTGGATGATGACGTGCGTCTTTTCAGGACGGCGTCTTCCGCATGAGTCTGAACCCGGACGGGACGCTGCTGGCCGTCATTCACTTCTCGGGTCGCCTGACCCTCTGGGACGTCCCCTCGCTGAAGCAGAGGGCGGCGTGGGAGCAGGACCAACAGGTACCACTCAGCTTGTGTCTGGCAGAAGAGATGTTTTTGCAAGTGTGTGTGTATTTCCACCCGTTGAGTGTAAACAGGGTGAGAGATTAA
This sequence comes from Syngnathus scovelli, assembly GCF_024217435.2. Lineage (NCBI taxonomy): Eukaryota > Metazoa > Chordata > Actinopteri > Syngnathiformes > Syngnathidae > Syngnathus > Syngnathus scovelli. The sequence goes on along the minus strand of NC_090866.1, from coordinate 10,675,041 downwards.
TCTTTCTTCTCCTCCCTCCCTCCCTCCCTCCCTCGCTCCCTCCTTCCCTCGCCGGCAGCCAGGATTTGAGGAGATCAATCCGGAGTGGAAGACGTCACTGGAGAGGAGGAAGAAAATAAAAGGTAGCTTGGCCCGCGGGGCTCTCAGCAGCTTTTTTTTTTAATTCATTTCTTTTTTTTAAGCTGACACAGCGCAGCCGATACGATTTAATGATCTTTGATGCTTCTTATTCGCCGAATTACACGCTTTGCGTCCAGTGGATGTTTCCCCCAAATCCCACCGACGTCACAGAATTTTATGACGGCCATAATTCAGAAAGTTAAAGATAGCTCATAGGAAAAAAAAAAGCAGATCATTTGTAACCCATAAAATTCTCACAGATTGTTTGTTCTGTATAAAGTAGATGAACAATAAAAAAATCAATTAACAAGGAAACGAGATTATAAAATGACTGGAGGTCATTTTCCACCTCCGCAATGAATTTCAAATAAAACCATGTGACCGTGTTCTCAGACAAGGAGCAGTACCGGCCGCTGGTGGACGTCAACTGGTGGAGCGACAAGGTGCTGATCCTGGCACGCTGCTCGGGCTCCGTCACCGTGTCGTCCGTCGGGAGCCTCCGCAACCTTCTGGGCAAATCCTGCGAGTGGTTCGAGCCGTCGCCCAGAGTCACGGCCGCGCACCACGGCGGATTCCTCAGCCTGGAGGTCTGAACGACACCCGTGACGTATTTTGTCTCCTCGGCATTCTGAATATCTTTTGCTCGCCAGTGCGAGGTGAAGCTGGCCCAGAAGCGCGGACGTCTGGAGAGCAACTTAAGCGGCGACGAGGAAGACGGCGACGATGGAGATTCCGATTCGGACGAGGAGTCCTCCGCTAAAGCGCGCTACTTCGGCTACATCAAGCAGGGCCTCTACTACGTGACGGAGATGGAGCGCTTCGCGCCGCCGCGCAAGCGACCCCGTACCGTCCTCAAGAACTACCGGCTGGTTAGTCTCAGGTCCACCACGCCTGAGGAGCTCTACCAGAGAAAGGTAATGCTAATAGCGTCAGCCGGCCCCGGCGACAAATTGCGGCAAAGGCGCCGGTCTTCACTTTCACAAAGCCCTCCAAGTTTGAGCGCGGCCGGCTCATCAGTCATTTTGATGAGCTGGCATCCAGCGGCGCCTTCATCACTGTCATCATCATTGGCGGCCATTAGTCTTGCCCATCAAATTCCAACAGCCCACAGTTAAAAGTCATACATCATTATTACTATCGCTTTGGAGCACTCGCTGCCCAGACCGGCTGCAGATTGCTCCCTCCGCCCCTCCCCCACCCACTCAGCTCACGAGGTTGACTATATGGCAGATTTTTTTTTTTTGAATTACACAGTACACTCGCTGTTACTCGACTGTTTTGTTAGCTCGCTGAATATGGCCAGTACAAATTGCAATTTTTTTTTTTTTTTTTTGGGGGGGACACTTACAAAACATGACCTCATCTGTGTCAGACATATTTGGAACAGGAAAAGGATTTCCTCAGCAGTCGGACCTTCCCTCAGCATGTGCGTCCTTCTCTCTCTCTCTCTTTCTCTCCATCGCTCGCTGGCAAGGCTGCCGACATTTTCATTAGGCCGAGACGGCGAGAGCGAAATGTTTTTTGATGTCCTCCTACGACAGCTTTAAATGTGCGGGCTTCTCGCTGCCCTCGAGGATGTGCAGTCTGGCTAATGTGGCTGCTTTGTACTCCCACACATAGACTGAGATGGATACACTGTGTGCGGACACACATACCTGTGTGTTTGCACGCACACACACACACACAATATGCGTGGGCTTGTTATTGTCGAATCACATCATTTTGAAGGCAGTGATAAGACATTAAAAGCAGCGTCTGCGTCGCCAACAAAGGGCGTCTATTTAAATCTCAACTTAAAGGCTGATGCTTATTACTGGTTCTTACCTGACCCCCCCCCACACTGTGCCTACCGTATGCTAATATATCAAGTAGGATGTAGAAGTTGTAGTCCTTTGTTGAGGTATTCACATCGGCTGCGATGGAATTATGGATATTCCACTATACATTATTTTTTTTTAGTATTTTTTGAGATACGCACCTTTGGGAAAGGCTTTATGTGAATGTTCCAATTACCTGTGGCGTTCCACAAGGCTCCTTTTTCAGTCCCCTATTGTTTATTTATTCAATGATTTTTCTTTATGTGAGCAGGTTCTTGATTTGGATTGTTTTCCAACAGATCGACAATGAAGAATACGGCGAGGCCCTGTCTCTGGCCCACGCGTATAATCTGGACTCGGACCTGGTCTACCAAAGGCAGTGGAGGAAGAGTACAGTCAGCATCGCCTCCATACAAGATTATCTCGTATGTGGGACGCATCTTTCCACTCGTTTTTTTCTTTTTTCTTTTAACACCATCTCTTCTGTTGTCCCCAGAGCAAGATCCGCAAGCGCTCGTGGGTCCTGCACGAGTGCGTGGAGCGCGTTCCGGAGAACGTGGATGCGGCCAAGGAGCTGCTGCAGTACGGCTTGAAGGGCACCGACCTGGAGGCCCTCATCGCCATCGGCAACCGAGAGGACGGGGGAAGGTGCGCCGCCGCTTTCCTTTTCAGTCGAATTAAAGTCGGAAGCTCACCCGCGACGTCGACACCTGTCAGGTTCATCATGCCGGGCGACGTGGACCTGGACGACCTTCCCTACGAGGACCTGTCAGAGGAGGAGGAGGCGGAGATGCAGACGGAGAAGGAGAGGAGGAGGAAACGAGAGCTGCTTGACAAGGTCGACTTCAGCAGGTCAGCCGAAGCAGACTCGCCAACCTGCCCCATTTCCAAACGTGATGAGGCCTTTTCCCTCGTATTAGTTGTGAGGTGCGGGAGGGGGGGAGGGGGTACATTAGCGAGAGAACTTGGCCACGGCGCCGGCCGAGATTAGCGGCTAATCAGCTTGCTGTAATTTATGCCTTTGTTGTTAAGCGCCCGGTGAAAGACTAATGAAAAAGCCTTCAGCGGCCACTAATCACCTCTTCCACGTGCAGATCCGCTCGCACCATCGAGCCCTCCCTACGCGCATTACGTACAATTAAAATGCTCCAAAGGTAAAAAAAATAAATAAAACAACAACACGCCCAAATAAATGGCGCTCATTAAAAATCCATTTGCTTGCAAATGTAGTTTTTTTTTTTTTTTTTTTGCTGCAGCCGGATGCTCGCCATTGTCGCCGCTTATTGGCCACTTAACCCTCAGCGCAAAGGCGGCCCCCACTTTTCACGCTCGCCATTCCGTCCCTGAAAACTAAATTTGATTGGATTGAAAGGAATCACTTTGGTCTCTAATGAATTGCCTTCTTCATCAACTCTCCCGCGTGTGTGTGCGGCGTGCCCGGACTAACGTGTCGTCCCTAGGCGGAGGCCAGAAATGGATAATAATTCTCTTAATTTCTTTTTAACTACACCGCCGTTACGTAAATGGCTCGGTATTGATCACAAACTCTGTGTGCGGAAATAAAGACCATCTTGAAGTATTTGCTTTTCTTGTCCTCAGGGTACCGCCGGGCGCGCTTTGAAAATATTCCGCGTTGCGATTGGACGGAAGCAAACACGGATTTTGCGGCAGCCCTCAGAGCAAAACAAACGACCCGATGGCCTCGCTTTGTTTTTTTTTTTTTTTCTTTCGCTCTCGTCGTTGCTGTTTAACTTCCCCGAGGAAGTTTGTCGCACTCGCAGCGGAGCATTCGCTCATTCCCAATAATAGCAGTACTAAAAAGTACATCAATAAGAACCATAAAGCCTGAAACTTTTTGCTTCACTCTTTAATATTTCAACCGCTGCGCACTCAAGCAAACATTTTTTTCGACAAAAAGTCTTTTTTTTTTAATAAACTCGTAGTCTGGCAGCGTTTGAATGTACAGCGCAGGGTTCCATTACGCAACATAATGATAAATCAGAGTGTCACCAAAAATGCTCCATTTTGCTCTCGCCCACAATTTTCGCCTCTCACCACTTGCCGCCTCTCGACGAGCGACGGCTGTAATTAGCGGCGGTAGCGGCGCTAAGCCGGCGCGCTTTGATGCGGCGGCGAGCACGATGAGCCGCTGTTAATCTCGAGCAGTGTGTGTAGAAAAAGGCCGATAAGCGGCGATCGTGCGCCCTCGTAATGAGGGATTAAAACGGCAAGGGAGGGGTCACGTCTCATGTGGTCGCACCGTGGCCGCTTCTCCGTTTTTATTTTCTGACGTGCGACCCTGGCGTCGGCTTTTATTCCCGGCCGCCAGATTGGAAGTTGCACGCGGCAGCCAATAAAGCACGTTGTTGTTTGCGGTCGGTCGCCTAATTTACGGCCGGGATTCAATTACCTGGAAAATGGATTTCGCCCGGGGGCACATTGCAATACGTCACCTGGCGGGACGTTTAAGAATAAAAATAAAATTCTGGTCAGCGTTACCATTCATCTTGTGGAATTATTTCCAACTAGCAATGCTAACAGATTGCTAATTTCGTTTTTCCAGGCTGACGCTGGAGCAGAAGGAGTTGTGTCGGAGCCGACTGAAGCTGCTGTCGTATTTGGACAGGCTGGCGACGTACGAGGTAACGCAGGAACACCTTTTGCAATCCGAAGTTTTCTTATCATTTCCATTTTGTTCATATATCTTGTCGCCGCCGGTAAATAAGATTCACACCATGCGCTGGACCCGAAGGCGCCGTTGCGGAATGGCAAAAGGGCAGAACCGATCTTGATTGGTTTGACCTTTTGCCGCATAAAAGGTCGCGGCCGGGCTTTTTGTCTTTTTTGTCCACACAAACGCGTCGTGGTTATTTACCGATGACTCGGCGCGGCGCCGGAACCCTCCGTGGAATATCTCGTCCTCGCTCTTACGAAAGCTTCTCAAGCGCGACGCTAAACCCCGCCCCAAGGAAGAAGCGGATTTTCTTTTCTGTCTCTCATTGATATTCTCTCTGAGGCGCTCTAATCTCATTTCTCAAATATTGAAAAGTTGTACGTTGCCCCTCCTCGGCTCTCCGCCGACAAATGGGCTTTTATCGCAAGGCCACCAAAAGTATATCAAGCGGGAGAGTTGAGATTCAAGATGAGTAATGTGAACGGCGGGCGCCACCTTTTTCCACGCTCCATAAATCGCACGCAGCGGCGGCGGCGGCGCACTTTTTCTCAAGCCGCCAGCGGGGCGACGATGAGATTTCGGCCCGCTCCGATAGAGCCCGGCCAGACGGATGGACGTTGTCATGGCAACCGCAGCTGCGCCGTCGCATCCACTCTCCCCGGCCGTCGATGAATACGATATTACGCGGCTTTTATCATCCCGACTCGTCACGGCGTGCTCTGAGCACGGCCCATTCAAAGGCTGCTCGCCATTTTTTTCCCCTCTATTTGAAATTAAAAAAAGTTTCACCAAAAACGCCAGTTTCTGACTAAACAGCAGAGAAAATGAGATTTTTTTTTGTACTTTCAGTATATTTGTAAACACGCTGGTCTTATTGTCCTCCCCACAGGAGATACTAGGAGGTCCCCACGAAGCCGAGCGGAAATATGACGCCGAGTTCTTCAAGAAGTTCCGTAGTCAGAATATGGTTTTGTCGGCGCGAAATTACGCCAGGGTAAAATAAAACCCAGAGTTCTTTTGGAGGTCAGCGCCTTTCTCATCTGACTTGCGGTCGGGCTGCAGGAGAGCAACGTGCAAGCTCTGGACATCCTCTTCACGTACCACGGGGAAGACCTGCTCCCACATCGACTGGCGATTCTGTCCAACTTCCCCGAAACCACGTCTCCGCACGAGTACACCATCTTGCTGCCTGAGGTCTGGTGAGTATTGGGACTCATTTTGCACACCTTTTTGTGAGGAGGCGGGGCCTTTTTTGCGGCTCTGCAGTGAGCATCCATCACGGCCGGCCGGGCTCGCCGCGGGCCGCTTCCTCGTCGTCCCCCGGCTTACGAGCCAGGTGGGCCGCACTGCAGTACGCGAGCGAGCAGGAGGGGGAGGGGGGAGGAGAAGAAGCAGCCCCGTTGTGATTACCGATCAAGTTCCAGTGGCAGAAAAGCTCAGCTTGAAATTTTTTGTTTTTTTTCCCTCTGACGCGCTGGAGGCTGTCTCGGCCTATCTTTGCGCTCGCGTGAATATTTGCCCTCCTTTTTTCATTCAAACGAGCGTTTCCTTTTCAGAGACGACCTTCCAGCCGAATACCTTTAATTTTTCGCTTTAATAAATGAACTTGTTGAAAGATAAGCGTTTGGTTTTTAAGAGGGATCACTTGCCATTCGGATGAGTGCTTTTCTGAGTGCGGGGCTGATTTAAACACAGCACAGAGAAGATTTCTCGAGCGTAAATAAAGATATCTCGGAAATGGGACAAAAGATTATTTTTCTTGACTTGCTGTGTCAGCGTTTTCTTTTTGCGCTCAGTGTGGACGAGCGAGGCGAGCTGGCGCTGATCGCGTGGGACGAGCAACGACACCGACAAACCGACTGGTGCGAGGCCGACCAATGCCGGTAAGCTCCTCTAAATATTTTTTTAAATTATTTGTCATCGTTTTTCAAATTATTTCAATGAAATGAACATTCCAGGTCCATGTTGGAGCAGAAGCCGTTTGACGATAACGACATCCTGTACGAGGACGCTCCGGATCTGCTGCGCTTCCGCTCGCCGGCGCCCTCCGTGCGTCTCCTGACCGACTGGTACTGCAGCCGAGCGCGAGATATCGAATCCTGCTCCCGACAGGTACTGCCTGTTTAGCTTCTTGCTAAAGAAAATAGTCATCTATTCTTTATCCTCTGCGAAGAGCAACTGAGATTAGTGGCGCATCGAGGAAGCGAGAGCACACTAGATCCTATCACTTTGAATTTTACGAGTCTTTTTTTTTTTAACACCGACGGAGGAGGAGGTGGAGGATGATTTGGGGCTTCGGTGCACATTTTTCAAGCAACTGTAGGGAACGGCGCCTTTCATCATCCTCGGGAGATGAAGCCGCTACTCGCTCGCACGCTCGCGCACACGCGCGCCAGTGTAATTTGTTAATCTCCAGGAATCACAGCGGCAGCAGCGCTCGCCTTCTTTCATTCGCTCCTTCGTTCCTTGTTAATTAGATCTCGTCTCCCTTTGCTGCTTCCCGCGACACGTTTCTAGAGGAGGCCCTCAGGATCGTACCTTGACGCTTGGGCCTCATACAAAAAAAGTTTCTTGTCGTTCTTCAGCAAGGAACCTTAGGGATCCATTTTTTAATGAATTTGTAGTTTTGCGAAAAGCTTAAATCTCATCAATGTGGTGTGGCAGGTGGACTGCGCACTGTCGCTGGTGCGCCTGGGAACGGAACGCGCCGTCCCCGGGCTGGAGCCGCTGCGCGACGACCTGGTGACGTTGGAGACGCTGGTCTACGAGACGCTGGACGAGAGCAACCTGGCGCTGCGAGACCTGCAGCAGCTCGCCCGCATCGACCAGCTGCGCCTCCTCATGAAGAACGTGAGGCCCACTTTCCTCTTAGTCAGTCGGAGCACGGATGGAGGGCCGTTTGTTCCGCTGAGTTTGTTTTCCCTTTTCATTTGAGCCCGCTATTAAAAGCCGGCTGCGGCGGCGGCCGTGCCAGCTAGCGTAGCGACCGCGGTGTCCTTGGAGTGCCTTATACGAGGCCGGCCGATGCGGACCTGCCAGGACCGACGGCAGTAAGAGCAGACGTGCGGGCCGCCGGGCAGTCGGCAAATGTCCTTTATTGCCGCGACAACAACCGTTTGACTGCCCCGGCGAGACTCGCTCGCTCGCTCGTATGCTCTTCAATTAAATTAGCTCCTTTCCCTGTATCTGATGTGCTTCTTTATCACAGAGCAGCCCAGTCAAGTATTTCAATCGCTTTATATCGCTGGAATCGGGCGGATAAATCACCCCCCTTCTCAAAAAAAAAATAGAATAGTTGTCTTTTTGGCCATCAGTCCAGCAGGGAGCACTACGTGAAAGACGCCTTCCAATGGATGGTGCCCTTCCTGCACCGCTGCGAGCGACAGGAGGAGGGCGCCGCCGAGCGGCTGCTGCGGGACTTCCTAGTGGGACTGGCCTGCGGCGACCTGACCTTCCCGCTCATCATCTTCCAGCACTCCAAACCTGACGTGAGCGCCAACAAAAAACTATTTTCAGTAGAAATGATTCCGGACATAGTTGCGCCACAGCGCCACTAAACATTGGTGGCCATTTGTGGAATTGACAGAGAAGGTGACTTTTCAGTCAAAGCTCATTTCTTTTTATTTTCAGTGCCCGCAGAAGGTGATCGGCGACCCCGACCAGCTGATGGCGGTGGCGCTGGAGTGCATCTACCGCAGCGAGAGGGACGACCAGCTCAGCCTGTGCTACGACATCCTGGAGTGTCTGCCGCAGAGGGGCTTTGGGTAAGACTAAAAAAAAAAAATGAAATTGTAGTAGTTGCACACCTTTTACTACTTTCAATGTCTTCCGTTCTGCACACGTGATGAAACATTTGCCGATGATGATGATGATTGCCGCTAAAAGGTTCTTTTTCCCGGAACATCGATTATTCCATCGCCATTTCATAAAGAGACTCTGACTCAGCGTCACACACAGACGAGCTTTTAAGTAGCTCTGATTTTCTCTTATTTTCTGAGCACTTAAACCACACAGACCGGGCTCATTTTCTTTTTTTTTTTTCCTAATCTCGCATGAAATCGCTTCACGGGGAAAACGAAACGCGCGAGTACATCTTTAAGGACGGTCGGGGGAGTGAAGGTGAACGAGTCGTGTGCAAAAGGAACAGACGGGAAAGTGGGCGGGGCCACACGCGCTTGGGCGAGTTGGTGGCGGGTCACCTCTCTAGCGGGCGACTAACCCAGAATGAGTGACACGGGGGGGGGGGTATTTTTAGCTTGGCCTCGTAGCGCTTTGAAAGGCGACTGACAGGCCCGGACAAATCTTTTCCAAAAAAAAAAATCTCTCAAAATGTTATTTTTCTAATTGTGCAGGCCAGAGACGGACATAACATCATCTCTGCACGATCAGGTGGACAAACTGGAGAAGCACCTCAGGTAACGTTGGTGTATTTATTTATTTTTTGTCCGAATTTGATTCTCTTTTTTCTTATTTGTGCTATGCCGTAAGGAACGCTTTGTATTTCCCAAGGGCCGTATTGATTCGGATGTGCTGCCATTCGGTTTTTCATCAACGCATGAGGGAAAAGCAGCTCGGGCCCGTATTGCGCAAACAGCGGCAAGCGTGCTGCAATCGACATGCTCGCTTTGTACTGTCGCGTTCCCTCCTCCCCTCATAATGGGCCTCTGATGGAGAGCGGCGATAGGGAAAAAAAAAAAAAAAATTCAGCAAGCACAGTCATCGCACACACACACACAATATATCAAAGCAGCAGCAGCAGCGGTCCCGTGGCGTTCAAACAGCCCGAGGCGTTTTGGCGCTGCCGCAGTTTAAAATCACCTCCATGTCATGCTGCTCTTGTTCCTTTTCCTGCTTCTCCTCCCCCTCATCCTCCTCTGGGCTTCCCCTCGGGGTGAGCCCCTCAACGCGAGCACCGTGGGGAGGGCCAGAGACTGCCAATGCAGATGAGGAGAACTTCATTGCGCTTCTGTCGACAGCGTGGCCGAAGTTCTGGAGAAGCACGGCTTGCGCAAGCCCATCTCTTACGTGAGGAGCAGTCAGAAGAGCCCCGAGGAAGCCCACCAGCTCATGGTCAAGCTGTGTCGCCACACCGGACGCAAGTACGAGGCCGCCTGTCTGATTGCGCAATCCCGAGGCTCATCTTACGTGTTTGCAGGAACCCCGCCGTGGGTGAGACGGCGTGGCGGGCTCTTCTCCAGGACCTGCTGGACATGCAGCAGAACGTCTACACCTGCCTGGAAGCTCACGCCTGCCACCAGGTGCCGTCAAATACTCACCAGCTATCAATTGAAGGACCAGTTCATGGATTTTTTTTTTTTTGGCGCAGATCTTTGTGGAGTCGCTGCTGTGCTCCGGCCGCTTGGAGAACATCCGTCTGGCGGGACAACTGATGCACTGCTCCGAGGTAGGCGTATCTTGCCTCTCCGAGCGTGCGCCGTCATCATCATCGGGCTCCTTTGCAGGTCAGCCAGGACGCGGCTAAGCTCCACGGCGTCAAGGTGGCCTACCACAACAGCCTCCAGCTGGTTCTGGCCGCCGCCAGGGAGTACTTCAACTCCTCCGCCACGCTCACCGACCCCTGCATGGGCCTAGCAAGGTGAGCCCGCCCATCATGCAAAAATGATTCCCATGCAAATATTTTTTTTTATTTCCTCGCAATCTCCTCTCTATTCTTCGGCGGCAGAAACAAGAGCGGCTAATTTGTCTATTAAGTGGGAACGCTGTTTATTGGGGCAAAGCGCGCCAGTCTCTGAGGCCTTCATTTGAATACCGCTTGATTGGGCCCCCGATGAAGCGGCTCGCTTGGCTCCGCTACAAAAATCAGCTGCTCTAATCGCCGCCTTTTATTATCAACACTCCAACCCCAATAAAGCTACGCCCTTCCTCGCTAATCACTTTGCCAACAGTGAAAAACTTTTCTCACCCTTGACGCTCCCTCAATGCTTGCCCATCGATGTTGGCAAAGCACTACTTTTGTCCAAAAGAAGCAACTCATTTGCATTGGAATGACCTTGGTGCTAATTTCGTCCTAGCAAGAATGCTAATGAAGAAATCGTGTCCCTCAGGGCTTGCCTGCAGCTGATCAGCGACCGGCCCCAAGCCGTCCAGGAGGAGCTGGACCTCATCGACGCACTCGGCCACCTGGCGGACTTTGGCGTCAACATCCTGCCTCTGCAAGGTAAATAAGCCCGCTCAAATTCCAGTCCTTTTTTTTTTTCCATTTTAGCTTTGACACGTCTCCTCAGTGATGCCTCCTCTATTTTTTTTCTACCTAAGTCAGGCCAGATAGTGGGACAAAAGCCAAGCTTAAGAAAAGGTTGTTTATGAGATATTTTTTATCCATCGCTCAAGGCCGCGCCATTGTGCCGCCTCACAACTCACACATATTTTTTTTTATTTCGTTCCTGTCACACATGCACACCCAGATGGTGAATGAAAGGATTTGATAATAGATAAGGTCTTTTCAGCTCCAGTTGACGCACCTAATACACAATTAAAGGCCCCAAACAACTTTGAATCCTCTCAAAAATTGTGTTCAAACTATTTCAATTGACGTCTTGCAGTGCGTCTTCGTTCGGATCGTCTGTCTCTTCTGGAGGAATGCGTGGCCCACTGCGCCAGCGCCTACAAGCAATCCACCACTCTGCTCAACGTGGCGTCCCTCCTGCGAGTGGCAGGTGCGCCCAATCACTCACTTTATCCAAGATGTCCCTCAGACAGCGAAAGCAAATCCCGCTTTCTTTCTCCATATTTAATTTTGCGGCCGGCGGAGACTTTAATATGCCGCCTCGTCGCTCTGACCTTCGCCGGGCGCAATGAGATTTATTGAGACAGATGTCGGACGTGATGAGCAGGATTATGAGTTTAGCGTGTTGATGGAGATGAAAGGAAAATAATTTTTGTGTGTGTGTCAAGGGGATGACGAGGCCACGCGTAAAGGCCAAGTGTTGACCCTGCTAGCTGAGCAGGCCCTGCGGTGTTTGGACTTCAAGGCTTCTTACATCCACTGTCAGGACCTGATGGCCTCAGGTACCAGCTCGAATCACGCGTGTCGAGATTTGTTTGAAAATGAGCCGAATTTCTTTGCTTGATTATACGGCGGGATGGATTCATGGAGTGACTCTTTATTAAGTGGGGATTTTTTTTTCTGGTTCTGCGGCGGCGTTTTAAAAAATTAGCCCACTCCGCATTTGTCAGTCCGATTCAAGGTCGAGTGATTTTTTTTTTTTTTTTGCGCGCTTCACTCGGGAGAGCCATTATGACAACATAATAGATCAGTGGCGTGCGTAATTGTTTTCTGTGTGCTTCACACAATTAGCCTGCAGGGATTTCATGCGATTAGGTTCTGTCTGCTCTCGCTCGCAACAAAAGCAAAAAAAAAAAAAAAAGGTCAAATTGAGAAAGTTGGCCGTGTTTGCAGGTTACGCGCCGGCCTGGGACATTTGCAGTCTGCTGGGCCAGTGCGACGGCTTCGGCCAGCTGGAAGCCAGACGCCAACTGCTGGCCTTCTCGCTCACGCACTGCCCGCCCGACAACATCAACGCGCTCCTGGCCGCCTCCAGCGACCTGCAGACTCAGGTGGAGCCGCTCAGAACATTTGGAGAGTCAAAAGCTTTGTTTTATTGCGGTCTTTGAAATGTTTCCGTAGATCCTGTACCAAGCGGTCAACTACCAAATGGAGCCCGAGATCGCCGAGGGGGCGCGAGAAGACGAGGAGAGCGACTCATCCAAGGTGCGTTTGCGTGATATATAGGCCCCGCCCCCTACTGTCTGATTGATTAGCTGGTCCGGTCCTCCTTTCTTAACGGCCTACTTTGTGTGATTTCCTGCAGCCTTCCTGCATTTTTCATGAGGTGTAAATCCCGTGTTAAGGTTCCTGGGTTCCTTTGGATTATTTATGCTTTTTTTCTTTTCTCTCCTGGCCATCAGCTGGGCCAGCTTTATGATGTCTCGAGTGGGCGTTGAATGTTTAATGAGCGGCGGCTTAACGTTTTAAGTCTGGATGGCCACCCGTTGAAGCGATCTGTTGTCATTTTGTCGTGCTCCTCTTCTCACCTTTAGAGTGTTTTTTTTTTTTTTTATTCAAAACAAACATCTTCAGTGTGTTTCAAGTATTGATGAGCCGCCAGCCCACTCGCCGACTCGGATGTTTCTATTCATCCTTGTTTATTCAGGCGCCGGCCCCCCAGGCGGTGACGGCGGGCGAGCTGCTCCACAGGACCACGGCCAAAACCATGGAGGTGCTGACCACCACGGGTCAGACCACCAAGGCCGTGCTGAGCGCCGTGGGCGATCACCGCTGGTGGAAGCGTTCCCTGGACTGCCTGCGCCCGCTGCACGTACGCACCCTCACTCGCCATCCATTAAAAACTTCAGCAAGCGAGTTGACTTTTCAATGTTGGCTTCTCAGAGCGGAGACGCCGCTGCCGCCGCCGCAGAGGAACGCTCGAGTGAGAATTCCAAACTGGAACGTCAAGGCTGCTGCGCTTTCTATCAAGATATCATTGAAGGTCCCTACGTAGATCCGGTAAGCGGATGCGGTCGAGGAAAAAAAAACTCCTCGGCTGCACCTCGAGCTGTCATGTCGGGACAGCTGTTTGGAGAACTATCGTCAACAATGACATTATGCCCGCTGGTTGTCTTCCATTTTTTTTTTTTGTATTCCGGTTACGCTTATTATTACCCTTCATTGCCTCGGGCAACATTCTTAAATTACAGCAAATATGCCTGAGTGGGTTCTTGACTTGAGGCGTTTAATTAGATTTTCTTCCTCCTCCAGATGACTTCAAACAGCTCCAAATAAAAATGGGGGAGAAAAAAAAAAAAAAAAAAACAAAGCAGGGAATAAATTAATATTGATTTGTCTAAGTCATTTTAATGCCGAAAGCAATTTGGGAGTTGTCGGCGTTAGAGGAAGAAGAGACGCAACGGCGGAACATCCAGCGCGACGTGACGTGTTGGAGAAAAAAATGAAAATAATAACAAAGGCGCTGCTGCATGAAAAAAGGAGTGACACAAGTCGAAAACATGAAACAAGACAAATAGTTTGACCTTCATTTTTATTTTGCAAAGCATTTTCAACATGTCCCAATTCTGTTTTTCTTTCCCAGAATCACGACGTGTATTCGTCCTACAATGACGTCCCCCCCGAGAACTTTGCCGAGGTGCTGCTGAGGACCGGCAAACTGGCCGAGGCCAAAACAGAAGGCGCCACTTTGTTTCCCGCAACTGAGGGTAAAAGGTCTTGAGTTTCTTTTTTTTTTTTTTTCCCCGCGAACTGATTTAGCGTGGGCTTTCAAGTCTGGGTTATCTATTGGACGGGCGGGCGTGTGTTTATCCCTCCGGTAATTCCCGCGCCGATCTTATCGCCGGCTCGGCACAGCCGTGTAATCGTCTCATTTGGAGGCGTAGCTCGTCCGAAGCTAGCGACGAGGTCGTAGGGAGGCGGAGAGAGAGCGAGTGGGGCTTTAGCTCCGCCCACCAGCTTGGCATCCCAAACTTTCAAAGTGTGCTTAAGATGCATATGAGGTGGAGTGCACTTATTAGGAGTGCTTTGAATACTTTGAATAAGTGAGTCCTCTCCATGCCCAGAAAAAAAAGACTAGCCAAAGTCAAGGAGGAGATTTTTAATGATGCTCTTTTTTTTTTTTCTGTCATTTGTATTCCTCGTCCGCAGTGTTGCTGCAGCTGGCCAACGACGCCTTTCCTCGGGACGCCACGCTGGCGCTGGCCTACTTGCTGGCGCTGCCTCAGGTAGCGCCAACGCTCACAGCTCAATTCCAGTGCAACCGATCTGATCCGTCTGCAACCCTTTCCGTGCAGGTCCTGGACGCCAACCGATGTTTCGAGCAACAGCACCACTCGGCCTTGTCCCTCCAGCTGGCCGCTTACTATTACTCGCTGCAGATCTACAGCCGCCTGCAGCCTTGCTTTGAGGATAAGCAGCATGCGCTCTACCAGGTTCTTTCTAGTTCTTGTGGTCGCTTCTAACCCGTCTCGGTCACGGAAGGGGAACTTTCCTCACCTGGGTATTTATCTTTCTGCCGGCTGACTATCGATCAGCGGGACTAATGGAATGCGGCTGCGGGAATAAATCAGCCCGCATTGGCTGACTGGAAGCCCTCCAGGCGGTTTGTGTCCGCCTCGCTTCCTTCTTTATTTGACCTGCGTGAAATGTAAATGTGAGCAAACTTGCCACGGGCGCCGATTAACGTCCGATTCGGACGATCCCGAATTCCGCATAATAGATATGAAGAAGTCTACACACCCCGCCCGGTTCAAAGGCAAGGTGGCGTAAGCGAACGAGAGCAAGAGAAACGGCTTCAAAATGTGACTCTCTGCACTTTCTTCTGCCTCTCTTCACTTTTGAACGACTCGAATCGCACCGAGTCCCTTCACGCTATAATTATCTTATGCAAATACGACGAAAGCGACGCCGCACCTCCTCCGGCCGGCCGGTGAGCTACCGTCGAGGCGTTGACTTGTGTGAATTAGAAACGAGGATCCGACGTCGTGTTCCCGCCGTCCAATTTCCCGCCGGGGGGCTGAATCACGGCAGCCGTTAAGGCGCCTCGCTACATTTGGGGCCGTATTTTCTCGTATTGAATTGCCTTTCAGCCGCCGCACTTGATGTGTTCCTCGCAGCCGAATTAAAGAAGCGGGCTTCGCTCGCTGTCCCCGATTTTCCCGGAAGCCATTTTGGGGGCAAAAGGAGTGGGGAAAAAGGAAAATAGCCTCATTAGTTTTTCAATGAAAGGCATCAGAAAAGCGGCCAACTTGTCGGGTTCGCCGGGTGCAGCGCGTGCGGCGTGACGATAAGCCAAAGGCACACTTTGTCCACGAATCGGCTCTACGCGGCTTCTCCACAGCCACCCTGCAGCAAATTTGCGTTTGTCTTTAAATGACAGCATGACACATAAAAAAAAAGAATCCTGCAAAAAATGCTTGAGGCTATAGAAAAAAAAATCAAATAAAAAATTCAATTCACTTCAGGGCAAAAATCCATCTAGTGAATGGTTGTATACAAAAAAAAGTACTGTCAAACTGGTGGTGTTCCACAAGGCTCAATGTTAGGTCCACTCAGTTTTAATCATTGAATTACAAATTTGAGGTTTAACAAAAAATCGTATTTTCAGCCTTGCTTTTCTTTATTTGTTCCCAGGGCGATTCAGACATGAGACCTTGAGAATAAAATTAGCAGCCTGTTCCGACATGCCCGTTTGAGTCTCTCTCCATCCTTCACCACCTCCTCCTCCCGCCGGCAGGCCGACCCCAAGGAGCTGATCCGACTGGTCACCCGGCACGTGTCGGCGTACTCGGGCTGGCCGGAGGAGCTTCAGAAGCTGATCGAGCAGCTGCACGCTTACAACGAGCGGCTGAGCGACTACACGCAGGCGCAGGTGCTGCGAGGTTTGGGCCGCGGCGTGGACGTGCAGCGCTTCAGCTCCGACCCCGACTACAAGAAGGAGACCATCCTCGGCTTGGCTGAGTCAGTCAAAATAGTCCAACCTTCTCCACGGACTCGTGCGATCCTTCGTTTTCCCTTTTCTTAGGACTCTGGATGACGACGTGTACGGCATCTCGGTGTCGTTGGCTAAACGCTACCGTGTTCCTCTGTGGGAGGTCCACATGACTCATCTGGAGTTCCTCTTCACAGACAGCGGGTACGCTGGCGCACGCGCAGTCTTGTCATTCTCTTCTCATTTTATGTTCCTCCTCAGTCTGTCCACCAAGGACGTGGAATCCCGCAGCGAGTCGCTGGCTCTGTTTGCCACCCTGAAGAGCGACCCGCAGGCCTTTTACGGACACATGAGCAAGTACGTGCTGCCCGCCGTGGAGGGCGGCGACCTGGACCGGCTGCTTTACTACTACACCCTGCTGGACGCCGCCGGCTGCCGGCCGCATTCCGCCGCCGCCATCGCGCCCGACGGCCACGTCAAGCTGCTCAAGAAGCTCCGCGCCGTGGCCAGCGGTGAGTCGGCAGGAATTCAAACCATGACGGCAAAGCAAAATCGACGTCCTTGACACCTTGTTGCCGCTTGAGTGCGCTACAAAGTTTCGAGTTGACGCGGCGACCGGTCTCTCAAGACGTGGCGGAAAGGTCAGCGGGGTTTTCATGCCTCGCTTGCGCCGTCTGTGCTTTGGACACATTTTTTTTTTCACCTCATAATTAAGCAGGGTTTTGTCTTGTCTTATTAAAACAAAAATTAAATTATATATTGTCTTTTTTAAAGTAATTATTAAAAATATAAAATTATTAAAATATTTTTTTAAATATAAGGTTTTAGTTTTGACATTTGAACGGTTTTAATGTCTGATTTTTATTTTTTACAGTTAACATTAGGGAGCTGATGAGTTCATCTCAACAACGTTTTTGGTTTTAATTTGACAAATCCTTTTTTCGCGCTGTCCGCTTGTCGCTAGGCAGAGTCGGTCACCCGCAAGCATCAACCCATCGCGCCCCACCTGCCGTCATTAAAAATGCATCTAGCTTAGCGTTGGGCCAAGCTAGCGCGTTTGGAATAGTGGCTTGATGGGCGGGCGGGCGGGCGGGCGGACAGGCAGGAAACGTTGGGGATTGTGGAACAGCAGGAAGCGTGCATTTGTGTCTGCAATTTTGCTCACAGTGTGACGCGGACGACCAGTTGAACGCGCGAGTGGGCGTCGGTTTGAGCGCTAGCTCGTCTGCCTCATCTTCAGTCTACAATTGCGTGTGTGTGTGTGTGTCACAGTTTGATGCGTGTGTGTGGATCTGCATGGCGCTGTTGAATATTTCAAACTCAGACAGGCCGCCACACGGATGAGTCTGTCAACACGCGTCATGCCAAGCAAAAACCATTTTCAAATTTTTTCCTCTCCTCTCTCATTTTATATTTCTTTTTTTTTTTTTTTTTTTTGCACGTGCAAACTAATTATTCCCTTTGATTGCCGGCAGGTTTAAACTACCGGCAGCTGACGGACGGCTCGCAGGACCCGCTGGTCGCTCTCGAACCGGTTCTGACCAGTCAGAACGTGTTGTCCATCTCGAAGCTGGCCCATCTGTTGCCGAAGCCCGGCGACCAGGGGGCGACGTTGTCCCCTAGCGCGGTGCACGCCGCCTGGCTGCGCAAGTTATTCTGGAAGGGCGACGCCCACTTGCTGAAGAGGCCGCCCGTCAGCGAGCAAGACTACCTGCACGCCTACGACACCTGCGCCAAGTACCTGGACAGGCTGCTTCCCGTCCACGCCGTCCACTTCCTGGATGACGTCACCTTCTCCCTCCAGGCCGTCCAGCAGGTAATTGCTCTCAAATCCTTTCTGGAGATTATTTTTCTTGGCTCCTCCCCCAACACAGCTCCCTTGAGTGGGCTCATTTGTGCTTCTCCCCCTTTCAGCGCCAATTAAAGTGGAGCGCCCAGCAGGTTTCCCCGTTGCGCTCTTTAACATGCACTTTATCTCCTCGGAACCCGCTGTCATACCTTCCTCCATCAACTCCGAGGGGGAGGGGGCGGGGGCTTGACTCTCCCCCCCCCCCCACACACACACACACACATGACAAATGGCTCTATTTCCCCCAAGGCCAGGGGGCGAGGTCATAGCTGAGCGCCCGCCGGACCTTTTGTCCACGCCGTAATCTTTTTTGTCAGAAAGTGGCGTTCTCTTGCCCCTTTTTCATCACAGTGTGAACGTTTTTAATGTTTCACCTTCAGTTTGCGGTTACGGCGCTTACTCATCCGCTGGATACTTTAGAGGGACCGAACGGAACAGCGGCGCGCATCGGACGATCGAACCTTGAGTGACTCCACTGCATCGTGATTTATTTACTTATTGGTGTATTTATATTATTTCTTTGCACTTTTGACAATTCAAATGTTGCATTGCTGACGGTGGACATTCTAAAAATGGTATTTTTCCTTCCCTCCGAGACTCGTGCGTGTGTGTGTGTGTGTGTCTTTTGTCCATGTGTGGCTAAATGCATGAAATTCCACTTTTATTGCAAGGTCATTTTAGCTGATCCGCACTTGGGGGGAAAAATGGTGCAATCCATTCACACCATTAGATAGTATGCGTGCGTGTGTGCGTGTGTGTGTGTCGTTGCAATGGAATGAAATCTCCCAGCAGCCAAAGGCCGTCTCCTTTCCTCTTGAATTGTTAACTTGCTCACAGTGGATCCAATCAATCACAGCCCGCTGTTAGCCGGCCGCTTAAACTCGCCGCCGCTACCATTGCATGCCCCCCCCCCTCCCCGATCTGGGAATTGGCGTTTGGCGGTCACGTCTTTCCCTCCTGTTGCTTTCCAGCTGAGCATCCCGACGCGCTGCGAAGTTCTTCGGCAAGCCACCAAAAGCTTGCGGCAGCTGGCTGAGAAGAGCAAGAAGCGAGGAGGAGGAGGAGGAGGCGAAGCGGCGGGCGGCGAAGAGGCCGGCGTGACCTTGGACGAGGCGCTGGCTCACCTGCGCCAATCGCAGGCCCACTTGGAGACGCTGGGCCACCACTTTGTGGCGTCGCTGCGAGACAGCCAGGAGGTCGGTTGATGTTTTTTCCCGTCACGCCGTTTCTCGTTAAGCGACTGGTCCTGCCGCGCGGGCAGAGGTGCCGTGTGTTGCTACGCGACGCTGAGCTACGGGTAAAAGACGCTCGTTTGTGACTCCCCGCACTGTGTCATCGTTTAGCCTCCATTGTCTCTTTTTTTTTTTTTTTAATGTTTGCTTTCCTTTCTACTCCGTCCCAGGAGCAGCTGCGAGGCTACAGTCAACGTTACGACCTGTCCCGCTCCGAGAGGTCCAAGGTCCGGGAACTGGCGGTCGCCATGGCGACCGACGGCCAGCCGCTCCAGAGCATCCGCCAGCTCCTGTGCGTCGCCGTGGGACCTCTGGACCTGTCGCTCAAAGGCGTGCTGCAGGACGCCGTGGCCCGAGTGGTGGCTGAGCTCAGGTAGCCTACCTCCCTGCCCTTTGACCTCCAGTGACTTTTTTACTGGGGGAATAATTGGCTCGCTAAAAATACCAAAATGATGCTTCTCCTATTTTTTTTTAATACATTGATTTGCTTGCCGAGCATTTAATTTGAACTGTGTCCCTGAAAGTAAAGTCTTTGATTTCCTTCCCTGAGTGCTTGTCCCCTCCTGACACGCTTCTTCATTTGCACCTCTTATCTTAATGAGCTCTTATGTAAGACCACCGCCATCATTTTCTCCTCACTTTTTTTTTTTTTTTTTGTTTCCTCCCCTCAGCGGTGACATCGTGACCGACCACACGGCGGCCCTCGGCGTGCTGGAGGCCATAACGACGGCCGTGCACGACAGTGTGCAGGCGGGGTAGGTCGTGCACACACGCACACAAAACAACAGATGGGAAAAGAAAAAGATTTCCCGACTCTTCCAGCGACAACACGGTGAGCTCAGACGACCTTTTGACCTGGCTGCGTCCGTTCTGCGGCGACCCGTCGCTGCCGGTGCGTCCTCGCATCGCCGTGCTGCAGATCCTGGAGAGCAACTTCAGCATGTGCGACGGCGACATGCGGCTCCTGCTGCTCTACAGGACGCAAGCCGTCCTCAAGCACACCCAGGTAGTGTCACATTGACGTGTCACGGGGAAAACGAGAGAGGCCATTTCCCAAACGGCGCTATTTAGCATTTAGGTGAAGCCTGGTATAGATTTTGTGACTTCATCCGGAGTGATTAGTCATAACCACGGCCGGTTAAAATGTCACCGACGTCAGTACGGAAGCGCTTTTTTTTTTTTTTTTTTTTTTTCTCTCGCCGCGGCCTTTTGCTCTCCGCGCAACAATTTATTTGTTTGTGACATTTAGCAGACAAAAAAGTGAGGCGAATGCAGATTGCGAGCGCTAAGAATTTGCATAATTACATCCACCGAGGAGGTTTTCATTTTCATTTGCAATTTTATATCATTAAAAAAAAAAATCAATGCCGAGGCGACCGGGCTGCTCCTCTAATTCTTATTTCATTTTATCAGTGGAAACAGGAGCTCTGAACATTCAGCCGGAAATTCTCCCACCCAGATTTTGGGTCGTGAGCAATCACACGTGTTTGCGTTGACGTGTGGCGGCGTTCCTTTTCTCTTTGACCTTTTTTTTCTTCACTGATGGAATATTCATGGGACGCAAACTCCGCATGCATGATGAAGGACAGCTTGGAGTCTGGCCCGCAAATGGGTTTGAGATTAAAATATAGTCGACGTGTTTAATATTGATACTTTGAGGTGGGCTCAATCTGTTGAGGACTTTCACCTTGAGCTCCTCTTTGGCCTGCTCACATTTAATGTCACCACATCGGTTTCTGACCTAAAAGTGGAGAAAATGATTTTTTGTTTTTTATAGCAGGATGCTTACTCATAAGTGTATTAGCATTGGTGGGTGGAGAGCAAAAAAAAAAACTCATTGAAGCGACGCCAGAACGCAGCATCCCACCGCAGCCGCCCTTTCCCCTCCTCATTTTCTCTCTTCTTGTCGTCTTTTGTTTCAAATCCTCTGTCGCGGTCCGTGCCGCCCGCTCTCTTTCTCTCACGCGACCTCCACGACTTCATTCCCGCCCGCCGCTCGAGACATTAGCCGCAGCGGGTGGATGAATATTGATGAGCTGGCGGAGAGACCCGAGGCTCTTTGGCCGAGATACGGCTCCGAGCCCGGATGCCGCCTCTCTCTTTCGGGTCAAGGACAAGTAGACGAGATAATGGCCTTAACTTTAAGGTAGCCGACACGCAATACTCCCCGGAAAGTCGATTTTCGGTTGTGTTGGATGGGGGCGGCGCACAAAAAATACAAATCCTGCTGAATGAATTAATAATGCTCCCGATTATATTATCATAGACCTTCTCTGGATTTGAAACATTCAGGTGATGGCGGAAAATCATTTGACGCCAATGACATCATCACAAGGCGTAATTAAGCAAAGAGCCTGGCAAATTTGCCGTTGATAACTATCATTAATTCTCGGGGCATCTTCTTTATTTATCCCGACAATAAAAGTCCCCTTTTGATTTTTGTATTCAGCCTTTTAATTCCGCCAGCCGCCTCATTAGCATGCGCGCTTTCATCCCACTTTGCTCGTTTAACATCGCACGACGCCGCACGTCCTCGGGCTGCGTACCAAATTAGTGCTCGGACTAAAAAAAAAAAAAAAATAAGAAAGGGCAGCAAGACTCTGAATCTTTTCTCCGTTTTCTCACCTCAGCACTTTAAGAGCATTAGCATACATTTAAAGAAGATGTACTGTGCAGTTTTTTTTTTTACACAATTGGAAAGAGTTTCCTGCTGCTTTAAGACTTTCGGGCTTTTTGGTAAAGCAGCTAGGTCGCTAAGTTTTGAAAGGTCACGTGAGCACATCTCCCACCAGGTGCAGATCGAAGATGTGGAGAACCAGGAGAAGCGCTACGGCCTCTTCCTGGACCTTTTGGAGGCGGCGCGCCAGCGGGAGGACTTCCAGACGCTCGTCCTGCTCCTGCAAGCATGGCCGCCCATGATGCAAGAAGACGTGTAAGTCCGTAGAGGTCTACTTTGGTGTGCGAGCATCCCGTGATGGCTTCCTGTGTCCAGGGCCACGTCGGAGCGTAACCCTTGGGTCCTGCTAGTTTCCGCCATGCTGACCCGCCGCCAGGGACCCGAGGCGGAAGTGGACCTTGGTCAGCAGGTGCTGAGCATGCTGCGAGCCCTCGACAACACCAAGCACAAGCTCCCGCCACAGGTGAAGCTACACGATCAGTCGCTGGGCAGAATTCGTTAGCCTTTAGCGTCCGCGCGGACCGGCGCCTCTCCTTTGATGACCTAGCGAAGGTGCTAGCCGACCTATCGCTATGCGTGACGCCCCGCTAATCATATTCACGCCGCTCGGCACATCTAGCGCCAGCTGACTGTGATATTAGTTTAGCGCTAATGTTATTCGGCTCCGAAAGGCGAGCGGCTGCTGAGCGGCTGTCTGCTATTAGAAGTGTGGGTGGGTGTGAAGGAGGGGGACCAGTGTGTGTGTGTTGGGGGGGGGTCGTTTTACTGTGTTCCACTTTAATTTGAATGCGGCAAAATGAAACCAGCAGAGCAGAGGAGTCAGATTGCATTGTAATAGCCATATATTACTAGCGACGGCGCAGGCACAGGCACAGGCACACCGTGTGCTCAGGCGCACCGGAGACCTTCTCAAAGGAATTATGTGCCTCAGTGGTTATTGGGCGTGCATTTTTCTTTTACTGTCCTTTTGATTCAATTCCCCTCGCATTTTTATATGAGCCTGGCCCGTTATTCGATGATTTCAACGAGGCGAAAATCATTAGGCCTGGGGCAAAGCAGGTAGTTAGATACCTAATTAGCTAGGTCGCTAGCTAGGTAGCTCATTTATTAGAAAGAGAGACGAGTAAAGCAATCAGTGCGTTCATTGGACGACTTTGCGTGTCCTCCAGTGCATCCGAAGTGCGGCCCGACTGCTGCTGCCCGCTTTCCAGCAGCCGGCGCTCAAGCTGATGGCCGAGAGCGGCGACGACGAGCTTCTGCGGCAAACTCTGGAGCGGGTCAACGGCATGAGCGCAGTGAGTGCAACCTTGTTTTTGCCGCAAGAGACTGAAAAGGAAAGGTGGCTCCTGAGTGTCACATTTTCATTTTCTTTTCTTAATTGGCCCTCACGCCTCCTTTCCACTTCCAACAATTACGGTCACAAAGCGCACGTCGGTTCGCGTCATCGGGAAAATTTGATTGCCGCTGGCGCGCTCAACTTTTTCAATTAGGCCTCACCTTAATGCGCTTGTGTTTTTCCTCCGCCGTAACAAGCAAAAGTGAATTAGCAAAGACTGTGTAAAATGTCACTCTTAATTCACCCGCCTTTTCATATCTGCATAAACAAGCCCCGAGGTTTCACCCGCTCCCGGCGCGCCGTAAACGGATCCGTCCGACAGCGCCGCCCGCTTCCGCCCGTTCGCCGTGACTGACAGCCGTTATCTCACCGAGCGAGCGAGCGAGCGAGCGAGACGGCCGCCGTCTGCGTGGCCCCCAATGAGCGCGTGATTTCTTTTCCTCACAAAAGCCATACCCCCTGAGACGGCGCTGAGACCGACTTTAATTCCTGAAGATTAGCGTGTCATTAAAACGCCGTCTCAGGAAAAGTCTCCTGACACGCCGATTAAATGAGAGACGTTGCCGAGACCCTGTCTGGCTGAGGACGTAAGCAAAGAGGCCAAAAGGTTGCAGCAGAAGACGACCACGACCGCGTTCGCTCTGAATTGGTTGACGCCAGGCCCCGCCCACACAGCCCCAGACGACGCGTGTCGCATGTCGTGCCTCGCAGAGCCCCCGTGTTGGCTTTCCTGTCGGTTCGGAACGTCGCTCCCCTTCACTGAGCCCTGGGAAGGGGAAAGAAAAAAAAAAAAGTGACAGGCCGTCATGTTGTACAAAGGACGGCAGAAATTTCAGGCTCCTCTCTGATATCACAACCCCCCAGCTTCGCCTCTCCTCGCCTCGCCTCGCCTTCCCCCCCTCCCCTCGTCTCCATTTCCACACTGCTGTGTCACATCTATTTCCACTTGGCCTGTCAATCCCACCGTCTGAAGGCTTCAAATCTTCTATCTCTTTCCTCTCACACATACTCGTCAAAATGTAATAGCCTGGGAGGCGTGTGCGCGTGCGCCCGCCCGCGCGCGTGTGGAGCTGAGCAACGGAGGTAGCGGCCTTCCTCCTCAAGTAGCTGCCACATTTGACCTGAAAAAAAAACAATCTCGGGAATTTAAAAGTCCAGCCGGGGGGGGGGGGGTATTATTGTTTCAACAAGCCCAAGTGTGTCATCACTAAAATGTTTTCTTGTTTGTTTAGCGCTCCAAGCTGTAAATACGTGCAGGTGACATGAAAAATAAATGCCCGCTGCTTGGCTGCTTTTCTTCACCATGAATGAAGAGCGACCTTTTGACTTCATTTCCACTTGCCCTCAATTTGAATCTATCACCCAAGCTTGTTTACAACCAAATGTGCAGCCGGTAAATGAAACCCTCCCCTGGCCGCCATTTTTGCACATGTATTATTTGTGGTTTTAAGGCAGACTTGTTCCTGAAGAGGTAGAAAAGCCACTTGCGCCATGCATAATTGAGCCGCCTCGGCTCCAGAAATACCCCGACGGGGACGTCCGCGTGCGCCCGCAACGCAAAGACCGACACGGCCTAGCCGAGCGCACGAAGCGATGAAAACGACCCATTGTTTGCGCCTCCGCGAACGCGTGTTTGTTAAAAAAAAAAAGGAAAAGAACTGAATCTGTTTGTTCACAGGAGGAGGCGGCGGCGGTGTGTGACGACGAGCTGCTCTCTCTGCTGCTGGACGCCGGGCTGCTGGTGGAGTGCGCGTCGTCGGCCGCCTTCCCGCTGCTGCGCGACCGCATGCTAGCACGCCGGCAGCCGGGCGGGCCGGACGCCCGACAGGTCGCCGGGCGGCTGCTGGAGGCCGGCCGCGGGGTCGAGGCGGGCTCCCTGCTGCTGGCTCACCGCGGCGCCCACCCGGCCCAGGTCACCTTTAACTCGGCCCTCGCCGTCCTGAAAAATTGGCTCTGAGGTGGGATGCGACACTCTGACTGATTTCCCCCAAAAAAACAAAAAGCCAGTCCACACAAAGCTGAAGTCCCGTTGTGTGATGGAGTCGTTGGCAAATAACTGCTGAGTATTATTTAGCCTCAGCACTGTGTTATTGTTGTTTTTTTTGTTTTTTTTTGTTAAAAAGGCCCGCTCGTCGCTGTTGTCATAATAACGTTCCATCAATTCCCGTGCGCTATTTTGGCTTCAAGCTGTGTCGTACGCAAACACGAGACAATTATCATGAAAGATAATGATTAGCTGACTGCTCTTGAGAATTGAGTCGGAAATGAGACAAAAGTTTGCCTAATAATTACATCATAAATTGTGTTCCAGAAATCCTGCTGCAAAATTCTGTCTTTGTCATTCTGTCTCAATAAAAACAAAGGTATCACCTGCGAGCGATTTTTCCATTTCGGGGTGTCCTTCAAATGACACGTAAAGATAAAAGTGAGAGGCGCTTTTAGCCAAAAAAGGAGAAAGAAAGTTCTTGCGGGAAATGGCAACAGGTGTTTGTGTTCCACCAGGGAGAACCGAACAGCAATCAGTTACCATGGTGACGTTGAAGTAGGATTGGGGGGGTCACACACCAGCATTGCCCCCTGGAGGAAGGAGTGTAAACATTACGACTGCCTACCGAAAACAAAGAAGAGCCTGTGTGTGTGTAATTTTGAGCCCCGCCGAGGGCAGCGGTCTGGAATCTTAACTAACGCAATCGGCAGCGACGTGCTGAGAGGTGTTGAAAGCAGGCGTCGGTCGGTCGGTCGGTCGGGGCTCTGAAGCTAATTAGGAACGAAGCGATGTGCATGTTGCGTGTGCGTGCCGCCGCCGTATGTTGTGTTTGACTGCGTGAAGCGCTAAGACGTCAAAGCTTCAACTGCGCACTTGTAACATGGACAATAACATCTCTCGTTTGTTGCCATGGTAACTGCACATCACTGAGCATTTTCATTCAACCAGCCAAGCAGGCGCTTTGAGATACGAGCTACATTTTATAGCCTGGTAATGGCGTTTTGCATTGCATGTTAGCGTTAAGCTAGCAGATGGTCAATTTGTGTAGTTGTATTCAAATGACTGTTGCCACGGTAACCAAATATCACCTGCTACTGTTATTAGTGGACCGGCCTGGACAGCTCCCGCACTTACTCAAATTAAGGTGACTCGTTTTGACGTTGTTGCCGCGGTAACCACAGCTCACCACGGTCAACACGGGAGCAGAAGCTTATCATTGACGATGAAGCGGCGAATTCAACATTTTGCACTTATTCCGTCCGTTGTGTTTCAAGGGGAACATGATTAGAGTTCAGAGCGGCGCCGTGACCAGCGCGCAAATCACGCCAATTCGCTTGGGCGTCCGGCAAGACGGCGGCTATTTATCGCTGCTGTGAAAAAGAACAGCGCGTGTGTTTGAAAGCTTGTTCTTTTTGAGCACTATCAGGCAACATGTAGGTGCTGCTGTTTCGCTTAGCGACAGGACGCTTAACTCTTCCACCTGTGTGAGAGAGACAGATTGCTTATTGTCGTTGATTGTCCCTAATCAGACCAATCATCAAACGATGGCTTGGAGCGCCACGGGAGGCCTCGTTCATCTCGACAAATCCGCCATTAAGTGCTTTCTGGCTAGGAAAGAAAAGGGAATAATTAAAGCCGAGACGGGCGATAAGGCAGTCGGCGGCTGCTAAACGGTCATTTCAGTGTCTCTCGCCTGACAAAGTGTCAACCCTCGCACCCGCTCCAACGCCCTTCGCCTCCTCCAGTGCGCTGACAACGCAATGATAGGTAATTCCTGGAAGGTGGCGGGCGGGAAACTGTCACCCTCGGCAACGAGGTGACAGACAAACCAGGGCCGAGACACGTCGCCGGCTGGCCGGCGCCTAATAAGCTTCATTATATAGTGACGGTTTGTTGGCGGCGAAACTTACACACCTGAAAAAGGTAAAAATCACTTCACAGGTTTCTTTTATATCAAACAAATGGTCAAACCATTTGTTTGATATAAAAGAAACCTGTGAAGTGATTAAATAAGGAAAAACAAAATGAACTTAGTACAATTAAAAGGTAAAAATGTCGAGAAAATACCGTGGACCGAGCATCGGACCTTGTGGAACGCCACATTTCAAGCCCTTGCTAACTTTACTGTGTTGTGAAAGGCAAGCAAAGTCAAATGCACCTCAAGTCAGTGGCAAAAAGTTTCCTCACTACTTTTTTACACCTTGAAATATTTAACTCCAGTACACCGCATGTGTGTGTGTGTGTGGGTACACTCCATTGTGTACATTCCATTAAATCTCGTACACTGTGCACACACACACACACACACACAAACCTTGAGGGCGCTGCCACGAGACCTCGGTTAATCATCCTCGCTGGCCAAAAGTCACAGAAGCCACAAATCAATGCTTAAATGTGTGTCTGCTGTATTAAGCAGCCGATCGATGGCCCGCGCTAGCGCATCGGCCGGCTAAAAGGCCTTGCTGGCGAGCGAGGGTGGGGGGGAGGAGCTAATGCTGGGTGGGGGGGGGGGGGGGTAAGCACGTGTGCGTGCATGCCGAAAAAAAAACACCCTCAACTCCACCTGTCAACAATGAACACATTTGTGACCTTCTCCGCTTTTTTTCTATGCACTCCAACGTGCCTTCATATGGTCAAAAGTATTGGGACGCGGGGCCGTTACACTGACCTTCAGACAGCTCATCAGTACAGCACTAATATTATTTGTTCTACTATAAAAAACTTTATTACAAATTTTATACAATACTGTACTCTTTTATTTATTTAAAAACATGTAAGAAAAAAAATTGCAATGTTTTTGTGGGCCTGTAACAAATCTCAATGGAGCGAGAAGCTGTCTGACAAGAAGATGGCCTGCTTTCACTTTCAGCAGTTTTCTTTCTCTTTTTACGGAATGGCGTGTAGAACTCCAAAGTAATATTGAAGAACTTTCCGCGTGCGCGGAGCGTCCGGGATCCTGATGGGAAATGTCAAGCGGCTTTTAAGGCACACAAAGAGAAGCCATTAAATGGGTTGGCGTGACACGGCGTACTCGTTTCACCGACCGAGCTGCCGAGCACGTCTGCAAATGTCACTGACGGCGAGCGACAATTACGCATCGACGTCACTTTTGCCGATACATGTTGCGATATGTCCACACACAAAAAATGACTTTCGCTTGATGGATGAGCGAGGGAGGGAGGCCTATTTGTCAGACAATTACAATGCAAATGCATGGCTTCAAACTTGGAATTTTGGATTGCAAGACAAATTGCTGAAGCACATGCCAAGCATCCAGTTACTGTGACGCGTCGGTTTATCCAAATTTTGTGCTCAAAATTCGTGTTTCCTATTTATTATATTTTATTTATTAGAACCGCATGAGGCTGGGTGTCATTTTTCGACTTCCTGCTTTATTGTGAAAGGCACTCGCAGCACCGGTGGAATATTTACCTCACTTCCGCCCTCACCTGTCTCAACTTTCAACAATCAAGCACGGCTCCCGTACAACGAAAAGAGTGAGTTTAATCTTTATCTTTTTAAATGAAACCACTTCTGAGTGTATCATGCAATTTCTCACATTTCCAACGGTGTTTTATTGACGTCATTGTAAAAAAAAAAAAAACAGCTGATGCAAATTTAGCAAATAGGAATAATTTGTAGTCAAGAGCAAATTTTTGCCAAGAAGCACAAAACAATGAAAGGGGGCGTTCATGTTAATAATGCATAAAGGCAATTGATTGACTTCACTATAATTATCAATGTGCAACAACAGTGCTCATAATGGAACTAGCTGCATGGTTAATGGTCGTTAATCACAATCATTTGCTATGACAGAGTGTTAAGACAATGGAGGCACTAGCTCCTCACGGTAATGCTCTAGCTCCAATTTTTGCTGGACTGCTTTCTTTTCTCCACATGACTCGATGGTTCTCTCGATCCAGCGAGCGACGTGAGGTTGCTGCTGCTGGCTTCTCATTTGGTCCATGCTGGTTGAGAAAAGTTTGAGTGCAGACTGTTTTTGCCTTCATTTCAAAAGTAAATATCAGGTTTAATTTAAATTAATCGTGATCATTTTTTAAATTAGATGTGATTCTGCAGGCATTATGTCATCGTCCTCTAAAAAAATGATGACTGCAGTTGGAGTAGTAGTGAAAGTCTTCTTTGTTGGGCTTGATTGAATCACACCGCCCCCTGGTGGCTAAGCAGTGCTCACTGGAAAGTGTTGCAATGAACTTATGATGACGCACAAAGACTCTTTACCCTTGATTTAACTCCAATGGGGACCGATCCCAGATTGGAACAATGTGGCAAGTCAGGACGTCACAGTTTACCCTGCAGACAAATTTGAACGATGATTCACGACTCTGCAGTCTGACTTTAGGCGCCTGCGCCAAACATGTGCGAAGCGTGCTAATTAGAAGCGACAAGGCGAGTGCACACGCCGGCATCCGACAAGGCTTACAAGCTAACCGGCGTGTTAATTGTACCTCCGCGAAAGGCAAACCCAATCGCTCGGCCGCAGCCGCAATTAAACCGCGGCTGGCCGGGACTTGCGCCACGATGACTCAGCGACCTCCGCTAAGCCGAAGCGAGCCGTCGGTCGGTTCGTTCATTGAGCAGATTGATGAGCCGTCCACCTCTCCGGGGGGTCAAGAGCTGTTGAATTTGGTTTTCTGTCTGCCTTTTAACAGCTTAGTCCAACAACATGATCCTTCATTAAGTCCGCCGCGGGGAGCGCACCGCTCGCAGCGTCAACAAAATAAGGTAGGATAAATAAATCAGCAGGCCAGACGCACTCCAGCGTTCCGATAACACCTCGTCCCTGAACGTTTCTCCATTAGCATTTCATAATTGGTTGCAGGCTTTTCGCTTTCATGTTGGAATTTTACGTATGTGAAGGTTTGCGTGATTATTGCATGAGCCCCGGACTGCTTCGGGCCTTGCAGCGGATTAATTCATTACTGGAGGACGGCGTAAGGTTGGATGTCAGCTGATGCAATACTTGAAAAAAGTTGTTGTTTTTTTGGGGGGGGGGTTGAGTTGAAATACGGACTGAAATATCCCTTGGGTGTTGGTCACGACACGTAGGAATCATCTTGTTGCCCGTTTTGGGTGTGCTATTTATACTGCTTTTCCAACAAGCTGCTGACAATTATTGATAGTTGCTGTTTTGAAACTTTTATGTCAAAGAATGAAGTTGCTTTTGTCACCCGTTTTTGCTTCAATTGAGTGGACATTGTGCAGCTCCTTCTGGTATGCACACCCTGGCCACCAGGGGGCAGTATAAGAAACAACATAATGCTGCAGTAATAGTGTTTTTTTTGTGGACAAACAATCCACAATATACAATTAGGCAAATCCGATTTTCGATGTACCAGAGAGCACCAAAAGTGACAGTAATGCAATTAAACCCAAATGGGATTTTTTGGGGGCTAGTTGCATGAATATTGTTTGACGCAACTAGTTGCATGGGAACTTTGCCTGCATCTTTGTGCGAGCCCTTCAGTGCCAGTAGAAGTGTTTTTTTTTTCCTCCCCCCTTTCTTTTTTTCTGGCATTCCTCATCAATATTTCACAGCCTTTGCTCGCTACCGGTCGGGCGTCTGAATAAGGCTTTAGTTATGCTCCAGCGCGCAGCGCTGAAGGACTGTCGGGCAGGCTGCAACCCCGTAGGGAGGCTCCGACTCGTGTCTGCCGCTAACGGTGAAAGAGCGCCATCGCGGCCAGATGGTCGTGAATAATTCTTTTGCTATTTGGCTCCACCTTTTTTTTTTAATTCTCACGCGGAAGGTCGGCGATGGTCGCAATGTCTTCCGTCAGGGCAGGCCGGGTCAGAGCGCGATCGCTGTCGGGTGTCTCTGTGCTCATCTAGAGTCAATTTTGTTTGCGCCATCGCGTCTAATGACCAGCAGCGGAGGCGGGCCTCATGCGGTGCCGCAACATGAGCGAAGAGACTCGGCCATACGGACGCTGGCGCCAACCCATGACATTTTTCCAGTCAGATTTGCGGCCATCACGACTCCTTTTATTTCCAAGCTATCATGCCGTTTTGCCATTTTAAATGACACCTTCCAGCAATTGTCTGGCTTGTATGCAAAAGTAAATAAATGGCCAATCTGCTGATTGGGCTCGGCGAGAGCAATTATGTGTCAAAACGCACATTATCCTTTGAATGGCACTTGCTCGGCGCAAATTCATTTTGAATGAAACGGAAAGAACCTTGGCAGTCGGTCCAAATGACACTGAGGACTTTTGCCAGTGAAGCTAAAAGTGACAACTGCGCGCACAGGCCATTTCCGATTGCGCAATGACGCAGCCAGGGTCAGCCGCGCGTGCTGGTGGAAGTTGTTTTGACTAACAAAAACAACGATGGAGAACATCAGCCGCCATATGTTGGTCTTTATAGCTTCGGCGAGTTGTAGTCGCCGAGATTTTATTTCATCACAGCCGACGGCCATCCTAGGAGTCCTTTTTCTTTTTCTTTTTGCAATTTTCTGCTCGGCTTCATGTTCCATTAGCGCCGGATTATGCCTTCCTTTCCCTTGCTGGCTGCCACGCGTGCTTTTTTTTACGAGCGAGCTTGTTGCGCAAACACATCGGCGGCAATTACGCGCGAGCGAGCGCGCGCGCCCCCGCCTTGTCAATACGCATCAACCTGCGCGTCATTATGAACCACCTGCTTGCACATCAGCGTGTATATTGCGTGTTTAGTTTACGATCAATTCTGGGATCAGCTGCAAAAGTCATTTAAACTGTAGAGTGGATTGAAAGCCACGCGTGGACATATATTGCGCCTTACTGTGGGACCTTGACTCACGAGTTTGATTAGTTCTGTGACAGAACTTGTAAGTCAATTGACAGAACCACAAAGCAGCGTATCAACCAAGTTAACTCCTGCAGCCCCCCCCCCCATTTTCTGAGCACTGTGTGTAAATTGCTTTTCCCTTTTTGTAGTAAATTACCCCCCCTCCACACACACACTTTGAGCATGACAGCTCAGCCTTGTCCGACATATTTGATGGCTTGGTCCTTCCTCACACTTGTGTTGAGTGGTTGTATTTATGCAAGGCCTGGCCGCCAGCATAACTTGTCTAAGCTCGACTCTGACGGAACAATTCGGGTTGCAACATGGCTGTCAAGGTTTTTATTCCACGTGATTTGCTGTCCTGAGGAAAACTCAATATCAAGGAGCTCAAAATGCCTGACTGGTGCGATTAAACCATCACGAGCTCTTCCGGTGTGTTTTGTGACAGAAAAAAAAAAAGGATGAATAGCTCGAGGCCAGTGTTGAGATTCCAAAATTCTTCACCCCCCCGTGACTCCTTAAAGCCACGGCGGTGCCAGGCTCGCTCATTCCCATGAATCAAAATTCCACAGAGGTCACTTCAAGAAGAAAGTGCAGGGCAGGATTTGGAACCCACGCATTCAGGGTCAACACGACCCATCTTAGCTCCGCCTTCTCCTCCTGAGCTAATAAATTCGCTACGTTGTTTTTGTCATTAGCATTCCGAGTGGACGGTCGGCGCGAACGTGATTTGTTTTGACAGTCGAGGCCGGTTTGAAACGTGTGCGACGGCCAGTCAATCAGTCCGTTGCGAGGGCCTCGGTAGTTCGAGCTGATTTCCGTCACAGGCCGTTGACTCGCATGTTGAGTTTCGAGTTGTGAAAATGAGAATTCACTCAATTCAAGGCGGGGATCAAAGTTTTCAAGAACATTTTGATTGGCTAATAGCTACGGATGACTAATTGGACTGTTTGACTGCAAAGGATTGACACAGAGGTCCATGGCAGCCTTGGTTCCCGTGGCAACGACGTTTACGTTCATCCCAGGGGAAAATCTAAATCAAATCTGAGGCAGACCCTCATGAATAAAGAAGCGGGCAACATATGGCTGAGGCAAAACAAGACGCTCAATCTTGGAGCTTGTTGCTTCGCAGTCTTCCTCGAGCCCACTCGCACATATGGTCACTGGCACGACCAAATCTTCCTGGCAACATCTCGCGGCCCACTAGCCTCATTTCGATAACTCTCACGGGAAGGGGGAGTTAAGTTAACTAGGGTAGCGTGGCTCTTCTTTGTGCTCTTATTCTGAAAGAGCAAGCACAGCGCTTCCGCTAGTTTCCTTTGCGACGCTTCACGTAAATCACAGCAAGGACAAACACTCGAGCGGTACACTTTCTCAAACTCCCCGTGGATATTTTTTGTTTTTTTTTGCATGCACAGGTGATTCTTTCCCGGCCTTTCAAATATGGGCAGATATATAAAACCTATCGAGCCTCGGGCAGGTCAGCAGCATATGAATAATTCATATAGTGAGTACGAGCTTTGTGTGTGTGTGTGTGAGTGAGTGTGTGTGTGTAAACCTAATAACATCTGCTGGACCAAGCAGTTGTTTTCATATTTCAACCTCCATTTATTTGAACCAAAAAAGAGGGCGGGGCGACAAGATCAGGATCAATAATCCACTCAACGCAAATACAAAAATAAAGGAATACATTTTCTTTCTACACGCGCACGCGCGCACACATCCATTGGCGTGGAGCAGGATGGCTGTGGGCTGACAATAAAGTATATTGTCATTGTATGGCAAAGAAGAGGGGCGCTTTTGTGCAAGCCAAAAATGCTTTCGTTTGGTTTTCCGTCGTTCTTTAGGCAGCTTATGTGTGACCGGGAGGGGGACGCTCAAATATTGGACTCTCAACGCGGCAGCCCCCCCCCCCCCCCCGAAATAAATCCAGCATCCAAACCTAGCCCAGTCATGAGAGGTCGGGGCGGGGGTCTTTTTAGGTGGGATGAAAAGGGGGAGGGGCGTTGTCTTGTTTACACGGTTCCACATTCCACAAGAGCACAGCGCCTGAGGGCTTGAAACGCATCACGGCGCTGTCCACAACCAACAGGTCCGCGCCCCCAAGAGGAGGAGGGGGCGGTTGGGCCAGATCGGAAGGAATCCCCCCACGCCCCCCCACCCTCATCACTCCTTCCCCCCGCTGACCAGGGAGAGCTCCTCGAGAATTCCGCTGGCGTCCACCCGCCGCCGCTCGCGGATCAAGTCCTCCAGGCTGCGAAAGACCAACGTGTGCACGCCGCTGCCGGCCAGGCGCACCTTGAGCAAGTACTGCGGCTCTGCCGAGTGCGCCTCGCCGCCGGCCTTGAACTCGCGCTTGCCGAAGCGGCACCAGGCGGCGAAACTTTCCGAGTTGGTCCAGCTAATCTCGTCGCTGCGCAAGCCCACGTGGCCCGCCGCGTTCTGCACCACCAGGTCGGCGGGCAGCGGCCGGTAGCGGTAGCGGCCGTTGGCGATCCTGCCGCGGCGCCCGTTGCACACCTCAAGCAGGGCGTCCCGCCGGATCTCGCCCTTGTGCAGGTGGATGACGCGGCCGTCGTGCTCGCACACGGCCCAGTGCGGCGGCTGCGCGGCGGCCACCAGCTCCAGCAGGTCGCCCGGCTTGCACACACCCAGCAAAGTTGTGGCCGCGTACACGTCCAGGTCCTCGTTCTCGCGCAGCTTGGAGAAGATGCACTCCTGCGCGCGGAACGCCGAGTACTCCACCTCGCTCAGCGAGAAAGGCCCCTCCGGTACCCCACCGTCCTCGTCGGCCGGGCTCAGATCCTTGCCGAAGCCGCAGTCGGACGGCGTGCGCTCGTCCGCCGTCTCCTCCTCCTCGTCGGAGAAGAAGTAGGCGACGCCGACGCGCAGCTCGTCCTTCTCCAGCCCGGACGGATCCCCCGTGGGCAGCTCGCTGTAGTTGAGGTGGGTGATCCGGTCCAGTTGGTTTCCCATCAAGGACCCGGCAAGGCAGAGGCATGGACTGCGGTGTCTGCGTGGGAGGGATAAGCACAGGCGTCACCCAAACACGCCAGTGCGCACATTTTACGCACGGACGCTGCTGCTTCAACAAAGACACTCGACTCGACTCGGCGCGCTCCGCTCCACTCCAGCCTCACGGAGAGCCAGGCGCGCACCAATGCGGACGCGCGCCTTATTATGCACGCCAAAACAAAGAATACCTGTGCGCCCCCCAGGCAGGTGCTTAAATATCCTTCACTTCCATGAGCGCGCGCGCGTCCTCGCTCCTCTTCCACTGTGGTCGCTGCGCCGTTCCGCGGATGGAGTCCGAGCCTGCCGACACTAGAGCTCCTCCGGCGTCCTCGGCATTTAAGGGGGCCGCTGTAGTCCCGCCCCCTCCTCTCGGTGGTAGTGGACCGAGCCGCACGATTCCCCTCACCGGCCCGCCAATGAGCAAAGTGGGTGGAAAACGCCATTCAGCGCCGCCGTCCAATCGGAGACGCGCACGGCCGTGTGGCCACTGTAGGCGCTTGTTACCGTGCTGTGTATGGGGTGTGTGTGTGTGTGCGCGCGCGCGCTTGTGCATGTGTCGCATAGCTGTGGAAATTCTTGACGAGAGGGAGCCGAGCTCCATCACAGCGGCAGGCGAGCTTGAATTGTGTTCTACAAGCTTACACTTGGGATGTGCCGTTAAAGAGGTCGCCACCAAATGAGCAGGATATGTTCATGTATTTTAATCTCTGCCAACCTTTGTTGAGCCCCAGGCACATACTTTATTTTGAAGTAGGAAAAAAAAATCTGAAAGCGAACCTGTGATGTCACATTTTAGTTATTTGTCTTGAGATTCGAGTTTCATTTGTAACTTAAAACATTTGTCGGCTGTTTCTGCTTTCGCCACCAGGAGGCAGTGTGTTTGTTGTAACATGAATCATTTTCCCTACATGATAAAGAATATATGCTTATCAATATGGGTCTACATGTGTTGCCCCAGCTGTCACGCCCGTGCCACTTCGCTCAGCCACACCCCTTTCGTTACCGTAATGTCTGTCACCTGCTTCCTCTTGTTACCCTGTGTATTTAAGCCCTGCCCGTGTGTTTCTCCCTGTCGGTGTCTACTGTTGTGTCCATTCCTGTTCGTGCCCAGTGTTCCTGTTCGTGTCATCTGGTTTTCCCTCGGTCTGTCTGAAGGCTCACGGTCAGAATTTTAATCTTGTCCAAGGGGACTTCATGTCGGTCAGTCTGTCTGTTTTGCTGGCCGTGAGTCTTCCTCCCGTCTGTGTCGTTCGTTCCCCACCTGCCTCCCTTCCAACTCCTTTTCCCTGCAATAAATCCTGGTTCAAGCTGCATTTGGTCGCCCTGGCTCAACTCATTCCTGACAGAAGACACCGACCATCACAGCGACCAGCGCTTGGACCAACCCTTTGCCGGCTCCCGCAACTGTTGCATGGTCGCCAAGGAGATGAGTTCAAGCGACGCAAGATGCACGGTTGCCCCCCCCCCCCCAAAACAGATCCGACGGCGCGGATGTTGCGGCCGCCACTTGTTCCGGCGGCGCGGATCCAGCGGCTGTCACCGTCGGCCTTCAACGGTGCATGACGCACGGCCGCCCCCCGACCCAGTCCCGACGGCGCGGATGCTGCGGCCGCCACCAGTTCCGGCGGCGCAGATCCAGCGGCCGTCACCCAGTCGGCTTCAACGGCGCATGACACGCGGCCGCCCCCCGATCCAGTCCCGACGGCGCGGATGCTGCGGCCGCCACCAGTTCCGGCGGCGTGGATCCAGCGGCCGTCACCCAGTCGGCCTTCGGCGGTGTGTGACGTGCGGCCACCTCCCCATTTCCTCCCGGCCCATGTTGGACAGTCTTGGATTTTTTTTTCTTTTTTGGGACGTCGGGAGCCGTCCCTTGTGGGAGGGGTACTGTCACGCCCGTGCCACTTCGCTCAGCCACACCCCTTTCGTTACCGTAATGTCTGTCACCTGCTTCCTCTTGTTACCCTGTGTATTTAAGCCCTGCCCGTGTGTTTCTCCCTGTCGGTGTCTACTGTTGTGTCCATTCCTGTTCGTGCCCAGTGTTCCTGTTCGTGTCATCTGGTTTTCCCTCGGTCTGTCTGAAGGCTCACGGTCAGATTTTTAATCTTGTCCAAGGGGACTTCATGCCGGTCAGTCTGTCTGTTTTGCTGGCCGTGAGTCTTCCTCCCGTCTGTGTCGTTCGTTCCCCACCTGCCTCCCTTCCAACTCCTTTTCCCTGCAATAAATCCTGGTTCAAGCTGCATTTGGTCGCCCTGGCTCAACTCATTCCTGACACCAGCATTTTTATTCACTTCTCTGAGTGTGTGACAAGAGCCAAAACAAGCAATTCCCCAGCGAGACCATTCCAAAGTGTGTAAGATTTTTGACCCGGCGGATGTTGCGTCAGCCCCAAATACAAGCGGCTTCAAATTTTCCGAGCCAGTGCCGCATGCATAATGTAGCGTACGTGCGTGCGTGCGTGCGGTCGCTGTGGTGTCATCCGGGGCTGCTTTTCATCAGCAGATCGCTCGCTATCTTGCCATTTACATCAGCCTCCCCAGCCGTGTTTTCTCTCGTCACCACCACATCCGAAATGTGTTATGCCTTTCTCATCACACAGATTCTGAGTCGCTCTCCCAGATGGCGGCAGATTGCGCCGACATGGAAGAGTCCTTGCTCTTTGTTTCCAGCGGTGGTGAGGAGGAGGAGGAAGGGGAGGGGGGGGGGGGGCTGTTTGTGAGGGGAGATATTGCTCTACACATACAGAGAGGACAAAAGCATCCACTCAGCTCTCGGCTCTTCTGTGTTTACACTTGCCTGCATCCTGAGTAGTCGTTAGTTAGCGCAGCGAGCACTTGTTGGAGCGCTTTGTGATGAGAGAGAATGGGAGCTCCCAAAGTTCATGATCCCGAAACCTGATAATTCCATCCAAGGTTGAAGAAAAAAAAAGCTGCAGTAAATGGACTTTGTGTTGTGGTTTAGTATCTTTTAATCAAGTTTCTACATTTCTGTTAAGATGATTTTATCCAATCAGATTTCGGCCTGTGTGTTGCCATGGCGATCTGCCTTTACTATGAAAGATGCGTTTACGTCGCAAAAGGCATGAGTGGCAACTTTGAAAATATGTTGGCGACGAATTGAGAATGGCAAAAACATCTTCAAGTCGAGCAGACAGGAAAATGGGAACTTTTTAGCGAGGCGACGTTTTCATTTTGCCAACGTGGGGAATTGATTTGGCAAAATATCTCCCGTGAAACAGAAGCTCGGCGACGACTCAAACGACGCAAAGTTCACTCGAGCCTTTTCTGGCCGACCACCTTACATGCAAGTTGATGTTGCTTCAAAAAAAAAAAACCTAAACATCCGGCTGATTGGATTTTTCCAAAGCCTTTTTGGCAAAGGACTGTTTTTGTGTGTGTGCGTGTTTGCCTGCCGCCTCGCATCTGCGTGTGATTGAAAAGCGGCGTCTCCTCCGTCGGCGGGCTCTTATCAGCTCTTGTCAGACTGTGACTCATTCGGGATGGCCTCGGCTGACACACGGGAAGCTCGTCCACGAGACGGCCTTGAATGCTGACTTCCTTTCCGGTACTTACAGCTTGCACGCCGAGTCTTCGTACTCACCTCCCTCCCTCGTCGTGGTCTTCGCATTTCGTCGGTATCGGACTCACCGGCCATCGGTATGCGAGGCGCCGTTGGCGTGGGCCTAAAAGTGCTAATCAGCTGCAGTGAAGCGGCTCCGGTCCCACAGCGCAAATGTGCCGACATCAGCAGCGCCGCCCGGCAGACCGCGTGCGTAATTACCCGACCCGAGTCGGCCGTGTCGAATGAGGTCGGACGGAGGTCGTCGTCTGACGCCGTGACGACAAAATCGACTCTGATTTTATTCTAAATTAATTTGCGTGTTCTTTCCCAACCCATTTGGGAAAGTGTCAAGGTCAAGGTAGTCTGTGATGTTTATTAGAGGGCGTAGAATTGAGCCTTGTGGAACACCATCAGCAATGTTGACATTCGTAAAAACACAACAAAACTATTTTGAAGCCTCCTTTTATGAATTTGTAGGTTTTGTAGAGGGGGGGGGTCGTTCAAATTGGCCATTCTTTGTGCTTCAGCATGCGGCGTCTTTGTGTGTGTCCCCGTCCCCCGTGTGACATGCCAGCCTAATCTTCCATCAAACACTCCCGTGGCTGACCTTTGCCCCTTCGCAATGGCCGCCGAGTCCTCATTAGTGTGTGTGTGTGTGTGTGTGTGAGACAATCGGTGTGCTGCCATTGGGATGCTGCCACCTTGATGTATTAACGAGCGGTCGGCGTCGGGGGAATCGCCTTTGTGGCCAAGTCGTGGAGTTTACGATGCAATTTGGTGACTGCGTTCCTCTGTACCTTGAGGAGATACAAAGTGGATTCTTTCAGATCTGCTCATTTGTGCCTAATAGCGGGATGTCGGCCAAAAACAAATTTAGATTTTTCACAAGTTCACATTAAACGATACTGATTTATTATCGCAGCCTTCCAGCTGTTGCCACTTAGCACCATGTGGCGCAAAATCAAAAAATCGGGGCCAAAATTGATGCGTATTATCCCACATCTGTTCCTCGAGGTTAGATTGTCAGTGGTCTCGGTAGAGAGCCAGGGGGGACGCCACCAAGCTGCAAAAGCCTTCAACTGTTTTGTTGTTTCTCCTTAATAATGTTAGTTTTCAATTCCGCTCGCCCGATACCGATGCAGTCCTGAGAAAGGTTTGTAAACGAGCCCAGTGTGCGTTAAGATTAGCGACCCGACGGCACGTCAATAAGCCAAGCCGCTGCGGCTCTCGCTTGGGCTGCCGCTGAGCATTAGTCAATACTCGCTGTCGTTTTTTTTTTTTTCTTTCTTAAAGTACACAATCAAGGATTTATAACGGTCTCATAAGTCCAATATCTGCTCGCCGCGGCAGCGGGCTGTTGTTTGTGACACTGGCGCAACTCAATTAACGGGAGCAATGAGACAGGAAATAAGGAAATAAATCTCTTTCGCTCTCTCTGCCGTGTCAATTTTCAAACAATCATCACTACCGTCTGCTGCCGAGGGGGCCAATTACGATTTCCTAGGGGTGTTTTTTTTTTTTTTTTCTTGTCCGTGCAGAAGAGAAGAGTTAGGACCTCTGCACACAAAAACTGTAGGTGCCCCCCCCCCACACGACTAGAACCGAGTGAACTTTTCAGTTGGTTGATCACTCGTCTAAAAAGAAAACATCCACTTTTTGTTGTTCAAAAGAGTTTTGGTGCGTGCGGCGCCGCAATAATGAAACTCCATTTCAGGGCCGACATCAAAACAATGAGCTGAAACGGGGAAATGTTTTGCGAGCGTCACTGAGCCGTAAAGGTCACAGCTTGAGAAATCTGACAGTCATTTTTTATTTATATTTTTCGCACCCGGAAGACATTATTAAGAGATTTTATACATGTTGTTCGGAGCCTGGCTGATGAAATCGGGCTCAGTGTTGTATTTTAATTATATTATATTATATACATTTTTATTAATAATATATATATTTTTTTTATTTCCGCCATTCTTGCAACGGTTTTCTGTCTGCGGCATTTTGCCCTTCATGTATTTATCCAGATGTTGCACCTGCAGAGTTGCTCTCCTTGACCCCGCCCCCACCTCTTCCACTACCCCCCCCATGTTAAACAAATGTTTCCTCTGCAGCTCGGCGCACAGGCTTCCCCGCCCTCTCACTCCTCCCGCTGCCCGCCTCCTTTTTGCGCTGGCCTTGTCAAGCCCGGCGGAAATCTCGAGTCAATAATGTCGGGATGTCACAGCTTTGAATGGCGTGAAAATTCTTCCTCCTGCTGAGATTCTTCAATTTTGGCACCATTTTATTTATTTTGAAATAGATTGCCTTCATTCATCTGGAATGGTGGAGAGAAGAAACTAGTTTCTCGTTTAATGATTTACCTGGCGGCTACGAGGAGAAGGTCGTTTCTGTTTGCCTGAGCAAACGTGTCCAAAGATAGAGGCGCCGTTTTATTGGGCCGCTTTGTTTCACGGGAGGAAAAAAGTAGGTCCGGAATCAATCTGTGGCCTGCCGTGATCAATAATTTCATGATTACTATTCTCAAGAGGAAAGTCTTGCTAGCAAGGCCGCTCGCTGATGAATTGCAAATGGAGCCTTGAATTGAGAAAAACCTCATTTGCTTTTGCGCCAAAGAAAATTACGCAGGGGAGGAGGCGTTAACATTTAAAATTGTCCTTTGCCTTCCAAGATGGCGCCCACTCGCTGAACACTGGCAATATTTCAACTCGTTTTTTTGAGGCCGGATAAGCGCCGAGTCATTTTTCTCTCGCGAGCATCAATTAAAATTCATTTGGGACTTCGGTTTATTGAATATGTCCAATTTTCACATTTGATAACATTTATTCTTTGGAGAGCCTTCTGCTCTACAAATGAAATATTGACTTTAATATTGTCTTGTCAGACTGCGCCATTGTGTTAGTTCAACATAAAATATCGACTTGCCCTCACGTGAGCTTTTGCGTTGTTGTTTTTTTTTTCCCCGACCCCTGCCACGTGTGTCGATTTATCGTCAAACGAATGGTCCCGATTGGATTGAAGTGAAAGCTGAGCCAGAACTCGCTGGCTCGGCAAACAGAAAAAGGCAAAAGGTGAAAGTTGTCTTCTCGTCGAGCGGCGCCCATTTGCATATAGATGCGCTTGACCTTCTCGCCGGCGAGACGGCGCCGGTCGCTTCTTCATCACCGGGCCGACTTGGCCAGCAATTGTGCACAATTACGACTATGTTGTCTTTTAATACCCGGATCAGTGGCGCATGAGGGCCGAGGCCTGGCTTTTAAGAGCTTGTCATTCAACAGCGTGTTGCGCAACACCCCAGCGACACCTTTTTTTTTTTTAATTAACTCATGTTCCACATTTTCTTTATCTTGCACAGACACTGCAGGCATTTTAAAACACAAAGGTATACAAAAGAACCTTAAATGTCCCTGGTGTCATGTAATTCTGAGTTTGGAACACATTTTCTGAAGAAAATGTCCACTGAGAGTCGAATGATAAGAAGCACATGGTTGACTTTGGATTTTTTTTTAAATGTATGCAAGGCACTCGCAAATTTGTGCAACATTACATACATATTTACAATGTTGACACAAAAAAAACAGTGGGACCTAGCACCAATCCATAAGCACAAATGTAGTGCCATTTTTTTAAAAATGATTTTGACTTCTTATCCAAGCGACAGTTTAATTTTAATGAGCAGTGACTGTATGTAAAGGGAAAGCCAATCGTTTGAGACCTTCAAAGGCAGATCAGTAAGCTCGGTAGCGACGGCCTTTGAATGTATCAAACGCGGCAATGGCCATATCGCACGCCGCCCACTCCAAAGTCACTCTGCAGCAGTCAGCTAAAGCGTCAGCTGCCGACAGATTAACGGACATCTTA
Organism: Syngnathus scovelli; assembly: GCF_024217435.2. NCBI lineage: Eukaryota > Metazoa > Chordata > Actinopteri > Syngnathiformes > Syngnathidae > Syngnathus > Syngnathus scovelli. Next base: position 10,632,679 of record NC_090866.1, on the reverse strand, counting down.
AAAAAAAAAAAAAAATGTAAATGGCGGCAAGCCTTCATCTACAGGTTCAGGTGAAGTTCCTCAAGACATAATTTTAATGGGCGGCCATTTAATCCTCCTGCAAAGGGAATTTGTGTCCTCAGCTTCTTTTGAAGTCTATTTTATTATTTATCAGTCTTAAATTGACCCCCTAAATAACTATTTTTACATCCGCCTTTGGCTCAGTGCGACCCCATTTTGTTTGGGTTGGAGGGAACTTCCATCCAAAAGCCAATTAAAATCACAAGCGAGGAATTAAAAAAAAGAGTTATTGGATTTTTGCCCTGATTTATATACAGCGACTCCAAATATTTTGTGTCCTTGCGGCAGATCTTCCCATTTCTTCGTGTAAACACACAAGCCGGATGTCGCTTTTGCCAGCCGTCGAGATGAAGCGTCGATAGCGCTCACCCATGTGGGCATCGTTTCGTGCAAACGTTTTAATTGGGCCGTGAATGCCAACACGATTAGCGGTAATTGTGTGCGAGTCCACGGAAGGCCCAATCATTGTTACTCACACACCAAAGAACTCGAACAACGGCGTACAGAGCGAGAATGAAAGCCTCGGTCTGGGCAATTTTCAACTTTGCTGGTCTTTTATTCACATCATTTTGAAAGTCCCCTGCGAGAAGAATTCCCATGAAAATATAAAAAAAAAATCAAATATGTCAACCCAGTTAATAAATCTGATGTCTATAACCGTCAGTGGCACTAAATGTGTTCATTTCAGCTAAGTTGAGATCCAAAAATAGTAGCCAAAAGGAATATTTGGTATGAGTCATGTAGAAATATGCAAAGTGAATATTTTTGGGCCAAACGTGTCTATAAAAGCGCAACGTTGAACAATTAAGACGCACGCGGCAAGCAGCAGGAGAGTCGCCACTAATCTCTTGCTTTGAAATAGAATACGTCAAAGAGACAATCAATATTCTCAAGGAAGGAACTCCCAGAAGGCTCTTAAGCTCATCTTAAAAAAAAAAACAACAAAAACAAGCAAGAGTGGATCAAAATTCACACTTCAAAGCTGCCTCCAGGGCGGCGCCAAACAACTCCTCGTTAGCGATTTGCTCTTCATGCAAAAAATGGATTTGAAATTTTGTTTTCTATCACAGCTGTTTTAATATTGACACATTTTTTTGTAGTTTTGTTCTTCCCTTCAGTTTGCTCCGGCTGGATGTTCTGCCGGAGTAGCCGACTCACACACTCCATAAATAACTTAAAGTATCATCCGCACATTTTTTATTTTCTTTTTTAGCACCACCGGTAAAAAAAAAAAAAAGAAAAGAAAGAAAAACAGCACAAGGGCGATTTTTAACCACGTCTACATTTGCAATCGCTGCGCGTGCACTCGCGGCAAAATTCCGTAGGGGTGGGGGGGAGAACCTCCAGATAATTGCTTTCATGCAAATTTGCCAGTGTGAGAACGAAGCGTTGCGCCAAGACTTCCAAACGCTTTTGTGCAATTTCCATGCGAGGGAGCCTCTGGCGAGTGGGCCGGTTCTCGACTCCTGCGGAAATCCGTTCCGGTCGAGAACTTTGAGTCGCCATGGCCATTTTCTACCTGACGGTATCCGGAGGCTTCGACCTGGACACAAAATGAATGGACCTTAAACGTATCCTAGAGGAACTCCGCTCTAAATTGCATCTATTGAAACACGGCAAATCCACCAATATCCAGTTACTTTGAGGTTAATAGCAAGAAAATGCACACCTAGCACATCGGCTCCGGGATGTCTGACTTCCCGTATTGATTATTGCGGTCGCTAGTGAAGTGCTTGCACAAGGATGCTTTTTAAGTACGACTGCATCAATAGACTCAAGTCCCCGTACGCCCGAGCACGACCTCAAACAACCGAGAGAGTGAGAGAGAGAGAGACGAGGAGGGGAGGGGGGAGTAAAAATGGGTGGTAGTGCCAGGTGAGAAGATGACAACGATAAGGTGGCGAACGCAAGGCGGATGCGACGAGACGGAAGCGGAGATAAGCGAGAACGGGGTGACAGAGGTGGCGCCCATGGAAATTAAAACGGGGATTAAAGAGACGGCACGTGTCAGAGGAATCACCTCTGCTTCCTTTCTCGCCTTGTCAAACTATATTTCTTCATCTCCTCCCCAGAGAGGAAGAACCTGCGACTTGTCTGTCGGTCGTGCACTGTCGAAGTGTGTGTCTGTGTGTGTGTGTGTGCGTTTAAGTCAGATGGAGAAAAGGTTTCAACTGTAACTGCAAATAGTTTGAACTTTAACTTTGCGGAAAAGTCTGTGGTTCTAGTAGTGAGCCTTGTGGGACACCGTTGTCTATCCGCAAAAGTTTGCAGTTTGATATTTTTAGCACATGAAGATTTCCAATGTCAGATGAATCTCAAGATGGCAGAAGTGAGAGCGACCTTTGAACCAAACGTGGGAGCTTTAGCCGCCGCTTCCTCCAGTCGAAGAAGCCAATTAGGTTTGATGATCAGCTCCTATTAGCATCAAGACGTGCCGCCGCCGCTAAGTGATGACGGACGGACGGACGGACGGACGGAGGCTCCCCCTTGTCTGATGCCTTCATGACCCTCCCCACAAGGACATGCAGAAAATGCGGCTAGCATTTGCTTGTCATTGCCGAGTGCCCTCCAGTCACTCACATTTATGAGAGATGACATCCGGGCCCACCCCCTTCCATCATGCCATCTGAAGCGTCTCCTGGCATGTTGGCGTGCTTCCACTTTGCTATTCACGCGTCCTCTGCGTAACCTGTAGCTCATCGCCAGGGACACGCTGAGGCGGCTTACACGCCTCCCAGCAAACAGCTCAGGAGTGTGTGTGTGTGTGTGTGTGTCACGACAGCTAGTCGGCACGCAGGAAGTGGGAAATTGTCTTCAAGATCTTCAACTGTAGGATTTGCTTGGATTGCATCATCACAATTTATCGCCGTAGGTGTTGAAAATATATTCTGATTCCGAGGATATCGCTCAAGCACAGTGAGGGAGAGAGAGAGAGATTTTCAAATAGGCCATTAGCTCCCACTGTTCTGCCCGCCAAGTAATCAAGAGGGACTATCAAGGCAAGCAAGGTGCCAGGCCACTTTGCTGCAATCTGATTAGGCTGATTGTACGCGAACCAGCGAGATGGGGGAAAAATGACGGCGCCACGCATAATCAACCGGAGGCTAAGAGAAGAATGCTGGAAAATGACGAGCTCAAGGAAGTGCACCAAAGGATTTTGATCAACTTTGACATCATCCCAATTGACTGGTGACCAGGTTTTTGTGCTTTGAGTGCACTCAAGTAATCAGGTGAAGCGTCGATGGCCGCTTCTTGCCAATGTCGCCTCGGCCCGCGGGGTGATGAACGCTAATATTGGTTGAAAGAAGTCGGCGGGCTATTAATAGCGGCGTTGGACTTGATGGAGCTAGCTAGCTAACACTTACGGCAGGCAGTAACACATCGGCTTGTTGGCGCCGCTTGGCGACACGCCACACTTTAATTACAAACTCTCACACCGTAATTCCCCTTGGAAATCAGGCAAAGGCGGCAAGTGGCACCCGGCAAAGACGTTAGCTTACAAGAGGGCTAGCTTGACTTTTGAAATGTTGCGCTTGGTTTCACAGTGTAATCTAGTGGAAGGCTTGCGCTCTTCCAGCCAGGCAATCGGGGAGCGTTGACAAAAAAAGCTACATTAGCATGCGCCGTCACTCTCGGTGAGGCTTGTGTATTTTAATGATGACACAGTGCTTCGACGCCAATATGTTTTGCATTCGCCGCGCTCGTAATTGATTCACTCAGCGTGGGCGACTCCTCAGCAAGTGTTGAGCGAAAGGAGAGAGGGCGGGATCGGGGGGGAATTAATAAGATACAGTAAACATTAAACTTTCATTTCCTTCGGGACATCTGCTATTTTCCATTATTCATCTAAGAGCATGCTATATGTAAATGAACAAATTCTGCTTGACTGCGACACGGAGACTCGGTCTGTCTGCGGGCCCTCCGCGGAGGATTCCGCGTAGCCGCCGCGCACCTTCGTTAGCTCCAGCGCCGTTTTATGTCCACCCACCGGCGGGGAAGGTCCATGTCTGCTGTTGGCTGTTAAACATAGCAAAGTAACAATCAATGGCAGCGGTCATGCGTTTCCTCTCGAGGGTCTTGCCTCGTCGCCGTCTCGCACGCGTGCAGTGGAGGCGAGGTTAGCCGCTGCCCGCTTACCCCGCGTTATTGGACAAATATAGGCCTTCTCGCCTCTGCACAAAGCCAATAATGGCGTGACAACTTTGACCCGGCAGTTGACTTCCTTCTTGTCATTTCGGAGCCATGTCGGATGTCAAACGCTGCGTTTTGTCCTTTAAGCAAGATGTCAGCCGCTTGCCATGAGAAAAATAGCAACAATGCTAACATATGAAATTGAGTTTTGGCTTATTGATATTATATATTGTGTGCCTTTAAATATATATTGCGTCTTTAAATAGCAAGTCCAAAAATGTGGCAATAAAAATAAATGTAAAATCTAAATCTAATCATGAAAAATACATTTTAAATATATTTTTAAATGTGTCTTGACAATGGCTAATTATTTTATTCCCATAATATTATTATAGTTTCCTTTAACTGCTATAACTGTTTATTTTTTGCACACTTTATAATCCTCATTTTTTATTTGATTTTTATTGTTTTTCCTCTGTTGACAAATCTACGCAGCAGGTTGTCAAATCCCCGCTTGTGCCTCCTCAGGATCACAAGATGAAAAAAAATAGTCAGCGTGCCTTAAGCTGTTTCCTGATGTGGCTTTTGTGCAAATACTCCGCATGCCATCTGCATGTATAGAGAAGCGCTTAAATGGCTGATGATATCACGTGTGCCAAGATGAGCCATATATTTATCCACCCACCATACTTCACACGCTCGCCGCACCTGGCAGCTCATCTACTCGCAGCATTTCCATTTCAAAGTCTCGCACACAAAATTGTCCGCCATCTGGTGCGAACGGCTTTTTCGCCAGTCTCTCTCTCCGCGAGGCAAGCGCTGATGCAAACTCAACCCAAAATTGTGACGTTTTTGTTCGCAGATAAAACTCGCTGTGCCTGAAGTGCGGTAAATATGCGTGGGGATTGTCAGGTGGCCCACGGGAGGTCTTATCAGTGGCCTTCAGAGGCTCGAAAGAGTTGTGACTCACACCTACGGGTCAGGCTCGCACGATTTGCAGCGTCTCGTGGCAGGCGGGGAAGGAATTTCACGCTATCAAAAATGGGATGAGCGTTTTATTGTCAGTCTCCTCGTGATAGACCTGCCTCATAGCAAAATGTTCTGCAAAATGGCCGCCAAAATGGCCGCCAAAATGGCCGACTTCCTGTGTCTTTTAATTCAACTCCCTAAAAGCTAACATATACTGTCGTGTGAAATAACATAGACCGGCTAACGCAAATTAGCATGCGTGTCTCAGTAATTAAAACAGTACTGAAATTTTCTCTCTGCTCCGTGGGGACAACTATTGAAATAACAAAATTTATGACCGTTAATTTCGCTGCATAAAGGCGTTGGCTTCAAAACGGACGACATAATCGAGCGGCTCGGAGCTAGCGTCACGCTTGGACGGCCACGTGGTCTAACTCGCGACTAATTTATCTTGCATCGGCACTCCGTCGCCGACTCGCCCTCCTCCGATATCACCGTAAGTCAAAACAGCCCGGGAGAAGATGATACGGCGCGTAGCGGCGTGACGCCAAATAAAAGACTCACCAGCAGCGTGGACGTGATGGACGAAGCTCGGCTTTGGCTCTACGCGTCTTTATCAGCCACTTCAAGCCCCTCTCTGCTGACATTTGACAAAGTCCTCCTTTCTTGGGAAAGTTGAGCAAAAGTGGGCTTGATGAATTCGACACGGCAGGTTGTTTTTCCCCGCCTCGGGAGTTCCACACAGCAGAAGTTGTGCTAATATGTGTTGTTGCGATGGCCTCACAGAGGTGTAGCGTTTAAAGCGTGACCATTTGGGCTTTTGTTATGACTCCCGGGCCGGCTGTACTTTATTTTAAGCATTCGGTGAGAACAATCCCATTTTCACACTTTGTGGCACAATTTTCGTGGACATTGTGTACGTCCTTGACATGGGAGATGCTCTCAGCTCGTCGGTACGGCACTAATAAGAGTGTTTCTTCACAAAGGATGAAGAATCACACTCACGTTGGTCATTCCCATAAGAGCAACTCCCAGCCATCACTTTTGGAGTCCTAATGAACAAAAAGCAAAGAAGATTGGAGTGCATCTATGTCTACTCAGTTGCAGCCTAATGGTTTGTTTTTGTCCACCATGTCGCGTTTGAGGACAAAAACAATCAAAGCTATAAAGAACAGAGCACACAAGTGGGGGGAATCAATCACCCATTGGAAAGCTTCCTTTTTGTCTTTGCCGTCCCGCAGATGTTTCTTCTCCAGTATTGCTAAATGCGATTCGACAGTCGTGTCTCACGCTCAACTCTTTTTTCTTCTCCCCGCTTCTTTCTTTTTTTTTTCAAAATTGGTCATATGTCATTCGGAAAAAAAATGCTTTAATTAGAAGCCGAAGAGGTGTTGAAAATTTTTGCCTCTCCACAAGTTGTAACCTCCTCCTGCACCATCTGAGAAAAGCTGAAAGAAGCACTCGTAGGATTAGCCCAGCGTGGAGCTTAAGGCCCAAACACACACACAGCCTCCCATATAAAACCATCTCTTGTGTACTTTTCTCCTTGAAGCATCGTTTCACAAGTCTTTTATTTTTTTGCCGAGCTGTCGCTGTCATTTTTGGTCTCTTAACTTTGTTCTTACGGACCACTTTGCTCGGGTTCCGCCTCCTTCCGTCGAAAGGGAGACCTGTAATCAATGCAATCCATCTCTCCTCAGTGCGCATTTCCATCACTTGCGTTTTTAATAAGCAGATCAAGGTGAACATATCGACGCCGTTGCCCCGGTAGCCAAGGCAACCAACGGCAATTTCTCTTTGAATAATAAAAAAAAAAAGAAAGAAACATGACAGTCGATTTGAAGGGGGTCATGTTCGAGTCCCCTAGAGTTTTCACTTGGATTGAAATTGTGCATCCAAAACAAAAATTGTCAAACGCTACCTTCTGCCATCTTGTTGAAGGTAAACCGTTTTTCTCCCCGCTCCTGTCGTCTCCAACCTAAATGCGCTAATAGAAGGCGCTGTGGCTAATCAGTAGCGTCGGCGTTCCAATTAGTTCGTTGTCAAGAGCGATCGTTCTTTTAAAAACACAACCTCCAATTCGGTGTAACCAAGCGTTAAGTCGACGCCGTTTATTAACGAGCCCATCGAAGATGTCACGGCGATATCTGCGTGAAATATTCCTCCAACAAGATGGGCCTACCTGATAAATACGCCGCCTGGGCCTGCCTCGGCGAGATTACCCGCCAAGTGGATGGCGCTGTCCGTCGCGCGGCCTTTCAGATGCGTATCGGCGCCGCCTGTCAACTCGCGCTATCGCGTCCTTATATTGGATTGTACATCATCGATGCGGTCGAGTGTCGTTACGCAAAACAAGTCAGGTCAAAAGAGACGCCATCGTTTCTGTCTCGTTTGTTGTTTTTTTTTCACCGCCGCCACGGCTCGCCCAGAGGCGAGTCATGCCGAGCGACACCGAAGACATTTAAAATAAAAGCGGAAGAGATTCCGTCGCTCCCCGCATATGTCAAACATGCGTCGCCGCTCGGCAACACTCGAGCAGCTTCTCCCTCAAGCGCCGTCACGTTGGCAGCCGAGCGCAGATTGTCGACTTTGAGCGAAGACATTATTCATGTCAGCGAGATGGGAACATCGGATTCGTGTTTAATGGAACATGAAAAGCAGCCACCGGGGTAGACGAGAACAAACACTGAAAAAGAAGGTCCGCGGGTTTAGCGTTAGACACCGGGCCCGGACTCGCAAAAGTAGCCGTTTATGGAAGCTAATAAAATAAAAATAAGAAGAGCTTCTATTTATTTTGCGGCCCCCTAAAGCGTCATCGATCGCTATCGATGTGTTTGCGGACGGCGCCCCCAGTGACCCCACCGCCAAAGACAAAGAAAAAAATCGTACAGTTCCAGATTACAGCGTGCGACGTGATTGCCGTGCGGAAGCCGGACATCCATCACGGAAGCAATACTTTGGTGGCGAGCGGGATGCGCCGACGGCCATAACTTATCTTGACTGCCTTGTTTTGTATTCGTTCTGCCGACGTGGCCAAGGACGGCGCAGGTGGACTCTTGATTGATTGCGTTTGAGACGCAGCAAAGTCACAGCTGAGCTCTCGGCAAGACCGTTCTGGCTCGGCGAGGATGGAGCCGAGCGTGCGTGGAATTTGCTTCAAAAGCCCGACGTCACGGTCCCTTGTAAAGTGCTTTTATTTTGAAGGCCTAACCTTTAACTTGATTGTTCCTAAAAGCTAACACAAGGCGATAGCCTCCGTAAAACGTCATAAAAATGTACTTTCTGCTTTTCCGCTATCGTTTTTTTTCTCCAGATGGTAAATTGCCAGCGTTGGCTCCAGCCGACGCCATCGAAATATCGAATCTGGGCCCGGCCTCCACTCAACCCCTCCTGTGAGCTGTCCGCACCGCCGTCGACTCCATTTTGCTCCTAATCATGACTTTATTGACGAGGCGAGGGTCCACTCTGTCGCGCGGGCCGCAACCACTGAGAGCAAAATCAGCAGGGAAGCACATGGGAGGGATAATCGTTTGTTTACGCTGGGCTCAACGTTGACTGTCCTTGCGTTGTTCTCCCGCTGAGACGGAAAATTCCAAGTATTCATCGTATGATGAGTCGTGGAACACGTTTCCGCCGTGGAATTCTTTGCCGTGTACAAGGTCGTAGCCGATATAGAAGTATGTAAGCGATTGCGGAATCCATTTCTAATTTGTTGCTTCCAAAACCAAAATGGCTGACTTCCTGTTCGATTTTATTTCTCACGCAGGACAACTTGAAGTTCAAGGCACCGAGCGGGGGTCCGCGTTGGCACCGAATGAAAACCGAGCCTCGGATTCATCTCTGTTTTGTTTTTGCGCCTCTTTATCAAAGACATCCATCGCCACCCGCTAAATATTGCAACGCCGGCGGAGAATTTCTCCTGCGGGCGCGTCGTCGGTCCGAGCAAAGAGCCCGAGCGCCATCAATATTGCAGCGGCGTCATGCTCCTATAAACAGCCATCACTTATTCATGAGCCCCAAATGCGTCAGCAACCTCCACGCAAACACATTTCAAAGAACAGTCGCCTTCCGGGGGTTTGGGGAGGTGGGGGGAATCCTAATCCCCTAATTCTGACGAGAGGCAAAAAAAAAATCAAATCAACTAAATCGTCTGAGCCGCCGTAGAGCGTCTGATCTTCTCGCGTTAGGAAATCAACACGTTTATCTCACGCGTCGATAAGTGAACATGAACAGGATAAGCGGTGAATGAAAGAATATTTTCACCGGCGATAGAAAATATTCAAAGTGTAGTGAAGTTCGGATCAGGCGACTGCCTGTGCCGAAGGCCGCTCACCCCTCCCACCTGGCAAACGTTACCTTTTTTGCAAGCAAACGCTCCTAAATTCTCCCGAAAGGAAGCCGCTCGCACTCAGCGGGCGCGCTGCAAAGTAAATGGCTGCAATAACCCGAAGCGCGCCGGCAATTACAATGAGAGCAAACAGCATTTCTGTATGAGAGGATCTCTCATCACGGCAGTTCACGCGGCGCACCCCCAAATTGCCGCACAAATAATTAATGTCACTCTCGCTTGGGCTCGCTAATTTGCCTCCAGGAGTCGAGCATCCCGAATATTCGAATATAAATAGTCTTATCTGTGCTCACCTTTAGAGTGCCTCGTTGTCTGCCGCGAGTGCTTGCGAGGATCCTTTCCTTTGATGCCATGAAGACGTCAAAGCATCCGAGATATGCAAAAAAAAAAATCCAATTTCCATTCGATCCACCTGAATTACAATGACGCGCTTATTATTATTCCAACGTGGGATTTCGATACTGCGGCAATTTCCGCAACGAGCTGACTTTTCCGCCTGTGTGTGCGGGGGTGTTTATGAGGCGCGACCACAAAGGCATTCAAAGGTTAATTCCCGCCGCCCGCGGTGATTATTCATCCGGCGACATAATGCAAACTTCTTCAAAAACGGAGTAATTGGCAAATTTGCTAAAGTGCGCGACACTGACATGGGTGAAGAATATTAACTGCCGTCGCCAGCGGGACTCAAGAGTCACGTTTGTTTTCGACACGGCCTCGGCGGAACCCAAATTGCCATTCGCCGGAGAAAAATCACCTCAGCTTTTGCCACGTGTCTTCAAATCGTCGTGCTGCTGTTTGTAGTAGCGTAAATAGCCGCGGCGAAAGCTTTTATCAGCTAAACGCGGAAAGTAAACGTACGCAAACACGCACATGCTCTATTGTCTGGGATGGACGGACGCAAAGGGGGGGGGGGGGGGGGGGGGGGGCGAACCAGTCGGTGGCTTTTAGCACGCCGCATATAGCCGGCCGCCACTTGTTTGCGTTAATGCGCTGCTTTTATCCACAACATCTTGAGTGCTTCCATTCAGCCGGGATGGCCACACCAGCGGGGACGCCCAACTTTGACCTCCACGGCGCAGGCCGGGAGCACTCTGCCCATTACCACGAGGCGACGACGGGCTTTCTGTCCATCACGCCGTCCGTCAGGGTCTCCTGATTTTAAGTCTCGTTCGTTATTTGCGTTGCGCGATTGGCCTGTTCTGACTGCGCCTGAGCAAATCTGCCTAGCAACAAGTACTCATGCGTGCAAGTCAGTCAATTAAAAATGATTTTGATGTCAGGGGTGCATGTGTAAAATACCTTAACATGTAATTATTTTTTAATCAATCCTGTGTCATTGTCAAATCATCTCGATTCTGGGCCAGGATGTTTTCTATTTGCAATATGAGGAGAAGAAATGTCAATCGAGCCTATCAAGACGCTTCTGAAGTCTCATTAGCTGAATTAGGAGCGTCTGATGGATAGATGGATGGCGGCCAGCATCATTCCGTTCTCTTGCTTGCTCTTCTGTCATCTCACTTTATCATCCTCATCCCTCTTTGAAAGTCATGCACAGCTTATTGCTAAATACACAGGGACTTGGCACACACACACACACACACACACACAAGCAGCAGCCATGGCGTTGATGATAGTGAAGGCCCAGCAGGAGCTAGCGCAGGATTACAAGAGCCTCTCCAAAATGGAAAGCAAACACACTTCAGCCTCCTTCCGTGACTTTAATTCTCCCTAAGATGCCTTCGCTGTCTCTTTTTTTTTTCCTTCCTTCTATTTTCTGCATCCAGTTTCAAAAATAGGCGACGCTATGTCAGAAGCATTAAACTAACTGCAGTGGTTGAATACGAGGATTTGTCAATTAAGTTTTGAATAGGAAGGGTCAAAAATATACTGGCACACTTTGAGATTACCTTGTAAAAGTATATGAAAATATCAATTTAGCATCTACTGTGATATAATACATAAAGTCTAATTAAACGCCAGCTGCACTTTATTCCCCTCCTGACTCAGCACTTTATTATATTAACTACGGTCGACCATAAAGCTCATAAAGTGATGTCAAATCATATTTTATAAGTATATGCATGGAAATTCCTTATTATTCTTATCATCAGATGACATCTCCATCTGCTTGTGACATATTGTCACATCAGACGAGAGTGCTAATGAAAAAAACATATGTGCACATCTCATTGAAAAGCAACGCACACACGGTGCATTGAATCCTGAAGTGCTCTAGCACCACCTATGCATTGGAATACACATTTTAATTCATCAGATTATTTCCATACAAAGAAATATAGATTTGTATACATATAAATATACATATTTTTAAAAATATTTTAATAATTTTGTATTTTCTTTTTAAACGTAGTTATTCGAATTTAATTTTTAGGGACCCGCTTCTTAAATATGTTTGAAGAGTCTCATAATAGTTTTTATTTAAGTAGTTGTTGCTGTGTTTTGATGTTTTTGTTTTTGTTTTTTTCTTTTTTTAATTATAAAAGGGCCGGAACCAATTTCACAACGCTGTTTCCTGTCGACTGGATATGAAAGTGCACCAAAGGTCCATTCGTGTACGCTTTCCATCCGTCATCCACTCATAGCAACTATGGCAGCATATTCTGGTGAGTTCAACTTGTAACGTGACCGTACGATGAACGTAATGTGTTTTATTGACGTAATGTCATTGCGAGTAAACGTTGTGTTGTGCAGAATTGGGCGTGATGCCCGAAATCGCGAGGGCCGTGGAGGAAATGGACTGGCTGTAAGTCACTTGTTTTGGCAACCTTTCCATATTGCTGTCTGACATGTTTTTCTATTAATTCCTTTTATTGCCATGATTTCATGTCAGGCTTCCCACTGACATCCAAGCGGAGTCCATTCCATTGATTCTCGGTGGAGGAGATGTCCTCATGGTGAGCCTGTCAATATTTTGCGGTGGTGGGCCGTATTTTTTAAGTTATATCAATCGGAATTTAGATTGGACATAAAAATGTCGACAAGAACAATTGACAGCTTTTTTTTCCTTCTTCTTAAAGGCAGCAGAAACCGGTAGCGGTAAAACAGGAGTGAGTATTGAGCCATATTTTTAAAAATGGACTTCTGATTAATAAGGTTTTGCTCAGGGTATGTTGTGATTGTCAGGCCTTCAGCATTCCCGTCATTCAGATTGTGCATGAAACGCTGACCGACCAACAGCAGGGCAAGAAAGGCAGAGCCAACGTCAAAACGGGCGGAGCGGGTCTGTAGCTATATTTGTCACTTGGTTGAGAATATTGTCGGAAATAGTGAAGATATCTTGTCTTCTTTTTCAGTCTTCAACAATTGGCAGATGAACCCTTATGACCGAAGTGCTGCATTTGGTAAGAAGAGCAAGAATAAAAAATTAAAGACAGGCAAAAGTTGAATTCCTCCCGACTCGTTGCTTTTCTGCAGCCATCGGGGCGGACGGCCTGTGTTGCCAGAGCCGAGAGTTTAAGGAATGGCACGGCTGTCGCTCCACCAAGGCCGTGAGCAAAGGTGAGCCGTCCGAACTTCAGCACGAGCCACGTTTCGTAACTTGAGCGTCTCCCGTTGTGCGTGCAGGGAAGTACTACTACGAGGTCACGTGCCACGACCAAGGCCTGTGTCGCATCGGCTGGTGCACCAGCCAGGCGGCTCTCGACTTGGGTACGCTTCTTGCTTTTTGATTTTTGACCAACTCAAAATTCTTTTTGCCCTACTGTTTTTTCTTTTCTTCCTCTGTAGGAACGGACAAGTACGGTTTTGGTTTTGGCGGAACCGGGAAGAAATCAAACAACAAGCAATTTGACAGCTATGGCGAGGTCAAACACAAAAGTCACCTTTGTTGACTTGACACTGCTTGTTCATATGGGAAAGGATCATTTTTTTCTTTTTCTCTCCCTGACAGGAGTTCACCATGCACGACACGATCGGATGCTACCTCGACTTAGACAAGGGCCACATTTCCTTCTCCAAAAATGGTATTTATTATCTACTGTATGTTCACATGGACAATCAGTTGTCTGATACGGCTTTTTTAAATCATCCAGGTAACGATCTGGGTTTGGCTTTCGAGATCCCTCAGAATCTGAGGAGTCAGCCCTTCTTTGCCTCTTGCGTCCTCAAGGTATTGACGCTTGCTTCTGATAAAGCGTCAGCTCACAGCACTGACAATGTTTTTTTTTTTTTTATGTGAGCCAGAACGCAGAGCTGAAATTCAACTTTGGCAGCGAGGACTTTAAGAATCCACCCAAGAGCGGCTTTGTCGCCTTGGATCAGGCGGCGGATGCTCACACGGTCAAGTCTTCACAGACGGGTCCGTAGCTTCCCCCCCAAAAAAAAGCTCAAAGCTGTGACCGAGCGGCAGCGTTCATTTTGTGTCCCTCTTGGCAGGGAGCGCCAAGGTGAGTCAGGTCAAAGGGTCCAGCAACGCCCCCAAGGCGCTCATCATCGAGCCGTCCAAGGAGCTGGCCGAGCAGACGCTCAACAACGTGACGCAGTTCAAGAAATACGTGATCGACCCCAAGCTCAGGTGCCACTCAAAACTTGAGGGGAATGTTGCTGCTTATAAATTGCAATACTGGTAACTCACCAGCAGATGGCGCCAACACCCTGGTGATTTTCTTGTGTGCTTTGCAGAGAGCTGCTGGTGATCGGCGGTGTGGCCGCCAAGGAGCAAATGGCCGCCCTGGAGCAAGGCGTGCGTAGCCGCATCCCAAAATTTAGCTGCCACGCTCGTGCCGCTCCCACTTTGTCAATTATTTTGCCATCCCTTGTTAGGTGGACATTGTGGTGGGGACCCCCGGTCGTCTGGACGACCTCATATCCACCGGAAAACTCAGTCTCTCCCAAGTCCGCTTTCTGGTCCTGGACGAATGCGTAAGGATGAGCGTTTTTATTTGCGGGGCTTTACAGATGGAGGCAATCATCTGCCACGCTCGTTTTGTCGTCTCCAGGACGGGCTCCTGTCGGCGGGCTACACGGACTTCATCAACAGAGTCCATCATCAGATCCCTCAAGTGACATCCGACGGGAAACGGCTGCAGGTACTGCCAGACGGCGGGTCCTTCATCACGGGGCCAAGTGGATTTGATTTTGACATTCACGTTGGCAGGTGATCGTGTGCTCGGCCACGCTGCACTCGTTCGACGTGAAGAAGCTGTCGGAGCGCATCATGCACTTCCCCACCTGGGTCGACCTGAAGGGCGAGGACTCGGTGCCCGAGACCGTGCACCACGTGGTCGTGCCCGTCAACCCCAAGGCCGACCGGACCTGGGAGCGGCTGGGCAAGAGCCAGATCCGGGTCAGTTGGGCCAACTGGGCCGGCGGATGGCCACCAGAAATTGGCTGTTGCTAATAGTTGTTGTTTTTTTTTTGGTTGCTTTCTTGCTTTCCAGACAGATGAAGTCCACGCCAAAGACAACACCAGACCAGGGAGCAACTCAGCAGGTGCGTTTGGGATGGTTCATGTGTGCAGGCCACACCGGACCTCACACAGGCACGTTCTGCGTGTTCCAGAAATGTGGTCGGAGGCCATCAAGGTACTGAAAGGCGAGTACACGGTGAGGGCCATCAAAGAGCACAAAATGGACCAGGCCATCATCTTCTGCCGCACCAAGATCGACTGTGACAACATGGAGCAGTACTTTATCCAGCAAGGAGGAGGTAGTGAATCACAATTAATTTTTATTTTTATTTTTGGGGTGTAACATGGCCCCTTTACATCAGGCCCGGAGAGTAAAACCCACCAGTTTTCCTGCGTCTGTCTCCATGGCGATCGCAAGCCCCAAGAGAGGAAGAACAACTTGGATCGCTTCAAGGTAAAGGAAGAACCCGACACCCGACGTCGTTGTCGCCGCCGACCTGCATTTGACTTTATCTCGCGTCCTCAGAGAAAGGAAGTGCGGCTTCTCATCTGCACCGACGTGGCCGCCAGGGGGATCGACATCCGCGGCGTTCCCTACGGTAGCCGTCATACATTTTAATTTACCGCGCGCCTTCCGTCTAAAGTGCTTTTCGTTTGGGTAGTGATTAACGTGACGCTGCCGGACGAGAAGCAGAACTACGTCCACCGCATCGGCAGAGTGGGTCGGGCAGAGAGGTGAGGGCTCCAACGGCTCGGCTATTTTTCCATCAACGTTGTGATAATTTTGCTTTTTTAAACACAGAATGGGCTTGGCCATCTCATTGGTTGCCATGGAGAAGGAGAAGGTAAGAGTGTTGTGTATTTATGGCTGTTTTGGGAACAGAGTGTTGTAATATTTGCGGTAACGCAGGTGTGGTACCACGTGTGCGCCAATCGAGGCAGGGGCTGCTACAACACGCGACTCAAGCAGGACGGCGGCTGCACCATCTGGTACAACGAGAAAGAGGTGAGCGGCGCTCCCGCCTTCGCGAACCCGTTGCTCGTGACGGTCGTCATTGCCCGCCCCCCCTTTTTCAATCGCAGCTCCTTTCGGAAATCGAGGAACACCTCAAGTGCACCATCACCCAGTGCGAGCCCGACATCAAGGTCCCCGTGGACGATTTTGACGGGAAGGTCACTTATGGCCAACGCCGGAAGCTGGGAGGTACGACTTTCTAAACGGAATGTGTTTGGTTTGTGATGTTTAGCCCTCGCTGTATATGTGGCGGCGCTAGGTGGCAACTACAAGGGTCACGTCGATGTGCTGGCCCCCACCGTGCAAGAACTGGCCAACCTGGAGAGAGAAGCCCAGACGTCCTTCCTCCACCTCGGATACTTGCCCAACCAGCTCTTCAAAGCCTTCTGAGCGCAGCAGCATCGAGCGGCTCCCATCCGTGCCCAGGCCTGTATGGTGCACATAGCTAAAAAAAAGAATCATTTGGTTGAATAAGTTGCAATTTGCAGAAGCATTTGATGCCTCTGTGTTTTCTTTTCTGAAATAAACCTGGTGAGCACTCAGTGGGGATTTATTACTTCCATTGTTGGATCAAAATTGCATTGTATGGTGTTGTGATGTCAGCTGGGTGACATGGAGGCAGCCTATCTCACTTGACTTTTCTACATTTTTTATTTTAATCTCACAAAAGAAACACTAACCCTTGCATGAATCACTAGTTAAAATCTAGTTACTACAAAAGTATTCACTTTTCACTGAGCTTTTATTTTGAAACCTGGCTTCCACGCATTCCGATGGTAAGTTTTATGTTGAAACTTCCTGGCGGAACCCAACTGCAAAAAGACTTCCGGCTTGACTCCGTAGCTCCGCCCCCTTCCAGTCTGACGTCGGTCCCGCCTTCGTCGTGTCTTCGCCTCCTTCCGTCCTCCTCCACCACTATCCGAATTGCCCTGCCGTGAACGTCTTGACTACCGGGCGCTGTTCCACCGCAACAGGTAAATAATCCGTTAGCAGTCTCACATTATATTACGAAAAACGCTCGGAAATGTTTCTACATTTGTTCTTAATTGAATCGTTACTATCGACGAAAGACTGCCTTGCGTGCTCTGCCCGTTAGTGACATACATCTACATGAGGGTTTTTTTTTTTTTTTTTGCTTGTTTTTATTTTTACTCGCCTGCCACTTCTCACTCGCTTCTCCGGAACAAATGCTGCCTTTGTTTGTTTAACATCAACGGCAGCCAACCCTCGAGCTTCATTCACAAGTCACTAAATATTTTCCCGGGCCCTCTCTTCCCTTCTGCTTGTGCTGGGAAAGGCCAAAACATTAGGTACACCTGAACCTGACATTCAGTAGCCCTAAAAAACCAAAAACATGTTTCTTGTTATGGGTATTGGTGTCACAAGTTGTAACTGTTATTGGAAATAACAGTGTGACAAGAAACTCGGAATACTTAAATTCAAGGGATTTGGTGAGGGTGGGGGAAACTTGCATCTAGATGTACCTAATAATGTGGCCTATGGTCTTGTGGCTGTTTTTGTCCCATTTGCTCATTATCTGTTTTTATCTGCAACATAGACCTCGTTTTATACCTTATAAATGTTCCATTAAAAATGTGTTGTAACATATGACAAGGAAGTAAATTAACTGCTTGTTTGGTTTTCGTAGATGTCCCAAAAGGAACTTCAACATTGATTTACGCATTCACCAGCACAACAGGGGGAAAGTGAGTATTACACTACGCATACACATACACACACACGCGCACACACACTGGCTTCTTTCTTCCCAGTGGCTTGGCCGAGCTTCCGGCGCTCCGACAGGAAGGTTTCTATGCAAAGTGTGTGTGCGCTTGACACGTTCTCTCTTTCTCTCTCTCACGCACACACAGAGCGATGCATTGATAGACACGTCCGAGCGCAGGTGTCAATCAGCATTCGGGGAGAGTCCGAGGGTCTTTGCGAGCTTTAATCGACATTCATTGTCCCGAGCGAAAATCTGTATTCAAATGTTTCCCGTCGTGTTGTTTTTGGTAGCGGGAAAAAAAGAAAAAGGAGGACGAGCAAAAGCCGCTGGTGCGTATTTGACACGGCTCACTCACAACGCACCTCGGAGCGCTCGAGTGTTTGTCAACCAGGGTGGATTCGGTTGCCTTGTTTGCACAAGAGAATAGAAAGTACAACACGGGTGTCACCTGACGTGGAAAACGTACACGATGAAAACGATGACTTTAACATCCCTCCCTGCAGATCCATGTCTGCGAGTTAGCTGGCCGTGCGGAGGACACCTCCACCTGCAGCCATGAACGGTAAGAAAGCAGAGACACCCCCCCGAGGGCCGGAAGGTATCTGAGGAAGGTCTACGGAGGTTTGACTCAACACGGCGGCACCAAGACAACAAAGCGAAACGTTGCAGTCGATTGAAATTCTGCTCAGGCAGCCACCTGCACCGCTTTGTATTTCTTCAATATTTGCAGGAGGGCCCGTGTGGCTTGAGAGCTCTTTGCAGTGGAGTGCTGCGGAATTGGAAAAAAAAAGTAATAAATCAAATAAAAAGCAATACAAAAGAAAAAATAATAGCGGGAGAAAAGAAAAATCGCTCCAAATCTTCTGTGAGCAGCCGTGACGGCGTCTAACCCGACCTGTCGGAATCAAACCGTCGACGTGTTGCGGATCTTTGTCGCGTCCCACTTGCGCTCCCCGCGGGGCTGTGCCAAATCCCGGCGCCAGATTAATTACCGCGGGTTTTGCTGACGATGCCGCAAAGTGGGTCAGGCACCTGCTCAGGTGCTCGCCGGCCGGGCTGACGTGGGCCAGCGTGAGCCAGTCTGTTCAATCATACTAGCTAACGATTTTCCCCAAAAAAATTTTAGAGAAGAGAAATCTCGACTGCGTAGATTGCAATGTCCCTAATTGGAATCTAAATAAGTGAGAAATTTGTGTGCGTGACGCATCAGCTCGCAGCCTTCCAAGAGCGTGATGGATGAATTTGTCGTGACAAGTCCATTCATCACAATAACGTCCAGCCACTCAATTTTCCTCATTAAAAAAAAAAAAGGCAAGTGGTCGCGGCCTCATCACAATACGATTGTGGCGACGCCCTCGTGACTAATTGATTGATATCTCCTCCTTTGCCACTTTTACGGACGGCTCAGCTGCATTTTTAATAGCCGGCGCGCAAAAGCGCCGGGAGACATGCAACGGGGCGGGAGCCGAAGCAGCTGACTCTGAATTTTCACGCAGTCATCATTGGCGAGAGAGTGGCTCGCTTCAAGGGTGCGCACCGGCCCAATTACGCAAGCTCAGCAGAAATTTGTCCCTCAAACTTTGAAAGTGTTTTGACTTTTTATTTGTTGACTATTCTTGAGCTCTTTGCGGCTTTCGCGTTCTGAGTCGACTTGATGTCGGTTCTTCTCGCATGCAGGCGGCGCCGCCTGGTCCATCTCCCCGGAGGAGCGAGGGAAGCACGACAAGCAGTTTGACACCTTGGCCCCCGTCCTGGGCTACGTCTCGGGTAGGCGCTGTGCAAAGTTCTCCGGGCCGGGATGTCGCCTGACTTTTTTGTTCTCCCATCGGCAGGCGAGCAAGCCCGAGGGTTCTTCCTGCAGTCGGGCCTGCCGCCGGCCGTCCTGGCCGAGATCTGGTGAGTCTGCGCTTTCGCTCAGAGTGTCCGTCCACCTCGGAGCGGTTGAATTGTGAATTTGATTTTCAGGAACCTGGCCGACGTGGACGGCGACGGCAAGATGGACCGGCAGGAGTTCTCCATCGCCATGAAGCTCATCAAGATGAAACTGCAGGGCCGCAGTTTGCCCGCGGCGCTGCCCATGGGCTTGAGGCAGCTTCCTGTCCCCTCGTCCGCCCGCTTTGGTATATATATTAAAAAAAAAAAAAACTGCCCCCGCTGTGTCCCACTTTTCATCCCATCCTACTAACCCACTTTGCACGTCCTCCTTGCAGGGATGGGTTCTTTGCCAAACTTGTCGGTCGCCATGCCGCCGCCGCCCATGTCCATGCTAACCCCCATCCCTGCTAACCCCCTCGTGCGAGCGGCGCCACCCGTGATGACGCTGCCGCTGGGCGCCCCGTTGGGATTCGCCGGCTTCCCCCGCTGCCACCTTCACTTCATCGGCCCCGCCCCTCCCATGGCCGCAGGTCGGTTCCGCGCTGGAGCCATTTTGTTGGGTCATCTCATTTGTCTGTTTGAAACGCAGGCAGATAAGATTAGCGCTTGAAGGCCATGACAGGTCGCTTACATAACGTCACTGATAATTTTTCGCATTCACTCCAAGATGAAAATAATCTTGGCCTGCAAATGAAAGCCAACATTCCCTGACATTGTTTGCAGGTCCTCCCCTGTCAGGTTTCTCCTCGCCACTGACCTTTTCTCCGCCTGGAAGCCGGGGCATGTCTCAAGCCAACTCTCTGGTGGACCTTGGCTCCAGCAGGTGAGCCTGCAAAAAAAGTTCTCAGCGTTAATGTTTCACCACAGAAAAAAAAAGACTGGCCTACGAATAGGCGGGTGAATGGACGACGTGACAACCGGGGCAGAGCAGGAAGTCGTTTTTCCCCAAAATCGGATGACACGGCAGGAAATTCGCAATCAGAGCGCAACGGAACTTTGCTTGCTTTCCTTTCCAAGCACATTAGCTGAAATTGTTTGGGACATTCCGGGCTCATTCTGTTGACCATGGACTCAAAATGAGGACTAGGAGATGATCCTGCAAGTTTTTTTTTGGTGAACAAAGAGGTCAGCGTTAAGCTTTGTGCGACAATAGTATCTAGTATCGTGGTTAGCGTGCCCGCGCGCGTGTCTTGAGGGAACAGGTCGGGTCTTGTATCTGATTTCAAACTTTTCAACGCCGTCCTCGCCCCGTGCGAAGATGTTTAAACAAGCACTAGGAATGTACACAAAACTCTTGGAAGACACACACTTTGCAATGAGACACCATTTTTTGTTTATTTGAAGCAGTCGTTGGGCATGAGTTTGACCTCTGTGCATTTTTGCTAGCTCCAACTCTTCGTCCACCACCTCACTGGCCAGCATCTCTCCTAAGGCGGCGGCGGCGGCGGGCTCGAGCGACTGGGCCGTGCCTCAAGCGTCCAGACTCAAGTACCGGCAGCAGTTCAACACGCTGGACAAGCTCATGAGCGGCTACTTGTCAGGTGAGACAAAACGAACAAAATGGCGGCTCAAGCAGGCAAAAAAATATTTATTTATTTTTAAAATTTATTTGTATGTATTTTTATTTATTCGTTTTTATTCATTTATTGTTTAATGTTAATTTTTGTCCCCCAGGACCTCAAGTGAGAAATGCACTGATTGCCTCCAACCTCACGCAGACTCAGCTGGCTGCAATCTGGTGTGTAGTTCCAAATTTTATTCAACGCAAATTTTTTAACTGTATTTGTTTCCCTTTTGTCCTTTTGGATGAATTTTGTTCACAACGTGGCACGTCATTTTGCAGGAACCTGGCAGACGTGGACAAGGACGGCCGTCTGCGGGCCGACGAGTTCATCCTGGCCATGCATCTGGTGGACACGGCCAAGACGGGCCGCCCGCTGCCGCTCACCCTGCCCCAAGACCTCATCCCGCCTTCTCTCAGGTCAACTTTAAAAAATAAAAAATAAACGCTCTGCTTTTGCCACCCAGAAAATAACCTTTTGAATCTGTCGCTCGCAGAGGTGGCCTCAAGTGCGGCGAGCTCCTCAACGGCAGCGGACCTTACGGCAGCCCCTCTTTGATGGACTCACCGGAGATAGAACCCGTCCTGAAGAACAAGAGCAGCGGTACGGTTTTTAATCTCGCGTCATGTAAGGAAACGCTGACCCATCTTTTTTCCACCCCCTCCAGTGTCCTTTGAGGACAAACTGAAGGAGAACTTTGCACGTGGCAGCGCCGAGCTCGAGAAACGAAGGCAGGCTCTGGAGGAGCAGCAGAGGAAGGAGCGAGAGCGCCGGGCCCGTGAGGAGCAGGAGGACCGGGAGCGGCGGGAGAGGGAAGCCCGTCAAAGCGAACAGCGGCGCCGGCTCGAGGAGGAGCGGCGCCTGGAGAGGCAGCGCCAAGTGGAGCGGCAGCGCGAGGAGGACCGGCTGAGGGAGCTGGAGAGGAAGGAGGTGAGTCACGTCAAAGATTTCAAAATGCAAACATTGCGCAATCTTTTGCGTTGCCAAGCAGGAGCTGGAGCGCCAGCGGCAGGAGCAGTGGGAACGCAGTCGCAGGGAGGAGTTGATCAGGACGCGAGACGGCGACCAACAGGAACTCTGTCAGCTCCGAGCCAAGAAGAAGAGTCTGGAAATGGAGCTGGAGGCCGTGGTGAGGCCCGCGCCGCTCGAGCCCGGCTAGCCTGCGAGCTTGTTACGAGATGTCGGCTTTACGTTGCCCAGGGCAACAAGCACAAGCAGATCTCGGACCGCCTCCGCGACGCGCAGAGCAAGCGACGCGTCCGGAAGGCCGAGGTGGAGCTCATCAACCAGAAGAGAGACACGCGCGTCGCCGAGATCAACACGCTGCAGATCCAGTTGGAGGTACAAACAAAACGTTTTTATTTCTTTTTGTTTTCAACCTCGACTCACTTCCTTTTTTTTTTCTCAGGAATGGCAGCTGAAGCTCTCCTCGCTGGCTCCCGAGCATCAGAAGCTGACTGAGAAGCTGCGTAATGTCAACCTCAACAAAATCTTACGTAAGTCCAGCCGCCTAAAGCCTCCAAGTTCGCATCATGGACAAAGGCATTCGGACTTTTCTTGCAGCCTCGACGTTGTCCTCGCTGGCGGCCAAGGTGAGCGACAAAGGCGTGGCCTGCCGCCATCTGAAGGAGCAGCTGGACGCCCTGCAGAAGGAAACCACAGACAAGCTGGCACAGATGCAACTGCACAACAAAGAACTTCAGGTCAGTCCAAAGCCATCTTGTCAATTATCTTGCGTGGGTTCTTTCCCGGTGGCGCTGCTTGGAACTGCGTTTTAACTGCTTTCTCTGCTTTCTCCTCTTAATCCTGCTTCCCGGATGTCTTTCTTCCTCCATTTCTTTTTTTTTTTTTTTTAACCATGTTGCATGTGGTCAGCTGGAGGACATGGATGACTGTCTCCTGCGAGCGCTTCTGTCTCTGCTGGCTTGTCTCAGCCAACTCTTTCTTCTTTTCAAGGTTCTCCTGTTTTGTTGAGGTTTTTTTTCTTTCCCTTCCATCCTTCATGTTTGTATTTGCTTTGTGGTGGACGGTAAGTGTGTGACCCCCACGACGAAGTGAGGCCCGCTTTGTGATGTTCTCGAAATGTCTTCACGATTATTATTCCATGAAAGCCGTTTCAATGTGCATCAGGAGCTGAGGGAGAAGCAGGTCAAGCAACAGTCGGTCCTGGATGACTTGCGGCGCGTCAAGGAGGAGAAATCGCGGCAGTTGAAGAGATGCAAGGAGGAAGAGGAGCGGCGGAGGAGAGAAGAAGAGGAGGAGAGAGCCAGGCGGAGGAAAGAGGAGGAGGAGCGGGAGAGACGGAGGAAAGAGGAGGAGGAGCGGCGGAAGAGGGAGGAGGAGGAGGAGCGGGAGAGACGGAGGAAAGAGGAAGAAGAGCAGCGGAGGAGGGAGGAAGAGGAGCAGGAGAGACGGAGGATTGAGGAGCGGGAGAGACGGCGGAGAGAGGAAGAGGAGGAAGCCAGGTAGATGCCTTCACACAAATGCAAATCTTGGAGTCATTTGCGGAGACATTTTTACACCCAGGCGGGCCAAGCTGGAGCAGGAGAGGATGGCCAGGGAGGAGGAGGAGGAAGAGGAGCGAAAAAGGAGGGAAGAGGAGGCGCGAAGGGCGCAGGAGGAGGCGCAAAGGGCGCAGGAGGAGGTGCAGGCGGCCTCCAGGGTGCACCTCTACAAAGCGCTGTACTCGTTCGCGGCACGCAACAAGGACGAGCTGAGCATCGACGCCGACTGCCTCATCGAGGTTTGACGCCGGCCCGCTCGGTTTCGACCGCCGAAAAATTGAGACGGGTCTGCTCCGCAGGTGGACGAGCAGACGGTGGGCGAGCCGGGCTGGCTGTGCGGCAGTTACCGTGGCAACAAGGGCTGGTTCCCTCACAGTTACGCCGAGAAATGCGTCGAGACCGGCTCGGCGCCGCCCGCTTCCTGTCCGGCGCCGCTTCCTGTCGCCGGGTAATTTTACTTGGAGTAGAGCAAAACTCACAGAAGCACTTTTGAACGATGTTTTGTCGTGTTTAGAGTGACGGATGGCGAACGCACGGACAACGATGGCGCTCCTCCCGTACAGTCAGACGTGTCACAGGTAACTTCATTAGGCACACTTGCACAACGTCTCACAATTATGAGGATAATCAAATTCTGCTTCTCAGTTTCCAGCTCCTGGCCCGACTCAGATCGGGTCACCCTGGTCGGCCACCACCTCCACCAGCATCACCACTGCTTCCTCCGAAACAAACGTCAACCTCCCGTTGGAGGGCGAAATGGCCGCAGAGTATGAACACACACACGCCACAGTCTACCTCGGGTCAAGCTAACGCTGTGCGGTTGTTCTTTTGAAAGCACGGAGTCGGCAGATGGAGGCGACGGTGCTCAACTTGAAGGTGAGCCCACGCCTCAAAGCTTGGCCGTCCCATCGGGCGTAACACCCCCGTCGCCCAAAACAGAATATGTGGCGCTGTACACGTACGAGAGCCCGGAGGCGGGCGACCTCACCTTCGAGGAGGGCGACGTGCTGGTGGTGACGGAGCGGGAAGGCGAGTGGTGGCGAGGCTGCATCGGCGACCAAATCGGCCTTTTCCCATCCAACTACGTCAGGCCCGTGGAGCTGGAGGTAACGCCCAAGTGCCGCCACGGATACGACATGCAATTTCGCCATTCATCAATGTCCTTCCCGTAGGTGTCAAGACTCGGTGGGCCGACAAAGAAGCCCGGTGAGAACCCAAAACCCACGAGTCGCAGGGGGACCATCACGCAGATCTGAATTGTGCCCATTGGTCAGCAGAGCTCGCCCAGGCCGTCGCCGCCTCTGCTGCCGTTGCCCCGGCGATGCATCAGCTTCATCTGTCTCCCGGGCAACTTGTTGTGGTCCTGGCCAAGAACTCCAGTGGCTGGTGGTTGGGAGAACTGCAGGTCAGTTGCAGTTTTTTTTTATTTTGTTTGTTTTTTACTCCAGCTGTGTAAATTCCATTTTGGTGGGTTCTTTTTTGGGGGGCAGGCCCGTGGCAAGAAGCGTCAGAGAGGCTGGCTTCACTCGTCCCACGTCAAGCTCCTCGGACCCTCCGGCAACAAGTCGTCCCCCTCGCCTCTACCAGGTCGGTCGCAATCCCGTCCGCCGGCCACATTTTCTCACAGAGCCGAACGTACATAGCGAGGATCCGGAATTGAAACCTCAAAGACTTTGTCGGCGCGTGTCGGCAGTGTGCCAAGTCATCGCCATGTACGACTACACGGCGGCCAACCCCGACGAGCTGAGCTTCTCCAAGGGCCGGCTCATCAACGTCCTGGACAAGACCAACCCGGACTGGTGGAAAGGCGAAGCCGACGGCGTCACGGGGCTGCTCCCCACCAACTACGTCAAGATGACCACCGAGTCCGACCCCAGTCAGCAATGTGAGTACGGCAAAAACCTTTCCGACGGCGGCGAGAAGGAAACGGCCGCCCCCGAGCTGAGTCTCAGGTTGCTCGGTTTAACATGTTGTTAACAAGCCCCACATTTAATTAGCATCTCTGAACAAACGCCCCAAGTAATTAGCGGCCATGTAACGAGCGCACGTGCATGGCGAGGCCCCGCATTAATATTCCCGCTTGATTAATGTCTGTGCTCTCTGCCTCATCCCACTCACCCCCCCTCCCCTCCCCTTCTCCTCCTCTTCCTGCGTCATCTTTCCTTTTGTTTCCTCCGTAGGACAAACAATGTGGGCTTTCCTGTCCTCCTCCTCTTCCTCTTCCTTCTCCTCCTCTTCCTCACCTTACCGGAATCACGACCACCTGCGTGCGGGCGGGGACAGAACCAGCCTTGCTTGTTCTTATTTTATTTTTTTATTTTTTTTTGGGGTGGTGGGGACTTTTGCCTCTCATTTTGCTCAACTAACATTGACACGGGCACAAAGCATGATGACACATTGTGACGTGACACCACAATATTAGGAACACTGCAGTATGAGAATTACAAATGACATTTACCAGCAGCAACTCGTCTTCCTCTCCGCTCTCTTCCCTCCATTTTTGCCTATGCAATCACGGAAGGTGCTGAAAAGTTGCGAATAAAAAGATGGTTCGAACACGGCTTGCGTCTCGTGTGTGTGTGCGTTTAAAAGGGTGCGCGGACCTGATGACGCTGGACACCATGAGCCCCCAGGAAAGGAAGAGGCAGGGTTACATCCACGAGCTCATCCGCACTGAGGAGACCTACGTGGACGACCTGGAGCTGGTGCTGGAGGTCTCAAAAAAAAAAAAAAAACACACACACACAAAATTGTCACTGCTCCATTTTCAAAATGCTCCAATTGGACTTTATCAGGTGTTCTACAAGCCCATGTCGGAGTCGGGTCGCCTAACGGAAGCGGAGATGGGCGTCATTTTCATCAACTGGCGAGAGCTGATCGTGTGCAACAGCAGACTGCTGCAGTGAGTACGCCCCCACCCCTCACCCCCTCCCCCCAACACACACTCACCCCTCTGGCGTCTTTCAGGGCGCTGCGCCTGCGCAAGCAGACGGGCGGCGACAACATGCCGGTGCAGCTGATCGGCGATCTGCTGGCATCGGAGCTGACGCGATTGCGGCCCTACGTGGGCTTCTGCTCTTGCCAGCTCAACGCCGCCGCCCTGCTGCAGAGCAAAACCCATAACCAGCCCGACTTCAAGGACTTCCTCAAGGTACCTGCGCAAATGTGTGAGCGTGACTTTTTTTGTTTTTTAATCACCTGACCTCTTCCGTGCCGAGCAGAAGATCGCCACCAACTACCGCTGTAAGGGGATGCCTCTGTCCAGCTTTCTTCTGAAGCCCATGCAGAGGATCACCCGCTACCCTCTGCTCATCAAGAACGTACGTACCGCCTCCGTCCGTCTTCGGCGCTCTCCTCTGAGCGTGCCCTCTTGACGTGGTTTCAGATCCTGGAGCACACGCCCAAGCAGCACCCGGACCACACCCCCCTGCGGGAGGCTCTGGAGCGGGCCGAGGAGCTGTGCTCTCAGGTCAACGAAGGCGTCAGGGAGAAGGAGAACTCGGACCGCCTGGAGTGGATCCAGAGCCACGTGCAGTACGACGGCGTCATCGAGGTGAGACCACCACCTTTGAGAAATGCCATTCCAGAAATAAAAAATATATATTTGTGCGGTGGGCAGAACTTGGTGTTGAACTCGCTGACCAATTGCCTCGGACCGCGCAAGCTGCTGCACAGCGGCCGGCTGCACAAGAGCAAGAGCAGCCGCGAATTGTGGGCCTTCCTCTTCAGCGACTTCCTGCTCCTGACGCAGAGCGCCAAGTCCTTGTCCTCCTCCGGGCCCGACAAGCTCTTCGGACCCAAAAGCAGCGGCGTCCAGCTCAAGATGTACAAAGCGGTGAGCCGAAGCGCCCGCCCGCCCGCCGCCACCTGACGTCACTCCCCTCGCTCGTCTTGCCTTTATTTTGTCGACAGCCGCTCTTCCTCAATGAGGTCCTGGTCAAAATGCCACCAGACCCGTCCAGCGACGAGCCGCTCTTCCTCGTCTCGCACATCGACCGCGTCTACTCGCTCAGGACGGACACCTTGAACGAAAGGTGACAGCGAGCGCCGGTTTTTCAATTCCTGATTGGACACATTCGATGGCATAGCAAGCAGGACCTGTTTGGGTTTTGCCAGGGCGGCGTGGGTACAGAAAATCAAAGTGGCGTCTGAACTTTTCATCGAGACGGAGAAGAAGAAACGTGAGAAGGCCTATCAAGGTCAGCAAAGACATTTTGTCTCTTCGCACGTCGTGCTTTTCTGACATCTGCGCTTCCCGCAGCTCGCTCTCTGAAGACGAGCGGCATCGGCAGGCTTCTGGTGACCGTCTCCGAGGCGCAAGAGCTCAAGGCTTGCAAGCCCAACGGTGATACACACACACACACACACACACACGCGGAGTTGTTGTGAGCGGCATTTCACTCCCAGTGCCCCCTGCAGGCAAGAGCAACCCGTACTGCGAGCTAACCATGGGCGCCCAGTGCTACACGTCTCGACCCGCCAGCAACACGCTCAACCCCAAGTGGAACTTCAACTGCCAGTTCTTCATCAAAGACCTCTACCAGGACGTGCTGAGCATCACCGTCTTTGAGAAGAACCAGTTCTCGCCAGATGGTGAGTGTACACGTCTCGGGAGGAAAACCGCTTCTCTCATCAGCGGCGCCCGCTCGCTTTCATCAGACTTCCTAGGTCGCGCCGAGGTTCCCGTGGCGACCATCAAGAAGGAAATGGAGAGCAAAGGCGCCGCCGGTCGTCGCCTGCTGCTCCACGAAGTCCCCACCGGAGAAGTCTGGGTCAAGTTGGACCTGCAGCTCTACGAGCCGCCCCACAAATGACTTCTGAGCCACTTTGCGCTCACAAGTGCCTTGCCCCGCAAACGGCAGTCGTATCTTTTTCATTTTCCAAACACAACCTGACGTTGTGATGACGAGCTTTTATTCGTCCAAACGTGTCAGGTCGATGATGCTTCTCAGATGTGGTCAAAGGAGGAATAAACACAACATGCTGTCCAGTCTGCTCGCTCAGGGTTCGCTTATTCCGGCCAGCGTGAGTCTTTGGTTTACCGACAGGTGGTGGAAGAAGAAAAAAAGCGCTCCTCATCTGGAGAACCAGCAATCGGCATGATGGCACTTCCCGTCCAGCGCCAAGCTCTCGCGGATGTGGAACGGCACCTTCAAGCTGCACGACACGTCATCAGCGGTATGTTACTCTTTCTTTGGGCTCATAACTTTAACATTTATAAAATCCAGAGTTAAATGGGCATGGTCGTACCAAGACCTGACGTGTTTGGTGTTGCTCTTGTCTGCCGACCGAAGAGGGAGCGCGTCCGCGACGGTCGAAGGCGTCGTGTAGCCTTCGTGCTCCGTTTGGCTCTGGCCGATCCACTTGAAGTGGCATCCTGAATGCAAGAAACAAAATAGATATTGAGAGGTTGTTGCGATGAGGTCACGTGACCAAAGGTAGCTTACCTGCGTCACAGCGAGTCCTCCTTTTGAACTTGTCGTTGAAAAATTCCTTCTCCTTCAGCTCGGCCGCCCTCAGCTGGGAAACGCATTTGACGCAAAATTCACCTTTTATACTTTCATTGCTCATCTTTGTAACAAAATGCAGAATTTATTCTATTTTGATCTCCTTTTATTATGTATATAGTTTAAAAATATGTAGCTCGCTCACCTTGCACTGGTGTGGCGTTTTGTCACGGAGGACGTACGGGTTGTACGCATTCAGGTCGCACATATCCAGAAAGACGAAGCCCTGAAAGCGTCGTAAGGCGGCAGCGTCAGCCCCAACGCCCGTCTCGGGCCTCTCGGCAGCCGTACCTTGGTGTTTCCGTGATTCAGGAATTGCTGGTACAAGTTCTGGCGCAGCTTGACCTCCAGCGGGTTGCAGACAGCCATGTGGTGCTGGAGCTTATTTTGGCGCGCACCCCACTCGATCTCGTGCACACGCTTGCGCGTCACCTCCCTCCCGATCGTCTTGGCTTCGTGCTGCCTGCTCAGGAAAGTCTCCAGCTCCTACACAAGTTAGATTTTGCTAGCTTGTGTGTTTGCCATTTGACCGAGCTTGCACTTGGATCTCAAAACTATTTTCCACGTTGAAATTAATTGAAATGCCAATCTGTTCCAGACAAAAAAAAGTTTACTTGCTTTCTCAATTTGCTATACGTGGATTCAACTATTTGGGTATTTAAAAAAAATCCCAAATACTTGATTTGCTGAAAAAATTATTTGTTGATGTGTTTTGATTTCTGCAACACCCTTAGATGCCACAAGAGGGCACTCCTGTCTTTAGATTAATGTTGGGGGGGGCAAACAACACATTTTTGGGAAAACATGCCTTTAGTTCCACTTAAACTCATACCTTGTCTGTTTCCACTAAAGGTCGAATCAATTCTTTAGCCTCTCGAATTTCAGCCTCCATTTTGATCTGAAAAATAAACGTGAAGTTAAATGATGCATTATATCGCTGGCGGGGGTTGCGGCGTCGTGCAGTACCTGCAGTCGCCTGGTGGAGGTGTAAGAGAGCGCGCCCCGCCGCGGCCTGGATGCGTGCGCCTCCATGGCTTCATCCCGTTTATTGAGCTTGAGGTGGCCGTCAGATTTCCTCTCCTTCACCGGCGCACTCAGTTTCACCTCGGGCCACAGGCACTTGGACTCTGTCCTCTGTAGTTTGCACAAGTTGCGTGGATACAATACACTAAGTTGACTAATGACTTGAATTTTTTTTATTTATTTTTTAGCTCAACTGCATCGGCACAGCACCCAAAGTGACACTGACCCACCTCGGGTGCCAGAAGTCTAATATTGAACGGGATATGGTAGGTGATGACACCCTCATTCTTCCTCTTTGGCCTCATGTCTAAAAAACAAAAAAAAAACAAAAGTAGCCGTACACATTTCAAAATGCATTTCATAAGTAAACCAACATCTCCCCCTTTTCTTACCTTGAACGAAGTGTCAAGGTGTTTGCAAGGCGAGCGACATTAAAAAGCAGCAGCCAACACTTAATTCAGCACATTTTCAACCCAATTTTTACGCCCAATGTGGAGAACGGGTGTTTTTGAGTGAGTGCGAATCGATCCGGTCCGTTACCGTGACAACTCTGTGACGTCACACTTTGTTACAGAGGCCGATGAAATCTTTCAATCAAACTTTAAATATAGCAAACACTTATTAAAGGTGTAAAAATAACAAATATATGCAGGTAATTGGCTTAAAATGAAATGTACAAACATGAAAATAACAAATTACATTAGTAAAAAGAACAAGCAAAACACAATTGCAGCGTAAAAGTGTTTGTTAGTTTCACAGCCTTTTTGCGCAAATAAAATGATTGAATAACTATTTGAGAATTTGAAAGGGATGTGGAGATTTATATGATAGGTAAGTAAAGTTGACCGATTAGTAAGATAAAACAGACAATGTTGTAAAAATAAACTCGACGTCTTCCAGTTAAGTACGGTGACGCGTTATCATGACATCAGTGACGGCACCCTCGTTCCTCAAGTTTAAAAGCCAAACCGAAAGATGAAACAACGTGAGCTATTGGACGCAGTCGACTAATCGAAAGTCTTAACTGCGGGTGTCTCCGTCCGTCCGTCCGTCCCTCCGTCTGCGCGTCCCTCTGTCCGAGTCGCGCACACGTTGCAGACGCTCCTCTGTCACACGCGATCGTCTATCTGATCATGTGAGTGCGTCAAAGGCGTCAGGACGACATCATTGTCATCGCAAATCCAAATTATTTTCATTTGATTGAATTATTTGTCGGAGTTCCGCTGACGGCGAGGAAAAGCGGCTCACATGGATTGGTTCACCTATTTGGCCGCGTGTATCGTCTTCCTGTGGATTTTCTGCTTCATAGACGGTAAGATATTCATTATTGGATGGAATTTAAAAAGAGTAGCAAAAAAAATAGAAGCTTCTTCCACTGACACGTTTTAATAGTTTGTTTTGAGATGCGCTTGTAATGTTAGTTATTTTGCTTAGCTTTTGCAGTCTTTATTATGAAAATCCTCATAATGTGCATAAATTCATGTATAAAGTCTGAATTGAAGACATTTTAATGTTATTCACTTTGACATTCAAGATGCTCCGTTGTAGTCATTTTGCTAGTTTTCACGTTGCTGGTGCCAAACTTTGTGCTTCTTTGCGTGCACGGGTGACTTTAATGCTCTCTGACATTAGTCACCGCATCAGATTAGGCTCCGGGCCATTTCCTAATCTCTCTTTTCTCGGGCTGCAGGCAACGCCGTGTTGGAGCTGCGTCTGCTCTTCCACGCCCTGACTAAGGCGGCGTGCCACCTGTACCTTGCCTTGTTACCCCTGCGTCGCGCCGCCGCCCACTTCAGCAACTGCGCGCGCCACCTGCTGGCCAGCGCTCAGCAGCAGCATGGCCCCGCCCCGCCCGTCTCGCACTCGCACGGCGCGCCTCTGGCGGGCCGCGCGTGCACGCTGCACCTCCTGGAGGGCGCGTGCGTGCTGTGCGAGACCATGCCCAACCTGATGGCGGCGGTGCTGAGCGTGGGCGCCGCGCTGTGCCACGGCCTCCAGGGCGGCGCCTATGTGCTGGCGGCCACCCTGCGCGCCATCCAGCTCAACCTCTTCACCCAGATGAACGGTGAGCGTGAGCGCTGGGACAAGGAGCGCCACCGCGCCAAGGAAAGCGAGAAGAGGCTCAACTCCAAAGTGCTTGAGTACATCTCCGTCTTTTGCCAGGACCCCGTCAGCGCTTTGCGGATCAAGGTGGACGTCCCACCCGTGTACAGATAATTCTCGGCCCGCCCGACGCTCGCTTAGGTACACCTGGAGAATATTGGGCGAGGCATCCGTACCTAATGTAGTGTCCGCTGGCTCGGCCAAGTGGCACTTTACGAGGCCTTTTAACTCCAGTGCTGGTCAGCAGTGATGAACTCTGAACTTTGCCTTCTGGTTCTCACTCTTGTTGAAAGAGGCGACGGCGTCCGAGATGGTTCATCCATGGTGCATTTTCTTCTGCTTATTTCACATTTATTGATTATGTCAAGAAGTTCCAAAAAAAAATAAAAGTCTCAAATAGAATCTTGATTTGCTGTGGTATTTGACGTTAAAAGCCAATAAGCCAAAAATATTTTAGTAGAAAAAATTGTTACAAGATTTAATTGATGTAAAACAAATGTCTTCATGTTTTTTCCATGTCTTCAGTCTGGTAACCTTGTCATGATATTTCCTTTCAGTGTAGTTCCAACACTCATAAAACGTTATAAACGTTTCAAAGAAATCTAAACACTGCTGATGTCTTCAGATGCTTGCCGACACTGAAAAGAAAAGCGCGGCGCAAGAAGAAAGACAAGAAGGAGGACAGAGGTCAAGTGGAGGTGAGCGTGCAAATGTGGTGTGATGCTGGACTCGTTCCAGTGGAGACTAAAGTCTTGCGTCAGGTTCAGTCTGGATCTTCGGGGGACGGATTTGGCCGGCTACAGACGAGAAAAACACTTTAGCGTAATTCCAAGCCGAGCGCCGGTCAACACGGCGACTTGCTTCAAATATTTTCGGGTAATGCAAAACAACAATCAGCTGTCTTACAGAGCACGCCTTCAATCCGTCTCACGGCGTCTTTATCTACACGGTACGCCTTCTCTGACCTGTAGACGAAACCAAATCGGTCAAGCAAGCCGCAGACAAAATGAGCTTATCAGCCAAACAGTTTTTCCCTCATGACTTTAATCTCATTACTCACGCCTTCAACTTTGTCACAGCTGCCAAGTTCCTGAGGGACGCCAGGACGTTCTTCTGGACGTCGGACGAGAACGTCTCGTAGGTGTTGAGCTCGCCTGCCGACGGAGGCCCGAGAAGAAGACGGCTGAGATGTCAACGGCGGCGGTGGTCCTTACCTGCGAGAATGAGCTTGGTCGCCAAACTCCTCACAGCAGGTAGGAAGTCTTGCTCGGTGATCACGTGTGCATCCAGCTCACTGAGGAACCTCAACATGACCTAGACACCGGGTACAAACTTGAGAAGAACTTCACAAAAATTCAACTGACGGCGAAATGTACCAGGTAGGAGTCCACGAAAGGTTTCAGAAGCCCCCGCAGGAAAGACAACACCTCAGCGCCACTTCCCTCCAACGCCGTCAGTTCCTGGGAGTCGGTAGCGTCGAGGATGCCGCATTTCTTCAAGAGGCCACACGCCTCCTCAAAGTCCTGAAAAGAGAAAAAGCTGTATTCGAGCAAAAAGTCCAAAAGGTAATCCGGTTTACCTCATGGGCCTCGCCAGGAATGAAGATGAATTCACTTGTGAAGACGTCCCGGAGGAAGCAGAAGGTGGCAAAGACCTCGTCTGTGACAACACGACGGCGTTGCTTTACACTCCGTTGCCGCGGTTACCAGTTTCAGTTTCCTTACCCCTCCGGACGCTCGGAGAAAGACTCAAGGCCACGACCAGCAGGGCCGGCCGGACGAAAAGGTGCAGCGACTGGTTGCGGTAGGACGCCATCATCAACATGGCCGCCGCCATCTTGGCCACACCGATTTGCCGCCCACCCGCCGCCGCTTCCTCATCTTCCACCACCAGGAAGACACGTTGTGCCTCTAGGCGGACCGATGGGTAATGGAGAGCCACGGCCGATGACATCACTTCCAGGTCAGGGGTGTGTCCTAAGGAGCGGACCAGAGGTGACCTTTCTATTCTTCCATTCTTCCAAGGTGTGTGTTTACTCGCCATGAGATGTTTGAGCGGGTCCCTCTTGGGATCAGCGCTAATCTTAGCTAACATCCCGTAAGTGAATGTGAACGCTCGTGCCAACTCGCATTGCTTTAATCTGTCTGATCTTGCTCAAAGCTGCAAAGTGCCCCCCCCCCCCCAACATGAACTTTGTACAACACGGTGGCCTAGTGGTGATCTGAACCCACCGGGCCAGTTGAGCCGCGCCCCGAAGCTCAGCGCCAACCTCTTCAACCATAGCGTCTTTTCGGCCAGGTGTCGCCAAGGTAGGCCCGTTTGGGTCAAGACCGATGGCGGCCATTGCAGCAGCAGGCAGGCCATGAGGGACCACGGACTGTGGAAGCAACCTCGCTCTTGGATTCGAACGATTACATGAGCCAGCCGCTTCAAAAATGCCCGTTTCTCCTGGAGAACATCTCTGCGGAAACAAATCAAAGGCGAAATCCCCAAGGTTTGATTTCATAGCTATGTGAAAATTCCAAACAATCAATGGACTCACTCAAACACGAGCGACTCCATTTTGCCTTGACAAAGTTGTCTGGCTGACATGGGCCGGCCAAAGTTGACGTGCATGCGGCCGTAATCCTCGCCTAGGACCTTGGCGGCCTTCAGCAGGCCCTGCGGACCAAAACCGGGCTAAGTTCTCAGCACCGAGAACCCGTGGAAGGTGGCGACGCACCAGGGTGCTCTCTTTGGGTTTAGGAATGCCCAGCAGCTCGCGGGCCGCCACGGATTCTTCTAAAAGTCGGTCGTAGCTCAAACTGATAGGAACCAAGATGACGTTGTCCACCTGGCCTTCAAAGTAGGGGTCCAGAACCATCTGCAGCATCCCTACGCATAGTTATTTCCAATTTTTCCGTGTGGACTTTTCAAAAAATCGTATATGACTCACCTTGCTTGGGCGTCAAGGATTTGAGCGAGCGACTCCGGTAGCCTTCGATGTAAAATTCCACCGGCGCCAATCCTGTCTGCGGGACAAAAAAATCTGCAGACATTTCCTGCTTGGAGCAGAAAGGTGTCTCCTACCTACCTTGACCAGGCTCTTCACATATTCCGACAGCACTTCACAGTACAGCCTGTTGGAGGCGATGTTGCGCCTGATGTAGAAAGCGCCGCAGCGGCGCAGCATCTCGCCCATCAACGTCATCCCAGCCAGAGCTTCACGGAAAAGAAACAGCAATGGTGAGTCACTCTTTGGATCTTTACTATGATTGCTGTTTTGTTTGAGGGGCAAATGCAAGAGTGCCCCACCTAAGACGAAAAAAAAAAACTGACCCAGTCCAGAAGCGATGACGGGTAGCGGGACGTCATAAGTAAACATAAGGTAGGAGATGACTAAAAAGTCCGTGTAGCTCCTGTGGTTGGGCAGCAGGATGACGGGCGTGTCCTCCATAAGTTGCCGAAGCTGCAAAATATGTGCAAAATGTGTCAAAGAGCGCGTCGAATCAAACTAAATTTGCCGTGTGCGTCAAATGTAGCGACCGTGTCGAGCGCCCGCGTGTTGACCAAGATGGCGGAGTAGATGCGCTTGAGGACTTTGCTGAGCATGAAGCCCATCAGACGCACAAAACCCAACTGCAGCTTTTGGGACATCTCCTCCAAAATGGCCGCCGCTTGCGCTCTCACCGCCTCTGGCGGCGACCCCGTCTCCATGGCAACCTGAGCAAAGGTTGGTTTCAGTCATGCCGCTACGTTTAGGTGGGTTTTGGGTGCAAGCCCACCTCGACCATCACGCGGCGTACTGGGTGGGAGTCCAGAACGGCCACATTGAGTTGACTGGCGGAAAAGGGCTCTGCCCTTCTGTAAGGGCGGGGCCTAAAGTTTCTAAGGGCGTGGCCTATGTCACTGCTTTGCCTCCTTTCTTCTAATATGTCCACCATGTCCTCCTCGCCATCCTCCTCGTGAAGGCCAAGTCGCACGTACTCCCACTGTTGACAATCAACACGAGGTTGTTAGACAGTAATAATTCATAACTGGGCACAAATGGGTTAGTGGGTCAGTGACCTACTAAAGCCAGCCAAAGTAAAGAATACAATCTGATATCATTGTTTTTAAAAGTTAATACAAAGTAGTGAAAAAGAAAGGCAAACATTTATTTTTCCGTGTTGTGTAAGACAAAATACAAATATAATCATTGAATGACAAATACCGTAATGCCGCTATGTTTGTGCAACGGCTCACACGGAGTAAATTGCACGTCAATCTCAAATATATGAGGATGAATCGGAGGAAAAAAAAGACTCGACCGACCAACTTCTCCTTACCGTTTTTTTCATCTCTCGGTGGGCGTCTGACGAGTCTTGCCGAACCGAGCTCTACCGAATGCTCCCTGCGGGCTGTTATGACGCGCAAGTCGACCAAAAATACATACAATTTAAAGGGCAAACGAAAATGGTGGAAAATGCGGACCTTCCGCTTTGTGAGAGTGTTCTATATCTTTTTACTTTCGGTTTTCATTTCAACTCCACTGATCCTCCCCTACTCCTTCTGTTGCGCACACCTTGGCCACCAGAGGGCAGTATAATACAGCCATCCATTCATTCTCTATACTGAATGCTGTTATGACGGCCTACTTGTATCCCACTTGACATCTTTGATATATTTTCCCCACTCATGACAAAAACAAATTTTCCAAGACCATTTATTTGACCTTGACAGTGAATGTGGTCTACACAGAGGATATCACACAAAATTCCAGCTCTTTCATAGAAAGAATAGGACGCATTGTCAAGCACCATCAAAAACGATACATCACGATTGTCAGAGTAACATTTGGTTTGTCGTGACACATCCCAGCCTAAGAAATGCTGTCAAATTCCCTTTCAAACTTTTTTCCACATGATTTTTGATTGGAGTTATAGACAGATGATTTTTTTTTACCCATCAGGTGACAAAGAAATGCATCAAAACCAAAATAATAAAAGGAAATGTGTGCAGTAAATTGCATTTGGATGGACTAACTCGTCACGCGTGTAAGAAAATAAAGCCATATATTTGGCACCAAGTTGAGCTCCTCTACTAAAAATATAAAGGCTCCCTCCAAATCAATAAGCTGCCCTGAATAAATGATTCAGTCACAAAGTGCATTTGAATGCATCACGCTGCTAAAAGGAGTCGGCTGCCGGGGCGGGGACGGGCGTCCGAGGGGGTGTGGTTCCCTGGCGGGCCACCTGGGGGAGCTGCTCCCTCCAGTAGGTGAAGTGGCTGTAGGTGTCCGAGCAGGGGAAGTCCGAGGACGAGGCTCGGGCCTTGAGGGGGAACACGTGGTCCACCACCTCCCCCAGACGGACGTACCTGCAACAAGGTCACTTCAAGTTAGGCTCACGTTCCAAAATAGTCACCGTTTGGCTCGCGTGATGTGGACTCACGATGAGATGTTGGTCTTGGCGTGTTCCTGCACCAGCTCCCCTTTGGGGTTCACCGTGAAAATCCGCTTCAGCGGCACCCCGACTTCTTTGTAGGAAAACACGTCCTGTCGATCCAAATGGAGACCAAAGGTTAGCAAGATGGCGGCCGTCTTGGATCCTTCGTGTATGTTTACCGTCGGCCGGTTGCCGAAGGCTGCGTAGAAAGGTTGCGTGTTGGGGTGAAAGAGGTTCCTGATATCGGTCAGACATTCCACCTTGAACTTCTCCGGCTTCTTCTCGATCACTTCCCTGGTTAGATGAGGCAGATATCTGTTAGAGCGTTTCTTGCTAGCAGTAGCGCGCCATTACGTCACTCACCTGTGCAGAGCTGAGAAGAGGCTGCTGGGGCTGAGCAAGACGGGCCCCACGGGCAGCATGGTGCCCCTCTCGTTGACCCAGTGCAGGTAGCCCCGCGTCATGTCGGCCATGCCGATAGCTCGGGCCGAGCAGTACAGGATCTTGTAGCCGTTCCTGACGTGAGGCGGGACGACGGTTTGAGCGCCGCTACCACCGAAACCGAGCCCAGCGTTGGTGAGATTTGCTTACTGGCTGACTTTATGGTAGAGCTGCGCGATGCCCTGGTGAGTCCAGTCCTTCCCCAAGGTGGGCAGGATGTGGCCCAGCGTGTCCGACCTGCAACCCAAACATGGATTGGGGCCTCAGAATGGCCATTGAGGATGAAAATGTGGCGGATGACACACACCTCGTGATGGTTCCGTCTATGTCTGAAATGATGATCTTGTCATCCCAGTTCCAGAGGTAGATGGTTCCCTGGCAGCGACACGTGCCCTGGTATTGAGTGGTGACGCTGAACACCGCCTCGTTGGCCCCGTCACGCAGCTGCAGCGACATCTGCCGTGGCCAAACGTGGAGAGACCAAAGATGGCTTTAGAAAATACCATGGAGCAGGAGAGCCAAGTCAAAACTCCTCACCAGCTGCTCAGAGGTAAGTCTGAGCGTCTTCTTGTACGACACGGTTCCCGCGACCGTCCCGGCCTCCGACTGGATGGCGGCCGAGCTCTGCCTGGCCACCCGGTGGTCTTCGTCGCTGGACGATGACTCCTCTTTATGCCGGCCCGTGGCCGACGGCCCGAGTTGATCTGAGCCGCTGGCGCCCCGTTCCGAGATGGAGTCCTAGCAAAAGGGAGACGCTTTGAAAAAGGACTTTAAGTCGTCATGGGTGTCTTCATGACTGCCCTCTAGTGGGCAAAAAAAAAGGACATTAAATTTTTTTAGCGTGGACACTTCAATTGTACCGATTTGCTGTTGCGGCCTCTCCAGGAGAACCACCACCTCCCTCCTTTCTTGGGCATTTTCTCCTTCATGATGTTTTCCACGGCAGCCTGGAGAGGATCGCGGGAAACACAAAACACCAGGGAGGGGGAAAAAAAAATAAAAATAAAATCAACTTAAGACAACAGAAGCAGACCATCAAAAAAAAAAAACAAATCATCATGCAGGCGTGATGATGAAGTTACAAAGCTGAAGCTCAGCAAATCAGCTGCACCGCACAGAAGCGATTGCAGGGAGGAGTAAATAATAGACACGTATTTCGGCTAATGGATGAAAGCGGGGATGGAAATGAACAAGGAGGAGGGACACGATGGACAGTTGACGTAAGAGAACCCGAGAGAACGTGTGTGTGATGTCCAACCTTTGGCAGCGGCTTGTGGAAGACCTGCATCGCCAGCATGATGGGCGCAGCGCTGCTCCAATTATAGTATCTGAAAGCGCAGTCCATTTAGTTGAGTGGACGCTCGTTGGACACTTCATTAGGTACGCCCGCGGAGCTTCTCGCCATCCAATACAAAAGCACTTTTCTCTTTTCTTACTTGGAGTCGATTTTCACCACCAGGTTGGGGTCGTCGATGACGGACGGGTTCTGAACAAACTGCTGGTACGAGATGATCTTGGTGTGGAACTGTTCTGATTCGATCTCCTTGTTGTCGTTGAGGCCGCCGCACAGCGAGATGGCGATGGAGGGCAGGTCGCCCATCGGGTCGCCGTCCACGCCGCTGTCGCCCCCGGAGCTCAGCGACTGCGGGGAGTGGCTGCGGACACCCGGCTCCTCGCCGCTCCTCGGCGCCGCGCCGCTGTGGCGAGACGGCAGATGATGGCGTGTTTGATGAATCGGGTCCGAGCGAGCCCCTCGCTGTACCTCTTTGGGAAATACAAGGCGGCCACTTCCGGCTCCAGCTGCATGAGGTCATCCAGGTAAACTCCATCGGCGCCCAGGTGACGGCTCCGTCTGTCTGCAGAAAGGCCCGCAAGATTCTGAGCCCCTTTCAAGCAATAGCCGGATGCTGTTTGGATCAAACTGAACCTTTTTTCTTGGATGGGGAGTCATTCTTTCCCGCCGGCTGGCCCGTCGCGTCCTCCGCGGCGCCGTCTGCCGAGGGCGAGTCCGTCGACGCGCCGACGGTTCGTATCGCACAGAAGTGAGCGCTCTCCGATAGCGGGATGGGCACGGGAGCGAGCGGCGGCGGCTCGGCTTTCGTCGGGAGGAAGGATGGCTGGGAGGTCGAGGGGTCACGTTACGTTGGGAAGGCCGCTGAAGGACGAAGTTAAAAATGCAGCTTACGGTGGCGGCCTGCGGCAGCTCCCCCCACGCCCAATGCATGGCCGAATCCTGATTGCCCGCGTCGGAGGACTGCCTCATGATCTCAGAGTCGCTTTTGGGGGAGGCGGGACGGGAGTTCCCGGGGCTGGAGGCGGGGAAATATATATATATAACAAAATAATCATATTTAGGTTTTGAACGGTGAGCGAAGAAGGCACCTCTGGAGGTGGCTCCAGTCGCCATCTGAGTGAGCGTAGACGGACGTTTGTTTTGAAAGAGCCGCTGCCGCTTCTCGGGGAGGAGGCCTGAAACGCAACGTCTCATTCAGTCAAAATAAATTGGATTATTTGGGGTCATCTCAGCCCTCTATAAAAAACTAGGTCAAGTTATACGCTCTCCAGTCTCATCCAAGTTTAGATCCGAACCCGATCTTGCACATATCCAATGACGTGTGACCTACATGATGCGGCGTTGTTTCTTCTCGCTAACCTGTTGTTCTCCATTTCCTCATCAGAGCTGATGTCAATGGTGAACATGTCCTCATCCTCCGAGTAGTCATCGCCGCTCTCCTCCTTCTTCAGGCTGTCCGTCCGAGCTTTCCTCCTCCTCTTCCTTCGCTTCTTCATCATCATGGTGGCCGCCGTGCCCGTCTCTCCGCTGCTCCCCACGGAGCCCAAGGTCTGTACGGGAGTCCCCGGGCTCTTCCCCATCAGCGAGGAGCTCATCAGAACCAGCCCGTCTGACGGGATGGGGGAAGTGGCCAGGTAGGCGGGAACCACTTCCTGTTGACATTAACATTGATAAGCAAAAAAAAAAAAAAAGTATATATGGCCTTTGGAGTGATTAGAAAACATGTGGCTTCTTTTCCTGGTGTTTCCAAGTATAAGCTGAACTATAAAAAGAAGAGAGAAAAAAAAAAAACGGTTTGATTACACTTGGCTCCAGGAAAGTAGAACACTTTCCAGGAGCTTCTACTGTAGCTCCAAAAGAGCAAGTCAGGACGAAGGAATATCATTTCGTGCTCTGTGTAGTAGTTGGCACGTTTTGTATATAAACAACTCAGAGTGGTTGGGGGGAAAAAAAAAAACTCTTTTCCTGTTCTGGAAATCTGACACTCGTCTGGCTGGAAAAAAAAAAAAGAAAATACCGCCTTCGCTTTTTTTTCAAAATTTATGGCCCATGCGTTCCTTGAATGTAGCTTGAATGCTTTCTGGGAAATGAAGGATCGCTTTCCAGCTATAAAAGGAAAAAAATTCCCTGTGCACACACAGCCTGACCTATATTCCACAAAGCGTGTAAAATATTTGGCATGGCGCGTCCAGGCGTGCGTGTTTACATTTCAAATCAGTTTTGCTTTCAATCCTCTTTTTGTGCTGAGCTTATCTACCTGATTATTTTCCATTTCCTGGACAAAGAAGGCCTCTCCGTTGTCTCCGAGCTTCATATGTAGATCCACCGGCTCTCCGTTAATCTCGATGTCCACCTGTAAAATATATTCATATGTTTTTTTGTTTTGTTTTTTCATATTTTTGCTTATGTTTGCTGACCACTTTCTCTCGCGAACGCAGGACGCCCATCTTTCCGAAGCGGACGTGGAAGGGCGAGCAGTGCAGCGAGCCGTCGGGGCGCCGCACCACGATGACGTCGATGCAGCCCGACAGCGTGGCCGGGTTCAGGCCTCGGTACAGCTCCTTGACCTGCACGAAGACCTGACCCGCCAACTGGCCCACGTAGTTCATGGTCTGACGGGTCTGGTGGAGACAAGCGGGTGAGACTGTTCAAAAAGGCAAGTGTGGTTTAAAAAGCGAACTGTCATGTATTATCGGAAATGGGAAGAGGATGTTAAACGCATTTTTGAATGGCGTTGAAGAGCCAGTTGCTCGGCTTGTCTTGACCAGCTGAGTTGACAACATGTCAGTGTCAACACGCCCCAATGTTTGCTGTAAATCGAAAATAGTTCATCTCCAGACGGTGGCTATTTTTAAAACCTCCAAGCCTTTCAGATCTTTTTCTGAGAGTGCCAGACGTTAGAAGTGAATAAAAGGAATTAACGCCAGCAGCCTCCCCCCCCACTCCCCATCTCCTCCACTTTCTGTTGAGGCCCAAAATGGGAACGTCTGAGAAGCGGAAATGTTGCAACATGTCCATCAAATGAACCGATGGCCATGAACGACCCCCAGGTCTACTTTGGGTCTACTCCTCTGCACTAATAGACACACTCATACTAGTGTGCTTACAACTCTCCTATGCACACACACACACACATGCATTATCGATGTACTAGTACACGCTCTGTCCTCACTAGTAGGACAAATGACATCTTACTAAGCAAAACTGTGCATCACTTGAAAGCTGATGGTCTTCTGCTAGGATAGTGACATTAAGACTGGACTAGGTTAAGATGTAATGTTCTGCACAGATGTGAACTAGTGCACACTTTTGCCTGATTTGCCAGACTTATTTGACTACAATTAGATGAAAATGCAAACTAGTGTCTCTTTACCTTCTGAGTCCGTTGTGAAAAACGAAGCAGTTCCTCAGCGCAGCATTAGAAAGTAGCCACTTGCCTTCCAACCAAATTCATTATCTAATGTAAAGCGAGACGAAACGTGAGCGATGTCGAACAGAAGATGTATAAATGGAGCAGTCATTCCTCCAAACAGCTGACGCATCTCTCGATCTCGGTGTCTTGTGCTGTGCACTAGGCCCCGCCCACCGGCCAATCAGCGTTGAGCTTTTGCGTTGTTAAACTCACCGGTGAAAGCGCAACCGCGGTGACAGATCATTTTCTAAAGCGATAGTTTGATACGTTGATCGATTTGCAGGTAGATACTTGATTAATTCATAAGGGGAATTTACTTAATGCGCAAAAACTACTTTTAAAAATTAAACACGCATCGAGCCAGTGGAAAGGCTGTCACTTGCATGAGCGGTGGTAAATAAAAGTTAAAATGAAAAGGAATTGAATTAATTATATTTTATTACTTGTAGTAGCGTTGGAAATGGAACATTTAAAGCAAATGTGGGAAAAAATAACTGTGGCTGAGGCGGCCGACGAGATGACGTCATATCAACGGTCTGACGCTGAGGCGATCCACTTGTCCAATCACAAGGCAGCGAGAAGCCACATTTCTTGTTTGCGGTTTTTTGTGTGAAATGCCCCGCCTCGCCTTCCCATCCATAGCCCCTCCTTCTTTAAGCATAAACATGCCATGCAAATATGTCATAAAGTAAAGAACTGTGCTTCAGTAGAATTTTGAGGTCTGTGTACTCAAGTGTTTTTTTACTTCATCCCTCCCTTCATGTGAAAATGGATTCCTAGTAATACATAAGTCCTCTGAGGACACACGAGACTGACAGCTTTTCTTAGACACAGTTTCAAGGAACAAGAAGCATGGCCAGGGTCGAGTCATGTGACTTGAGTCTGGCTTCATTCAAAACCCTCATGTTGTGGAAATTTACTGTTTACAAAAACCGACGCCAAAACTTGACTCGTGTCC
Organism: Syngnathus scovelli; assembly: GCF_024217435.2. NCBI lineage: Eukaryota > Metazoa > Chordata > Actinopteri > Syngnathiformes > Syngnathidae > Syngnathus > Syngnathus scovelli. Next base: position 10,588,978 of record NC_090866.1, on the reverse strand, counting down.
ATTTTTTGCTGCCGCTGCATTTCCTTTCCTCAAATGAGTTGTCACGTGAGCACATTGGCCCTGTCGCTGGAGTTCTCGCCCTTTCTGCTGACTCAACGGTATCGCTGTAGCATGTAAAAATCTCTTTTACTGCTTGGGCAGGCCTCTGATTGGGTCAGGCTCTTGTGGCCTGAGCAGATTTGACACCAATATTATATAAACGTAATGCCGCCAGAAAGGGAAACACTGCATAACTGTCATGCAAAATGAGTTTCTAATTGCCTTGTGGATGAACACTTGTTAGTTTAGCGGCAGCTCGTGAATGAATGGAATACATATACGTTATCAGTCCCTTGTCAGCTCGTTAATGAATGTAATTAATACATACACGACTCAAGTCATATGGCTGCATTGGCATCTTCCAACATGCTCTTATTACCCAGCTCCATGTTCCGTCAGTGGCATCATGTTCGACTGACTCTTCCAGCTCGTCGCCCTCCTCTGCCGATGTCATGATTCCATAGTACGTGTCCACAAATGTATTTAAGTCCTGTCCAGTGATCCTCACTCTGTAGTGGCCTCAATGAGTCTGACCACCAGAAGAGCAAGTGCAACTGACTAAATTTACCTGGGCCCTTCAAGTCGAGGAAACTTGAGACCGGGCCCCCTCGTTTAGTAAACCGGACCCGCTGACTTCTTTGGCATTTCGGAAGAGGGCACTTGCTTGGACAGCTTCTCGGAATGTTTGTTTTGGAGATCCTGGAGACCTTGCTGGACTCTTGTTCCGTCTTTTTGGGGACACCTGTTGTTGACGGCAATGTCAATGACGTCTAAGATGAGATCAGATTACCGCGGCCTGAGATTCAAGACTTGCGCGGTGCCCGTTCTGATTACTGTTGAGCTCAAGCCACGATTTAACCTCTAACCTTTGGTATGTTGCGCTTGACTGGCCTGCCGGCAGCTTTTTCTCCAGAGGTGAGCAACACTTACATCTAGTGGTTAAACTGCGTTATTACATGTGAGGGTGCAAGTTCTTTTTATTCTTTCCATAAATGTTTAAACTTATTCATGAGTACAGATTAATATTACACTAAAAAAGTAAACTAACAATTTGATAGAAACATTTATTTGAGTGGAAAAAAAATTCTCGAGGAAATCAGCGATTTCTCCGAGACATTCCAACTTTCCCAGGGTACGTGAAGGAGCCTTACCTATGGTTGCGTTCAGTGTTGTCTCTGCTCCTGTACTCGCTTTTGTGTCAGGATGGTGCTTGTTATATGTAAATGTTTTTTCCTCATTTCTGGTTAAAAGTGCACGGCATTCGGTGGCTTTGATGTTCCGCGCGGCTAACCGAAAAAGCATCAGCAAAGCGGGGAACGGCTGGTAGGTCGTCATTTTATTGGGAGGACGGAAGAAAAAGAAAAAAAGAAAAGAGATTGTTGTCTGACGCTGAAAGCAGCAGCCGGCTAAAGTCGGCTACAGCTAGCCGTGCTATCCCATTAGCATCGTAGCTTCGTCCTCGTCGTGTGTCTTTTGCTTCTTGTAAAAAATAAAAAAAGCTCAACAACTAATGAACGTAAGTGATTTAGAGTTTAGTTGCGTTTCTGAATGACTGTTAAGAGGTAAGTGAGCAACTAGTAAGTGTTGTTAGCATCTGAAGCTAATAATAAATCAAGCTAGTTTTTATGACTGCAAAAACAAAACAAGAGGTAGCATTATAAACAGTTATTTTCCTAAGTATGTTACACTGTCGTCTTAGTGACAGTTCTTGGGTAAATTACTTTTTTAAAGCTAACTGGACTTAAGAAGCCAACTCTAGAAATAGCAGCGTGGTTGTGATTTTGAGATTTAATCTCATCAATTTCGTAAATGGCTGTTGTGACAGTCGGTTTCCCTAATTGGTAAAGTTTTTTTCTGGGTCCTTCAGCGACTGGCCTCTTGACAATGGCCTCATTCGACCGCTATTTGTTGTCAAAACCTCGAGTAGGGACAACACTAATCTTCTGCAAGTAACAGCCTCATTTAGTGGAGATGCTGATTGATTGTTGTAGCAGATGCTTGTAACTGGTCCAGTTAGCTTGCCGGGTAACTCCATTGTTGTTGCAAACTCTTGCCCATATCCTTTTTATTGCATTAACTACAACTTCCCGTCAGGCACTTTCGCCGGACAATGGACGAGCTGGTCCATGATCTGGTGTCAGCCTTGGAGGAGAGCTCGGAGCAGGCGGCGCGCGGCGGCTTTGGCGACGGCGGGGACCACGCCGTGACGGTGGGCTGCCTGCTGAAGAGACAGGCCAGGAAGCGCAGGGGCCGCAAAAGGCGCTCCGACAACCCGCACCCGCCCTGGGAGGCGGCGCACCTGAGCGAGGGCTCCGAGTCCAGCGCCGAAGAACACAAGGTACGACATTGACTGCTCGAAATGAAATGAATACACACGCTGACATTAGCCAACACTCATGCTGTGGGTTTCTTTCTGGCAGGACTACCGCGCCAGCACAGGAGGCGTGTCCGGCACCAACAACCACGCTCGCGACAACAGCGACTCGGACGAGCAGCTGGGCCCCAAACGCCGCACCCCGCAGATGTCTGACGCGGGCAGGAGCAAGCGGCCCCTGTGGCCGGACGATCTGGGCGTCCTGGGCTCCGCCGAGGGAACCCGCAGCCTCAGGCGGCGGCGCAAGGTCAAGCGCATGGCCGTGGACCCCCCCGGCGAGCCGGAGCCCCCCTCCGCCGTGATGCCGGCCCCTCCGTCCATTCCCAAGGCTCGCGTGGTGGGCGCCGGACCCCGCCGGCTGAGCCCCGGCGAAGGCCGGGCGGCCATGGAGATCTGCGGGAGCGGCTCGCTGCTGGCGGCGGGAGGGAAGAACAGGATGAAGAAGAGGAAGCTGGCCCCTCACAGGCCGGGGGCGGAGGCTGCCGACGAAGGGGTGGTGGTGGAAAGCGAGGAGCCCGTCTCGTGTGTGCTGGAAGGATCCAAGGACAAGATGGAGCTGGATGAGCACAAGGGCTCCGATGAGGAGATGAGCGACAGGTGGTTAGTGTTTGGACTTCAGTCTCTTGCGGTCCGGGTCAGGATGACCATCTCGCACTATGGACAAAATATAGAAAGACAGAAAATGCAATTGTCCTCCTCCTGTGCTTTAGTGAAACCAGCAGCGTGAGCAACAGCAGCGATGGCGGCCTCTACACCAACGATGAAGGCCGCCAAGGTAGGCTTTGTGTTGCAAGTACACATTGTGTCTTTCCGCTACATTAGCATCCACAAAATAACGCGTTCTGTCGGCCGTCAGGTGACGACGAGCAGAGCGACTGGTTCTGCGAGGGCGAAGCCAGCTTGGGCAGCGGCGGCGCGTGCGGCGTGGCCGGCGTCATCCCTTGGTGGGAGCGGGACGGCTGCTCAGAGGAGCTAGACTTGAACGACCCCGTCTTCAACAACATCCTCGCGGGCTCCTTCCCCATTATGACCTCCGAGGCCAGGACAGGTAACAGCTTTTTTTGGGCAGGGTCAACATTGTTGGACTCAGCAGTGCTGTATCATCATCAGGGTTCCAGGCCCGGCTCAGCCGACTCCATCACGGGCACCCGAGGCCCTGCGGCGACGTTCTGCAGGGCGAAAGCGCTCAGGACTTTAGCGACGCTCACGAGTGAGTCACCGTCCTTTTCCAAACGCGGGATTGATTTGATGATGTCACGTGGGCTAATGTGTGGCCCTCAACAGGCCGTGGTTCAGCTCCAGCCCCAGGAGGGAACACGCACAGGTGAGTCTTGAGGGCGCTCCACTTCACTCTCCTTTGTACTCAGGTTTGCTTTTGCCGCCTTCGTTCCATGAATTAATCCTGCATGGGAAAAGAAAAAAAAAAAAAAGAGTAGTTTGACATTGCTTAAGCTTGTCCTCCCGCCGCTTCAGTTACACTGGGACCCTCGGACGGAGCGAGGCCATCGCAGGAGCTGCTCGGTCAAAACGGCCAACAGGTGAGGACGTCTTAGCCGGTCCGCTGGTCCGTCCGCTTTTGCTGAACGCTCGCGTTGGCTTCGCCAGGCAGACGAGCGGGCACCTGGGCTCGCTGTGCATGGGGGATGTCAAGCGCAGGCGGAAGGCGGCCCCCCTCGGTTCCACCGTGCCCTCAGGTACTCACCTCTGATTTTCCATTTCATTGGCGGCCGCTGTTTTCTAACGTCTCCCCTCGGCTTTTGTTTCAGCGGCGGTGGGCGAAAACGCGCCGCCCATTCCCGACAGCAACCTGGGTAACCGCATGTTGCAGAGCATGGGATGGATCCCCGGCGTGGGCCTGGGCCCCGACGGGCGGGGCATCACCGAGCCCGTCCGGGCCCTGCAGAGACCCAAAGGCACAGGCTTGGGCTTCAACTGACCGCTGAGCCGTTGACCCACCTCAAAGCCGCGGGGCAAAGAAGGAGACGGATTTCCCATATTGGGGAGACGCAAAAGACTCGAAGCCGAGACTGAATTCCACCTCGGAGAACATTTTATGACCTTTTAAAGAAGGCGCCAGAAAAGTGAGCCACTGATCAACTTGGACTGCGCAGGTCAGTGACCTGTCAGAGATTTCCAGGTATGTCACGAAGCGAGGTCAAAACTGTACGGATGGATGCGTGTCATGCTGTCAAGTCTTCATCTTGGGCAGGGGGGAAAAAAAAAAAAAAAAAAATCATCTGCCCGTATGTTTTGCTCATGAATGTGAAGTATGAGCATCCCTTTGGCATAAATCCAAAATGTTGGTTTTGTTAGAACGGTTTTAATGCTTATTGATGTTTCAATCATTTTACTTTTACAGTGTATACGTTTGGAAATTGGCTTAGTGTAAAGTTCAAGATTTTAATCCAAGTTTTAAATGAGGATGTGTACTAGATTCCAAGTGAAATCACGAGAAGATGTACGAATTGTATTCATGTTTTATTTTGTTTTGACTTTTCGTCTTTGTCTTGATTGCAAGTCCCTCCAGACTGTATTATGATCCTGAAGATGTTCATTTGTCCAGGAGACACGCGTCCAATAAAATGACGTGACACCAATGTGAAAAATAATTACTGGATAAAATCCTTGTTTGCCATCTGCAGCTAGCTAGCTAGCTCGCTATTATATAGCACAGATTATTATTCAAGGTCACAAGCCACAAACAAAAGACAAATACAGGACAGTTGAGTCTTGCCCTCCTCCCATCCTCCTCCCATCATCTCATCTGACTTTGCCGCTCTCCGGTCCGTCCGTGGCAACCAGAACAGTCTCGAGAAGAAAATAGGAGTGTTCCGTCTCCTGCCTTCTCCCCGACGCACTTTCACACTTTGAGGAGTCCCCAGTGAACCAAGCGAGCAGGCGGGTAGGTGAACTCAAACGCTGTGCGAGGAAGATGTGTGTGTGTGTGTGTGTGTGTGTGTGTGTTTCTGCAGCATCGCTGAGCCACACAGCCCCCGGCGGCGAGGAGAGCGGAGCATTTGTCCTTGAGACTGACTGACTGCAGACGTGGAGCAAGCAGGGCGTCCTGAAAGAGAAGCAAGGAAGGAGGTGCCGGCATCTTCTTTCAATGTTGACTTTTGATTTTTTTGCTTTCACCTTCCCGACAGATTGGACGGCCCAGGTGATGTAGGCGAGGTTTCCAGGTGAGGTCTGTTTTTTTTTGGGGGGGAGGGTGATGATGTGTTTGCTAACAAAGTCAGGAAAAGCCCACATGAACCGACGCAGCGTGATAAAAGTGTTTTGATTGACAGGCTGTAAACTCTCTAAAGTTATTCTCATTTTTACAATGGACCTCACGAGAGTGTGCAGGTGGAGCTTACTTTTTTTTTTTTGTTTTGTTTATTACCGACCTGCTGGCAGGCAGCCGGTGATAAACAAACCACCTGTGGGCAAAGAAATTAAAATTTTCATATCCCAGGCTCAGGTGTGTGCGCGCTATCACCATGGTCGATGTTTGTGAGAAAAAAAAAAGAGGCCTGACAATATGGCGCTGGCAGCTTTGTAAAGAATATTGCAAGAAATCGAACGAAGAAATCAGATGTGATGGTCCGACCAGTTCCGTATTTCTCCACAAGAGGGCAGCAAACGCAAGCAGCTCAATTGCCACACAGGCACCAACCTTCCTTCTTCAGGCTATCTAATGTGACAAATGTGCATTTTTGTGACCTTTGACCCATCCTTGAATATCCTAATTAATAAAACAACTGATTCAATTCTAAACGGCCGTCCGTTGGCCAATCTAGTTGATTCTCTTGAATCTATTTTGAATCCGCTCACTGTAACTAACGGGCCCGACGTTCTTTATTAGGCCATGGTTTTATTTTTACTCCGTCTGTCGCTCTCCTACTCCCCCCCCCCCCCCGCCTGAGCCGCCTCGTGCGTTTGCGTGCATTTGCCCCGGCCGGCCGACAGTGTACCGACCGAGACAATGATGTTTGCACACACTGTCAAGACTCTTTGCTTCAGTCTTGCTAATTGACGGATGGCTGCGAGTCAGAACCAAACTTAAGTAGATTACACTTACTCCATCGGCATCCTGATGCTCCTCTTTGTGTACCTCTGTGTGTGTGTCGACATCATCAACACACACACACACAGGTTGTGTGATTCACTTGCATTTTTACCAGAAATGGCGTGCAGCTCAGCGAGAGAGAGTACCCCCTCCCCTCGCTACATCAGATTTGATGAAGTGATGGTTTTGCAGGAGCTGCTGTAAGCCACTGCTCACATCCAAACACTCACATGTTATTTGATGCCACCTCACCAGGCCGCACCTCCTAAAGGCACATCGGCCTTTTCTCATCAAATCTGTGAACTGTTTTGAGAACTCCTCGCCGTCTTCCTGGAGACATCAGGACAGCACAGCAGGCTTGAAGTGACTTAGAGCCGGTGTGATACTTTGAGCTAATCAGCTGCGGCCGTGTGCCAAAGTGACGCTGGTCATCATCCACACGCCAAGTGACAGACGCTCTAAGTCCCAATTGGCATACACACAAGAGAAAAAAAAGATCTTTTTGAAATATAATCACGGTCCAAAAGCTTCAAAATGAGTGGAGAGTTGCTTTATCACCGATTTTCCATCAGTTGTCATCTAAAGTTCACCGTCACTAACGGATTAGTTAGTTATTCTTTCTGTTCTAACTATTTGTGAAAGGCTCCTCATGTGATGTCATCCATCACATGATGACTTCCTCGTACTGCCTCTTATTTGACTTGATCCGGCTGCCATTGGCCGAGCCCGGAACCAATGGTGCTCCGGCTGGGCGTCTGGCGGAGGGGAGGGGTGGTGGGCCTTTCAAAAGCTGCGGTCGGACCTTGACGAGGGCCGTCTTTGCTCACAAGGAGCCGTCAGATTGCCTGATGACCACTGCTCCATAGCGAAGAAGATCTTTTTTTTTTTTCTTGCTTCCTCAGAACATGCTGGCATAATCCCACATGGATTTAGTTGACCTCTACCTCCCCGAGTGCTTCACCTACCACCCTGGCGCACAGTGAGTACGCACCATCGAGGTATTTTTCTTAAAATAAGTGGTAAAAAAAAATCTCTGGACCTCATATAGAGCCTTGTGGAACACCACCATTATTAATCTGAAGTTTGTGATGAGGTAAAGTTTGCCAGGGTATGAAGATACGTCTTAAATTTAGTTTGTTTTTTTCTTTGTCCCAGGGTGGAATTGTGTTTCCGTGCCGATGTGCAGGTTTGTTTGCGATGGTAATAGTTGCAGTGGTTACAGTTCCGCAGCCGGCTTGTTTGTTGCTAGTGATGGTAAATGACGAGAACCAGTTTGGTGGGAAACGACTCCCACACAAGGGGGCTCTCATTAGCAGGGCTTATATTTATTTTTATTTCTGGACAGCATTTCTTTTGAAGTGAGCAATTGTTCAGATGATAAAAATAGATTACATGTCAATCCGAATGTTGTGACAGGCCTTCCTCCTCATTTTGGCGACGGACAAAAAGAAGTGTGCTAACTTTGATTGATGCCGGCCCGCCTTTTGATGGCTCTTTATGGTGATGATCACATGATCTCCTCATGCCATTTCATTAGCCCAGCTAAATTGTCCTGCTTCCTAATGGCGAGTGGGTGTATATGGCCGCACGTATATGTCACTCTGTGCTTGACAAGGCAATCCGGACGCCTGTGATGGATCGCCAAGGTTACCACGAGTCCTTTTAGAGAGCCTCGCACTGTTTTTTTTTTTTTTTTTTTATAGTCTCAAAGTGGATTGGAAAAGGATGAGCGATGGAATAATGGGGGAAGGAAATGCACCCTATTCCAACTTGAGCTTGAACACGCTTGGTGTTGCTAAGTGTTAAACAATGACACAATTTGGACTTGAAAATTAAATACAGCTAAACTTTACTATTACATCTGATAAGTAAAAATAAATCACTATAGTGGATTTTTCAAAAATGCAAACAGAGTGCAAGCATCATTCTACCTTGTTTAAAATGTCTTTGAATTTATTGTATTTCATTGAGTGATTCTCTTGCGTTCCACTAGAGGGAGCTACTCATCTTGCACTTTGAGAATCACTATTGAAAATTGCACACCTTGTTTTTCTGCTCAGAATGCTGCACACAACAATTGTGTGTGAGTGTTTGCGGTTTTGTGGAGGCGTCAGTAGCGCGTGGCCGCGGTTTACTCAGGCAACGCTTAAAAGCGACCGAAGGCCTTTGCCAAGCAAATGAGTTGTGGCTCATGCCACTGGCATTTTCATGGCAGGAAGCCGATTGACGTGTGTGTGCGTGCGTGCGTGCGTGCATGTGTGTGTGCACATCCATGTGTTCATGTGAGTGACAGACAGCAGAGGAGTTTTTCTTTTTTTCCCGAGTGGGCCTGACGACAAACAGTTGCATGCTGAAATGTGTCAGGGTGTTTATGAAGACACATGCTTTTTTTTTTTTTTTTTTTTTAGTGTGGCTGGCACGCAGTTTATATTTTGACTTCCACTCGTGTGTTTTGATGCCAGCAACTTTAGCGATGCAAAATTGCTCGTCCTGTTCTCGTGTTGGCTGTTATTGAATTGTGGAGGTGTCCCTAATAAAATGTCCCGGTAGCCAGTATTTGCCTAAATTTGCTTGGGCATTTCCCCTCTTTGAAAGCAAAGCAGTCTGGTGGTTTGCCGCCTGCGTTTGCATAATGCGGCCAATCACAAACTGCCGCTCGGATGGATGAATGCTACGGTGGAACCTCAATTGGCGTGATGCATCCAGTCCAGAAGGTCAGCGGTGGCCTTGTTTGTCATCCCGCAGAGAGCTGAGCAGGATGTCGGCGAGGGGTCCGGACCCGCCGTGCCCCCCCTCTATCAAGCGCGAGCCGTCCAGCCCCGGCAGCTCGCAGGGTGACGCCAGCCCGCCCCGGCCCAGCCCCGCCGCCTCGTCCTCGTCCACCAACTCCAGCTTGGACAAGGGCCACGCCAAGGATCTGGGCTCCGCCCACGGCCGAGAGCCAATCAGGTGCCTTTCTTTGCTTTGCAATCTAATGACATGGATTTATTAATATCCATTTGGCTGTTTGGTGTGAGGTTGGCGGAAGACGAGGCCCTGGTCAAATGCCAATTCCTGCTGGGCTCGACGACCAAGCGGGCGTGTCTGGTGTGTGGCGACGTGGCTTCGGGCTACCACTACGGCGTGGCCTCCTGCGAGGCCTGCAAGGCCTTCTTCAAGAGGACCATCCAGGGTGAGCCACACCTTCTACTGACAATCGAAACGCAACTCAACCGTGCTGTCGTTGCGACTCAGGCAGCATCGAGTACAGCTGCCCGGGCTCCAACCAATGTGAAATCACCAAGCGCAGGAGGAAGTCGTGCCAGGCGTGTCGCTTCGTCAAGTGTCTGGCCGTGGGCATGCTGAGGGAAGGTGAGCCCCCGAACGCACCGAGCTCGCTCCCGCCCTATTTGTATTTTTCCGTTGGGTGACGTGTTGTACATTGCGCTGCACGTGTGCGTGCGTACCAGCGGTCTGGTGCTCGCGCGCGCGTGTGTGCGCGCGCTGACATATTGTTGTCCCGATTTAGAAGTGACGCCAAAAGGAAAACATTGGCGGCGTCCTACTGCAGCCACGGCTCCTTTTCTTCTCGGTCTGACTTTGTTGAATGACTCAGCCCGAGCTGACATTTCTACATGCGTGCATGCCTCCATTATCTTTTTTTTTTTTTTAATATGGCTCCACGCATCATCCCGCCCCCTCCCCCTCCACTCTCGTAAATAACTCCAGATGCCCCACGGGGTTCCCGTCGTTGCGTGAAAGGCGAGTGTGCCTCGTATCGCCCTCCGCCCCAGGAGAGGGCGCAATAAAGGCCCAGACCACACTAATTGGACCACACTCAGTCTCAGGAGAGATGGTCCTATAACAAAAAAAGGACAACACAAAACCTACTGTCTTCTTCTCGGAGTGCCGTGTCAAATGAAAGACCCCGGCAAGTGAATTTGGAGATTTGCTCCTCTCCGACGTGGGAATGTGCCGACAGGAAGCCAGGCCAGAAATAGTTTGTGTGGAGAACAAACAAGTGTAAACGCACTCTTCATCTATTTCGGGGACACTTTCATCATTGCTTTCGAGGGTCTGTGTGTGTGTGGGGGGGGGCGTGTCCCGCGGCACGACCCAGCTGACCCATTCTGTTCCCGTGGCGCCGGAAAGCTGGCCACCGTCCCCTCACCCCCACCGCTACGTGTCTACATGACAAACAATTGCACGCTTCTCCCATTTAGCGTAGCGACCCTAAAAATACAAAAAACTCTTTCAGACACACACTGGCACTGATTTAGAGTCATGTGACCTCTGGACCGGCACCTGCCAAGTGACCGGGCTAATCCACACTTAGCTCTTTGCTTCCCATGCCGTGACATCCGGGAGAGGTCAAAGGGCAGTGAATCCATTTCTTTAATACCTTCCTCACCCTCTTCACGTTTTTGTGTCCGCCTTGTCCACCTATTGAAAGGTTTTCCATTATTTATTTTTTTGGTCTCGTAGGTGTGCGTCTGGATCGCGTTCGAGGCGGCCGGCAAAAGTACAAGCGGCGAGTGGACGCTGACGACGGCACCTGCTCTTATGGCCAGCTGCACAAGAAAACCTGTAAGTTGGAGCCATTCCCAACAAAAATGGAAGAATCCTTTGTCTCTGATGTTTTGCCGACGTTCCAGCGAGCGACACCACCAACCAAGTGGTGTCGCTGCTCCTGCTGGCCGAACCCGACGCCATCTTGGCCATGGCCGACCCGACGGAGCCCGACAGCGACATCAAGGCGCTGACCACGCTGTGCGACCTGGCCGACCGCGAGCTGGTGGTCAATATCGGCTGGGCCAAGCATATCCCAGGTAGGCCCAAGAGCCCGCTGTCTTCTGACAGACCTTTGTAGGCCTAATGATACATAGATGAGACATAGCAAATAATAATCCAAAAGTCAGCGTCATGGCGCCATCATGATGTTCGGGGCCGAGTGACGATCCCGCACCATGCGACCGCCGAAGGCTCGGTATGAGCCATCTGAGTCCTCCGCCCTCGGGGGAGGTGACGGCGTCTGGGCGACATTGACGCTGATGGAGGCCGAGTGGAGCCCTGCGCTAGCTTTGGGCCGTGACGACGATGATGCAGCCCAAGCTTTGCCGTCATGTGACCCCATGTGGCCTCCCGCCAGGCTTCCCGTCGCTGTCGCTGGCTGACCAGATGAGCCTCCTGCAGAGCGGCTGGATGGAGATCCTGATCCTGCGCGTGGTCTTCCGCTCGCTGGCGCTGCACGAGCGGCTGGCGTATGCCGACGACTATGTGATGGACCGGGACCGGTCCAAGATGGCCGGCCTGCTGGACCTCAACAACGCCATCTTGCAGCTGGTCAAGAAGTACAAAAGCATCCGGCTGGAGAGGGAAGAGTTTGTGCTCCTCAAGGCCATCGCGTTGGTCAACTCAGGTAGTACAATGAATGACTTGCATGGGCTCGTGAAGCAGTAAAGGTTGATGTTCTCTTTTTGCCCACAGACTCGGTGCACGTGGAAGACTCGGAGGCGGTCCAGCACCTCCAGGATGTCCTGCAGGGGGCCCTGCAGGACTACGAGGCAAGCCGGCACGCTCAGGAGCCTCGGCGGGCCGGCAAGCTGATCATGAGCCTCCCCCTGCTGCGTCAGACGGCCGCCCGAGCCGTGCAGCACTTCTGCGGCGTCAAGCGGGACGGCCGCGTGCCCATGCACAAACTCTTATTGGAGCTGCTGGAGGCCAAAGCCTGAACCCTCAAGCTGTAAATGTTGGTCGAGGACTTTCTAAGGTTCTTCTAAACATATACTATACAAATATTTTTTAAAAAATCTTCCATAACTTTAACGACTTATAAAGCTCTGTGGAATTTATTGAGACATGTCCATCATTTGCCAAACTTGCTGGCTTTTATTTTTATTTTTTAAACATATCCAACACCAAAACATTCTTTACATTTCATTCAACCCGTTTTTGTGTGTGTGTGTGATTTCCCTCTAAATTCCTGCATAGCTTCAAAACACCAACTGTCTTCTATGGTGGACGTCAATGTGTGTTCCCCTTGTAGCCATTGTAGTCAGCTGACGTTGCTTTGTGTGGAGATTGTTTGCAAATATTCAGCTGTTCAAGGAAAGCCTACTAGTGAGTTTGGGGCATTAAGTCTTCATCAAATGTTCTACATTACTCTAACTGTACTGTATTTGTGTGTGTGTGTGTGTGTGGGGGGGGGCGTTGCATGTACGTCAAATAGATATTAAAAATAGAAAAACGACTGATTATTGGATTTTACTGAGAAAGAAATGATCTACTTCTCCTGGATGACAACCATCAAGGGTAGGGTGTGTGCAAAACATGGACATGTGTGGCTTTTTTTTTTACAGCTGCATCCATATTTGCAGCATGTGCATGCTCTTCCTTTTGTCCACCAGGGAGTGCCAGAGGACCAGGTTTCTGCAGCATGAATCGACTGGTGGAGAGCGCTTACAAGGTTTTGAACCTGTTGCAAAGACAAACTTAACAAATCCAAGTCCTTGACCATTTTTCGTTCTAGGTGGTGCTGGTGCAGGCCATCAGGAAACGAGGGCTCATCAACTTCCTGTCCAACCTGCTGACAGGTGACACAACCTACTACAAACTTGGCATGGTTTAAAAGCACTTACCTGCTTTCTCTTTGCATGGATGGATGGATGGATGGATGGATGGATGGATGGATGGATGGATGGATGGATGGATGGATGGATGGATGGATGGATGGATGGATGGATGGATGGATGGATGGATGGATGGATGGATGGATGGATGGATGGATGGATGGATGGATGGATGGATGGATGGATGGATGGATGGATGGATGGATGGATGGATGGACTCAAACCCCGAAATGCTAACAACCTGAAGAGCTGACACTCAATTTATAAAATAGATTAGTAATACTACTAAACGGACATTTCGCTGCTTTTTCTGTTGTGCGCCTCATGGCCACCTGAGGGCAGTATAACATAGATATCAGTCTATACAGCTGTTAACTGCTCTAATAGAATATTGTAATATTGCTAGCAGAAGATAAGCGTATTGAGTATGAGCAGCATGTCAGTTTTTTTGCAGTGGTAGTATTTGTAGAATTGATCTAAAGAAATCTAACAAATAGATAAGTTTGCTTGAACACCAGAACATGTACATGCTGCTTGTTGTGAAGTGAGTTGAGGCCACTTTGACCTCACAGAGCTTAGATCTTGCAACTCCAAAGCAAATATTTGACCAAATGGTGGTTTGTGTCTCGCAAAGGTCGTAAGTGGGTTCAGTCGTATCTCAAGGCACCAGTGTACGTATGTATGGCTGAGGCTTGCCTCTTTCCGCTTCAACCTTTGGCTGATGATTAAGGCTCTCATGTTTAATTGATCAATGGCTCGTGTTTGCGTCCGCAGAGACGGCACACGCACACATAACATGGCCTACTTTGAAAAAGCTTTTCCCATTTGCGTCGTCCCAATCCGGTCAAAATTTCCCAAGATGCAGCTTGTTGTGAGCGTGTATGTTGTTGTTGCTTAGGAACACTTTTTTCTTTTTTTTTTTTTTTTTTTAAGCCCCCCCAGTCGGTGGTCTCTTTTATGAATATCATTACATATCTCACCCGAGACAGCGAGACATCTTTATCCGTCTTAATCGCTATTTTTGCTCGCCATCCGGCACAAGGGGGTTTATTTCTTATGTTAGCTGCAACCAAGACATTTATTTTGTTGCTCCACAACAAATTCTAATAATATAATCTTACCATTATAGAAGCCCGCTTAAAAAGTCGAAATGTAAAGATTTTCAGGACAATTATTTTTATTAAAAGTAAAATAAATGCATATGCAAATCTCCAACTAATACCCAGTAGTTCTGAGTACCATAATATGAAGTTTCCCCCTCGTTTTTTTTTTTCTGTGTAGCCATGACATGACCTCCTTGTGTTCTCTAGTTTGTACACGTCTGTTTGGAGTCTACTTAATCACAGGTGACATTAGAACTTAACTACAGGAGGGCCTGGCCATGATAACTGCTGGTGGCTCATCTTTGCTGTGTGAGGTTGGAAGCTGAGGGCACCCCCTCATCCCCTCCTGCCAGGCCTCCATCTGTTGGCTGGATGCTTACATGCCACGATTGATGACTGGATGATGGTTGGCGGCGCCGTGAGTGACAGAGCGATTCGGACCCCCCTCGGACATCCCTGAGTCGCCCCTCGACCACAGCCCCGGTTGCTGGCACCATGCCAACAGGGCTAATGGAATGACGGATGGCGGATGCTGTTGGATGCAAAAGTATTGGGATACCATTCAAGTGAAAAGTGAAGACATGAAATATATGCATTCATTCATATTCGGAAGGAGGGTGACGGGCGTGCTGGAGTCAAACTCAGTTGTATCTGAGGCTTATGAACATAGATTTAATTCCTAAAGTTATTTTGAAAACAAAATATATAATTTTTTTAATTAATTAAAAAATATATAAATATACACGTTAAAATTAATTTTTATTTAAAATTTTAATTTCTAAAATGAAATGTGTGATCACAAATAGAAAAATGTGTTTCAATAAGAGAATGAAGAACGTGACATTACTTCTTTGAGGGCCACTAAAATAAATGTGAACATCTTCAGTTTCCCCACACGAGGGCGCCTATCAACAATCACATCGTAATACACTTTCCCGGGAGAATTCTTCATAGAAGAAGAAGACGCCCGGCGAGGTAAGCGTCCCAAAATGTCTCCAATTAACGCCCAAACATTACATTTAGACTGTTAGCAGACCACACATTAAATATAAATTGTGTTTGTATGGTGTTTTACACTCTTTAAGACCTGCTACGTTACTATAGTATGACCTAACAAAACGAACGTTAAAACGACTTCGCTTTCTTTCTCCTCGAAGGGGCGGCATATCAAAAGTGCAATACACTTGCTAACAATGTTTCGCGCCATGAAGAAAAGCGTCAAAGTAAGCGGCCAAAAACGTTCAAAAGTCACATTTTGTCCATTTTCAGACCACACGTTTAATACAAGTTGTGCTTTCAGGACGCTTATGCCAGCTACGAGGGACGTTATCAGAAAGTTTAAGACGACTCACAACAGGTAAGATGCTACCCTAAAGAAATTAGCATTTAGCTTCGTTCAAGTGACTTATTAGCATATCGTAACAGATTTATTTAAATTATATGCTCTTTAATTAATATTCCATTGACAGAATTTTGCTGAGTTTAAGAAGTTAAATGTGTATTACATTGTTTTCGGCAGTACGCTATTTGAATGTTGGTGTGTAATTGCTTTTTCACATGCGATTTTACAATAGTGCTTGAAACTTCTCCCTTGGCCGAAAAGTAATGATGTAAATGCTGGTGATTAAAAGTTTAAAAGTATATGCTGGTGATTAAAAGTTTAAAAGTATATCTTTGAGAAGTATAATTACAAGTGTACAAGTGTTGAGTCTGGAATGAAACCTATTTTTTTTACCCAAGCTATGATTCAATTCAATATTTATTAAAAAGAAAATTCATGTGTTTCAAAAGTGACCACAATTGAACCATAAGGTTAGTTTTGATCTCAATGGTGTATTATGTAAACAATTGTAGCGCTGAACATGGAAAGGACAAAAGGTAAGCAATCATTAACCACCCCACGGTAAGTTTAATTAAATTCACATTGCAACCATGAATATGTTTTTTTTTTTTTTTTTTTTAAGTATTGTGCAATATTCAGTTGCCTCCTGAGGTGGTGCAAATCAATTGTAGTGTCTGAATATCGGCAGCCATTTTGCTGTCACCTGCTGCGTAAATTTCAGAAACGTTTTTATTTACTAAACTAAATAAGCCCTCAAAAAAAGCGAAGTCTTCCAGCTTCCTTTGCGTCAACTGTCAAAATCAGCGTGATTAGCGTTAGTCGCAAGTAGGTGAGCGAGCTTTTTTCCGGAAGGAGTTAATTGAGGCCCACGGACGGCGGGTGCTCGGCACCTGTTCTTGGATGGCACCCCGCCAGGCCGCCACCGCGCCCGGTCCACCTGCTGTGGGGGGACATTCATGCCTTGATGAGGAATTAGGAAGTCATTAGGCAACTCCAGACGACAAGCGCCTTCACTTCCGCGCGACCGAGTGCGCGACAGGCTAATCGGCGCTCTTGTAAAAAAAAAAAAAGTCACATGTCCCGCTGGGCAGCTGACACATGACCGCAGCGTGTGCTTGTCACTGGGAAGATGTCCAAATATATCTCCATCCACATCAATGGCGTTTCTCAAATGTAGAGCCAGCCCCTGTTCATCATGCAGGACACTTTGCTCCCATTCTGAAGGGATTGCAGAAGAACAATGTCCAGACTGGAGTCAAATTTTCCCTGATCTTCCTTCAACTCGTCCTTATGACCTCAAGACCCCAGGTAACAGATGACCACGCCTCCAGGCCCAGTGCGCCGTAGCTTCGCCGCCTGACCCAAAAGCGAGTCGCCGACTGCACACTCAATTAGCCGTCAACCTTTGGCAGCTCGTCCGAGCGTTCCAACCCGCCTGTAAAAACCCTACGCAGAAGGCAAGAGACAAGAGGATTTTTTTTTTGGGTCTCCTGGTAGAGAATAAAGGTTAATAACAGTCCTTTCTTGTGTCATATTTGACATGACCAGTCATGGCGGTAATTATAATCATTACACTCCAAAGGATGTCGAGTTATCCCTCTTAAACACAGGCCACACAAAGGAAATCAATTATTCAATCATAGCTCTCCCCATTCAGCGGCGCCTGAGTTCACTTCATTTTGGGCCCGGGTGAATCTGCCGCAAATAAACCCGGCGACCGACGGGAAGAAAAGACGGCGCAGGCCCCCTAATTTGTCGCCTTTCAGCCGGTCAATCACGCTCTCAAAGGAATGCGAGCGTACTCTGACAATCAGCGCGACTTGAATGGGAATGGATTTCATCTGCCGCTTTGCATAAGTTATCTGGCGATAAAGAGGGGCACGGGAGGGGGGGGGGGTACAGTTGGCAAGTGCAGCCCAGAAAGCCGGCGTGGCGTCTCCGCCGCCATCGCCGCCCACCCCTCCTTCAACTTGTCCCTTAGCCGTCCTGGCGTCGCCCGTGCCTACCACGATTGGCAACGTGTAATTTAAGAGCACGGGCACAAAGAACAAATGCCAAGCCCATAATAGAAGCTGGATGTCTTCTGATGCAAAGGGGCCTCTCCCGGGGCCTGTAATTAAGATCACCAGGACACCGGAGAGGAGACAGACTCACAAAGAACTCGGGACCTGGATCAAGAAGAGGAGGAGAAAGGGGAGCACATTTTAAAAACGGGCACGGGGAAAAATGTACAAGTTGGCACTTTTTCCAAAGGACATTTGCGTGAAGAAGCCATGTCTGGGTTTTGATGACCAGATCCAAAGATCACCAGGACACCCGAGAAGATCCAGGAGCCATTTTGGACTTTGATGAGAACAAAGGAGCGCAAGCTATGACTGAGCGACTGTTCAAATTTAGTGCTGAGCTAGTGTCACACGCTAAAGTTGTCCTTTTTTCCAATGGACTTTGGTGCTTGGACTGGATTTGCGGTGGGCCGCGCGCCATTCATTAGGCCGCCTCGTCGCTCAAAGTTGTCCCGGTTAACTTTCAAGCATGCACGCCTCTCTTTGATTACTTATGGAGGGTGACGCTCAGCGGAGAGCAGCTTCACTTCAGAGAGAATTCCGATTAGCAAGCGGCGACTCCATCAGCATTCCTGTAGGGATATTTGATCAATCCGGCTGATGAAAGGACTCGCGCGGGCCTTCGTATCCGCACGGAGGACAGGAAGTGGCGTCCTCGCCGCCGCCGCCGCCGCCATCCCGCTCGCTCCCCAGCGTTGTTTTGGTCCCGAGGACACACTCGAGCTGCTGGTGCTCCGGGTGGTTGTGTGTTCAGACCTTTTTCCGTTTAATTAGATTTGTTAAAACAATTTTTGGAGTGCTTTATTCGGTAAAAGCTCTCAGGGGTTAATATCCGCGGAACACTTCTCTGTTCGCCTCCTTTTCACCAATGGAGCATAAATTATTTAAATTATTCAGAATTGTGCGACCTTTTATCTCACCCCCTTTGAAGGCGGCAAATTAAAAATGCAAATGGGCTAACTAATTAATATGCAAATGCATTCATTCCCAGTTAACAATTAGCAATTAAACCTGCAGTGTCTAGAAAGAGCACTGGCAAATTTAGCAACTTATTTTTGCTGTTTGAAAAAAAAAACAGTACCGCACACACGCACGTAAAAGAAAGATGATTGACGAGACGACTCAAACCGACGACCACCTGCCTCGCTGTAAACAAAACGAACAGGCTAAAAAATCAGAGTGGCGGCGTGTCGCCCCCCCAAAAAACAACAAAGGTGTCATCATTTTTTTCAATTGTCTTTTCTTTTTTCGTCCCGCTCGGCTGCTCGCCTCTCATTACTCAATCAAGCCTAATTAGAACGTTTAAAACTATTTGTAGCCGGTCATAAAACGCCTCTGTCCGTGATTTTGACACGTTAGCATCGCGCCAAATTCTGCTACACGTCAACACTGTCTAGCTAAGTGACATCGTTTTCAGTCCATTTTTATTCCACTGGAAATGACACAAACTGGTTGGACTTGGGTTTCCTTGGACAGAACCAAAAATCGCTCAACTTTTGCTGCTGGTTGACGTCCAAGTTGCCCAATCCGAATGCGAGCAACGTCTTTCGACACGTGTTTAAGGCTATTATTTTACGTAACCCGCGGAGATAGGCTTTGATTTTCCTTTTTTGGCGGACGCAAAAAAAACAGGATGCTATCGCCGCGTACTTTTCTTTTTTCTATTTCCTCCCCGGCGCAATCTTCCACTCCATGCTATCTCCCGCATTACACCTCCCGATAGCGGACGCGCCGCAGTCGACATCAATCATGCGCGGCGAGCCTCCGCTCTGCGCATTTTAGCGCGTGGCGATGCCGCGCCGCGATAGGTGCCCGAGGCCAGGAGGCGTGAACCGCACCTCCTTAAAGGTTATCTGCCGTACACAGACCCGGGGGGCACTCGCCTCGCGTACCTCGACGCCATTCAGCCGAGGACGTGCAAAGGGAGGCGTGCGCGGGGAGATCGGCGGCGACGTGACAATAGAGGTCGGTCAGTCAGTCAATCATCGGGGGGAAGGCGAGAATGACGTTCGATTTTATTAACACGCCTTCAATTCATAGACTTAATCTTGTGTCCGTGAAAGACGTATTTTTGGATTAAAGAATAATCTCTTTTTGGTTTAAAGAAAAATACGGTGTAGTAATATGGCCATTGAGTTGAAGCAAAAAACTTTGGTGTTTATTCACTTGCCGCAATCTGACAATAAAGTCATATTTTTGGTAAATAGAGCAGTAATTATTAAAAAAAAAAAGTCATGAATTTCAGAGTTGAATTTTTTTCCCCCTCAAAATAAATCAGATTTTATTCTCTTTTTTTTCTCCTCCCTTTCTTGAGCGTGTGGCCCAAATACCGTCTGGTGCTTGTCAGGCTGCAGCTCGCGCCGGAGGGCTGAGCGGCGCCACCTTTGGCACGGTGATTACTGCGCCTTTAAACGCCAGCGTCTTTCATTAAGTCGCATTTAGTGCCCACTTCTCCCGACGCCCCCGGTCTTATATTGCCAAAGAAGCTTCATATTTTATTTATTGCACTTTAATATTGTTTTTGAATATTTGCGCTGCCTTTAGGCCTCTCGCGCCGTCACGTCGCCCTCTTTAATTTCTCCGTGGGATTGAATTCCTACGGCTGCGAGTGACGTTTGATTAAAAGGGGGAAGAAGAAAAAAAAAAAGCGAAAATGTAAACGAAGCCGTTTGCGACAATATCTTTGGATTACGCTTGCGTTTAGCCCCGTTTAATTGAATTGATTCTTGTTTACGTTGCACGCCCGCCGCGAGATTGGGCGGCGTTTAAGAAATTCACACCTCGCCGGCCCGCCCGCCCGCGCCGCTTCCTCGTCCGGTTTAAATATTTAATACGCTCGCACGCTAATGTACAGCGGCGTAATTAGCGCCACGCGCGGCAGAGCCTCGGCGAGCTTCTCTTTATCCGCTCGCTCGTGGAATAAATAGAACTAAAACACAAGAAATGCGGGCAAAGCGTCTCTTTCAAGCAAATAGGCTGGGGGTGGGCTAGATAATTAATTCCGAGATTAATGTACTGTAGCGGTGGTGTGTTATTAAAACGCTATTTTTAAATTACAGCTCAGAAAGCACCCCCTTGGGATTAAGAGTGTTAGCCACTGATCTCTGCTTAAGTTATGGGAGGAAATGCAGGGGGGAGGAGGAAGGGGGGCTACTTTATACGCCCAGGTCGCTTCTTCTTACGGTTCGACGCCGGAGAATCTTTTTTGCTATTTGCTCTCCTCGGCGGCTCGCTTAAATCGCCTTTAGTCTCCTCATTAATGCACTTAGAACTTTTTTTTTTCGCCGGGTAGATGGAAGGCGGCCGCGGTGGGCTGGCGCCGGGCGTTTGATGCCCGAATAGCAGGCCATGTTTGCTTGGGGAAAACACGTTTGTTTGCCACACTGGAGACGACGCACTCCTTTCCAAGTTACTTGTCGGTTTAAGGTCACGAGAAGTTTCGCTTCGAAAATACTTTACGGAGTTGTGTCAGAGAGCTTAATCTCCACTTTGGTATCGTCTCAACTCCGTCGCGTTTTTAGCACTCGGCGAGCACCTGTTGCTCCTGGCAGATGAATCCACCGTGTGCTCGTTGTAGAGGGACCCCAAGGCCCACGTTGGCGGAGACCGCTCCGTCCTGCTAGCCGTAATTAGCGCCGGCCCTGTTGATTCACAGATAATGAGCAGCAGTTCATTAGCTCAGCGCTAATTGCCGCCTCCTTCGCCACCACCGGCACCACGCTATGCCCCCCCCCTCGCTGCCAACGCACTCCCCAAAAACTTTTCTCATCCACGAGATAAAAGCAAAGCGATGGGTAACCTGTTGGGAAATTGGAGCGGAAACAGATGGAAGGACGTGCTTGCATTCATTTGGACTTCTTTTAGTCCATGTGTTATTGTGCAAACGCACGTAGGCGGGGATGCGGTTTTGTCCAAGGACGCCACAGAGAGTCGCCGCGCTAATTGCCAGCGAAGCGTTTGCTGATTCAGCTTCTGCTCAAGCTCACCTGCAGCATCCCGCGTTGCCACCGGCGTCTTTACATCAAGGGAGAAAAGTTGTGTTGTGACCACCACAGCGTGAAAGCGTTAGCTGTAATTCCAAATGAAGTCTTCTGGTAGCTAAACTGAAAATAGTAGATTTTACATTTTGTTCTCGGTTTTATGAATGTAAACACACGTCCAATGAATTTTTATATAAAGATTCAATAGACTAATGGGGGAGAAAAAAAAATTACACCACCACCTAAGGCTGTCGTTTTTTTTTCCTTCTCTTGCACATCTGCACTAATTGCTCCTTAAAAGCTAGTAATTGATGTCGTTAATTGATGGCGTTTGTGACACTAGCGTACATCACTTTATTAGGGACACCTGTTCAAACAGCTCAACTTTGTTATGAATATAGAATTGACGGACGGCTCGGTCAGAACCATCTGCTAAATTCAAAGCAAGCAACAAAATGGCTTCACGCGTCGCCGCCAAAGAAGTCCAATTCTCTCGTACAATCTGTTTCCATTGCTTCCAATCAGACCTCGATAAGCTTCAACGCTTTATTTCTACTCAGTGCTGGATGTGTTTTTTTTTTTTATGTTTAAGCGGATACTTAGCGATCCGCCAAATTGGCCACTCCAACGCTCGGTAGCCAAAGTAGCGACGCAATCCTCGGACAGGCAGACCGGCTTGTCCACAAGTGCGCCGATAATATCCGGCAGGGTCGCGTGTTCCGACATAACAAGTGTCCATTCGGAAGGCAATCTCACCTCGAGCGAGCGAGCGAGCGAGCGATCGGTTTCTGCTGAGAGTCTTTATCGGCGAGGCTGTGATGAATCCCCGGCAGACCGCCACTCCGCATACGAGTGAGCGCGCATTTAAATGAAACCTCTCCTGGCGTGCATATTGTATGACATGAGGACATCCAAACTCTCTCCGCCTTGTCAAGCGCTACATCAAACACAATAACAACAGCAGCAATGCCCCCCCTCCCCCCCCCCCCTTTCCTTTTTGCATGCTTTCTTTAATACCTTGACATTTTCCTTTCTCGGGCCTCATCTCCAAAGGGCTGCTTTCATGTACCTTTCACGACGGACCGGTATACCTTGTTGAAAGGCAACTTACCTGCACGCCAGCCCACGTCACGGCGCCTTGCCGCAGTCAGTCACGCCCCCGCGGGGGACGGCGAGAGGCCTTCTGTCGAACAGGGTTTTGAACCGGAGCGTGATCAGAACATCAAAAGCTGCCAGTCAGCCCGCGGGCCGAGGTGCTGTTCTATTGACAAGCGAAAATGAGCGAGTATTGTGATCGGGAAAATGCGGCTCAGGTGATGCCACAAAAGCTGTTTTGTGTCTCTTGAAATTAGATTATATCGATTCAATTATAATTGCTTACACGGACGGATCCGCTGTCTAAAGCCCAAAGACTTTCCATGGTTTTTGACGCCAAGTCCTGTTTCCCCCCCTAAGGACTGTAGATTTCCATGCGGCATGTAAGACATATGATCCTCCTCCGCAGGTTCTAATCATCAGAATGTTGCGTTCATCAGTCAGCTCAGCGCTGATGGTGGATCGCAGTTGGGCCTTGATGAAATTCTGAAGCATGATCATGAAAGAAATGCTCAAGTCATGCAAAAGATTTAAATGACCCGGCCCAGGAAGAGTCAAGTACAGACGGTAAGTCACTTTAATTCCTCACCTTTCTTACACTTTGTACACTAAAAGAACTCCACATTTTAGACCTATTGGTAGATTTACTGTAAGAACTATAAAATGTACTTCAAAGGTAAGTGGAATGATCTGTTTTTAGTATGCATTGGTAGATTTACTGTAAGAACTATAGAATGTACTTCAAAGGTAAGTCGAATGATCTGTTTTTAGTATGCAGGAATTTACAAAACACTTTTACAGATACACTGACAATCATAAGAAATATGTTGTATGTATGTATATATACATGTATGTTGTATGTTCAATTTAAAAAAAAAAAAATTGCATCGCTACACCAGATTTAAAACGTTTCCATCCGTCTCGCTCTTTGCTGCCACATGACAATCTCCTCACCACCTTCAGATTAGGCTCAAGTGGAAGAAAGTTTAGGCAAATAAACCCCTAAAAAGAATTATTCATAATTCCAACAATTTTGAGTGGCCTTCTTGGCTCGGTCGTCATTTTGTCCTTTCTTGCATCCATTTGCACATTAATGCGGCGGCGCCTTGCTCGCCGAGGGAGTGTTGCTGATGCGGAAAAAGATTGGTTTTGTTCTCGGAGCGTCCGCCATCTTGACGCACTCTGCTTCGTTGTCAACGACACGCGGCTGAACGGAGAAGACTTAGTCTTCTTGTGCTTCGAGAAAAAGTTGTAGTGTTACCCAAATGTATGTAGAGAAGTTCATTTGCCATCAATTCAACTTTTACGTGCAGTAATTCAAATGTTTCAAGCAGGTCGAAACATTTGCCGAAGTCGAGGTGTCGCTAACGTGGCCGCCGAGCGTGCCCACGCCCATCCCGACCCCCTCGGAGGACATCTTTCATGTCGTGCACGTTTCCCGCTCCGACGCCATCCGCGTACGGGGCTCCGTGTGGCGCTCTGCCAGATTTGCATAAATAAGCTTGGCGTTGCAGCATGCCCACGCTGTTGCCCAGGTGCGGGCGCATTTGCATATAGAGCCGCGATGGAGCTCCCCCGGGTCCTCTCGGCGACTGCGGCGCGGGCAGGGGGCCGGCGGCGCCGCAAATGAGATCTGAATTGGAACCTGGCCGCCCTCCATTTTATGGGCGCGTGCGGAGGAGCCGTATGACCGGCGAGAGAAATAAGAGATAACAAGGGAGTGGGAGAAAGATGGAGGCGGGAGACGGGTGACACCCCGGTCCGCCCCCCCCACTATCTTCTACTCGCCCCACTCCCACGCGCTTGACTTGTAAAGCAGATTATTGACAGCAGAGAGGGATCAATCACTTGTTTACATTATGTAATGAATCCCACGATGGCTTTCAGCGGGGCCGCTTGAAATACTGCCACGCACGCCATTGGATGCAAAGCAAGGCAATAGCAAGCGCGATACTTGTTGACTCCCTCTGATGGCCCCCATCATGCTTTTCCATTACCGCCAGGTCTCAGTGGCCTTTTGAATCGGCGCTGTTCGCCGAGGCGGGCCCACTCCTGATTAGTCACATGCCGCCCCTCCGACAGTACTGCGCTCGCCATCTGAGCACCATCTTGCGTCTCCGCAACGATGAGAGAGAGAGAGGGGGAGGGCGGGTTCTGATGGGCCGCCAGCCGGAGGATCCTTGTGGGATCACCGGGAAGCAGGAAGATGCTGCTTTGTTGGACTTCAGCTACTGCCAGCTGGCCCCTTTCCTTCTCCCTACCACTTCAAATCAGCCATCTCGCTATGGATGTCCCTCAAGTCTCAACTCGGAGTGGACTACTTAGTGAGAACGAGACTTTAAGATTGAATTTAATTTTCATCGAGAATCAAGCGTGGCTTAGCCCAAACGCTTTGACCTCAATTAACGCAGGACGACTCTCCGCCAAAAGCGAAGGCCGAACAAGAAGCGTTCGTCTCTCGTCAAGGATGCCGAGAGCTTGCTAATTGCTTCTCCCCGCGATTTTATTTCATTACTAAAAGCGCTGTGATATCACGATGACCCTTCTTACCTCGGTGTCATCAATCTTTATTCCGACGGTGCCGGATGCTGACCGGAGGATACGAGCGTCTGCTATCACCTTTTGGCCTTAGGACCAATTAAAATCGATGCGAGGCCGTCAGTCAGCCGTGTAAATGAACACAAAACTACATTTTAAAAATTCTCTACCTTGACACTGCTAAAAATGTTTTTTTGTTGCACGTCAGCAATTGTAGGAATTCACATTTGTCGCTTTTCATACAATTCCAAATATTTTTGATACTCAAATTAAAATGATCCGCTGGTGGGAGTATGACTGAGAGCGCTCCAAGGTGAAGGCTAATAGCAAACATGAGTGCGAGCTTGTTGAGCCCTTGTTCTGTCCTGCCAGACATTTTTTTTTTAAATCTGTTACACGTCTGATCAATGCATTGATTGTGACACTATGTTTTGGCTGGTCGTCGCGCCGCCTTGCGCCTGCCAAACGGGCTAAGGACGCGTCGGCCCCGAAAGGCCGCCAAACGGCTGGCGTAACCTCGTCTCGCCGTCTGATTTGGGGCGCCTTTTGTTTTTGCCTCTTTTTGTGTTTGGCTCCAGTCCGTGTGATGGTCGCTTCTCAGCGTCGACGACATTGGCACGTTTACTCGGATTAGCCTCCCGACACCAGCGATGGCAGCCCCGCGTTAGTTTGACTATTCGCTTCCCAGCATTCCCACAGCGCATCATTTTGACATTCGTCTCTCCGTATCAACCCGGTAACAAATAGATTTTCGAATCCACAATAGCATTCGCTCCAACGAATATCCCTGGACGTTTTTTGACAGTATACAGACGGGACCCGTCGGCCACCGCTAGCGCTCGTTTCTCGGCGCTAATGACATTGGCACATCCAGTCGCCGGCCTCCCAACACGAAGGCTTGCCACCGTGTCTTCGGAGAGCTCCCATTTATCCATTCTCTGTGATTCCCCTCTCAGGAAACAAGCAAATCATTTTCTCCTAGACACGCTCATTAGCCGCCCTCTCGTCACCCGCCCGCCCTTCTTCCTCCTTTTTACACTGCCAGTTTCAACATTGGAATATTCCCCCACGCGCCTCGGCAAACATCGGAGGTCTCGTAGTTTTGCGAGCAAAGTCGCCGGCGCCCGCTACTCTTGCCAGCGACTCACTCCGAGGGGATCGGCGAGATGCCAAAGCAATAATGTCACAAGTAGAAAGGGAAATAATTGCGGAAATGTTGTGAAACTTAATGACGTGCAATTTGGCTGGCGTGCCAGAACGCGTCCGTTGTCCGTCCAGTCGGTTTCTTTAGCGACGGGCTCTCAAACTTTTGCGTCTTCAGTGAACCCAACGCGTGTGTTTTTGTGGGAGGGATGTCAAAGAAAAAGGTCAGAGCAGAGATTAGAACCTCAGAGCCCAGAGCTGCGAGGCAGACGCGCTCACCGCTCGTCCACCGTTCTCTGCCGCCTTGATTGTATTCCCCTAATATGCTCGCTGCGCTAAATCTGCATTGAAATGCGAGAGAAAAGAGAGATCAATATAATAGCTTTGGCACCTGGCCCGAACGGTCCGCACAATAGGGCCGAGCCTTTTGGAAATCATCGGCGCGTAGCCCCGCGTGTTTGGGGGATAAAAATAATTCCTCGCCTCTTTGCCAAGCGAGCGCCAGGCACAATGCCCGCGTCTGAAGGGAAGGGTGCCACGCGGGCCCCGCAAATTGGCTCCGACCATCACCGAGCCGGCGTCGTCTTTTCTTTTTTGTGTGTGCGGAGGAGCAGAAGGAGGCGGGGAGGCGCGTTGAGGGGGTCTCGGGTGCTGGTGGAGGCGGGCGCGAAGGGGGTAAACAATCCCAATGATTTCCCAGCTCTGGCACAGTCCGGGATGTGGATGGCTGCACTGGAGAGGAATTGCGTTTATTTGGCACGCCGTTTGTTGCTTTATTGGAGTGTGTGAGAGAGAGATGGAAGGGGGAGGGTGAAAAAAAAGACAAAAGGGGGGTGCGTTAGCCAAGGGGAGGGAGGCGAGCTTGTTGTCGAATGAGCGAAGATGCTCGGAAGAAATTACTTAGTTCATGCCAACCCCCCACCTCCCCCCAAAAACTAAATTGAACCTGCGTAATTTGCAAACACGGGCTTCAACAGCTTATGCAACACATACATGAGCTACAAAAGTATCGTTTTATTAGCCTTGCGAAAGATTGCCACAATTCTCCTTGAATTGTGTTCAAAGATAGCCGTAAAAACGAGAGCGTCTGTTCATTGCATTGTATTACTGTCGGCTGTAAACACACCCGGACCACATTAAACTCGCTGTCCGTTCCGCACCCGAGGGCTCTTGTGTGTGGAGGCGGAAGTTCTGTTTTACTTTTGTAATTCACGTCACCAAGAAGAATCGTTTTTCTTTCACTACGACTGCAAGTGACTCGGTAGGATGTAGTCTTAGGCATCTTTAAAGTCTCCGAGTCTATTGCCTGTCTACATGTGTTGTTGCACCATTTGTGTTTTACCATTGGCACAACTGCCATGGCATTTCATTAGCTTGTCAATGGCCTTTTGCATTGTTGGCTAGCATTAAGCTAAGTGGACTTTCCTAAGGCAAAACTATGACTTTATAGTTTGATGGCCTCTCAATATTGACAACTTTAACTTACTTCTGTAAAAGTATCATTGTACATAAAGTTTCATGGCATGTTCCGCATCGGCATACCTTTGCACATGGCGCCCCCCCCCCTACCTTTCGCGTACAGGTAGCGCCACCACCTTACAAACAACGCCGTCGCCGACAAAGGCTCAGCAGGAGAGGCAGATTAAAAATGACAATCAGTTGGGGGGGGTTTGCACGGCGGCGCCTCGACGGGGTGTGCGGTGAGGGAGGGAGGGGGCCGCAGGTGCCTTTGTTAAGAGACACCCCCGCGCTCTAAAGGGCCTAATTATCTGCTGTTATTTTGGCACTTATCAGCCCGCCGAATAACTCCCCCTGCTCCGCCGTCGAACTCACACAGCGAAAAATTACTCACCGACTCCCGGTGAGGTATTGTGCCGCTCCGCCGACAAGGTATGCATATTATGTGCTCGGCTGGAAATTTCACCACTGTGTGCGTGCGTGAAAGAGTGATTAGGAAACAGGGAATTGTCACAGAAAATATCTTTTTTTTTTTTTTTTTTGCCCTTTTGTGTGACGTATCATTCAGCATTTTTCGTCCTCCACCCACCCCCAAAAAAATCAAGATGATGGCGTTGTGGTGCATATCGAGTGATAGGGGGCAGTGTTGCGCGTGCTTTGGTGCGGCGCCGCCTCGTGAAAACATTCCCACGTAATTGGACAGTTTTATGGCGGATATGAACTCTGAAGGGGAACTTAAGCCATCTAATCATCGGCATTCAGCGTATGCCATTCATATGCATAAACACAAATAAAAGGCACAAAGAGGAGCCCGGCTTCTCCAAAGGAAGTCGAGCCCCCCCCCCCCTCGCCCCCCCCCAAAAAAAGGAGCCTGTGGCGGAATTGAAGTCAAGATTATAGGAAGTTAAAGACTTCAGGTAGAAGGGAAGAAATGCGCAATTTATTCCTAATCCGTCAAGCAAAAGCACATGCGGATTAGCCAGCATTCCTTGGACACAACATTAGGTACACCTGCACCATCTTAATATGGAAATTCCTTCCATGCAAAGTAATAATGCTCACCTTTTACAGTATTAATTTCATATTTATTATTGTGCTCCAAGGATTGCAGCTTCTAATATTTTGATCGTCTTAATTTTGCCACGAGATATTTCAACATGGTGAGGATACTTGAATCTTACGTGGGAGTACCGAATTTGACGGCCACTATTGGTGTACCTAATTTTATGGCTCGTGTCGAATGATTAAAAATGATTGGAACCCACTTTGTAAAATTTTGTTTTATCTAGCTAGTAAGAGGGTGAAAAGTGCAATTCAGGTTTATGTATTTGAATATGTATTATGCATGTATCCAATTTTTTTTCTTTTCTAAATCATTTTACACTGCATCTGTGGGAGACATTTTATTTTGATATTGCGGGTGTACCTAAATTTATGTCCCTTGCAGTCAGAAGGGTTTGGGGGTTTTAAGCTCAACCATCGGGTTAAATCTTTTGTAGTGGGTCTGATTAGAGTGTAATAGTCACTCAGTGTGTGACTTTGGTGAGTGTGTGTGTGCGTGTGTGTGTTGAACCAGTCCTGCTTGTATTCTTATGTATTCATAACATGGTGTGGCATATTTTTTTCCTCTCCCAACATGTTTGCCCTCATAAATTTATTTTGCGTGTATGCGTGCTACTTCTCTAGCCCGGGCCCATGCTAATCTCCTCGCCCACCCCCCCCTCCTTCTCTTCGCTGTATCCACTAATGTAAGCGTCGACATATAATATGCAGATAATGGCACGTCGGCGTATCGCGACCATGTCGTCCCGCCGAGTTACACCAGATCACACGACAAGGGGACCACGGCCCAGGCCCCGGATGGGAAGACGTGGGGGTGGGTACACGCGTCCCTCTTGTAATTGAAAAAAAAAAGCTAGTGCAGATATATTCAGAGGGGATCCAGCCTTTAGATGGCGCCGCCACTCGTCACAAGGGCCAGGGCCGAGCGTCAGCCTCAGCGTGGGGTGCCGGAATGGGGACAGTCCCCAACGGTCCCGGGCCTCCCTCCCTCCCACCTCCTCCTTCTTCGCGTTCGTTTCCCTCTCGTGTGCAAATGGTGCATCGCTCGCCTTCTTCTTGTGATCTTTGGCTCCTCTTCTTCTCCGCCGCTGTGATCTCCCGCTTCCTGTTTCCCTCCCACTCGCCCGCTTCCTCCTCTATCTTTGTGTCGGTTTGTCTCTCCCCATGGCCCGTCCTCGCTTCATCTTCCTCCGTGTGTTCGCTCGGCGTCGCTGCCGCTGACGCTGCCACCGCTTTTTTTTTATAACTTACTTTTTTTTTGAGTGTGTGCGAGAGAGAGGTGAAGCAAACGAAGTCGTCGTCGTCCTGTTGCGGGTATCTCGGCACCTGCGCTTTGTGAAGCAGAATCATTTACGGCTTTCATAACTTTTTTTGTGGACACATCTCATCTCGTCTCGCAATATTTTCTTTTTCCCCGTTCTGGAAGTTTTTCTCCCAAAGTGCAACCCAGTGTTGCAACGCAGACCTCTATCAAGGGCTCACGCTCGGGCCACATTGCGTCGATCAACATTTAGTTGTCGTGTGAGGAGAAAAAAAATAATAAAAAATTCTTACCACACAGTTTTACACTCTTTTGAACTGGAAGCAAACTTAGACAGCTGGTTTTCCAAAAGTTCTAAATTCAAGATATGCTACCTTTAAAAAAGTATTCGTTTAACTTACCTTTTTTTATTTTTACTTCATGTGTGTGCCTGTGCAAAAAAAAGTTGTCTTCCTGTTGCGGGTCTCTTTGCACCTGTGCATCCTCAAGCAAAATAATTTACATCTCCATAACTTTTTCGTTTTTTTGCGGACGCATTTAATCCTCTGTCTCTCTCGTTGTCTTGCAATATTTTACTGGGTCGTTCTGGAAATTGTCCCGGCGATGTAAAAGCAAGTGGAGCGGCGCAGACCTCCGCCAAGGCCAAACGCTCGGGCGCTGTCATGTCTGCAGACGCGGGGATGAATGATGTCCGAGGTTTTGGAGAGCCTGTGGCGGAGCGAAATTAGGTGGTCGCAGGAAAAAGCTCGTATTTATTTAGGTCAACATTTCACGGCGTGTAAAATAAATGCTTTTACACTACTTTCAATAAAATTCGACGGTAATCATTGCAGTCAAGGTCCGACTGAACTTGAAGCCCCTGAAACTTGTTGCTGCATCTCAGCGTGGATCTCGGATCACTGCACGCTTTCACATGGATGCAAGTTTTCCCTCAATGCCTTCCATGTCTGAGTCTACTCTGACCCCCCCCCTCTTTTTCCTCCTCCTCCCGCCCCCTCCCCGAAAGTGCCGTGAGAGCAGATCATTGTCATCTTTTCTCCTTCTATCTGCCCGGCGCTTAGGTGACACGCACATTATTTACTTTATGGCCGAGGACTCCATCGAAGACCCCCCCCTCACCCCTCCCCGCCTTCGCACCCTCACCGCCCTCCATCAGTCACCCGCCACACAATGGCTTCCTGCTTATCTGCACGAGTGTCCCTTTTTTTACGGCACTTCAGGGCGCCGTAACGTGCCGTAAATTTCTTCCTTTTTTTTTCCTTCTTTTCGCTGCTTGCGTATTCGAGAGCCGCTGCGCTTTTTGGATTGGCCCAGACTGCCGGTAGAGGGGGAAAAAAAAAAAATTACGACTGTTTTCTCACACATCCTCCCTTTCTCTCTCTCTCTCTTTGTGGGTGTACGCGCTTGTAAACACGGCGCACCTCCCAAACATGTTTGGAATAAATCAGCTAGTGATTATTTCTCTGAGGGAGGGGGGGGGGCATGTCGTACCAATCGGGGGCTGACATTGCTGACCATGTCCGGCGGCCCAATTATCCCCCCCCCCCTCCGTAACACATGGTGTGCCTTACCCCCTCCCAATTATTCCTGCATAAGCAGATCGTGTGCAACATCAAACCGGCGACGGGGCTGGCTGGTGTGCGGGCCGCCTCCAGCAGAGTGCTCTTTCTTTCCTATCATTTGATCTCATATTGTAATCCCAGGTGCTTTGAATAATTTATGGGATACAGCTTCTCGTTAAACAATAATTTATATGTGTCTATGAGAATTGATTCCACAGGAATGCACATCTAAATAATGAGAGAATCTGCTGCATTTCATCTATAAGAAGCAGCCGCAGCGCTGGGGATAATAATAGCCAAACAAAGGCGGCTTTTTCTCTCCGCAACAACAACAACAACAAGAGCGGCGCCCGCAATAAGCACGATGATAATAATAACAATAAAAAAAAAAAAAGAAGTCATATTTACGGAGCCTACGTGCCATTTAAATTAGTTTAACGAACTCGGCTGGTTCCAGTGAGCAAAGTACAGCCTACGGGCAACATATGACCCGCTCATAAAGTCCTGTAATAATATTTGAATTTTTGATACATCGCCCGTGTCAAAGTTTAAAACACTGGAAACATGCATTTAAATATTAAATGCGGATTTTCATTTCTTTTTTTTTAAAAAATTCTATAAAAGTCATAGCTACGGAATTAAATATTCTAAATGTACTTTTAAGTGCACTCAGTTGTATTTAACTTTTAGTTGCATTTATTTTTTTGACTTAAAAAAATGAAATGAAAGAGACACTCGCTTTTTTGAAATGAATTAAACGTACATTTCCGGTCGCATTTTTAGCAAACAAATGAAACAAATTTAATTTAATGTTTAATTTAAATTTAAAATATGTCAAACATAGACATTTAGCCTCTGTTGTTTTTTTTTAAACTCATTTGTCAGTTTAAAAAACAAATAAAGCAGAAAAAACCTTAGTATAGTTTGACTTATTTTTTATGTAAGGAGCGTGTCCATCGTGGCAACGCCTGGCGTGAACTCTCTTGGTGTGACGGCGACCTCACGCTCTTCTACTTTCTGGTGGTGGTGGTGGTGGGGGGGGGGGGGGGGCACATTGGGGAGGGTTGCGCTGCCATCCATCCTCATGCATGATGAATTTATTGTTAATGCAAAAGGCTTGTAGCGCCCAGTGCTAATGCCCTGGGAGGAATGATGCAACTGATTCCTTCTGAGGCGGAACAATCCGGATGTTCATCAGTGTGTGTGCGCACGCTCGTGCCCGTGTGTGTGTGTGTGTGAGAAGAGCTGAAGCTTCAGAATATTATATCAACGTGAGCCCATGAAAAGCTTGTAAGGCCGTTTTAAACATAATAGTTTGAGTATCAAACGCAGTGTCCAACTTGCCAATAAAAATGTCTTTTATGAAATCGTAGGTACAAGTCATGACACTTTAAGACCTTTTTTTTGTAACGTAACGACGTATACGTTCTATATTTCGCTAAAAGATTTGACTACAATTGAACACACCCCAAGGTGTTGTTTTTGCAAATGAGAGCCGAGCGATTCCCCATCGTCGGCGGCATCGCCACCAAACTTTCATCGCCGCGCGCGTGTTAAACGAGGAAGTTTGACGACTTTTTTTTCTTTTTTTTTTCCACGTGAACTGCCGGCGACCAATTATCCCCAGAAATGTGGCGCTGTCAGAAGTCTCCGTCAAGTTCCCTGTCACCTCGTCAGTTGTTGGAAGGAGTTATTTTTTAACGGCCTCAAACAGGATAGGGAATTAAAAAATAAAAAAAAAGTCTGCAGTTGAGTTGCCGAAGGGTTTGGGATTTAACTTGGACCGGGCGATACGTTTTTAATTATCATTTCTTTTTCTCCCCGAGGTGGCAGAATAAGCGGTCCGTGTTGTTTGTAATCCTTCCCACCCCAAAAAAAGGAATTTTTTTTTGCATGAAAAAAACATTAAAACGCGTAAACGTCGCTCATTAGTGACAAGATTTGAGGCGTCACGTGAGGAGTCGGGAGGGGGAGGGGCCGAGGAGGGGGGGGGGCGAAAAAACAAGATGATAAAACGTAGATTAGCATTTTAGAAAGTGCCCGCGTCCTGTGCATCATTCTGCTTCAAAGAAGAAAAAGATAAATGATGATGCCATTAAAAGTGAACTAATTAAGGAATGCTTCTTTTAAAAACTCATTAACTGCACCCTCATTTACATAATGATGCATATTAATTAAGTTTTAATGAATCTGAGCTTCCATCACGTCCCCTCTCTTTGGCAGCGGCGCCGCGCCATTGCCACAAATGAATAAACACTTCTTTTCTCTTAAGTATATTTCTCTTGGCTTTCGCCCGCAAATGGGGGAATGGCTTTTAAAAAAAAACAAAAAAAAAAAACAACCCCACAATGGACACAAACAAACAAAAGCCTTCATCAGAAAGCACGCGACTCCCCGCCAAGGTCGAACAACAACCCAAAAAAAATCACAAATTTACGTTTTAAATCAGTGAAATATCTCTCATTGTATCCTGCATATTTCGGATATTTTTTTTTCTCCAAATAGGTTTGAACAGATTTTTTTTTTCCTTGGGAGAGTCATTAATTCCAGCCGGTGTGGTTGTTGTCTTGCAATGTGACAGGCAAAGGCTTTCTTCTAATGAGATGCATTTTAAATTAGAGCGCACCTCTCCACGTCGCCAGCTGGTGCCTGCTCAGGTGCGTCTGTGTTGTGAATGACGGAACGCGCGCACACACACATCCACCACGCTCACACTCATCCTCACTCCTTAGCACCCTCACTCAACAAAGAGAGTGACTGGTGTTAATCTTTTAGCACACTTTCATGATGTCAATCCCCTCCAATATTAGTCGTATTCTATTTTTTGTTTTTTATATTAAAAGTGGACTTAGAAAACAAGCTTAGCAATAATTAAAAAAAATTAATCCTTCAGCAATAACATATAAATAATAAAACCATATATATATGTATGTGTGTGTGAGAGGGACAGAAAAAAATATATATACACGCCGTGAATCTCATTCCAAACCTTTAAATCTACGTTGAACTTTTTGACGTAACGCCAACGTCAGCATTCGCTGAATTTCTGAACGGCAAAATCAAAGGATCATACTTGTATGAAAACAAAAGTTCCTTTTGAAGGACTTTACAAAAAACTGCCAGTTTGTCAAGCTCCAACCTAAAGTGCAAATTACGTCTGCCTTGCCTATTATCATGATTTTTTAAATTTCTTTTATAGCTAATAACATATTAAAGCATTCCAGCACATTTGGGCCAATAAAACTCTGGCGCGTGTTCGCAGCTGGTTCGGGAACAGCGGCGGCGGCGGCGCGGGGGTTGCGCCGGCACGGGGGTGAAAGGTCGCAGCAGTCGGATGATTGCGAGTACACGGGCAGAGCGCGTCGCCGCCGTGTTGGGAAACGCGGGGGAAGCAGATGCCCGTTAATTAGGGGAAATGTGACGGACAAGATTTGATCAGCGAGGGGTGCGCCTGCCTCCCGCAGCATGGCAGCTGTTGTGAGGGGGATGCTGGCGGGGATGGTGTGCCTCTGCGTGTGTGTGTGCGTGCGTGTGTGCGCGTCCCCACAGGGCACCGCCACACTTCACAGACGCGCCAGCGAGCGTCCGCAGGCCAACGCGCAACCCCGGCGAGAGGCGCTATTTACGGCACAATACGATGCAACTCATTAAACTCTTCGCACCCCTTCCCCACCACTAAAACTTTTGTTTGTTTCCGCAGCATTTAAATGCACTTTTCCGTCGTTATTTTGGAAGGGCGGGGCGGGCGAAGTTTGAAAAGTTGCCGTCTCGTCCGTGCGCGCATGCCAGATGTCGCTCCGAGGCGGGAAAGGCAGCAGCTCGTATGCGACGTCATGTGAGCCGACATTCATTTTCATGTCTGATAGACGGATGGATTGATAGATAGATATGCTTAATAAAATATGAATTAAAATGACGTTCATTTGAGATTTGCAATTAGGTTAGTGTGCCAAAACAGAATGACGCAGACGGTATGCGGAATATTTATCAAACTAGTCAGCAAAGCCAAGTGTTCTTCCAGACTCTTTTCATTTCCTTTCATTTCATCTGCCTCTTCGATCGCATAAAGGCGACGTGGGCAAATAACACGTCGAAATATGTATCATTTATAATATGTGACATTCTTGGAAAAATGTGTAATTGATCACCCGAGGTGAAAGGTGCTAGAAAAGACATTTGAAATGATCATGAAAAGTGTTTTAAGTTGAACCCAAGCGAAAAGCAATTAGGATTATTTTTTTGAAAATATATTTAGCAGATGTCAAGCCTGTACATATAATTGTGTTTTATAGGCAGGTTTTTAAATTGAAAAAAAAAGAAATAAGTAAAAATATAAATAAATACAAAGAAAAATAATTAATATATTTCAAATGCAAATAAATCAAACTCTTTGTTTTTGCCTGCCCCTCTAATTATGGCAATGTCAGCACTTTTATTTATTTAAGTTTTAAAGTTTAATTGACTGTAACAGACTAATTTCTACTCCACTGGCGTTGTCACGCATCTTCGTCATCTTTGTCATCATCTCGTTTTCCCGCACGGGAGGCACAACTGGCCGACACGACGGTTTGCTTTTCGAACGGTTTAAACATTACAATAAAAATATTTAAAAATATTACAATTGTTAGGACGGGCGGAGTTAATAATTACAATTCATTTCATGTTTTCACTTGTAAAGCTCAGATGTGCTGGATTGTCATCCTTCATCCGTTTTTACACCTTTTAACTCTGCCAGAATGAAACTTTCCAGACTTGTTTTTCTTCTTCTTCAACTAATTGGATATCTTTCACAAAAAGTCACTTTTTTTTTCTCTCTTAACAATTGAATTCAATAATGATTATTTTCGGGAAGGTGCTAAATGACTCTATTGCCTCATTGTACGACCGTGGCATGTTTGAAACGACATGAGACGACAAGAAGCAGCCCTCCTCCTACCTCCCTCCCCTCCCCTCCGCTAAAAAGCCGCCGCCCACGCCGCGAGCTCGCGGCACCTATTAAAACTTATCTTTCTTTAATCAATTGTTAAATGTCATAGACAATCATCATTTAGCCGCGTCTTGCTGTCGGATTCCTTTTAATCTGGCTGTAAATAGGGCAGCCCTGTCTATCACTTCGCTTCCTGCCACACACCAGAGACTTAAGGTGTTTCAACAATAGCTCGCCAAGAAAGAAGAAAAAAAAAAACACACCAAAAAACAAAGCAGCACTTTTTTTGATGCATCACCCTCCTCCTCCTCCTCCTCCCTCCTCCTTCCACTTCTCAAATCCCCGCAGAGAACACCAAAGGTATGAAAAGTGAAGAAAGGAAGGAGTAAATCCGGGCGATGATGAATAATTTGAATGTGGAAATGAAGCCGTTTGGAGAGAGTGCGAGAAATTGAGAGAGCGAGAGAGACCGCACAAGGAGCAGCCATGGGGAGCGCACAATTAGGTCACCCCAAAATATATAAAAAATAAATAAAATAAAATAATGAAGAAAAAAAAAACTCTCCTCCAGAAAGTCTTTCTTGGATTTGTCAAATTCAATCGACTTCACTGCCAACGGAATCGTTGATTTGGCTGTGAAGTACGAGGGCGAGCCAAGCGAAAGGAGGGAGGACGAGTCTCATCATTTATGTAAAAATGACACTATTTTTTTCTCCCCTCCTTTTAAATTGAAGTCTCTCAGGGAAGGACAGCAGGCAGACATATTGTCTTAGATGTCGGCGACACCTGCGTCATCCTTTTTAAAGCTTCTAAAAAGTCTTAGGTCTCCCTCAAAACTCTTGCATGAGTCTAAAATGCGATAGCCCTCGGTTGAAAAATTGACAACGTCCAAAAGTCTCACAAAAGTTTTGATTGACAGAAAGGGGCGTTTGCGCCATTGTGGGAGCGACCGCAGTGGCCCTTGTGGCCTTTTTACATTGAACTATTGAAATAGAAGAACTTTTCTCCCATATTCTCCTTTCTGCAAATGCTCTAAACCATTGACCGACTTCCCCGATTGGCCAGAACAAGTCACTCACGTCTTACTGTCCATTTTGTGTCTTTCGAATATGACAAAAAGTCACTAATACATCCAAAACGCATTTGACCTGACACCTGGCGCCACAAACGAATAGATTTGAAAAAGTTTTTCAAATGGCTGAGCTCTGAAAGGAGGGGGGGGGGGGGGGATGAGGACGGTGATGATAAGGTGGGTGGGTGTGGTGACTGACTGAGGCCCAGAGGATTTGACTGGAGCGCACCCAGCAATACTCAAGAAAAAAAAAAGTGCTTTGTTAGAAGAGCGAGAGGCATCCCTTGGGCTGTCTCTTTGAATAAGCCAGGAGTAAAGCGTCTCACGCACACACACACACCCACACACACACACACACGTCTCACTCACTCTGTTCCCAAACTACCCAGCGTCCCCCCCGCCCGCCCCCCCACCTCCTCCCCTCAGACCGACAGAAGTATAATTGTGCCACAGGGTTTTAGCTGCGGTGACATATCTGTCACCTGGAGACAACGAGGCGCACCGTGCTCTCCGGAGGAGCCTCGTCTTCCTGTTGGGTGTCATGGTGAGAGGCAAGCGAGGACGGGGGGAGGCTGCTCGTTTGTTGACTTTTGTCACCACATTGATGCTTTGTAAACTTTATGCCCCCCCTCACCCACTCCCAAAAAAAGGGTGAAAAAGTTTTGAAGGCCGCAACCCCTTTTTTTTTCTTCTCCTTCCTTCTACAGGTGTCATTAACTCATTGAGTGCCTTCTGAAAGCAGAGATCCGCATTTTGCCGCCACTTTTTGACTGATGGGCACTTTGATTTACACCTAACTTGATTTTCCACGCATGTTCGGCGGTAAAAAAGCCGGCACAGCCGCGGGAAGGGTTGTTAACAAATGGGAGGTCGGGGAGCGGCTCACGTTGGACCTTCGAGGTTCCGCCGGGGCGCCTATTAGCTGTCAGCCTCATTCTCATATCCGTGTGTTGGGTGGTCCCGCCTCTTTAACAATGCATGAGCCAGGCGACGCGAGCGAGGGGACGCTCCGGCGTTTCCAACTAGGTCAAACTGTCTCAGGAACAAAACACAACAGACCTCAAGTTTGCGCAAATCATTACAGCGAAAACAAACTCGTCACTCGCTTTGACACGTTTGCACCGCCGCCGCCATCGTAAAAAATCATCATAAAGAAGAAGAAGGGTGGGGGGGGGGGGCGAATCTCCATTGCAAATTATCCTTCGTGTCGGGTTGTGAAGTTTGGCCCGTTTGAAATGCAAAGAAAACGCCACAACTTACCTTGTCGCTGACACCGGGTTGCTGGGGGAGAAGAAAGGCGACGCGCTCTTTGAGGGCCGCCTCGCCGACGTGTGTATTTGTACGCGCCAAATAATAATAATAAAAGAAAGCCCGATAAACCGGCGCTGCGCGTTCATAAAATATACATTGGCTTCTTTGTCTTTGGTTAAGATCTTCCGCAAATAGCGCTGATGCGGGGAAAGCCAGAAGAGAGCAGAGCAGAAAAGCGGCGATGCCGCCGGGGGTGTTTGAACAACGACTTAACCCCAAACTTAACTGTACTTTCACGACTCTTGCAAAATTTCATTGCACCTGCCCTCTCATTCGTCAGATGCGATTATTCGAATGATGTGTCAACGCTTTTAGTCACTTGATTGAACCAATTTTATTTTCTGAGAAATTTCAATTTTATTTTTGCAGCAAAATATATATTGTCCCACCCTAGCTCACAACCTCGGCATGCAATAATTTATTGTCCTCGTGTCTTTTATTCCCCCCTCTTCGTCTTTGCCGCTTTCTTCTAACGCTGGCGAGCAGCTGCGCCGTCAAACTTGGCTGCCCAGGAAGTGGAAGTGGTGCGCGGAGACAGATGCAAACGTTATTCTACACGCCGTTCCCGTTCTTTGACTTTTGGATGCCGGGGCTGCGCCTGGCTGCTTTTTGTTTTTTGCGAGAAGTGACTGACGGCCGTTGCCGTGGCAACCATACATCTGTTGATTATAAACATGCAAATGAATCCAAACCGTGTTGGGGTTTCATTTGGGGACCTTTGCGTTTCTACTAGTAGGGGGCGCCAATGAGGCATCTTTGGTCAAGCTCTGACCTTGTGGCGCTCTCACCACTGACATACATTTCCCATTTGTGTAAAGAAGTAAATCCTAAGGTGACCTATGTCTTTTGTTCTCGTGATACCAAACCCGACATGGGGCCTGTCTATCTGACACACTTTGAAAATGTTTCCCGCATGTTCCTGGCCGGCTCCATGGCCACGTCCCTTACCGTCTTGTCACATCCGCTCAGGACCCAACCATCCATGTAGGACACCTTGTCGGTCCGAGCTCGCCTCCACACGGACACTCTGCATGCATTGCATATATATATATATATGTCTACCTATATATATATATGTGTGTGTGTGTGTTATTGGTGGTACAGGAGGGGAGAAGCGGGAGTGACAGCGCCCCATCCCCAAGGTCACATCCAAGGAGAGCGCAGCCAATTACTATGCAGATCAGACGTGATGGCGTTTAGGGGGATTGCTGCCATGCAATCACATTAGCTGGCCAGAGAGGAATCTCCCGGCTGACCCCAATCACGGGGGGCTGCGGCGGCGGGGTCGCGCGCCGAGGTGCCGCCGCCGCCGCCACAGCCTGTGTTTTCTTTGCGCAAAACACTTTTTCCTTATCGCCGGCCGCCACGTGATTATCAAGTCAAACAATCCTCCTCCCCCCTCCCGCCACTGTGCACGTGCATACATTGCCTCTGGAATGCACTTTGTGGACGTCCTGAAAAGCAGCAATGAGAACTGCAAAACTAGAAAAGTGGTACCTTGACTTAGGATGTTAATTTGTTCCTTGGTCAAGCGTGTCAATCCATCTTCCCCATTGAAATTAATTGAACGACATAAGCAATTATGGAGACATGGTGCTTGGGTCAAGGGAAAATGAAAACTTCTATCAAGTACATAAAGTACGTCCTGAGTGGTTAGGTTTTGATCTGGGTTAGTTCTCTCATGTGCGCCCCCGACAGGACGGGGGTGGTCATGACAGTTTAAGGATTGCCAGGCCTTAGCAGAGGTCGTGAGCCGTTTTTAGAATTGCAAGTAAAATGTTCTTGACCATCAGTGGAATGGACAGCCTACCCCCCCCCTTTCGCCTCTCAGGTATGCGCCTTGGAGGGCAGATTGCAATTTAGCCCACCAACCCCCATGGGGGAGCTGTG
Source organism: Syngnathus scovelli (assembly GCF_024217435.2). Taxonomy (NCBI): domain Eukaryota; kingdom Metazoa; phylum Chordata; class Actinopteri; order Syngnathiformes; family Syngnathidae; genus Syngnathus; species Syngnathus scovelli. The sequence continues at coordinate 10,548,099 of NC_090866.1, read as the reverse complement.
TGTAGATGTGTGTATGGACACCTAGGCATGTGTCTGTGTGTCGGTTGTAAATACGTAAGCCCTTCAACACCCCTCCCTACCACCCTCCCTCCCCCCCTGCGCCCGTATGGCCGGTAATGAAGGTGGAGTTTGATCAGGTCGGCCCCAGCGTTCCCGGGAAGATCTCACTTGAGCCACTGGCCCGTAATGGAATCTGCATCTAATGCATACATAAATCACAGCCCTCTTTCAGGACATTTTCATATGCATAATGTCCTCCAACAACCCCACCACCCACCCCCACCCGCCTTCTTCTTAGAGCCTTCCCATTTCCTTCTCTTTCCACCCAATGAGCTCTGTATGGCGCTTGTGTGTGTGTGTGTGTGTGGGGCGGGATAATAGTGATAGAAAGAGAAAGGCAATGAGTTCTGCCTTTTTTGCCCACTTTTTATTCAAAGGGAATAATTCTGTCGTTGCTCCGACTAGACGGCAGGAGATGATGTTGAGGATGTTCTCAAGGTGGCCGTCGACACCTGTTCTCACCGCAGGGGGGGAAAAAAGAATAGACAAAGAATTTCTTAAAAAGGACAGTCAATATGTTCTCACTTTTCCTTCCTTTCTTATGCTAATTCACATGGATGTTCGGGAACTGCAAACCATGCGTTCAACTCCTGTCCTGTAGATGGCAGCAGTGAGAAAGTGTAGCACTCCACTGTCATCAATTTTCAAGAAAAAAAAACACAAAACTAGATTTTGAGCCTTTGCTTTGACAAGATGTTCACCATGTTCTCAAGGTGGCAGTCCGGAACCATGTGATTAAAAATAAATAAATAAAAATTGTCACGAAGGACGGTCAATATGGCCTCCCTCTTTCTCACTGGCACTCTTCTTCTCTTCTTCCGACCCCCTCGCTCTCTCCCGCCTTTGTTATGCTAATCCGAACGGATGTGGCAGATCGGCGGCAATCTTTTTTTTTTTTTCATGTGTGAATGACGAGAGATAAAAGGGGAGTGACGAGGTGTCGCCGGCGTCCTCACGCGCGCTAACAAGCTCTCGCATTGTGACGCCCGCCGCCGCCGCCCATTTGCATCGGCGAGACGCCACTCCAGCCCACCTCCTAAAACTTTATGCCCCCTCGTTAGGGCCGCGGGATTAAAACGTCGGGCCAACACTTTTCCCCTCGGCCGCACGTGCGGGACATATGTGCCTTTACGAGCGGGCGGGCGCGCGGCCTCCGCAAGTCGGGAACGCCGTCGCCTGTTTATTGGAGGCTCTCCCCTATAAGTACCTCGTCGGAGCTGCCGTATCAGCACGGCCCTAACGCGTCCTTAATCACATTTGCATTTTTATTTTGGAGATATTCCTCAAACGTTTGCATTATTGAGGATTTATGACCAGCTCTTCGCCACATCCTCCATCAACTTCACTCATAAAGAAGATTTTCCATAACTCACGGGCGAGCGGGATATGATAGCCCCCACCCCTGCCCACCCCCACCCCTCTGAAGTAATTAGATAGCAGAATCGTGATATGGAAAAGTTTGAATAAATCACTTTGTTTATGGCTGCAGAGGCCTTGGGCCCCCAATTGAGACCACACATTTGCTTTTTCCTTGTCACGGCTGACTTTTGATTATCCTCAAACATTTACCTCTTTTTGTTTTAAGCCTTGATTTAACCCGTGTGTGTGTTTGCGTGTATGTTTGTGTGACATGTGGTAACAATAAGACCTTATCACAACAACACAAGTGTCAGGACGCCAGGAAGATGATCAAACGTTTTATTTTTGGGAGGTAAGCGCTCTGAAAATGTCTGACAGGAAGTGAGTGAGCACGCCGACAGGAAGTTGCTTCCTCAGTCAGTCGGCAATTGATTCCGTGAAAGGATTTTGTCGTTTTAAAATTTCATTTGTATTTAATCATTAAATGCAAATTTCAATCATTCAGTTTGAATGACTACAATACAACCCTTCCCATCCAGCAGATGGCGCTGTAGTGAAAAAGGTTCCCTGAGTGAAACATTAAAAGGAAAGTGAATACTGTTTAAAGTTGGATTTCCCAAGAATCCCTTTGTGGTTTGAGTAAATTCTTGCTTGTCTGATTGTGAGCGTCACCTGTGTGCCATCAGTCCTCATCAAGACCCCCCCCCCCCCCTCCCCAATTTTAAGACCCCCCCCTCGTGTTCTCTCACCTCATCTTTGTTTGCTAATTAGTCATCTTGCTTTCTCTCCTCACTCTATCGCCTCCTCCTCTCCGTTTTTCCTTCCTTCTTTTTGAACCGCTCGTTAGCTCCATCAGCATCGCTTCCTTGCCTGTCGAGAGGATTAGTGCAATTTTAACTTTTCAACTGTCTCGAAATAATAAATTGCTTATCAAAATAGAACACGGCAAGCCATTCCAAATATGCGTACCTCTTTATACGTTTCAAACCCCGATTACATTTTTTTTTTTTTTTTTTAGGGCGCAGGAAGCGTAGGACACGTCACACGCTTGGCGAGGTTCAAACCGTGTGAAAGTAAATTAAATAAATAAATAAACAAGTGTCTGGCTCGCGCGTACGCTCGAATAGGACACAGTGAGATGGAATAACAACATCAGGAATCTTTAGAAAAAAAAATTTGCTCAGATTTGGCCAAACAATAAAAGCCCGGTTGCGCCGTGATCGCCACGCAAAATGAATGCGCGCGTAATAACTTCCATCTTATTATAAGAACGTCGGGGGGGGGTGTACATTTGAAGAAAATGCAAATGGCGATCCATCAATCAATTTGTTGGTCCCAAAACTGCCATCAAAGGGGCAGAGGCTGTGAAGTATGCAATCCCATCAACAAAAGTAAGAGGAATCCTTCAAGCTTAATTAATGGGGAGCCCGCCGCTATTACTTGGTTTGTTTAACGCGCCTCACATAGAGGGCAACTTGTCCCTTTTTTTTTTAAGGGGGGGGGGGGATCACGACACCAAATTGTGCAACGTTGCTCATGCACAAAAAAAAAAAATCCATCTGGGCTTTTTAATCCTTCGCTCTCGCGTCTCGACAAGTCATTATTTTGATCTCCGCGCAACAATGGCGGCGGTGCACATCACCAGGATAATTATTGCCAGGCGCCGACTTCTATTTGGAGAGGAAGTACTACCTACAAAAAAAAAATATCGTTCCTTCGAGATAGCCAATTACATCTCGGTAAACAGCGAGCGGCGAGCTCGGTTTTTGCGCCGAGCGTCGTTGCCGATCTATAATAAAAGTCAATAGCGGAAGAAGAAGACAGAAAAAAAAAAAGTTGACTCAAAATGTCAAGCTGGAACTTTGTGTAGCCGAGTCAATGTAAATAACGCTTTAATAAGCGCCTTCCCTCGTTCGCCGCCGCAAATCAGACGTGAAATTTGTCCAAAAAGGGGAAGAAACGATACAGTTCGCCCTCGTGAGCTAATAACTGACGACGGCAAAAGAGCACTCAGGCGTTCATTTGAATATTCAAATCCTTTTTTAATAAAACCCGCCTCCCCAAAAACACCTTATGAGAAAGATAATGAAACAATCCACATTTGTTTAAGGTCATTGTCCAAACCTGATGCAAAAAAAAAGTCATTTTTAAAAGTACGACAAACAAAGTGAGGAACAGTCTTGGCAAGGAAATTGCCCAAAAATCCAATCTGTAAGTTTGAATTCCATACGGTACATTACGCAATGTTTGCTTCTGTTGTTCATTATTGACGAGGCCGAGCGACCAAAGGCGGACGTATGTTAAGTGCAATATTCAAATGGCACCTCCTCCCCCACTTCAATATGCGCTGTGACCTTCGGGGGACACGTAGACTCCCCCCTGCCCCTCCCACCTCAATCCGGGCAGTTAGTTTGCCTTAGGCTCATTTCTATATAAGCCTATCTGCACTGTATATTGATCAATTGAAGCGTGGACGTCCCTGGGCTATGCAATGAGGCGCCGGATATATTTATATATTAATTTCTATGCCGCTGTCCGGTGCCGTGTCCGCTGAGGAGAATAGCGGCACGGGTGGGAATTCACTCGGGTCGGGTGGGGGGGTTGCACGGCAGGGTTTCAATCTCCCTGCAAAGCATTTGAATATAGGCTGCTGATTTATTGCCTTATTCGCTCTGTCTTCTCTATGCAAATACACGAGCGGGTAGGGTGGGGTGGGGGTGTACTGGGGTGCGGGGGGTGCACTTTGCTTGTATGCATAATGAGATTCCCAGGGTCATCCCTCCGGTGTGTCGGGGACCTGTACCAAAGCCACTCTCCAGGGGCTGCTGGGTGGAGGTGGGGGGGCCTGCAGGGGAAGAGTGGGCCCCTGGAAGGATGCGTCCCCAGGTGGGCTGGGGTGCAAATCCCCTTAAGCAGCCTGGCAGCCCCCCCACCTTCATGGGCAAAGTTTGGTGCTCTTAATTCTTGCAAAAGCGACAAATGGGCCAACTCACTCGTAGGTGAGCTTGACAAAAAAGTTACACGTGAAATATATTGGATTTCCATATGTTCATCTCATATTTTTAAAACTATTTATTTTAATACAACTATAGTTCTTGGTCATTTGAATCTTTGTAAAAATACGACTGAAGAACCACTCATTTAATGAAATAATAACGTTAATTTTTTAAAATATTTTTGTTATTTCTGCCTTAAATTGTTGACTTAAAATATCTTTGTGTTGTTTTTTTAAATTGTCTCATTGAGTAACTGCTGAGTTAATTTACTGTTAGTACTTTTAAAAATCATAATAGCACATTTATTTAACAAAAAAATCTACTTAAATCAATTAAATAAATGAATTATTTCATTTTAAATGACAACTTTCATGGAAATAAAATGGTTAAATTAATCTAACAAATTCTCCAGTACTGTCAATGTAAAAGCTCAGTGGGCTGGATTAAAGAATGTAGGATACCCCCCCGACCCCCCCCTCGTCCCGGCCCAGCATGTCACACTCAACGCATTAGCCTTATAAGCGCATCTCCCGCCCCCACTCACATCACACCAATTATGAATCTGATCTGTATATTTAATAATTGGCCTCTTTAGAGACATTCAATTGTGTCCAAATGGAAGTGGAATTGATTTTCCTTTTCGGATATTAGCCGATTACTCCCGACTACTTCACCCCCCCCTTTCCTCCTACCCTAATTTGAATAATGGTGATTTCTGTGATCTTTGCGCAGCATGGCGCCATGCCCTCAAGGTGAGCCACCGCCACCAAGCCGCCGCTGAAAATATCAAAATATTTTTAGAGTCCCTTTCATATTCCAACATTCACTGAATACGCATTAGGCGTCTTGCACTAAACCGATTCGCCCCTTTGCCGGCCTGCCATTAATGAGTAGCGTCATAAAATGTTTAAATACTTGAAAAAAAATCCACCAATGACACAAAAGGATTTTCTCGACACTTTGACTTCGAGCTTGAATTTTGTAGCACATTTTGATTGACGGTTCCCTTCCGAATGTGGCGTGTCCACCTTCTAGGTGCTTTCTTTAAAAGCTCCTCGGCGAGAATAAGAAGATGAGGTGTCGCCGCATTCTGACAGCGTCCGTGCTTGCAGACGCCCATTGAACCCCCCCCACCCGCTCGCCCCCCTTCCAATAGATAGACAATAGACCCGTCTGACACTTAAAATATTAAAGAGCGGAATATGCACCGCGAGTTGATCTTCACTATCAATATTTCAAAGCCTTTTATGCATGTATGCTGACTTGTCCAATTTCATTAAGGCCATTTGTCATGGTCAGGGGGCAGCGGTCGGTCCCGGGCCCTTGAGGAGCGGCGCCACAAACCAAATGGCGCTTGTCACCAGGGAGGAAAAAGTTGTTTGCAACCGTATATATGCTAATTTCTGCAAACAAGCTCGCAAGGAGAAAAAAAAAGAAAGAAAAGTCTGTGGCTTTGCAAGCTGGCAGCGGCTGAAAGGCTGCCGAGTGGCTCCGACATTATCGGGCGTGTTCAATGCGGAATTAACATATTTTCCCGCGGATTTCGGTCATTTGAGGAAGGCGGCGCGCGCGTTTGCTATCAAAGAGTCCGCATTCACCGGCAAGCTGGGCTTTGAGTGTCATTGTGCCGCGACGTGCTTCCGTCGCTGTGTGTTTGTCGTTTTTTTAGCGTGTGTGTGTTTTTTTTTTTTTGTGCGCGTCAAAGTCGCCGCACGGATGGGCTGGTGGGCGTCGCTGGAAGCGCGGTGACTAAGACAACGCGCAGCCGGCTCTTATTTGCCGCCCGTACATTATCGCATTTCCTCCCGACAATACATCTCGATTCCTAAAGGCACGGAATCTCAAATGTGACATTTTAACAACCCTTATTCCTTTCACACCACACCATCATTTCCCTTTTTTTTTCTGCACTTTAGAGTCATTTTCATTCCAATCCGGAATTACCAATTTGTCTTTGTGGCGCGGGCAATTTACATGCATTCCTTTTTGCACCATTCTCTTCCCCCCCACACTTTTTTTTTTTTTTTATATGCAAAATGCACTAAAGTGTAGCATTTTTCCCATCACAAGGATATTTCCCGGGCTCTAATTTCATGGTTTTGATGGCGAGCGAGTACGTCTCGGGAGGAAGCGCGCCTCTTGTTCTCATAGCTCCTGGGTGACGTCTTGATGACAAGTGTCTTTAATATGCATGGAGAATGGCAGCTCCCACATTTCGTCCCCGCCGTTTGGCACGTCGGCAGGAAATTGCCCGGCGTTGGGCTGCAGTTACTTTCGGAGACGAATGTCACTTACCGTTCAGGAGGAGACCCCGGCCTTTTATGATTATTGCCGCTGTGTACCACCATTAAAACACACACACACACACAAGTGTGTGTATGTGCTTTTTGGCTTGGTCTCTGAGACTCTGCCAGGCCCGACGACATCGCCGCCAAACTTAAGTGGCATCGAAGGGCTCGTTGACGCCGCGAAGAGCATAAAAGCATGTTTATTGCGTGACCCGGACAGCATGGGAAATAAAAATTATGCAACCGGTTCTGATCTTATTTCAAGAAAATATTATTTCAAGGCAAAATGTCTATTTTTGTCACCCCCCCCCACCAAAAATTCAACAGTTGAATTTCTTGATTTAAAAAAACAAAATGGGTCTTGCTACAGTTTGACTGATGTCATTTTCTCGCCACACTCAACCAGTTTGTTCTTTCCAAGAAATATATTTTTACCAATTCGTGTACGCCCCCCCACTCCCCTCGCTCTTGCAGCTTGAAAAATTTGTAAGATGCCGTCAAGTGCTTTGCGAGTCAACAAGGTGAAAAAGAAAAACAAATGCACTTACCGGTGAGCCACCGTTGAAAATAACACGCTGTGATGGCGTTTGGGTTTTGGCTAATTGCTCCTGCGACGATTCATGCGCTTTGTTCATTCGCGTTGGCCTAAAACGTTGGCATTTTGCCGCTGACCGCACGCTGTGCACGAAAGCATGAAAATATACGCCTGCTCGCTATAAGTGACACTTGGCACCAAGCTTAAATGCTATTAGCACCGCCTTTTAATGCTCAACTATATAGCTAGCGAGTACGTGACGCCGCAAAATAGCAAATTTTCAACTCCGAGATCGAAAAAGAACAAACCTCCAAGTTGTTTGTTCACAGTTTTCGTGCTTGACGGATAGTGACAGGCAGCACAAGCGGAATTTGTTTCAAGCTAAAATCAGGAACGGGTGCAGCGTGATCATGCTAGCGCCACACACGACATGACACTTGCTACCCAATTATTGAATGGCACTGGCAGATTTAGCACGCAACTTGTTAGCTGCTATTGGCTTTCTTCTTGAAACAACTTTTTTTTTTCTTACACCGTAGGATGTGCATTAAAGCAATTATATCACAGCAGCAACGGCAAAACGATATTGTCTTGAAAACCAGAAACATCCCGTGGAAAGTTTGGAAACGTGAGACTCGGTGTGGGCAGCTAGCTCGCGGCGTCAGAGTTTCGCAATCCTTTACAACGCTCTCGACTAATTCTGTATATATATATTTTTGTCGTATTCGTCACCGCTCACATTTCCTCCAGCGTCTCATTTCTCACCCAGTCCAAACGGCAGCGACTTCGCACTCGTCGCACCTTTCGGTCACACCAACAACTTCACCTCTTTGTTTCACGCGGCGGTGGCCGACATCCGCCACACTTGTCGGCGGCGCTAATCAATCTCCGCAAACATTCGTCATGAGCGCCGCCGCCGTCTCCGTCCCCGCTGAGCCACATCTCATTTGGACTGCTTTTGCATGTTTTTGCGGCAGAAAGATGTTATTACCTTGGGGACGTGCAGGGGGCGGCACCTCGGCGGGGTGCTCCGCGCTGACAATTACACTCGGACGAGGTGCCAACGCTATGAAATAATGAGCATGATGAAAAAAAGATTGTGTTTCATAATCCACAACCTTTTGTAGCGCTAGCTCGGACCGAGATTCAAAGCGTAAATATTTTGGTGATATTCGAACCTGAGCCAACGCAAAGTTTTGCGTGCGGGAGCTAAACTCGTCAACATTAAGGACTCTCAACAAAGACTTCCAAGAAATTCAATTTTTTTTCTTTCTTCCCTCTCCGTCTTTACCTACAAACAAGTCCAAGCAAGTGCATACGGCGAATTAGCATGCGGCATAGGTGTGTGCGTAGACGTGCGCGCACGTGTATAGGGTTCACGGGCCCGGGTTTTGACATTCACGCTACACCACCTACGCGCTCGGGTCCCATCTCGGGTCATTTACATATCTTTGAAAGACAGATTGAAAAGAAGGAGAAAGGAGGGACCGGAGCGGCGAGGGCGGCGGGCGAGGGGGAGGTGGGGGGGGGGACGAGGGGTCGGGCGGTGGGTGACAGGAAGAAGGGAGAAAGGCAGGGAAAAGAGCAAGAAGAAGACCAAGCCGGAAGATTAGATTCCCCCCATCAAGAAAATGAGGGGGGAGTTTGGGGGGGAGGGCGCAGAGGGGCCTACTGGGAGGATCCTTCTTCATATTTGTGTGTGAATTGTTTATCACGGTGACAGAAGCGTGCCAGGCCCGAGATAAAGGCAGCGCTCCATCACGGGGGCTGTGACAGCGGGAGGACACGGCGCGGCACTCACCGCCACAGCCCCAGAAATATTATTAATAGATGCCGACTTGATTTGCCGCGATTGCGCCGCCTTGGCACCGCTTGATTGTGGCCTGTGAAGTTCCGTCCAAAGGGGGAAGCTATTTTTCATGAAGTGACAGAAGTCGACGCCGTTTTCTATCCGACCCCCCCCCACCCACTTCCTGCGCCCCCACCGCCACCTTCCTCCCTCAGTTGAGCAGTTGCATCTCTTTCCAAGGAGCTGATATGCAAGACTGCTTATTATGAGAGCGTGTCAGATTTAGAGGGAGGGGGGAAAAAAACGGCACAGAGGAATAGTTGCTCTTTTTGATGGGACGGTCTGTGAGATGGCCTGTAGATGATATCCAGCGTGCGTGTGCGTGCGTGCGAGTGTGTGAGCCAATATGCATGTGCCGCGCATGCAAAAACTTGGCAATTTTTTTTGATTTTGAATAATAAGTGTGAATATCACACATGTGCACATACATAAATGTATAAGTTCACACACGGATGAGAGTAAATTTGGGGTTGTTCCTTTCCTCACACACTTACTCAGGCACACACACACACACAACATATGACGTCAACACTAGTACCCAACCATGGAGCTCTTGAGGCCTGACTTGGAACCTTAGGACGGGACTTGGATCTAATTTAGGACTGGACCATCGTCCGAAATTCGGAATTGGAATGCTAGTCTGAACTTTGACATGAATTTGAGTGGTTCACAAATCTAGCCCCCCCTCCATCAAGGTGTGCAGTTGCTTGCTTGTCCATAAGAGGGCCTCACTGTGCCAGACGCGAGAAATAAAAACACGCCTCAAACTTTTTGCTGTCAAACTTCCTCCTTGAAGCTAAACTTCCGTTTCAGTCCAGGGCCCACCAACAAGTTTCACAGACCACCCCCGACGCCACCACAGCATGCCCACCCCCTCCTCTTAGGAGCACCAAACAGCATGGAGGAGCCCAGCCAGGATGTAAGACAATGACAGATAGTGAAACCTTTTGGTGTTGTTGAACATCTCACAACCAACCGCAGACAAGTCGAGTTGGAGGAAGGACTGACGCGCTACTTACGTACAATTGGCTTTGTAGAAAAAGACTGAGGTAAAAGTACAAGTACTGTTGCAAAAAAAAAAAAAAAAAGTACAGTGCAGACTTGGAAATGTACTTAAGATTACTTAAAAAAAACTTCAACACACATGTCAATATGGTTTGGCCTACTTACAAGCTTGGTCACAGAAACTCGTAAGTCAAGGTACCAAACCAAAGTACTTGTCTGCTGTTCGTCGCCACCGCTGCAGACGTTGCAACGAGTGCAACCCCACCGACCCCTTCCCCCCGACCTGCTTCGCTGGCCACGGTGAGAGGCGCCTGCGGCAGAGTTTCTCAGGTCTGCACCTGGCGACCGCAACCTCCGTCTATACCGGCGTTGCGACCCGGGGGGGTTTGTGGGCGGGGTGCGAAGGGGGAGGATCTGCGGTGGTACGGGCGCAAATGGCGGAGGCCCAAACCTCATGCAGGAAGCGTGCTTATCTTGTAGCCGGAGGCCGCCGTGGGGTTCCAACACCTGCCGGGCGAGGGGGAGCGCCGGGTGTTGCTGTTGGGGTGACGGATGAAGACGTTCAGATCTGTTTGAGTAACTTGTGCCTTATTTGCGTACCAAAATAGATTGTAAACGGTGTCAACTTGGTACTTAGATGCTGTGCTCGTCCCTTAGCTTAGCAATTTAGCAGACGTGCCGCCGATTATATTCAATTATCTCCAAACCACACGCCGCGTCACCAAAACAGCCAATCGGAGACTCCTCTGGTAAATTTCCACCGCTGCATAAACAGGCGCTCGCTGTTCCTAAGTGGGGCAACGGCGGTTGTCGGGGGTTGTGTCACGTGACCCCAACCTCCGCCGGGACCCGGGCCTCCGGCACGCATCCGCACTCAAAGACGTTTGCTTTATTCTGCGCCCGCCTCGCTCCGAAGAGCGTTCCGTCTCGGGAGTCGGTGTTGAGCATCAGCTGACAAATTAATTCCAATAATATTCAAATGCACTGTCGGCAGGTTCTTCCCCATTTTGAATTATGCGTGTTCAATCTGCGCCCCGGCCTGCCTTCTGCTATTTGGAGTGTTCTGTTTTTCCAGCAATCTATTCCTGATATTGCTCCCATTTTGCCCGAGACAGACAGCGGCCTTGTAATATTACGCCGGCCGGCCTTCCTTAATGGGATCCTCCCCCCCCCCTCCCTCCCCTTTTTTTCTCCTCCACCGTTTGAATAAACGCACTCAATTAAATCAAACCTGCAATAGTGTAGCTTTTAATTGAAAGGGAATTATGCCGTATATGATTTGAGAAACGATCTCCGGGGACTCGCCGGTGCTCTTCAACAACTCACCAATTAGACGACTCGTCTCTTAAACGGGCGCCGCCTCCGAAGGAAGTGGCCTCGCATTAAGGCCTTAATGATCGGGGCACTTAGCGATTACCCCGGCAACCCATTTGCTCTCTCGTTAAAACAAGACGTCGTATTAATAATATCGCTTTTTATTTCCTTTAGCCGGCTCGTTAAAAAAAAAAGAAGGGAAAAAAATAGCCGGCTCCGCTGGTGCTTTAAGCGTATTCCGTTTTTCGAATGTATAATCACGCCGTTAGCGGAGCGCTGAGGTCGGCAAATAAATAGATTTGACATTGCCGTGCGCTTCATTTGGTCAAAGAGTTGACAGTCGAGACTTGTGATTGACACCCTACATAGAAACAGACAGTAGTTCGCCTCTCTGGGGAGGATTATGAAAAAGTAGAAGCCATTATAACTTCAAAGCATTTCCTTTAATTGAACTTAAATGTAATAATTAGCAAACCACTTTCTGTCTGTCGCTGAGTTTCTAAGTGTTTCTAATATATTGACCGAGTTGACACGCTACTTTCACTCTATTTATTTAGGTACATTTTCGGATTAATTGCACTTGCCGGAGTGGTTTTAACGTGACGCAAATTTGATTTGGACTGGAGATTATTTATTCTGCCTCGGGGGCTGTCACTATATTTAGATTTGACAGTGAATATTTAATTTTTTTGATGGAAAGCTGAATAACACAAGGACACAGCAGTCAGTCTGAAAAGTAAGCGAGCGGTCCAGTTGGTGTCGAGTGCAGCCGTGAAATTGACAAAAGAGGGCAGCAGGCTTCTGCTAATGTGTCTGGACACAATTTGTGTGTGTGCGCGTGATCGGGTCGGGGTGAAGCGGGCCTGGTTCCACTCAGAGAAGGCGCCCCCCCCACCACCCCCCAACCCCCTTCTTGTCTGCGCCGGCTCAGATCAGTTTACTTGAGTTCATCGCACACGCTTGTGTGTGTCCAAAGTGTGTCTTTTCTGAACTATCAGCCAGACCACATCTGAAGAAGAAGTGTGCTGAGGGAGCACATTGCGGGCCTGACGTCTTTCTCCTCCTCTTTCTCTTGGTTTTGTTCTTCTTCTCGTCGGCGTCCTCGTCTCACGAGGTGACCACCGGCGGCTGACACGTCGTCCTTCTTTGCTACTTTTCCGACGCCGATTAGCTACTGTGTGTCAGCGATTCGTCGCGTTAGCACCGACGGGCTCCCGAAAAGCCAATTTGGGAGTCAAATCAATGTCAGATGTTTGATGAGCCTCTCGATCACAACCAAATAAAAGCGTTAGTCATTCGAACGAGTTCATAACTTCTCAAGTGCGTGAAAGTTGGTTAATTGCGAAGATAAGTTACGTTCGGGTAACTTAGTTGTTTCCTCGCGTGTCCCGACCTTGGAACGTGCCCGCTACGTGATATACGAGGGGAACATTTTTGACTGGTCTTGCCTCGCAAAGCTTTGTGAGCTTCCCCTTCATGCGACAGCTCCCAATCATAACGCCCGTCGTTTTCCCGGAGTTACTGACCGGAGCGGGTCACGCGACAAAGTCGATGGGAGGGCAAAGACGAAGGTCAGATGAATAACCAGCTAAATAGATTTTTTTTTGTCAGTCCCAGTTAGAAGGTCATGTAAAAGTAACATGAACGATTCCTGCCAATTTTGAAAACCAACGAGTTCTATTACAGCCGATTCTTCGGGTTGAAGCGATGACAAGCTGTGAGTCGGAGCCAGTCGGCGAGACAAAACGTTTAGGACATGTGGATGCGCCGCTTTTCCAAAGCGCGACGCACGCCAACGCCGCCCCTTTTGGCTGTTGTTGGTAGCGCGGCATGGTCGCCCGCCGCACATACTGGAGAGCCCTTTGAAAAACAAGCGCCGGTTTGAAGGGCAGAGTGGATTCAGATGGCTTGGCTGCGGCTCAAAGGCGAGCGGCTCTCCGGGTCAGCTTATTATTTCAGTAGATGCGAGGCGCCGAGCTTCTCCGTTGCGCCGCGCTTTCACGCAAGAGACCCGTCCGGCAGGACCCTCAATGTACTTTTGGGTCAAGGCCGCAGTCTCGCATGCCGCCGCGCCCGCAGAAGAGAGCCACCCCTGTTCCCAAATCAGAAAGGCGCAGTGCTAAATGGCAGTTTACATGTTAGCATTAAGCTAGCAGCCATAGTGGGTGGCCCGACACCACGTCCCCGATACTAGGCGATGCCTCTCCACAACACTGACTTCAAATCACTTTATCATCACAATGAAGCATAAAACTAGCGAGAAGGACTGGGGGGTGCTAATTTGCCCAAAGCCGCCTGGTCCGGAGTGTTTGCATGTCCTGCTCGCTGATCCCTTCTAATTGGTCGTCATTACAGCCTACATTAGCCTATCGGCGCTCGGCCGGAGGGCTGGCAAAGCCGAGCCGCGCTGCCGGATGGCACGCTTTGCTAAGTCTGAATTACACAACTCCGGGGGCCATGACTAATACCGCCGCGCCGCGTAACTGCTAATGTAAGCCATGGAACAGATGCCGGCGGTGCAATGGCGGCGAATATTGTCCGGTTCACCTTCTCGCAAGGCTGCCTCGGACCAGTCGCCGCCAGAGCGAGCTCGGTCAAGCGGCCGTGATGGCCGTCATTCTCCTCGTGATTGGGTTTCACTTGCTGATCTTAATTGTTTGTTAGTGTTTGCATGGGCGTGCGTGTGCGTGTGTTGCTTTGTTTTGTGCGGTCAGCTCCAGCGGTAATGGGGCACCTTCAGCATGAGGGCAATCTTTTATGCTCAACTCCAAACAAACAAACGATGTTTGCACGTGTGAAGCGGCCGAGATTACTTCCATACTTGGCGATGACTCATGACTTTAACTGTTTGTTTTCGCTTGTTTGGAGGCTCATGTTAATCGTGACGGCGAGGAGAAGTAAACTGTACAAAAGTAGCTAGAGCGCTGAGTCAAGAACTCCACCTAGGCCAGCATTGCTAATTGGATCCTTGTCTGATCGAGGAGCATCAAGCGTTTGTAGCAGGAGTCCAGAAACGTTCTTTTGGGCAATTCATCCTCCCAACTTAGGGGGCAGCAATGAGCAGCCAGTCAATCTCTGGGTTTTCCAGCTGCGGTCACAAGCTTTGCTGACTTGAAAGAATGACATCACTGCGGCTGAATTCGACTTTTCCTCCTCCGGACGAGCTTGTCCGGTTTGGACCACAGAAGTACGGAACGTTCCTGAAGCATTGGCCCAGTTTTTTTTTTTTTCCCCCTGTCAACTTGTCATACTGTCATCACTTTGACACGCTTGTTTGGTGGCCAGAGCTAATCACATTGATTTCGGGATCAGGGGTCTGCTGTTGGGGTTTTTGTCTGAATGTTAACCTTTCGAGGTCAGACTCGCCGCCAGAGTGTGAGCTATATGTCGGAGCTTTTGCCAGCAGCGTGCTAACACATTTGACATTTAACTAGAATAAAAAAAACATTTACATTGTGTTTTTGGACATTGCCATTCTCCACCAGAACCGTTCCAAAAAAAAGTTCTTATCTCGGCTTTGAAAACAGAAGAGAATCATTTGCAGCTCGTATTGTCCTTCAAAACGTTACATCCGCCTTCAACCACACCTCCCCCACACGATTGCTATCGCGATGCTAAATCTCCTTTTTTGTTCTGTATATGTCATTTTATGAAACATCAATTTAAGTGTGCGGGGTACCCCAAAGGGCGCATGCGGGTCACGGGCAAAACCGCGTCTGACGCCGAGTGTCGCATGTACGCAAACACCAGCAAGTCTATCGCGAAAAGCCTCTACCGCACATACCGGGATGTTCATTTCGTTCTTTATGAGCGTTTGTGACATATGGTATGAAGGGGCCGCCGTCAACGCTGCACTCAATAACTGATTGGCACTTTTTCCCCTCTCCGTGTGACCACATTAGAAATACAGAATGTCTGCAACGTGTTAAGAAAGACAGACGGGTAGAAGCATCCCCGTTGTAGACACATCATCGGTGTGGGATACACGAGAGGTCGTCTAATTGCCCCCTTCAACTTATTTGTAGCGACAGGAGTCACTCATACATGTGCACAATTTGTTTAGTGAACACGCCAAAGAACTTGAACACAAAGACACGTGCGTTTGGTTTCAGGATGGATTCGGCGTGTTGCGTCGGATCGGAGTTTCTTGCAAGTCAGTTAGTGTGCGGCTGTGACCCCAACGAATCATCAAATGGAGCGGCGGGACTTGTTTGCGAGGGGATTAAACTCATTGATGTGCACAATTTGTTGTCGTGAAAACATCAAAGGTCGTGAACACCAAAACACACGCGTTTGAATTCGGCTTCCTGGTAGAATTGCGCTGTTAAAACGTCGCCGTTCTCGTGAGATGAAGAGATATAAAGAAATTAAGAGCGTTTTACGGGGCGCCTCAGCAGCCTTTAAACTCGCGTCAATGTCATCCAGTAGCGTCCGGGGTCACACATGGCCACGTTGTATTATCTACTGTATGGGAAGCAGATACGGCCCAGACCACAGCCAGCCAGCCAGCGCGAGTCATTATGCGGGCCAACATTTGGACAGCATATGGATTCGGCTCTAAAATAAATCACTCACAAGGAGCCTCTTTCCGCAAATCTGCACGACACAAGAAAGCCGAGACACTTGAACAAAAGTATCTCGTTGGGTTTGACCCCCAGTTCAAATAGATTTGAACCTGTTGCTCTTTTATTTATGTGACCATGTGTTAACAGCGGATGTGAGGCATCACAACACGGGTCGGCCACTCTTGAAATCAGGCAGGGTAAAAATGGGCATAACTTATTTGGGTTGATTCCACATTTCAATAACACATTGATTTCAAAACAGCAGGGGCCCCAAGATTGAACCCTGTGGAACACCATATGACTCCATTTATAAATTAGGAATATGAAATCCTTATATGTATATATTCATATAGTATATTTATTTTAAATGTCCACCATGAGGTGATTCGGCCTTTGGGAGTTGCATCTGACATGACAACTTCAACTTGGGTGACCCTTGCAACAACAGCAGCGGCAGCAGAGGCACATGTGCCCGGACTTTGGAAATATGTGCGGTCGGCTGCATGGGGAGGAGGAGGAGGAGGCGGTGAAAAGAGAAGGGTTTTAATAAACAAGATAATGGCTGCCATACGCCCCTGCCTCCCATCTCCTCGCTCCTTTCGCCCTCAACATTGCACGTTTTCCTGAAGAATCGCAGTCATTGTTTGGCTCCAAGGAGTAAAAGACGGGCGGTAATCGCTAAAGGTATTAGACGGATTTGGAATACGCTACGGGGGGGGAGGTGGGAAATGTTCAGACTTACAATTAAGTGGCGTCAGGATGTTTGCTTCAAGTCAGAGCTTGACCATGCTCGCCAAAAATCATGGTCGGTCCTTGCAGGACTCAGGAGCCTTGCCAAATTGAAGTGTTTTAAAAATGGTGAGGAAATCATCTGTCGGTGAAGAATATTTGTGCAACACGCTCGCTTATATTGTTAATTTGGTTTTTAGGTGACCACCTCGAGGCTGTCGAGGAATATCAAAGGTACACGCTGAGATAATTATTTTCCGATGGGTGCCGTTCACCCCGGCTGCCCTTTTACTCGTTTATTTCTGTTTGCCAATTAGCCAATTAGCCTCCCCGATTCCAGCGCGTAAACTTTCCTCCTTTGCCGTCCTCGTTTGCCTGATAAAAAAAGCACAAATTTCATCTAATCTAATCAAATTCATCTCATAACTAATTGAGTGATCACTCGCTAACCTTCCTGTTAATTTGCATCATATAAAGTTTTGTGAGCTTCCATACAACTTTGTTTGTTCCGATGCACCCTGTGAAAAAAAACTTCACAAAATTAAATTATATTTTAGATTGCAGCGAGTGAGTGAGTGACTGTATGTGGGCCAACAAAAAAAAAATCCTATCAGAATAAAGCTGCATGATCAAGATATTGGAAATGTGCATGGCTGCCACCTACAGGAGCGGAGTGGGACAGCATCAGCCCGCACCTCATGATGCATTTGGATGCGGGTGGTCCCTCTTGCACCTCTTTATCGGACAAATTGCTCTGTGTGTGTTGGGAGGAACCCACAGAGTGGTGGCGCTTCAAGAGAATGAGCTGCCTGCCATGCCAGTCCATAAATGAGTCATTGACATCTCAGGCAACAAAGTGAGTCATGGCTGTGATCCACGCCGGCTGCTTGAAGTGCGTCCCAGAGTCGCGTCCCGCAAGGCCCGCTGGCGAGGCCCGCTGGCCGCCGCCTGCCTTGACTGCACCGCCGCCCTCTCCCTCTTGTTTTTTTCTTTTATTTACCGAATCCTCCTCCCCTATTGTCTTCGCCGTCGTTAAGCCCTCCGAGGCCGCTGCCCGAGCCGTTCGGCGCCAACTATTTTTGGCTCAAATGCTTTCGCTCGCATGCAGAAATGCAAATGGTGGCCCCTCTCATTTCCAGCTCAAACTGCATTTATATTTTTTATAACCGCATCTCGCTCCCACGTGATCCATTCCATTGTTTTGTCCGTGTGACAGTTTGGAGCAGACCTGGGCCAAATACATAGTTGCAGTTTGGTGTCAAATATGCAGCGCTTTCATTTTGAGCGAGCAAGTGCAACACCACCTCGTCTTTAATGTCTGGCCGAGGGGCCTCCGGTTTGACACCTGTGATTTCTTTCCGTTTATTGAGTGTTCGCTCAGCCCCCTTGGCCAGACACTTTTACTCTGGCAGGCCCGCGGCCGAGGCTTGCCAAGCTGCGAATGTGTCACTCATCCTTGCCAGGCCGCCGCCGTCCGTAATTCAAAATGACAGCGTGATGAAAGCAGAGGCGTCGAGCGCCACGCGGGGCTGTGATATGACGAGCTCGCCGTGTTACCCGCTTTGTCCCCGTGTGCTATGGGACTCGTGCGTGCCAATCCTGGGAGGGCGAGCAATGACGCTCGGGTACAGTTGGAAAAGATTATTTTTCCCGACCGCAACTTTACAGTGGGGCTAAAACTCGCGGGAGCGCGCTATCTCCGCTCGGAGTCATTACGTAAGGAGCGGCGAGGAGGCTATTAATTTCGCTACCTGCTGATAGTTGAGCGTATTAGCCGGCGTGGCTAATGCAGCTGCCGTTTGACCGCCACTGAGCTCTCTAATGTGTCCGCGGGGAAAACCGGCGCTTCTAATTAATCCTGAGCTGACGGCCGAGCCAGGACATCCCCCAGGGAGGCATCAGCGGGGGTGGGAGGGAGGGAGGACTTGATACAAGCGAGGCGCACCGGCACACTTATCCGCAGATTAGACTCAACGGCCTCACTTGGGACGATGAAACGCGACACCTCTGTTGTGGGGAAAAATACGGAGAAGAGCTGAAACAAGACAAAGTCGGGTCGTTTATTCATATTTATAAACAAGTCAGATCATCGACGAGGTGCGCTAGACACAATGAGCGGATCGCTCAAAATCATTTTTAATTATTGTTTTTTTTTTCACGCAAATGAAAAAGCCACTCCTGGTGAAGTATTAAAAAGAAAAAAAAAAAGAAAAGCTTATTTATGTCCTGTCTCAGGCACTGAAAAGTTTGCACGGTCTGAAAAGGTTGCCTGAATCTCATGCATGTTTGTCAATATAATTTGCCGGGCTATTGGACCCGAAGGAGGGCCGGCGGGTCCCTTAAGGGTTGCGCCTCAAATGCCAACATCTGTCTGCCAGCGGCGGGAGAATGAGACGCGGCGGTGACACCTTGGCGCCGGCTATTCTCTGCTTGACAGAAGCCACAAGGTGCGACTTTGGAGATGAAAACAGGCCCCGACCGACTATGCAAATCCCCCAGAGTGCACGGAGCCCTTTAACATTAATCAGATGGAACTTGCGCTGCTTGAATGCCTGATGTCATCTTTCGGGCCTCTTTATTGGAGTGTGGCGTCAAAACCAAAGAATGCTTTTTCCCAACACGGGAGCATTCACAATAGCAGCGCTATCGGTACTTGCTATCGGAAAATCAAAAGCTGATCAAGGGAAAACTTAAGACTGACGAGCAAAGGGATATATCAAGACCACCCGCAAGGACAGTGTTGATTAAAAAAAAAAAAATCCCTTGCCTAAGCTAAACATGTAAACCAATGTGACATGTTTGTTTGCTCCGTGACACCGCGGTACACATCAAAGGCAGCTAAGTTTTTCTTTTTTAAACGAATACATTTAGCACTCTTTTTTTTTTTTTTTAAATAAAATGACAAACACTACATTTTTAATGCACGCGTCCCTTTGAAGAACACCAGAATAGAACCACCAAAGCGCCACCGTCGCAAAGTGCACAATCGGCACATTTTGTCAAAACAGGGACGTTTATTTGCATTTTGTGCGTGTGTGTGTGTGTGTGTGTGTGTGTGTGTGTGTGTGTTATGTGCTGATGTGTTGTTCCAGTCAAATAACATTTTATTACATTTTTTTATTTATATGTTTGTGCGCCTGCAGAATCAGCCAATGGGGGCGCTTGGCTTGAAATGTCACCATAGAGACGAGCTTCAGGCATCTTCCGCTGAAGGTGAGCGGCCAGCTCCATCACACACACAACACACACACACACACTCCACGCCAGGCACGCACACGCAGGTTAGAGGCCCTGACCAGCGCCTTTTGAAGGCATATGGAGTTGGAGATTTATGGATTCCCTGCAATATTAATGTCCAAAATGTCAGAGGAAAGCCGCTTTAAAAAAATATATATATGGTGGGCGGTCTTTGTCGCGCGACACATCGTGGAGCTCTGGGGCCGTGTCTAACGAATGAACCGTGCGATCCCCGGCGTCCAGCCCGCCGGACGCTCGAACTGTAATTCTTGAACACTCGGCTTTTATTTTGAAGGTCTGCTATCTGACAGGATGCGTCAACGGTAGACACGTCGGTCCGACACCTCGCGTCGGCCCGCTCAAGACGAGGCAAGTAGGCCAGTGTGTTGTGGAAAGTTGCGTGTGATTTGTAGTGAAGCCATTAGGCCACTGATGACTCCCAGCAGAGGAATGTTGTGTTTATCCACCTCAAATGAAACATCAATTTCGACACCCCCCCCCTCCTCTCTAAATGAAGCAAATTCAAACAGGGGCCGCGTGTTGGCATCTCCTGTGAGGACGTAAGCTACTTATGACAAAAAGCTTTGTTTGCCCCCCCTCCCCCCACCTCCACCCTTAGTCACAAATCATTAAGTGCTTGGCTGGGGTGTTTTAGCGCGGTGGATGGCGTGGAAAACGACGAGCCGCCGCCGTCCCTCCAGCGCGCGGGATTACGAGGCCGCGTGTTTGTGAGCTTGTGACTCTAATGGGCTGGTAATTACCGTTTGTTTATGAGTTTATCGATGCGTGCCGCCACCGAGCCTGCGAGACGCTTCCAGGCGATGGCGGATAAGACCTCCCCCCCCGCCCTTCCCTCCCTCCTCCCTTTCCTCTAAAGAGCCGGTTAGCTTCTACTGTGATCGTATTAGCGGGACTGACACTTTTGATGTGCGCCACTCGGGGTCCGGGGGCATGTGTCTATCTTGACTTTAGCAACCTTGGCCCCGGCGAGCGACACAATTTCTCACTTTGATGTCGCACTGGAGAGCCGTGGGGGCAAAACGCCCGCCCGCACGCACGCGCCGAACTAGTGCAAGAATCCGATTGTCTATCCCGACACACAATATCAACATCTGTCAATTGGCACACGTAATCTCGAACAGCTTTGTGCAATCACACATGATGCTGACATGTGCCTGTCACGTTGTCATGCGGTCGCGAATCCCCCCCCCACGTGTGTCGCTGTGCATCCGGGAGGTCCAGGTGACCGCTTTGAGGCCTCATCACACCCAGCCCGCCCGCCCGCCTAGGGGAGGTCCGCGGGTCCGCGCCTGGCCGGCCTTTGGTGGCTCGCCAGGCGCGTCTTCTCTGAGCTGCTGGAGATTTATTGAGGCTTCAGCCCAAATGACGCGTTCCTCTTTGCTGCCAAGTTAAGCAGTAGCGTAATTAAAACCCTCAAGAGAATCCCTTTCAAGTACACAATGGCCTCACGCACACACACACACACACATACACACAGGGCCTTTGCTGTCACGCTTGCACAAAGGCTATTTGACCACACGCACACACATGTCTTTGCATTGCGGTAAAGATGCCGCGGCAGATTAGATCAAATCTCTATTTTGTCGTCAAGAAGGAAAGTCATTTCCACGTTGCTACGAGCGTGCCGGGCGGCATTATAGGGCTGAACACAAACGCACCTACGCGCGACAACAAAAGGACACGCAACCGTCAATATTTTCCATTGTTAAAAACGACTAGAAGGCTAGAAGAAAAAATGCTCACAAAACCTTGCGTCGGGTGTCGCAAGATTTCAAAATAGCAAATGTGTCAGTGGAAACCTTTGGCCATTCCATTGATTGGATAAAAGTTAAATGAATGTTTTTTTTTTAATACACAATGTGTCCTAAGACTACAAAAAAGGAAAGAAAAACATCTTTTTTTTTTTAACGATCACAACATATGGTGCAAAATTATGCGGCAAATGGCAAATACAAGAATTAGCTCAAAGACACTCCCCTCTCACACAGACACACACACGCGCCCATGTACACGCATACACGCCGCCACCATACAGGACAATTACTCACGTTAAACACCAACAGATGCCATCTTGATTAAATTTGACCGCACATACACAAATAGATGCAAGAAGAAGGAGCGGGGGGGGGGAGATGTGAGCAAAAGGTTTTCTCACAACATATGATGTCGTGCAGGTCATCAGAAGCGGGATTGAATCTCAAGACCCCCCTGCCCCCCCATGCTGTCACCGTCTTGTCCACAGGCCAACGTGGGGAAAGGACGTCCAAGTTTTCACCATGTAGGACGTCCTTCAAGGTCGGTTGTGTGTAATTATAGAGAAATAAATCTTACGACAGACATTTTATAATTACACACACGTGTTTGAGTGGACAAGAAAAATATTGTAGCCTTTGTTGTCGTTTCAGGGGACAACATTGCGGTCCCAGCAGTGGCGGCGACCTGCACTCGGTCCGCCTGTTTGTTTACGTTCTCCAGACGCGTCGGGGCCCCGGGCCCGCACGGGTCTGATGAGGCCCACTCGGGACCCATCTCATGCCCATCTGTTTATTCTGCTGGGGGCTGCCCAGGAGGGACGATATGCTTGGGCCTCTTAAAGGGACACAGACAGGTAAGTTGTGAGTTGAGTTTTGAACAAAGAACAAAAATTGTAACTGACAAGAATTTGTTTAGTTTCAGATTGTAACCTCGTAAAAAGACAAAACAAATGGCCGGATGATGGAAACTTGGAACAAAATGTGAGCGTACCCCATTGCACGTGGGCGCAAAGTGATGACAAAATCCGACATGAACCAAAACTTCGTAAAGGTGAGTTTGAAAATTTTGAGTCTTACAGCCAACAAATGTCTCAAGAAGCTTTCACAAAAAAGACACAAAAGACCATTTTAGGTTCATTTTGGAACACAAACTTGCCCATGAGATTTTGTTTCTGAGACCACTGAGACTAAATTAGACTTTTGTAACCTTGCGCGGCCTTACATTTTCCCGCCAAAGAAAAGATTCGCCATTAAACTCGGAGGCCCTCCGAAGCGAGACGCGGCGATCGGAAAGAAAAACAGCAGCAAACTTAAGTGACTTAAGAAAAGTGCGAGGCAAATGAGGGCTTGCCATCGCGTTAATGTAGAGCAGGCGTCCTCCTCCCCCTCGCCGCTAAATCCGACGCGGAATACACGGAATGATCTCAAAGGCAAACGCTGCTTGTTGGTGGATCTTTTTATGTGGAGCAGAAGGAGACTTGAAAAGTGATACCTCGGCGTACCTGCTTGAAAGCTTCTCTTCCCCCCTCAGCGAGGGATTAAGAGCACAATGTTTTTTCCTTTTTTCCTTCCTTTCCGTTTTTTTCTTTCTTTCTGTTATTCTCTGCCGCCGCCGCCGCCACGGCGCTCCACCCTCCTCATTAAAGCCCGTGCATATTCTCCCCGGAGAGTCCTCCAACATTACAAGTCTTCTCCAGGTACAGCTCTCTAGGGTCCCCTGGCTCCCTCTCATCTCCTCCCCCTCAGCCCTCGCCGTCCCTCGCCTTGCTCGCGACGCCCCCGCCTCGCCTCGCCTCGCCCCGCCGCCCTTTTTCTCCCACCTTGCCGCCACCTTTATCTCGGCGCACCTTGCGTGGCTCCCTTCACACTTTTTCCCCCATCTGCATACGCCGGGGCTTATTTTGAAGTTGCGGCCCACAACAGATATTCAATATTAATGAGGACCCTCATGAATTTTTGAGCTCTAATTAGGCGGCTCTGGCTTCGTTAACAGAGAGGGTTCGGGGCGAGGAATATCGTCTCCCCCCCCCTCCCTCCTCTTTGTGATGTCCCGCACCGGCGATGGCGACGGGACGAAGACGTAACGAGCGGGCCTCATTACGAGACAGCTGGCCGTTGCGAGGTTGTATCATCTCGCCGAGCGGTCGCCTGCTGGGCCGTTATTTAGCCATTCTTTTTCATCGCCTCTCCAAGTGATGCAACGGCGCCGAGATGCCTTCCGGTGTTGCGGCGTAAACAACGGTAGCGCCACGTGAGCACGCCGGGGCCCGCCTTTAAAAGTGCCGGGACGTGACTTCTCGAGTCCAAATCTTGTCAAATATAAAAGAGGTGTCTTTTTTTTTTGGGTCCAAGTACTTGAGTTCATCAAGTACCCTAATGAGAACAAGCGGTGCTGAAGACGAGTGGATGGATGGATTCACACCAGTCGCTAGCTCTTAGTCTGAAACGAGCGACTGTCAGGTAGAACAAGATGAGCGGCGCGACTCGACTCGCGTTGCGGAAGCGTGTCACGAGCATGTGTCATGTCCACCCGAGTGCCTCCATCACACGCTTCTCCCACGTGAAGCCGACTTTTCCCCAGAGCTTCCGGACATCCCCCCCACACACAATCCCAAAAGGTGTGTCAGGATCCACAACGCCCCCACCGCCTGGCGCCGCCATGGCACCTACTCGTGCATATGCAGAGGAAGGAGGACGCAAGAAAACAAGGCGAGGAGGAGACGCGCACCTCTGACAGCCAGCATCAAGCGGGCGGCTGACAGAATAAGGGCGCCGATGATGATCTGAGACGTTGCCATGTGAAGGCAAGGAAGAGGAGAAAGGCTTTTCTTTTTCTTTTCCACGTATGTTTTTTCTTCATACCTGTTTTTTTTTTTCCACGCACACCCCCACTTGACACGCCTGACTCGTGTGGCGTTAATCTCCCCAGAGGGAGGCGCCCCCCCCAACCCTCCCCCTCATGGTGCTCTCCTCCATGTTCCACTCCTTTCCCCTTCTTTCTGCTATTTCCATTTCAAAACCCATCAAAGGCGGTCACTAACGACACGGCCTTTCATCAGATGGATGATATCGTGACGCTCTTGCCACGTTCGCCGTTTAATCCCGAGTTTGCTTCTCCGAGCAAGATGTCGCCGGCGGGTGGGTGGTAGGCAAAGGGGTGGGTGGGTAAAGCGAGCGAGCGAGCGAGGGAGGGAGGGAGGGAGGGAGGGACGTGCCGATGGCTCTCCCAGGAGGATGTCTTTGTCATCCGGAAGCTTTTACACTTTTACACAACGCTCCAATTCGTCAGCCACGCTTCGGGAAAACTGTAGAACAACACGTACGGGACAAAACATTAGGCACAGCTGCACAATGTGCTGATCTCCTCAAAAGTACCCAAAGTTGCTCCGCGTCCGGACGAGAGCTGCCCGGAGCGAAAAGTAAATATTCTGCTTGACACGTTCTGTCACAGAACACGATATTCTGCCAAAGTGTTCTAAAATGGCCGCCAGCTTCGCTTTGCTGAGTTAGTAAGACTTCCCGTGCGCAGGCCCGCCGCCGCTCGGTGACCACCGATTGCGGTTTCCCCACCAACAGGGCGACGAGAACGAGGCGTATTATCACGTATCATTTGATTAGCCTCACCTGCCACGTAACCCGTGCCCTCTTTTGCTGTAATTACGGCAAGGTGCCGTAATTGTTTGGGAGCGAGGGAGAGGAATTTGCGCTCTCTCTCCTCCTCCTCCTCCTCTTCCTCTTCCTCCACTTCAGCCCAAAAAAAGAAAAAAAGGGACCCTGCCAGTTGCCTCGCTCGCAGCTCCTGGGGTAGTGTGCTTTTTATTATTTTTCCAATTAGAGTCAATTGACCTGACAGAATGGAGGGCAATTAGTGATATTTCCCCCTCCTCGCGGGGCCCGCCGGGTAATTTGCTGGAGGTTGTCGCCGGCGCTTTATGCGGATGCGGCGTTCCGCCCGCCACGCCGTCCCGGAGCATAATGGCTTATGATTTGGCCCCGCACTTTCTTCCTCCTCCCTAGTAAAGTACAATTACAGACTGTTGAAGGGTGTCATCTCTTTGAGTATTTATGCGGCGGCGGTGGCGGGAGATGAGATCCTTCCTGGATGTTTGGGGGATTGTTTCCAGAGCGACGGCACAAGCGCTGTTGGTTTAACAAAATGCTCAGCAAAGGAGGCATAATGAACGCATTCCACCGCGCCTATGCGGGAATAACTCGAGCATTCAAAGATTTACGGGGGAGGCGGCGGCGGCGTTCGGGAGAGCCGCCCGGCTTAAGTCTCGCTATTGACGAACTTGATGAATGGCGCTTTGGTACCCGTACCTGCAAAATAGAGAGGATGCGCTCTTCCGCAATGGCCTCCTCGCTCCACTTCCCCATCACGTTATTTTTTTGAAGTCAAAGGAAGTCGAGAATCAGCTTGTCACGGTACACCGAAAAGGCGGCATTTTGCCAATTAAAAACACGTCGTCGCAAAAATTCCACAATATCGCATGCGTATTGTCGTACGATTCTTCGTTTAAGGAATAAAGTCAAAGAAAAAAAACACACCTTTATTTTAGCATTAATTTTAATTTTCTAATTTGGTAACACTTTTTTCAAGTAATCTTGCAACTTCATTCTTGTTATATATTATATATATACGTGTATATATATTATTATATATATATATTATTATATATATATATTATTATTTCTTAAGCCTTGAACAACTCCCGGAGGAGGCGGCTCGCCGGATTAAATCTCCCTATTGCTAAACTTGATGAATGTCATTTTTGTATTCGTACCTGCAAAAAGACAGGATGCTCTGTTCCACAATGGCCCGGTCGGCTCCCCCCGCCTCGTTTCAATGCCGCCATCAAAAAAATATATAATCTTCCCAACTAAGCTCGCCTTGGCGTATCACTACCGCTGAGTCTCTAAAGCGGAGAAAATCTCTTCAAAGTGCCGCGGCACAAATAAATAGGCTTCATTTACCTCCTTTTTTTTTTGTGCGAGGCACTCGCACCGGGGCTATAAAGGGCCGGCGAATAATAGCGGCGACTTGCGCGGTGATGGAGACGACGGTGACGCGGTGGGTTAGCGGAGAAGAAGCGGCGCACATGCAAATTGAAGGATGCCAGGAGAAAACATGTTAGATACCGCGGGGTGAAATTTATTCCATGCATGCGAATATTACACACGCTCCCCCTCGACATAAAGCGCGACATTCACTACATCTGTTGTGTTAAGTGACTGTAATTTAGGTGACATTGGCACAAAGCCTCTTAATGTAGCCCCGGTGGACCTGCCCCCCCTCCTCCACATATATCCACCCATCCACCACGGGTACCACGCGGGACCAAACGGAGGCGTCTCGCAGCTGGAGCGGCGTCAAGCATCATTTGCCTCCCTACGTGATTAATTACACTTTGATCACTTGAATCCAAATCGGATTCGTTTCACCGGCGTGTCAGGCGGGCATCAACCGGACGTTTTTTTTTTTTTGTCCTAATGAGCTTTTAACATATGACACTAATGTTGCGCACGTGAGACGTGCCGGAACGTTTGCGATTAGGAGATAAAAACAAAAAAAATGCTGTAGTAGTCGTTTTGAACCCTGCCCCAATATGGCGGCAAAGCACTTCAAATGGAGAGGACCATAAAGCATCAACGCTTCAAGCATGTACACAATCACAAAAGCGTTTTCGCGAGTTCAATTCTTCAACAAACCTTATTAGGCTAATCGGTAGTCTTTGCTAGCATGCTAAAGTCAATAGCATGTTAGCATGAGCTGATTTGATAACGCATGGAAAAAAAAACGTAGTCTTGCACTTAACAAAAAAATCTAAACTCACTTTTTGGACTCTAGACAACATAAAAGTTAAGACGTCAAGGAC
The DNA here is from genome assembly GCF_024217435.2 of Syngnathus scovelli. NCBI lineage: Eukaryota > Metazoa > Chordata > Actinopteri > Syngnathiformes > Syngnathidae > Syngnathus > Syngnathus scovelli. Next base: position 10,520,511 of record NC_090866.1, on the reverse strand, counting down.
GGCCAACAACACAAGACATCTCAAACGCAATCATTGAATTGAACTTGACAATAACACAGAGAATCCAGCAGATGGCGCTAAGGTAATCCTTTAATCATTGTAAATTTCATTATGTATGCATTAGCGCAGCGAAGGTGTTGCTCAAAAGAAAAAAAAAATGTAGTCTGAGTTAATCCTTCAATGCAGGAATGAATTTAGGTCTGCTGATGATCTTCACGTCGTGTACAATTTTTATTTTGGAGGGCGGGGAGCATCGAAAATGTGGGTTTACCACTTTATGAAACTTTTCGATGGTTACATGTGCTTCTGAGAAGCACCTGAAGACAAAAAAGCAGGTACATTCCTCCTTCGCCTTTAGTGGAATTCCAGGCCTAAGTGTTTGTTTTGGAAGCCGACTGCTGTCAAGACGTCCCGATAATCCCTCACGCGGGTCAGGTCACGACTCGGTTCGCGATACCCGGAAGATTTACTGTTGGCTAATTCCTCACTGATGAACGAGGAAGTGACCTTTGTCACTCTTTTAAAAAGTTTTTTTTACTAGATGGTCGACAAATAGCTGTCGTAATTCCTCAACGTTGCGTCAGAAGTGGCCGCAGGGGAGGCGTCAAAATGCTTCGACCTCGGGAATGCGAAGGTGAGTGACAACGGCAGAACGCGAGGCAAGCGTCAGCGGTCGGCTACGTACTGTACGCGCACGCCCCGAGGCCTCCAACCTGTCCAACGTGTCAGCACAACCACCTGCAAGTGTGGGAGCGTGCAAGAATTTGATGCTACATTTACACTCCCAGTCACACACACACACACACACAGTTCTCATGAGATCCAATACAAAATGTCACTTGGTGGTCCAAATCGAGAAATCTCCTTTCAAAGCAAAATGGCCGACTTTATTGATTTAGAACAATCCTTAAATGACCAAATGCCAAGTGGACTGACTTCATGTGTCTTTTTCAGGAATGGCTTCTTGAGACTTTTTTTTGTGGGCACTGATTTGATGTGAAAAGTGTAAATTAGTCAGTGATTTTCATACTTGTTGATATATATTGTCTATATGCTTGAAGTCACCTGTCATAAAACTCCAAATGTAAATTGGCACTGTATACAAATTTACACACTGTTACTCATTAATGCGCCTCGACTCGTTTACGGTAAGTGCACGACGCTGACATTTGAATGCTTTTTGCATGACACATCATTGCTCCGAAGATCTTAAAGATGCAACGGTATGTGAAACAAAAGAGATGCTAAGCCTATTTGCATACTGTAGTATTGTTAAACAACATTGCTTGTAAGGAATTGTCCCAGACCCTCCATAGAATGCCTCCTGTCTGTCAAAAGTAACAAAAAATATTTCATGAAATAATTTGATGATAATAATTAATAAGGACAATAAATAATATTTCTTAATAATAATAATTCCTAATAATAATTTGAATGCGATCGCGGCCCGGCAAAAGTTGCAGCCAAGAAGCTTTGCGACTGCGATCCTCAAGGGCGAGAGGGGAGAAAAAATAAAGCAAAGCACACAACAGCGGTGGCCTACATTCTCGTCGAGTGCTTTCAGCGCCAACGCGGCTTATTTTCATACACCATTAATTGCTTCAATAGATTGCCTGTTGAATTCTTAATGTGCTATAAATTCCGTGTTTGTTTGTTTTGTTTTGTTTTTCCCCGGCATCGGGCCTGGCATTGTCGTCGTTGTCATCGGTGGCCTTGGCACGAGCGAAAGGCAAAAGAGAAAAGGATCCGTCGGCTGTCTTCTCGGACGCCGTGTCGTCGGACTCGCGTCTCTTTTACGTCTCCGGCCTTGTTCTTTGTGCTGGTCTTGACAATACCGAGGCGAGCGAACGCGAATAATGGCGGGGAGGGTCACCGAGTTGCCAAAGGGATTATCTGGCGGCGCGGCGACAACTTGAAGGGACATTGACGCCTTCTTCATATTTTCTTTTTTTGTGTGCCGGATGAGTCGTCTCCGCGGGGCTTTTACCTGTACCAGCTGAGCCCGTCTCCCAATCCATTTTAATGCATCACCAGCAGGGCTTTTCCTCCTCGGCTTAATTCGTACGCCGAGACTTTGCATGTTTTAAGCTCTATGCAAATATTATTGGATTTTCTAAGGATTTGGGCGGATTTTCTGCCATGGATTTTCCTTTACAAATGTCTTTAGAAAATAAAGTGAACCTATTTTATTTAAATTCGCTTTGAGAAGCCAAACAAATATTTAGATGCCGGAAATCTTCTCAAGTGAGGGTCCCAACTTTAGTTCTTTTTGTTTTTCCTCCAATATTTGGCGTTGACTTCCGTGCCCATAATCCTCCCGAGTGGGAGTTGAACCGCCATCGCACGGGAGCGCCGAAGAGCGGCCATTGCTTTGCTCGGTTTTGGCCTCTGCCGCAATGACTGAACTTGCAAAACTGGCAGATCTATTGGCTCCTCCTAACTCTTAATTGAATGGCACCTCTCCACAATGCTCTGGTTGTTTAACAAAAGCCATAATAGCATCATGCTATGCCTGGAATTTGAGGTGCACGTGTTTTTGATCAGCGCTCAGTTTGTACCGTGGTGTATACTTGTCCCATTCTGCCATCTTTGGAAGTCGAGCGTGCAAACCCAACCAACAGCTTTTAAATATTGGATTTTATTTTAAAAAAAAAAAGCCGACTTCATGTCGTTGCTCACACCCGACTAGCCGCCTAAAGCTCTCACAGTTTGGTCTGTTGGTGGCTTTTTGGGCCTGGGGGGGCTGCGGTATGGAAGGGGTTGGTGGGGGGTGGGGGGGATCGTGACCACAAGCTAAAGCTTGATTACAGCCCTGGCACGAGAACAGAAAGCGGCGGGATGGAAGGCTGGAGGGTCCTGACTAAAAGCAGCTGTGGGGCGGCTGATGGGAGGGTGGCGGCGAGCGGGGCGGGGTGCCGGGGGGGGCGGCGGGGGTTCAAGGGCTCAAGACGACTGACCTCAGCAGAAACGCACATGGAAGCGCTAAGACGTCCATGACTTGGCGCGTGCGCAGCTATTAATCACTTGAGAGCTTCCTGTTTGTACTTTTACGTGCGCTTGGAAGCAGAATCTGGACTTTGGCTCCGCAAAATGGCTGGAAAAAGTCGAGCGCAAAAAGAATGCTGAATAGGAAATAACCGAGCGTCTTCGCTCGATGTCTTTAGGCATCCTAAAAAAAAAAAAAGATGACAGCATAATCGGGTGACAATCTTTTGTAAAGGTGACCGCTCTCATAACCATTAGCAAAGCGTCTGCATATGTATGCGCATAAGTACACCTTTTAGCATTGTTAGGTCACCGAGCGGGGTGCGCTCGAGTCGGCGTATTCACACTTGGAGTAACTTGGAGTGAAGCTTTTAGCTATTCAGCGCAAAGAGGAGACCCATTGTTGGGAATAATGATGGCTCCTGGAGGGCTCCCTAATGGCAACCGAGTAGTCTAAAGGCTAATCGGGCCTTCGTACGTGTCCAACGTGTTTCTCGCCCTCCCACGAGCCTTTTGGTCGGGAGGCTAAATCCGGAAGCGTCGCTTTGCTACCTAGTGCGTTGTGGCCGCCATTTTGTTGGACACGTCAGCGGATGATACAAAAGGCCTGTCCGCCCGCTTGTTGATTGACAGCTGGATGAAAGCAGGACGTGGGCACCGGGGTGTCTTAAAAGGGCCCTCCCACATCATCCATGGCGTCCAATGGGAATCGTGTCACAAACAGGACTCGGGAGACGTCGCCGGCTTCCTTCCGCGTCGGCGTGTCAAGCGGACTTCGCTAGCGTTGTTTGAGCTCGGCATAAATTCGGATGCGCAAAACATCAAAGGCGCCATATAAATGCCTTTCTCTTCATCTTGTCCTGCTATCTGTAAATCACCCCCCCCTCCACTGCCTCCCCCCACTCTTCCCCTCAGGGCCGGCCTTATTTACATTTTCAAATCTGCATTTTTCATATAGATCTGTCTGCCTCTGATTTTAATATCAGTGATGTTTCCCACGACACCTTTTGTTTTATTATGCATTATGAATTTCTTCCACTCTTACTCCACCCTCTCTCTGTCTCTCTCCTTGTGTCGCTCGCTCCCCATCTTTTTCTAATCCCTATCCCCCCACGCTGGCTTTATGAGTCCCAGCCTTGTATCGCGGGGAGGGGAGATTTATCATTTCAATCTCATTTCAATAAATAAAATAATCTCTCTTCTCCTGTACGTGACAGCAGCTAATAGTATTTTGTTATCGCCAGCGAAACTTTGCAGACTTAGTGCGCCGGGGCTCAAAACGCTTGGCACGTGATGGCGGCGGAGATGGCGCTTTTTCCCCCCGCTCGGGTGTCACCACGCTCGGTTTGCTCAGGTGAGCCAACGCGGGGCTTCTCGACATTTCTAGCGATGGAATTTGGGACTTTCCTTCAAATCCAAAAGCCAATATGTAGGTAGTGCTGGCGGACCCCAGCTAGCAAAGCGCTCAGTTAACGCGTTTGGCCTCCCGCGGGGGTTAAACACGACATCCCGCTCGGCGCTCGCTTAATCGCACTTTGCCCGGGTGTCGGACGAGCCCTCTTGTAGCAATCCCGCCCTCTTTAAAAAAAGCGAGCGGGCCGCACTCGTGTAGGCTTTTATCTGCCGGCTCTTATAAAAAGCGCGCCCGCCGCTGTCAGGCACGCGCCCGCCAGAACAAGAGCAGCCATCAAGACGACAGTTTTATTTTAATTGCTATCTCCCCTTCCCCTCGCGGTCCTTCGCTTCCCCTTACCCCCGGAGCAAATCAACAGCAAAAAATGTAAAAGGACTGACAGGAAAACAATTGCGTTTCAAATTGAACTCCCTGCAGAGTGTGTTCACTTCCTTAACCTGACAATCCACATGGCAGTGCGGGAGCCGCAGCGAGGAGGCGGAAGGAAGGCGGGCGGCGGCGGCGGACGGGGCGGGGGGGAGGCGGAGAGAGGGGGGGGGCCTCGACCGTCCTTTTGAATATGTGTTTTCTGTTTATCATTAGCTGACTGGGTGCTTCATCATTCGGCGAAAATCCCTATCTGCTGAACATAAGGCCGAGAGACAGCGGGGAATCAATCTTTTGTGCTTGGGCAGATAAACACAGGACGCAATCAGGGGGAGACGGAGCGACGGAGCAGGCCGCGGGACTCACGCCGCCGGTGATGGATGGCGGAAGTGAAAGTGTCAGGATGGCATTATGCAAATGGGGGAGGCATCCGAGCATCGCCCCGGTGATTATGGGAGATGGGAGAGCAGCCTGTGGTCCCCTTGGCACCCAGGCAGCCATTTTTGGTGGGGAGGTGGCGTCTGGGGCTCAAGGGGGGGGGAGGCGCTGAGTGAAAAGGGGGTTGAGGGAGGGAAGAGAGTGTCACGGTATCATTGCCTTGCACGCGCCTCCCCCCTTCCCCCTGCCGACTCCAAAGCGGAGAAATAAGTCCATAGCCGAAGGAGAGACACAGGTGTCATTTAGGGAAACAAATGACCGTTGCTCGCCTTTCCTGACGAGGGAGGCGCGCCTCCAGAGCCGTAGCCAGGCAACTGAGGCACCAATCATCCCTAATCACCCCTAATCAACTGGACCCCAGTAAAAGCTCCTTCCAAGAGTCCCGCTGTGAGAGATCCACTTGGGTCAGGATGGGTTGGGTTAGTTTGCTTGGTTAGTTTGCTCAGATTGGTTCATCTGTTGCTTGGTTGGTTCAGTTTATGAGTCATACTTCGAGTACTGTTTGTTGGGATTGTGGCTAAGCTAGCAACTGCAGTGTTTAGGTACCAAAAGGCTACCTGGGGGCAGACGCCGGTAGACTTGGCACCTCAAACACAGCCCAGACCGCCATCAAACTGTGGCAACCAGGACAAGTCATCAGGATTTATCAAGAGGTGGGGAACTCGAGTCACATGACTCGACTCGGGTCAGACTTAAGTCATTCAAGACTGAGCCTGTATCTCCTAGTGATGTCGCCAATGAGACCCGGCGGTATTGCAATTGTGCTGTCACTCCTCCAGCACACCCGTAATGTCAATGACAAGTGCGTAGGACATAATGGTCCCGGACGTATTCAAATGAGGGGCATGTTGGGTACCTGAGGGAGTGTCCTCGCCCCAGAGAGGAGGGGGGGGCAGTCCCTTCTGCACCATTACTGAGAGATTGGTTGAAGATGGAGACGTGGGGAAAAAATGAGCTGATGGGGGACAGCGCAAGGAGAACGCTGCTCTGATGATGTATGCGCCACCACGACAAGGCAAGGATAGCAATTTTTTTTCCGCCAGATTTTCCTTTTTTCTGAGATGTGAAATTAGCAGCTGAGATGCCACGAGGCCGAGCGATTGGAAACACGGCAATCGTTTTGGCGTCCAGCGGGCGCTTCCGTGTCCTTTTTGCGTTTTTGTCCTCCAGCGGGACGATGGCAGAGGTGCCCGTCCTCCACCTCTCCACGTCGGCGCTCGCCACCGGCGCGCCAGACAATAGCGCCGGGTTCCGCCTGATTGGATCCATTTGCATTGGACACCTCCTCTGCATATTGATTGATGGGTTTAATCAGCGAATCAGGGGGAGCGCTCAGACATCAATCTCTGTCAGGCCCCTGCCTTTCTTCCGAGCCTGTGATTCCCTGCTAGGACTCATCAAGGGAAGCAAGTTTAGACAGAGAATGACAGAGGTGGCGAAAGGGAAAAGAGATAAAAAAAAAGATAAAAAACTAGGAAGGCGTGTGCATGGGGAAGTGGAAGGAGAAGCTATTAGATCTTGGCTGGCTTGTTCCGATCGGTCCCATCAGAAGTGGACCAGCCGGAGCATAAAAGAAAGCCTGTCCGACTATGAAAGCCAGTTAGGGCTGTTCGAGTGCGGAATCCTCCGCCAGATTACATTTTGTGTACCCATCATTAATTGATCGCATGACCACATTAGGACCGTTCTCCGGCGCTAGAGACGAAGGCTAAAGCCATTGGTTGTCGCGTTTCTGAATCGCTCTGCTTCGGTTGATAGGCAGCGTTTTGAACAACGGTAGGCTCAGCGACGTGATTAGAATTCAACGCCTGCTCACATCCCTTCAAAAAAAAAAGCCTATTTTGGACTGTAGTTTAATCAATCTTTTCCTTTTGTCTGCGAGCTCCTTACTTTTAATTGACTTTGTGTAATTATCCGGCGAGAAGGAAGCAAAGGATCTGGCAGCTCGAGGTGTCATAGGTACACTTTCACGTTGACACGGGGAAGGCATCAGGGGGTCCTGGTGTATCCCCCAATGAGACGCAAAATGGCAATCGCGACCCAATTATCACTTCCCCTCTCTCTCTATATAATAAACAAGGCGCGGAATGTCGTCTCTGCGAGCCTTTGCGCCAATACTGTGATTGTCACAACTCAACCTGTTGTTGGACTTGTGAAGTGACGCAAAAAAGAAAAGTCACGTGGGGAGGAAAAGATTTAGCTACAGTCGAGCTGAGGAAACCAGATCTCTGCTAAGGCCTTTTTTTTTTTAAGCTAGCTGAAGCAAATAAGCCTCCGGGTAAGTAAATGACCAAATAAAAGCCCTGCCACTGACGTGGGTCCAACAGCGGCGGGGTAATAGTCACTGAAAACTAGTAAAGAAAATAATAAACAGTCCATGAAGTCAAACATTTGTTTTTTTATTTCCTCCATTAAACTCAAACGACTTCCTGTGTGAATGCGGACGCAATGCAAAGGGCCCCATAATAATCCCGGTCTGGAGAAAATAATAAAAAATGAAAAAAGAGAAGGAAGAAACTTTTAATACCCGCCGCTCTTAATGACGACGCGTGCAATTAGAGCGGCTGCATTTTTTCCCTTTTTTTTCCTTCTTCCCTTTCCCCCGTTTCGCTCTCGCCGCGAGTCACAGGAAAACAAATAAAGCGTCTCGATTTAGAAACCTTATTAGACTTTGGAGTCCCTGAGCAATTAAAGTATTACAAGTGAAGTGCCTCCGCGTTCAGGGGTGGTCCGCGCCTGCCTGGCTGCCAGTCCGCTCTTTTGCAACGAAACGCCGGCGACCAGTCACGGGTGACTGTACGTGTCCTAACAGGTCCGCTCGGAAACTCAGCTGAGCTCAGCCACTCTCGAAAACGAAACAAGTTAGTGGGAAAAAAAATGGACAGTTTGTCTGTCTCACAATGGACAGGATGTGGGTTCGAATGCCAAGGACAACGTCCGAGGTCTGTCCGCACGTCCGTCCGTTTGTCATCTGCTGTGCTGGCGATAACTACATTTCATCATTCATCCTTTAATTTTCTTTGGACGACAAATTGGCTGGGTGTCCTCTCGCGTAACAACATGCCCCCCCCGCACACAATCTCTTTGCACCCCCTGATTTGATGTCTTATCAAATTACTAACCCGGAGGAAATGAATGGCTGCCATGTGAGCGGCGCCATTGATGTAGTTTCACTTAGCCCCAAACACTCTGCTCCTAATTGAATGATTAGATTCCTCGCCGCTTTGCGCTATCTTTCTTTCCACCGCGCTAATTGCGTGGCGGCGGCCAGAGGAGGACGTGAGGGGTCCCGGTGTCTACGGTCTGTAAAATAATAAAAATAATGCAAGCCAAATTCCTACATATGAATACAAAGTATATCAGTGAAACGAAGATGATTCATCTGGATGTAATTGGATAGTTCACATGACAAGCCTAATTCAATTTGTTATGGAGAATGAAAGCTCGAACAAGAAAGGGGCGGCATCGTCTGAAAACGGAACATCGCAGGAAAAAAATCAATCCAAAATATGAAACAAAATCTGCAAGTATAGTACGTAGCTTTAAGTTGTAATATCACCAATCACCACTAGGTGGCAGACGTGTCTTAGTTGTCCTTACTGCCCTTGATTATGTGATGAGGCGTAATTTTTTTTGTGGATTTGAGATAATAATGTAGGATAAAAATTGTACCTCAATATTTCTGTTACACTGCGGTAGTCTTTGCAGTGAGAAAAAAAAATGCTGTACTTTTAGGTAGTTTGCTTCAAACTTTGTTAGTGGGTTAGTATAGTGCATCTTTGATACATGCATTGAAAAATATACATTAAAAAAAGTATATTAAAAGCTCATATTTACTACAGGACCGCCACTAGGGGGTGTAATGAGGCTTTTAGGACAGGTGTTGGACTCACACATACCCACGCATGCATGCACACAAAAAGAAAAAGTGAAGGTGATCACATACTTAAGCAGCACCACCTTTGATCTTGAACTCCCTTGGGACCACTTCTGGTCTGGGCAGCCTTCCTTTCCTCCTCCTTGGCCACATTCACCTGCAGGCGCTACTAAAGCGGCGTATCAATATTTGCCATTTGGCGTTTAGCTTTTCCACTGGATTAGCCTTCGCCCCAGCACGTTTCTTTTGGCGGGCGGCCAGAGCCAAGAGCTTTGATAACAGGTTCTGTCTTGCTCCTATATGTGTGCGTGCGTGTCTGCGCCGCCCTCCGTCCATGAAAGAAGCACGACGGTACCCTGCGGGACACCGTGGAGCAGCCGCCACTCTTTTTTTTTTTCTCTCTCTCTCCCCTCAACTCTTAACAGCTGCTGCGAGCGTGATGGATGATTTGCAAGCGAAATAACGTGTATGTCGTTTGTCTAATTGGACAAGATTGCAAGCAGAACGCTCGAGAGAGGGAGAAAGAAAAAGAGACAATCGGGAACATGTTTGCGTGCACCAAGGTCACGCCAAAGCCTTTTAGAGCGCCTTGTCGTTGGCCTTGAGTGTGTACATGCGATAAGAAAGAAAAAGTCAGGGGCGGGTGCTTGTTTGGTTTTAGTCCGAGTTGCGTTTACTGTACGCTATAAAATCAGCCGTGTTGCTCTCACGGACAAACAGATGTGTTCAAAGTTAACAAGCTTTCATATTTCCAGCCCCCCTTCATCCTTTGATGTCTACTTTTGCGGAGTATCAAACCGTGCCCGGACATGAGCACCCCCTCGCAGCACGAGCCCTCCGGCCCCCGAGCTCGCCACGTCCTACCTCGCCGCCCCGTTTATGCGCCGCGTTTGTGTAACGGCCGCGTTCAAATCGGCAGGATAATTAAAACATGTTGATCCCTTCAGTCATGGTGAGTGGGGGGAGTGTGTGGGGGGTTTATTAATGGCACAGTGGGGCGGCAAGGAATGCTAATATCGCATGAAATGTTGGGTTAGATTGGCGCTCACCTGCGGGGCCGCAAGTGTGTGTGTGTGTGTGTGTGGGGGGGGCTTTCATGTAAATGAATTTGTCTATAGAGATGGAATTAATAGCTCGGGGGGGTCATAGGGATAATGATTCCTTCACTGACTCCTGTTGGAGTCAAATGGCCCGGGCATCTCGTTGAACACAGAAGAGGGCGGGGGCTTCAGCGATGGCGCCATTTTTATTTTTTTTATTTTTACGACGGCTCCAAATGACCCACTTTGTATTCACGCTATGCAAATTTGCCACCGCGTGGTTAGATCTCGTTGATGGACTGCTGCTCCCCGTACGTTGAACACCAGAACGTATCATTAGCTCATTATATCACAATGTTATTTTATGGCTTCCGTACAGGGAAGAGAGCTGGGAGGTAAGGGGATGGCAGAGGTTGCCGAGGCGGGGGACTCGAGTCACATGACTTGACTCCAGTCAGACTCAAGTTTACGATTTTTTTTTTTTTCCCGTGGACTGATGACACAGTTTCAATGAGTGTTCTATTTTTACATCTTTTTGGTAGTGCTTTATTTCACTTTGTTAACTTGAAATAACCCGGGTGGAGACTCTGACTTGACTCTCGCTGCAGTAACTTGGCACTTGCTTGGAAGTTGAAGACATGAGACTTGCATACAACTTGCACACGTGACTTACTTCCACCTCTCGAGTTGGCCGATGTATGAAAGAAACGCCTCCCGATAAGCTCGTTGACCCAGCCTGCCTGGTCAAGTTCAACCTGTTGAAACAGTTCTCTACGTACGTGTGTTTCTCTCTTTCTGCCCCCCCCTCCCCCCCACCCATCCTGCCACAACTGACAAGACTGCTTTCAGTCTTCATTCCAAAGTCCCACACAAAGCTGCTTTTAAGTGCATGCATGTCAAAGGTGTACTAACACGCCAAAGGCTGGGGAAACGACGTGCACGCAGGTGTGTATGGCGGCACGTTGAGACGTCCTCAAATATACGCATGTGTGTAAATGTGCATGAAAGTGTCCTAAGTCACTGAAGCGGCGCAAAAAGATATGAAGCGGTGTAAAAAGGTGCACACGGGCCGAGGTGCGCTGGTGCGTCCGTGTCCAAAATTGCATTCAGCTGGTGTCCCGATGGTGGTGGGAACAGTGGCGAGGTGACGCCGTCTTTTTGTTTGAGGTGGATAAAGGAGGCTTTGGAGAGTTGTTCTTGCTGCAGGCCACGCTTGTCCTCGGCTGTGTTGTGTCGGGGAGGCGCCGCCAGGGTGGGCCCGGGGAGTCCCTCACACAAGACGGCAGGGCAGAGTTACTCGCCGCGGGGGTGCAGCGCTACTGTTGCAAGGAGGACAGCGGATCGTGCGCATAAGGCGTTTTAAGGGACAACAACGCGGCTCACGTTTCTGCTCCCATGTCACGCCGGGTCAAGCATTGTCGCGCCGGGCCGACGTCTCGCAATGCAACGCGGCTCGCGGCGGATGAACTTTCAATGCACTCGCAACCTGTCTGACCTTTTAACCTCCAGCCAGGCCGTGTTGATTGAACCACCCCCCTCAGGACAAACACAATGTTGATTACTCCGCCTCTGAAAGCTGACCTCCATTTTGTCTCTTCTCATTGAAATGACCTCTTTTCACCCGAGAATCACTTTTTTTGTGCAAAATGTCACCCTCTTATGACAAGGCGGGAGTAAGCAATAAGACTAGAACTTTTGGGATTTCTTTAGAAAATCCACTAGCTTCATGCTAAAGTGTACCGTGAAAATCATAAAGGGGCTAACGTAAACTAGCATCAATGTGGTTTTAATTAGGAACCCGTAACAAACCATTCTAAGGATGTCGAGTGACACGACAAAAGGAGCCAGCCTCCCGTGTCACCGACTGGCGACGTCCTTTGAGCCGCTCGCCTGATTGTCACGTCTTTAATCTCCCGACACGGCCACTAAAGTACGACGGAGAGTTTGACTGCGCCGAGATTGTAACGGATGGCTTGTCTTACGATGACATTTGGACAAGACCAGCAATTGCTTGGGCACATTTATGTAGCTAAAAGAAATGATAACTATCCTAGTAATGTTTATTTACATCATATTTTTTCAAAGTTTTACGTAATAGCTCGGTTCTTGATTATAAAACTTTTAATTGTTGTAAAGGCATAATTGTATTATGAGTGCCTAATCCCATTAGAGTTAATAGGCGTCTTAATTTGTTGAATACAATTGATTCAAACAAGACCAACAACACGCACACGCTGACAGTTTAATATGTAACAGTTGGCAATCGGTCTTTTAAGTTACCTAAAGGTCAGCGTGAGTCGCTTTGACTTGAGAAAAGTGTTTGAACAGAATCATCTTTGTCTTTTAAAAAATAAAACTACAGTAAAATGCTAAAAGAAGAAACAAAGAATTAATTTCCGCTCCTCCGAATGTAACTTGTGATTTTAAGTAGAGTTGACTCTCTTTCTTTGGGAGTGTCAACACTTCTTTAAGCATGTCGACATGTATTACGGAGAAAAGTGAGCATCCAATTAGAAGGCGTGTAAGTGTGCCTCGACAACGCCAATTAGCCGCTCCCCCCTTCCTTTTACGCGGCGCTCCACGGCCAATTAGAGTCTCGTAATAGGCGCTCAGCCACAGAGCCGGGGTTCAAAGGTCGCCCTCGACACGGCCCTCCAGACAGAGGGAACATGTCAAGGCTCGTTTTGTCCGGAGGGATCCACTTCCTGTTAAGATTCCAAATGAGAGGGTGACTGGAGAATATGCCCGGTCGTAAATATGCATGCTAATAATAGCCTGCGCTGACGTCATTCGCAACTTGCCTTTCAAATCGTCATAAAAATACGTTTGTCTCTTCGCAGTCCAGTCACATACACGGCAACTGTAATCACCTGTTTGTCCATTCGCACATGGTGGCGTAAAGTCAGCACGTTTCGGTCCGAGCAGTAAGCTCTTGGTTCGGACCGGCGTAGCCGCCACATAAATCTCGCCTCTGCAAAGCGCTTTACGGGCACCCAATGTGTGTTTTATGCGTTCTTTACGAGTGTGCAAAGGCCACATCTTGAATGACACCACCGCAGCCAGCCGTTGGGAAAGCAAGGAGAAGAAAAAAAAACGCCCGCACCAAATGCATTTTACAGGCTCGTTTTCTCCAACACGTGCTTATTTTTCACGTAGAGCAAACACGAGTTTGTTAAGGGCCGCTCATTCGGTTCACTTCCCCTCCCGGCCCCCTTTGCCGAGTAATTTTTCGAGTGGTCGCGCCGCTGGTGATTTATTAGCCAGGTAATGAGTGTCGGGCCAATTGGCTGCTAAAGTGCTCAACTGCGGCCCCAGAGAAGAGCGGACAAATTGATTCTTTTGTCAGCCCGAGCCTTGAATGCTAAAATTTAAACAACCCGAGAGGTTGGCAGCAGTGTTGAGAGTGCGACGCCCCACTGAAAAAGAAATAACACATCAGCTCCACACCAGCAGGCGGCAGTAGTGGGTGCAGTCATTCTACATAAATGTAATCACGTCATGTCGTTTGTGTCATGTCGTTGCGTGGCTTGAAACCGATATGTGTGTTCTCGCTTGCTTTGGAACCGGCGCCGAACTTCACCCCCGCTAGCCTTGCAAAACTCGTCCAAATGGCTGGAAGGAGCGTGCTCCGTGGCACTAAATGACAACAAATTTGGCAGCCGTACCCAGCGGGCCTGGCAAAGCCCGGCTGGCTCGGCGTGAAACGTGGCAGCGAGCTCAAACATGGCGGTTGGCGGCCATGCCAAAGCCGACTTGTCAAATGCGACACGGTGGAGGGCGCGTGACGCACTAAGCGCATCTTCATTCCCGCTAAGTGCCGGTCCAGCGTGTGACGCTGACAGCCTGCTTGAAATGGGATCATTGGGAACTCAAACATATTGTCGGCAGCAGCTGTTGTCTAATTTCTTGAACATTTTTAGGGGTGTGGTGAAGCAGAAATAATTATGAAAGAAAAGATGGCCATATCTTCTAATAATGCGTTGTAACTGACATCTGTCAGACTGCAGACTGGCCCTGCAGCGCTTGCGTCTGGCTCGCACTAAACTTTTTCTCCTCTTCAAACGAGAGGCAGAGACCACCCGCAACACGGCTGGGCTCTGATGTGTCAACAGGCACAAGACGTACGAGCGCGTCGGACAAAATGCTTTTGGGCGGTGTCACCGCTTCTGGCAGGAAGACACACGTACGTGGAGACCATCTCGCTTAGTCTGTCGTTGCAGAGGATAAAGAATACACGCCCGTGAGTTTTAATATTACGTCGGCCTACGCTGGGTGATGAGTTGTACTAGAATCCAGACGAGTCCATAGACACACTGTGATGAAACTTTCTCCATGAGTGAGAAAAGGTAAATGTGTGTTTCTGTATTTTTTTTTTCATGGAATGGACAGATAAGATCCATTGCGAAGCCAGCAGACTTAATGCTGATTAGCATAGCTTAGCTCAAAGCAGCAAACAGCTTACCCGCCTCACCCCCCGCCCCAAAAAAAAAAAGAAAAAGATGTAGCCAGCAGTCCCTCTTAACGCTCGCTAATTAACATCTTTCATCTATTTAGTGGCATTGGTGTGAAAAAAAAATGTGCGAAAAAAAAAATATTTCGGAGCGTTGAGGGTGCCAAGCGAGCGGCAGAGACCTGGTAAAGATAAAGCCCGCCACGTTATCGGCATTTCGGCGGGCGCACATCAAACGCAGCAGATACACGGTGTTAATTAGCGGCTGAGAAGCTGAAAGGCGGGCTAGCGCCGCAGCTAGCAGTGGCACCGGCGCTAACTTGAGGAAACGTCTCGCGGCTGCCGCGGCACTTTGCTTTTTGGGGGACTTTAAAAAGCGCCTGCAGTCCAAAACTGCTGAAATGGGGAAAAGGCGTTGAAATCCATTCGCAGAAATTTGGCAGAAAGAGGAAATAAAATGTCTCCATTGGTAAAGTCGGTAAGAAAACGTTTGAAAGAGTTAGCGTAGCCACTTGGACAAGCTCGGCGCAGGTGTGCCACACAAAGGCACGCTCCTCGTGAATTACTTAAGCCCTCGCGCTTCTCCTTTTTGTTGTCGTCGCGACAACAAGACTGCTCGGCCGGCCGTATCTCGCCGCGTAAGCGCTTCCCCTCCCGTGACGGCCAATTTGCATATCTAGAAAGTATTTCCTAGTAAGTGGAGCGACTGGCGGGCGGGCGGCCGCTCTCGGGAGAGGCGCGCAGACACAGATAAAAATTTGTACCAAAAAAAAAGAAGAAACGAGCGCGTGAAGAACAAAAGCGGCGTGCGGAATCTCTTTCATGACGCGGCGTGTTCAGACCCAAAGTCGGCGGCGGTGCAGCCCACAAGGGAGGCGACTGCTGTGCCTCTTAAGGAACACACACACACACAAAGGTCTGTGTGTGTTAGTGTCAGCACATGTCAAGGGTCATTGCTTCAGAGTCTCAGGGGGCGTCGGCCTGGTTGTTCCGGAGCGCAGTTTGCATGAACTTTGACCTCCTGAAAGGCCCCCCACTCCACTCATGCCATTGTTGTAGTCCTTCAACATGGAGTGGTCAAGTTCACTGTCAACACACATACACACAGTGTGTAGCACATTCCGCCGGTGTTTCTTCCCCCCCCCCCCCCCCCCCCTCCCCATCGGTCATACGTGTGATCATCTTTGTAGATAAGTGACGCTGATAGATGAGCGTGTCGGCGGGTAATTAGCGCGCCGGTTCTCACCGATAGCCGACGCATCGCTCGGCCCAGGTTGCAGCGCGATGAATAACAAATACGGAAACAAAACAAAAAGTCATGTGTTGATTCTTTTTTTTTTTTGGAGGAAGTCCTTCTTCATGCTACTTTTCCAGTTAATTCAAAACATGACGTTATTTTGTTATCTGACGGCTGGCGCGTTAGCCGCACGCACGCATGCACGGAAGGAAGGAAGGAAGGAAGCGAGCCAAAGAGGTGCTAATGCGCCTTTAAAGCGTCTTCAAACGTTTGAAGGGCTGCTCTCAGCGGGGACACCGAGCGACTCTTGTCGTCTTAATTATTGATGGCGCTCTTCGAGTGGCTACAATGTCACTCGCACGCTCGCTCCTCCCCCGACTCTCAGGTTCGCTCTGTAAATCTTGGCCAAGTCCAAGTTGCTTCCTTTCTTTGGAATTTTGGCCAGGGTAGCGCAAAATGCAAATACATACCTGCCTGCATACTTCAGTGACAATCGCGAGAGAGTCCGCCCCACCTGTAATTAAGTGAGCGGCGAGCTCTCGGGCGTTGGGACGGCCGCCAGCTCGCCGCAGCCTTTGGAGAGGCCCTTCTGGTCCTTTCTCACGCGCCGCGATTAAAAGACGGCTGGGTGGCAAACCGCACTGAGGCTGTGGCTGCAGGCGGCGCACAAGCGCGGCGGCGTCATCCAGGAAAAACATTGCTAATTATGTTTGACAGGTATCTATTAAAGTGCATTCTTCGACCTCGGAGGCCTGCTCGCATCTATCGCAATCTAAACTGCTCCCCCAGTAGGTCCGCCGTATAATTACCTTTATCTGAGCCGGTTGGGCCAGTTGATGTTTTTTTTTTAGACCGGCCAGTGTCATTGTTAATGGCGTGCCACGCTTTTGAAAAACGATAATAATAATTAAAAGGCCGCGTGGGAAATACGTGGGCGGGTGGTTGGGTGTCCGAGGCCCGGTAGAATCTTTTTATTTTTTTTTTTAAATGTATTTTATTTTTCTTCTTTACCAAACGGTACCACGAATCAGACTCCGGCCACTTGATAGCAAAACACCGGAATTATGTCGCCGGAAACTTCTGGCGTCAATCCAGCTCGAGAGGGCTTTTCCCCCTTCCTTTCGCACCGGCGGCGTCAAATCGAGCGAATCAGGCGAATCAAAGGCACGGAATCACAAGGCAAGATGCTTTTTAATGAGTTATTCAAGGCCTCTTTTCACTATTAGCTCAACGAGCACTCCAGCGTCTCCCCGGCAGGTTCGCTCGGCACAATAGCGCCGTGATTGTAATCACGCACTTGATTTTTCGACCCGGTAGCCGAGACGTGAGGAGGACGCGTCTGATTGGGCGCCTCGTCCGTCTGCTCATGCGGACGGACGCGTGTATGTACGGTGACCGCTCCGGCTCATCGCAAAACAACAAAGAAAGGAGGAAAGTTTTTTTCGAAGATGATGAATGACGCTAAAGTCGTCAATTATCCTCATATACGTTGCGGGAAGTAAAAAGAAGTCCCGCCCCCCCCCCCTTGGAAATATATTGGTATCACCCAGAAAAGTCTTGACATGACAGATACAACACGCTTAGTTTTGTTGGTCTCGGCGAAGTGACGCGGTCGTCGCTTTGATAAAAACGGCGCATCTCGTGATTGAGTCCATTGTTTCCGTGCCGTAAAGTGTAATTACGTGTCTTTTTTTTTTTTATTGTACTTTCACAAAAGCAAAACATTGACCCAAAGCGAATCATTGAACTCGTTGGCGTTGTCTGTTCTGTGCTGAGATTGGTCAGTAAGTGTTTTATTATTTTTTTGGTTTGTTTTTTTGCTCTTCGAATGTTGTTGTCTCGAAACGGCAGTTTGAGTGCGTGGCCACCCTGTTGCTACACCTGGCGCCTGCCGAGGCCCCAAAGGGGAATATTTGATCCGACATGTAACGCTAGCAGGACAGACTTGTGCATGCTCTGGGCCGTAGGCGTTAACTGCTAAAAAAAAAGGGGGGGGGGGGTGCATTGAGTGTTTCCTGGCTCGGGCCTTCGTTTCGCCTTTTATGGCCGATCGCGAGATGATTTATTGTTCTGTTTGTTTGGTGGCTGGATGAGCAAAGTGTAACGCACGGCGCACTTTAAATCGGGGCTTTCGGAATTTGGAGATGAGGTGGCGTGGAAACATTGTAATGATCAAATGAGGCTTAAATGATAACAAATTATTTCATTAAATAAATGCGATAAAAGAAAAAATAAATAATACATTACAAATAAATGACAATTAATACGGGCGAAATGAAAATGTTTATTTTTGAATTTTATTATTCAAAGTAAGTCACATGCACGTTCAAATGTTTGGCCTTTGTCCTAGTCCACATTCCCGACGTATGACGGCATCCAAATAAGCGTGTGCCCGATGCGCCTCGACAGCTTGAAATCCACCTTGATGGTCCGGTTTCCCCGAGTCGTGACTTTTAGCCGCAATTAAGCGAGTGTCCGCATCAGACGGCTGCCAAAATGGGAGCGGCTGTCACTTGCGCCGCCGCACTGATCTGCGTTTTGTTCCTTGGCAGCCAAAGTCGCGCTTCCTGTTTCGACCAGTCCGTTGTATAACCGCGCCGGGACATTATGGACACGCAACAGTCGCGCACGTGCACTCCGCTAAGGGTGTGTCCAACTCGTGTCATCGGGTTTTTCCCCCAAGTATTTGCATTTGTATTCCTTCATTTGTTTGCGCAATTAAATGAATTCTCCAAGCTAGAATCTAGAAAAAAAACTTCAGTACCTTCCTCAATACCTCAACTCGGAAAGGCTGGAACGCGATCGCCACCAAAGCGTGCAAAAACGCGTCGTCGCCGCGACACGGTGGCGCCCGCGGGGTCAGCGATGTAGCCATTCGCCTCGCTGGCGTTAACTCGCATCAAAGCGCACACGCAGTCGTCAGGATTAGAGAAGCGTAGAGAAAGGAGAGCCCCCAACCCATTCACGGCTGGCACGGTCACCGCCCGCCGCCGCCGCCGCCACCTCCTCTTCGGCACCAGCGAGTTTTTAATGCATCCCATTTAAGTTTAATTACTCCAATCTCGGCGAGGGCACACAGGAAGAAAAGGCCCGGGCGCTTGTGCCGAGCAGATTACTCCAGTGGCCTGCCAAGTCCGCGGCGCGCTGCATCCTAAGATAGAATTCAAATTCAAATGCGGGGCTAAAGAAAGTGCAGCTGTCACCCCTCTGGCCTGCGAAGCCCCAACCAGATCAAAGATGAGCTGTCCTCCTCCCCTGCCTGTGTAAAAATGAGCTGTCCTGGCCGTGCCAGTGTCTCGTCCCCCCGGGGCACCTAATCCTCCTCTCCCGACTCCACACTGACAGTCTGAATAAAGGCGTTAAACCCCGCAAAATAATTAGCAATTAAAACGGATGGAGAAGTCATCAGGTAGCGGCGGCTGCCGTTGCTGCTGCCGCTGCTGCTGCTGCTGCTGGGGCGGAGGCTTTTCCTCCTCTCCTTCTTCTCCTCCTCCGCCCGTGCCAAGAACAACCTGTGCTTGCTCCTTTTATGGCTGAGTGACCTTACTGAGTCCTATCGCGGCGCCAACAGACTTCTTGGATGTCGCGGGAAGTTTCTTTCCACCCACCGAAAAAAAGGAAGAAGCAAAAAAAAAAAAAAGCGCAACCTGTACGCCAGCCAGACAAAGTTGCGCCAACTTGCTTAATCTTCCCTCGACCTGGACCGCTCACAGCGTGCACGCTCTTGATTGGCTTAGAGTGACTTGAAGTTCACTTGATTCCAACTCGTACTGACGTGGAGAACCGGTCGCTATCTTTGACTCGACTTACAATTTCGCATTAAACAATATTCTGGTGCTGAACATAGTTGGTGCAGCAACACATGTAAACTGACAATGGCTTATATACCAAAAAAAAAAAAAATGCAGTATTAATGCCGTACAGACGAGCTGAGGATTTGATGTCTATAATTATATATAATTCTGTCACGTTCTCGCCATGGTTCATGTACTTGAATCCGGAAAAAAGAAGTCACTTGGGCATCATGCCCACCGTGGCGGCATCCTAATTGAAGCTATTGCGGCCTGGCTAATAGCCGAGCACGGTGGCCACAAAGAAGGGCTCTCTTCACCTCCTAATGTGTCGAGATTGAGAGCCACGCTGACATCACACGGCCTTGGAGCACAATGGCGGCGAAGAAGAGCCGAGGCCTCCGAGTCTGCGTCGGTGCTCGCGCTTCAATAACGACACCTTTTTCTTTTTTTTTCTTTTTCCCTTCCTCTCATATGCACGCCTTCTTGTTTGTCCTTCACGGGGCAATTATCGAACAATGTCGTCAAAAGGCTTTGGACTTATTGCGGTCTGCTAATGACGAGCAGGCGCAGACTAAAGTGGGCTCTCTAATGAAGATGGCCTGGAGGCCTTGTATCGCTTTTATAGGCAAATCACTTTGTTTTGTTGCCTTTGTCCTCTCTAAATGATCAAAATTGTCCTTCCACCTTAAAGATCGTCTGGCGTCTTTCAAGCAGACACTAAAACGTCGGGCCGTCAAGGAAAATGCAAATGAGCGAGCGCTTTAGATTGACACAAACATGTTTGTCGATTTGATTTGCGCACGTACGCCGTTCACCTTTCGCCATTGCCGATATCTCGTTTTCAACTCGCGTTCCAACGCTTTCCCCAAAGTCTTTGGATATTTACGAGCCGCTGCAAAATAAATGCAACAATAGGGCCGCCCAAACGGACTTTTCCATCAATAATCGGACGCGGTTAAGCGTTCAATCGGTTCCTCCAGCCCTTAAACGTCTTTTAATGTGCGCCGCATCAAAGCGCTCGACGCTCCACTGACTTTGCCTTGATTGCATCAAAACATGACATTTATTCAGCGCGCCAAATCCCGAATTAAAAGCTTCCAAGTGTTTATGCGGATCGGAGACTTGCACGCAGCATTTTGGGAAGTTGCCGGCCCGCCGCCGCCGCCGCCGTCATTTGCCGGGCAGCTGCGCCGAAGCTGCTCGACGAGTTAGTCCGACGATTAATGGCACGCGAGCTTAAATGAAGTTAACTCTGAGCGCTACCATCACCAGCCCTATAAAAAGCCAACGGAGCCAGATGCAGAATGTCGTTTTGAACTCGCACAAGGTTATCTACCGTCCGACAGCGACGATTCTCGTCTTTGCTCAGTGGGAACAGTAAGGAGGTGTCACCTTGCAATAAGTGGATTAAACGTTGGCCCGTCAGCAGCCAATGCTCTGTAATCGGAGACGATGCTTTGACAAGCGTGCGATCAAAACGGGATACTGAGCTGAAACGAGTTCAACACTTCAACCCATCCAAGGTGGAAGATTAAAACACCCACGCTAAACCAGGTAGCGCTATGCTACATATCAGCTCGCTATGCTAAATATGCTTTAAGTACACCGATTTGCAATTGCCCTGCGACGTCCAAAATGTGGCGGCGGCAGCGGCGGTGACGACGGACACACCCTCAGTACTTAGCCCTCGGACATTCTGGCACGCTCTCACAAGACAAAAGACAAGTCGTATCAGCAATGCAAAGCGGCCCTCGGGTCACAACTCGGCAGCCGAATACCGACGTCGCCGCCAGCCTGACGCGGCTTAGCTCGCTCAAACTTTTAACTCTTTGCATGCATGCTTCGCCGCTGACCCCGGAATGCTTCTTAGCGTCACAGCGTAAAAACTTTATGTACGTTGAATAAAAATAGGAATTGAGTTAGTTAGCTGTTGCGTTAAAATGTTTTAAAAGTCAAATAAAACTTCTAGAAAAGTAGTGTTTAGTAATCACTGGCTCGAATTAATTCTGCAGGTGGTACCTAATCAAGTGACCAGTATTTAAAAGTTTCCTTAGACGCAAGACAAAGACGTTAGCGAGGAAGGAATTTCGCAAAGAACACGGTCAAGTCTGAATCCCCCCTTTTTTTTCTGCGCGCCGTCAAAGAGGAGATTAACTTGTCAAAATGTGGCTCTGGGTCCAGACGGGGTCCTCTTGAGTTGAGCGGATATTCCCCGCCGTCTGATCTTCCTCGCAGACGCTAATAGCGGCGGCTCCGCAAGGCCGAGCGGAGCCAGAGCTCGGGCTTTAGGATCGCTTTACCTGGATTCGGCAGCTCGGCGCTGGCGGATTAGCGCCCGGGGGCCTCGCGGCACGCTAGTCTGCAAACGCCACTCGGGCGCTACAGGTGTACACACCAACACAATGCAGAAAAGTAAATAGCAGATTTGTTCCGGAATACATATTCCACAAATGGAGTTCTTCTCTGCGACATTGTGTTATTTTTCATCATTTCCTTTTTCCCCTTGTCTATTTCTGTCCTTTCCTCTGGGCGTGTCATTGTTTGTAATTGAGCCACGTTGTGTAAGTTTGAAGGTCACATTCGCCAAGCCAAAAGTCACGTAACGAGAGAACAAGGGCCCGCCGAGGATCTTTTCAGGCCTCGCTCGCGTCAGTCCGATCCACCTGGCCGCTGTTTCGTGAAAAGCATCTAGGGCAGGAATTTCCACGGCCAGGGGTGCATTCCGCCACTCCTCAAAGTTTTTGTGCCTTGGCTAGCTGCCACCCGTAACAACAAACCAAGCAAAGAACAAACACTCGTCTCGTCAAGTGACTGCAAATAACCTTCCGGCGGTGTGCCGATGCTGCCGTCGGAGGAAGCTTACCTGTCCCTCATAACGATGGTTACAAACCCCGCCCCCCTCGTAAAAACTCGCCTTTAACATTTTGCTAGCGTTTCAAATTTTACAATGACAGTGTTACATTCTTAACTGACGACGGAATTTTTGCCCTTTCAGTCAAATTCGGAACCGTGTCTTTAAGGGACGCCCTCGCCCCAGTGCGCCCAAGTCGACTCTCAAAAGAGGTCAGCCAACATCGGGAAAGGACGCACTTTGGTGTAAAAGCCACAACGTAAACTGATTAGAGGAGCTGGTGACATGTCGTGCTAAGCTACGTGCATTAGCGCCCCCCTCCCATCCTCCCCCCTTCCCCTCATGTTTTATGTATCTTGCGATCACAAGCGATTGTAAGAGAAATTAATCAATAACAAAGCCGGCGGGATGCGAGGACGACACACGCCGCCACTCTTTGCCACCTCTGCTTCGTGCATCCATTTTGATTTGGGGATGTTGGAGCGCGCGTGGGGAAAGGGGGGAGGGGGGCAGGTTGCTCGCCCACGTCTAGGTGAGGAATTTTTTCCTTTTTTTCCCCCCCTCCCGCATGCGGGAGGAGCTCCATATGGCAGGGATCAAAGGTGTCGCCGGGTGCACGGTTCTGCTTGGTCGCCAGCCACCGCCGTTAATTAGAAAACAAGATCAGAGGCAGTATTAAAATCCAATTAAGGCCGTATGAACAGATTGCCAAGTGATGTTCACTAATGCATTACTGAGCACCATGCAAATTTTAGTGGCAGCATTTGGCTTTATGTGATGTGTTTGTGTCATTAAGGCTGTGCGCGCGCACGCCTGTGTGTGTATGTGCGTGTGTGTGTTGCCTGACATTGCCTGATCTCTTGCTTGATACACACACACACACACACACACGCATATCTAATCTCATCCAAACAATCAGCCAAAAGCTCTGCAGGGTAACAACACACGCGCAGTCAGATGGGCTGATACGCCGTCTTACAATTAAAGAATAATTGGGAATGCTGAATTATTGATCCGTCATAATTGAGTTCTCTCTGCGTTTGATTTGTTTGGAGAATGCGGCGGCTGCACGGGAAAATCCGCTAGATTTGGATCAAGATCGGCTCCAATTTGCATCCCGCTCAAATCTACGCCCCACGACAACAACAACAAAAACTTAAGTGGACCGAAATCTCACACACACACACACACGCACACTTTCCGTTAATCTCGTTGATGTACAATTACATGGTAGTCAAATCGGACCGCGTCACATATGGAGGAAATGTATCGTGTAATCGTAGTAAATCGTGTCTTTATCGAAGTGGAGCGTGGCCTTTAACCTCCCAATTGTATGGAATCGTATCGCATCCTATCTCGCGTCATAATAAATCTTATTGTGTCATCGCATTGAAACCAAAATGAAAAATTGATTGCCGATTAATCGATTAGCCGATTGGTCGTCATATCACATTAGCATCGGTGACGGCCACCGTCAACATCCACAAACGCGCGTATCGATATTCTCTTGGTTGAGACAAATATGGAGCGAGCGAGTCAGCGAGGGCACGTGCGGCGCCGAGTGACAAGTGGATGCAGCTGGCGGGCCGCGGCCCCGAGCAGCCACATTAGGGCTGCCGAGGGCTGCTAATGTGCGTTTGAATGGAGCCCCTTTTGAGACGCAAAATAGAATTCTGATTAGAAAGGCAGGAAATACACATGTGGAGTGCCGGAAATTGTTACAATGTCGAGCCGTGGCACATTTGGCAGCGTCTCAAGCTGCGTGGGGAGCAATGAGATCTTAATGAAGGCATGTGCCGCCGACACCGCGCGCACATTTGCATGTCTTTTATGGCCCTTCACTCGCTTTCAGCCACAAGAAGAAGACGCCGACGCCGCCGAGTCCTCGCGTTCCGCTCCCCACTTCGACAGGAAGCTTCAACTTGCAGCTTTTCATCAGCAACCCACAGGCCACAACATTAGGTACACCTGCACGGCTAAAAGACATTCAGGATGAGTGCCGTGGCGAGCGAAGCCTTACTTAGTTGTCACCGAGCGTCGAGTGGACTCTTTTCTCCAAATGTCTTTGATTCAGGTGCCTCAGGGTAGAATCCAAGATGAAAACAATTGATGTTCTTGCTAAAAGTTGTTGTCGATTTCAGATATATAAACAGACAGAGATCTCGATGTTTAATTTTAGAATGTGTAATTGCAGGTAGTGATGGGCAAAAGCGGGTGTTTCTTTCTTGGGTTATGTCGTGCTCGTTTGGCACGGCGGATAGAGTTGCCGACCTCTGAATCTGCAGTTGTGGGTTCGAGTTCTGTCAGATCTGGACACTTTTAAACTCAGTCCTATTTTAGGTCATTCACACACATTCATATTCTGTT
Organism: Syngnathus scovelli; assembly: GCF_024217435.2. NCBI lineage: Eukaryota > Metazoa > Chordata > Actinopteri > Syngnathiformes > Syngnathidae > Syngnathus > Syngnathus scovelli. Next base: position 10,495,692 of record NC_090866.1, on the reverse strand, counting down.
TTCCGTATTTGCACTACACACCTAGTGCTAAACCTAGTGTTAACCTTTAGTCACTTTTAAGCTAGCCATCTTATTTCATTCTGTTTCTCATTGTCTGATGACACCATAGCGCAACTAAAGCACCAAGAACCTTAAAAGTCTGCAACCCGATGAGCTGGAAAACCTCAATGATTCATTTCGCCACATTCTTTCACAATTCATCTTAAAAGCATTACAAGATTTTATCTGCTATACTTGCCACTGTCCAGCGGGTGTCGATAGAGAGCTAATGTAGATGCAGTATTGTGTAATCAACTTTTTTTTTATGCCGAAGCAGTACCCAACTGGTTCAGGAAGCTTCATTTTGCCCGGCACTACCAAGAGGTCCCCCACACAATGAAATGTTTGGAATAGAAAATGAAAATTCAGTAAAAATCATTGATTGACATGCGTGTCTGCAACCTCGTCAGGCCTGCAGGTGAGGCAGCTGTGGCCCGTCAAGCCGAACACTCCTGATTGGTCAGAACTTGCCACCGCACCATTTAAAATGCCTCCCCGGACTTGACCGAGTCACGACTTGCTCCTTTGCTGTCATCATGACTGGTTGGGTGTCTTCTGGGTGAGTGATCAATTGGACTAGTTATGGTGCTGGTGTTGTGGAATTGACTTTTGTCAACTGGTTGTGTTCTGACAGGGCTTTGCTCCTTGTTCTGATGACTGGCGCTGTTCTCTGCCATCCAGTTAGGAAAGGTAAGCTGCTGCTTTTAACAATGTTACTTAAAAATAAAGGCCGACTCTTGGAATGGCAGAATTTGATTTCAAACTGAACCTAAGTCTAAATTTCTGATTAGCTCTAGGCCCCAGGTCTTTCCCGAGCAATCACTACCCACCCCAAACTCTGTTGCACCAACGGCCAAGGCAAGATTTCCCACAGCAACATAGAGTTGCTGAGTCAAGGTTTCCAGCTGTGAAAACTGACGCTGGTTCTGCTGGTGTCTGGAATTATGGTTTGTATCTTTTCTGTTTTGACTGTGCTTTAGTTTTTTGTTTGTTTTCTAATGAATTCTTGCTGATTCTGCTCCCAGGTATTGAACAACCAGTTCCAATTCCTGAAATCCCAAGCAATGCTGAAAACCTTCCCGACATGGTTGACTTTTCAGAGACAACTGATGTGTCAGGTGGTGTTGAAATCCCTGAGTTGCCAGTCACTGACTCTTTGCTACCAGTTGATCCTGAAGGGCCAGGTTCTGTCCCAATACTCCCACCCCCTCATACGGAGTTCCAGCCCGGTGAGCTGTTCCGACTTGAAAAAACCTTTGAGCATGGTGACTATGAATCAGATCACGAGACCCAAGGCGCCCCGCAACCTCCTCCCTTCTACCGACCACTGCCACTTCCTGTGGACTCGACACAAAGGGTCTCACCCCTGCCCCCTGACTTCTTCCCACCACCTAGACCTGATGTGCCTTATCCTTTCGACTACTATTTCTTGATGGGCCACTATCCCCCCGGCACAGCAACTCACTTCAGCAGCTCCTTTGAACGTGGCAGGAACTACAACCAGGACTTCCACTATGAGAAGAGTGCGCAATCTGAGCCCCAATGGCCTCAGGTGAACGCTGCCAGACCCCTCCAGAACCCTGAACAGGATGCTACTCAAAGGCGTGTCCCAAACGACAGACTCAATTCAGCGTCCACCTTTGACTACGGCCATTATAACCAGCCAAAAGTAGAAGAACTACCTCCCCGCTACTACAACACTTACAACCCTCCCCAAGTAAAACTAACTCCTCGCTTCTATCGGAGATGGGTAAGTATTGACACGTGATTGAGTTTGTCTTCTAAGCTTAACCTACTTCTCTGTATTGCAGGGTGGACGCTAGACACCTTGGAATGGGCTTTTGAAATTGAATAAATGGAAGAATCTCTCAATATCTTGACCGTTTTGTTTGCAACTGCTTTGTCCTTGGAACCTACAAAACTAGCATTGGGCTGCTCTCCAAGCTTCATTGGCCTTGGGTGCTAGTCAACTAGCATCGGGGCACAACGTGGCGCTCTATTGCAATGGTAAATGTTACTCTAACATTGTCTTGCCTTTTTGGAATGATTGTTCAACCCAAAATTGAAAACTTAATATATTGACTGTTGTAGATTACAGTTCAAAACTAGATTGTCTATGGCCCTCTTGGCCTGCATTGATACACGAGCGAAAAGCCATTGTAGCGCACATCTGGCTACCCTGCCGGCATCTCTTGACGGATGTGACATTTGAACACGCCGCCAAAATAAAAGCTCGTCCATAAAGCGCGTGGGGGGATGCAATGGGTGATCTATGGTCTGCGTGGCGGTCCCCGGCGAGGGTCCCAATCTGTTAGTGTGTCACAGAGGCCGTTAATGGACAGTGGGCATCCTAATTTATGAAACAAATCACCTTTGAAAGCCCGGCCATTGATCTTTAATCAGAGGCAGCTGTTAATCAGCGTTATGACTCCTCGGTGGCGTCGTCATGCTTGATGCTGCAGTCTGTTCCTGTGCCAGAACAGCAGCATCAGCATCCACTCTTTTTTTTTATTCAGAGGTTGAGACATTTTGCCAGTTAGGATTGGCAAATTTTCCCCAATAGAGAACACATTGTCATACTAATTTCTCTCAGTCGGTGTCCTTCCAATCTCGGTCGAGGAACAATTTGGCATCTGGCGTCACTTGATGTGAAAGGTGGAATGTGGCAGGACTCGGCCATGTGGCAAACAAACACGCAGGCGAGAACGCATTCCTAGCGTGTGACTGTGCAAAGCAAAAGAATCATAAAAATCTGATAAAAGGCAAATGATTTCCTTCATGAAAGACGTGGACGTGGAGTGTTTTATGGCAGCCTCTTAAGTTAATGACACAGAATTAAATTCCCATGGGGGATTGGCCGTCATCACCGTTCAGAGGACGCTTTTCCTTTTGATGGTCATCTCCTGTCAAAATGCTCTCATTTATCTGCACAACTTCACACGCAGGAGTTGAAAAGAAAGGCCTCTCTTCTTTGCATGTTCGTACAATTGTGTGGCGTGAAAGGCTTGTCATTAAGAAAACTCGAATCCTTGCAGTAATAAATCAATTGTGTCGGTTACTCGCTCGGTTAGTTGAATAGTTGGCTAGCTGGTTAGCTGCTTTGGCGGTAAGCTATGTTGCTGGCTAGTTGGTCGAATGGCAAGCCGGTTTTGTCTGGCTACTTTTTTTTTTTTTTTCCCCCCATTTGCAAACTTGAACACCTTTTGAATGGCTTAAGCAAAGATGCGTCGGCATCACATTCCATTCGGCCGCCGCAGCGCTCGGGATTCGTGTACGGACCGGTGAGGAAATCCACCGCAAACGGCTTTGCGTCGCCTTGTGATTAACACACAATAAAAGAATGTGTCAGGGGGAGGGTGGGGGGCTTAAAAGAGCACTAGGAAAAAACTGCCCAGCAAAAGATGGCTACACAACACACTCTATAATTAAGTCTGGATGAAAGCTCATCGCGCTCAACTTCACACACACTTTGTTTTTACGACATAATGACAGTCAGGCCGAAATCAAATGGGGGAGCTTTAATATGGCACCGCCACGCCTGGCCAACAGGGGCGATGCTGACCCCCCCCCCCCCCCCCCTCGGGCGACGTCTACCTGAGACAAGTCCCACCTGGGAGGTCCAGGTGAAAAGCGCTTTTAATGTTTGAAAATGTTGTGGAAACAGTTAGGTTTGAGAAATGACATTTGAAATAAAATGAAAAAACTTTTGGGGGGTCAATAAAAAGTATCCACCGCTCCACAAGGGGGTAGTAAGCTGTCTTTGTCATTCCAGAAACCAACAAGAAGAAGAACATCAAGTGTTGGCCAATCAAATTCTAAACTCCCAAGGTGTTCTGATGGCTAATCAGTCCAAGGATTACACCGATACCACACACAACTCAAGAATTCCTATGAAAAGACGGTAGGAACATTTTGCTTATTTGCTTGTTTGTAGACAACCACGTTAAAACAAACATGTTTTTAGCCACTAGCATCATAGCTGTTATTTATATTGTCCTTTACAAATTTGCACTGATTTGCCATTTTTGTTAGCTAGCTTGCTTGTTAGCTAACTTGTTTTAGCTGTTGGTTGATTGCTTGGTGTGTTTTTTTTAGTAAGCTGTTTGGTTGGGCGGTTTTGTTGGTGGTTAACTGGCTGGCTGGCTGGTTGGTTGATGGATTTGGTTAGCTAACTAGGCGGTTGGTTAGTGGGCCAGCTATTTTTCAGTCCCTCTGTTTGCGTGTTTGTTTCTACCTGTTTGCAGAATGTTGCTACTTTTTTTTCTCCTTTAAAGATGTCTTCCTTTTTTTCTCAAATTTCACAATTTCTAATGACGTTACAATTAGATTTAACACATCATAGTAGAATTCATTATGGTCTTTTAGATAATCACTCCTCACCCCCAAACTGCCTCTTCCACCCTCAGTCCCCACCCAATCAGCCCCATCCCCACGGCCCCACAAAACCCGAACCAATTAATTGCTCGTTATTAAATAAAGGCATTAAGTACTTACATTATTTATTTCTGCCTAATCTGTAAGAGAGCCAGTGTCGTTCCGTCCGGGTTGTCCAGCACCGTAGAGAGTGGCCGTCAATTGATGTCTTTCTAACCTCAAACTGACTCGACACTTTTCTATTATTTTTTGGGGGGGGTACTTTGTCCTGACAGTGATGATGAGCTTTGAAATCTGATGAAAGAATCTGTCCACTATGGAAGGAATGCAGCCAAGATAAATGCTATGAAATAAATGTAGGTCAGTGGTTTTGCCCACCACCGGGGGTTTGGGCTCCTTGCTCAAGGGCACCGTGCTTGTGACCCAGTATCCCCTTGTTGTCCTCAAATGAATGAGGCTTTTTGTTCATGTGGTCACGGTTCTCCGGCACCATCCTAAACCACAGCTGTCAAGTGACCAGCACCCCCTAAAGGACCCAAAAACCGCATTTTTAAAACATTTCCCAAGTGGCAGCATCTGGGCTGGATTTCCTTTCCCAGAGCGCCGGTTGGGCGGGCACCACCGCTCCACCGGGAAGCCCAGTCAGGGCCGGTAGATTAGTACGTGGGCAAGCGTTGAGGGGCCGGCGGGGCCCGCCGCCTGTGATCCGCCAGTAAAGTCGGATCTCTGCGGCTCTCCCGCGGTTCCGTGCGGCCCGGGCGGCGGACCACAGTCCCTGCTGACACCCTGTTCCAACTGGAACATGGTTTTACTCCACACCGTGATTTCCCACTCTGACTTTTAGCGACGGCGGCCACGGTCCGACGCGTGTAAAAAGATGTTTGGGCATTTGCTATCCAGCCGACTCGTAGACTTTTTGTCCTCGAGTTTGGGTTTCAAACTAGGGTTTCATACTAGGGTTAGGGTTTCGAAGTAGGGTTTAAAGATAGGGGAGCCACCCTCGACTCCCCCTCCCTCACCAAATACTCGTTTTAAACTAACTCACTGTTTGGGCAGCCGACCCGTATACTTTTTGTCCTTAATAAAAAGATGATTCGGCTTTCGGGCCCTTTTTTAAAAAAAAAAAATGAAGAGAAAACGTCACGGCCGGAACATTTGTGTGGCCTCTTATTATCTGGCGGCGAGGACGCTTAAAAAAATAGGACGGTTTGGTACGGGAATAATTCTGCCAAATGAAATTGCATGATTGCACGTTTGAGGTCAGCGACGTGATTTACGGCTCGGTCGCAGCGCACAGGCCGAATACAACTTTGTTCTCGGGCATGTCAAGATGGCGCCCCGGAATGTCGGAGGGGGATCGTTTGTCACGGCGAGCTTTTAAGACTTTTATGGTGACCTTTTTTTTTCCCCCGAACATGTGCGGCGAGTCATGCGAGTCCAATTGTTGTGTCAGTAGTGGTGCCACGGCGAGGATGAGACTTGTGTGGGAACATGACATCCTCTCAGCGTGCGCATTTCTGCTGACCAGAAGACCCCAAAAAATCTCAACATGGCACCCAGATGTCAAACCTCTCTCCGCACACACTCCGGAATGTCTCAAAGACTTGTCTCAAAAAAAAAAATCTTGAGCATGGGCAATTTGTAGCTGCGTTTGGATTTATTTTTAGAATATATCTCACCCTGGCAATTATTTCAGCGTGCTGAATTATGTATGATGCCGCCACGCTTCACGCTACCATGTGCCCCGACAATCCCCTTGTTTTTAATTTATTTATTTTAGTGAGGGGCGGGGGGGTCGCAGAATCATTCTTCTACGCTCTATTGTCATTCAGAGGTCGGATCTGACTGATGTTGGCCCGATATCAAGAAATACCTGGAAGGTTCCCTTACTCACGCACCACTGTGGCAAGGCGCAAGACTGTCAAAAAACGAAAAGCTGTGACTCATTTTCGCAGTCGTTTACGTGCCGCCGTCCATCCAGGTCCAAATATTTTAGCCAAATTTGTGAAATTTTAAAAGCTTTTTGAAATAGCCCAAAATGAAGTGCGTTTGTTCTAAAAATTGGTTGTTAAAAAAAAAGTGGTAGGAATTAATGAGAATAATTGTTGTAAATAAGCCAACGCGCTTCGCCGACTTTAGAATTGAGTCATTCGGTTTGTCAGGAAATGGATATAATTAGATTATTTTATTATTGTGTGCGTGATTGCTCCGGTGTGACTGGTGTCATTACCAAAAAAAAATGGGAATAAAAAAATAAAGTGTGATTCACTCTCACGGAACGCATCAGCACCCTCCTCCTTTCCCTCCGTGCGTTGCCATGGGAACCGTGACGACGACGACTCCATCTCGGTGTCACAACAACAACAACAAAAAGAAAGACACCGATGCCGAGCGTGTTCAATCATAGAGCAATTGCAACATTTATTGAAGTGTTGGCTTTCTTGTATTGATTTTTCAACACATTACAAAAATACATATATGCTCAAAACAGCAGGTGTTCTGAGATGACTTTTTTTTTTTGTTGTTTTTTGTTTTCACAACAATGCACTCCCTCCCCCCATTCCCTTCCCCTGCCCTCCCTTCCCACCGGAAATAAAAAGCAACAAGGAAAAAAAAAAGTATTTTTGTACAAAGAGCCAAAGTTGTGAAAAGTGAAATCAGGGTCTCTTGTTTTCTTTTTTCTCTCTTTTTTTTTTTGTATCATCACAAGACCTTCGAGCAACCATCAGGACACGCGCGCATAAAAAACCTAAAACGAAAATGCTCTCAGTAGGTGGAAAAGTGTCCCTGCAAGTCCTCGTTTATTTATTTTTTTTCGGAAACAAAATATGGCACCTGACTTTGACATGATTGTGTAACTTTAAAGTCCCTCCACCGACATACAAGACTTATTATTTGCACGAAGCAAGTACATTTCATGGCTGGCATACTTTCGTGTGAATTCCTGATCAAAATTCAGGGATTTTTTTTTCTCTCCCCCCCGATTGGAACACAAAAGAGGACGAGGACATTTATTAGATTTTTTTTCTAAATGAAATATGGCATCTGCTGCTTTCATGTGGCTTTTGCTGTCTTCACTCCCTCCCGAAAAGAAGATGCGGCCCGTCCAAAAAGAAAAAAAAAAAAACATATTTCATATGCTTCCAATTTGATTTGAATGACTCTTGTGTGCCTGGTCAAGGTCCCGCCGCCAATGCCGCTCACACATCTTCATCCCTCTGCCTTTCATTTTGACAACAAGTCGGGGAGGGGGACTCCTTCAAGGTCACGCAGCCAGATGTGCTCAACATTATCATAACTCCAATCTTTTATTATTTTGCGGTTATTTTCTTGCCTCCGTGTTCATTTTCATGCTGAATGGCTTTTGTTAAACCTCCTGTTACATGACATTGTCAGCCACAGAAGAAAAAAAATGTTACTGGGTCAGTTTGACTTAGGGCGTGTGCAGGTAGCGTGAAATAAATCATTTTCCCGGATGTGCTGATGACACTAATTAAGCCAAGCACACGAAGTTGATGATAAGAAGCTATTTAAAGGCCGTCACGTTGGCCTTGTGTGTGGGAAAATTTCCAATATGTATAAATATAGTCCCAAAAATGATCAACTCAGTTCGAATCAATTTAATTGCAAAAAAAAAAATCAACCTTTTCTGAGTTAAGCAGAAAAATTATTTTCCCCTGCAACGTAATAGGATAGTTAAAGAGGGCGAAGGTGGGCGGGGCCTGAGGCAACAACGCACATTTTTGCACACACGCACGCACACAAACGGAATGACGACGCAAGCAGCTGGTCTTCTTGATTGTTTTTCGTACGCCTCTTTCGGAAAACAGTCGGGGCGCATATATGTTTTTTTTGTTTTTTGATTTTTATTAACTAACCAAAAAAGGTCATCTATTTACATAAACGGGACTGTTCCCCTCTCACGTGGGTCACAAGTAGTTTTAACTTAACAAGCAGACATATTAAATATGGTGGTTCAATCCTACATGGGCAAATGCATTAAGTGCAACTGTTTTTTTTTTTTCTTTCTGAATCGTTTTACGTCCTGGCCGACGTCAAACACAGCAACTGTGTTTGCTTACAATTAAGCGCTTGTTGTCACTTTATAAATGTTTTTTTTTTTTTTAAATCAATTATTGAGCAGTGCTGGAGAGAAGGGGGCAAGATTGTAGTCCGCTGCTGCATTTAGCATATAGAAAACATCATTTACTCACTCACGTGATAATAAGCTTCCTTAGAGGACAAAACTAGATTATTATCATTGTTACTAAGGGTGACTCCTTGCCAATTATTTTTTAGAAAATTAAAAAAAAAAAATGAGCACATTAAAAAAACACACACAAAAGATGTATCTGCACATGCCAAATGTTACCCAAAAAAAAAAACAATAAATACAGAAATTATTGCACAGTAGAAAGGCTCCATGGAATTCCTTAAATCCTCAGAGGTGTCTGGACAAGGTTAAAAGTTTTAATATTCTCAGGCGACAGGGAAATAAAAAAAAGAGAAAAGAAACATCAATCAGTTTAGTTTTTTTGTTGTTTTTGATTTTTTTTTTTTTTTTTTTACGTAAAGAGAGCTTATCCAGCCATGCCCCTTGTTCAAAGTAGTCATAGGAAAGATGTCTGCAGAGAGTCTCAGTCATCCGGGTCAGGGTAATCCTCAAAAGTTGAATCGAGGCAACTGGATTTTTGTCTTAGCTGTCTTAAGATATTTCAACTTTTGATCCAAAAGGATTCTTCAATTGTGGAGACTCTGCACTGTGCCAGTTTGTAAATTTTCAAAAAGTGTGGACGCTATTGCTAGGTAACATGTGAAATTAGTTATGTAAATATCCAAAGGTGTCAGAAAAAAAAAAAAAAGACAATTAACCTCATCACTACTTATGACTGAATTGAAGAAGCCTTACAGACTAAAGTTGAAATCCATTTATTTCCCGGCCAGGAAGAGTCCAGTTGGCGCCATTCAACTTTTGCAGATCATAAGGGGAGACGAGTGCGTGTACATGTGCTCTACGTTTGTGTGTGTGAGAGACGCTTAGCTTCGCTCGGCTTGCTCCAGTTTGACCTCGCTCGCCATCAAATGTTCGCCGTGCCACTTCTTCATGTGTTTTTCCAGCGTGCTGTAGACGCTGAAGGGCATGTGGCAGATGTCGCAACGGTACACCTCCTTGCCGAACTGGCCGTGCGTCTTCATGTGGCGCGTCAGCTTGGAGCTCTGGGCGCAGGCGTAGCTGCACAGGTCGCACTTATAGGGCCTCTCGCCCGTGTGGCTGCGCCGGTGCACCGTCAGGTTGCTGCAGTTCTTGAATACCTTGCCGCAGTACTCGCAGGTGTCGTTGCGCCGGTCTTTGGAGCTGGGCGGCCGGCCGGGCCCCGGTCCGCGCAGGAGGTGCGGCGTGCTGCTCCCGCTTCGGCCCGAGGCGCTGCCGCCCTCCATCAGCTCCCCCGGCGGCGTGGAGAAGCGCAGGCTGCCCGTCTCAGAGGAGGAATGCTCTGAAGAGGTGGCGAAGGGGGACTGGCGTGAGTCCGTGAAGCCCAAGAAGGGCTCCCGGATGAAGTGGCGAGAGGCGGCGTACCCGGCCAGGAGCTGCGAGTAGACGTTTTCCGGCGAGATGAGCGGCAGAGCCGGCGGCAGTTCCAACTGCTCTCGCTCGATCTTGATCCTCTTGTTGTTGTTGGACGGGCTCGGGCTGGTGATGGGCGTGGGTCGGCGCTGGAAGAGTCCCGGGAAGGACTCGACTTCGGATACGCCCATCCTGCCGTTCATCACGGGCCTGGGCTCCGGCTCGTCCGGCTCCCTCATGGGCTCCCTGTCGCTCTGCCGCTCTCGCTCCGGCTCGCCCCCGTTGGTGCCGTCGCCGTTGGGCTGCCTCTCCATGCTCCTCTTGTTGGGGTTCAGTCTGAGATGATTGTCAAGATGGTTGTAAGGGTGCATGATGCCCACCCCGCCACTCTCACCTACTCGCTCGGGGCCCAGGAGCTTCTCCTTGGGAGACTGTCTGGGCCCGTTTTCCCGGTTGGGGTTGAACTCTTGGGAGTCCTCGCTCAGATTGGAATCCGGCCTTCCGTTCCTCAGCTCTTCCTCCTCCTCTTCTTCCTCCTCTTCCTCCTCCTCCTCTTCTTCCTCCTCCTCATTTTCCATCCCCGCCACTCTTCCGTCGCCCTCCCGGAGCTTGTCTTCGCCCTCGCCTCCGTCTCCTCGGTTTTCCGCCTCGGGGGAGTCGCCCATGGAGCCGGACTTGTTGTGCATGTGTGTCTTCATGTGCCTCTTGAGCTTGCTGGCTTGGGAGCAGGCGTGGTCGCACAGGTGGCACTTGTACGGCCTCTCTCCGGTGTGGCTGCGGCGGTGCACGATCAGGTTGCTCTGGAACTTGAAGATCTTGCCGCAGAATTCGCAGGATTTGGATTTCCCCGCTGACTGGTTCTGACCCTGTGAGTCGGGGGGACTGGAGGAGCCGTGCCCACCCTGGGGAGTGGGCGGCTGCGGGCCGTAGGTGAGAAAGGCCGGCGGCTTGGAGCCCGGCTGGAAGAGCGTGGGACTTAGCAGGCGGTGCATGGGTGGCACGCGGTTAGGAGACAAGGGTGGCGTGGGCCCTCCGTTGTTGTTGGTGTTACCCGCCAGCTCCCTCAGACGCCGCGAGAAGTCCATGGACGGGGGCTCCATAGGGGTCAGGCGCATCACCCTTTCAAAGGCACTGGGGTGCTGGGAGAGCAGCCCCATCTCTTCCGGGCCCAGCCGCTCCAGCGGGGGCCTGGGAGGGGGCGGCGGACTCACAAAGGGCGGAGTGGCCGGGAGCCGGGTCTCCATGAAGCCCGGCGGCGGGGGGTGTTCCCTGAGCAAGGGTGCGGCCATACGCAGGAGGTGGAAGGGATTGTTGGTGTCGCCCAAGAAGGTGGGCAGGGGCGAGCGGGGCAGGGCGTCGGCGCCCGGCGGGGGCGGCAGGGCCATGCGGGGGGTGAGCGAGCAGTTGGCCAGGTGGTTGTCCAGGTAGATGCGGATTCCATGAGTGTGCTGGGCGTGCTGGAGGAGAAACCAGGCGCTGGTGAAGGTCTGCTTGCAGCTGGTGCAGATGTAGCTGGATGGCTCGTCTTTGTCTGCAGAAAAGGGGGGGGGGGGCACAAAAGATATTTTGAGTTTATGTCCTTCATCCCAAACATTAAAGACATATTTAAAGCAGATAATACCGGCTAAAAAGACACATGGCTTGTCTCCATTGGGAAGACATTCTGTAAAATTGTGTCTGGGGGGAATTTGACGGTGCGTGCTTCAGTAGACCTCGCTTTGTGCAGCTGGAAGAATAAAAGATGGGGTGAGGGGGGGGGCTGGAGATTGTCTTGCTTCCTCTAATTGATAAATTAATTAAGAGAAAGACTTTTGTCCAGATAGTGTATACGTGTTTGTCCGTTTGTGTGTGCTTGCGTGCGTTTATTGGGGCTAATGCAGATGGCAGGTAGCGAGCGCCCTAAGGCCACCACACATTATGCAAATGTTGATGTCAGCCTCGGCTTTAATATACAGATCCATCTCGTCTGTTCTGTCATTTCCATACGGAGGCGGCAGGGGAAGCGGGGTGGGGAAAGCGTGCAAGGGAAGGGGGGTGGGGGGGGTTAAATATGCAATGTTAATATAAAAAGATGGAGGGGTGATATCGGACAAAAAAGCCAGGCGCACAAAAGAAAGCAGCGAGATGATTGCGTGACACGTTTTGGTGCAGTTGCTGCCGCCGCAACACACACACACATTCAGACGCAGTCCAAGCGCACACGGCGGCGACCCTCATTGACAAATTGCTCGTCGGAGTGACTTAATAAGGCCAAATGAATCGATCAGTCACCGCGCCGAGGCCTTTGTTGGGATTTATCTAATTGAACGCAGACGCTTGCCTCCAAAGGCATCTGCATCTGCTTATGCAGCATCGCAAGCTACCGCCGGCCCTCGTTGGAGGCGTTTGTGGGCATGTTGTCAAATTTTGGGCTTGGATACCAGGAACCCCTTCGGCGCGACTCAAATATCTTCCATGTTGATTTAAAGTGGGACTGAAAGAGGGTAGGCTCGTGTTTCTCCATCCGTGTCAGACAAAGGTCTGACTTTGGACTCGGGTCGTAGTCCGAGAGGCAGAGCAATTGAGGGTGGAACATTGAGATGAGGTGAAAGATGGAAAATGGCAGCTTATACAGCTTTTTTTTTTCTTTTCTAGTAAAATAATTCGTTTGCGTGTTATAATTTTCATTTTAACTCCGTGCTTGTCGCTTGCGTCTGCTACTGGGCGCTGAATGAGCGCTCTGATTGGTTGAGCTCTGTCGGGTGAGGACGGCTTGTGTGTGTGTGTGTTTGGGGGGGGTCAGCAAAGGCTAATGAGGAGCTCATTTACTGATTCTGTCACTTTTTCGCTGCTATTAGCGGAGATCTGTTGCACTGTTTTGGCTGGGAGGGATGCGACCTGACTCCCGCTACTAATGTGTGTGCGCTAGTGGCGGGCGGGCTGCCTGCCTGTGTTTAGTTTGGCTTGGCTTCACACGGCCGCTTGGCAGCTCCGTGCTGGACAGCTTAGCAGCTTGGACGGGGAGACGAGAGCGCGAGATGCAAGGAAGGGGGGGGGAGTGTAAGAGGGGAGACTCGACTTAGTTGGGCACACACACACCGACACACACACACGGAGTGTATTTACAAGCCCCCGAAGACCCGGCGGCTGTATAATCTGATCGCCAAACAAGGATCAATACGGCAAAATGTAGCGAGAGACGTCTTGATTTGTTGTTGTTGTTATTGTTTATTTTTGATATTCCATCCATCACCGCATGCCTACGAGCCAATAAATAAGTTATCCTTCCCTGCCGCCGCCATTGCCTTGCCCCCCCCTCCCTCCCCGGCCGCCACAAATTTGCATCTTGTCATAACTTAGCCCGCCGCGCCATAAGGGAGGTGTGTCAGCTAATAGAGTGACAGCTGATGGCTGCTGCCTAATGACCACCAAAGACACATTTCATCAACTTCTCGAACAAGCCAGAAATGGAGGGGAGGGGGTGAGCGAGGTGATGATAGCGTCGTAAAAAAACCCAGCCCTTTGTGTATTTTTACGATTTCAGCTTCCACCTCAGCATATTGTTGATTTTCAACGAAATGTTTTTTGAGATGTTTTAACAGGATTTCTTGTTTCTTCCTGTTTAGATTGCATTGGCTTCCTGCGCAAGACCGCAAGTAGGAAGTGAAGCATGTCGCTCGGCCGTGTGCCCGATTGCAACCATCTTGGCTTGACCCCATTGCCCCGGGGAATTATCGTAAGTCTATTTTTATTGCATATTGTGCTGTGTAGCTTTCATTACCACTTATGTTTCAAATCAAAATGTATGAAAAATCAAAAATAACAATGCCACACACACACACATGGCTGGAAGGCCTCCTCATTCTTGCCTATTAGTGAATGAAGCGAGTCCGTGACTCATTTTACTTTGCTGCAATTAGAGGCTAAGCTCCGCCTACTGATGACCATGATTAAGTACACAGACATACACATACACCCACCATCAACAATTACTTCTCTAGCGATCTAGCTTCTGAGCTGGAGGCTTTCGGATAGACTGTCCAGGTGCGCGCGTAGACAGGCAAAGGTTTCCCAGGGAGGGAAGAATTAAAAAGGCGAGATCGGCTTGGGAGGGCCACGCCGGGCCGCATGCATCAAAACAAAAGCCGATGGCCAGGAGCCCTGCAGGAAGTAATTAAAAGACTGGCACATGTACACCGGCGCAGTTAAGGTGGGCCGCTAATAACATTCTCTTTCTCCTCCGTTTCTCTTCTTACTCCAACCGCCGCGCCAATTAAAGATCTGAGCTTTACATCACGTTTTATTCCTTCCAGATTGCCTTTTATAGCCGTTATTTTTGCCTTAAAGTACAAACAAAATGCCAGCCAATGGCTATCGACCGCTCGCATATGGCCGCCGTCGAGAAATGGGAGCGAGGAGCGAGTCGAGGAGGAGGCGCTGATGGTTGGGGGAGCGGGAGGTAGACAGCGGGCATATGGCGCAGACATGTGGATTTGTCTTTAATTTAGGAATTCACATATGCCGTCGCTCCCGCCATCCTCGCCTGTGTCGCAATCCCGCGCTAATCCACGCCGGAAAGCTACCAAATGGAAGCTCTCATCGTCCGTGTTGATTGCACTCTCCAAACTTTGTTTTGGAGGTCCGTGGCATTTTCGGGCTGAATAGTGCAAAAGCCGACATAGCTACGATGCAAAACGTTTACTGGGCAGTCATAGAAGATCAAAATGTGTGCGTGGCTGTGTTTGTGTGGCATTCCCGGCGGGTTGCAGGTTGGCTGCGCCATTCCGACATTCCATCAAGGGCGACGCGGCACAACACATTTACACTCGGAACAAAGCCGCCTGCAGGCGAGGCCGCTGGGACGCCAACCTGTCCCCGCCGGCCCCTCCCCATCTCCAGCCTCCACACACACACACACACACACACACGCGTGTACACACTAGGGGGAACGCACTGTGCACCTGTCAGGGGTTAGCTGACACCTCTCCTGCTGGCAAAGCAGCTCCTCATTAGCATGGCTGTGATCTAGGGGTCCCCGGGGGGTCCCAACCTCCACACCTCGCCCCTGTGCCCACCTCTACACCTCTGCTCCTCCTCCTCCCTCCTTGGGCTCCCACTCTGCTCTGATGGCTTGTTTGTCATAAAGGCGGCTAATCAAGGGGGCCACGGGGGCCGGGCAGATCAACCGGGGACGGCGAGCTGGGGTGAGGAGACGCCACTGCCGCCGCCTTGGTGTGTGTCCGCTGGCTGTCACGTGCATGGCATGTTGGGTATTGGGGAGGGGCGGGCGGGATTGGTACGGGACGGGCCGAGACGACAGTAGCAGGCAGGGGGTGAGGCACTCGCACAGTGGGGCTGGCTCCATGTTAAATGGAACCAGCTTCAGCTTGCTAACCATATGCATCTGTGTGTGTGTCTGTGCGTTTGCGCGTATTTGTGTGTGTGCAGCCAATATGAGCGACTGACAGCACAAAAAGATTTAAAGCTGTCAACATGGTTGCGCTCGCCACGTATGACTTCGGCAACACTACACGGCACGTTTCATTCAGGCTCGACTAATTTGCGACCTGGTCGGGGAGTCGTCATAGAAAGTCAAAAACAGGAAGTGCAACACAGAGGTGAGGTTCCCCAAACTGTGAAGATTTAAAATTTCAAGAGGTTTTGTTGTGATTCAGTCTGACGGTAAAAAAAAAAACGAGTTTGACAAGCGCATAAAAATGCAAAACATAAAATATTAGGGTGGCATTGGCGAGGCGCCGGAAATGAGAAGGCCACCTCAAGATAGTGCAATACGTTTGTGCGGAAAGGAAATTAAACTGTTCATTTGCTTTCGTTTTTGCCAAGATGGCGCGTGTACGCCGCCGGAGGCGACGCGGCCCGTCTAGGCGATGACAGCCAAAGCGGCCCGGCCGCAGCAAAGTGTCAAGTGAAAACTGCCACTAATTGAATTGGAAAGTTGGAAAGTCATGAAAACGCGATGAGTCAAGACCCCCTCCGTACGCCACCCCCCACCCGTGGGTAAAAAAAACCCAAAATGGGTCTAAAAGAAAAAGTGCCTTTTTTATGTAGCACGTCTAATCTGTGTTCCAAGCACCCCTGGAAAATGACTAAAATGAACCAAGATGTCAGACTGTTTTTTCGGGGACCTAAATTCCCAAACTCCCTGAATCTGCCATTCCAAAGCAGTCTGGCTGGGAGAGACGGCTTGTAATTGGTGGAGAACCAGGAAGTGCACGACCTGTGGGGTCTGCCGCCGCAAAATTGCGAGGACGCTCGGCCCAAAAGGAAGAAGAAAAGAAAATTGGCATCTGTTGAGGAAGCCGAGGGAAAATGCTTTTATCGCCACCGCCTGCCATTCTATTGTTAATAACGGAAACACCGCCACTTAAAGACGGCGTTGTGGAGCCGCGCAGCGGGCGGCGGCATCAAGGAAACAATGGCGTCATCGACGGCTCTGACAAAAAAAGCCGCATCTTTAATAATAACAGGGAGGCGCAACAAGCAGAATGTGAAATCTTCCCCAGGAAAAGGTCACCCTCCGCTGGGCCTTTTAGTTGCCTTTGAACGGATAAAAAAAAGCAGCTTTGACGACTTTGAGCGTTTTCCATCCAAATGAGCTTGAGCCCAGCCCCTGAGGGACGCCCGCTTTGTCCGGGCTGTCGCTGTCCCTTTCACCGCCGTTGCGTTGCCTTTATTGACTCCGACGTGCTAATGCCGCTTAGACGGGTTGTTAGATGTTCAGAGCGAAAGCGCCCACGCCTTCCCCTTCTCGGGGAAGAGCCACAGAAACTTCCAGCGCAATTTCAATAGGCCAATTTCTTTTGATTGACTCGGACGAGGCAAACATAGTTTCCTCTTGTGGTTCGACACATCCTCCAGACCCGTTTAAGCATCTTCAGGCGCTTGTAATGTTGCCCAGCTGGCTCGGACACTCGCGGTTTACACGCAGCCCGCAAGAAGCCTTCGGCATCTTGAGTAAATACAGCGAGTCGGTCCCTACTTAGTTCCCGAACACAGTCCCCCCCAAGTTTTAAAACTTGTATTAGTCGAGATGCCAATTTGCCAGTGAGCTAATTAGCGCTAGTGCGCTAATGCAAAAAACAAAACAAAAAAAAACAATGTGACGTGATTGCGATGCGTTCCGCTCAAGCGTAGCGCCAAATTGCAGCCGGCTAAATGTTCGCTAAATTGATTAGCGGAGTGTCGGCAAACGTCCCCGCTAATCAATTAATGTTTTTTTTTTTTTTTTAAAACAATACCCCTAATCAAGTCTTATTCACTCGTCACTTTAAAGATTTTGCTTCACGGATCTCATGTGCGACGTGACACAAAACATTCGAGTGGCGGCGATACAGCAGTTATCAATTTGTGGCGTGGAAATGAACTGACGTTAGCCATGCTAGTAAACTAGCAAGCCGCTTTGATATAGCCAGCGTCTCGTCTTTCTTTCTTTCACCAGCTGCGGTCGTGCTAAAAAAACTCTTCTAGCAGCTCGCAAACGTTCTTTTTAATTCACGCCGCTACCGTTGGGACGGTTCCGTCCGTTGGGTCGCCGTTATCGAAGTCCACAACGACGGCGCTCGGTTAGCATCGGTTGCCTTGTTTGGCGACTCTGCCGTTGGTTCCCATGGCCCGCTGAAAACACAAACATCTTTCATCTGGCGTCTTTTGCTTTTCACGCCGCGGGGTCCTGAAACCTTCCCAGGTGCGTCCAACTGCCTCACCGGCGCAAATAGAGACATGCTCGTCCCTCGGCGCGGACACACCCTGCGCATAGTTTTCCATAAGAGTGTGCGTGTGTTTGAATATGTGTTTGACTGGTCTCCGTTTGGCCTCGGGGCCTCCCTGGAGAATTTTGTGTGGCCTCTCTTTCGCTCTCTCAATTGGTTCTCATTATCTCTCTGTCTTTGCGGCTGTTATCACGCTGATACATTTCCTGCTGTTGGCACGGCTCCTGCATAGCTGATGGTTAAAAGAAAGCTGCTTTCATCTCGCCATTGCCTTTAGGACACACACACACACACACACTCACACACACATGCACGCACGCATACGTATACAAATGAGCAGGGGTGGCTTGGTTGGGGCCAGCATTGCCCCCGCCAGACCACAGGCCCAGACAAGCTCCACTGGCACACATCAACCTGATAGCATCTCCACTTTATTTCATTTTGGAAAAGACAGGAAAGGGGGTGGGGGGGGGAGGATTTTTTAAGTCCGACGGGTTCGTTTAGGCAGGCAGACGTGGCACGACGCGACACATGTTGTGTTGTTCCGCACTTAAATCATTGCGCCCGCCTAATAAAAAGCAGATTTACATTTCTAATGAATAAAGCCAGCAGTCAAATTGTCCTCATAATCCTCTTATTTATTTAAATAACCTCCACACAAGTCCTCTCACTCACACACACCCCAAAAGGAAAATATAGAAAACATGCAAACAGTTTTAGGGCTGTAATATTTCCCAGATATGTCTAATCATTTCTGCCCACCCTCGTAAATTTTAGAAGCGCTCGCAGCCACAACAAAAAGGAGATGCTGCTTTTTATTCTCAAATAAGTCACTTTAGTATGCACTTTGTGCTTCTTGCCTTGTTTTTTTTTTTTTTTTCTTGATTTTATTTTTTCCATTCAGTTACAAGTTTTTGATGTGACTATATACATACAACTTTGCTTAATGCTAACACACACATTCCAAAATGCTATCATCGTGCTAACAAAAGTAGCATGCAATCCATATTTGAACACGAATACTTGCAGGCACATATTTTTGATCCTCTACGACTGAGTAGGTGCTGCACAAATTCTTAACATTGCGTTCAATTATGTCACTACTGTATTGGTAAAGTACAAAATTATAGAGCGCTGTTTTCCTTGTTAGTTTTGTAGGGGGAAGCTCGTACTGACGAACGCGTTCCCAATAAACCGGCAGCCAAATAGCACAACGAGGAATTTCCCCGCTGAGATGTTTGCATTTACCACCATCTTGCGTTTTTGCGTCACCGTAATTGCACAAGACAAGTAAGTGGATGCAGTGAGGGAAGTTGTGGAGGGGGGGGGGGGGGGGGGGTATTATGGGGTGGGGGGTGTAAGTGCAGCATGAAAAGCTCTCAGCATCTTGGCGGCGGCTAAAAAGCCAAATAAACGGCGTCACCGAGCGGGGCGCTAATGAGATAAGAGGAGGAGGAGGGCGGCGGCGCCGACGTGAGGAGGCGCGAGGCGGTCCGAAGCGCTAACAAGACGAGTCGCTTCCTTTTTTTCGCAGCCGCTAATGGCGCTAGTAGGACCCCACAATTGCACATCATATTCGGGCTCTCGGATTTGCCGTAATGGCGGCGTACGAAACAGCAAGGCAGTTGCTTACGAGTGTAAAAATAAAGTTGGCTTATTCTTATTTTGTCCTAAAAAAATTAGTTTTTTCGCAGTATTAAAAAATTGATTGCAAAAAGATATCAGGATTACTTTTTTCTAAAATATTCAGTTTTTATTTCTTGTAAAATATTTACAAGTAATAACATTAGAAATGTATTTTTGTAATCTTACTTAAAATCGTGACGTTAATGACTATACGACGATGACATTTATGTCCTAAAATTGTAGATTCTACTTTTTTCCTTATAAAATTAAATAAGAAATTTTTCGGGGTACAATCGCTTTAAAGTTTTTACATGTAAAATTTAAACATAGAATGGGTGGGGCTGAGGCCACAGCATTTTGTTTTGTGTTGAACGCAGCAATTGTGTGGGGGAAAAGAAAATTGGGAGGCGCGAGCTTCTCTTAATTCTACACCCCCCCCCCCCCCCTCCCTCCCTCCGGAGCAGAGAGTGCACGCACACATCTGGAGCGCGCGGCACATGCTGCAAGTTAGCGGTGGCGCTCGCACTCCAAATTAGTGGCCACTTTTATTCCCCCGCTGTGGTAGGAAAATATCAAATCTGCTGCCATATGAGTGCCATAAAGCTGCTTGTGCTCCGTTTGATGCCTTCATGTGGGACTCCTTAACTCTTGTGCGTGTGTGTGCGCGTGTGTGTGTGTGTGCGTGTGCGTGCACGTTTAGTGAATGTCGGTCTTGTCAGCGTATTCAAGCGTGCATTTTTCCACTGGTGTCTTTTCTTTATGGCTTTTTAAGCTCGTCAGATTTAACCAAACGTGTGATGCTAATTTCTCTTAGCTCGTCCAGTGCGTTTCACATTGCATGCTAGCATTAAGCTAACCAAATGTTGTGGTCGACGCGCTGTATTTTTGGTTCTCTTTTGTTTCACGGCTGAGTTGATAAAAGTAGCATCTGCGTAATTGCTGCGGTATGCTATGCTAATGTATGTTAGTCAAAATCGACTGTATGCCGTTCTCCCCCCCCTCCCCGTGTGAGTGTGTGTGTCAGGTGCGCACATGCAGGCTCATAGACCGACATGACCCCATTGGATGGAGCCTACTGCACCTACACACACACTCACAAAAGAGGCAGACGTCCCCCCGGGGTGGTCCCGTCTGAGGGTCCGCATGCAGGCATCAACATGCTCACTGCCGTTTTGGGACATGGCTCATGAGCTCATGAGTGCAGACTAAAATTGACAGTGTCGCTTAGCTTTGTTTATGCTGCTAGGAAGTCCGTTTTTTTTTTTTTTTTTTTTTTTTTATAGCAGTGTTACTTTCAATGACATTAACAAAAAAAACTTTATTCTCGTAATGTTATGATTTTAATTAATTCATTAAAAATTGTTGAACGTTCAAAAACATTGGCCATATACATACATAAATCTGTATATATTTATTTAGGTAAAATGTTATTTTTGAAATTTAATTTGTCTTAAATTATTGAAAAAAAACATTTATTTGAATATCATTATTTTTTAGCAGTAATACATATTGTCGTACGTGACGTGCCGATTTATTTCTTACCGGTATTATTTTGTAAAATTTTCCTGAAATAAGACTTTACAATAATACAGTGCTTATTTAATATTTAAATATTGTGACTTTGTTGCTTAAAAATCCTGCACATTTTCTTCACCATTTTCTCAAATAGTCGTTCCCTCCTATGATGCCCTATCACTCCCCCCCCCCACGGATCGCGTTGAATTCAACCCCGAGAAAAAAAAAAAATCCCAGCCAACCTCGACACGATTCCCAAGTTGTCGTCCGAGTTTGTGCGCGGCCTTATTGGTGTTTACTTCCTGTTTACGCGTGTGCCACGTCGTCCTCAAGGAGGTCAAAACATCCCCCGAAACGCGTGCGCTCCCCCCATATGTCATGCATGCATTCCGATTGAACATGTTTTTCTCGATTTAATCTGCCACTTGACAGCGCACACACACACACACGCGCAGTCCTCCACATTTGTAGCTACAAAAAAGGCATTAGAGTGAGGTCGGAATCATAAACAAGTTGGTGTTGCTTGTGAAAAAAAAAAAAATGCTTAAAATGGAAGCAGCGTACTCTCTGCGCTCCCCACTGACTCACGCACACACACTAAGAGAGAAAACCAAAATAGACGCACAAATGCCTCGCAGCAGACGCAAGATGGATACACTGGCGCGCTTTCAAAACACTCGATTTTTGTAAACACACACACACATGTGCTGATCACACGCACGCAAACACACACGAGTGGCACCACGTTCACCCCGAATGGCAAGCCGTGAGCTTGGACATCAAAATGAAGCAACTTTCTTCTGGGGGTGAAGAGGGAGGGAGGGAGGGGGGGTGCTGAAGAAAACAAAATCATCGGGAGTAATTAACGCATTTTCATATGCAAATGTGATTAATGCAAAACTACAAAGTCATTATGCAAATGAGCTTTTCCTTGAGCCTCTGTACAAATATTCGCCGCTCAAAATCAGGGATCAGTCTCGCCATCTTTTTTTATCTAACACCCCCCCACCCCATACACACACACACACTCTTCCCCTCGTTCTCGCTCGCTCGTAGAGATAATACATAAGTAGCATGTGAAGTTATTGGCGAGTGTGTGTGTGTGAGAATGTGCGTGCGTGCGCGCGTGCCCGCCGCCTTCTGATTGCGGGGCTGCTCGGCACTGGAGCGAGACAAGGAAGCGGGCGCACAGGGGAAGGTATGAATATGCAAAAGGCTGATTGCTTTTCATGATTAAAGCCTATTTAATATGCAAATGAGAGCAAGCCAGGTGATTAAAAGAGCACTGGGTGGTGGGGCACCAAAAAAAAAAAAAAAATCACATTCACCGTTTGACCTCTTAGGCCGGCAAAAGTCATTTTTACTTTTGGCTTCACTCTATAAAATATCAATTAGGCGGGGGGGGGGGGGGGGGGGGGGTGTCAATGTTGTGATATGGTATCTCAGAGTACTGTGATTTAAAAATATCGATGCACAGAAATGTATCACTTTTGATCATCTATTAAAATCAAATCACAAATGATCGCAGCAAATATCACCATTATGATTCCCCTTCGAAGCAACATCGATGCGGATGGCCCCAACAGTCCGGGCAACTCAAGTGGGTCGCCCCGCCTACGCCACCCGACGGCCCCTCCTCCTCCATTCCCAAATGAAGGAGAAAAAAAAAAAAAGTTGACAGCCCGTCGACGCCAAGTGGACGAAAAGGCGGCGAGAGAGATGTTTGAGGATGTCGCTGTCACCACCGCGTCTTATGAAATATTCACCCCGATCTCTTTTGCGCGCCGTGTGTGTGTCCGCGCACGTGTGTGTGTATATCTGGGCGCTTGTCACGTCGTGATGGCGCGCCTCAAAGTGTTACGGGGGGGTGCGCCGGTGGCCGTCCTGGGAGGAGGTTCAAAGCCGGGACAGGCTCATCTCGGGTATCATCCTGACACGCCACGGTTCTTCACAAACGCGCACGGGAAATATTAGCATAGCAACGCTGGCCCGACCGCCCGCCCGCTCCCTCGCACCAGACAAAAAGGCCAGACAGGATGTTGTAAAAGCAGGTGGAAAAAAGACGGCGAGGGCCAAGGGGTGAGCACATGTTCGCCGTGTAGGCTGCAAACCTCAGCTGTCGAGCAGACGGCCCAGGTTTCGCGCATGAGCCGCTAACGCTTTGCTCGTCCATAATTGGCCCTCGCTTCATTCGTCCAAGTTGGCCTAACAAACACTCACTGCTCTGCTCAGCAGCCACACACACACACACACACACTCGCCAGTCCGGTAGGGTTTGTTAATCTGGTCGCAATATATTTGTGGCACCTTGACAAAAAAACAAAATCATTTTTCAATAAACAAAAGACAATGACAGGATCTCCTCTAGGTAATTAGGCGTCAGTTGAGAACAAAACTCGCGGAGCAACAAATACTTTAAAAGGAAACACCGACTGGCCACTTCATTAGGTACACAGACAAATGAAAAATAAAAAAAAGATAATAATGCTGAGTTTTGATAGAGACTGTCAGAGATTGGCCAATCGTGTGGTGTCATTTTAGTTAGCATCACAGACAGACTAGCATCAGCTTGTGCTCATTTACTTTATGAACTAATTGTAGAGCAGCTAAAAATAACCAGACAAGCTGGAATACCTCAAAAGTTACTCATTAAAAGATTTCCGGGAAGGAGCGAGGAATTTTTTTTTTTTTTTTTTCCCGAAGTGACAAGCGATGTCGATCGAGGAGCTGTCGTGCGCTGTTTATGAAATAAACATGGAAATATAAAAAGAGTTCGTCACGGGCGCGCAGCGCACACTCACATTCATGCAACGTCTAAAAATGTGCTCGCCGTCTTTCACAGGAAGGCGACGTGCGAACCTCAAGAAAAATACATTTCACAGGCCGTGGTGTTTATGCGCGCGTGAAATGAAATGTAAAATAATTGCAAAAAAAAATATACGGTGAAAATGGCCGCAGCTTGTTTTATAAATAGTTATAAAATATATAGAATGTAACATTTGTCATCACTGGGATAAAATCAATGCGTTTTGATTTGTGGCTCAAAATGACGGCTGTGTGTGACTAATTTAACGAGCAGCACATTTTTACCGTCCTCTCTCCGAAACGAGTGTGACATCACGTCTGTGCTAATTGTTTCCGACGTGGAAATTGTAAATTATCAAAGCTCCCGTAGACGTAATCCCCCACCCGGATGGCCATCGCTAACTTGACTCCCCCCCTCCCCACCTAGCGTGATCAGATTAAGAATCCCCTTCCCCTCAGCACGATGAATTTTTATTTATTAGCTCGTTTATACGAAACGATGATTGTTTTAAAAACGGCGGCGGCTGCTGCATTTAGGGAGCGTGGGAGGCGGAGGTGTCCTACTCATCACCTTCTTCCTCACCCTTTACAATTGGTTTTAACTCAAGACCTCCCGCAGGCCTGTGTGGGTGTGTTCGTGCGTCCCGTGCATGTAACACAACACACACTCTCACACACACGCACACACAAACACACATACTCAAGTCAGGCTAATGAAATCATCTGTGGCTACATTAATCCCTCCTGAAGGCCACAGTCAAAATAACAGGGATTCTTTTAAATGCAGCTATCTTGCGCAGACAGGTGACACACACACACACGCACACACACATTCTAAAAAGAAGCTTATCGAAGCAGTTTTCTGATGTGTACCAGCCAAAATGCCCTCGCAAAGGAAAAAAATGCCGCCTTTACAACAGTGTGATGTCAAAGTTTGTAGCACACAACCCAAGAGAGCTTTCCTAGCATTTTACATGTCAACCAGCCAAAATGTCCCTGCAATTAAAACGTCCACAAGTGCGTGTGTGTTATACATACTGAAGTCTGAAAGTGGCCAAAATGTCTTCATAATGAACAGTTATGCCACAGTGACAGAAAGAAATGTGCGGAGGGAGTTTTCCGGTGGCCACCAAACAAAATGTCCTCGCAACACACACAAAAAAAAAAATGCTCAGCTATGTTATCCGCACTCGCGATGAAAAATGTCAGACAAGTACAGATGTGTGAACTCATACCTCCTTTCTCTTGTTTAGGGCAGATCCCCTTGGCCGGAGTCAGCCTCCTGTGGGCGTCGTCGTCCCTGCAGGGCGTCACCTGCACACCCACCTCCACGGGCAGCATCGGGGCTCCCCTCCCCATCTCCAGGGCGTGGCCCCGCGGGGAGATGGGGATGCTAGCGGCACCGCCCGCCTCCCCGGGCTTGGCGGAGAAGGAGCCCGGCGCCCCCTGCGGGGGGCCACGGCACAGGCGCCGCTTGTGCTCGATGAAGACCAGGATGTCGCCCAGCGGGAAGTTGGTCTGGCACTGGCCGCACGTCAGCAGGTCGTGCTCCTCGGGGCCCCGGAGCGCGGCGGCCGGGACTGGCGACGGGGATCTCGCCGTGGCGTCATTGGCGTCGGCTGCGGGAGGAGGAGCACGACAGTTGAGTTATTCTCCAAGATGGAAAACTGAGAAAAGAAGACTGCAAAAAAAAAAAAAAAGGTACCACAAATGATCACAATGTGCGTTGAAATCGAAAACAAAGGGGATTGGTACGCAGCCCAATTAAGAAAATGTTTTGTAGTTGCCACACTATGCCACACGATGGCAGCATGCCACTTCCCCCCTCCCACAATCAGACTAAATGAAGCTCCTCATCTCACTTCATCCCGTTTTAGTTTGAGCGTCGCGCTAGCTTTATGCTCGCGGTTGGTGTTCCCCACCACGCACACACAAATTGCGGTGGCGAGATAACCTGATAAGAGCAACCCGTCGCGACCGCACGACCTAGACGTTCCCTCGCAAGTGCCGACCGAGTTCATGGAATGCATCTGGCACCTGCTTGGCTTATCTGCCGCACATCGGCGTGGGCGACACCAGAAACACGTCTGTACCATGTGCGTGCATGCGTGTTACGTGTGGCCAGGAAGCGCTTCATCTCTCGGTGCACGCCGGGTTTCCGCTGGCGGCCTTCGCTTCGTTTGCAAAGCTGCCACACACACACACACACATCTATCCTGTGTGTGTGTGTGTGTGCACGTGAGTCAAACAGTGTATCCTCGGCAGACATAAAATCTATAGAAGGTCCCGTTACCAGAGTAAATCTCATTCTTCACACATCTGACACGGACATTAATAACCATCGCGCTCACACTCAGGCACACCCCGATGGCGTCGACTTAGTCCCTCAGCTTAGCGCAAATCCCTAACGGACAACCTCAAAAAAAAAAAAAAGTCCTTTTCCCCAAGCCGGAAGCTCCGAGCGGGCTCCAGGTGTCTTGGGCCAACGTGCACCCAGGGAGAGGCGCCGATGCCCGGGAGAGATGCACAGCCTGGAACATCCATCTCGCTTCTCTCCAAACATGACACCCCTAATAATTGCTAAGGCAAAGATAACCGCTGTGTGTGTGTGTGCGTGTGCGTTATCAGCGCAAAGATCCTAAACTCCCTTATCTCTCGTCTCAAACTGTCAGAGCCTAGTTCCTCCTCCAAACTTGCCGTCACACTGGCTTTTTCCATCCCCCAATTTTTCCCCAAATGTTTTGCTATTCATTCACCCCGGCGCCCCCCACCCACCCCACCTCAGCCCCCCGTTCCGCTCCCGACATGGAAGGCTGGCGCGTCGCCAGATCATTTCCATCTCATCATCTTTGGCGGCGGCGAAGGAACACAAACGCATATTTACCTGCGGATCACACAGCTTGTGGCCGCCGCTCATCGGGAAACGCTAATAGATGCGCGCGGCGGCCATATTGGACGCCTGCGCGTGCGACGTATATTAGACGCAAATCTCCCGGCTAACAACACGGCATGTTCCTATTTGCGGGCGAGACAGGTGGCGAGATGGCGACGGCACTTTTGAAAAACTGAATATGCTAACACAAGTTTCATATGGAATTGTTTGCTTTTATCTGACCAATCAGATGCAACATGAAATCCAAAAAATATTAGGTTTGTGTTTTTTTTAAAGGCACACATCTAATTTGTCAAATAAATTAATATTGTTTTTGTTTTTTTTTAGCTCGTCATTGACGCCAGGCCTCGCCAACGAGACTTGTTGGACCTCCTTGTGTCACTTGGACCGAGGTAAGCTATTGTTTGTTAACCACATTTGTTCACTAATTTTCCCAAACTTCTGAAATGTTTTCCTCAAAAGTCCAATCAAACAAAAAGTCAAGTTTCTGCTGTTTCAAGGAACCTTAAAAATGTACTATTTGCACACTCATTCGGGCCTTCTTCTCACCTGTGTGGAAGTACAGCAAGCGAGCGTGGAATGGTTTGCAAAGGGGCAGTGAGTGTGTGTGTGAGTGTGTGTACGCGCCGACAAACACACACGCACAAGCAAGGGTGTAAAAATGGAAACACGCTCAAGTCTGTAGCGGCATGAGAGCCTGTCAAACACGCGGTCGAGCCGTGAAACTCAAAGCTGCTTGGCCCGCTCACTCTCTCTCGCTCTCTCTCACACACACACACACATACAGAGGAGGGCATCAGGCAACCTTTGAGCGCCCCCTATCTGCCACCAGCATCACTACCGCACCTCAATTTTCAGAGAAGCTCAGCCAACTACTATTTGCATCAGTGCATGAACAGATGACACGTGCTTGTGATTAAGTGGCTTTTTTTTTAACCTGTGCTAATGCTTTTTGTTTAGTTTTCTTATTATATACCCAAGAAATGTTTTAAAAATATCATGCAACAATGTGCTTTTCACTTTCATTTTTTTTTCTTCAATTTTCAGAATCCCCGACATCACGATATTATTATATTTAACCCAAAGCTAGATGACAATTTTTATTTTTTATTTTTTTTTAATTTAGGTTTCAAACGTTTTTCAGATCTGTGCTTTATAACAGCAACAATTAGTTTTCGATGCCGGAGCACAGCGTGAGTTCATTAGGCCGTACAATTTTGAAAAATGATCGCATTTCACCCCCCTCCAATTCAACAAATACAAACAATTAATTGAAAAGCATTACAATAAAAATCACGTCAACTTTTCATGCTTCACGAAACAAACTTTCAACACGTCGACATCACTTCTCAAACGTTTATCTGGCTGAGATCGAGGTTTCCCCCCAAATTTGTCAATTTAAATTCAATTTATTGTTCAGCCCTACAGTACGATAACTATCATATAAAATATAGCATACAGCACCAATACGCTACGGAAACGTTCTCTATATTTGGATTGGGAAGGCAAGCATTTTATTTTTAAAGCTAAGAATGATTTTTCCCATTCTTAACCTCATTTGAGCCCTGGCTTTGTTCCACGAGCGTCGTTTGTGCACCGGCGGAGGTTGTTCAAAGCGAGCTGGAGGGGGTGTTTTGCGAGCTTACATCAGCGGCCTTTAATAAATCTCATAAAAAAGCCTAATGATGGCGGCCGAGCCGATCTAAACGCTGGCTGGCCGGGAGGGGGGCAAAAATTCCCAGCGAGGTCTGTCAGTGGAATTTAGAGGAAAGAGAATTTTTATACAAAACGGCCACGCTGCTCACGCTAAACAACCCCCCCCCCCTTGCTTTGTCTTTGTTTGCATTTTCCTAGGGAAAAAAGGAACACACAAGTACGCCCCCAGGGTGGCGCAGGGGATCGGGTGGGGCAGGGGGGGGACTCTTCTTCTTAGCCCCCCCACCCCCCAAAAAAGTGTCCAATTACAAAGATCAGCGTCAAATTTAGCTCAGGTTTATCTCACTTTTGTTTTGTATTTTTGGGTGGAATTCTTTTGATCAAAAAGTTTATGTGAATTTTTTTTTTTATGCTTGTATGTGGGTTTTATTTTTTTCATTTTTTTATTTCCTCACCCTTTTTACTTTTTTGCCAACAATATTTGTATCCCTTTTTTTTCTCTGTATCCCAAACTTTATTTTATTTTTTTTTACTTTTAATTTTTGCCTTTTATGGTGTGCTTTGAAATCATTTAGCAGTTTGTGTTTGGCTTCTAGATTTTTTTTCCAAGGTTCATCTGGAAAATTTAGAGAAAAGGGAATTTTTCAGCAAAAATTCTCACTCCCCTCCCCTTCTTGATTTTCCTAGTTATACACACACACACACACATTATATACTCGGGGGGGAGGGCTGGGGAGGGGGGTGATAGGGCTGCTCGCATGTTGGTGATTCTCGCTCCCGTCGGGAATAAACGACACCGGCGACGACGACATCGCAGATGGTTGCAATCAAAAATTCAAACGACAAGCGGCCTCGCTTTAGCCTCCGCCGCCCCCGCAGGCGGGGGAACGCTCCGGACGGCCGAGCCCCCGCAGACGACGAGGCATGACGTGGCAAGATAGGCATCGGCGTTTGACAAACTTTTCCGCGATAAGATAACGAGCGAGCGAGCGGCGTACAAAATTCATCAGATGTGCTCGGCTGACGACGCTGAAATATTAAAGCAAAATGAGGGAACAAAGTGAAATGGCCGACAGCCAATCGGGAGCCAATCAACGCCTGCGAGCAAGTCGTCTGCTTGCTTATGCTCACACACTGTATGCGTGCGTGCGTGTGTGTGTGTGTGTGTTGCCATATGGTGCAAATAAAGAAGGGGAAAAGTGTTGAGCAGATCAGATCAGGGAAAGGCGCATCGGTTATATGTGACGCCGCCTTTTCGTCACGCGGCTAACAACCATGCTAAAGTTCAAGTTAGATGTAAAAAAAAAAAAAACTGTCTGCGTCAATCTCCATTTTGTTTGCGGCCGAGGGAGCGAGGGCAGCTCGTGTGACTCGAGGATTGACGAGCAAAGACCTCAAATTATAGAAGAGGTGGTAAAATTATCGTTGGGGCGCTTTGATGAAAAAGCTTGGGTCGCCATAAAAATGCCAAAAGGCGCTGTTTTGTGATTGCCAGCCACTTGATGCCTGCTGAGATCAGGCCAAAGCGATATCGAATGTACAAGTAGTGCTTTGACGCCACAGCTCAATTAAGCTTGTAACAACAACAGATGTAGTGTGGTGTGTGAGCCTTTAAAGGGCGGGGCTTAGTTTGGGTGCGAGATTTTTTTATTTTATTTTTCTTCCCACTCGAGTGACAATGTATCTGAAAATTGCTTGAAACTTGAAATCTGACTCACATTTTTGGAATAAATTGAACTGCTAATGGCAAGTTCCACCTCATGTAAGATACTTTTGGAAATCTGTTTCCAGCTCGAGGCCGGCGGCTACCACGAAAGGGGCTCGATTCCGCGAAGCCTCGCTCGGTCGGCTGTGGGGAAATATGCCGCCATTCTGGTTTTGCGCACCGGTGGGTGCCCCCGCCGAGGTCCGCGGGGCTCATCATCCGTGTGACTCGGATGACTGCGAGAATGGCGGCCGGCCACCTGCGGCGACTTCTCGTGTAAGCGGACACCTGCCTGACAGTTGACACCTCAACTCACGCTTGCCTTTTTACGTTCTTCCCTTTAAAAAAAAAAAAAAAAGGTTGTTTCGTGTTGACTTAATCAAATCTTCTCTGCCTCCTCCAGCCCGAGGTGCGATCCGATGCCAGAAAACCGGAACAATCCACCTTGAGGAAATAGCCCACAGTGACAAGCTCAAGTCCAAAGTGAGACAGTTTGACCGTTTTTTCATCGATGTGTGTGTGTGTGTGTGTTGTCTGAGTGTAAACAGTAATTGGAATTGGCCCGCGGCGGGGTTGCTTTGCGTTGGTCTCCAAACCCAGTTTGAGAACAAGTTGGGCTTGATGACTGCGGCCTGCTCGCCACGCTAACCAGAAACCGACGACGTCGTTGTGCTTTGCTTTCATAACGCCGTCTCACGCGCTCTTATACAAAACATGAAAAAGATGTTTACTCGTTAATTATGGTTATGAATTTATGAAAATTTCAGGGTGGATTCAAGTGATTATTATTCCCATTTTGAGTAAACATTTTTTGTTCATGTTTATTGGCGCAACAAAAATTGAACTGCAACCGTTCATTGACGATGCCAGGGCTAACGTTAGCCTAGCTCAGCTGAGAGACGGTGGGTATAAAAAGTCGACACACCCCTATTCAATTGACAGGATTTTGTAATATAAAAAAAATTGGGGGGATTATGAACAGTTCCGGATAGCGGTCGGCGTGAGCGCAAAAACTTCAGGCCTCTGCGAGAAAGCAAAAGAATAAATGTCAGTGAAAGCCTACTAGAACATCTGAGTTTGAATTGGAGTAGAAGAGCCTGTGCACACTTTTCCCCTTCCTTCTAAATTTTCAATGAAGTTCTCATGGTCACAATTGAGGTAAAATTTGAGATTTTTTTTTTTTTCCACATGTCCCCCACAAAAAAGATGGCATTTGAACATCCTCAACTTTAGACAATTTGGAGTTTCCAATTTATTTTTTCTTGTTTTAATTCTTGTAGATGAAATATTCTCATTGTGATTTTGACTATACTACTAATACAATACTATATGAAGCACTCATGCTATATAAATCCAATTAAATACATTTGATCAAAAATTCAATTGAATAAATTCAATTAACCTATATATAATGAGTTTGATTTTGATTGTACAGCCAAATCAAAGGACAAAATGAGATGGAGGCGTGTCTTCACCACATCCAAATTGTGATTGCTTTTGACTTGGCAGAGGTGGGCAGGGCACACTGGGGGTGACATTCAAACTTCCGCTGCACACACACACACACACACACACACACACACACACACTTCTAACTCATTTTTTTGCCACAGTTGTGACTTGTAGAACAGCATTAAACCAAATCGACACAGAAGGTTTAGGTTTTTGGACCAAGACAGATTTTTTTTTTACATATATATATTTTGCTAACTTTTAATAACACACGGAATTAAATTGCAGTGTGCGTGTGTGTGTCTAAATTTGAATGATTTGGGCTCTGTAGAAATTTGCCCACACACACACACACACTTGCTGATGGCAGTTATCGGTTCCGAAGCGGGACGACAGCAATGCAAAAGCTCTAGCGAAAGCTTCGTCGGAGTTCAAATTGAAACGGTTTGGCCTTGGTGTGAGGGCTTTGCCCTACTGAGCTGACATTCAAGCTTCCGCTCGGCACACGCGCGCGCACCCAGAGCCCGAATAATGATTTGACTCATCTTTTTAGGCGTCTGGAGTGAGCCTGAGTAAACACGACAAACACTTTGTCGCTCATCCGCTGTGTATCTGTGTGTGGTGTGCGAGAACAGGTAGGACCAGATTGAGGCCCGTCCGTCTATTTTATGCGGCCAACCAACCATCTTGTCCTCCCAATCAGCAAGACGCTTCTTCACACCGTTGTGTGGCTCAAGTTCAAAAGCAGGTCTGTGCGTGTCTCTCTGTATGCGTGTCTGTGTGTGTCTGTAAGTTATGCAAAGCGACCAAAAAAAAAAAAAGACGTCAAACAAAGTGACCCATGGCTGCAAGCGGGGGTGGGAAATATTTAACTGCTACGCCAAATTTGTCCCCAAACCCCGAGTGCCCTGCAGCAGACAAATGAAAATATGCAAACTTCTTTTCTTTTTTTTTTTTTTTGGTCATAATGCATGCAGGTAAGTGTCACACACACATGAGCACACTTGACACATACCCTGAGGTACAACTGTAGTTTGGGATTATTATTTTTTTTTTTTTTGCTCCTCCACATTCTAAAATTAATTGTCTTCACATCAATCAACTTGACTCATTAAAATATTGCAAAGCATCCAATGTGGCTTAGCGATGGAAATAATAACAATAATAAAACTCTGCAATAATGAGAAATCGCATGAAAGAGCTCCCCAATTGTCTCACTAAGTGATGGGGATCAATAATTTGTAACACACACACACACACAAAACATTGGCCACAGATTACATCATGAGCTGGTGTGCATTGAATTAGTGCGATTAGGCCTCGTCTATCAAATTGAATCGAGCGGCAGGCAGGCAGGCAGGCAGCACGGAGGAGATGAAGGTTCAAATTGATATTAGGATTCGGATTATAGGACACTTTTAATCTTTTACACACAGCAAATAGATAAGTGTGTATTATCACAAATGCCCGTGACAAGATAAGTTCTTTAAAGAAATCAAATGAGCAAAAGTTCTTATCTCGTCATGCATGCTTATTTCTGTTTAAACAAACTTTATATAGTGCGCGATTTGTGTGTGTGTGTGCGTGTGTGTGCGATGATTGCAATAAGAAGCAAAAGGCGTGCAATTGGCGTGGTTGTGCATGTGCAATGCACACGTTTAAAAACATCATTGTTTTGTGCAAAAGAGGAAAAAAATGCATTTTGCCAGTTGTACAAATACAATTGCAAAACAATCAATTGTTGCGGCGAGTTTGTCGTCGGACGTTGTTTTGAGAGAAAAGCCCGTCTGTCTCGCCATTAAATGATGACAAAATTAAACGCGAGTGTTTTAAGTGACGCGCTTGAATTTTTCGGCTACTATTTCAACTTTCTTTCGTCACGTTTTAAACGCGACCGAGAGATCCACGTGTCGGAATCAAATGGAGAAAACGCGAGTTATTTTAATTCGCCCGAGTCCCAGTTGAAATCCAAATAATATCGACGCGCGTTTTTTCCGCGGCGGGCAAAGGGAAGATGTTGCGGAGGGTTCGGCGTGTCGCGACGAGGCGTGCATCTCACCTGGTGCCGTCTCCCGGTGGCTCAATGACAAGTGCTGCGGGTTCACCTGCTTGCGGCGGGACATCGCCCCGGCATTTACTCTGGCATTGCCCGGTGAACGGCACTTGGAGTCGGCTCGGACCGTTGTGTCGGTCTGCTGTGGCTCTCGCGTGGACCGGACCCTTACTCCTCCTTTTTAAAATGTGTGTTTTATTTGATTTGCGCGTCTTCCTCGACAATTGCTGCGCAAGTTTGGCGGGTAGAAAAAGGATGCAGGCTACGCGCTGTCCTTCTTCGGGGCAGACAAAACACCTGGACGCGCGCAGCGGGAGCAGGAAGAAGCCACAATGCCAAAACCAAAACAAAAAGCTGCAAAATCCTGCGCCGCGATGCCGCTTTCTTGTCAGTGTTAATTTAGGATCCCGCTGCAAGCACCTTCCTTTTTCCGCTGCTGGTGGTGGTGGTGGTGGTGCACTAAAAAAAAAAATGACCCTTTGGCACCGGCTCCTTGTGTGCGTTTTGGCATCGGCGCTCGGAACGGCAACTCTTGGCTCCTGTGGCGGGAGACTCGCTGATGGAGAGAGAGAGAGAGAGAGAGAGAGAGAGAGAGAGAGAGAGAGAGAGAGAGAGAGAGAGAGAGAGCGAGGCAGAGAAAGAGAGTGAGCGAGAGAGAATGCACGGGCAGACAAGACACCTCCTCCTCCTTCTCTTTCTCCTCCTTGTCCAACAAGAGAGTCCAAATGTTTCCTCCTGCTTTCCCTGTTGGGTCTTGTTTAAGAGGACGACCCCGTTTGTGTCTGCGCGCGGGCGCGCGCGCGTGTGAGTGTGTGCGCGCGCGCGTGTTTGCGGGCGTTTTGAGATGTGCCAGCAGGATCAAATGGGGCCAAAGGCTGGTGCCTGCATGCGCCCACCCCTGTTATAGTAGTCTTTTGTTATTTACGACTAAAGTATTCCAGCAGAAAATTCGTAGTATGAGCATGCGTTTGCAGGGTGCCACGTGCACGCCAGACCAACAGGGGGCGTTGTTTGTTGATTTAGCCAATCGGAAGCACGTTATTAAAAAGTGACACTTTTTACTTGTTAATCCTGAATGTCACACTCGAGTATAACGTTTTAAAATATATATTTTTTATGCATAACAAACCGGTATGTCAGCCAATCAGAAAGCAAAAGAAAGTCACTTAAGAGGAAAAGTTGTAATGGTTATATAATAAAAGTATAAAAAAAATAATGCCTTGTAGCTTACAGCGATGTGGTTGACAAGAACTATTAGAAGCATGCTGATATTGGTCGATGTCATGACCGTAGACACCCATGTTGTGAGACAACAGCGCCCTCTGTTGATCCACTCAAGTCCTTTTCCTAATGCTTTGCCTGCAAAGAACTCCAGTTGTACTTAAATAGAAGTAAAAATAAAAAGACAGAACCGGACTGAAAATAAACATTAATTTTCACTGTAGGTTATTTTGATAAAAATATGCCAATTTTGATAATAAAAGCCTTGCTAATGATAACTAAAAAAAAAACGTTTTCCCCAGATTTGACATAGAACATTAGTTTTTTAGCACACAATATAATCAAGTTCATCAATTAAGGTACGCTAAATGCTACACCGATGCACTTAACACATTTTTGTAAATGGCAAACCTTCAAATACACCCTGACGAGTGAGTCACTTGCCGTAGTTGTGAAAGTTGTCTTCGTTTGTCTTCTTACTGTATTATACTGCCCCCGGTGGGCAAGTGGTGCACGCCAGGAGTCGCAATAAATGTCATTTCTTTTCATTGCACTTAATTAGGTTATTACTACGTTTGATAAAGTTCAGGGCTATTAGAAAGCGCTAATGAGCCCTCATCATTTACCGAGGCGACCTGATGTTAAGCACTGGAACTACATTGTCCAATATAAAACAGCGCCGTTTAAATGTTGACACCATTTCCTGGTGGAGCAAAAGAAGAAGAAGAAGCGTTTGCTCTCCCGCTCGCCGCAGCGGCGATACATTTAACGCCGGGCCATTAATAAAAGATGGTGAGCAATTTTAAGAGCATTAGAAGTTTGATTGCTGCAGGGCAGACCTGAGGGACTTTCAGGGCCACTAATTATTTATATAAATGAAATGTCATCTCAGCTCTGGCTCAAGTAGACATAACCTCGGCAGACGCACCGAGGACGGAGATAGAGATGGCACGGTGACGGCCGGCGGAAGTAGTGCCCCCTAAAATTTAACAAAATCTGCCTCAAGTCCGTTTGAAAAAAATTTTTTATTACAGTTTTGATGTCATTTTGATTTTTTTTTTTTTTAACAATCGCTAACTACCCAAAAAAAACCTCAGAAGTCATGCTCAAAAAGGAACAGGAAGTGAGCCATTTTGGTTTGAAGCAGCTCTTTATGAAGTGACTTCACACTCTCTCTGCAGTGTTGCAATGAAATTTATGTGCGAGTGTAGTGGAAGCAGAAGTTGTCATGCGTTGGTCCGCAGTTTGTGTTGCTGTAGCGCTCCCAACTTTTGGGGGTTGCTTTTTTTTTTTTCTTCCCTCAATCACCGGCCTCCATGAATACTAAAAGAAATCCACGAACCTAAGTTCTCACACACACACTCTCCCCGGCTCCCTTGATCCTCACCCGTGGGTGCTCTCAATAATACATCAATGTCTCCATTATAGCTTGTATGCGCAGGCAGTTTAGGCTGCATGCGGGGTGGCTGCGGCGCACACCGCAAATACCGTTTGTGGACACGGGAAATGTTTTAAGTCCAAAGTGTTGCCTCCGAGGGGACACGCTGAGTTCCGCCGCCTAGCCGTCGGGTACCTGAACGCACCGCAGGGTGTTTAGAAGAATGCTCAAGAAAGTTTGGACGCGCTAACAGGGCTAGCAGGAACCTCGGATGTCGAACAAAAGACACTAAAAAAGGCTAGTCGCTTTGATATCAATGCAAAAATAAAAGTTCCTTCTATGAGTGATGGTTGTAGAAATAGTCTGTCCCTGGGTGCAACTGTACACATTGTAAAAGTGTGAACAGGTGACATTTTAAGTCACGTTTTAAAATCCTCCAAGCGTAATAAGAGGCATGCAAATGAAGGTAATTATGTCCCATTACGTGACATTTAACAAATAGGCGCATGACATGTTTCATAAGAATACTATTAATAATAATATTTATAACGTGAAACTAAAATAGTATGTTAATTAAATGTAAATGAAAATATTTAAAAAAAATATTTAATACATAATGCGCGGGAAAATATTAAATAAAAAATATTACAAAATAATTTTAAAGTATATTACAGGAAATAATGAAATTCACATTTTTTAAGATATACATTTCTGTGTAATACTAATAATAGAATACCCTTTAAAAGTTAAAAAATACAGCAAATTTAAAACTATGCCTCTTTGAAAAAAGTGACCCAAAAAAATAGGCCAACCCAAAGGAGGACAAACAGCGTCCACAATGCAGTTTTTATGAGTCAAAAGTGGTTTTAAAAAAAAAAGAAGTAACAAAAGAAGGCAATGCGGCCCACTTGGGGTCAAAGGTCGCACCCATTTGGATGCATCAAAGCTCATAAACAATGAGAGGTCCACTTCATGGGAATATGAATATTGCACTCATCTGAATGCGCAGTGCTTCATTATGCAATGTTTAATATTAATAAAGAAAGTAGATAGATATATTATTCATAAGCTGATTTACTGTGGAATCCGTGAGTGTGCCTGTGTGTGTGTGTTGACGTGAGAGACACATTGAGACGCTCCCTTGCTACAGGCGATACAAGCAGACGATGCTCTTACTCCTTTTCCATCCTGACAATTCCTGCCACCAGTTAAGAGGATTTGTCCGAGCACCGATGAATTTATAATGAATGCAGATTCCCCATTTTTAATCGGGGCACCTAAATGATTCACCGCTAGTGCGTCTCGGAGGTGCGCCAGCCGCCAGCCTTGCACAGGCGAATCAAGGCGGGTCCACCCATGTCATTCAGAAACGTGCTTTTTCACAGCTGCTCGTGTCACTTGACATTACTTTGAATTGTTTAGGAAATATTAGGAGCTAAATTGATGTTACTACGTGTTTTTTGTAGTTGTTGCCTGTTGGTCCCTCTCAATTATTTTTTTGCTGTCCCCCCCGCCTAGAGGAAAAAAAGATTTCACTCACACACCCCACCTCTCTTCAGTGACTATAAATATCATTTGTCTATAAAATTGTTATAAGTACACCTCTGCATAACATTGCATACTTATGTATCCTTTCATTTTAAAGCAAAACATGATTATAGCATGAGTAATAATTGCAAAGACTGTCAAGACTCACATTTGATTGAATTTGACACCACTTGTCTTCTTGATCTCAAATACCTTTTTTTATGAACGATGTCGGGTGTCATATTTGATTAAATGAAACATCTCATCCACGGCTTGTAGACGTTGCCAAGTAGTCATTTGGCTCCCTCTAGAGCTTGTAATCGCAAGTACAACTTTAAACGAGAACGGCGCATTAAAGATTCTAATAATTGCACTTTACATGTTGAGAGACTTCTACAGATTTGTAACGCCAATTGTAGTATTCTGCTTTAGTAATTTGTGGGATTTTTCAGAAATTGACAGTAATGCCTTTAATGTACAAAGTGTTGAAAGAAAAGTAAAACGCAAGCTTCATGACGTCACATCCGCCACAAACGTAACATCCGACGGAATCCACAATGGCGACTCTCCTACCAGTTGAATGGATGGATGCCGTTTGCTAGCTTATTTCGAGCCAACTATTCTATTGTACTTTCTAGTCGTCCGGAAGTTTGTTTATACACGCCACAAACTACATGTTAAAGGTAGGACACGTTCTGTTTTGAGAAATATGCAACTTTAGACAAATATTGGTCTTTACCTGTCCGCTTAGCATGCTACAGGTCGTTAGCAGCTAACGACTAGCTAACTTAGCTAGTCAGCGACGCGTAAACCCATGGCAAATTGAAACGTTGATGTTTCTCATTATTTCGTATTTTACGAACTCAAATGCGGGCTCGGCAGATTAATAACATTGGTGGTCTTGTTTTGACTTAACGAAGCCACTTTCAGCGTTTACTCTCAAACTACCTATCACGCGGGACTAACGCTATGAATACATTAATGCTGTGGGTAACTGGGCGACCTAAGCTGCTTGGAAAGGTACAGGTCATTCAATTCCGGCGTTACTCTGTGTATCTTTTCTATATATATATTTTTTTTTAGTCACCCTAAAATGTTGTATGAGTGTTACTGCTGAAGCGCGTATGCCAAAGTTCTCAAGTTTTGTTCTGTCCAGCAGGCAGTCAACGCGGGGCCCTCTTCCTCTGTGGCCTCTCCCCAACTGAATAAGGAGTCGAAAGAAAATGCGGTGGCACAACAGCAAGCCATGTTGGACCACATCAAACCATGCTGGTACTGGGACAAGAAAGATTTGGCACACACGCCCTCTCAGTCGGAAGGCCTGGACCCCGGCACCGAAGCCCGCTACCGCAGAGAGGGAGCCCGCTTCATATTCGACGTGGGCACCAAACTCGGCCTGTATCCTCTTTTGTGACATAACTTTTCAGAAAGCACCCATAATGTAGCATAGAATTGGTCTTTGCTTCCTTGACGACTGGTAGACATTACGACACACTGGCGACGGGCATCATCTACTTCCACCGTTTCTACATGTTTCACTCTTTCAAGCAGTTCCCCAGATATGTAAGTTCTAAGTTTTTATAAACCTGTCTTTTTTTGCTATATATTTTCCCATCAGTAAAGATGTTACAATACATTTTACCAGTTATTTTTTTCATGAGTTTAGATATCCTTTGAAGGAATTTTTTGTGACAAGTCCAATCCTCTGAGGGTAAAAAAAAAAAAAAAAAATGGAGGACAAATATTTCATAAAGTACTTTATTTTATTTTTTTTAATCCTGAGGAAGTAAAGTAATTAACAAAGTTTTTACAGTTTTTAAAAAAAAAGTGATGTTTGTGTTATAGGTGACGGGAGCTTGTTGTCTCTTTCTGGCGGGCAAAGTGGAGGAAACGCCCAAAAAGTGCAAAGACATCATCAAGACGGCGCGCAGTTTGCTCAACGATGTGCAGTTTGCACAGTTTGGAGATGACCCCAAGGTCCAGTTTACAAACATTTTTACATGTTAATGATAAAAGTTGAATTAGAAGACAAAGTAAAAACAAAGTGTGTGTGTGTTCCAGGAGGAGGTGATGGTGTTGGAGCGAATCCTGCTGCAGACCATCAAGTTTGACCTGCAAGTAGAGCACCCTTACATGTTCCTCCTGCGTTACGTCAAGCAGCTCAAAGGTTGACGCCATTTTATGAAGACGGTCACGGTTGCCATTTAATGTTGCCAACTGACCTTTGACCTGTTGCCTCGGTAAAGGGGAGAAGAATAAAGTGTGCAAGGTGCTCCAGATGGCTTGGACCTTCGTCAACGACAGGTGAGGCTCTCGTCACGTGACCTTTGGAAACCAAAAACATTGGGTTGATCTGCAGTAACTCTTCACCATTCCACCCAACAGCCTGTGCACCATGCTGTCGCTGCAGTGGGAGCCGGAGATCATCGCGGTGGCCGTCATGTACCTGGCGGGTCGCCTGTGCAAGTTCGACCTCCAGGAGTGGACGGCAAAGCAATCGTCGCGCCGCTGGTGGGAGCAGTTTGTCCAAGACGTCCCCGTTGAGCTCCTCGAAGGTAAAGTCGTTGACACGGACTGACGCTTTTCCAGCAAAGATGAAAAAAAATGTTTTTGCGTGTTAGACATCTGCCATCAGATCCTGGACTTGTACTCCCACGGCAATAAGCCCATCCCCCAGCAGATGCAGGATAAGGAGCGGGCGCCCGCTGCCCCCGTCCTGACTCCCACCCACCTGGCGCCGCCATTAGCCGCCAACCCTCCGCCGCCTCCGCCCCCGGCCAAGAAGGCGTCCCCGCAAGGCGGGAGCCCAGCACGACAACTCAAACGGACACATGTGAGCGAGCCAGTCGGCGCCTCATTTGCATCCCTTTGCTGCCGCCGGCCACTAAAATCTTTCTCCCCGCAGACCTCCCCCAAGGAAGAACCGAAGCCCTCAGGTACACACACACACGCTTCCTGAATATCGATAGAAAACATTTTGAATATTTGACCATGTTTAATGTTCTTTCATCTTCAGAACCAGCTGGATCAAAGATTCCTCGACTGGAGAGCCCCATGCCGCCGCTGCCCACTTCGCAACCGCCGCTGCCACCGGGTATGCAATGAACAAAGTTTTCCATCAACATGTTCATGTAGAAGTTTGTCAGTATCCCGTAAAATGTAACATCTTTTGCTCTTGTCTGTTGTAGAGCGCAAACCTGCTGCCCCTGCCCCGCCCGCCGAAGTGGAAGCCCCAAGCGAAGCAGCCCCGCCGCCACCTCACGCGCCACCGCCTAACCAGCCCCACGCGCCCCCACCCCTCCCTCACCGGCCACCTCCGCCGCCACCCTCCAACTACGTCATGTCCACCACCAGCTCGTACATGTCGGGCGAGGGCTACCAGAGCCTGCAGTCCATGATGAAGACGGAGGCGCCCGCCTATGCACCCCCCATGCCACCAACCTACGCCCCCCCGATGCCACCCTACCATGTGTACCCCCCGCCCAGCGCCCCGCCACCGACCCATCCTCCACCTGCGGGCTACCCGCCGCCCACAATGCCACCTAGCTACCCGCCGCCGGGTTACACCAACTTTCCTCCCCCGCCACACATGCCACCCACCCACGTACCCCCACCCATTGGCCTCCCCCCTGCCGGTTACCCGCCCCCTCCCGTGCCGCAAGGCCAGCCACAGGTGCCCCTGCCCCCGCCACCTGGCATGCCCATGAACCGCGGCGGATGGATGAGATGAAATGAGCGTGTTGTTGACATCGTGTCGTGGTTTAGATCGACCAGGTGGAATTTTCTGCCCTTGTGTGCCTTAAGTTAGCAAGGCATGGTTCTGCTTCTCACCCTCATAATTTGCATTTTTTGTTCCGTTTTCTTACACCTAGGTTAGGGACCAACAATTGACAGGAATAATAGCTGTATAGACAGAGATGGCTTTTTGTGTTTTATTTTGCCATTGTGAAATGTCTAATAGTTGAGTGCTCAGTAAATTGTATGGCAAACGTTTCTGGTGTTGCCACAAGGGGGCAGTGTCGGTGCAAAAATGAAGCAAACAGGAGCACTGTTGTATCAACAACTCGTTTTATTTTCTCTTCTGATTCTAAACGTGGCCTAGTCAGCCAGCTGCGATCCGCAGGACAGGAAGACATTGATGACATTACGGTCATGCTAGTGAGTGTCAGCGCTGTCGATTAGTTTCAAATTTGTGTTCCAAATTTAAAACACAAGACCAAATGTCTATGTACATTTTTTGACAAGAGAATCATGGCTTCCAATCACTTACTAGAAAAGAAAAGGACACTTTTTACCAAGAGTTAGTGGACTCAAAATTAATATTAGGGCCACACTGAAGAGGGAAGCAGAACTGGAGAAAAAAAAATTGGGTAATCACTATTTAAAAATATATCTAATACTGAAGACCTTGTTTAAAAGAAAAGCGGTAAAATTGACTTCATGTGTTCAGTATGTTTTACAGCGAACAGTTGTGAGTGTTTGTGAAGAAATGTTCTCGTCAAGGTTTTGCCAACATTTGCAAACTTTGACATAAACTTAGTTTGCTACCGTTACCAACAGTCACAATTGTTCGCTAATGCTTTTGTTTTTTTAAGAGTGTGGCCCTAATACTGCTTGCTTAGAGTGAACAGTGTACATGTTTGTTTGGGGTTGTTTTTGCACGTATCATTGCACACTCTTGTTTCTGACATCAAGAAGAGATTTTGTTAACGGGGATGCTTAATTTATTTAGCCAATTTCAGCAGTAAAACAGTTTGGCTCTTGCTGTTGACTGAAAATGAGGTCACGGACTTAGGGGTCAGGACGCGACTGATCATGGCTCATGTGACATTTGCAAGCGGAGCTGTGATTGGTCATTACCTGAGTCTTGAGGTCATGTGGTGTCATTTTAAGTTGATGTAAAAAAAAAAAAAATGTTTTCAAAGGTGGTAATTAGATATGGGTGGATGGATAGATACTTTATTGAGCCCCAGGGGATTGAAAATTCGTTGTAGACAAAATCTGAACTGCTGAAAATTGCCTGAATAAGAAAAGCATCCCTTAAAGATTTTTGAGAGTGTTACAGCTAACTGGTCAGAACCACAAAAGGTTAACAAGAACATGCACAGTCAACAGTCTTGTAGCAAACGCGACACCGACCTGAGAACGTGATTGTCGAGCATGCACGCAGCATCCATTTGGGCTCGTTGCAGTAGAGTCGCCACACGGTGACAAATAGTATTCACAATGTGTAGCTTGTGTGGTAAAAAGTCAAACGCTAACAATGAAGTGTTCCTGTTTGTTTCATGTACAA
Source organism: Syngnathus scovelli (assembly GCF_024217435.2). NCBI lineage: Eukaryota > Metazoa > Chordata > Actinopteri > Syngnathiformes > Syngnathidae > Syngnathus > Syngnathus scovelli. Next base: position 10,452,880 of record NC_090866.1, on the reverse strand, counting down.
TGTTAACTTGTTGTACTAAGTTCATCCTTTTTTAATCACTTCACTGGTTTCTTTTATATCAAACAAATTATTTGAGGTTCATTACCTGACATGTTTTGGCGGTTTGTTCCGCCTTCATCAGTCAGGTAATGAACCTAAAATAATTTGTTTGATATAAAAGAAACCAGTGAAGTGATTACAATGTAAACTGTCAACGAGCCCAGATGTTGCCAAAGCCCCTTTCCCCACTGTGGGCAGCGAATGTCTGGTTTGCGACATTTGCTGCTCTGAGGAAAGGGGCTTAAGTCAACAAACAAGAAACAATAACTACAATTTTCAAAATTCGGCTACACCTAAGTCTTAGATGACTTTATTGCATTAACTAACAAGAACCCGTTACAGTCAAAACCTAAGTGTACTCTGAGGGGATGTAGTGCCCAGTAGGGGGCACTACAGTAGCTCATATCAAAAAGGTAAGCTGTCTGCTAACCTTGGCAGCACCTGTGCTTGAACCCACGCAGCGTCGGTACCTTCTGCCTACAACCCAATGTCAATTGACTGCAACACTGTGGGAAAAGTTTAAAGTCCCACGCAATGGTGACATGCTTCGTCTTTTTTGATGGGACTTTTTTTTTTTTTTTTTTTTTTTTTTTTTTTTGCCCTTCCCCTCCTCCCCGTCTTCTTTCTTCTCTCCTCTTCCCCCAATGTTTTACCAGGTAAAGCAATTGAGGAAAATGTTCTCAATTGCTTTACCTGGTAAAACATTGGGGGAAGATGAGAGAAGACGCCAATGTTTTACCAGGTAAAGCAATTGAGGAAAATGTTCTCAATTGCTTTACTTGGTAAAACATTGGCGGCTGGTGCTGTCGCTGGTGCTACAGAGGCCCCTTGAACTGGTTGCCGGACAGATGCTGACGAATGGACAGTTTGGAGCCGGCTGCATCACCCAACTTCCTCCACACCACCTGCAATTGAAAAGAATAAAGTTTTTTTTAAGCCAAATGTTATCTTTTCTTGTACAGTTTCAGACAGACAACGCTTACGTACGTTGCACATCTCTCTGACGATGGCCTTCTCTTTCTCACTGAGGTCATCCTCATAGTCTTCAGGAACCTGCTTGTCCAAGTTCTCATGGACCTCCAGAACCTGCAAGGCACAAAGTCCCATGAGCTGCCTTCACCTCCTGAGGCCAAAAAAAACTTGCAAAGGGCACCGCTCACCTTCATGGCATGCACCACAGCCTCGGGCTTCTGCACGCATGACAAATATCCCGTGGCTGGAGAGGATTCGCTGGTGGGGAGACGACCTGAAACCTGAACATGGACAACAGCGTTAGCATTAACCTACAGCTTGAACCAATTACATATAACTAGTGAGTGAGTGAGTGAGTGAGTGAGTGAGTGAGTGAGTGAGTGAGTGAGTGAGTGAGTGAGTGAGTGAGTGAGTGAGTGAGTGAGTGAGTGAGTGAGTGAGTGAGTGAGTGAGTGAGTGAGTGAGTCTGCATGCGTGCATCAGTCCTGACCATGTTGTGCAAGGCGTCCTGGCGTTGGGGCAGCGAGGACAGCTGCGACTCGGAGTGGTACAGGGTCATCCCTTTCCGGAGGGCTCGCAAGTCACCTGGATTGCACTGAGCACACAAACATGATGATGAGCTTTGTCATTATGAATACATGAATAGTGGTGACTCCAGAAAAAGAAGCACAAGCGCATTGCGTTTGAACCCGCAGCCCCAGAGCCAAAGCAAACAGCCAGAGCGGAACATGCACCAAATTGACTAATACAACCCAAAATCTACAAGCAACATTTTTCCAGCCTTTCCCTGGATAGGCCAACAATTTGAACTTTGCGAGTTGCTCGTGTGGGAACGTGTACACCTGCTCTGTGCACCGGCTAATATCAACACGTTAACAGCGTTGGCAGGAAGGTCAGCATTCCTCTGATAAGAGACTTTTTGTTGCCTTCAAGCAGGAAGTTGAACAAGTGGGCGGCCAAGAGGCCCGCTGTCGTCAAACACTTTGTATTGGCCAACAGAAAGAAAGCACTGGGTGCATTATGGATGCGTGGCTCTCTCTCTACCTGTGTCGCTCTTGTCGTCTCAAATATTTATGCCGCCGGCGGACGCCCCGGCAAGCCGAGACAAGATCAACTTTAATGCACCGCCGAGCAACGGTAGCCTTTGCTCCCCTCGCAAGCTTGAAAGCGGAAACATCACGCTCCCAAACTGCTTGAGCTTATGTTACATGTCTAACGCTAATTTGATTTAGCTTTGATTTGACTATTGACAGACTTAATGGTAAAGGTGATTACAATTTGCAGAAGCTTTCTTTTTGTCTACAGAAAAGTTGAGCTCAAACGTTCCACCACCAGAGACAATTGAGTGGATGTTTACCTTCTTCATTTGTATCTGTGACAAACTAAAACGATTATGAGCCTGCAGAAGGGGAAAAAAACAGAAAAACTGTTGAGCACGTTCGAGAATAGCGCCGACAGTGGAATCATTTTGAGACGGGATGTCAGACTTTGGCGAGCGCGCTGTCGTCACACCTAATGAGCGATCCTCACGTATCGGCGCAGACTGACGTGACCTCGCCGTGAACCCTTTCCACTCCCACCTCCACGCCGGCATTTTCCAAACGTGGGCGAAGTCATCGGGAGGTTAACACCGCCGGATTGTGTCATTTAGCGTCTGCTCGCGCTTTTGCCACGGGGGCCAAGCTAACCGACGCACGCCATTGAAGCCTCCGCCATGAATTAAACATTGGGCTCGACACCGACACGCACGCGGGGAAAATAAGAAAAAAAAAATCAAAAAGCTTCTTCTGGAAGAGTTCAATCGTGGGCCGCCGGCGTATCTTTTGCTCGACCTCCGTTTGACCATTTTTGCAATATCGCGGTCCAAATCAAAAATGCTCAAAGCGTCAAGCGGCTTCTCGCTCTCTAAATCTTCACTTGGCGTGCCAAAAAAATTACTTGAAAGACACTAATAAGGGGCTCGACCCATCTGAAGTTTGCCTTTAATTTCCACCGTGGCTCTCCTTGCCCACTTGCGAGGGCATCACAGCGCCATTATTGATCTTTTATTTTCCATTATCAATGTCTCACCTGTGACAGTAGCTTGTTGTTATCATCCTCCAGGATTCGCACTTTGGTCTCCAGTTGCCGGATGTAGTTGGAGGAGGGATCTGCAGCGGAAGAAGAAAAGACCTCATTAGCATTTCAAAAGACGTCAAGACGGAATAGAAGCCGGCGCCAGACGGCCCGCGGGAGTTCGCAAAACGTCGCAAGCTCACGTCGCATCACGCAAACGCCACCCAACGTATTGCAATTAGCTTTTGCAAATATTAGTTTAAAATTTTTATTTTCAGGCAGCATTTTGCAAGTCAAGCTTATTTTAAAATGGGGAAAAGAAGTAGCAGCTGTTAAACATAAACATTCCCTTGGCGTTATCCACGTCTGACCCGACATCCTCCCGCCCGCATTCCGTTTGTCACTGCCGGGTTCAAACCGAGGACAGGAGCCGCGTCACGCCAGTCCCTGTAGGTGGCGCCGAGCCTGTTCTCCAAAAAGCCGCGTTTAATTTACAGCGCCATCAAAGCCCGATTCAGACGCGTCGGGATGGATGCGCTTGTTTTTGTTTGCCGAGTGCAAAGACAGATAGGAGACACCTGACAACGCTCTTCTCCAGGGCGCGTTTGACATTTTATATATTTATATCAAAGTTGGAAAAGTTTGCATGGCCTAATAAACGCTCCCCCCCCCCCGCACTCTATCAACCCGAGTTACTTTTACGTACACAGAGCGACCGCTAATCTCCCGGTTGCGCCTTGTGACCCGTTAATCTGGACTCATCTAATGGCGACCTGACCTTGGTCTCCCATTCAACGCGATTAAGGTGAAGTCTCTTATTGGCCGCAAGAAAGTAAACAGGAAGTGAAACCCTTAGCATCTCGGTCCTAATCCGTCACGGCCTTCTCTTTTTTTGGCCTCCCGCAAATGGGTCGTCGCTTTTACCCGGCTGGATTGTCATTAAGAACGAAAAGTCGTGCTGCTATACCGAAAACAAATGGCGTCTTTTGTATTTCGAGGACTTTGAAAGCGCTCGCTGGTCCATGCAGTAATGAGAGTCTCTTTTATCTTGCCGGACGGCGGTCAGGCCCAAAATAAACTCATTAGCTGCTCTTTTTTTTTTTTTTTTACTTCATGACTTGTTACTTAGGCGCAACGGCGGAGCACAGCAATGTTGACACCTCCCGCTGTTGACCGGAACTCACAGCGTGTGCGTGCGCGTAGTGACGTGGACCGTGGCATCACGCCCCCCCCCCCCCCCCCCTCCATCCCCCCCCCCCCCCCCACCCCACGTCGCTTTCAATCACATCAGCTCGCAACGGTGACCCACTTTCTCTGTCCTCCGACCAGAATCTCAACTACGGCGCTATGCTGGCATTTCTGATTTGAAGTTGCAAAGTTGAAAGTCAAATATGACATGCGTTTCTCAGCCGTCCAATTTGTATTTTGTTTACTTTTAGTGCGCAAGGCAGATTTTCACACACTTTTCCTCTTCTCAGCCACAGGACATCGGGCGGGACGGCGGGTCAAGAGGCGAGTCGAAGCCTTTCATAACAAACGCGGAAAAGGAGCGTCGGCGCGGATCAAAGGCGCTAGGTGAAACGGTTCAGGGATCCTCCTCCTCCTCATGTTTTCCAGTCAGAGCTTCAGGCTCTTTAGTAGCCTGCTGAGAAGGACGATCCCTGAGCTTTTAGGGGTGCGCTTTCATCTGCTGCACGGCAGCTCCTGTGATCGCTTTGCGTGCTCAGTGTGGACAATTAGCTCAAGATGTTGGCACGCAGATTGAAAATGGCAACGCAGCTTGGATCTTTTAAAAAGGAGATGTCAGAAATTGATCCGTTTAAATGATTATTTAGATTTAATTAAGAAAGAAAATTGTCTTGGCATTAAAAATATTTTAATCTACTAAAGCATTTCACGTCAAATGTCAATTGTCATTTTAATGATTAATTTTATAAATTTGATTCAATGATGTTTGTTTCCTCGTGGCGACTCCCCAGAGGGAGCTTGCAAACAATTGGCTTGCTGACACGACGGAGGATGTAATTACGCTCCCCGCCGCCCTTCACTCAATTTGCAGCGAGGTCACCGGGGACGCCGCGACGCTTGTTGCCGTCTATTAAGTCGAATTCACTTACAAACGTCTGTCAAGCGACTCCGGGCGAGCGCAGCGCGCGGGGACTTTTATTTATAGCCGTGGCAGACGCGCGCGTGCTGACGGGTCACTCCCCTGTCGCCTCGGCTGTCGTCACCGCCGACGCCTGTGGTGTTTCAACGCACGCACACTCTGGAATCACATGTCACCGTTTGTTTTTTGTGACGTTCCAACAAAGCCAAAAGAGAAATGCCAAGTAACACAATTTTATTTTCAAAATGGTCTTGTTTTACGAGTCTGACTGTTGAGCGAGCTTACAGAGTGGAAGTGACATATCGAGATCTTGACTCAAGGAAGAAAAAAAAAAAAAAAAACAGGCTTCATCAAGCAGCCTGGAGGCCAAGATGACATTTGCAGACATTTTGGAAATTTAGGCCATCGCCGCTGATCTGATGACAGGACTGGCATCGTCTTCAGCCAGCCGAGCTTTTCTACGATAACGTGGCCGCAGTGCATTTTAGCATAATATAAGCCTTACTTACGGCCACTTTTATATATAAAAAGCCTAGCCTAAATGTCAGACCTCAGACATGTAGCTACTAGCTGGTACCCATACACCCACATGGCTAAAGGGGGGACAAATCCCATTAGCGAGTGGGTCTAAAGGTTTATAGCCAGATGGTTGGCCCACCCCGCCCGAATCAATGCCATGGAAAGCTTCAGTGGGATGCCGGCGCGCGCACACACACCCGTACACACACCTCATAAACTCTAATGGCAACTCATCAAGTGCTAATTTCATTACAACAGAGCTCAGTGATACCCCATCATGCAGTCGTCAAGTCTCGCTTTCGGGTGAGGGTTTGGTTTTTCCAAAATAGGCGGCGACGGGCGGGGCGCTCGAATTTGTTTGCATGCAACCTTTGTCAATTTGGTCCATGCATTGGCATTATACATGCAGGTTTCAAATTAGGGTTTGGAACTAGGGTTAGCATTGCAAATTAAGTTTTGAAATTAGGGTTAGCATTGCAAACTAAGTTTTGAAACTAGGGTTGGCCTCCATCGTCTGCCAGATGTCTTTGGCGAGACGCTGCGTCAGCTCGCATTAGCAGAGAGGACACCATAGGGCCGCTTGGGGCCGGCAGGTGGTCTCGCTCGGACTCAGTGGGTCGTACCGAGGCCAACCTGTGTGACTCCTCGGTATTGAAACGCCACTTGTATTCATGCTTGATTAGAATAAAAGAGGAAGTCAAAGAAGGCTAAATGGACCCGTGCTGGCTCTGGACAATTTTGTTTTTTTGTTTTTAATGCAGGGTTATCAATCCTCTAATCATCTTACTATAAAAGCTACAGATTAGCGTGGGGAACATATGCTAGCTCGCCTAGCTTCCCACTGGCACAAATTCAGGCAGGAGTTTGCGTGTTCACCCCAGTTTTTAGTAAGAGTCAGATTTACAAATACATAAACCCAAAAGAGGAGCTTATTCAATTGGCTACTGTTGAGTTCTCATTAGCATTCCACGCACGCATGTTCTTCTTACCTTTACTTGACCTGCACCCCGTGAAGGTGTGACGCCATTACAGCAGCTGCGTGATATATTTGAGCAACTAGCTTTTTACGACAACTATTTCTCCAACATTCTCAAAACATACAGAAGGGGGCTAGTCTATCTTTGCTACGTCATTAAAAGCTCATTTTCCACGGTCTACTTCACTGTAAGCTACATAACGCAGAGCAGCAAACGCACGTGAATTGTTTGAGACGTTAATTATCTCGTCTACCTCGACAGCAACAAGTAGGGTGGTATTCACACCCTTTGGCTCGCGTGCGCCCCCTTCAGTACGGAAGTGTACTCTCATCAGCAAAACAAAGCGTTTCCAGTATTTTGTCATACAATAGCTTAAATAAAACTAGAACTGGACTTATCTGGTTCAACTTAATAAAAAAAAATTAAAACACACATTTAGTTTGTTATCTTTTGTATGTGAGTCACGTTTGGTACACAAGAAAGTCCAACAATCAAGACAAGCAAGACACGTGATTTGCTTGCAAACACTTTTTTTTTTTTTTTTACAACGTCATATAACAACAATGTGTCGCGCTCGCCTTCCTCCAGATTGCCTGTCAACCGGCTTCCGGGATAATTTAAAAGGTTCCGAGCAGAACGCCGAAAACGAGCGAGGCCTTGCGATAATGACTTGGCGAGGACTGGCGGCTTATAACTCAACAAGGCGCCGTAAATAAGTCAGACCACCGACGGGAAAAGAGCAAGCCTCAGATAAGGCGTGGTTAAAAAAAAAGAAAAAGGGCACGAATTGGACTGGAATGTGAGGGAGTGTGCGATGTGTTTGTCCTGTTGCGCAATCACCGCATGCAATCACTGCACGACTCGACGCTGTCAGTCCGCGTGAAGTCACTCGCCGGCTTTCTATTTTGGGCTGACGTGACGATCGGCCGGTACGACGTGCGTGAGCCCGACTCCCTGCTAAAAAATGCATGCAATGGTGTAAAAGAGCAGTTAAAGGCCGCAGATAAAACGCATCCATCTGTTGAAATATTTACTTCTGGCTAACGCAGGAAAGAGGGGGGAAATGTATGAAACCTCTGTCGTTTGCATTTTTTATCTCTCCGCAGGTGCGCTGCTCTTTCCGAACTCGTAGCTACAAATGTGGAATTGCACTTTGAATTGTGAGATTCATTCGTGACGTCAGCAAGCCCAGAAGTAACCGCCGCCGCCGCAATTCTAAGCCGATCGACATCATTCCGTATGCATTTCCTCGACGCTGGTACACGATAGAACGCTGATGTGCGGGCTTGGCAAAAATCCGCCTCACTCAGCTTTTCCATTATTTACCACATCTGTGTTGAATATAACCAAAGGGTCTAAGAGGGGGAGCTTTAGGGGGGCGGAGCTTCGACCGTCACTGAAGACTGAACTTGGCGAGTTTTTTGGTAACGCAACTTTCCGGCCGGCTAGCGATGACGTCCGCATCTAAACGTTTGTCATCTGCGCCGACCCGGGAGAGCTGCAAAGCGTTAGCACATGCCTCCAAACTTTTTCCTCTTTGGAGAAGTTGAAGAATGACAAAACATTCGGAATTGCTTAAACATGACACCGGTGGCGGTCTTCATCATAGCGCCTGGGAAGCGAGGGGGGCAAAAGAAGCGCACCCCATAATATTGAATAGATGGGCACGGTATCCTAGCAACAGGCAAAAGAAAGAGAGAGGGGGGGAGCTCCTTGGATCTCGCTCTCTGAGGAGAGCGGTGCCCCCGACAAGGGCACTTTTATCAATGTGCCCTTTAACGGCGTTCTATCTCCTTAAGGGGTTTAAGCCAGGGCGCATCGGGCAAAGATACCAATCGCGCTCTTGAAATCCTTTTAACGGCAGCGGCCTCCCACTCAAATAAAAACAACCTCTCGACCGTGCCCAAGGGCGACGGCATCCTCGCTTCAATTGCCTTTCGTCGGGGAGGATCGGATGGCGAGATAGTCGGCTCGACTTTTGGCTCCGTTAATTAATTTCAGATCCAGATCAAATATCGCCGAGGCGTCGCGTACGCGGCGGAGGAATCATCAAAGAAGCTTCGGATGGCGCTGAGCGTTGGCGTGCGGAGTTCACGCTGGAGTCAGAAACAGACAGAAAGACTCGGCCTGAGAGTAATCAGATACGAGCGCAACATCTGCCCGAGCGGCGGCCAACTCTTCAAAGTTGAAGACTCAGGAAGATCCCCAGAGTTGCAGCTAATGGCACGAGCGGGCCGGGCCGGGCCGAGCCGGGTGGCGGGCCCGCCGGCGTCAATACGCAAAGGCATTCCAACAGATGGCGAGAGATAAAACACACGCCAGCCGTCCGTTTTGCCAACCTCGTCTTTATCTGCATGTCAAATAAGCGCTTTACGATTGTCACGGCCGTGCCGGAGTCCAAATAAATACCTCTGATCGAAACCGGCGCGTAATCTGAGGCGGCTCGCTTAAGTGGCGAGGTCTTAATACGTTATTTTGTGACGGCATTTCAAAAGGATTGCAGCCAAGCCTGCGTCCTGTCCTGAACTGACCCGCGACGTTAAAGCTCAAAAATTCTTTTGCTTTTGCGAGATGTTAGGCCTCCAAACAAGAGGAAGAGTGGAAAGGGTCCGAACAATAGGCCCCGGCGGCAGATGGTCCATTGCTTGCCTTAATGTAGGCCATGATGGGGGGTCGGTGGCGGCATGGAAACCCAAGACCCCCGCCGCATGGGAAAATACCTCCACTCGGCTCACATTCAACAAGTGTGAGGGGGGGGGGGGGACAAGAGAAAATCTGATCATGAACCCGTTTAGCCAACACGATGAGGTCTAGGACCAAAATTGATGCCGATTAATCTAATTACAAAATCTTGTCCGACAGCAACGACTATTTCAGGGAGCGAAGAATTAAACATCACACCCATTTTGGCTTCTTGGAAACAGAGACAGTCTTTTGGATGTATAAAGTTGAAAAGTCAAAACACACACACACACACACACCCAAATGAAAACAGAAACATTGTTTCCCTGGCTAACTCAGTCCAGTCTTTGGCGCTTGGCCCGAAGAAGGAAATTAGCCTCGCGAGGAGCGCGGCGAGGTTACCTGAAACCGTTCCAGAAACGAACAATTCGGTCCAGATGCTTCAGAACGCATCGCATCCATCACGAGTGCTCGCCGCCGGTTACGTAAAGTGCCCAAAAGCTGCTTTGTTCTCATCAACACATGTTTCTCAAACTAGGATCTGGTACTGGGCCACCCTGAACAAAAAAAAAAAAAAAAGAAAACTTAACTAGTGGACAGTTAAGCAAGCTGAAGACATTTGCTGACTCGGAAAGCTGACAAGCAGAAAATCCAGACGGATGTCTAACGACTCCCGGCTTGCTGATGAGGAATGGCTCTGGCGCCGACTTGCTGACTTTTGGCAGCTCGGGACCGGTCAAGGTCACAGGACATGTCGCGTCGACAGAACCCAAGTGCTGATCGTGGACCCCAGGTGGATTTTTATTTATTTTTTGCTGCTGATATCACAACATCTGCTTGACCTTGCCGACCTTGTCAGGTTTGCATCTTAATCAGATTTTTAAAACCTGACTACAAATCAATAAGAGCACCTTTTGGACAGGATGGCGACCCAGGGAAAAAAAAAAAAAAGCAGCAAAATGTGAAAGGGATGGCGAAGAGCAGGCTTCATGAATGCTTCTAATCTTAGAACATGTCAAAGAGCGGCCGGCCAAGTCTCCGCACAAAAGAAGCGACCGGGCCCCGACTAATGAGGAGAAAAGTTGCGCATCATGCGATGCGACTGGTGGGAATGACCCAAGCCCCGAAGGCCCCGAAAGCCCGTCCGTTTGTTTTTAGAGCTTTCAGCAAAACAAGGAGCTGACCTAACTGAGCCTGGCATCATTCCGTGTCGGCCTCCCCCGCCCGACCCAACCCGACCCTTACTACTGCTTCAGTGATTCCGAGGCCAAGCGGGCCCCTCGCCCCGATGATCATCGCCGTTGCCCTGGCGATGGATGGAGCGGGCCCCAGTCCCCGCTGCCACCCGCAACAAGGCCACAGGAATTGATTGGAAGCAGAGCGGCAACTTGGAGAACACGCAATTTTCCCGCTGGAAGTCCGGGAACAGCCAAATCTCTCGCGCCAGCTTTTTGGGAATGAGGCGGATCAGACGGCAGGTTGACGGGAATCCACATCGATGAATGCAGACTGGGAGGGGAGTCATCATGTCTTTTGGCCTTTTTTTTTTAGTCCCATCGCATCAAAGCAGGAACTGGTGGCAAGTCACTAGAGGGAGATTTCAAAAATCGACACACCCCCTTTGAAAAAGCCAGGTTAAGAGATAGGAAAAAAGAAAGCATTTCAAAACATGCTTGAGAATGGCGTCAAAGCACTACTTTTCTTCTAAACCGAATAAAGCCCTTCCCCCTCACTTGCAATGTTTTTTTTTTTTTTTTTTTTGGGCCTGATCATAAAAGCCAGAAAAAGTGCAAACGGTGAATAGGGTCACGCATTCTTTTTTTTTCCCTTTCCACCGCACCGCCAGGATGACACGGCTTCCTCTTTTGTTGCCGCAGGAATGTGGGACATCCTGCCGAGCCAGCTTTTCATTGACAGTACACAGCTGAGAGTTTCCCCCTGCCTCGCGAGGGCGTGTGCACTCCCGTCGTTGCTCTCCGCCTTATCAGCGAGCCGGGCCTCACCTCACGGTGGGCCGACGCCACTGACGCAAGCCAGAGTCCGCCGGTGAAACCCGATCGGGCCTTCTGCTTTCGCGCAGACATAAACATCCTATTCGTTGCGTTTACGGCACGCTCACAGCATGCTCAAAAGTCTCGCCAACCGAAACGACCCGGGAACATGAAAGGATTTGGATCAGCGCCACGAAAGCGGCCTCGTTGCCGAGCGGCCGGGAGATGTTTCATTCAGAGCTTTTAGGTCACGTCGCTCCCTGAGGGCGAAGGAGAGACGTAAAGTGGAAATCGGGTCGGCAGCGAGGCCGGCCGGCCGGGCGGGCGCCACCTCGGACATCCCGGCTGCTTTCTCGGATGGGAAAGCTCGCTTGGTTAAGTTGATCAAGACTCAGTGGAATCAAAGAGTCATGTCAGAAACAAGTACAAGAATGATGGATGAAAGCCCAGAACCAGTTGAAGCAGCCAAGTATTGTCTAACAACATAATGTGAAGTACAAAATTCTCCTTGGCCCACTCGCGCACACACACACACACACATATACACACGCACCCCCCCAGTGCAATAAAAACACACAAGCTGGACGCCAAAGGAATGGGTGTTGGGAGGGGCCGCAACAGAAATTCAATTACGTGGACAGCAGGGCCCCCCCGCCCTCACCTCCGCCTCCCTGAAACCGGCCTCTTTTCAGACAAGCCAGCCGCCCTTTAAGATTTCCCAGCCCGCCCCGCCCCCTCCGACCCTCCCCTGACTCCCCCATCCCCAACACCCACAATGAGGCCAGAGTGCCATTCTCACACTTGTCTACCAAAATAACTGCGCAACACATTTTTTAAACTCAACATGCTAGCAAACTTTTCCAGGGTGAACTTTTTGCATCTGCCCTCGTTTTTGTCCGTTTGTCACTCACACTTGAAGTTGAGTCCGCCATATAATGCAAAACGTCAAAACGGAAATTAGCGGAGACGTTACGGCGACTCCAAACTAACCAACATCTGCTACTTGAACAGCAAGGCAACAACAAATATTGGAACTGATCTGTGATCCACACTTGATTCAATGTGCCATACACCAGCTTAGTGGGAGGGGCTATAATACCGAGGTTACGTAAAGACAGCTAAACACCGTTAAAAATGTGTGTGTGTATATACGCCAGGGATTAACGTCTCCCCGGTGCACGCTTGCATGCTTTTATTTTTTTTTTCCTATTTGTTGCTACCTTCAGTCAAAATTCCAGGAACGGATGTCGCACGGCACGGCAGCCGAGTGATCCGACGGGAATGGGCCGCTTTCAAAAATGTGAGCGTGGAAAGAGGACGGCGGGGGGAAAATTAAAATAAATAAACAAACTAGCAAGCAGACAGAAGCCAAGAGGGGATGAAGGAGCGTTCCAGATCGTTTGGGTTTAGTGTCATTCCAACCGTCCGTGATGGCGCTTTCATCCCGAGCTCTTGTGTTCTTTAAAACTGGGATGCTGCCATTTTCCCTTCCAGAAATTCAGCGTGCATATTTTGGATATCATTATTGAATTTATCGACATATGTCCTATTTTTCCTTTCCTGTATTTATTAATCTGAGTTTTGGGGACATTTTTGTTTTGTTTGTTATGCTGTTGGCTGCGGTTGCTCAAAAATGACAGGAAGGTAAACAAAACGAGTTTGACCCAAACAGGCGGAGGTGGGGTGGGGGAGGCCACTTAAGGATGCTGTGCGAGTGCGTTAGATTTAATCTCCCCAATCAAGACTTTGTGGTGGGGTTAATCCAAGTAGCCCCCCGCCAACCACCGCTATAATCCTTAAAAGCAATTTTGATCAGCATATGCTGTCGCCGTCAGCGCACGCATGCTTACTACGCATTAACCAGTTTTTTGGGGGGGAGGCAAATGACAGGAGTGGGGCAGCACTGAGCTCTACTCGGAGACATACAGTGAGAAGAAGAGGCAGAGAAGGTCCGACTCATCACCAGTAAATGTCAATTTGTTAATGTCACTCTTTTAAAGGCAACGTTATTAACACAAGTTGTGTGTGTGTGTGTGTGTGTGTGTACATGTCCACTCACCATTGAGTCCATTGGGGATGCTCCTGTGATGGTGCGGCACCGACAGGTCGTCCATGGACCTCCGCATGGGTTGGCCCAACTTGGTGCTCTCCGCAGCGGGCTTGTTGACGTGGTTGTGGGGGTGGCTGTGATTGTGGTGGTCCGGACTCCCAGCGCTTCCAGCGCTGGAGGTGCTGCTCCCATCCCCAACGTCCCGGACAGTACCGGTGCCCCCGTTGAGGTTGCTCAGGCTGGACTGGCTATCTATGGAACTCCTGGAGCCCGCGCCGTTCCTCTCCTCGTCCAGCATGAGGATGATTTCCTTGAGTTCGGTGTTCTCCCGCAAAACTGTCTCCTGGTTGGCCTCCAGCTCCTTGAGCTTCAGCATGTAGGCGCCCACCTCCTTCCACATGGCGCTGGCCGTGTAGCGGCCAAAGCGCTGCCACTCCCGGGACAGCTTCTTGCCCTTCTGGCGGTCGTCGTCCAGGAAGCAGCAAAGCTCCCGGAGCTCTTGGTTGTCGTCTTGGAGCTTCTGGTTGATCTCCTTCAGGCTGCGGATCTCGTGGAGGTGCACCTGCAGCCGCCGGTTGATATCCTTCCTCAGGTTGCCGTGCTCAATCATCAGGTTCATCTTCTCGCCGTCGACACGGCGGAGCAGACGAAGGAGCTCCTCTTTGCCGCCACGAAGGAGCTCGTCGTCGCTCATTTGGCCCACGTCGCCGCCCGGTGTGTCGGACTGGTTCTTGGCCATGGCTCGGAATGTCTGGAGGGTTACTTCGAAAGGGGGTGGGGGCGCTCAACCGAGCCTCAACTGCGGAATGGTGTTAAAACACATTGTGGAGGTAGCAAAATGTCCAAAGTAAACTGCAAGAATGCAAAGAGTTAACCGTGAAACATTCCGTCGCGGAGCAATTAACGCCCGAGCGGTGTCACCGAGCCCCGGACAGACATCGCGCCAAACGAAACCGAACTGCAACAAGCGAGACAGTGGACGAGAGCCAAGAGCCAGGAGCCAGGTTGGTTTCGCTTGAACGTTCCAGTCGAACAATTCGAAAAGAGGAGTCCTACTTCGGTTCGAGTCGCCAAATGCCCTCCTGCAACCGACTGCTAAGCCTCTTTAGCGGGATTGGAGCCTCACAGGAGCGGCTGGAATTAGCGGCGGTGGTGATGGTGCTCCCTCCCTCCCCTCAGCCAAACACTGGACTTCGAACGCGGCCAATCAGGCCGCGGGAGGGGAGAGCAGGGAGGAGGACACAGGAGGGAGGGGCTGGGCGCAGGTAGAAAATCAACGCAGCCGAGTCTCGCGAGATTTGCTCTTTTAAAGTGGCAGTACGTCACGGTTGTAAACACGACACCTTGAACGCGTTGCTACGAGACGTCAACGCGTCAGCCATGTTGGATGTGCAAGATCTGTCTTAAACCAAAATACTCTACCACGCACATAAAGTTAATGATTAGATTCACACGCACTCTAATATTTTGACTGTATTCAGTGAGGGGTTAGGGTTAGGGTTGAAAAAACGCATGTGACTCTCGCGAGATTGGATCTGTGGTGGTACGCTGGCTCTCTCTAACGGTATGCGCAAGAATCACAAGAATCAATGAATATGATGTCCAAATTTAAAACGATTTAGTTAATTGAGACAGATTTAATACTTAACATTAATATTGTATTGCATTTGATGTTTACCTATATTATTATAGTCGACAAAGATAACTTAGCTCGATTCACTTTATTAGTGTGGCTGTGTCAGATGTGTAGTGCACCATTTGGCCACAAGAGGACAGCAAAGGATTACATTTTATCCTTGACAATAGGCGCGTGCTAGTCTTCCAACTTTATATTATGTAATGAACAAACTTACCAAAAGATACAACAGAGTATATTTAATACAATAATTTAAAATATGTATAGAATGTACATACAGTTGTTATTTTACAAAAGGATAAGATCAACTTTGTTCAGGTGATGTTTGTATGAGTAAAATTTAAAAAAACAAAAACACTTTTGAGCCATTGTTGTTGTGATTATGGTAGCAGCTTACAGTGTGGTTTGTTCAAAGTCGGGTCTGGCAGGAAACTTTGTTGGTTGGGAAAGCCGTTGCCATGGCTTCCTTGTCGTGTTGGTCGTTCTCGACTTTGGTGGGGTTCTTGTGCTCGTGGTACTCCACCACCGGGTAGGTGACGGCGGTCAGCAGCAGCATTGCCAGCAGGATGTACAGTTTGTACTCCAAACACAAGAAGGTGCTGTATGCAAACGCAATCACAAAGCCCAGAGATTCCCACATGCGGTAGTTGGCGAAGGCCGCCTCCTTCTCGGCGGGGAATAAGATGCCGTACAGCGCTGCCGCGACAACAAAGACAAAAGCAACAATGAGTACGAGGGCTCTACACGCAAAAAAAAACAAGTCACCAATTTTTGTTGCATCTCCTGACCGTTGGTCTGCGTCTGCCAAATGGCGTCCGCCATTCCCCACAGGGCGGGATACACAAAGAAGACAACCATCTGGTCAGGATGAGGCCTCCAGTACAACAACCCAATGATGCACGCAAAGTTCGCCACCGCCGCTAAAAGAAAATCAAAACATTATGAATTGTCGATAGAAAACAGCAATAGAGGCGGGACTTTTACCCAGTAAGAATAGCGCCGCCCTGCCGGTGTAGCGAGCCAGTCGTCCAAAAAGGAAGGAGCAAAGGGAATTAGATGCCCCGAAACACATCATTACATAGCCCACGTAGTGAATACCCAAGGCGCACGTCACGTAGTTCTGAAAACAACACGACCTTTATTACATCATCGACGGTGATAAAGGACAAATAAGCTCACCTTGGTGTACTCGCCGGAGAGGAAGCTCTGCTCAAAGCCGCTGTACATGGTGAGCGGGATGAGGATGAGCATCCGCCAGTCCTTCAGAAGACGGAAAGTGGCCAGGAAGGTGTGGCAGAAAGGCTCGCCGCTGCCGCGGAAACGACTGGCCTGCTCCTGGTCGATGTTGTCCAGGAACACGGCCACGATAAGCATGGCCAGCACGCCGACGCCAATGTAGCATCCGACCAGGGTCCACACCAGTTTCTGCTCCGGCCTGCTGGTGGTGCTGTTCGAGGGGATGATCAGGCCGCAGTCTGCGGCCCCGCAACCCCGGAGCTGCTCTTCCGAAATGTCGGCTGCCAACACATCATTGACACCTCAGCCACATTTTCAAACTGCTCCTGGTTGGTGCAGTGGTTACCTATGTTAGTGTCCTGCCCGAAGATGAGAGAGGACATGAGGTTCCCCCACACGGCCGACGACTGAAAGATGAAGAAGAAGATGCCAAAGTACTGGTTGATGACGTCCGAACCCTTCTTGCCCTCCACGGCCGCCTGCTTGTTGCCCGAGACGGTGAGGTAGGTACACTTGGCCGACCACAGAGGGGAGCCCCCCAAGCCCAAGATCACAGAGGTGGGGATAAGCGTGTACCTGAGGAATCATCACAATTTTCAAAAAGTGCCAATGTCCTCCCAAAGCGACGCAGGCAGAGGAGAGCACGTCAACTACACGTGGTCCTCACCATCCCGGGTAGAGGTTCCCAAAAGAGTAGGAGACGTAGCAGGCCATGCCGGCCACGATGGTCCACTTGCAGCCCAGGTTCTTGATCATGATGGGAGGCAGGAACATGGAGGAGATGATGATGGACGCATAGATGACGCTCAGAGATGTCACACCCATGCCCTCCTCCGCATTCAGGCTGCTCTGAAGAGGGAAGCCGCATAACATGATGTCTCTTTAAAAATCAAATGTGGCCCTTGGACACAAAACGCAAACATCTTGACATTTCATTGAAAAGAGATGAATCATGACTGCAATACAAAACTGATTTAGAATTCAAATAAAGCTCAAAAGTAGATTTGTCGGTATGTGAGAAAACAACAAAATTTTAGGAAGACAAATGTTTGTTTTCATTATAAATGAAAAACATGGATTATGAAAATGAAGAACATACAAGACAAAATGAGCCAATATAAAAGCTTGTATTTTTACCTGGAGGCTCTGCAGTCCACCATACGCCGTGAAGAGCGACAGGAAGCCCAGCGACACCACCAGCACATTCTTAAAGTTGCGGCTGACCATGGTTGCGCTTCCAATACCCAAACAAACCAAAAAAAGAAAAATATTTTTCTAACAAACTCTCACAACTTGCTGATGGTGGTGACTCCTGAAAAACAAACGGCTGTTGACTGGAAGAAACTTTCTGATAAATACTTTTACTGGCAAGAACAAAGTGCATCCACATGCGTGCGCACCCACACACTTATCTTTCATTCTTCACAATATAATGCATTTAATGTCTGTGATGAGCACTTGTTTTATAACTACTGATACCAGGAACTATTGCATTGTCATCCACACACACACACATGCTTATCTTTGGTCTTCATGTCAATATTTGACAATATGACGCATTAAAAAGTTGATGCAAACTCACAACACATCCTGGGAGTGTTGGGAATAACTCCCAAGGGAGTTTCCTCGTGATTCTATTATTACTATGTCCGCCGGGCCCCAAATTCTGCAATTGAAACCGAATATGTGACCGGTGCCAGTACACAACAAAATGGGACTTAGAAAAAAAGCAAAGGGACTCACAGGGATCACGGACATATATGAACTCACAATGCTGTTTATTTGCCACACGGACTAGATAAGAGCCCTCGCTGTTGGAGCCAGAGGACGGCCATTTTACGTTGCCACCGATGGTTAAACGGGGGAACACTCAGAGTGTGGGTGCCCATTAGTATTGGCTCGTGAGTGAACGATTCGTTCAAGAGAATGAATCTTTTCAATGAACGAAAGTGGGCGGACGATTCGTTGAACGATTTGTTTGAACGACTCTTTTGAGTGACATGATTCTAAGGATTCAGTTCACTTAAAAGACCTGGAATACACATCACTAATGCCCATCCCTGGCATGGATGTAATGCTATATCGACGTCATGGTTACACACAGCAGCCGTGGTAAAGGCCAAAGGTTTATGGAGAGTTATTCTAAGGGCGTTGACTTCTCGGGTTTACAACCACGCTGTTTGTTGTTTACAAAACACACGCTGTCGCTAACAAGTTGGATTAGGGTTGATGGTTTCAAAGTTGGGTTTCTAGGCAACATCATGGGTTTCAAATTTGATTTAGTTTCAAGAGAGAATTAGATTTTTTTTAACTATATTACATTTTTATCTTTTAACAATACACTAGGGGTCGCTGTTGACCTATAATGCATGTTAAAAAGTATTTCAAGTGTGCAGTGAAAGCCAATGAGTCATGAGATTTTTTGCCTTTGAGTCGAAAGAAAGGCTGGGACGTGAATTTGTATAAAAAAATATAACATTTTTATTTCCAGCTACAAAGCGAAACATGTAACAATTTGTCACATTGCTCAATAAAATATTAAAAAATACTGTCGTCCAAACAAAAGAAAACAAAATCAACAACAAAAAACCCACTATTGATGCATTTTGGAAAAAGCACACAACAAATACAGCTTTTAAATTAACTTACACTGTACAAATATATACACCATTTACACATTTCTGCTTGGAATGAACTAACAATTCTTCCAGTCTAGTAATCTTTCTCAGTGCCGTGGTCACTCACGCCCACTTGCGTCCGGACGGAAACGCTGACCTTTGGACAGGGCCCACATTGAGGCCTGTGCTAACACACACACACTCACATTCACACAAACACACACACGAAGGAGAACAGTGGCCCGGCTGTGGTGGGCTGCATTCACCTGTCTGGGCGGAGGAGTCATTACCCGCCTCATTGAGAGGGGAGGTCAAGAAAAAAAAATGGACGGGGCGTGTTGTCCACATTATTACTAGTGCAGGAATCTCTCCCAGGGGCAGCAAAGTGCACCAAGCCGCACGCACAAATACACGCAACACCAAAAGTGGGCGTGGCTACTCTGACAAAGCAAGCACAAAAACAAGGCTTGTGTATATACGAAGGGAGCTGCGAGATGAGTTCTGTTTTCAAGTGACAAAGCGGGCGTGGGCCCTTTCCCGGCCGGGCCTCCCTCACGCCATGTCGCCCATCATCTTCTTGTAGTAGACGGACTCAAAGATGTCGTTCTCACCGGGGCAGTTGTGGTGGCAGGCGCACGATTTGATGAACATCATGTGCTTCTTCATGACCTGTCCGTCAGGGCACTTGAACTCCATGGGCAGCGTGGTGGTTCGGTGGGGGGTGCAGCAGCGGCCGTCCAGGCACACGCCGCAGAACTTGGGGCGGTACGACTTGGTGGTGGTGCAGCCCGAGATCTCAAACTTCATGGGCTTGGACAGGCGAGGTGTGCGGATGCACTTTTTCCCTTTCTGAGAAAGCAAGAAAAATATATTCAATTTTGAATCAATGTTGACCGTTATAAAAGACATCATTTGTTTAAAGGTTGCAAAAAAAAAATCACAAAGACAGCCTTTGGAATGGAGTACTGACCCGGATGCTCTGCTCCAGATGGGACTCGCAGGGGCGCACCATACACAAGCGGCTTTGCTTCTCCAGGCGGCACTCGCGATTGTCGTTGGTGACACGGGTGGAGACGCCCAAGCCGCAGGTCTTGGAGCAGGCGCTCCATTCGGTGGTCTGAACCAAGCAGTTCTCCCTCATCATGGACGGATCGGGACCGTAGGTCTCCTCTTCGCGGTAAGCTGCTCGCAACCAAACAGGAGGCAAAACAGCCAGATTAGCTGACGGCGCGCAAACAGGAAGCAGCTCAGGCGGGATCGGATCAACCGGGGCTCACCGGGTAAGACGGAGCCCATGAAGGTGTTTGTGTGCTGCGGGGCGTCGCACACCCATTCCTCGCAACACTTGCCGGGCACCTTGACGCGTCTGGGCGCCGGGCAGTCGGGGCTGGGCAGGCGCACGTTCATGGAGCACAGGGGCACGCAGCCCACTGCCCCGTCCAGGCAGGTGCACTGGTACTTGCAGCTGCTCTGGAAGCTCTCGCCGCTTCTATACACCATTCCTCCAAACACGCAGGTGGCGCCATCTCGTGCTGCAAAGGCAAACATCATCCCATTGGTCAAATAAAACATGGCAAAAGGCAAGTGAAATAAATTGAAGGTTGGCAAAGAAAAGTCAAATCAACTTAAAATGGGGTCATTTGGACCTGCCACACTTTTGTACATCATCTTCTCGTCTCACCTGTGCACACTCCGATGCGTCGATTGATGGGCGAGCCAAAGTCGCAGTAGAGGCCCTTGTGGGTGTCGCAGGCGTCCCTCTCGGTGCACAGCTCTCCCATCTGCTTGGCGCACACCCGGCAGCAGCCGCAGCCGTCGGGCACCAGGCTCACGCCGGGGGCGCACTCGGGGGGCGTGGAGGGGCACGAGCACGAGCCGCCGCACTCCTGACCGGCAGCCTGAAGGCGACATACGTGCGTCAAACATACGAACGGTGGAAGGAACGAATGAATGAAACTAGCAAAAAGTCTTACCAGGGTCCAGATCAGGGCGCACACAACAGGCAGCAATGTCACTTTCTTCATGGCGGGCATCTTGAATGGCATAAAAAGTTTCTTCCTTCAGCTGAGTAAGTCTTCCTTTTTTTTCCTTGATCGAGTTGATCTCTTGTCGGCGTCTCCTCGCTTCTGGAGGTAAAAGCTAGACTTTAGCTCGGGTCGATCTCGCTCTGAGTTCTAGCGGCAGCGCGCCGCCGCCTTTATAGCGCTCGGCCCTCGGCGGAGAAACGTCACCGTCGGGGGAAGGCGGAGGCTGGGGGGGCAGCCCTGGACAAACATGGACATACTTGGCATTCTTTCCTGGCTTCCTGACCCCCACTCCAGACATCCCACATTCCTGCCGTCTGAACGCAAGGAGGAGGAGGAGGAGGAAGACGACGAGGAGGAGGCCGGGCTAGCCAAACAACAGCCGGCTCACTCTCTCTAAACTCTCGCTCATCTGGAACAGGAAGTCTGCTCAGAGGAGGCCCGGGACCCCACACTGGGAATTCCTCAAGTCTGACTTCACAAATACAAAGCCTATAAATATGAATTTTCAAAAGAGGCGGCCACATGAAAAGGCAGAAACGAGCATGAATGAATGAACAAGAAGGGGCGGGGGAGGAAAAACTCAGGGGGGGTTTGGAGAGCCATCAAAAAGGTGGACTTGGACTCTAGGACGGTGCGGTTTGCGTCTGGAGGGATTTTTGTCAGCCCGCGTCATGGTTAAGATGGCTGACGTGTGAATTGCGTCGTTTTGTCATTCCGACGCGCTCGAAGGCGGTTTGGGACGTCTGCGCTATCGCTCTGCGGTCCCAATAACGGCTACAGAGAATCTTTGAAGTCTCACACGAGAGCCATTTCCACTCATAGTGGCCGCTAATGATCTCGCCTTGTCCTACTTTTAAAAATAATCAAAGCCTGATGTCATATTTTAACTCACTGGCCGTTACTAATAAAAAGACTCCTTTCAAAACATTCAAACCAAAACCATAAATAGGATTAACATTCCCGTACGTGCATGTTTTTTTTCCTTTTTTACGTGCGGTCCACTTCAAAAGTGCCTCGTCAGTGTATTAGCTGACAGAAGACGTATGTTTGGTACAAGATGAACTTTTGGAGGTTCTGTTTTTCAGCTCGCAGGACAATTGGCGGGCCAGGGAGGAATCTAAGTGAAAATGCAGCCGCGGCGAGACGAGGCGAGGCGAGGACGTACAGTACAGCGAGGCCGTATTGTCGGGAAGAACTTTCCTTGTTCTCGGCTCACCTGCCTAATGAGCTTTGGTGCGACTTGAGAAGACCAGGTGCAGAGCGTACCCGGGCCAGGTTTAAGTAGTACTTGAGGAAAAAGGCTAGACAGGGGTTTGTGTATTTTTTTTTTAGGTGTGGGGTGGGGGTGGGGGGGGGATCACACACCAGGCTAGACTCTTATGAAAGACAGGCCCGCTCCGTGGCCAGCCGGCCGACCGGCCAGCTAGCACATCGGAAATGAGAGAAAAAAAAAGAAACCTGGAGCTGCAGGAATGTGTGAGGAGAGCCAGCAGACAGTCTTGTTACTATTTGCAGGAAGCGTTGCCATATAAGGGCGTCTGCTCCTTCCCTAATATGGAGATGTTCTCTCTTTCGACACTGGATGGGCACAGAAGGAAGACAAAAAGCCGAGGATATCGGACGGAAGCAGATGCCGTCGAAAACAAGTCAGCTGTTACGTGCAAAGTTCAGCGTGAGATAATCTCGTCGGTTTAAAGGAACACGACACATCGTACAAGTACTAATTCTTCAATGGCAGCAGTCAAAGTGCTGAGAGCAGCAAATAATCGGCGCAAAGGTTGCTCCCCACCGAGTCTAGATTCGGCCGTGACCTCATCGTGTGACGTCACCGCGCTGGCTAAATGTAGCCGGCACCCGTGAAGTCGACAGGTGGTGCCATGCCAGGAGGGAAGGGGGGGGGATGAAAAAAAGGGTGGAAAGTGCACCTCTTGTTCCCCTGAGTGGGTGCTTCCATCACGCCACGCTTGATGATGTCATCAATGACGCCGTCACTACAGAAAGGCTTCTGTGTTGCGGCCTGCGCATTTCAAGGCTTTCCCACTTTTCATATCAGCATGATTTTATTTTTTGTCCAATCAGAAATCAGAATGCCCTTCTAAGTGTGTTCCTATGTCAATCTAATCTGTCCAGGACAGAATGAGAATGTTGACTTGCATGTACAGTCAAGGGTACGAGCAAAATGTTTCCAAATCAAAACAAGTCCAGTGTCCTGGAACGAACCGTGCCGAGCCCGAGAGACGTCGAGAAAGTCCGACGCACGCGTGCCAACGCGTCTCCACATTTTATCAGCGCCCGGCTCGACTTTGAGCTATATATTACGTTAGCGGCGGTTGGCGGGCCCTCGGAGGAATGTTCCCGCGGCCTTGGTCAAAACCTGCCGCGCCGCTGCGTCAATTCTCAAAATGGCTTTACCTGCCGTCGTACTTTTCTGAACTCTCGCGGTTGTAAACAAGACGGCGGAATGCGGCCATGACACATAACACTTACGCAGGCGACATAAGTTCACACTTGTTGCTAGGTAGATTGTTTCAGGGTCATTATCAAAATTTGTCTCCAGCCGGAAGCGGCATTAAAGGAGTCGCTCAATATTCGTCACGCTTATCTGGAGGCGCCGCACTGTCACGAAGGCCAACGATTAATTCCAAACTGTTGACAGATGACAAACACTCAGCGAGGATGGAAAGTAATAACAGAGGAGCGGAGTTGAGTGATTGGTTCAGCTTATAATAATGTGGAGGGAGGTGTTGGTGGGCAGATGAATTGTCAAGATGGAAACCGTGTCTATTTAAAGGCTCGCCGGCTGGAAAAACATCCAGACTGGAAACATGCATGAGACCCCAGCCGCCGTCTTTTTTTTTTCTTCTTCTTCGGCCTGCGTTTTGAATTACGCCACTTTAATGGACGGCGATATATTATATACCCCAAGCATCTCCATTCCGCCGGGACGTAACTTGGACGCTCGGCGCATTTTTGGGAGCAATGCTTCCTCATTAATCATTTAGCTAGGCACATTTTTTGAGGGAAAGGGCAAAGGGGGGGCTTTTTGTTGCCAACTAACAAGGGAGGCGATATCACTTACACCACCATACTGAACAAAGTGTCTTTCACAAGCTCCAGATTGTTTCAAAACAAGCCATGAAAAATAAAATCCAGCAAACTCTCAGTTAATAGCGAGATTACAATTTTTTTTAAAGCAATCAGTTTTCACGGCCCGGCCTCCTACAGGGCAACCAAAACCGTGACGTGACCCGCGATGAAAACCAGCACGACCCCCCCTGAAGGTGGACACTCGCAATAGACGCAGAAGGCATGGCAACACATGTGGACAACAACATGAAGGGGATTAGCCGCTAAGGCACACTGGAAACTTCTGTTTTAGCATCGGCGCTGCAGACAGCGGGACGACAATCTGGTCCTCTTTCAACAAACACCTCAGCTGCTGCCGTCAGGTGGTCCCCGTCGTGTGGGTCCCGGACGGACCCGTTGCCTGTTCCACTGACTTTTCTTTCGGGATTCTTAACCGAGACGCCGCGTTGAGCGCGTAATACTTCCTCTCCTGGACCTCACACGCGCAAGAAACCATTGGAAGCGTCCCGCTGTTTTCAAACTTAAACATGCACAACGAGGTCACCCGGTGTCTGTGACCCCTGCCAGAAGGTTTCTAAATATAGCAAAAGGTCGATCCCGCACACATTGCCACCCACAGATGTACTGTAATCTCTCAAGGGCCAACACATTCTTTTCAGGGCTGCTATGCTATTTTCACCATAGGAAAAAATGGAAATGGAAAAAACTGTACAGTGGTCTAAGGTGGTCTTTTTTTTTTTTTTTTTTTACTTACTGGAATGCTCTTGAATGTGGTAAAGGAGAGCCATAGTTGAAGCAAGCAGTAAAACACAAATGTGAACAGAGAGGGCTGCTGTGTGCCCCGGCTCACATCAAA
The DNA here is from genome assembly GCF_024217435.2 of Syngnathus scovelli. Lineage (NCBI taxonomy): Eukaryota > Metazoa > Chordata > Actinopteri > Syngnathiformes > Syngnathidae > Syngnathus > Syngnathus scovelli. The sequence continues at coordinate 10,428,028 of NC_090866.1, read as the reverse complement.
CACTCACACCAAGACTTTTGTTATGATCGATTCAACTAGGAGTCAACGTTTTGTAACTATTTTCATCTGGCCTTGGCGGTGGCACCTTTCACACATTTTGGGTCGGTGCCAGACTCAGTTCTACAAACGCATAGGGCATATTTACAGTCGGGATGGTTTCAAAGCGATCAACTGGGCTGCCAGTTCGCAGCCTTGGCAGCTGCGGTAAATTTACTCAGCTTGCGGCGATGTGGACCACATCCGAGCACGCGGCCGTTTGAAGCAAATGCATATTGCTGCTTTAAAGGCGGCCGCTTCCCAGCAAGAACATGGAGCCCCCCCGTCCTCGCATTAGCCTGGCGCGCGACTGCATAGCTGAGCTAATTAGCTTCCTGTAAGAGCCTTGGATGAAAACACGGCCTTAAATCACTCGGCGCTGCTTTTGTCTTTGCGGCTGCCAAGGTCAATGTTGACGTTCAAACGGGCTGTTTTTTTCGCAGGTGTTTTCGATCGAGGCCGTGCCAACGCTTTCACCTTAACATTCCTCAAATATCAAAGGTGTTGTTTTTTTCTGTCACGGCAGCTTTCATGTCGCCTTGAGTAGTCGGAGCGCCGTTAGCTTCGACCTCAGGGTGGACGTGCTAATTACTGACAAGCTGTTTTGCGCGATTTGACCCACAGTGAGCACGGAGGAAGTTGCAACCGCAAGTCGGGATGTGTTATTATGGAAGCCCGCCGATGCCGGACGAGGGTACGTTCGAGGTTGGAGTGTTTAGATTATCTCGTCCAAGGTCCAGCGTTGCGCTGGAGCCCATTATTAAGTTCCCCTCGCAACAATGGAAATGGAAAGTGACCGCATGACTTCGTTTCTCTTTGGGAGCGCAAAAAGTATTGGGCTTGATGACCTCAGTCGACAAGTGACCACGAAGCCTCTTCCATTTATTTCAAAGTGGAAGGTGTTGTTTTAAAAAATTTTTACATTTATTGTCTTGGACGTACGTGGAAGTCATTCATCTACGCGGGTAACATTGGATCAAACTGAAACCGGCGTTCCCATGCTATGTTATAATTGGTTCCAGATACAGTATGATTTTTTTGTTTTGTTTTAACAGCAGAGTGCCTAAAAAGGACCCCTCCCTGTCTGGGCTTTTCCCTCGTGTAAGTGTGAGCTGCAAGGCCAAACACTCACGCTCAACCTGGATCGCCACCTCGTGCCGTCCGAGTCACCGCTCTCGTCCGACCGGGGAGGTCACGGCGGGTCACCTCTTCGGGGGACTCTGCGAAAACATTTCATTGTGTGACTCGATTCTTGGTCATTGTTTACTCACAACAAAAAGCATTGAGTCTATTTTTTACACATGGATCTCCAGCTATATAAATCCAATATGGGTCAAGGTAACAAAGTGTTCTTTTCTGCTTCCGAAGCGTCTGCTGCGGACTGGCAATGGAAAAAAAACTTTTGAGCCATCACGGCGGCCCTCGCAACAACACGGAACGAGACGGACGGCGGATTCCTCAGCAAGGTGAGGAGGAAGTGATGACGCAGGACGGCGGCGGCGCTCAGCTCGCTGTCAAAAGTTTCACACGCCTATCCGACCTCGAGGGCGCTCACGACATGAGCTAATATGTCGTACCGAGGTGGTAAACGAGTAGCGAGTGACCCATTTTGTCCATTTGGGGATGTTTACGCACGACAGACCGCTACCGAGGGTAAACAATCTTAATCAAAAATAGATCCCACGACTATTACATTTGCTTCAAATCGCTAGCTATGCTACATTAAGCTAAAAATTGTGTTCAAGTAAAGACTACTTGGCTTGTCCGCTATTAGCTCATGAATCCATCAGCACCCGAGAAGGTGGCGCCGAGGAAGGAACAAAGTTGTAATTTGCTGAATCAACAGAATATTTGGGGGTTAACAGTAAGGCCGCTGGATATTGTATAACTCCGTTGTTGCCATATAGCTCAAAGTACATTTTTAGCCAATGCAGTTTAAACCCCATCCGTGCCAAAAGACATTAATCAGCCGCACCTCGTACGTCTAAACTGAGAACTCGGGGATTTGGAGCCAAAGTCCCCGGCGTCCGAAAACATCACGCTCATGGTATAGCTGGAATGATTGAGAAGTGCGGTGCGAGCGTTACGCAACGCCGAGGTGTTGTGTGACGCCGCGTGAATGCCAGGCCTTGTCTGCCTCGGCCGGTTTGCGCGTCTCAACCGCTAGCTTTTCGCTCAAAGCCTAGCTTGTCTCCAGAGGACCTGTTCTCACGCCTTGACACTTCGATAATTGACACTAGCCAATTATCCCCCGAGTTTCCCCCCCCCACTTATATGTCAAAATATCTGCTGGCTTTTTTAAAAGTCCGCAGTCAATTCAAAGTCAGCAGTGTCTCGGGCGGCGTTAAGCACATGGAGCTCAAAGTCGAGCGTATTCCGGTCCGATCACGTTGGCAGGTATGTTTGCTTTATTGCCCCTGGCAGGACGGCCGTTCAGCGCTCGTCAGCCGCCCATGTTTACGCAGGTGCGGGACGTTCGGAGTTGATTTTCACGGCGGCCCAATTGGAAAAGGGGACGCCTTTATACTGTATGTGGCATTTGACTGGGCCGGGCCCAGCGAAGGCATTTCCTCAGCTTACTGGAAATGGAGCAGTAAAGGGTTAGAAACATGTCACGCAAGGGGGAGAAATATTTAAGTGGCAGGAGCTAGATGGACACGGGTGTCATTTAGTAACGTTTCTGAACATTTATCTTGAGCTAAGATTTCTTATTTTGGGCCTATTATTGGTTTTCAGAATTTGACTGACCAAGTGGAGTTGACTAGTTTGAAGCGTCGGCATGTTTTTAATTGGCCGGCGATGCGATGCTGTCAGAGGGATGGCTCATCTGAAAAATATGCACAAGAGTCATAGATGGATCGGGCATTTTCTGGAAATCTTGTGTCATCCTTTGCTGTGCTTCTAGAAGAAACTATTACATAAACGTGATGATGATTTGCCAAACATTCTTCTGCAAAACATGGATAGAGCAAAGTCTAAGGAGCTTGTCCAGTCAGCAACGATGGCGTTAGCATTAGCAACTGCAGATGTTTGATTTTACTTTTTGAAATTGTGAGACTCTTTGGACCGAACACGGCCTTCAACTATCACAACACGACCGTTGCGGTTAAATAAACTCTAACCCCCAGTCAATGTTCAGTTTAACATGCTGCTGGACGTATAGTACATAAGGTAAAAGTCGATGAGCTCCTGGACAAAGAACAAGCGTATACATTTTGCCTTGATCTTTCATCTTAGCTGCGTTTGCCACACAAACAAGCTGCGAGGGGGCCCGAGATGTACACAAGCTAAAAGTCGACGGGCCGCTATGTACGCGCCACTTGAAAAGCTTGTCAACTTTGGCCCTCGCCCTCGAAATGAGCCGATGCTCAATGAGCAGCACTGTTGCGGACGCAAACACAGATGCGCGCCTTAAAACGCGCTGGGCCGGGTTGAGAAATTTGAAAGAAAACAAACAGGATTCCTGAGCGCTGCGCTGTGGCGTGAGGCCGCTGGACGCCGGCACAAAGAGGGGCCTGTTTGGCGCCGCGCTCCGTCCTTCCAGCGAACAGAACGGAGGTTCTGCCACGCTGTTGACCTAAGCTACTTTAGAATGTTTGCGCAATAGTTTTCTGACCGCTTGATTAAAAATATCGTTTGATGGTCCCTGCCCCGAGCGAGGGCCAGTTCAGACCGGTCTGATCGAGAGCCACGTGAACAACACGGCCTCTCATCAACGTGGAAAAGTCGGCCACAGGCAAACGATTGAGGGCCCGTGTCCCGCTTGGCTTTTTTTAATTATATAATAAGAGAGCGACTCGACCTGCGAAATGTCTGTCACGCCGCTCAACGCGCCAACAGCGTTCCAGCATGTCATCGGCGGATGGAAACGTCAGTCAGTCGATGCGACATTTGCTCCAGACGCAAACAGATGGATAACCTCGTTCGTAATTTCCAATTTCCATATTCGGGATGCCAAACATTTCCTCTTCGGTGACTGCCGTGTGAAGTCGGCATAACCTAAAACCGTCAAGCTGTTTGCTGACTGTTCCAATATGCATTGCGCAATGCTTGTTTCCAACAAGTGATCCACGATTTTTAGGGAAACCTATTAAATCAAATAAAATATTGCTGTGGCGCCATCTAGTGGACTCTTGGCACCAATGAACTATGTTGATGTAATGTGAGGAACTCCTTTTGGTCAGGCCTTAGCATCTATAGGCAATAATATGATAAAAATGAGAACAAAGACCTTAAGGTCCCCCCCAAAAATCGAGTATCAGTAGGAGGTATCGCCAGCCTCCACAAGTACCCGATAACACATTTTTGTTGAACTACTAGTCTCATGATAGTTTGCGTAGACGAGCTAATAAAGGTACTTTATTACTTCATAGTCTGCCGGCTGTACCATTTTTCTTAGTACAGACAAAAAAACAGATGTCGGCGGGTGTTTGTGGCTTTTTTTTTTTTGTCCTCGCAAAAAAAGAAGACCATTTGTTTGGTTTCTTGACCGAGTCAAACGGAAAGTAGAATCAGACATAGAACAACACTATAAACGGCCCACTCAAATTCACACGAGACGCTACATGCCTCCGCCAAGGCCAACGTGAGCAAAAAAACAAACCCTAATAAAAATCTCGCCAAGCGCAGGACCGAGTGGACATAAAGCCAAATTTCCAAGCTGAAAATGCTTTTTAAGTGGGAGCCAGTCAGGTATGTGCGAAAGTTTGTGTTGCTAAACGAAAGGCATGTGCGGCTGGTAAATAGGAGGATATATTAAGGCCACCGTAAAAAGAAAAGTCCATATTAAGAGCCTTGTTTGATGTGGCGCAAGATTTATAACTTGCAGGGGTCAAACTAAACAGTCGACAGCAGAAAAAAAAAACAGAAATGCCCAGTGACCGGGTCCTGCTTTAAAATGTTGTTTTTTTTTTTTTTTTTAATCTTACCGGAATACACAAAATACTAACACTCGCTGATCCTTACCAGAAGTCATGTTTACACAAATAGCTACTGTTCATTCATTCATTAAGCCTAGCCAGAAGCAACTTAGATTAAACCTACGCCAAAAATGAATCCCATTCACAAGTATTTTCTTAGTAACTTTTACGGTTGTACTGCATTTTGATAATATTTAGAAAAATTAAATTATTATATATTTTTTTTTTATTTTCTCATGTTCCAAACATCCGCGCACTTCAGCCTGAGAAAGGGAAAAATGTCGTCCGAGCTTCCACCAGGTGTGACGAACATCTCACGCCGCTGCGAGTAAACGCCGCTTCCTCACCCCGCCACCCGGCGTCTCGTTTGCCAACCTCTGCCCCCTCCCCTTTTAACCTCTGACCCAGACGGGCCGCTCCGAGACTTCACTTGTTAGCTTTGTCCGACTCAGATGTCAAACTACCTTGAGTGAACGCAGAGAAAAAGTGTGATGCAACTATAGTGTCAATTCCGGCTGCTATTTAACACAAAGAGCAAAAATTTGGTGTGCGTGTACCTGCATGTGTGGTCCGACCACATCCTTTTTTTTTTCTTCTTTGCAAGAACAACACGGCCACCTGCGAGCTACCGCCATGGTTCCTTCCCACCAACGGCGAGGTTGGTCACGCAGGTTGCAACGCGAGTGGCGTCACGCGAGGTCATGTTGGTCTCCCCGCAATTCTCCTCCATGGTTACGCCACTCTCTGCAAACATAGGAGGCCCGTTTCAACCCAGATGACATTTAAACTCGCAAACTGATTATTTGAAGACCTTTTTGTTGCCACATACAAAAAAAAACACCGGCCTTGCGGGATGGAAGTTGTTAACCCAAAACGGAGGACAAGCTCAGAGATGGGAATTCACCCAAAATGGCTGCTGGCAAACTTTCTATACAATTTCGTTAGACGTTCTGTGTCATAAGCAAGTACACCCGAGTGTATTTTGGCTTAAAAGTGTCACTTTGAAGCGGCTTGAACATCCAGTCACATCCCTCGCTACCTGGCAGGCTACTTCCTATTGAGGAAAACATCAATATTTGCTAAAATAAGACCAACAGAAGCTTCTGGAGCAGCCACAACGCTTCTGTGGGCCCATGCTAACCTTCAACGTCTTTAACTTTGTGTACACGCTGCCATTGCCAGCTGTAGCTCATCTGTATTTATGAGCAAATATTTCTTTTGGGGAAGCGAGAGTACATGACAGAGAAAAAATATTTTGGAAGTCAAAGTTGGCATTCCTGGGGCAACCGCGAGGAATTCTGAGGATGCAGGTACATCAACAACTGGGATTTATTGGGAGGCTGATGCGCTAATGGAATAAATGCATGCTCAAGTTAACGGTTTCTGCAGGCTTTCATTAATAACGTCTAAAAATAGCACAGTTTGGACATCTGGGTCTTCATTACAACTGCTGGCAAGTTGCAATGCAATGAAAGAAAAGAAGAAAGGCACCTATTAAAATACAGCCATTAAATTTCAAAAGGATTAATGAGAAAAACGGATGAAGGTTTTTTTTTTTTTTTGGTGTCCAAGATCAATGACTTAGACGGGCTAATGAAAATAGCATCATAATGCACCATAGGCCTTCATAGCAGCATGTTGCTATTCAACTACTGCCCCCTGCTGGGAGGAACACCCATCACCACTCAATCATAACATTGCCATAGTGTACATACATAAACATGTGTTTTTAAAAAAATAAAAGAGGTGATGCAAAAGTGAAAAATGTGTCACCTCAACTGTTGAGATGACCTCAGCGGAGCAAAGTTTAATTTCCATTAATCATGGAAATAAGCATCATTCCTTACCTTCACACCTGCGTGAACGTGAGCCGGTCTTCAGCAGGGCAACTGTCAAACGATGGCGTCATCATCATCGGCGTCATGGGAATGATTCATTTGGCAAATTCTGTAATGAGCACTCAGTGATATACAACAAGTTGGGCTTTGACTTTTTTTTTTTTTTTAAAGTTGCACTAACTCCTCAAAAGAACATTCCGTCCTTTTGAGCAGCAAATGAATGGATGGATCTGGAACGTCATGGATTGTTTAAGGTGAACGATTAAACTGCTCAAACTGTACACCTTGTTAAGTCTCTCGGGGAAAAAGTATGTCGTAGGAAAAATGCGCTGGGCTCTTTGCAGACACTTGCTACATTCCAAAAGAAGCGGCAGTCGCACCTCCTGGCGGTCCAGATGATGTATTCACACCTGGACGGGTCGGCCAAAGCTTCTTCCATAGCTGTGCCCGTGCCAAGGCAACATTTTCCTCCCGGGCGTCACCAACCTGTTACTTCCACCTCGCCGCCAGCCAAGGACGCAATGACTCGCCTGGCGTTTACGAGTCCGCCTGATCTCATCTCCCAACGTGGCAGCCCGTTTCCAGCGCCAAGATGACGCACGGCATTAGTACTAAACGGTTGTTTCGATTTTAACCCAAAATTCCAAGCCCACATTCAAAATATAATTATTTATGTACATTTATCACATCAAATTGACTGTCAATGGCTGGTGAACAACGGTGTTCCACAAGGTTCCGTTACTAGCCCACTCTTTTTTTTTAAGTGTATGGATTTCAATCTGTTAATTTTGTTCAAATATTTAGAGAGAAGTGTTCCATCAGCCAACACTTACGTTTTTGCTGACTTAAGTAGTCTCGGAAATCAGGACGTGCCACGTGGACACCATTGACAAGTTGACCTTGTGCAACACAGTTCAATAATTGCAATGATGTATGTAGTGCAAGTTTAAAATACATGCAGTATATATATATATGAAGACAACAAATTACCTGAGCATGTTCTTCATTTGGTGCTCTTGTACTGGCGGCGTCACGGCAGCTCAATTTGCATACCATTCCAATAACGACTCACTCCGCTATGATAGGATATATTTAATAAAATGGGCACATGGGAGGCAGCACATTTGTCATTTACAAAAAAAAAAAATATACATGCACATTTTGATCTGTTATTTACTCACCATGTTGTGATGACTGCTTTTAGCTTCCTTCATATCAACAAGAAAAAGCAACTTCATGTTAAGCGTCTCATTCCACAATATAACCTTCTTGGAAAATCTTAACTTCAAACCATGCTATGTTAATTTTTGCTTAGAAATTAGCTAAGTTTAGCCAAATTGTGGAATAACAGCATTAACTGTGAGGATTGCACATAGAATGATTGCCAACAAAATTAGACCCACTTGCACAAACTCAATAGAATGAAAATAATATGGCAATTCTCTGTTTTGGTGAATCTGTTGTTGTGTTTGGCAATGTTCATTACCGCCACCTTAAGGCCTGAAGTGGAACACCATTGTCAGGTTTATTTTTAGTGCCGCACCACCGGTGCCATTCCAGTTCATCGTTGACAAAGATGTTTGCTTCAGCTCTTATCGCATTGACTGACTCGCTGGTGTGTGCATACCCAATCGAGTGGCCGTTGAGCTTTTACATTTCTTGGCAGCAGGAGACGACGTGAAGCGTCGGGAGGGGTGCGAAGTAGGAGGAATCACTGCTTGGAGGCGCCCCAGATGATGAGGCCGACGACGACGGCGACGACGACCAGGCTTATAATCAGGATGCAGATCTTCTTCCGAGAGCTCCGCTTGAAAGATAAAATAGATGAATAATGTTGTGAGGGAACTCTTGTGTCTGTTTTCCTAAATAGGGAGCTTACAGGGTCATCGACCGTGTTGCGCAATGCTTTTTTTCTTTTTTTTTCTCATCTCCTAATGACCCATAGGTTATCTCTTTTACCTGATAGTCGGCAGCACGTGCAAGCTGCTGTGTGGCACTCTGGACGTTCACGTCTGCACTCTCCACATTGGCCTCTATACTGTCTGCAGAGGACACGAAGGGTCAAGTCAGGAAAGGGGAGCTGATCAATTTGCTTGCGTAGGATCTTTTACATCTGGGTGGACGCACAACTTTGATGTTCCCGTGCTTCCTCCCGCATAAAAAGCATACATATTAGGTTTGTTGAAACGAATGTGGTTGTTTGTGTAACTGGCCTTTCACCTAATTGTAGTGGGGACAGGCTCCAGCTCAAATATGGACTACAAATCAATAAATAAGTAAAACCAATCCAAAATAAAATGAAAACAAATACAAATCCTCATTTAACCAGGATATAATTAAAAAAAAAAAAATGCTGCTTACCAATCATGTCGCCTTGATCGTGCACCATCGTCCCAAGGTCCTTGAAGATGTCATTGATGTCTGTGATGTCTGACTGCAAACCAGAAGATGACCAAGTTCAACGCGCAATGCTCATACTGACTGTCGAGTATTTGTGTTTGACGTGTTGGACACCTCCAGCTGCCTGATGGCTGACTCTCTCTCCTGGATCAACCGGAGATCATCCTCGCTGACAGCCTCATCCTGGTCCTGCACCTGCATGTCACTGCAGCAATGCAAGTTTATTGTCATTTTTGGCTGACAAATTTGCTATTGTGTTTTAAAAATGATATTTTTTCCTCTTTATTGCAAATGCATTTAGGCATTCAGAGGGTTCTTGAATGGAAACAAAACCTTGATGGAGTTCAAATAAACAAATGCGCTACCTTGGGAAAGGGGTGACACTTCCATAATGAGTCTCAGGTTGGCCACCCTACAGAAATAGGTGAACGGGATCACAAAATCAGCAAACATGAGAACCTCTGCCACCAGTGCCAAACAGTAGCAGTGACACCTCGAGAAGAAATGCCAACAGCCGCCATGCAGACTGGGGCTTTTCCTCACCGCAACGAGGCACATTTGCTGGTCCAAGCTACTCACCGACACCTTGGAGCTGGCTCTGACTCGGGCCACAAACTCTCGTTCTTTGTCGGCCGCCAACCGCTGCGTCTTCTGAAAGGTGTTCAACGCCGCCGAGAAGTCGTTGAGCAAACGCTCTTTTTGGATCTTTCTCTGCCTCTGAAAAATGAAATTTTGTAAGCCAAAGTATTTCTCTTCAGAAAATAAGAGGCAGTACCTGGTCTGCGCCCACAGGAAGCGCACTGAACTCCTTCATGAGCCGGTCCGTCTCCTTGGCGAGCTGGTTACCTTGTTGCTGGTTCTGCTGCCTGGCGACCAGTCAAGACAGTCACAGTCAAGAATTTTCATCCCTAAAACTTGACTGAGCATCGCATGAACTCACAGCGTCTGTTGCAGCTGGTCGCTGTCCTGATCGGTTCCAAGCAGCGACAGCGCCCTCTGTAGCTCGGAAGCTGCACATAATTGTCAGGAACATGATATGATATGGGTTTAATGCGACTGTCAGATGATGTCATTCAAGTCAAATGTGTGCGTTTGTATTACTCAGCAGGGTGAGTCTCTGGATGTTGGAGCTAATGATTTGAACCAAAGCATTAGGCTCCTCCGGAAAGCCAGCCTGGTAGGCCATGATGGGGAACTAGATGGAGACACAGTAGTAGAAAAAAGACACGTTGTTGTTGTACTTCCTGAAATAATTCAAATTTATTCAAAAAGGAGCGCCCAGGTTTGCTATTTCATTGCTCCAAAACAGATGGAGTGGTGACATGCGGAAATAAGCCTCAGGGATGGCTAAAAACAAGAGGGCGGACGATCCATGGATGACTTGTTTTCGACGTGCTTTAGACGTCCGTTTATGCCAAACGATCAACCGATAAGCACGTCGACTTCTAGGACTTACGAAGCCATATTATGGGAAATCTTTTTTTTAGGTTATCGTCATTTTAAAATGTGAATTCATCAGGGAAAAACACCCCCGAAGACATTCGTGCTCATTCCTCCTCTCGAAGCACCAGCCCCGCCCATTCCAAGTAGACGACAACTTTAAGTCATATGCACAAATTCAGTGTTACATTAAAGGTTGTGTTTAGTTGGGAGAAAGAGCGAAAGGGTGTTTAAAAGTTTGACTAACCTTAGCGGTGGTTGAGGAGGAGAGTTGCTTCGGGATACTTCCTGATGTCGACCCGCCTTGACACGTGACGTAAGGACCCCGTGACAAGTCACGAGTCGATGAAAAAAGGTTTTAAAATATATATCTATTGTTTAATTTATATGTTTTAAACGCACTGAATAAAATGTGGGGGTAATAACATAAAATGACGACTATTGTGCTCTTGAAATAAATTTAGGTGACGGATACACTGGCTGGCTACTTCCTGGTGTCGTCACGCCCCGTACGTGACGTCATTTGAGCGCACTGTAACGTTATGAAAAAAATAAAAGTTTTGCTTTTGAACGCACTTAATAGAAGAGAGAAAAACATTTTTTCGTTTCCAGTTTGTGTAATCTAGAGTAGGCTACTGAACTTCTATTTCTAGCCATGCCAATGATAGGGTCAACTCTTTGGCAGAGATTAAAAAAAGAACTCAGTCGTGTTAAAGTGATCTACTGCCGCAGGAGTAACAAAGACTTAGTCTGACTAGTTCAGGCTCATCCAGTACAGAGTGTCCACTGATCAAGTCAATAGTCTTGAACTCTTTGTCCAAACAGCCCTTATCTCACTGTCAGGTCCACTGACCCACACGTCACATGGTCCGACATCTGCGATAACAGCTGAGTACAAAAGCTTGCATCGCCACCGTCGGTCCGGTGTCTTCTGCTCTCGACCATCCTTCAGCCATGCAGCGTCTCACGGCCTCCTGCCTCCTCCTTGTTCTGGCGGCGTCTGCCGCCTACTCGGCCGTCATCCTGGACAACGGCGCGCCCATCGGGTGGTCCCATACGGCGGCGCAGATCAGCGATCTGCCGCTGCAGGAAGGCATCGTGACCCCTGACCCGTGGAACTTCCTGCACCGCATGAGCTTGTACAGGCTGATGATCGCCAACACGGACTCCTTCATGGGCTCCATGGGCGCCGGTGCTACTGAGAGTCCCCTCTGGGGCCTGCCCCTGCAGTTTGGATGGATGCAGACCTCAGGTGGGCTTACAAAGACGATCGATTAAGCAAATAGATCATTTCCCAATAGTCTAATTTCTGCATTGCACTCTCCAGGCCGTCTGGCTGACCCAACCGGCGCCACAACCTGCGGGCTGGCAAGCGGAGACACCATGTGCATCTCACCCCAGAGCTGGTGGGGCTGTAAGTAACGACTCCGATGCATGACGACAAGCGAAACGTACCCGAATGATAACCGGTTTTCTGGGTCATCCAGGCGTCAACCACTTTGTGTCTGTCCTGCCCTTCCTGTCCGCCGCCCAGCAGGGATTCTTCGGTCAAGGAGTCCAGGTATACTTTCAAACCATCAACAAATCTGTGAATTACCTTTATCGGGTCGTTAAATCGTAAGATTTTGCCTACACTGCTAGGTCCAGATGCAAGGATCCGATGCCACAGTGGGCTACTGCACCACCTACGCCGAGTGCGCGACAAGCTACCCCGATGTGATGACTCAGTGGGACGCTTTCTTCCAGGTAGGTAGCGCATGCGTTATAATAAGCTCAATTTGAAGGGCGGGGTCTCACTCTGTGGTGTGTCTGCACGTCCAAAGGGCCTGAAGGCCTCCACGGACTCCCCCCTGCCCGAGAACGAGAAGAAAGACTCCATCCTTGGTCTCTACTGGGCCGCACACATGGCTTCGCTGAATGCCGCCTCAGCCTGCAGTGCCAAGTAAATCACAAGCTCCAATAACAAATTCCAAAGTGCAACGCTGACTTCAATTCCTTCCCGACATTCAGGCAGACCTTTTATTCCGCCCCTGAGGTGAACTTCGCCTCCAGCTGGCTCAGCTCGGCCGACTACGTGTCAGCGGCCAATTTCCAGTCCTCCCTGGAGAAGTCTGTCACGTTCCTCACACCGTTGCCGGGACGCATCCTGCAGGTCGGTGAATGGCTGGCTTACTCCATTTGCTTCCATTTTTCTTGTAAAACTTTTTTTTTTTAATTTGGCTCGATGAAAAGGAGACCGACCAAGCACCCAACATAGCTGACATGACTCAGGAGGAGAACCACACGCTGACCGTCTTCTCCTGGATGAAGAACATGAACACGGCGCTGGGTACGCATTTTTCAACTTTGACCTCCATTAACCTGCGAGCCTTTTCACGAACTGTGGCGTTGCAGGCGGGTCTCTGGTGCGCATGTGGCGCAGCGCCATGTGCTCGGTGACCACCCGAGAGAAGGGCAAAGAGATGCTGGAGCAGCTCCTCCTCAATCCCGCCTTCGCCACCTCCTCCTTCCTGTCCATCATCACCGGCATGGCCACAAGCTGCTGAGGGGACCATGAAAAACACCAACTGAATTTCACATGTGTCTGTTTTTATTTTTTAATTTTTTTTACAGTTAACAAAATACAGCAGTTGGATGCCAATAGCTCATTCTTTTATCAAACAATAAAAAAAACTTTAGGTCATATAAGTGTGTGCTATCATTATCAACACCACGTTGTGCATATTAAATATTATATAAGATCATTGTTGTCACGACTCGTCCCCGATCGTGTCATAGTTTTGTTCAGGTGTCTGTGTGCTCGCCCCTCCCCTCCTGTGTGCCCATGATCAGTGTGATTATTCTCACCTGGCTCTCGTTACCTGTCGTGTATATAAGTCCTGTCTGCCCCTCACTCCCTGTCGGATCCCGCTGCGATCCCCGATCCACGTCCGAGTAGGTTCCAACGCCATGGGCGCCACAATCGCCGTCGACCTCGCTCCCGCGACACCGGAACCGCGGCCGCCATTGGAGTACCTCCCGGCGCAATCGGCTCCGTGGCCGCCATCAGACTCGCGGCCACCATCGGGCCTCACCCCGGTGTCACTGGACGCATGGCCGACGTCGGACTTCTTGCCAGCAACGCCGGACTTTGAGCCAGCTGCGCCAAACCAGCGATCGTCCCTGGCTCCACTCCCACTGCTGCGGTGCGTGTGACTCTTGCCGCTGCATGCGGTTCTGACTCTGTTTGCCCGAGTGCGGTTCGGTTCCTTAAGTCGCCGCCCGAGTGCGGTTCGGTTCCTCTAGTCTCCGCCCGAGTGCGGTTCTGTTCCCCTAGTTTGTTTTTTGGGACGTCGGGAGCTGTCCCTTGTGGGGGGGGGGTTCTGTCACGACTCAGCCCCGATCGTGTCATAGTTTTGTCCGTGTGTCTGTGTGCCCATGATCAGTGTGATTATTCCCACTTGCCTCTCGTTACCTGTCGTGTATACAAGTCCTGTCTGCCCCGCATTTTGTGTTGACTTTTAAATGTGTTGGAGTCTCTCACTTGACTGTAAAAGTTGTAATTTTCTTCTTTGAGCATCCAAAAATTCACTCCGTCTAGAGCTTATTCCAAGCAAACAAACTCAATATTTTGACATGCAGCAGGTTATTGTGTATTTTTCAGTCCCTTGACATAAAATAAAAATCTGCTAGACAGTGTTAAAATATTGATTTTATTGCAATTGTTCATTTTATGCAAATATAACTACACCGCCATTGAAATGATCTCATTTTATAAATCAAAATGGGTAGAAAATGTTCACATTTGACAATGTGATTCGCTATCTCATACTGTAAATCATTGACATAAATAAAATGCAAGCAACACAATAAGAATTTTTAAGAGATGGACGGAGTCGAAATCACTAAGAAGAACGCTCGCTCCCCAAAAGGAGGTCGGCGCTTCAGCCTTGCCGCAGCTTGTGGAGTTTCTGGGACACGTTCTCCAGCTCAGACTTGATGGCGGCGAGGTTTTCTACATCTGGGTCCTGATGACATCAAAACAAATTTTGAATATTTTAACATGTAGATAAAAAACATGATTTGAATTGATCTTACGTCTGACTTCCTTGCGGCGCTGCCGTCCTCCTCCTCCGGCGTCCTCCGAGAGATCATCTGCAACTCCTTTTCCTCTGGACTGCGGTTCCTTGTCTTTACTCTCCTCTTCTTCACCTCCTCTTCCTCTGAGACCTCCTTGGAATGATGGGGAACTTCCTTCTGCCTATCCTTCGCCACACCTTTGAATTTCTTTCCAAGCAAAGTCCCTTTGCTCCGCTTCTTCATCCCCTCCTCTTCATCAGCATATCTCTTCTCCTCCTCCTCTTTGGATTTATTTTGTCTCTTTTCTTCTGATTCTGAGAAAACAGATGTAATGTTCAGTCTTGTGCCACGTTTTGACCTTTTCAACAAACTATTTTGTTGAGCGTACACGCTTTTTAATTTGTGTCAATGAAATTATTCAAGTTTTGTGTGTAGCATACCTTCATGGTCCTCTTCCTCACGCTCGTCCTCCTCCCTCTTCTCGCCTGGCGTCCAAATTCCGCCGTCTTCCTCGTCGTCCTCCTCTTCTGACCTCGTTGGTTCCTGGGAGAGGATGGAGCGCTCGCCGAGACCTCCGAGCGCGTTTAGCATGGCTTCATCTTGAGTGAAAATCAATTGTGAATGAAATTGATTGTGTATGGAGGGAGGGGGGCAGAAACAAAACTACCTTGGGTGGTGACATCTTGCAGCTCCTTCAGGAAATCGTAGCGGCGAAGGAGCATCAGGAGGCGCTTGTCTGGAATATGTGCACGCAAATGCAACAACTTGGAGCAAAGCAGCAAATTAGGTTATCAGAATTATTGAATACGCCTGAAAAACAAATACCTGTCCTCAAGGTGTGCAGACATTGCTGGCTGACAGGAAGTGGGCGTGGCCTGGACACCACATCTGCCAGTGCCTCCACTACACATTCCATCACCTGAGATGATTCAAAAACATTTTTTTTTTTTAGAAAGTGTCTAACTTGGATGTACATTGAGAGGAATAGAGAGACAGTGTGAGTGTGTGTGTAGAGAAACGTCAAGGTTCAATCTGCTTAATTAATTTTAGCCCTATAAAAAAAAAAAACAATTAACTTAATGGAGTTGTATCACTGTGTGCGTGTTGCACCCCGGAGGACAGATGATTAGGTCCACATGCGCCTTGCAACTACAGTATAGTTGAAATGACAAAATACTGTGCAATAATTATGATTCAATACAAGAAAACTGAACAGGGGTACCTAATGAAGTGACCATTAATGTGCACTTCACGTTCGTGAATTGAAATCTGACATTTTTCTACCTTGACGTCGTCATCCTCCAGCGCACTCGGAGTCACCGGCAACAATAAAACTGTCACAAAAAAAGGTACAAATTAATTGCATAATTGTAATTATCATGCGAATTTTAAAACATATTGTCTCTCACCGCTTTTGACGAGGAGAGTCAGCGTCAGCAACACAATCATGATTGAAGAAAGAAAAAAAAATCAGGAGCGCAAAATGTCGCCGGAAGTTGGATATCAAAAAGATTTGTTGGATTAGGAACGCAACCGGTTGGCGTTTGTAATAAGATCTGAACGTCCTCCAGCGGGGATGGATCCGACGTCCTCGCTCTTTGCCTCTCCGCTCGACACCTCCTCAACCATCCAGTCCGCTATTTATAAGAAAGATGCTGGTCCGGATGTGACGTCAGACGGACAGCAGTGCACCTGCTCTTGCCACCATCTTGGTAAGGGCGTGGATAGCAGTAACCATTAACCACAAAAGTAAAAACAATGTTAATGCTCACTCCACTACCTGTCTGGTAACCTAAACCCAGAGCAATATTGAACCATAATTTCTAGAAAGCACATTGTTGGCTTCATTGTTTTGTCCAAGTGTCCAGTAAGCATAAATACTTATTAGTTACTGATATTAAAAGCGAGCTGTTTGTTCAGCTTCCAACATCACAGAGGACCCGAGCGTCGCTTGTTGGGCTTTTTTTTTTTCCTTCTCCTTCCTGGCAGACAAAAGACGGTGGGCTCGTCCGTGTTTGCCTTGCATGAGGCAACCGGGCCCTGTTGTTTAAACATGAATATTGTTTTCTTTGAAGCTCATAATAAGACCTTTTATGTAAGCCAGCAGGCACAAAGAATTAGACAATGCGGTTGCAGGTGCACCATGTTTGGAGCCAGACGCATATATCAGATGATAAAGCTCACATTTACAATACTAATCTAGCAAACAAGGAACCTGAGAGCAGACGTCATAGCTCTGGGAATCAGTGAGTCGGAATATTAAAGAAAAGTCACAAGTTCATTTTAGTCATAATCATTTTATATCATTTTGACAACGGTCATGTGTGTGTGTTTTACAGTGTATCGTTCGAACAAAGATGTTTATTTAAAAACAACAGTCACGATAGTAGAGCTTTATAAATACGTTATATTCGGTTTCAAATATTTTTTACAAGTCACAAACAATTTAAAAACATTAAAAGGTAGAGTTGAAAAAAAAAAAATGGTTACAGCAATTTGAATAAAGGGCCTCCTTCTTCAATATGATCTTTCCGTTAACAGTGTGAAAAGACTTACTTTCAATGAAGTTGTCCTACAAAAAAAATGGACGCCCGATCGCCACCAGGACAGACAGCAGGGAGTAGACGAGCTCCGTCGGCGCCATGAGGGGTCCGGAACATTGTCCGGACCTGGCCAAAGGGGGTCGGGTGAAGATGTACGGATGCTCCTGTGACGCCACAAACAGAAAATCTCGCTCAATGAAGTTTGTTAGACAGGTTGAAGTCTATGGCGCCTCACCGTGGGTGGGCAGACGAGGGTGATGGGGTCTGAAAAACTGCTCACCACCGTCTTCCCCCCCTCAGGCTGAAACTGTGCACACAGAAGCATGGAGTGATGCTTTTAAAGTCACAATAATAGGAATAGTGACGCAAATCATGAGATTGTTGACCATGTTGTTCCACAGGCCCTTGGCTAGCTCCTCGTGGCCTTTAATGGTGAAGTGGAAGCAGTCATGGGTGAAGAAGCTCATGTCGATCTTGCCACTCTGCTCGGAGAGACCGGCCAATCAGAAAGCGGAAAGGCAATTCCATGCATGATGATGTCACGGCGTTGCGATGTGGGTTACGGGAAGGCGAGGAGGGTCGGCTTGTTTTAAAAACGGCTGCAGGACCACCGCGAAATCGTCCCTGAAGAAGCGATCGGCGAGGAGCAACGCCTCCAGTCGTCTCTGTGGAAGGAAGTCAACCCGGACGCTGTTGTCGGTTTCACTTTATCAGACCAGCAATAAAGTCTCAAAAAGCTATTTTAGTCAGAAGTTTTGGTTGTACCTGAAACTCCAGATTGATTTCCACCAGCTCACGTAGCTCAGCAGACTGGCTCCCTGGTTCAATCAAACACGAGCAGAAGGAGCTGAAGTGGATTCAAGTCAGATTAGACCGTTAGCCGGAAACAAGTCTTCCTTTCAAAATAAAATAAAGTGCAGACAAATGTGAAATTTGGTTTCCAGAGGACGTTTGGTGATGCCACTCACCGCTGGAGAAGGCATCCCGGCGTGGGCTTGTGCACCTCCCTGAGCGTCTGCATGGGAAGAATCTGCACAACGTTAACAATCATGCGAGGAACCTAATAAAAAAATAATAAAAAAAGACCTTCAGGATCTGTTTGAATCTTATGAACATTTCAAAAACAGAACGCTTTATCTTTCATTGACCTCATTCATGAGCATTTCCAAGGAGACGGTCATGTAATGAATGAAGTTCTCGGCAGAGAAGAGAGCCTTTGAGGAAAAAACAGAAAATTCGGAATACTTTGATTAGATATTGTGACTCTTGTGTATGGATAACACCAGAAAGAAGACGCACCTTGTCTTTGCAATAGTCACAGATATCATTCATGCCCATGAGGATGGTCAGAAGCTTCCAGTCCTTCTTAAAGTTCAAACCCTGGAGGGAGACAAGCATCTTTTGCTGTCCCAATACTTTTGACCACCAGCCAACACAGCCTATTGTGTCTTACCTCAAAACTTCTAAGCGTGTCAATCAAGTGTCTCGTCTGGCCGGGGAGATTGCTAGCACGGAAAAAAAAGGGGGGGGGGGGGGGGGGGATTATTTTCCGTTGCCATGGAAACCAACACGGCGGACATAACATACAAGGTGTTGTGTCCAGTCACGGCCAGGTTGAGGCCCGTTTCCCTGAGGTGGGCCTCCATGCCGTGAAGCGTTTTCCCCCGGGCGGCGCCCAGAAGGTTGGGATTGAAAAGTTTGATAATGTCTGACGAACACGAGAACGGGAAGTCAGTGTTGAAAAAGACAAAAGATTAAAAAAACAAAACTTACTGGGCAGAGTAATGACGTCTTCATATGAGCCATAACCGCCAATGCTAGAAAACGACAGACGTGATTTATTTTAGGGCGTTGTAATCATTTTAATTTTAGCTGCCCGCCGTACCTCCAGGAAACATGACGGAACTCGATGGGGATCCCCAGGACGGTGGTGGCGTTGGCGCCGATGGCCGTCTGCATGAAAAGGAACAACAAATGCCAGTGTACCTAATGAAATGGCCCAGGGAGCATACAAAACAAAAACAGGATGTGCACCTACCGTGAGCGAGTCGCCCAAGGCGGCCACCGCTTTGATATCGCCTGCCTTCACCAACTCCACTAGGAAGGAAGATGAAGAAGATCATGCAGTGTGTGTGTGTGTGTATGAAAGAGCCAGCGACCCACCTGAAGAAGGGGCTGAAGGTGAGGGGCTCATATCAGGACACAGGAAAGCTGGATGCTTGAAACCGATTGGACGAGTTTTCTCTGGAAACTCCTGAAGGGACGCGGTTGTTATTATCATATGTGACATAGCCACAAGATTTTGTTTTGACCCATTAATCATTAAAACAGAAATTTAAATACTGTACCATCTTGAGTTCCTCCTTGCTGTAGTGTCGTGTTCCCTCTTCATACTTCCGCCGCCAGTTGTCACCTGAGAAATGAAAAGATTTGATATGTGGAAAAATAAGAGTAAAAAAAAATACACACAGCAGCAGCAGCAGGACCACACAGGGTTTCCAGCACTTTACCTTTGACACAGCGGGTCACCAGCAGACACGTCGCCACGGCAACGCAAAGCCACCCCATAGTAGTAGTGGTGTGCAACGGGGGCAAAGTCGGTCAGTGGGGCACCCCTGCAAGCGAGTCACTATCGCACTTTCAGCATTTTAGCAGAGGCCCCGCCCACTGAGGGATGACTGACACCGAGTTGGGTCCAATTGGAAGCTTCTGTTGGCCTGCTTTACTTGAATGTTTTTTATTTTTAAGGACATCGGAAATAATTGCTGAGATTGAAATAAATAAATAAAAACTAATCTCCAGAACCTAAAGACCTTAAAATAATCCATGGACCATTATTTCTTCATATTCACCTATGTTTTATTAATTTATATATAAATTTAATAAAGACATTTAAAAATGACCAGTGTTTCATTCGATTTCTTTTTTAATGTCTCAATTCCTGTGTTTAATGTGGAAAGAAAAAAAATAAGTGGTGTCATTTTTGGTTGAAAACTAAGTTTCTTCAAGGCTGTTGTTGTATTAAAGGTGATTCTTCAAACAATCAGCGAGATTAAAATTAAATAATGACGGAGGAAAATAAAAGTCTGGAAAATTCCACTTCAGCTTCTGTATAAATTAAGGTTTGCTTAGAACTACACTCTGGAACTAATGTCTATTGCGGAGAAAAAAAAAATGTCTGAAATTAAATGAAGCATGCAAAAAAACCTTTCTTCCAGATGACTCTGAAAACAGATGAGTGTTATTTTCGTTGATCGTTTGGACTCCAGCGTATGTTTCACTCCCAAGTCCCGTGAGTCCCACACCCGTGTCTTCCCGGGAAGAAACTGCACACACCGGCAGCCATTTTGAGTCTTTGGGAGTGAGCCCTAGTGCGGCTGTGTCCAGTCGGCAAGCGCGAGCTACTCCAGAGAGCGTTTGTCCGTTTCCTCCATTTCTCATTGCAGCTCCTCTTCCTCATCTTGGGCTGGCGCTGGCTCCTGCGGGGTTTCGGGGGCGGGCGGCGGCGGCGGCGGAGGGGTCGGCGGAGGCGGCGGTGCAGGGGGCCGAGGGGGCATCATGATATGCTGCTGCCGTTGGCGCTGGCGGTAGGCGATGACGGTGCCGAGGAGCAAGGCGAGGATAGTCATGAGGTAGAGGTCCCACTCGGGACCCAAGAGCTGATCCAAGTCCACATGAGAGACCAGCTCCCTCAGCTGGCGACAAAGGCAAGGTCACATTGGAATTTGAAGAAACAGATTTTTCATTAGATTTTTTTTTTTTTTTTTTTTACATGCTGCACAATTTGTTCACTGTCAAAACATTGAGCAGGAAGTACTCACATTGAGGTCCCGCATGTACTGTAGAGTGTAGACCAGGCCCAGCTTGCACAGAGCCAGGAAGACGGGCACCTGGGCGTCAGGACTGGCTTCCGCCGCCATGTCGTAGAAGCGCTTGGCCAGGTGGATGTCCTGTGCGAGGGCCGGCGATGTCATCCATCAACTTTTCTTGACGGGTGTCTTGCGACGGCCACGTACCTGTTTGATCCCCAGTCCCTTCTCGTGCATGTAGCCCAGGTTGAACATGGCCTGAGCGCTGTTCTGCTGCTCCGAAGCCAGCCGGTAGTGGATGATGGCCGTCTCGTAGTCCACGTCGGTTCCGAAGCCGTAGAAGTGGTAGTCGCCTAATTTGATCCTGGCCACCGTGTAGCCTAGCGAGTGAACCTTCATGTGATGAAAATGCCCGGTGGGATATCTAAGACAGGATGTGTAGTCACACCTTGAGCGGCAGCTCTGGTCCAGTGGAGCAAAGCCCGAGGGTACGTCTCGTTGTCGTTGAAGATCTTGGCGCCTTCTAGTGGGGCGAGGAGGCAAATTTCAAATGTTTAATGAAAGTGTGGGTGGATGGGTGGGGCACAGAAAAGCTACAATGTAGTTTTACTCTGGTCCAGAATGAAGGCCACGTTGCTCTGGGCCACCTCGTAGCCCTGCTCGGACAGCAGCAGGTACTGCACTAGCGCCGCGTCGCTGTCGCCCTCCTTGAAGCTGGCGTACGCCGTCAGCAGACGCTCGGACCAGCGGCCGCGCTCGCACATGTTCTTGAACAGCTGCACAAAACAAAAAAACAAACACTATTTTGTTTGCTAGTTAGCAGGATGAGTCGGCTGTGTGTATCTGACCTCCACGGCCGTGTGACACGAGCGCATGACGCCGGTGCCGGTGGCGTGCATCTGCGCCAGGTTGTAGAAGGCCAGGATGTGTCCCGCCTGCGAGGCCAGGTTGAAAAACTTCAGCGCCTGTTTGTAGTCACGCTTTACGCCCATGCCATCTGCGGCGCACAAACAAAAAAGCACTTGAGACAGATCCTTGAGGGATGCCTGAAGGAAAATAAGAGCAGAGGGGGCGTGACTCACTGTAGTACATGGTGCCCAGCTGCAGCTGGCCATCCACCCAGCCTTGCTCAGCTGCCTTCTGGAAGTACTTCAGCGCCAGCTCATAGTTCTGAAAAGGACGTACAGCTCACTTCGGGGATCTTAGAGGATTGTGCAGTATTGATGGAGAAATGTAGTAAGTGGCGTACCACTGAGACGCCTCTTCCGTACAGGTACGCCATGCCCAGGCCGCTCTGACCCACGGGGTTTCCCTGGGCGTTATTAAAAGATGACAGTTTTGAAACTGCTAACAATGTGAATTGAATAAAGCCTTCAAAGGGGAGCTGACCAGGTCTGAAGCCTTTTTGAAGTACTGCAGGGCCGTATCGTTGTTCTGAGGCAGGTAGTCGCTGCCTTCACTGTACATCTGAGGGACACAAAAAAACACAATGTCAATACAAAAAAGAAAAAAGTCAGCACAGCAGTCAATAAGTAGTTCCAGGCCATTCCAGTAGGTGGCAGTAATACATACCTTGCCTAGAAAAGCC
Source organism: Syngnathus scovelli (assembly GCF_024217435.2). Taxonomy (NCBI): domain Eukaryota; kingdom Metazoa; phylum Chordata; class Actinopteri; order Syngnathiformes; family Syngnathidae; genus Syngnathus; species Syngnathus scovelli. Next base: position 10,405,396 of record NC_090866.1, on the reverse strand, counting down.
ATGGCGTGTGTGTTTCCTGCATTGGCAGCCTGGTTGAAGTATTCGTACGCCCTCTGGTGGACAGGAAGAGTCATAGCACTCTTAGCAGTGGAATATAATGAAGGATTTGAAAAATAGCCTCCAAAAGGGGATGTGATACCTGGTGGTTTTGTTCCACGCCACGTCCTCCGTGCAAGTGAAGTTGACCCAGTCCCACCTAAACAGGGTAACAAGGGTGAGGTTCTAAAACCGATTGATGGCCCATGTCAATCTGAGTTTGGGTTTGTTTTGTTTTACCTGCGCTTGCACGTCGCCTTTCTCGGCAAGGAACTGGTAGTACTGGATGAGGTCCTCCTCCAGCATGCCGCTGCTGGAGCCCGGGTTCTCCAGCTCGTCCAGCAGCCGGATCTTCTGCACGGCCGAGCCGCCCGTCAGCGACACGTCGTTGGCCACTGAGCCATCGGCGGAGAAAGCCATCATCAGCGTCCGCTTGGAGGCGACAACGGTGGCGGCGCGTTCTTACCTTGATTGGCCACCAGCTTGTAGTGCGTCAGCGCAGACTCGCAGCTTTGAGGAACGCCCACGCCGGCCCAATATCTGTAACCCTGATCGAGGCAACCGTATCAACAGGAAGGTCTTTTTTTTTTTTTATATTTGAATGCAGCTGTTGTTAGCATAACGCACCAGAATCATGTGGGCGATCAAGTTTCCTCCCAGGGCACCGAAGGTGTAGTACACCAATGCCTGCAACGACAGAAGGAAATAAGAAATTAACGATTTATTATTATTATTATTATTTTTTTTTAATATTTGAATGCAGCTGTTGTTAGCATAAGGCACCAGAATCGTGTGGGCGATCAAGTATTATACTTATATTGTAAAATAATAAGAGAATATGGGTGTGCGACTACAGCAGCAATATTTTAAAATCCAGAAACGCACACACACTCTACACACCTTGGCTTGACTGGAGTTAACTCCAAGTCCAGCAGCGTATAGAAATCCAAGAGCCTGTGGGACAACAAACAGAACAATTGAGACATGCCACGCCAAAAAAAAATAATTTGTAAATGAAGCAGATTGTAATGTTTCAAAAAGTACCGTCTGTGCTTTCGGGGAGCCCTCTGCGGCGAGCTTCTCAAACATGTCCCTGGCACGGCTGATGTTCTGACTCATGTAGTCTCCGAACAACATGGCGTAGGCCACCTTCTCCATGGCCCGCTGGTGGCCTCTCTCGGCCACTGTCAGCAGGTTCTGGTACAGCCTGGAGACGGGCGACTCGAGTTGGACAGGGTAAGAGAACGACAAAAAGTTGCCGCTGGAGAAAACTCACATTTTTCTCTGGATCTTCCTGGCGGTGTTGTTGAGCATGCGCAGGAAGTTCTGGTAATCGTCCTCCGCCTCCTCTGCCTGCAGTCTGAGCTGGGTCTGCTCCGCGGCTATGGGAAACCAATGTGCTATTACAAAGTCCCAAAATCATGCAGAAAACTAAAATGCGTGTTGCAACGTACTCTCACAGAAGCCCCACTTCTTGTCGCGGTCGTAGTTGTAGGTGGTGGCGCACCACAGGCGTCCGTCCCCTCGGCCTTGGGCCGTGCATTCCGAGTACTCGTCGTTTTGGAAGACGAAGGGGAAGACGCAGGGCTCTCCGTCAGCTGTGCCGCCGTTCACCACGGGAACTGACGGGAGAGTTAAAAAAATAATAATAAATATCATATCTGGAACCATTGATAATCTAGAGGTAGTCACAGAATTTAAATGTTGACATCTTTGTTCAAATGGACATATAGGTTGAATAGGGGAAGTGGAATGCAAGCAAAAGAAACGTTTTATTCGCTTGACGGGGTTCTAAATTGTGTGCAAGCAGGTGTGCGGCGCTTGTCATTTCTCAAGGGAGTGTCAAGGTTGCGCAAAGCAGCTGCTTTTGACACGCGTCAGCAAAGTTGACACTGCTCATGTTTGCATACACTTAAAAAGTTGCAAGCAGTTAGTTAGTAGCAACCTGAGCCGTCTCCACCGAGGTGATTGTTTGTACAGTGAATTATAAACTGGCCATATGTTCTAAATCCATCCGCAATAGATGATAAAAAATACATTTGGGTGAATTTTCAAGCCTTACTTGGTTTGGGTTTCTCCACTTGTACGTGTTGTTCTGGCAGGTCCTCCTTCTCTTCTCCTGCCAGAACGTCTCCTGGCTGCTTCTCTTCTTCTGAAACATGCTGGGCAGAAGGCGGGGTGTCGGTAGAATCGGGCACTACAATTTTGGAGCTCAAGCGGACGTCGTCCTCTTCCGTTTCTGGATCGTGGTAAGGCTGCAGAGAGCAAAGGAAGGTTATTACGATCATTCCCCAAATAATTAAGGCTTAAGATTTAGGACCTTAGGAGGGATTACTTTGATCACAATATCTCCTGCAATGCTGATCATATTGCTGTTTTTGTATTGTATACAATGATGTATAAAGCTTTATTGACAAGAAGATTTTGGATTTATTCTCCTGTTTAGACGCACCTTAAGTTCTGGTCTGTCATTGCCGTGTGGCTCCTCGTCTGTAAAGAGCAACAAGTCAACCTCAATGTCAATTTTATAGATATAGTCCACAGTGCTGCTACCGCTAGCACAGGCACAGCACCGAATCAAAGCCAAGCAAGCAAACTTACCAGCTGTGAGCCCGCAGGCGAAGACGACGAGGAGAAAAGTGCAAATAAACACGGCTCTCCCCATGGCTAGCCGCTAGCTGGAGCTCCTGTCACCGTTTCTTCTGTCCCCGCACATCCAGCAACGATTGCGCTACTAAAACAAACCGAACCACGCAGCTTTCACCGAGCCACCGGCATTGGGTTCTATTCGTAATGGAAGATGTGTGTTGTTATCAAAGTCGGTAGCTGTCAAAGATGCTAATGATGCTAAACCGACTGCTTCACTATGGCTGAAATGACGTCCGGCTATAGTTAGCGTTGTATGAATAAGTAAAATGAAATCTTAGCAAAGCAGCAACGTGCAACACAGCTGAGTCAAAAAGATACTTTTCTACGAGCGTTGTAATTATTTCAAACGTATACGTTCAATAACGACTAGGCAAAGATCCCAAACTAGACGTTTGAACGAGGCTGGCTTCTAAAGCTTTACGAGAGCTTGGCACTTCCTTGTTCTCACAATTTGACCAATCGTCGCACGGCTAGCTCTTCTAGTGCTCACAATCTTAACCAATCCCTGCACTTTTTGGGTAGTAGCCAATCAGAGGTGGCCAGCGAATGATAAGCCAATCTTGTAAATACACAATTCTAGCAGGTGGGCCGGTCCGCCACACAAAAACACGTTGATGAAATGATGTTCATAATCATTTAATATTAATTAAAATTGACATAATTGTTCACACAAATGAAACGTATGTAATTAGCTTTATTTTTGTCAAGTGTTCTCGCACAATATGATAATAAGCGACTGCATCACAAGCGCGACAGGTTTGACGTCATAAGCCTGCGCCAGTTGGAGCGTTCCACTTCAGTTTTTGTCAGAGGGGTGATGTGTCCCACAAAACAGTCCCGCTTAAAAACAGAAGCGTCTTCTACCAACTGTTTTGAATTGGTGTATTAAATTAGATGTTTAGTAAAAAATATGGCGTCAAAGTGACCTCTTTAAGCTCCTGTTTTAATGGCTCATTTCTGTCGTTAACAAACATCACCCAGGGGGAAATGATGTCATCCGATCGCGAATCGGGAAGGCGGAAAAAAAGCCAAACAATGATCGCCATTCTCTTTTGCATGTAAATAAAATGTAAACACAGAAAATTCAAAAGACAGGAAATTTAAAAGAAAAACCAGGAGATTCAATTGAACACTTGTACGTTCCTTAGAAAAAGGATGACGTCGGACACTCGAAGGGCTCACTGTTGTGTCTGAGCGCCCATTTCCACTCTTGTTGCATTTCGACGTTTGTTGTGAGTCTTCAATGCCCTTGTTTCTATTTAGCGTTTTCATTTAAGTCCAAAAATAGCTAACTGTGCGAACTTCTAATCTATGCAACGTTCGTAGAGAAAAACATCTTCGATAGCTCAGTGTGTAAGCTACTGTGGTTGAGTCTGTGAGGTTCTTGGTTCGAGACTCACTTCAGGCGTGAGTCTGCTGCGTCGTCTTTTTAATGCATGCTTAAAACTATTTTATCCATTGCTAGCGCGCGCCAACAAGTAATTAAGGCTAACTGGGTGATTGGGTTTCTCACTTTACGTAGTCACTAATGAACATGGCCTTCCAATACAAGACCACTGGTAATCCATCATGTTATATTGTAACCTGCTCCCTCCCACCTCTATGACCTCTGACCTTAGCACAATGAGCACCAGGCTATGCAAGACCTGCGGGGGTGTGGACATCGATGTGGACCAGGCTCGGGGCAGCGCCGTGTGTACCGGCTGCGGTTCGGTTCTTGAGGACAATATCATCGTTTCCGAGGTCCAGTTTGTGGAAGGGAGTGGGGGCGTGTCTTCTGCCGTGGGACAATTCGTCTCTACTGATGGTAAGCGAACATCACACCAGTCTTCTAAACATTTCAAGTTAAACATCTCAACTTCAATTGACAAATGATAGACACTTGGATAAAGCACAACTTTGCTTTTATTGAAATGATAAACAACAACTTGAGGCCGCCATCTTCTAATCACGCATTCTCACCCCATCTGGCGCTTGTTCAAATCATTCCATCCCTCGAATGATCCCATGGTGAACACTGGCTTCGTATTGGTCCGACATGCTGCGACAGTTCTTTTGATTGGAGCTCCTCGGCTTGACACCCGAAGCCATTTGAGAAGCAGTAGACCCCATGTTCCCTTCCATGACCTTCTTCTCGTCAGTGTCACGAGCGCTTAGTTCTTGGACACTCAACACTGGAGCATCTTTCACAGGGCCGCTAAGGGACGACACCCCACGAGACCAGCTCGATACTGGTGCCAAGAATCCTCCGAAAGCGGGTCCATTCATACTTTGAGATGGTCCTGAGGAGAAATGGGGAAATGTTAGGACTTTCATCTCAACTGCGATGAGAGCTAATGATAGTTTGAGTCCATACCTGGCATTTGAACAACGTTATTCACGATGGAAGACATTTTGCCACGACTGGCTGCCGTCTCACCCGAGTGAAATCTTTGCTGGTTGTGATTTGGAAAAAGGAGTCTGCTTTGAGGTTTAACTCTAATATTTTGAACAGTGTTAGAAGGGATTTGGCTAAATTCTGCAGAGTTCTGAGGAACTGGAACATGAGGAGCATTGCCAGGCCTCTGGTACCGGTTGGCCTGGACCGCGTGATATGGGCCCGAACGGCGATGTCCCTCACTGGGCTGCGTCTTAGAGTTCCACCGAGGCTCGTTTGGCTTTATGAATTCTCTTTGGCTTACAGGAGCCCAGTTCCGTCTTGGAGCAGAGCTTTCCGGACGGAAACTTGGAACGGAGTAGTCGTACCCGTGCGATGGCTGAAAGTGGCGCTGTGCCAAGTAGTTGTACTTGAGAGGAAATCCTTCTTCTTGATGGTTTTGGTTTGGAGATGTGGATGGAGGAGGTGTTGGAACGTCCTCATTGGGTAGCGCTTCCGTTTGCTGGCTCGGGAGTTTGATCTCGTTTTGGCGTTCAGGTTCAACTTCTGGCACCCGGGCTTGCTCCGTTTCTGATTGGCTAATCATTGCATGTCTAGAAAGTTGCTGTAAACAGTCAGGAGGAAGATTTTTTGGATCTGCGGGGAAAATATAGTCATTCATTAAATTTTATATTGCAAATGTACCTAAAAAAAAACAGACCTGTGAGGCTTCCGAAAACGTCGATTGACCCAAATCCAGTAGTTTTAGCTCTGGAGACCCGATCCACCATCAGTCTGTTAATTCCACTTAGCGGATAAAAGCACCTCACAGTTAACCTTTAAAAAGAAATTTAAAAATATATATATATATATTCACAGATCTTGGAAATAATTAGCATAATAGTTTAGTCTGCCTTTACTTGAACTGAGAATCTCTGGAGATGAAATTGGCTCCATCTGCAATGAGCCGTCTGTCGTGAAGGATCTCGTTCTCGTAAAGCATGTAGTCGCCAACCTGTTGGACCCAAACGTTGACACCAGGGGGCGCTCTGCTTCTAAAACCGGCATCCAGTTGCACGTACCGTGATCCTGGTTCCACACGAGTCCAGCTTGAACTGGAAAAGGACCCGAGTGGCGTCTGTCTCTTTGGGTCGGCAGGTTGGGTCCAGTAGGGTGGTTCTTCCCGGATGCACTGTGGGCCAGGTCGCCGTGGGCGTCGTCACCACCGTGATGATGCCATCTGCAGAACATACTAACGGAACAAGGAGATGTCAAAAAAATGGATGCCACTCGAGGACAAGTCAAAGTGAGCGCCGCTTACCTATCATGTCTTCAGTTTTGAAGAGACAGTGTTTGGATGTGGACGTCTGAACCTCCAGAGTTTTAGCATCTCGAAGAAGAAGCTTGAACGTCCCATAAAAGTTGGACAGGTTGATGTCCTGAAACAGCACACACAAAATAAGTTGAGACATTCATGGCTCACAAGTTTGATCCACCAGGTCCACTTACGTCATAAGTGTAGCCGATGGAAAAGACGGGAACTTCCAAAACGATTTGTTGACTGTCGTTGAGGAGTTTGTAGCCTCTTTGAGCGGCCAGTTGTGGAGTCAGCGGCTCCTGGTCGACCCCCACTTCCCAGAGGGACTCCGCTCCGGGGGGCACGGCCATGCTGAAGACCATTCCTCGATCTAAACACTGAGCCGTGATCTTTGGTGGATCTTTGAGATGGCAGGTGTAAGTCATGTGGTTTTCAGGAACGGCAGAATGAAGATACGCTCTTACATGCGCTCAAGACTTGGGCTATGATCAAGGTGTGATGATAGTAGGACTCCTTCTCGGGCATTTTGGTCAAAGTGAAGTTGACGTCGATGGAGTATTGGACCAAACCTTCCCCCATGTACTGTTGGAAGACAAGTTTTGGGTTTTCCCGCCACTTTTGCTTTTGTCGGACTTCTTACCATCCTCCGAACGGCAGCATTGGAAAAGGCAAGGTGGAGTTTGTAAGCTCGGCTGCCGTTGAGATGCACGACGGGGGTGACGACCAGTCCGCCTTCCGTTGCCTCCATTGCCATCTGCTTGTGATTCACTTGGACCTTTTCTAAAATGACATCACCGGGAACGTTGCCCAGATAAATTCCGAACACGCCCTCGTCGATGGCCGTCTCTGCAGGAAGACAAGTCGGACGTTGTTAGCATTAGCTCGATTGTGGCTATTGCTAACGTGGGGGAAGACGTACGGTTAAGGCTGAAAGGCGGCCGACAGAGCTGCGGGGTTTCGAGGACCCTGACAAGTCGGACTTTTGTTTCAACGCTGCCACCGTCTTGATACTCAGCCAGGAACCGATGTTCATACAGTAGAGAAATCACAAACGTCTCCTTGTACATGTTGTTGACCACCAAACTCTGGGAAAAAAAAAAATACAGCCAAGTGTTGAAATGACGGCCGGTGCTAGTCTGGAACTGCCGAGTTTACCTTTTTGTAGCCGCCCTCAGCGCCAAAGGGTACCGAGATTCGGACCAGCTGTTCTTGTTGGAGCAGATTGAAACCCTTAGCAGCGGCGCTCAGCTCGTCCAGCATCACGCCGCCCACCTCCAGACGCCGCTTCAGACTTTTAAACGCCGCTCCCTCGTCGAGGAGAGGCCTGGGCACTCTGGGGACATCCCACACCAGCCGGACGCCGTCAAAAGAAGCTGAATCTGAAAGGTGACGGATACAGCAATTTGTTCCCAATACTCGGCAGACCCCGCCCCTTTTGATGAAGACTTACTGACAGTGCAGGCCATGGACATGTCAATCATCACCACCATCAGCTGGGTCTTATAGAAGAGAAAAACGCCAACCGACACGACGGGGACACCATCCACCTGAGGATTCAAATAGTCAACATTTCAGTTTGTTGATCCTGCAAAAGATCCAAATGAGCAACCAGAAGTACTTGGATCAGCTGGGCCTTGGCAGTTTTGTAGGGAGCTCGAAGCACCGCCCTCTTGGCGGTCAGGCTCAAAGTATAACCTTGGCTCTCCGCATCCGCAATTGACAGCGAGGTCCGATGGCCATCAGCTTCCAGGAACATCAGCTGAGAAGCCCAGCTGGCTGTTTTCAGAGCCTGCAGCACACAAGTCAAATTTAGCCATTTGGGTCAACACGAGGCAGCCATCTTGGAATCGAGAGTGACCTGGGAAAGAGCCGCGTGCTCAGTTTGTCCGACTGGTCTCGGCTGGGCGCCGCACGAAGCCTCCCGCTGGACATTCACCTGACGACAAACAGATGAACTGCACAGCCAAGGCCTCAGCTAGACCACCTTCTTACCTCCATGTAGTCCTCCTCGCACATGATCTCCCGCTGGACTAAGCTCAGACCAGAACACACGGCTGAAATAGATTGGCTCATCCACTCGGAACCGCCATCGCTCACCATCACATTAAATTGGAAGGTGAACACTTGGTCATCCTTAAAAAAAAAAAAAAAAAATTCAACCTTCTGGTATGAGAATCTGGATGGGGCGAAGCCACGCTACCTGGATCAGAGTAAAGCAGGAGTAGTACGAAGCTCTGAAGGTTGTGAAGCCACCCGCCTTGAAGGTGCTAACGGTGTAGCCGCAGCGCGAGGCCAGCGAACTGCTGATGGGATGCACGCCATTGGGATCTACGTCAGCGTGGAGAAAGGGGTCACGGGGTCAACCTTTGCACCGGTGCAATGGGGCTCAATGTGTGGACTGACCGATGGCCTCAAACTGGACCGTCTGTTTGGAGAGCACGTGAAGCCATAGATAGCCATCCCGACAGGCCCACTCAACTAGATTTGGGGGAAAAAAATAAAAAGAATAAAGTCATAAACCAGAAAAAAATTATAAAAACAAAGTCCTGCCTTCATGAAGGACATCATCCAAACATTTTAAGCAATTTACCTTCAACTGTTGCGTTAGCCAAGCAGAGAAAAGAGAGAAAAGCGATCCTGGAAACAAAAAGTAGTCCGTTGTCACGCTTGCACAGCAATTGAAAAATCCAAAATTGTCACAACTCACGCGAGGAATACAACGGCCGACCTCATCTTCCAAAGAACTCAACTCGCATTGAGCTAAAGTTCTACCTGCGCGGCCATGTTGGGTTGATAAAGAGTAGGTTGACCCGGCAAACTAACTGCACCTGGCGCTGATTGCGTTTTTGTGGGCGTGTCCTCCTCAGGTCCAGCAAAGACTCCTCTGCTCGGTTCCGGTTTCCACACCAACGTCGGGAAAGAATCCCGAGCGCAGACGCTTCTAAGTGGTGAGCATTTTTTTCTTCTTCCATGTTTACTTTTATTTTTCATCTTGAGCTTTTTGTGTTTATCAGGGAGGCGTCAGATCCATCACCTTGGCAACCAGCTACAGCTCAACCAGCACTGCTTGGACACGGCCTTCAACTTCTTCAAGATGGTGGTCAGCAGACACCTGACGCGCGGACGCAAAACCGAACACATCATCGCGGCTTGCCTCTACCTGGTGTGTCGCACCGAGGGGACGCCACGTATCCCATCATGCCGTGCGGCGGCGGCGCCCGCTTTGTGTCTTGCTTTGTTCTCCTGTGTAGCTTCTTGAACCCCTTGTCAGATATGTTGCTGGATCTGAGCGACCTGCTGCAGGTAAAAGCCACGTTGGGGCAAGAAGAAGACCACAAAAGTATTTTAAAGCTGACGACTTTATGACCTGTGTGTAGGTGAATGTTTACATCCTGGGGAAAACGTTCTTGTTGTTGGCTCGGGAACTCTGCATCAACGCTCCAGCCATTGGTGAGAAGCTGATCTTCATCCTTCTTGTTTTTTTCTCAGCACGTTGGTTCTCCGACGTTAGCGCTCCATCATGTGGTGTTTTGTTGTGTTTGATGATTGGTTCAGATCCATGTCTGCTGATCCCTCGCTTCGCTCACATGTTGGAGTTCGGGTTGAAGACTCACGACGTCTCCATGACGGCTCTTCGGCTAGTTCAGAGGATGAAGCGGGACTGGATGCACACGGGCCGCCGACCCTCTGGACTGTGTGGCGCCGGTACAACAATAGCTTAATGCTAACGTATCACACGATATGCCATAGACGGGCTAACGAAATGAGCGTCGCTATTAATTGCACAATTTTTTTTGGCTGGGCTTCTTCTTCAGCCCTGCTGGTGGCGGCCCGCATGCACAAGTTCCGGCGTACGGTGAAGGACGTCATCGGGGTGGTCAAAGTGTGTCAGGCCACCCTGAGGAAGAGGTGAGGCGTCCAGCTCAGCCGACGCTCGTCCGGTCAACCCTTTTGGACACGGTTCCCCTCATCTTGCAGGCTGATGGAGTTTGAGGACACGCCCACCAGTCACCTGACCATCGACGAGTTCATGAAGGTGGATCTGGAGCAGGAATGCGATCCGCCGTCTTTTACCGCCGCTCAGCACAAGAGCAAGATGCAGCAGGTACGTCGTGGTGGTGGTCATCCGCCCGTCCGTCACCTGCTTCATGCCTGCCGCCTTCCCTCCGCAGCTGGAGCGAGAGCTGGCCAAGAAGTTGGACAAGGTTGAAGGTCAGACCCGAGTGCCGCCGCACCAAAACTCACTGTGAGTCCCGAGTCCTGCTGACCTTCCCGCCTCCTTCTCTCAGGAGAGATCAGCTGCTACCAAGACCAGATTGAGAGCGAGCTGGAGAAGAGCCGACCCAAACTCCGAGGAATCTACGCCGCCTACGTACACAAAATGGGTGAGCGAGCGGCCAAATGGGAGGAAGCCTTTGGAAGAACCCGAGTACGAATACATTTTCTCGCTAGACCCACAGGACAAGGAAATCCCGGCAGACTTGACGCCCGACCCTGAAGATTGTGCCCTCCAAAGCGCCACCCGTCACCTCACGCAGAACTTCCTGTGCGAAGTGATGCAAGAGGAGGAAGGGTGGAGCCTGGAGGACCGTGACGTCGAAGAGCCGCACACGGCGCCGGAGGAGTCCGAGGCGGAGCGAGCTTCACGCCAGCCGCCCTCTGTCGCCATGCTTCTACAAAGTTCTGCCGCTTTGGACCTCCAGCAAAGCTTCCAGATCTTCAGCAAGGACCACGTGGAGCGCGACATGTCTGGTGAGGCAACCGACCACTCCGTGTCATCATCAGAGACGACGAAGCGTCACGCACACCTTGTTTATCTCAGAGGAGGATGAGAATTCGGAGGGTGGCGACCTGGATCTGGACGGTATCGATGAGCTGGAGATCGATAAGGTGAGTTGCGCAATCGATCAAATCCGGCGAAGGAGGATTGTGACCACAGCTGGTGTGTGTCCTTCTTCAGTACATCCTGAGTGACAAAGAGGTCCAAGTGAAGACGCAGCTGTGGATCCAGCAGAACCAAGAATACCTGCAAGAGCAGAAAGGTTCTTCACACACACACACATGGTCAACAATAAACAACTCGTGATTGACTGGTGGATGGATTTCAGAGAAAGAAGAACGAATTCAAAAAGAGAAGGAACTGGGAACGTACAAGGAGGTTTGTCTTCTCCGCCGGCCGTTACGGGAAGCGCCAAGCTCTTGGTCCTGACGGCTTGTCTCTTTGCAGCCCAAGACCTCCAAGAAGAAGAAGAAGAAGGACAACGGCATCCAGGCGGCCACGGCGGGCGAAGCCATCCAGAAGATGTTGGTGAAGAAGAAGATCTCCGCCAAGATCAACTACGACGTCCTCAAAGACCTCAACGGTGGCCAGACGGCCAGCGAAGGCAGCGGCGCTCCTGAAAAGGCCGCCCCCGAAGTCCCCATCACACCTGCGAGAAAAAGACGCCGTCGAAAGAAGCCGCACAATGACATCATCTTGGACATGGCAAGCCGCTCCAGCTTCATGGGCAAGAGGTGACAATTAAAAACGAATAATTGTCCCATTGAGCAGTCAATCACAACAACGTGCTTCTAATTTGGTGCAGGCTGGGCCCGCTCATCTCAGGACCACCAAAAAAGAAAGGCCCGTCCAAGGTGAGTTCCTCAGCTGCTCTCGACTTACATCACGTCAGTATTGAGGACATTTCACATCGATGTGAATAAGAAAAACATTTGAATTGACCTGAAATTGACCTGAACGTGACCTTGCAGGTTGTTTCCGTGACGACGGTCACCACGACGGCAGAACGGCAGCCTGGACCGGAACCTGAATCTGATGTGCAGTCCAGCGGCCTCAGCATGGAGGAGAGGGAGAACCAGGAGAAGGTTGAAGATGAAGAGGAGGAGGAGGAAAAGGATGAAGAGGAGGAGGAGGACGAGTGTGTCAGCGCTCTGCAGCTTGCTAAACGTCAGTTGAATTGTTAAATTCCACTTTGGCGACTCATTGATTGATCATTTGGTATTTTTTGTGTGCTTTAGATTTCGGCTGTTTGGCGGAGGAAGAGGAGGACATCTAGCTTTTAAACTTTTTATATAGCTTTTAAATGATGTAAATAGGAAATATCATGAATTTGGACTGCAAGACGCAGTTTGAAAACCCCGTCCAGGACCAGATCATGCTTATCATGCGTCCACGTCCCCTTTTGTTAATATGGCGTTCGTCCAACCAGGCCAATCAAAACAAAGAAAGAAAATTCCATATTAGTTTCTTCTGTTTTTAAAAAAATATATATTCATTGCACAGGCGCCTTGAGTCTACTCTGTAATATTGTAATAAAGTGATTTGTAATATTGTTTTTTTTTTTAATTACATGAGTAGTCGTGAGTGCGGTGTTTTGGTTGCGTGACGCTGTAGGACTACATTACCCAGCAACCCCTGCTTGAGGGCGTGACCTCTTCACACCGGAAGTGCAGCTTCTCACTTGTTTGGGTTTTTTGCTCCTGTAAACAAACCATCTCGGAGGTGGTCCACAGAAACGTTCAGCATCTGCTGCGTTGTCCTGATCGGGATTTGTGCGGACGTGTCATGAAAGCAGACCCGACGCAGCTAGCCCGCTAATCAGTTAGCTTGTTGCTTCGTTCTCCTTTTTTACGAAAACGATGAAGAGTCGAGCAGATGAGGAAGACTATTGGAACACGTCCAAGTTTAAAGCGTTCACCTTCGATGATGAAGACGATGAGGTGAGGCTCCTGTGCAACTTCACTCCAGTTGCCAATGATAGCTTGTTGTTTTTTTTACCATAATACAAATCCAATCGCATCCCACCGTCAAAACAAATGTCAGCGATGTCTCCCAGCAAAAAGGTCCACAGGTCAGACACCTTGTCCATATTTGTCTCGTTGTCCAGTTGAAAGAATCCAAAGAGGCGGTGAAGAGCCTCCCGCAGCTGCTGGACCAAGATGAGCCAGAACTCATGGAGAAGGTCAACTGGAGCGGCGAGCCCGTGGGAAGTGAGAATGCCGCGCCGCTCCCACGGTTACCCGCTTTCAGGCGATCGCCCTGACTTGTGCTCTCCTCAGGCATCTCGTGGTCTGTCCGAGAGACGGCGGCGGCCTCCGTTGGCGCCGCGGACGGCGAGGTGGCCTTCCCCGCCCGGATCCACGCGGACGCTCCCAGCCTGACCAAGGTCAACTCGGGCTACTCGCTCAGCTCGCTCTTTAAAGGTAAGATGGGTCATAAGGTCAAAGGAGCAGCGGTGACTCTTTGTCCATCTTGTTGGCAGGAAGAAGAGGAACAAACGTCGCAATGTTCCCTGATGGTGAGAAACACACACGATTACGTTCATTGATAATCAAACCCAACTACATATTTACAGATTCAGGTTTTTGTTTTTCTTAGTATCAGGTGATCCATCGGGCAGAATCGTGGCTCCGGAAATCTTAAGACCCAAACGTGAAAAGCAGGTAAGTCCATTTGCGACCAGTCGGGATGGAGCGGTGCTGAACGCGAGTGTGTCATCGTTTGTTGGCAGGATCTATTTGGTGACTGGTCGCCTCAAGAGGCCATCAGCAGGATGCAGCAAGGGAAGGTGTGTGTCTGTACCAATCTTGTGTGTGCGTATGCGTGCTAATGTGTGTGTGCACCTCAGGCGGTGTCCCTGGAGCGCTTCCGGTGCCTGCAGGATAAAATGGGGCTGCTGGATTTGGCGGTGGACGTTCACGACGGGAACGTCATCACGGCGGTAACGCTCGCCCTCGCGCGCCGACCTCGCCCCAGCCGTCAGCTTGAGTGATGGAAAACTTTTCTTTGCAGGTTTTAATTTATCTGAAGAAAAGTTTGAGCAAAGGTCTGTCCTCCTTTCAAACACAAAAGCAACTTAGCTGGAATTCCTTCTTGCACATAGCTGCAACCTCAGCATATTTTTTTTTTTGTGTCAGAGGTTTTGTTTGGCGAGCTGGCGACGCGTCAGACGGCGCTGAGACATTTTGTCAACTACTTAAGCGAAAGCGGAGAGGATGCCCTGCTCATGGACGTCTACAGGTTTCATCACTTCCTCCACATAGGAGCTCAAAATTCAAATCCTGCTTTGCCAATGAATCAAATTTAAAAAAAAAGATTTTTCCTCTTTCAGAGCTCTCGGACGCACGGAGGATGAAGCGGTAACTTGATCACATGTTAACAACTTACCGCAATGTAGACAGTACGATGAGTGAGTACGCCTTGTGTCTCCATGGCAACAGCTGCTTCAGTACAAACATCACCTGAGCATCTCGGATGAAAAGAAGAGGCGGGACTTCCTCAAGAGCTGCCTCAGGTGATTGACGGCTGCAGTGAAGAAGGGAGCGGGTTCATCCTGACAGGAGATGAGGAATATTGACCTGACGCCTTTGTTTTGTAGCCTGCAGTTTTCTGCTGAAGACCAAGTCCAGGTCCAGGACCAGGTGTCTCTGCTGGAGCGGCAGATGCTCATTGAGGTTTGAGAGATATTCACAAGTGTGCTGATGATGATCGCGGCGGCGCTTATTACCGTGCGTGTGCTCGCCAGGCTGCGGATAAGCAGGCCGAGCAAGGAGGGAAGGTGGAGATCTTCCAGAAATTTCCTCGGAGAGCCTCCATCCTCAACATGCCGCTCATCACCACCTTGTACTACTGCTGCTTCTACCACTACGGCCAACCCGAGGTGGACCCCCAAAAAGATTTTGTTGGAACCTAAATTTGGATGCAAAAAGTGCTGAAGTACCTTTGATTGCGCAGGGGAGCTCCAGCAGCCCGCTCAACATCCGCCAAAGCTTCAAGGTGAGCGGCGTCCACTCGGATGGTCAGGACAGGTGCGGAGGGCTTTGACTGACCGTCATCGTCATCCCTGCAGATATCGGAGAAGCAGTTCTTTGTCACGGCGTTGAGCGCTCGTGCCAAGCAGAAGGCGTGGAGCGACGTGGACGCGCTCTTTGCCAGTCGCAGCTGGCTGGGCTTCACCCGGAAGAAATCGCCGCTCGCCTACCAAAAGGTGGTCGACATCCTGCACAGAAACTCCGCCCCCGTGCAGGTGAGTTCCCGTTAGGTGGACTTGCTGCGGCCAAACGCTGGAGCCTCTCGCTCACCCTTGATGATGTGTGACCGGCAGGTGCTGCAGGAGTACGTGGGCCTGGTGGACGACGCCGACGTCAGGATGGCGCTGGCAGTCAAACACAAATGTCACGACCTCATCATCAACGTGAGAGCACGTCAACTGTGTGTTCCTTTGACCCCTGGCCACGTCACGTGACCTCTCTCCCCCCCTCCAATCAGACGTACCGAGACTTAAAAGACCGACGCATGTTGCTTGGATACCGGGAGAAGGTGGAGGCGGGCTCGGCGGAACAGTACAAGATCGACCAGCTGCTCAATAATTCGGTGAGGAAGACGAGGAGTTGATTTTTGTCTTGGGTCACCTCTTCCATTTCTTCTTTGCTTCTTTCAGCAAATCCGGTGGAAGAATTGAGCGGCAACTTTCTCTCTGCAAGTCAAGCCATCATCATTTTCACATTTTGAAGATTCGCACCTGTAGACAGAAAGTCATTCCCTTGTAGATTTATGCAAAAGTTTTGTCTACTTACCTTGAACAAAGCGGTGCTGTTGTTCTGATGCTAACTGTTTGTGCAAATAATGTGTTAGTTGCACCAAAATGCACTTATCAGCACACATGCCAAATAAAATATACAGTATGTGGATACAGTACACCATGTACTTACGTACGTTGTCGGTGCTGAGATGGAAATAGCCACTACGAAAGGTTTGCTGCCGCCTTGTGGCTTTATGTGACATTACAGTATTTTACTGTGTTCCGCTCTACCAGTCATATTATGTAATAGGAGGAAATAAATTGTGTGCTGTTGTGTTAAGTTCGTTAAGTTATTTTGAAAAGTATGTGAAAACAATTTATTTTTTAAATAAAATAATAAGTTTGTTTGGCCATCCGCGGACTGGGGTACCGCCCACAAGTCCCACTCAGCTGTCGATCAAACGTTAATTAGGAAAAAGCGTTTGACCTCCATGTTGTTTTGTATGTTTTCCACGCAAAAGCTGATGTCCAAACTACAAGATTTGAGGCTCCACGTCGGTTGCTGGTCGTCTATCAGAACATCTAGACGCCAACATATTTTCGAAAGGTACTGCATGTTGTGTTTCCTTCTTTTTTATAGGGAGTATTATTCCTTCGGTGACTAGAGAAGATCATCAACAAGTCTGAGACGTAATATTATTTTATAAAGATAATTCAATCCGTGCTTTGAGTTATTTGACGGTTTCCACGTGAATTAGGTAATGGGTAACAGCAGATGGGCCATTAGTTTCAGAAGTTGTAGTCAAAAGACATTATGTGGGGTGGATGCAGTACAACTTGTTTCCCGCAGAGGGCGCTAATGCTCTATAGTTGAGTATTGAGTTACTGTTTCGGTCCTTTCATAGTTTGTGATATTCGATGTTAAATAAAGTGTTAAAAATAGGAGAGTGTATCATTAAAGCTGCCAAGGAAATAGTTTAATAAAAAGAACATTTGGCACCTAAAACAAGTCTTTTTATTTTGAGGACTTTGAAACCTTGGTTGAGGTGCTCATTGCATGTCACTTCTACTGCCTGCCACCAGGGGGAAAGTGAGCACATGCAAACGTCTGACATTGCTCACTGGGCCAAAAACTAAGTGCCACTGTGCTACTACACAACTTAAACATCAAACACCTCTAGATGCGTTTTTAATGACATTTATGCAAACCAGGTTAGTCAGAAATATACATTTGATTTGTACTCAACTAACTTGGTTTGCATCAATGTCATTGAAAAACACATCCAAAAGTGTGTGATGATGTTATGCAGTAGCTGGCACTTAGTTTTTGTCCCGGTGAGAGATGTCAGCTGTTTCAATGTGCTCACCTTCCTCCTCGTGGCACACGTGTCATCAGAAGTAAGTGGCATCTCACCTGAGCTCCTCAAACACTTAAGCTGCTTCCATGCAAGTCCTGTCAATGCCAATGTTTGAGTGCAACTATATTAGTCTCACACAAACATTGACTGCTCAAATGTTTTCAAACTGCTTTTCTGTCATATAAATCAATCAACTGGAATGCAAGTCTTCGTGTTTTTATGAGCAAATTTGCTTCACTCATTGGAAAATGTTCATACTTGGTGGTTGCTGCAGTGGCACTTAGGTTTTCAAAGGCAGTCTTCAGTCTTGAGGTGAGCGTTGTCCTTCTGTCACTGCCATGGACATGGGTTTTTGACTGTTACTCTCCATTTCACAGGACTCCTGTCACTTTGAGTCATGTGAGATGGAGAGTAACAGTCAAAAACCCATGTCCATGGCAGTGACACAAGGACAACGCTCACCACAAGACTGAAAACTGCCTTAAAAAACCTAAGTGTCACTTTCCCCGCCTCCTACTTCTACCCAAATTCAGCCTGACCAATCACAGCGCAGCATAAATTTGCATAAATTTGCATAACCACGCCCACTTTCCCAACAGCCAATCAAAAAGCAGTATTTGCCAATCTGACCAATCAGATTGCTTCAAATTAATGAGACCACGCCCGGTTTATATTCCACCAATCACATGACCCCTCATTTGCATATCCACGCCCACCTTTCAACCAATCGCTGCCCTTCATTCTCATTGCCCCACCCACTTTCTGAGCCCTCGGCGAATCATGAAGCAGTATTCCAGCTTTGACCCGCCTCATTTAAAAAAAATATGGGGGGAAAAAATTTCAGAAAAAAAAATTCTGGAAAAAATTCTAGGAAAAAAAAATAAAAAATCAGGAAAAAAAAAATCAGAAATTTTTTTAGGTTTTTGGGTGTTTTTTTTAAATTAAGATATTTTTAAAGTTGAGAATAAAGAGTTAAGAGTTCAAGTGTTCTTTGTAATCAAACTTTATTTCGTTTGCAGAGTAAACATTCAATCACAAAACAGTTAGAAGTTGCATAGTAGTCTGCTCGGTGACGAGTGGTGAAGTGGTTGGCCAGTGGGACAAGTGGTTAAATGGTCGGCCGGCGGGACGAGTGGTGAAGTGGTCGGCCAACAGGACGAGCGGTGAAGTGGTCGGCCAACGTGACGAGTGGTGAAGTGGTCGGCCAGTGGGACAAGGAGTCTGCACCTGGAGGTAAGACAAAAAGAAACCTGTAAGCCTAAATTAAAGTCAACGTTTAGTGCAGGAAAAAGGTTAGCATGAAACTTACCAGTGGGAGAGATTTGTTGTTCATGGCATCAAGTATTGAGAGCTGCATTAGAAAGCTCCTCTTGTTCCTTGCGACCTGTCAGAAAAAAATAATATATAGGAACAAAGTTGTCATGGGGACTGTGCAGTGATGCGCATATTACCTTAAGTGCATATATTGTCCACTTCTCAGGTTGACTTGGAGGCAAGGACGCAACAAAAACATATGTGTTGCCAGCATGCTGCTGTGCTCTGATCCTTGGCCACCGCTGGCTGCAAGCAGGTACTTGATCGTGCACCACCCTGGACAAAAAAAGAACAATCATTCAAATTCTTGAACATGGTGGCTGAAATGAAATGTACTTTCCTTCTTTTACCAGCAGAGGGCTCTCCAGGCAGCAATAATGTACCCCTGCCAAAAAGATGGCGACTTGAAGCTTTTAGCAAGTAGCATACCAGGAATGTCTCATTTCACCTGCAACAACCACAGGGGGAAAATCCAAGTCCAGAAAGTGACTCTCCAGCTACAGTTTGCCTTGAGCCACAGGTGTTTCTACTCCACTGGCAGGTGAATGAGCTCACAGAATGGAGGCAACCTGGCAGGTTTTTCACTTTCTGGACCAGGATTTGCCACTTCTGCCTGGAAAGAAAAGGAACATTGACTCAATTTAGAGTTTCCATTTTTATTTTTAACTGTAGACAGGAACCTTCTGCAGAAGACGTTTATTAGATGAGAAACATCAGGCCAAGCTCTTGAAATGTTGCAGATCCTCTCCTGGACTGACACCTGCACACAAATGCGGAAACAGTCAAGCAAGTTGATTTGCAACACTGAAAATGGAAACAGCCTTTAAACCTTTGGCATGGTTTTGGAGAATTTCCTGGCCCAGCAGGTGGATGGTCTTTGCGGCACTCTTACTGGAAACTGCACTGCATTGAGACAAAGAAAAAGCAGGTTAGTGTTCTTACCATGCCACATTTGCAAAGTTTAGTCACCTGGCGCTTTGACTTCAATCCATGCAGCGGACTGGTACCAGGTCCTTTGGCTCCACCTGGTGGACAAAACGGGAAGAGAATGCACACGCTGAAATAAATTGGTCAAACAATTCATTTATGAGTGTACACGTGTTTCACCAATGAAGAACGCAGGCAGGAACAGCTCTGAACGTCTCTCCAACCGCGGTTCGTTGGCCTGAAAGACAAGGTAACGTTGTAACCCACAGAGTGTTACATTTTTAGTCATACGAGCTGGTTTGATAGCAAGAGTAGACTTGCAAACGTCTCATGAAGTCGGGGCTCTCAGGACTGCAAGCCGGCCATTTTGAAACCTGCAGACAAAAAAAAAAAAAAGGTAAGTACTTTAGTCAATTGTTCTTGACATAAAAACGGGGTTTTTGCCTTTTTGCAGTCAATCTGGGTCTTCTGTTGCAGATGCAGACCTGTGGACAGAAATGGACAGTTAGATGCAGTTGATTAAATCCACATTACTTGAACAGAAAGTAGGTTACTTGAGGCTCGTTTTGAAGAGTCGCACCTGTAGACAGATAGACAATTTGATTAGAGTCTGTTGTGAATTTCTGCAAACGTTTTGTCTTACCTTGGGCAGTAAAAGTGCAAGTTGACGCTGAAAGAGAGCAAAAGCAGTTAGTTTTAAAAGGTTAAGGAATAGTGAAGACTTACCTTTGAAACGCAGCATGTGGTGTAAAAGCCGGTGGAGCAGCACGACGGGACGCTGTCAGAAATGAGCAAGAGAACGATTGTCGCGTTTGTGACGTCTTATATAGTAATTTTGTGATGACGTCATTAACAAGCAAAAGGAAAAAAAAAAAAATAGAAGCCGTATGCGGAGGTAAGGGAAAATGGCAAAGTGCAACATTTAGGTAGGGTCGGGTCTCGAACCAAGGTTCCATCGTATCGCAGGCAATGGCGTAAACCATTCAACCAGAACTTGCTTGGAAATGTCATCAGGTTTGTTCGTATTGATAGTATGAGTATCCAAACATTGACGTAAAAAGTCTAAGGTGACACTTAAGTACAAAGAAGCGAGAAAGCATAATTGTGTCTGAAGTGGCCGAATGGATAAACATTTTGCCTTGAGTTCAGGAGACTCGGGTTCGAATCTTGGGTAACGCTCTGTTTAATGTGTAAATATTGGACTCGGCGGGTCTCGAACCCTGGTCGACTGAGTACCAGGCCAAGTGTTATACCATTCGGCCACATTGCCATGAAATTTTCGAAGTTTTATTATGTATTTAACGTCAATGGCACTACTGATCTACAAATACAGAACAACTTCCATTCCATTGTAAGATACACAGGTGGTCTGGTGGTTCAAGCACTTACCTTTGGTTCCGGCGATTCGGGTTCGAATCTTGGCCATCGCTCTCTTTAATTTGAAAATGTTGGACATAGCGGGTCTCGAACCCTGGTCGACCGAGTGCCAGGCCAAGTGTTACACCATTCGGCCAAATTGCCGTGAAAATTTCCAAAAATATTTATGTATTTAACGTGAATAGGTCGACTGATCTACAAATAGAGAAAATTGCTGGTTCGTTCGACGATTCAGTGGTGGTCTTGTGGTTAAAGCTTTTGCCTTGAGTTCAGGAGAACCGTGTTCGAATCTCACACATGGCTTTGTGTAAGTATATACACATAATATATTACAGAGCAGGACTCTTTGCCTCGTATTCTCTCGAGTCTTGCACATTATTCCGTGTAATTTCCAAATGTTACACGGAGCGGGACTCGAACCCCCCTCTCCTGTACTCCAGACCAAAATTATTCCATTATGCCACTTTGGCACAGAAATTTTGAGTTTCTTTTCGGTGCTCATTCAAAGCACCTAAAGGTATACGTGAATCGTATTTCCATGCCGACTCACCGAGGGTTCGGTCGAACCCAGGTTAAGAACCACTGACCAAGACTCAGCTGAAACAGCTTTTTTTTTTTTTTTTTTAAAAATATATATTTCTACGATCAATATTTTTAAAAGTAATTATGTGAATAAGTTAAATTGAGCTAATTAAAACACCAAATGGTGGCTGCTTTTTTAAACGGTGCTTTTATTGCAATGTGTTGCATTCCCACATTCATATTCAGATGTTATAGATTTGTTAGTCCAAAAAAAGGGGAAAAAAACATGTCCTCACCTCAGAGGAGGAGCAAAAAAAGGACAACTAAAACATTCAAAAAGAATTTTCTTTTAAAATAGCGAGGGATCAAAAATGATGCACGAGGTGTTTTGTGTGTACTCCACAAGTGTGTGTTCCTTTTGTGTATGTAAACTTGAGCAGCCACAGACAAAAAAACGTCCAGTCGAGTTTTTTGTTTGTGTTTGTACAAATGAGTCCAACGAGGAGGGGGAGGAGGAAGGGGGGGGCACCGAGGCGGCCCACACTGATTGTCTAGAACAACCCCTCAAAAATAAAAAAGGTCTCCCCAAATCACATCTGAACAGATTGGTGTTGGGGATGGACGGGGATTGGGAGGAAATAAAATAAAACAGGAAAAACTCCCAACATGCATAAATAAAAAAAAAAAAAGTTGTCCCACATGAACACTTCTCATATCGTAGCTGCTCCCGTGCCTCTTCTATACAACCAAATCTTACATGAGGGTCATATTAAAAAGAGTAAAATGTTTCATATACTTATATCTCTATATATTTATTTATATTAATTTGTACAAGGGGAGAAAGTGGAACCTTTGAAGTGGAGAAAACACTACCAGATGTGACTGACGTCTTTTTCTTTGTCCTTTTTGAACTGAATAAAAAAGCTTATATGAATTGATGAGATTGGCATGGGGGTGTATGTATCGCATTTTTTCACAATATACAATAAAGAAAATATTTTTCTGATTAAATAGAGCTCACAGCCTGGTGATATGTTTTTTGTAGTTTTTGCATACAAGGTTAGCAAAGAAATTTTTTTAGCATAGCAATCAACTTTTTTTTTTGCTACTACTTGAAACAAAATGTGGATTTACATGTTTTGCATAGAAGCAGATTTTAAAAATTGTGTTCCAGAGGATGAAAACAGCCTTACTTTTCTCAAAACCTCCCACCTTTTGCTACCCATCTGCACATTTAGCTTTTTTTTTTTTTTCAAAAACATTTTGCAAAACAAGGTTTGGATTTGTCCAACATAAGCCAAACGGATTGAGGCTCACTCCAGTGTTTCTTTTTTACTTTTGGGGGTGGAAAAAGGTGCATAGCTCATGTCGACTTTGGGCTGCTTCTATTAAAAGACAGGGGGCGCTATTACAATGACAAGGTTTGCATACGAGATTTTTAGAGGCTTTGGTCATTTAAGATCCCTATGAGTGATGTTGGGGGGTGTTCTGGTGGTGTTTTCTCCACCCGGCCGAGGCTCCACTCTCTCGTGTCGGCTATGACAACGAGAGAGAGAGAGAGAAAGAGAGAGAGAGAAAGAGAGAGAGAGAGAAAAAAATTACAATATGGCCTTTTTTCTCTTTGAAAACAACCCGTACGACGACGACAAATAAAAACAAAAGCCAGTCCACACTGCTCGTCGCTCAGTAAAAATCACATTCAGCAGTCGCTATAGAAACCATTCTCTGGCATCAGACACATGGAGCAGGAAAGGAGAAGATCCAGAATAATAATATACAGTATTCATCACACGCACTGATAGTCATATACATACGCATCATCATTGAAAGAATTTGAAAAATAGAAAATCCAAAACAAATGAACAAAAAAAAAAAAAATGACGGAGGCGAGTAGTTATTTACCACAAACTTGTCTTGATAATGATTAACCTTACTATTATTATTATTCACATTTCTCTTTGTTATTTACATTATGTTAACAAAAAGCCTGTTGTACCTGCCGACTAGGAGGAGGAAGAGGAAGGGGGGCGGCCTTTCCACTGAGCAGCTGTTGCATAACATCTGGAATTTCAACGTGCATCGCTTGTTTTTTTTTTTTTTTCTTTTTTGGCTTTTTTGTTATCGTAGTGTGGAGTGAAGAGAGGAAAGGATTCCTCATCCCTGAAGAAAAAACATCGTCCGAGGGACCGGATGAGCGACAATAATTAAAAATAATAATAATAATAAACATTCTCCCACTTTGCGCGTGTCAATAACAAAAAAAAAATGTAAATCTGCCCAAGATACCGACTTTTATGACACAGAAACGTCTGATATGGCAAGTTTTAACGCCAAACCAAAAAATGACAAAAATGCAAACACTACAATCAGGGGTGGGCAAACTTTTGGACTAATTTCAAACAACAAAAAAGTTAAAATTTGCATGCAAAATCATTGATTCGAATGCTAAAATAATCCATTCGCATAGTCCTTATTTCAAATTAAATTATAATTTATCAATGATTTAATACGATACATAAATATATGAAAGTATTCACAGCTTCACTTTTTCACATTTTGGAAATGGAATAAAATCATTTTGAGGGCCCCAAAATTTGATGGACACCATCCCAGAATGACACTGTTTTTCTTGTTTGTAAAAGTTTTAAACATTTAAAATTTGGCAAATGACACAAAAATGGCAGATTTTACTCCCTTAAAAGTTGTAAAATTGTCAAATGCTTTATTTGGGACAATTAATTAGAATTTTATTCTGCCAAATATCAGAATTAGCATCAGCCAAGAAATTGATCTATAAAAAATATTCCAATAAATATCTGAATTTTTCACATTGTCATTTTGGGATGTGTATACAATTTTGAAGATTTTTTTCAATCCATTTTGGAATACTGAATACTTTCGGAACACACTGTATATAAAATTGTTCGTTTTTACTAATATTTACAACTAATTATTTAATGACACAGGATAAAAAAAAAAAAAAGTCCAATACATCTAATTTTAGGACAAAATTAAGTGGGCCCATGGGCCACCCCTGCCCTACATGGACAAAAGTATTGGGACAGTCCTTTTAACAAATCCGGCCAGGCCCAATACTTTGATCCACATAGAAATAGAAAAATACAGCAAAGCGGAGAAATGGTCGTCAATATAAAAAAAAAAAAATCTTGAAAAAGTCTATGAAGTTGTGTGAAAGAGCACGTTGCGGTATTCCTGGATTGAGACTGCGTCGCCGGAATACAAAAAATAAAAACGGCAAAAAAATAACCCAAGAAGAAACAGCTGAGTTCACAGTGCGAAACGAGGTCCGAAAACCGGGCGACGTGCGCGTCCGGTAAAGAGGAAGATGAGGTAATCGTAAGAAAATCCAAGTCAAATCAAAGTGCTCTGAGGTAGGGGCGTGGAATGACAGAGCTTCTCCTGATGGCGCCGTCCGTTTCGGAGCGAGTCGATGGACGTGCGGGATGCCCAGACGGCAAACGGGTTTAGGTTGGCGCGTGAGAGAATGTTTGCCGCCGACTCGGCGAGTGCTTCCGAGAGGGGGTTGAAAACGACAAAAAATGGCCACGTGGGCATTTAAACTTTTGGATGCAATTCTTCACATTTCTTTTTTTTTTTTTGGTGGGGGGGGTGTGGGGGACTACTTCCTCCTCCGCTGCAATATAGATCAGTACGCTACGACTCGGATTCAATGAGAGCCCCCTTTCACACTGAACCGGTGGCCATCTTGGGTAGGTCAAATGGCGAGACTTCAAAAAGCTGCTTGAAATGTTGGTGCCGGATTCAGGGATACGTCAGAACCGTGTGATAAGGATGTCGCGTTTGCAAAGCGGGGGGTTGACTCTTGGTGCCAAATTCGAAAGTGGGAATT
This sequence comes from Syngnathus scovelli, assembly GCF_024217435.2. NCBI lineage: Eukaryota > Metazoa > Chordata > Actinopteri > Syngnathiformes > Syngnathidae > Syngnathus > Syngnathus scovelli. The sequence continues at coordinate 10,380,147 of NC_090866.1, read as the reverse complement.
TTGCATAGAGAGCCGGAGTCGGCTGCCATCTTGGTTCCATCTCGAGTGCTTAGAAGGGCAGTTGAATATCAGTGCCGGATTCGGAGAAGTACTCGGCAGTCCAATGTCGGTGCCGAATTCAGGAAAAACGTCTGCCGAGCGACGCTTGATACGCCTTGACGGCGCCGCGTGAAAGGGGCATTTTCCACATTTTTTTTCCCATCTGTTAATGTCTTTCCTTCTGTACTGTACAACGCCACGCACGCCTTGCGTGGCAAACAACACTGATAGGCCGAGTTAGCGCGGGATAGAAAGAGAGAACGGGGGAGGCCGAGGCGGCCTCGTATTCACAGCTACTGAGGTGAGGGAGGGAGGGAGGGAGGGCGAATAAACACGCGACTGTGAAGTCATCCCAACAGTCAGTCACGGTTGTTGTCTTTGATACTTGATACAAAAATAAAAGAGAAAGAGTTCCCAAAAAAAAAAAAATCAAAAGTGAGCAGCATCCCGTCTGTCTCCCATCCACTTATCGTCACCGCGTCCTTTGCGGGCTGTTGTCAGAGATGATGACGACAACGAAGAGAGCAGAACGACGACAGAAAAAAAAATAAAAAATAACAACAACAACCAAATCGAATAATCGAGTGTGGAAGAAGAAAACGAAGAAGCTCAAACTTCCACCAGGCACTGTGTAGCTGACAGAGAGAGAGCGTCGCAGAACCAGCTGATATCGAGCTTCCGTCGTCACATTCCCGGAAAAGAGAACCAAAAAAAGCCCAGGCGGGGGCCGTTGCCCCTCCGAGGTACTCCCGTGTCCCAATTGGACAGAAACCAGGAAGTGGGCGGCTTGGGGTGGGGGGGCTGTGTGGGGATGAGCAGCAAAGACAACGCTGCCTTGAGTAGGCTGAGGCAGACAGACAGGTTGTCAGACAGACGGCTCGCCGGCGCCGGCCCCTCCTCGGGGCGTCGGCGCCACGCCATCCACGGCCAGACGCCCTCCGTCCGTCCTGAGGTGAGACTGCCACGGGTGCAGAGGAGGCGTACGAGTAAAGAGGGAGTGGTGCTCTGTCGGTTTGAGGCGGGAACGGGGGGTGGCGGGGTCACTCGGTGAGCAGCTGCTGGAGGAGGCTCTTCTGCTGGGCCTGGCTGCTCTGGCCGCCCGACGGAGGTCCGGGAGCCTTCGGGCCGGCGCCGGCGGCTGAGCCCTGACTCAGGTAGGAGTCGCCGCCCACCAGGTTGACGGTGCACTGGACGTCGGCAAACACTTGCACCTGCTGCACCTGCTGGGCCTGCGAAAACACATTCGCACGTTTGGACGCAACGCAGCGGCGATTCAGAATCACTTTGTTGGTCGGTTCTGTTCTGACCTGCTGGTCGCTGCACAGCGAGGTCATGCCGCCGCCGCCGCCGGGCTGCCCCAAGGACGGTAAGGGGCCCGCGCCGGCCGAGCTCCCCGCCATGGACACGGTGATGCTCATGTTGTTGTAGACCCCCTGCTGGCCGAACGTTTGCCCCCCGCTGTGCTGCGACGACGGACTGAACAGGCTGCGGGCGAAAAACAAGTTTGCTTATTTCTGCACGTGTCCAATAAACAGGAGGGCGTCCCTCACCTGTTGCTGGCTGGTGGCCAGCTCTTCATATCTGGAGACTGGTAGCTAGGGGGCGGGGCTTGCTGGAGCATAGGACTCTGGGAAGTGGAGTTCTGAGGCGACAAGAGCGGACTGCCGGGGCTGAGCTCAGGAGGGAAAGGCGAGTCCGGCTGGACCGCGGCCGCCCCAAACTGCTGCATCAGCCCTTGCTGCTGCAATGAGGGACCGCCACCGAAGGGCGGAGCCGGCACGCCGCCCAGCAACGCCGTCTGGCTACTCATTTTGCCGTCCAGGGGGGTGGGCGCCCCTCCCGGCACGGGGCCGCCGCTGAAGTGACCGGGTGAGGTAGGAGGATTCCCCGGCACCGGGCCGTAGCCGGCGGGGAAGTTGAACTGCGCCTGTTGCTGAGACGCGGACGCGTTGTCGCCTTTGGGCAGCCTGGCGACGGCCGGGGTGGCGGCCGGGGCGGCGGCGCCTGCCATGTTCTGTCTCATCAGCATGACCTTCTGCTGAAAAAGCTGACGCTGGCGGTGCTGGATGCTGTACAGCTCTCTCTGACGCTGAGCCAGCATCTGCGCGTTTAGCGGAGGCTGGGGACGGAGGACAAATGGAGTGGTTAAGGCCGCATCTATCAAATTGAAGAGCTCGCTTTCACCAAACATGAACACAAAGAGAGGCAATACTTTTTAAGCTCCATAAATTAGCTATGAAACACTTTTACGGTCATTCATGAATCAACTATTTTCGCCTGGCTTACAAATGGACACTTAATGGCAAACTGGGAAAAAAATGACAGAACAAAAAATCTGAACCAGGGCCTCACCTGCGAAGGTATTTGAGGTTGCGGCGCCCCCAGACGAACGGCCATGTTGACGTGCTGGCCACCTCCTGCTCCGACAGGGAACGAATTCATCGCGAGACGGTTCTGAAGCTGAGAGAATAAAAAAAATAAAGACTCCATATTTCCACAAATTGAGAGTTGAGGCTTTTCTCTCACCTGCTGTGGACCCTGGAGTCTCTGCTGGAGCTGCAGCCGCAGTTGGTTTGGCGGCAGCCTGAGCTGGGCGGCCATGCCCTGCGGCGGCCGGGGCATCCCCTGCGGACGGAGGCCCGCCACGGCGCCGGGGGCCCTGCCGAGGAAGGTCCCCCGGGGGGGCCCGTAGCCCGGCGCCTGCTGCTGCCCCAGCTCTGCCGCGAACTGAGCGGGCGGCGCAAACTGGGGAGGGTAGGATGGCAGCGGGTTGGCAGTGACTTGCTGAGTCGGGAAGTTCTGGGGCAGCGGGTCGTAGCAGCCGCCCTGCAAAGCCCGGATGTCAGAAGCCAAAAAAAGAGAATGCCTCGGCGCTACGTACCTGCACCAGTTTGTCGATCCCCAGAGCTTTGTCCAGCTCGGCCAGTTCACTTTCATCAGTGCCGCTGAGGAAGGAGACCAGCTGCTCCAGCAGAGCCTTCTCGTCATTCCGGGCCTCGGCCGTGGTCGGGGGACCCAGGACTTCGTCCAGCGTGCAAGGTACGCACTGCCTGCTCACAAACGACAATCATGCTTGTAAACAATGGCCGCCATGGCACTTTTTAAATGACGGGAGCTGAAATGAACCTATGCATGACTAATTGGTTTATTAAGTGATGCTCACTCTTGTGGCGAGGTAAAAGGCGCTTGCAGTGGCGTTCCCAGGGCATCAAAGGACAACGAGTCGGTCAGAGACAGAGGCTGGAACTGCGAGTCGTTCAGAGACAGCGGCTGGAACTGCGAGTCGGCCAAATCTAACTTGGACGGGCCTGAGTGGGTTAAGCAACACAGTTGGAAGGACATTCATTTAGAAAAAATAAAATAAATAATCTGAACCGGGCTGTGTTGAAGTTTCACATGCACCGAATGTGTTAACACATTACACATCCGCCTCGCAGTGTCAAGTGTGTAAGTGTGACAGCTCACTCACCAGTGCTTGAACTGAACGGGTTGGCGATTTCAGCCTCAGGGAAGGGACTGCCGCTGTCTTTGGGGGCCTGGAAGAGGTCCACGTGTCCCGTTCCTTGGGCCTGGCTCGGAGTCAGGGGGCCGCAGAAATCGAAGGCCGACTGATTCGGGGGATTGCAGCCTGAAGCGAGGCCGCCTTCAACGTTGCCTGGGGAAAACACACGGGATAAGTTTGGAATCGTTCGCACCCCTCCAATCCACGCCGGGTCTACCTCTGTTGGGAGTGCTAGGCAGTTCCCTCTTCACACTGATGCCGCCGGGCTGCGCTTGGGTGGGCGACTGCAGCTTTAGCTTGGGGGAGGGCGAGTGGAGCTGCGGCGACGGCGACTGCAAGCGGGACTGCGACAGCGGAGACTGCAGCGGAGGCCCCGGCGACTGGAGCTGCGCCGGGGTCTGGGGGGCCGGAGAGTGGAGCTGAGGGCCTCCCCCGGGGGCGCCCGCGTCGTCGGCGCCGCCCTGCTTGGCCACGTTCGAGCCTCTGAGGGCGGGCGTCGGCTGAGCGAGGGGCTCCGTGTCGGAGGTGCCGCCGGACATCTGAAAAAGAGTTTATTACAGAAAGTGAACCGGCAATTACGCAATGGCGCCCCGAGTCGAGTTCCACGAGCAAATTTTCATTTGACCGTTACCATGGAGTCTCTACTATCCCGCCGGCTGTCTCGCCGGCTGTCTCGCCTCCTCTCCCCCACGGGGCTGGATTTGGGGCTGACGCTGGCCGAGGAGGAGGTCTTGGAGGCGGGGCCCGAAGCCACGGCGGCCGCGCATCCCTCCCCGCCGCCTCGCTTCTCCACCTTCACCCGAACTGTCTGCAGGCTGAGAGCAGATGGAGGAGGCAGGTCTCCCAAGTCCTGCAAAGACAAATCAGCTTGATGCTAATTTCTGTGAGCACATCAATGATGTGTTTCCGGTAATATGTTAGCATCAAGCTAGCAGGCTCCGACAAAATAATGCAGTTCAATGGAGCACCATCACCTTCTCATCGGTGTCGAGCAGAAAGCGCAGCAGCTGGTGGTCCTGCGGCTCTCTGGAAGTGGAGCGTTGCAGCCCGGCGCTCACCACGGGACTGGATGGTGGCTCTTTCTTGATCTCCACCTCGCCTCTGCCGTCCTCGGAGGCCGAGGCGGAGGCGCTGGAGTCGCTGCTGTCTTGGAGCAGTCGGTGTAAGATCTTGTGACGTTCCGTCAGTGTGCTGTGGGAGGCGGGACACTGAGGGCCGGGAGAAGGTTTAGGATGAGGCAACGAGGTGCGGTGGACGTCGCTGGTGTCGCTTCCTGTCCCGTTGCTGTCCAGCGGCTGATTAAGTCTGAGATGAGCCGCGACAGAGGGCGGGGGGGCTTTGACAGAGTCCTCTACCCCACCCTCCGCTCCTGGCCCGGGAGAGGAGAACCCGGTGGGGGTCCCGGCTTGTCTGGACAAGCATGCTTTTGACCCGGCCTGGGCGGCGTTGCTAGCGTCGCCGCCAGAGTGTTGTCTGTTCAGTGCACCCGCTGGCGAGTGGAGGCCCGGCACCCGCGGGCTCTCGGCCAGCCCGGGACTGGCCCGCGACATAAACGAGGTAGGGGCGGCTGTGGCGGGGCTGCTGAGAGGCGACGGGCTGCTGCCCTGCTGGGGACGCGTCCGGCCGGGCGGCGGGTAGCCGGCGGCCGGGTTCAGTCGTTGGGGGGAGACGCTGTTGTTGCCGGCGGGAAGTCCCGTTGAGGCGGAGGGGGCGGAGGAGGCGGTGGCGACGGGGCCTGAGGTTTGTTTTGAGTTGCTGCCAGCAGCGAAGACTGGCGAGCGTGAGGGCGCCTGGGCCAAGTTGCCCAGGGTTGGCTGAAGGCTGGGGTTAGTGTTTTCCTGAGAGCTACCAGTGTTGTGTTCCCTGAGCGACGACAAATAGATCAGCGTTCCAATCAACGCGTGGTGCCAAGCGAGGAGCCATCAAACCTACCTGTCAATAGTGTGAATGCCCAAGATGAAGGGCTGAACGTCTGGGTTGGGGGGGCAGCAGAACTTGCAGCGGGTCTGAGCGCTGAGCGGCGTGCCGTCGCTCAAGGCGAAGCGGTACAGCGGGCTGATGGCGGTGCCGTGGCTCATCACTAGACGCCGGAGCAAAACGCCGTCAGCGACGGGATGGCAAAGCTCTGCCGGAGCGCAACGGAAGGCCTCTCACCCTCATGTAGCAGCTTTTTGGCATGGGAGGGCTCCTTGCCCTGCGGCTGGAAGAAGGCGTAGATGCACTTCCGGACCAGGTCCTCCCAGCCGGCCCGGCCGGTGGCCCGCAATGCACTGGTCTCGATGGAGATGATCTTTCCTGAGAGGACCGATGCAAACCCATGTCGGGTTAATGACATTAAATCGCAACAATTTTATTTTAAAGCCTGAGCGATATGATCAAACAAGCGGGTCAACTTTCACCTGTGGGGTCCTGCTTGGTGATAAAAGACTCCGTGCTGACGGGCTGGGCCCGAGGCGTCCGGCAGGCGATGCAGATCAGGCAGCTTTGCAGGTCTGAAACACAAAGCGGGCGCCATGTCACTGATTTTCCAAAAGGACAACAAGTGATGGCGCATTGTGGCCGGCGTTTGCTCACCATCGCCCTCCTCCTGCACGGCGGCGCGAGGCTGCGACACGGTAAAGCACTGCATGATCTCGTACTGCTGCCGGGCCTCCTGGTTCTCCGAGTCCATCTCGTCGGGCGGCCTCTTCAGCATGCGGCAGTTGAAGCTGTGGCTGCTCCTGCGGCTGGACTCCTGAGGCCAAGGCGCGCCGCCGTTCACTGTGCACGGGAACATTTATGAAGAATCGGACCTAAATGTGAGCCATCAGGCTGAAAAAAGGCTCACCCAGACTTTTGGGCAGCAGATTGCGGACAAACTCGTTGTGGTCTCCCACGTGCAGGATGCTGTAGACGCTGGACATCATCAGCTCCTCCTGAGGGTAGCCCAGGTAGCTTATCACGTTCTCCGAGACAAACACGATGCGGCCCTCGCGGTTTACCACGAAGAAGAAGCCGTCCAGAGCCTGCCAGCGAGATGATCGAGTCATAAGTGCTCTTGGACAAACGGAGTGGACAAGAGGGATACGCTCACCTCCAGCAGCATGGGTCCGAGGGCTTCTTTCTCCAGCAGGCCCTGGCTACTGGAGGAGATGTCGCTCTTCTGCACGGCGTCGTCCGGAGAGCAAAGAGCTGCTTTTTCTGGGGGGCAAAGATGAGAGTCAGCGGCCGAGGAAGAACATTGAAACGGGACGCAGCCCTCGCCGTGCCGTACCCAGCTCGCGCCGCTTCATCTGCTGGATTTGGTCCACGGTGCTCTTGAGGATGTGGCACTTGTCGGGCTTGGCGCTGAGACTGGCGATGTCGGCCATGTTGGAGGAGAGCAGCTCGGCCAGCTCGCCGATGTAGCGACTCTCCAGCTCGCGCCGCCGCTTCTCCAGGCTGCTCGCAAACACATGACGACGGCGTTACTTGTACACAAGGCCGCTTTTGTGAAAAAAAATCCTTCCACATTTCACAAATAAATAATACAACTGTAGTGGCTGAAAAACTTTTCCTGACATTTTTTTTTGCATTCAAGCAGAACAGGTTTTGTGCAAACACTGAGCAAAGCGCGTGTCGCGCAGATGCTAGCGTACATATTTAAAGCACGTACGTCTTTCAACGCTCGTCTCCGTGGGCTCCGCTAACACATTATGCGCTCGATGTGAAAAACCAAACGTGTGTGTGTGTGTGTGCGCGCGCGTATGTACGAGGACAACAGCAGCAAAAAGTAGGTCAGCGCATTGGATGGCCAAAACACACAGGCATGGTGGCCCAGAGAGGGAGGGGGGGGAGGGGGGGAGGAAGGGAGGGGGGGAAGGGGTGAGGAGGAGGACGCAGTGTGAACACGCAGGTCACTGGTTGCTTTTGGAAATACGAGCCGGGATGTTACATCAGCTTACATCAGCTATTGGGCCTTAAAAGGCTCACAAGAGCGGACGCGCTGACTCTGGGAGGAAGCGTGTGTGTGTGTGTGTGTGTGAGCGTCCTCGCTTACTTCTCGACCCTTGAGCTAAACTTTGGCTAACCCGTGATCTGGTGATTATTCGTCTGCGCTCACCTTCCCGGGGCCAACCTAATCCACGCATGTTGTTACACATGGGGAGAAGGAAGCAATATTAAGAAAATACTACAAAATTATTCAGGTGATGAAATCTAAATGTATTTCACAAACAACAAATCTAGGTTAAAAAAAATAAATAAATTTACGTCCTCGCTTCTTTCACTGTTCCATCTGTGACTTTGAATGTGTGTGGCTTTAAAATGCAAGAGCAGGCCCGGTGAGCGATCACATGGCCCGGACCGGACCAGACTTACCTTTGCGCCGACGTGTCGCATGGCGAGCCTTTCCTCTTGCGTGACTCGGCCGTGTCAGGGTCCAAGGGACTTTCCCCGACGGCGCTCATTTTCAGCTTTGACTGACCTGCGAAGGCAGATTAGCTTACCGACAACAACAACACACGCTTCGAGAAAGCGCCGCTCGCTACGCCCGCGCAACAATGAGGTGGAAAATTTGGACTTGCTTGTGCATTTTGAGAATAAACAAAAACACAACGGCCACTTTCAAATGGAAAAGTGTTTGAAGTGACTGGCGGCTAAAGGGGGGCCCCGAGGGGAGGGGGGGGGTCCCTAAGAGGATGCATGCGTGCTGTTAATGCACAGCGAGTGTGTCTTTTTTTAGCCGCTGCATGTTAGTAGCGTGTCAAAGAGGTGAGCTAAGGTCAGATGCAAACAAGGCTAGTCAGGAGGGATTAGCGTCGCTGCCACAATGGCTGCTTAGCCCCCTCTCGTTCCGGCCCCCCCGGTGCAAACGTTGGCTCTCTTTAAGACGAGTACGACCACCTGGTAACCGAGCGGGAGGTCCGCCGCCGGCAAAAGGACACGCACGCACACACGCTTACACACTTGGACATTGTCCGCATTAATCTTCTCAACGTACGTTGAAACTTTCAATGGTGGCCACTTGATTGTTTAAGCTCCTTTGGGGCCCTGCTCGGGAATGCGAGAACAGCCGGCCCGCTCCAGAGCCGACTGACGTTCTTGTTTACTGTCCGGGCGGTAAAATACAAACAGGCTCAAGTATCGCCCTGAGATACCATTTTTTCCACCAAAATCCAATCTCAGATTAAAATCCATTTCACGTCCCTCGCCTTCATAACAAAAGCAAATGACGATGATAATATTGACTCCCTGCTCGGAGGAAGCCGACATGAATACTTCCGATTGGCAAGCGCTTCGGGGTCAGCGCGCTCACGGTTTAATCAATGAGGAAACCGATCGCGTTGCGAGGCCGCAATCGATGAGCGACAACGCACGCGGCCAAAACGGAATGAGGGCGGAGGAAAAAAAAAAATTGCTCAGATAAGAGTGAAGGACATTTTGGATTTGGGCTGTCACGTGACTCGCTTGTGAACGCGCTGCTTCTCACGCGGGGCTGAGATTTCGACATGAATATTCATCACCGGCGTCATTAGCGGAACCGGGCCAGCGCGCGCACACGTCCTCGGCTGAACCTTTCCGAGGCGCCGTCGGGACGTTTGAGGAATGAAATTAACGCGGCGGCGCTTAACCTTGAAAGGTTTCAAAATCAAATTGGCGGCGCCGCACAATTTCTTTCTTTGCATCCATCACGGCTTCATTTTCTATTTGGTGTGCGGCACCTACGTGGTCTTATGTCGCCGGGGGCGGAGTCATGTGATCGGCCGGCCGTGTCCGGGTGCGAGGAGGCTGATGGGAGGCCCGGCGGTTAAGGTGGCGTGGGGGTCCCTCCGTCACCTGGCAACATGGCAGGCGCACCTGCCGTGTCATTGGAAAGGAAAGATATTTTTTATTTATTTTCAAACACATTGAATGAAATGTAAGCGAGCGGATTGTAGGTATAATCAAGCGACCGTTCAACCATTCAAAATATGTTTACTGGAACCGAGCAGATGCGTAAAAGGAATCGGAGGAAACAATACGGCGCCACCGATCAATTCCCTCCTCGCCGCCGTCACTTTTCTTTTCTCCTCCCTCGCACGCCTGTCGCTTTCCCCGGCAGACAATGACGGCCGCCGTTGACGGCGGCGGGGAAATAAAGTCGCAAAGCTGTGGCGAGCCATTCTTCTTTGCGGCTTTGTGCTCTTGTGCGCGCCTCGCGCTGAATCTAAATTGGAGACGGCGGGGAAAGAGAAGATGACATCTATACGGAAGAAGGAGCTTTTGGGGCTGGCTGGTCAACAAAACAATGCAAAAGGATTCACGCGCCAGCGGTATGCGCTGCGGCCGTGGTGGGGAGGGGGGGGGGGGGGGGGGGCATGCATGTTTCTGCAGCGTATAAATACATAATGCATCTATGGCAGGGTCATACGAGGAAAGCGTGGTGGTTAGCGTGTGGTCGGTCGGGGAGAGCTTAGCGACGCCGATCTTCGCTTGGCACAAAATGGAGCATCATCTAAGAGCGGTTCCTGTCAAGAACCTGTTTACGGATGAACCACCAAAACCACCTTCTTAAAGGTCCTCAGCGGGACGCCATGACATTGAGATGACAAAAACAACACCAGCAAAAGAAAAAAAAATCACCAGCCGCGACAAAGCTCCGTCCCCGGAGGCGACACTTAATCTGCCAAGGATCCAAACAACGAGCGGACCCTGAGGAGGGATCCACTTTGCACAACGCCCCCCCACTTTCTGTTTGGAGAGATTAGTGTGGAGGAATTCCACAGCAGATATCACTTACCCACTCAAGTTTGCTCACCGCCGCAAAATTTGCTTTGAGCCGCCACACACATAAAAGAAGAAGAAAAGAACAAGTCGGGGTGTTGGATGAATTCGCCGCCCGGAGCGCAGAGGAGAGCTCGCCGCAGGATAACCCGACTGGTTTATCTGCCGACATCGTAACCTCGAGAGGCCCCGCGAGAATGCTTTTACACACGCAATCAATCAACACGCACGCTCGACAAAAACAAGTCAGCCGCCCCGCGCAAACACAACCTTTGTATCTTTGGAATTCACCATTGGCCGCTTCCAAGGTACCGACTTCGGGTGCGAGGTGCTGCTCGCCGCATCACGCCACGGCATTTGGAGTCGGCGGAAATGAGAACCCATCGAATGAACGGAAGTCTTAGTTATGATTTGGTATCTCTTTAATAAGGAAAATATCCGCTTTCAGGTCTTTGAGTACGTCTTAGTGCACTTCAGCTACAAAGCACGACTGTTGCCTCATTAAAGCTCCTCAACTCACTTCAAAGTTCTTCAGCACCGAGATGCTACAAGCCACACTTTCCGTGTAATTGCTTTGGTCTGAGGAACAACAAAAGAGTCAATATTTAGTGATTACTGCTATTTGAGAGGATATCAAGTTCTTCCTCATGTCTAAGTGTCGGTTCGGTCTCATGTCCTTTTCTCATCTTTCTGTGTGCTTTGGGGTCAAAGGTTAACTCGTTCTTTAAGCGCCTCAGAAGCCAGTTAAGGTGTCTCCTGGCTCAATTAGCTGATGCTAACACCGTGCACGCATGCATGTGTAGCAGATCCACAGTGCAGATGAGCCTCCAACCACAACAGCAAGACAGAAAGGAGGTCAAGATTCTTAAGACAGGTGAAGGAAGACGTGAGGGGGGCGGAGCGGGGGTGACACTTCTGGTGATAGCGACACCGTGAGGCCGCTCGGGTGCGCTTACGTAAGAGTCTTTGATTAATTTACAGGTAAAAGGAGGAAAGATTGGGTGCGCGTATGTGCTCATCGTGCACGCGCACGGCGGCCACGCGAGCCAATGCATCCGAGGGAGGCCGCGCCGCAGCGGCCGGGTCCCATCGTGGCTGTCAACAATACCACCACCACCTCCTCCACCCTTGCCCGATTGGCTTACCTTGTTTTGGCATAAGCAGACGTCGTCCTCTCGGTGTGCTCTTGCAGCCGCTCCACGATTGTTGTTTTTCTTCTTTATTCCCTTCTCTTACATCCCACGAGAAGTCTCCGCGCCTCCCCCGCTCTTGCGGGGCGTCCAACAACAGCCAGTTAGCTGAGTTAGCTCCAAGCAGCTAACTGAACTTGCCTGACGGATAACGTTGGGCCGTTTTTGAGAGTGTTGATGTCTGTTGCTAACTTTACGTGGGTAACTTTACACTCGCTCCGCAGCGGCTGACACGTAACATCCAATAAAAGCACGCGCAACTTGGGCTTTTTGTTGCGATTAGCAGGCTGGCTAACAAGTTACCATCGGCGTCTGTTGACAAACAAGCCTGCGTGGAGGAGGAGGAAAGGGGGAGGGAAAAAAAAAAATCACACACGACTCGAAGCCAGCGAGCCTCAGCGTCAGTTAGCTTAGCCACAGCTAGCCAGCCTGGCTAAGCACCCACACCGCGCTAGACCCCCCCAAAAATGCGCGTCGGCCCTCCTGGAGTCTTCCCCCCCGCGCTGCTGCAGCTGGTACTGGGGCGGCTCGTCGTGTCACTCCCGTGCGTGGCCGAGATTGCGCGTCGGTAGGGATGGCCCAGTTCGCGAAGCCAAGTTGTCACTATTCTCGGTGCTCTCCGCCATTTCCAAGCTCTCTCGCTCTCTCTCTCCAACACAAACAAACAGGGCTGGGAGGGCGCGCGCGCCGAGCCTGCGTGCGAGAGAGAACGTGCGCGTTCACGAGGAGCAGTACGCGTAAGGAAACCTGGTTACCTGCTTAAGAATATACGCATCACCAAAATCTAGTTTCACTCAAACAAGAAGACTTTCACAGCGTCATTGGCCGTCATTTAATAGGCTCATTTTTTATTGTACTTTAAAGCGCTCTGCATTCAAAGGGTTGATACAAATAATTAAATGCCGTGGAAGCTGACGTGCTAGTGCCTTAATTCTACTATCCCCGCCATGAAGGTACCTCAGAACTTGAAGTACATTTTTAAGTACCTAGGCAAGCACCAGAGAACCTGAAGTACATGTACAAGTACCCTTGAACTTGAAGCATAAAACCTCAAGGTACACCTTATCAACAGTGTTCATTAGCACAAATATACGTATTCATTCAGTCATCATTTGGGGTACTTTTTTTTTTTTTTTGCAAGCAGACATGTCTTTCTAGAGCAGAAAATACCGTTTGAAAAATCAACACTTTGCTGGATAAACAAACCTCAGTAGCACTCCTATTAAAAAAAAAAAAGTCAGCTGATGCCTGACAGACCTTGACAAAGTATGCAAATGACTCGCAGCTAATTGTGTAAACCTATTACTGGTTAATTGTGACGTATTTATTCATTAAATAATTGATTTACTGACTGAGCACATTTAGTATGCAAATTACCTCTTGCCCTCTTACACCTTGACATCCGGACTTTGGCCTGTTTTACTGCCACTTCTCTTCCTCTGAGAGGTGTTGATCGAAGTGAGGCCATTGCTGCAAAGATTCTGCGAAGACCCACTGCGACAAGCTCTGAGGTGGACCTTCTCAATTAAATGCTTCCTCAGCTGTCCGATTGGTATGTAGCATCTCTGACAAATTATTTTAACAGTCAGGAAATTAGATATCAAACCATTTTAATACAGGCAGCTGAGTGAGTGTAGGCTGGTGGGGAGGCAAGATCACTTAAAGAGCTTGAACTTGCGGAGCAGAGGCTGCACCGTTTCTTTGGGGTACGGCTTCAACGCCAGACATGTGGGTATGTTCTCAGGCTGCTCAATCCAAAGCTTGTGAGCCACTCCGGCCTGGTTCAGGCTCTCCGATAAGCCCGAGAGCGCAGCCTCGTCCGGTGCCTGAAGGACACAAGAGCATTTGTGGAATAATTTGATGTGGAAATAAATGGTTGTGACTTTGGGCTTGTCGCATCAGCAGATGTTACATTACTTTAATATCAGTGTGCATTTAAAAGTAAATACAAAATATAATTAATTGAATTTAGGTGGACATAGGTGTACCCATGCAAACACCAAGCAATAAAGCTTTTTTTAAAGCAAGAAAATGACATCAGTTGTCACCAAATGATACATACTATGATGCAAATATGTGCAAAAATATATAAAGCGGTAAAACGATTATTTAAATCGCGGCTACTTAAAATCTAACATTACTCCATACTTTAATGGAGGTAGGCGTGACTCACGGCGAGCACCACTTTGTGCATGGAGTCCAGCTCGGCCAGGTAGCTTTGCGTGTCCCCGTCGCCGTAGTGCAGGTGCACGGCGGCAGTAGCGGCGTGGCATGCCTGCGTGATGACGGCTCCCAGCGGCCACGACAGCTTGTGGACCAGATCCGAACGGACCACGACGTACTGCACCAGGCGGCCAGGGGAACCGGCGGCTCCCGAGGCAGCCATTTTTTTCTCCACGGTATATGTTTATCTTCCGGGTCAAAGAACGACCGCTTGGTCAACACAATGGAGCTGCTGCCACCTAGCGACGCTTATGTAGAGTTGCAAGTGCATCTATTGACTTCACCAGATTTGCCAAACAGGAGACAAGAAACACAAGAATAAATGTCACAATAATCATTTAATAAGCATACACATTATAATATAAATATAAAACGCTATTTTTGCTCTTAAAATCTGTGAGACATCATTGTATCTGTGTAGACAGACGAGCATACAAACAAGAGTTTTGCAGTCTACCAAAAAGATCACCATCTTCATCTATCACGAGGATGATACCCCCTAAAACGGACCGACTTATCTGGCGTTTAACAAAAAGGCAGCTTTTTTTCTTTTCATTTTATTACTATTATTTGATTTCTTTTTTGTAACGCACAGAGAAGAACAAGGACCTCTACACCCCACGCACGTCTACTTCTCATTTGGACACGCTCCCTTGCCCCCAAAACAAAACGCTGGCAATGATGAAAATGACAAACTAAAACATCAAAACTAGAAGATGACAAATGCGAGTGTTGAGCATTCATTCCATAATCCTTGATTTCAAAATACAAACAGTTTGAGCATTTATTCCATCTCCTTAAACCCGTCTTGAAGACCCTGTAGAGTGAAGCTTAATTGTTTTTCCCATTTTTTGTTGTCCAATATAGAAGACAGGTTAATTTTCACTCTACAAGGACTTTAAGGCCCACGTACTAGTCCATTCTTTATCCCCAATACTGAAACATTTCAGAGCGCAAGTAGAACAACTGTCATACTAGTAACTTTTTTTCCATGAATGACATTTTTGGACACTTGTAAGACAACTTTGGCATACTAGTTGGACAACCACGTTCCTAGTGAGGTAAAACTACTAGTGGACATTTTGGTCCTACGAGAAGAGTCCATGCCCAATAAGTTGGCCTGGTCGCAATACAGCACATTAAGGTTTGATTGCAGATTGCTAGTAGGTGAAAAAGTGGCACTAGTACTGGAGAAAATGTTACCAGCAAGACACAGGCGTGCTACTCGAAAAAGAACACACTAGTACATAGACCTCAAGATGAATGACATCATCTTCTCAAGCTGCCAATAATAAAGAGACCCGAGCCTTTTCTTTTTTTAACAATATAGAAAACAAACATTTTCTTTCTCTTTTTTTTTTTTGTTGTAGTTTATATCCAGACATTTTTCTTAAGTTTGGCTGACATGCTGCTGAATCCTGGTGCGTTTGTTTCTGCAGGTTGGTGTATGTGTGTGTGTGTGTGCGTGTTGTCATTCAAAAGGAAAAGTACTGAGCGAACCACTCTTGTCGCTGAGCGTCCGGAAGGTCCATGGCCACGTCCTTTGTCTCAGGAGGGCTGCGGGGAAGAAAAGAAAGGTGACAAAAGCAATTACAGGATACTAAAATGTGCAGTTTTACAAATACAACTGGTTCAATATTCTGAATTATAATTAGTAATATTATAAAAACAAATGGTTAAATGTTATTGTCTCTATGAAAACGTAATAACGAAAAAAGATTAAGAAAATATGCAGAATTTTCACTACTGGAGTCCAATATCTAATCAGGCGTCGTCTTGCAGTGCAGCGGTTGTCCGCCAGAGGGCGGTAAAACCTCAATTTAACATCTACAATGCATGACTTGACACTATTTCATCATGCTCATCATTTTTGCAGATTTGACACTTTTCAGCGGGTTTAAAACATTCCCTTGCGTACACCGTGTTATATTTTAGGCTAAAAGTGCATATTTGAGAGAGATATTAAAATTACAAGGCGCTTGAATGATTTAAAAAGAGGAGCGTGGATGGGACTAATCCTTTAATTCAGAGTGGATGCATTCATTCTACTGTATGTGACCTCATTCTGTCAATGCTAAGTGTGTGTGTGCTTTGGAGGAGTAATACTATATGCATAATCCACCCCACCGAGAATTGACTTTATCCAGAGTCTTGTTGGTGGCAATAATTTAGCCCCGCCCCCTAGAAATTCATATATTTCTCCACCCATCCTTTTTTGACCCACATACATTTAATTGTAATGTATCAAATATTGAGTTGAATAATTATTAACTATTATTTTACTTCTATGTTCTTGATTTCAAGTGGCCCGTCTATTCCTTGCAGAAAAAAAAAAATCCCACCCATGCGCAATCCGGACGTCCTGGAGGAGCAGCGTTAGCATGCAGCAGCACATCCATGCACACTCACACACTTGTTTACTTCCCGTGTGTTTGTGGGCATGCAAATGCGCTCCCAGTGTGATCATTGATTGCTTTGACAACCAGAAACCTCCTCGATCGAGTCGTCGTCGTCAAAAGCCAACGAAGGTTAATAAAGACGCGGGAACGTCCAATGGGTGGAGATGAGGATGAGCAAAAGGACAACAAAAACTGGACGGTAACAGCAATGACCCCAAAAAACATCAAAGACACACAAACATGCTCCTTTTGCATCCCAAAGCCATTCTTTGATGCCTCCTCACAGCAAAGAGCAAAGCCCGCCCATTAAAAGCAACCATCCAATCACGTGGCGGCGACTATTTTCTCCTATTTATCGATTGAAGCGGATCGCCGGAGGGAGCGCCGGCCAATCAGATGCGGAGGCTAACGAGTTCTGTGATTGGATGATTTTGCATGGCCGCCGCCCACCGGAGCTGAGACGCTCTCGCTTTTTCTCTCTCACCTCGTGAACTTCTTGGGTTCTGTGGGAGGGGTCGGCGGCCGGGGAAGAGGTTTGTTGGCGTTCAGCTCGAGGTGATGGAGGAGGAGGGGGGAATGGGGAAGGGGTTCGAGGCGGCCGGGCTGGGCCGGGGGCGGCGGCGGAGGTGGCGGCGGCGGCTGCTGCTGCGGGCCGCCCGCCGGGCCCGAGCCGGCTGCCTCCAGAACCCTGAAACCGGCGGAGCTGCCGAATCTGCTCGCCGCCGCTTTCTCATTCTTTCGCTTTTGCTACACAGAAAGAAAGGGAGGGAGGGAGGGAGGAAGGAAGGTGGGGACACGGGGGAGAGAAGGGTGGGGTTCAAAGCAAAAATCAAGGCGTAAATAATCCATAAAAGGCAAAATTAATGAGGTCAAGAAAAAAGGGAAAATGAGGAAAGGTCCCAACAACGCGCTAACGGGATCGTCCCGACCGACCCGGCGCCGCTCGGTGGGCGTCCCACATCCAAATGGCTTGGAAAGCAAAGTGAGACGGCCAGGTAGGACGCACGTCACGCGTGACAGCACACAAACACACAAAAACAAACACACAGAGAGACTTCAATGATGAGCATGTGGTGGGAAAATGAAACTCCCCCAAAAAAAAAAAAAAAAAAGGAGCGAGAGCATCGTAGGAAAGGTCAAGTGAAATGTTTGAGGCCAGATGGCGTCCACGTTGGCCCTACCTTGATGAGCGGGTTGATGACGCCAACGTTGGGACTGGCGTTGAAGACTTTGTTGAAGTTGCTCTCTCGGTTGACCAGCTCCAGCTGGTAGAACTTCTTGTCGTCCTGGAGTGGCGGCAAGGAAACGGCTCAGCTTTCACACTTTACGGACGCGCGCAGGCAGGCATCGACCGAGCCACATGCTGGCGTCACATGTCAGAGGAAAGGTCATTAAGCCCCCTAGTGGCACGACTCGGTATTTTTTTCTGAAGGGGAAGAAGAAGGTGTTTAATTGAAGTAACGGGGGCAACTACTTGGTGCGAGGCATCTGTTTGGTATATATATTGCACCTTTCAGTCATAGCGCCACCTGCTGCTTTGGCATGTATGTGTGACTTTTTTTGCGGACGACCTACCACCAGCTTCTTGACGAGTGATTCCCTCTCGGACACCATATCCTTGAGCTCGGCGATCATCTGGAGATCCTCAGGGCGACTTTCCCTATTCCTAAATTTATCTTCGGTGCCTTCCAGCCTGAAAGGGAGAAAAAAAAATGCTTCATTGACACGTCAACATTTTTGGGAAGCCGAATGAAAACGTCACGTACAGAATCTGCAGGGCCGAGATCTTATCCTTGAGGACCTCCTGCGCCTTGTTGAAGTCGGCCAACATATTGTGCGTGTCTCTGCTGTGGGCGGCGTTCATCTCCGACACTTCTCGCTCGTGACGTTTTTGCAGCTCCTGCTCGTGGGCCCTGAGCACAAACGCGCTAGCTTAATGCTAACACACAATGCAAAACGCCATATGCGGGCTAAGGAACAGCAGTATATATTCTTTATCCTCTGCGAAAAACAACAACTGCAGACGATTGAGTCACTTAAAGCTGTGAAAGTCTTCTTTGCTTGTGTATCCAAAACTGTATTATTATGTACTATTTCTTTCTACTAATTTCAACTTTTATAAAATACAATCCCGATTAATGTCATCCTGACACTGTGGTTGTTCAAATCATTCCGATCCGGTATGAGACCTAATTATCGTTAGCGAGCTAGCTCCCCCTGTTGTCATCGCTCCCTGAGGAACACGACTCATTTCCTCATCTTCCTCACACACAGCATTCATCCGTTTATTTCATTATTTACTATTTTTAGCTCTCCGACCGCCATATTCTCTCTTACACACACACACTTGTTATATAATGGATGCATGCTGTGCGCGCACACACACACACACGGAGGCCCAACAACATTAATGAAGAATTCCCATCACGCTCCAGAAAAGATTGCGGGTGCCTGACACGGTTGGACTACCTGATCTGCTGGTTGGCCTCGCTGCGTATCTTGAGCACCTCCTTGCCTTTGAGCTCCAGCTCCTTGGTAAGGCTGCTGATGTTCTCGTTGAGCGTGTGGATTTGGTGGTCCAGCTGAGCGATGTGCTTCTTCCGCCGCGTGGCCTCCTCCTGAAGCTCGGCCATGCGGCCCAGCAGCTCGCGCTCCTGAAAAACATTTTTGAAGAATGGCGCTTTTCAAATGTTTTCCGTGACTTGTCCCGAATGTAATCAAACAACTTCAAGCATGCTAATGAGATGTTGACTCTGCGAGCAGATGTGCTTCCAGATGAGACATCTGCTTGCTCGATCGGAACCACTTTGGCTTTTCTTCCCCTTTCCGACCCACAAAACATTAATGAGCTCATTTCCTCACATCTTCTTCTGTCCAACTATTTCCCTGCTCGGCTTTAAAAAAAAAAATCCCTGAATTATTCATCCAATGAGGACATTAGCCAAGGAACTAGCTTGCCTGACTGTGCTGGAAATAGAAATTAAACTCTCTTTCCAATTCATTTGGGATGCAATCTCATGTCATCCAATGCATGTGTGTGTTCTTCATTAAAACATTTTTAAATAGCTCCGAATGCCCACGCTGCGATGACAGAAAAATGAAACGTGTTATTTAAAAGCTGTGCACTCATTAAATGCCAGCTCGCATGTACGCAGGCAAGCAGACCGAGAGCCCCGAGGCCAATTTAACACATTTAGGCACACCGCATTTGTCCAATTAGCAGTGTGAAAACACACACATACGCGACAAAACACAAAGTTGTAGAAAACATAGAAATGCACCACTTGAAATGTGTCGGCGGTACCTGAAGGCAGGTTTTCTCCACCGTCTTTTCCAGTTCCTTCTTGACGGCCGTCACTTCCTGTTGGTGGTTTTGTCGCAGGTGCTCGATGGCCGACGCGTGGATGTGGTTCAGCTCCGACCGAAGCGATGCTGTGATGGGAAAAAAATAAATTGATTGTAAAAGTATTTTTTTTAGTGACATTCTTGTAGCCAACTGCATCAATGCTAACTTTTGATAGCACATGCATGGCGTTTCACATTAGGTATTAGCATTAAGCTAATGAACTTTTATTATTAGAAGTCTTTTGATGTTTAAATGAACACTTTTTTTTTCTAATTTAGAGCTGGTCAGTAACACACACGCACACACACACACACACACACACACATACGCACACTATTAGCTTTCCACTCAGATTTAATGCCACAGAGTAAACACAAGGAGCTGAGAGGAAGCGGAGGCCCGAATAATATAAAGGAGCACGTCGGCGGAGAGACGGATGGCGGTCAGGCGCACGACTGTGAAGGTTAATGGAGGAACATTCATCAGTGGTGCACTTGGTGCAATCTGGAACCTTCCGTTTGGGTGGCTGGATTTCCAGCCCGCACAGCTTTTATGCTCATTTGTTATGTTAAGAATTATTTTTTTTTTTAAAAGTCATGTTGTTTACCCAGCATGGCCTTGCCCTCGTCCTCCAGCTCGAATCGTAGCGTCTGCAGCTCCTGCTCCGACTGCTGCTTGAGGGTCTCCACGCTGTGCCGGTGGGCCTCTCGCAGCGACTGGAGCTCGGCGTGATGGTGCTGACGGAGGCGCTCCTCCAGGTCCTGAAAAAAAAAAAAAAAAAAAGGACACAAAGTTGGGGAATGGAAATGAAAGAAAGATCCATCCATCCCCAAAAAAAAAGCCCAGCGGCAGTGATTTAAAGGTGGAACAATCTCACTCAGCACTCTGCCGCATTATGATGGGCTTCGGTGGAGGTCCGCTCGTTCTCTCCGCTCCGAATTGATGGCGGCGCGCCAA
This sequence comes from Syngnathus scovelli, assembly GCF_024217435.2. Classification (NCBI taxonomy): domain Eukaryota; kingdom Metazoa; phylum Chordata; class Actinopteri; order Syngnathiformes; family Syngnathidae; genus Syngnathus; species Syngnathus scovelli. Next base: position 10,359,768 of record NC_090866.1, on the reverse strand, counting down.
CCACTTTTATTCATGCGGTCTTTAAAATTCAGATGCGGGAGGAAATTTGCAGAGCCTTCAGCGTGGCCCTTTCATCAGTCCAAATGATCCCCGTCTGAGATGAGCGAGATGGACGATAACAATGCGATGGTGCCTCTTCGCTGCGCTTAATGGAGTTGCTGTTTTTTTCCCGCCGGTTTTATGGCTCCCAAGCGCAACTCACAATACTGCGGATTCTGCACAGCGAGCCTTTTAGCTTACAATTATAAAGCATTAAAAGCTACTGGGTGAACACCTGCTTTGCCTTTTGCCACCTTATGTGCATCGTTGGAACGTTTACGATCACTGTAGCGTCTAAGCTAGTGTCCGTTAGCCTCTCTATGGCGTTTTGAATTAGCATGACAACGGTTTGGTTGAAACATTTGTTGTTGAAAAGTGCGGCTTAACAATTAGAGAGCGAGCCGAGCAATTTAGCATCTGTGTTTGTGGAAATGAGAGCGAGAGTGTAGGAGGGAAGAAGAGAGAAGAGCTTTTATTTATCGCTCCGGTTCTTGAGCTGCCGTAATGACGTTTGCATAAAATAATAGATGTAAATATGGATGTGTGACTCACAGTGACTAACATTTCCCACTCTGGGAGATAAAAGGAATGACGCCTTTTGCCGACCTGAAGCTTTTACGTAATTACAGCTGTTGACGCAATGTGCCGTTTTTATTTCCGGGGAGTGGGCGGGCGCGATTTCATCATGATGGAAAAATGAATTCTTTTCTTTGTGATCCAACCTTGATATCTCGTTGGCGGGCGTGCTCGACGTCCTGCAGGGCGCAGCACTGAGCCTCGTGCAGCCGCTGGTGTCTGCGTTGGTGCTCGGTTTGCAGCTCGTCGAGCTGCGTTCGCAGGTGCTCGCGCTCCTGGCTGAACTGCTGCTGAAGCTGCTGCAACGACGACTGCGACTGCGACAATTGCATCTCCAGACTCTGCTTCAGCAAGGAGATCTAAAACAAAGAGCCGTTTTGAAGAATAGATCTTTATTCGAACTAAATATATATCATTTAACAAAATGCAGAAAGGGAATCAACATGGGCGGTTTTTCTGGTTTTGTTTCAGAGCAGAAGGGGCCGCACATTGCTAATTCATCAGCACTTGAAAGGCGACTAAGAATAAAACAGAAAAGCTGGATTGTGTCACCACTCGCACACTCAGTGTCCCAAATTTGGGGAAAATGTGCCGTGACTAAGACGTGAATAACAAACGGTGGCGAATGGAGGGATAGCGTTCATTTTATAAGCAATGGATTTTGGAGCAAAAACGGCGCAGCAACACATATAGACAGACAATACCAACAATTCTTCAGACGAGAGAGCTTAGTGTCTCTTGTTAAAAATGTCCTGCGCGTACCTGTTCCAGCAGGTCGTCCACTTTCCTCTGCCAGCTGTCTCGGGAGTTGCTCATCTCTTGCTCTTTGCTTTGGGCCAGCTGGCTCAAGGCGGCCGCTTTGTCCGCCGCGTGCTCCTCTCGTAGCTCCTCGCGCAGCTTCTTGCATTCTTGCCTGCGTGCACACACAAATCCTCAATTACAGGCTGCAAACAATCCGCCAAGGGAGGGGGGGAGCGGGTCTCACCTGAGGGTCTCGGTCCACTTGAGTTCCAGCTCCAAAGCCATCTTATCCATCTTATGTTTCTCTTCCTCTTTGGTGGTGATGACTTTGGCTTCATGTTGTCGTGTTTGGACCTCCAGCTCGCCCTGACACGCACAGGTAAACGCATTTGTCCCCGAATGCGGTTTGCAAGGCACGGCGGCGGAGGCACCTCACCTGCAGGGCGGTGAGCAGGTTGCTGGTCTCCCTCAGTCGCCCCCTGGTGGCGTCCAGCTCCTCCAGCAGTTTGTCCTGCGCCTGCCTCATGGTGGCTATCTGGCTCTCGGCCGCGCTCATGTCCCTCTCGCCGCGCTCCACCTCCTCCTGCAGACGCCGCACCTGACGCGCAAGACCATAAACACGCTTTGGCGTAAAACTCAAAAGTCATTTTTAAAAGAAGGTCAAATTCTTGCTCACCTCTTGGTCGGCGGCGTCGAGCTTGGAGCTCATTTCCTCCCTCAGCTGCTCCAGCTGCATTTGCAGGAGGTTCCTCTGTTCCTCCAGCGTGTGGCGCTCTTGCTCAAACTGCTGCTCCAGCTCCTGCCGGCGCATTTCGACGTATTCTAACGCTGATCCCGACATACGTGACAAAGTGTCGTGCGCGTGTGACGATGATGATGAAGATGACTTTAGCATGTATGTAGGACGCAAGCGGCTTAAAAGCATGTCGATGCTAAGTATCTTCAAATATTCATCTGTGATGCTGAGCCGGTCGCCATGACAACGGCAAGGTGCGCACTCACAGCCAAGAGTCTGTTTTTGTCCTTCTCCGCTCCGCCGAGCGCGCTCTCCAACGCGGCCCGATGCTTCTTGGCCACCTCGTCCAGAACCCGGGCCTGGTTCTCCTTGCTCTGGCCGCTCTCCTCTTCGTAGCGAGCTCGCAGGCTGTTCATGTCCTTCTCGTGAGCCGCCTTCTCCTCGCGTAGCGTCTGCCAATAACGATCACACAAGTCAGCCACCATATGCTGCGGCGTCACTCCGCCATATTGACAGCGATTACAAATGAGCAGGCGGCGATTTGTTTTTGTTTTTTTTCCGGCTTGCGGAATTCCAAGACTTTTCAAAGTTGCTTAAACCGAGAATATTTTCCATCGATCGAGGCCTCCCGGAGGACGCGGCGGCAAATGTCAGCGCCGGAGGGCCGGCAAAGACGACATGGAGCCGCCGCAGTTGACATTCAGCGGGGGGGGTGGGGGGGGGGGGGTTGGGGGGGGGGGGGGGCGCCGCCGGCTCTTGACGTGACCTTTTGCAAAGAGCTGTTTTTTTTCCTCAAAACTAGCAAATACGCTTATTGACACTGTCACTGGCCAACTTTTTGTTGGGTTTGTTGCCTCAAGTTAGTTCTAATTTCATCGTTTTGCGACGGCACCTTGTGCAGGGACTGCAGTTGTTGCTTGTGCCTCTCGTCCAGCGCTTGGCTCTGGCCGTGGAGTGCCTCGCGTTCCTCCTCCAGCCTCAGCACTTTATCCTTCAGACGGCTGCGCTCGTTGTCCAGGTCCCGCACAGCCGCCTCCTGAGTCATCTGGGTGGCTTGCAGGCTGCTGATCTGACCTGACGGCGATTGGCGTCAACAAAATGGCTGCCCACACCGGGTTTTCCTCCCCCCCCCATGTGGCGTCTTACTGGCTTTGAGGAGGATCTCGGTGGCCTGCTGCTGGACTCGATCCCGGGCCGCCTCCAGCTCGCACTCTGCCTCCTTTTGGCGGATCTCCACAATCTCGGAATTCTGCGTCACCTCATCCAGCTGTTTGCTCAGCTCCTGAGGAAGCGACCACACACGCTAGGAGGAGTAGATTCTTTATCCTCAGGAAAAAAACAAAACGCACCTTGACGGCACTCTCGGAGGCGGCGAGCGAGGCCTGCAGCTTGTGCGAGCGCTCGCGGTGATCGCGAGCCTCCTCGCTGACGCGGGCCAGCTCGGTCCGGAGCTTGCCCAGGGTCTTCTGCAGCGCCGCCTCCTGCGTCTGGAACTCGCGGCGCAGCTCGGCCTCGGTGCGCTTCCACGCTAGAAGGTTGTCGGCCGTCAGCTGCTGCGTTCGCTTCATGGCCTCCAGTTCGCGCTCGTAGAAGGCCTGAGCCTGAAGAAAGATGGTGGTGAAAGATCTAGGCGGAGGTCTCGGGCGGGTCCACTGTGGTGGTTACCTTGCTGAGTTTGGCCTCATACTCATCCACAAGTCTCTTCTTGTCCTGCTTGAGTTCTTCCACTCGTTCTGTCAGAGAATCCACCTGAACCAAACTAAAACGGATCAGCGTCCGAGTTCCTTCCTCTCGGCGATCGGGCCGTTTTTACCTCGGCTTTGTGGAGCTGGCCCAGCTTCTCTTGGTCTTTGCTGTAGTTAGCGTTGTGGCTCTGGTGGCTTCGGAGGAGCTCCTGCACCTCCTGCCGGTGTTGACCCTTCAGCTCCTCCAGCGCCGCCTTCTTCTCCTGCTCGAATTGCGCCTGCGCCTGACCGAAGGTGCGCAGCTTCTCCTCGAACGAGCGCCGCATCTCCTCCACCTCGCGCGACATGGACACCACCCGTTGGGTGTGCTAAGGGACACAGTGAGAGGTCAAAGTTCACTTCGGTCAGCCGGGCCGACCAAGCAAAGCGATACCTGAGCCTCGGTGCACAGCTGCAGGTCCTCCACCCTCTGTCGATAGTTGTCAAACTCGGCCAGCGCCTGCCTCTTCATCCTCTCGTGCAGCTCCATGGACTCCTCCAGGGACTGGATGCGTCTCTTCAGGTCCATCTCGTCGCTGATCTTGCTCTTATACTGAAGTGGGGGGTGGAGGGGGTGTACCTGATGACATCTGCTCCACTTCCTTCCTTTGTTGGGGTTGTGACCCACCTGTAAAATCTTCTCCCTGGTCTCAGAGAGGATCTGCTGCACCTCCTCCTCGTGAGCCTCCTTCAGGGTGGCGATGGCCGCCTCGTGCTCGTCGTTCTTGGTGTTGAGGGCGTAGATCACCTGCATTGGCACAATTACAGACAATTGTTGTTTGGGATTAAAAAAAAGTAATTTTGCCTAAAATAATAAGACAAATCTTGGATACATTTTGCAATGTTTCCAGCATGGCGATCACTTTTTAATCCGCTAGCGGCGCGAGCTAATCGGGTAAGCGGACGCGGGTGGGATGTCCCCGCATGGATGCACTCGGGAATGGAGGAGCTCTTCCCGGCGTGGGAGAAGCAAGAAAAAGAAGAAGCGGCAGCCGCGTCGAGGCTTAACACAGCAAGAAAATATCTGCTTGACTTTCTAATTTCATGCCACTGCTACTTTACTGAACTACCACACACAACGAAGCTTTCACTCCAAACTTTAGCGGACTCCTAAATTGATAAACAAATACATTTTGGTTTTCCAAAGCTGATAAAAGTCCATCTGGAACATTTGGCCCGCTGTCTGCCTGCAGAGACTTGAAATATTTTTAGAGCTGAGTGGGAAGACTGTAATTACCTGCAGCACAGACAGGTAAGGTGGGGGGGGGGGGGGGGGGGGAGTGAAAGATGGAGGGGGTTAAATACTTACCCTTTCACACACACGTATATGTCTGAGTTTCCATGGCGACCGGACACAGCCGCTCAGCCTAAGGAGGGAAGTGCTTGATGAAGTGGACCTCAGTGAAAGCGAGGCAGGCGTGACAAAAAACATATTTGGGAGCCCAGCCATTGTTGGCAGTCAGGAGTAGCGTTAGCCGCGAGCTAAAGGCTTAAATCAGTGTCCAGCCATGTTGCTCAGATTTTGATTTATTCTAAAAGCCATATGTTTCATCCGCAGATCGGAGATGGATTTATTTGCGTACGCAGCGAGCATATGGCCGCATAGCCACCATGCTTTTTTATTTTTTTTTATTTTCCTTCTTCCGCCTGAGTGGCCGATTTCGCTTCTGCCTCCGCCGCTGCGCTACTGCTGCTATGCAAAATCAGGTCAGATGAGTCACCGGCGGCGTGCTGCTCAAAGCTACAAATCTTTAATCCATCCTGGGCCGGATGGCATGATGTCACCGCCTGCTCGTAGAAAATGCCATTATTCGCCTTTTGGGAAAGGGACACTCCATTAGGCACACTTGGAATGAAAGTGGGATTTTATAAGAAGAGGTGGGAAATTGGGCACAGCTTGTGACGGCGACTGACTTCCATTAGCGCTGGCGTCAGTTTACATTGACACCGTGTCGCCTGCAGCCTTCATCATGGGCCGCATTTCAGCAGTTAACAAAACACCAGGCCGAGGTGGGCGGGCGAATTCAACCATAATATTTATTACGGTGTCAGCTAAGGGTTAGCATTAGCTGGCCTGGTCCCTGAAGAATTTCCACCATGGGAACTTTTGGAGTTTCCCATAATTTGAATATATGTGAGGCTCACCATCTTGCTATTTGTTGTCTTTTGAGAGCGTTTTGTCTCCCAGCAAGTAGAAGACTTTTGTTTCATGGGGGTATGTTGCTATGGAAACTGTGGCGCTCTTTTGTTGTTGCACATTCTACTTTGATGAAGTCGTTAACGCGCCGCAATGCCAATAAAGCAGATAAGGACTCAAACGATGGTTAATTTGGGATGGAGGAAAGAGGGGAAAAGACTGGCAAGCTAAAATGTCGCATGAACGTGCCAAGCTTCGGGCTAAATTCAAATGCTAAGCGAAATGCAGAATTCTTGATTAAACCAATATGCTAAATATTGTATTAATATGCTACATGCTAAATTCAACTTCTACGCTTAGCACACATAAAACTTGCACACACGAAATCAAACTACTTTCAATCAAAAACTACGCTAGGTGCTAAATTCAATTAAAGGCACCGCAGGAGTCGTTTAATTGCGCCGAGAAGGAACGCTGAGTCATGCTCTGCCACCATTTTGTCGTGCCATCCTTCAAGCATTGGCCACAAAGCACACTGACAACATCAATGTCTTCTCAGCCATATTCTGCGCTGACAGACAATTACAGCTATGAGTGCGTCTCCACGGTAACGGGAGACACGCTCAAGGATGTCAAGGCACTATGATTGGCTGATGATCTTATTTCCAGTCGGCCAATAAGATGAAATCCAAGAAATGGACCTTCCTAAGAATGAATGACCCATCAAATCATGCGTGTGTGTGTGTGTGAGTGTGCACAAGTGCAGTATCTTAATGAAATCTGACAAAGAATCGTGACAATGAGCGATCTTTCCTGCAGAGGTTAATGAGATGTGCAGCACGCACACACATACACGGAAGCACGTACGCACAAGCGTTAATCTCCTCTGGCTTTTCATTCTCCCAGAATGGCGTTTATAGAGATTAGAAAGCCGGAGCGCTGGGAATGCGGCGAGCGCCAAAACACGCCGTCTCTTCTGGACAGCTGTGACATCACTTCCTGCTCTGCGGGAGGTATAGGAGGTAGGCCAGACAGACTGAAACCTCCGCGAGTTCCGACCTGCCGTGGATCGTGTCGTACCTTGTTGGGGATCTAAGCCCAGACCTCCCCCAAGGCAAGGCTGGAAGTTTCGGAATGCCCTTGAAAGAGCCGACGAGAGTCAGTAAGCAGAGACGTAAAACACCGGCCGCTCATTGTTAAGCGTTATACGAGCTAAAAGCGCTCGGATTGACTCGGATGACTTGCTGGAATAGGCCATTGCAATAAAAAGTCAAACAATTCAATGTAGCATAGCAAATAGATAAAAGGGCACTGATTAAAGGGCAAATATAGATCATATATATCCATTTTTTTTCTTCAGTGTAACAGATTAATAGCTTTTGCATTCATTACAACTGGGAAAGGTGATTTGACACGCAAGCGTGGTCAGAGAAGGACTAGTTGGCAATTGACAGATTAAAATGTGCATTTTTCTGTGGCAACACTTCTGCCGTTAAATGTGGCCAATTTGACAGAGCTTGGTGCCACAAGTCAAGTTGCCTCCTCTGTTTGCAAAATGTCAACATGAACATGCGAGAAAATGTCAGCCCGCCGTTGCTGCGACTGATTAGTGACTGATGTGATTAATGTTGTGGCTAATGACCCCTCATGTGCCTCACTGATGGATGCAGCATCCCGACAAAACGCTTTCACCTTCAGGCAGCCCACATTGTTTTCTCTCCCTCTCTCTCTCTGGAGCAACAGTATGCAAACACTAAAGTTCCTTACAGAATTGCCGATTTATAGACTTGCGCTCTCGGGCGTTCATGCATGCTCCTGTTGCGGCACTTTTGGCAACATGTGAGGCAGCTCTTAAATTCGGCGTGCATTCAAAAGAATCCAATAATACAGTTTTTAAAATCTGACATTTTCCCACAGGCTTAATACTGACGCCATCTTTTTATCGATGCATATTTAAGATATTATTAACGCCGGTGGAATGAGAGGATTTTAGAAGTTTGAAGGAAATAAGAATCATATTTATAGCTGAGAGATATCCGCAACGCTGAGAGGGCAAACTTAAAATAGGCGCACTTTGGAAGGGAGTCCGGGCGAGTGGAAAGCAGCGGTTGCATCGCTTCACGGGGATGCAAAAAGGCCTCCAAACATCTGCGCCTACCTTGGTCAGCTGGGCGATCTTCTTGCTCATCTTCAGGTGCAGGTCTTGGGTATATTCCATGGCCAGACCGGACTGGAAGGAGGTTGAGGACGTTGATGTGGTCGACGACGACGATGACGGATATTTCCCTTGACCGGCAGGGCAGTAATACTGCTGCCAACCCGACCCAGTCGCCATCTTCACGATGATGCTTCAGATGCTTGATGGAGATGTGGGCTTTAATAATTAAAAATAAAAAAAGGAAAGAAAGACGACTTGTATAAATATATGGAGTTTACACAAACCTGGCAAAAAACATGACGCAGCAAGCTCTATAAAATACGTCCCATTCTGCTTCGGAGTCGGGACGCGAGCAAAAAAAATAATAAAAGTGACGAGCCAAATTTACAATCCGGAGATGTCAGCAGCGCGCATCGTGAACGAGCGCTGCAAGGTGCGGGTAACGGCCGGCTTCACCTGCCGCTGACGTGCAGCGGAAGTCGGGCTGCCGTCTGGCTGCCCACCTCCGCGGTCGGTCACCTTGGAGCCCAAAATGAGGAGCCGTAGAGCCGGATTGGTCCCCTCGCGCGGTGCTCCGCAGCTACATGGAGGTGCGTTTGAGTGTGCGCAAGCGCGTGTGCGCGTGCACGAGACTGGCTTGGAGGGGAGCGTGTTGGACGGAGGGACAGACGGACGGACGGACGCAGCACCCCGAGCTTCAGCTTCTGCCTCTGGCCGAGCTCTGCTGCTGCGCTCCTGTTGCCATGGATCGCTTCAACAGTCCGTGCTGCATTCATGGGCTGTGGGAGAGCAGAGTTGCGTTCACGAGCACTAGTCTACTTTTTTTTTTTTTTTAAACAATTTAATCAGGTCAAATTTAAAAACCACAAATGAAAAGATCTCTCATTTTGCCAAGCATTTGTGGTTCGGGGTGCATATATTTAAACATTGACGGGATATATTTAAACATTGACGGGATATATTCTTTATCCTCTGCAAAACGACAGAAATTTGTGCAGCGATTGAGTCAAAGTATTTGACAAATTTGGAATCCTACATTTAAAATCCAAGACCACATTTAAAACCCTATCCCTCATTTAAGACCATAATTTGAAACCGGAACCCTGCAAAACGCAGAACCAGTTCACAAAGTTAAAATAGAATGAAAGTGGACAACCTTGTGGTGCGTCAGTGTGCAGTCTTCTGCTGCCCTCTAGTGGTGTAAATGAGCACACGAGCATTTGCTAAATTAAGAGAAAAAAGGGGTTCGGAAAATAAAATCAGGCAGGATGCGAGGATCCACTATTTAACTGTTCATATTTGCAATGTGACTAACTGAATAAAAACCATAACCCACATTAAGACATAATATTAAAATCTTCTTTTTATTGTTGATTATACAAGTGTAACAAATATAATTTTTTAAAAAGTCTGCAGCGCATTAATCTCATTTTGAATCCACAAACCTTAATAAAATGTCCAGCGGCTTTTCGGCCACTACCTGATATTTACAAGAATCTTAGTAATAATAATAATAATAATATATTTTTTCCCCCAAAACAAAATCATAAAACATCTGTTCATAATGAAAATATTGCATTAACACAGCAAAAAATAATGGAATGATTCTCCGAAAATGTTCACGTCTCAAGATGTCACAAATTTCAAATATTAACACAATATGAGTCGCGCGTCAAATACAATTTAAAACACATCAAATATTTTTGGAAAATTCAACGTGTCTTCCAAAACTATCCCAAAGTGCACATTTGTCTCAATTGGAAACTTTGTTTCATTCACTAGTTCAATTCAAGAGTCAAAGGTCATGTCAAATATATTTTACATATGCTCCTAGTCTGGAAATTATTTTGAAGATAAACATGCCGCTGCAAAACAAAACCTTTTGAAAATGATTTCTTAGGATCTTTATGAAATCTTGTGTGCGTTCCACTTTTTGAATTTAACTACTGAATGAACCTAAACTTTTGCTAAAAGCGTCATTTTTTAGTTGAAATGTCTTTTTATCCAGTATGTTGTAATATGTTCTATATAAATCATTAAATTAAAAGAAAACAAAGTTTTAAAGTCCAACATAAAATAAAAAGGTGTGAAACTGAATTCACTTCACATTGGCTGGTACAGTCACACATTGTCATGCTTTCTCATTTGACCCTCTGCTGTTTTCGTTCCGCCCGACTTGATTTGTCTTAGCCATTATTGGCGTTCCCTGGAAATGACAAACTTACACAGCGACAATAATAAATTAACACAATAAATCATGACTATCACAAACTAAGAAAAAAAAAAACTACACAAACTATCACAAATTAACGGTCTGAAGGTAATTGAAGTCATCGAACACTGCTCAGGTGATAAAACTGAAAGTTCTCCTGGTGTCACATCATCAGGTTAACCTCGACTGCACTGCAATGGTCTTTAAATCAGCTGCTATTGAGCCTTCCCTCCACTAGGTGTCACTGTTGTACAGAAAATACACGCTCTCGTCAAGTTGATTAAGGTGTTGTGGTAGGTAACCCGATGTGCACACTGAGATGATTTAATATACAAGCTTGGTTAAGAAACAACTTTAACTTGCATCTCGAGGCGAAACTGACATTTAGCATTATAAGCGAACGGATTAAAAAGTGATAGTTTGTTTAAACTCTTAAAAATTGATATCATCAAATATTTTGGGAAAATAAAACATGATATGGTCTCTCTATATCACGGCCTTGAACCTTTTCAGGGTCTGGAACATATTCCCTGGCAGCGAAGGCACAAAGATGAAGAGTGACTTTTGAGCGAGGCGGCGCGGGGACACGGCCGGCGACCCAACAAGCATCTGTCAAACCGCAGCGCCGCCGCTGACACAACTTACAAGGACGCGACGATGACTTGCCGCAGCGTGAAGTGGGTCTGACAGCCCTTCTCATGCTGCGGCTGAAGAAGAACATCAAAAACAGAATAGGGCGGCTCGCCGCTTGGCAGAATTATTGGACACAAAGCTCACGCTATGCTCGTCCTAGCCTCACAATGCTACATTGTTGGTTGCAGATTTTAGCATTAAGTCATACCTCAAATTACAGTTATTTTTTTTTTTTTGCTTTTGAAGTGCCTTCCAATGCTACGATGTTGGTTCGAAACTGAAGTAAAAGCTGTCAAAGATAAAAACGTTAAGACGCCGACGATTGCGTCCTCTTGTAAACACGATCACAGGAAGCCACGTCGCGGGGTAGCGAGTGAAAACTTCCCATCGCCGTCTCTTGAAGGCCAAATTAGTCGTTTCCGCGTCAAGGGTGACGTGGCGGCGGCGACGTCGTCCGTCTCGTCATTCTCTCGCCGGCGCTTAAGATGGCGCCGAGATATACTGGCCTTTCAACGCTCTTTGGAAAAAAGTCATCGCGGGAAGGCAAGAAAAGAAACAGGAACACTTCTGAGAGTACACAAAAAAAAAAGTAGTACCCGAGAGAAGACGAGACAGACAAAATCGGATCCCGTGAAATGAAGTGTTAAAAAAAAAAAAAAGTAATTTTCCACTCGTCAGAAATTCGAACCTTAGCGGGCTTGCACAAGGTTCCCCAAAGTTGCTCCTACTCCACCTCGTTGGTCTTCTCCGGCGGCTCCTTTCGGATGACGGGCAGGGCGTGAGCCTCCGTGTTGAAGACCCAGTGCTCCAACGAGACGTGCTCGTCGTCGGAGAACAGCAAATACAGATACCTGGCGAGCAACGTCAGCGTCAACAAGATGGATGTTGACATTTGAAGGCTTCTGAGAGCCACCACAAAGGAGCGCTTGTTTTCTTCTGCGTTCTTACTTGAGCGTCTCGGCCAGGAAGAAGCTCTGTTGCACGTCGTCGTGGTTGGGCGTGGACCCGTAGACGTCCCTGATGCCGCTGTAGCCGCCCTCCACCTTACAGTGCTGCTCCAAGGCCTGCAAGACAGGGGGTCAAAGGTCATTATTGGACCAGTTGAGAATTATTATTTCAATTTGGATTCTAATAGGAATTTTGTCAATGAGGTTAAAGTGACGACAATACCATGACGGCCTCCCAGCCCCACTCCCTGTACTTGGGGTCGTGGGTGAACCTCCACATGTACATGTAGGTCTCGATGACTTCGGGCCGCAGGATGAAATACTTTTCGTTTTGCCGCGTGGCGATGGCCTCCACACCGCCGTCGAAACGGAACGCCTCCGGGCCCAGCTTCAATGCTAATAAAACAAACAATCAATAAATACAGTCTCGGACAGGAAGTGGTCGGCGGCCGAGCACCTGTTCTGGTGTAGGACTCGTGACAGGTCCTGGCGATCTCCGCCGCTTGCTCCATCTGGTGGCCCGTCTTGTCGTCGGGCGCCCCGTCGGCACCCAGCGCCACCATGCCGCCGGCAAAACAGGTCAGGTGACCCATTTTATGCTCCAGAAGGCCCCCCTTCCACTCGGCGATGTACGTCAAGCCGTTGCTCGACTTCCTCATCAGGTTGCTCTCGATGGCCTGCAATCGAGTAATTTAAATTTCATTTACTAGACAGATGGGCAAAGTCGGCCATTTTGGTTTGAAGAAAGCTATACGAGGTGAAAATTTGAAAGGTGGCCCCCGCGTACAATTGCGTTGCTACTGGCCCTTTAAGACGAGCGAGAACGCTGTTGCCTTTCCCCTCGACAAATAAATCACCATTAATCCACAGGATCAAGGGGGATTATGGGTAAAGCATCTCTTCAAAATTAACGTTGCGTTCGAGATGTGTGTTCGGGTCCTTGTAAATTGTTTGTCGACATTTTTTTCTTCTTCTGCTGCTTCGTAGAAGGATGCGGTCCCCTGATAGCCACATAGACGTGTCTAAGCGTGTGTGACTAGCCAAGACTATACATGACATCTGCGTGTGTGTACGTAAAGATAAACTTGGATCATTTCAGCTTCAGTGGGTGTGAGCCTTCACACAAAGAAATGAAAAAATGTGGTTTATGATGTGATCAAGCCAAAGGTGCGCCCATGTGTGTGTGTGCTACCTGCAGGGCGTCATAATACATCTTCTTGGCCTCCTCGTCAGTCTTGTCGGACATGAGCCACGCTTTGAGGAGGTACTCGTAAAAGCTGTCACCCAGACCGCCCACCGACACATGATCTGCAAGCCAAACAAACAGATTAAGCTCCCGGTGGTCGTCATACTCTTCCTCGCTCTCGTCTTCCTCATCCGTGCTGCCGGTGTCGTGTCAAAGCGACATCGACGGGGGCGTGTGTGTGTGTGTAGCGGGAGAAGAGGTGTCACCGAGTGACATGGTAATGAGGATGATGATAAGAGTGAATGGAAAAAAATAAATAAAAGTGTTTTGATTTGTTGTCATCTGTCACAGAAAAAGGAATAAAGACAAGAAACATCAAACAGTTGCTAACCAAAAAATAGTCAAGACCGATTTTTTTCCTTTCCTCTTATCTGAAAAACAACAACAAAACTAATCGCAAAAAGTCAAGAGAAATCTTAATGTTCTTTTCTTTTTTTTTTTTATAAAAGTTCTTCCGTTTCAGAGAGTGACAGATGCTCGAAACAGAGCGTGATGGAAATCAGTCGATAAATCCGGAACGAAAAAGACTCTTTTTTTAAAGGCGTCGCTTGCAGCTGCTACATTGGAGATGACTGCCTCATAAAGATTTTTTGGGAGACACCCCGAGGTCATAAATTATGCAGCAAATGCATTTTTCACGGCAATTACGTAATGACTTTCTGGAGCCAAATAAGCATTCGAGATTGTAATGTTTGAAAGTTGCCGTCTGAAGTTAGAATGCAAAAACATTCAATTGTGGTTGTATAAAATCCGTATTTACGTAGAGGAACGGCCACTAGAGGGCAGTAAAATACAGACAAGCTGTCATATAATAGAAGAGATTTTTTTTTTGTGTGCAGAGGATAAATATATATCTGCCCGAGAGTAATGTCTTATTATTCGGGTTACAAACGCCACAAAAAGACGAACTCACGTTGACCCCACTGGCCGCTGTTTGGGTTCAGGTAGTTGGGGTACAGTCCCTGAGGTTTATCCAAGCGATTCAGAACTTTGCGGATGTTCATCACCTGTAAACAAAGAGCATCAAGAAATGTTTGCATTTTTGTTAGGCTCTATAAATAAGATCGGATGGGTACCTTCTGAGCAAATTCCGGGTTTCCCGACAGCTTGCTGAGGTGCATGAACTCCAGATGCAGCGTTCCGTACTCGGCCAGGATGCTGCTGCCGCCCGACGCCCACGGCCAGTTGCGACCGATTCCGCTGCGCAGAGATGCATAAAATGCAAATATGGAGAGTTGGAGATTTTTGTCAATTAGAAAATGACGTAGGACGACGCTTCAATGAAACGGTGGAAAATTCCGTTGTGTCGTGTTGAGAACAATGCGAGAAGCGTTTAAGAAGAAGTGGAAGCTAATTAAGAGGCAGCTGTCAAAACATTTCAAGTACGTAAAAGTGCTCAAGGAAAGACTTTGTTTTACAAAGACCAGATAAAATATTTCTACCTCGGCTGCGGGAGAGTTGAGAGACGAAACAAGCTTGTTATCTCCCTCACACAGTTACCAGGTTCCTTTGACTTTTTTTTTTTTTTAACACGGAGCACGACTTAACGTCTGGTAGCTATGGAAGTTTACGCAAAGAAAAAAGGGCAAAAAAAAAAAAGGAAATCCCACAGGCAACTAAACTCTCTCACTTTGAAAAAGGCTTTCAAATGTAATTTTCGGGCTTAAAAGTTCATCGGCCTGGCCGAAAGGTTTGCATTCGTCAGCGTGTGTCGGCTTTCGGGCAATATGAAATGTGCTAGCTTGGGGGTTTATAAGAGAGGAACGGGGAGGAAAAAAAAAAATTATTTCCTGCCAGCCGTTGGTCATGTTGCCACCATTGGCGGGCATTTTGACGGATCTTTCAAGAGCAAAACACAGAAACGCATTCAGCTCCTCTTCCTCCTCGGCCCGCTTGGGGCGAGGAAGAGGGAACACGGCGATGGAGTCACAGTTAGCCGTTTAATTAGAAACTTTAAATCATGGCAGCTGTCCGGCCGGTTTGAGCCCGTGGCCGCCTTGTTCGTCCAAGGGGACAATTCAACACGTTTCTTGGGAATAGCGATCAATGATCCAAGTGCCCGAAAAAAAACACGCACAACTCAAACGTACAGTATCCGGAGCTTACAATTTTTTTTAATGCAATCAGTTTCCAGCATGTCGTTCAGAAAAAAGATGCTGAAGTGGGTCAGCTGAGATTCTGACACGAGCCCACTCGGCCGCGCTAATGGACCCACTAAGGCCTATTAATCAAACGGCGAGACCCCAAGAGCTTAGCATTGATTGCTTCGGCCTTTGAGCCGCAGAAGGAGCACATCTGTCAAATAAAATGACTTTTTTTTTTAACGCAAGCTATTGAGAGGAAGATGAAGAGCGACAGAAAACTGTCCAACTTCATTACATTCGTCAACGCCAACTCAAAACGCAATTAAAGATTCAAACTGGAACAGAAACGCCTTTTGGCCGAGTTAGCTTTCTGTCGCTACGTCGGGGAAACTTGGAGCTCGCAGAAGATTCAATTTGTGTGTTGGAATAGAACTGCTGTGCCTTTCAAGTTTACATCAAAGTGACGCCAGGACATTGTACCAAAAAAAAACAAAACAAATTGGGACGCACGCCTCCGAAGCATCCCGGATAGCGGAGCAAAAATATCCAGAACTTGGATTGATTCATAATAACCGGCGCTGAATTGGTGCCAACAGATGCTAACAGGCTCAAATGTTCTTTGGTCAGCCCGAACGTTAGCGAATGTCAATAGTGTCGATCAGTGGGATTAAGCGGCATTTTTCCTCTCGGTTGGTGCCAATCAATGCTCCCTCAGAGGATCTCTTTCGAGTTTAGCGAGAAGAAGCCGTGGCTCCGGCGGATGGGCTAATTAGCATTGAGCGAAGACACCGTCAATTCTTTTGTTTCTCCTCAAAATGCTTGAAAACAAATCTTCCTGTTCAATTAGCATTCAAATGTTCACCGCCGCGCTCGCTAGCTAGCTTGGCCGTGTAAACACACAGAGGAACTTTATTTGTAACAGCCCATTTAGTCCCATGACGACAGGGATTTTAATTAGCGTCTGATAAACCGGCGCCCGTTTACTCTCGGGGGCCCGTGGGGTTGAAAAGAGACAAAATGGAGGACGACTGTTCTCTTCATTAGCGGGTGTTGCGGAGAGAAGGCCGACGGAAATAATAGGCGAGGAAGCTATTTGGATTTTTCTTTTTTTTTTGAAGCTTGAGAGTCAGATTATATTGTCTTCTTACCTTTTGAGGTTGAGCAAGGCCCACGGGATTCCTGTAGGCGTTTTAAAGGCCGGGAGCAGTTTTTCTCCAAGCTCCACCGCTTTTCTGCGGAAAACCTGCGGAGATAAACATCGATTACCTTCTTCACAATGGGCAGATAGAAATACTTTGAGGCAACTGGAAAGTCGTGAAAAGTATGGCGGTCAGCAAGCCCCTCCCGCCTGGAGGTTCTCGAGCACTGTCATGTCTCCCGTCAGCCTCCATCTGTCATCGCAGAGAATAAACACCAGTGCGAGGCGGGAAATGACTTGCGGCCACGTCACTCCCCAGAGAAGGCAGCGGGAGAAGACCGGCAAAAAACACGAGCCGAGCCGGGTGGCGAAGCTCAAGAGGCCGCTTGTCAACAGTGGAGTGGAAACGCCCGCCAGGAAGCAACATCGACTAGTCCGTGCACATTTTTCATGAGAATACAAAAGGGGAATTTTCAGAGTTGGAAGATGGGGGAGAAAATTCCACGTCAACGGCATCTTACGGAATCTTTTTTTGTTTTAATGACTTCCTGACAGCAACTCGTAAAGGCTTGGTGGCACCGCCGATGCCAAATGACCCCGGTGCGAGCACGCGAGTGTGTAACAAGGCGGCCGAGCCCGCTGATTAATGCCTTTAATAACGCGTGGAGCGCACCGCGGGTGGAATAAAAACACTCGCAGGGACGCACAGGAGTATAATTTCAACACGCCCCGGCGTCCAAGTCTATCACGGAGCAGCTTTAATAAGCCGATGAATTATACAGATGCAGAATAAAGCGAGGGAGGCTGCGATGATTAGGAAAAACTCGTGTTGATCATCACGTTGCGCAAATGGACGAGCGAGGTGCTCGGCCGTTTATTTCTTTGGCGACCTTCAAACGTCGCTCTCCGGCGGCGGCGGGCAAAATGGCCAACTTCCAGAGGGATAAAAAAAAGTAGGCTAGGCCGCGCTGTTTCTCCATCAATTATCCGGCAGCCTTTAAAAACGTCCTGCGCGTCTCCTGCTCCATATTCTCTGACCTGAATCACGACGGCTGTCGCAGCTTTTTTTTCGTCCTCTCGTCTTCTATTTTATTGTTTGGATGCACTTTGAGATGACCTTCTAATCAGAAAGGCCCGGAATAAAGCGTGGCGTTTACGGCCACGTCCTTCTCCAGCCCTTCGAGATCCGCCGGTAGTTTATCACAAGGCCCGTGTTGAAAGTTGATTTCCTGAAGTTGACTTGGAGACTTCAGAGTGAGCGTTGCCAATTTAATTCCCGCCCAGAACGACAGAACAAGCGGAATGGTTGTCACATTTTACGTTTGGCTGGAAAGGAGAAAGCAATCACAGAGTCAATAGCCGAAGACGCGCTGGCCATTTGTACAAAAGCGGCCATTTTTTCCCCCTCCGCTTGTTGGAAACACAGCAACGGATGTAATGGAGCGGCTGAGCCGTGTCGTTTGACGGCTCATTTCACCATTTTATATCGCTGAGCATTTAGCTTTTATTAGGCGCTGTCTTCAAATACAGGCAAAAAGGGCATTTTTCAGCGCTTTGTTTCACATTATCTGTTAAAAAAAAAAAAAAAAAAAAGGAAAATACTCATTAAATCCCACACTGTGCATTTAGTGGAGTGTTAGCGACTTGATTTTCTGTGTATTTGTAATCACGACTGGGGGATTTGGAAAGCCGGAGCTCCGACGGCTTCTAATTCAAGCGACGTGTCAAACGTGGCACGCGTTACCGCCCCGCGAAGCCCAGAATGCACCGAGCCGAGCTGGCTCGGATGCGAGACGCACGCGCACACGCAAACTAGACAGCTTTGAGGATGCTGTTGCTTTGTGCACTGCGTCGGAGTGTCTCTCTCGCTCGCTCGCTCGCTTTTTCGCTCGCCCTCTCTCAGCGGCTTTATTAGGCTCCTTCAGGCCGACGGGTGGCAAGTGGAGCCCAAAAGAGCGTCATAATTAAAAGCTACAAAAGGCGCCTGGGTGTGGAACAGTGTCAAGGCTGCACTTGCGTGGAGTCAAGCGCGACTGGGAGATGTTGCGCTTCCCGTTGGGGCTACGTTTACCGCTACGGTGAACTCGCCGCCTTTAGCGCTAGCATATGCTCCATATAAATATAGAACAGAAAAAGTATGAACAACATGCCATCGTTTTTTTTAAGCACATTTTGGCGGTGAGGGTACATTTGTACTTGTCAACGTAAATAAATCACGAGCGTGGCAAGATGGCAGAAATGCATTCGAGTATTTAAAAGCAAATGCAACGGGATGCATCTGACTGCTGACTCAGCATTTTTCTTTTTAAATACGCCGCTGTTTAGTGGTGAGGATTTGCATTTAAAAAAAAAAAAAAAAAAACCTGCTGCCTCGGTGGAAGAGCGACACTCGGGTGACACGATTTAAGTATTCCCGGGGAGGTGACAAGTGGGCGCTAAGAACGATTTAACAGGCAATTAGAGAGGCGACAATTAACAGGGCGCATAAAAACCGCTGGACTCAAACAATCGTGAATCACAGCTAAACTAAGTTAAGTACTCAAAACCGCTGTGGATGTCACCTGATGGCCAAAGCTTGCAACCCTGAGGGCGGGCCCCGGGGATACCAGCGCTCTTTTCACGCTCCCGAGTGCACATCGGGGCAGATTGCGTCACCTTTACGCCACGTTTGACACCGGCGCTTAAAAGCTGGTCGACTATACGCTTGACATTTCACGCCGGGAAAGAAAGAAGAAAAAGTCTTTTAAGCGGAGCGTTTAGCGGAACAGCTTGGAAATGAGTGCAAAAGGGCCTCGGGGCCAGTACTGATGCTGCAAGTTTTGGAAAACGCACGTGTAGCTTCCATTTACGACTCGAAAAGCAATCAAAATTGAACAGTCAAGATGCTTTGATTACAGTAAAGCCCGACCACTGGTCACGTGACCTCGGCGCAATCCACGACAACGCGCTCAGTCACGCGGAAAATATATGACAGCGATTAAAAAGAAGCGTTTGATATCAACAGCGGCTCGGATTTAAAAGTCCAAACGCAGCTCCTCTTCCGTGTGATTACTTATCCTGAAGCAGATAGATTTAATCTGTCATGACGCTAACAAAGAATTACGAGGACGCGGGCGGATTTGCAATCACACAAATGATTCTTACCTGGATGGTGTTTATTTGGGCGGAGCAAATTGAAATGGAGTCGCTGTGATTTACAGCGCAGGGCTAACCTTTTTGTTGAGGCGATTAATTTTCATTATAATGTTGATCGCGGCTTGCGCGTGGCGTAACAAAGCTGCCAAATGTTAGCAGGCGGCAATAAATACAACAACAAGGTTTTGGTGGCAAACTCTTCAAACACTTTGGCCGAGCTCTTATTTATGGACACGGTTGATTTAGTGGTTTGGAAAGTATAGTTTTCTACTGCCGGGAATTATTATTATTATTTTTTAAAACAATCGTTTGGCTGCATGTGTGGTTTACGAGAGGAAATATTAGCAACTCCGGTCCGCCTTTGGCTCACTGGCATATAATCTCATTACATCAGACAGTCGCTGTCGACCCCCCGTGCGGCTCGCAACTACTCGGACAACGAGATTAGCGGCAACTCGACGCTGGCGGCGTTGGAATTAGCATGTGCGACGCCGGATGGCGTGAAGATGCGCTACGCTTCTTAATCCTGCCGCTTGATGATCAAGGCAAATTCTCCTTGTGGTCGGGACGGATTTGATATGAACTGGGTGAACTTGGACAATGAGATTAGGGGAAAATTGATGCTCACGGCCGCTACCTTTAAATCGTGTGTGGGGGAGTTAATCTTTCTTAAAGCTAAGCTTCCCTGACCGCTGCTATAAACTCATTTAGAAAGACAACCTAACAACACTCAAGGTATATATTCTTTATCCTCAGTGAACAGGACTCGCAGCAGTTGTTAAAAGTCTTTGCTATTTTTTTTTTTTTCACGAGCGTATTATATCGCGCCCCGGTGGCCAAGCTGTGCACACCAGATGTCACAATAAATTGCGCCCGTATTCTCCCCTTGTTTTCCGCTTCCCGACTATGTTGTAAAGAAGGCGGATTTAACGTGACATCCTACTGGCCTGACGCATCACGCTCCGCTTCCTAATCTTCCTCCGATTTCACTCTGGTGCCCAGGACAGATTTGACCATCTGAGAGGAGATTAAGAAAGATATGCAGCAAATTAATTGTCGACGTTTCCTGCAAGGAAGCCTCATTTGGATGCACACATGTGTGTGTGTGTGTGTGTGTGTTGAAGGCTCGCTGATGGCGGGCGGTGCCAGGGGGCTTGTTTTTCCCCACCGCCACCCGGCAGCAAAGCCAATTTTCCCCGGTGAGTGAATGGGATTTCCTGAGGACCGGAGATAGAAGCCGTCTATCGGCTGGCGCTGGTCCGCTTGTAGGCCGGGCCCACCCGGTTGGCGTCGCCACAGTGGCCGGCTTTGTGTCGGCTGCCTGCTCTCTTTCAATTACAGATTCGATTTTTTTTAAAAAAATATTCGCATGAACGATTTAATGCGAGGTGGAACTTGTACACTACATTTAGGTCGGCTAAGAAAAAAAAAAATTTCCGCCGAGCTCAGGAACTCGGTCGCGTTTCTTCTCGCCGTGTCAATGTCATTTGCGACGCGTGTCATGGATTCGCCGTTTTTTTGAATCCTCGGCGTGACTTCCAAGAAAAGTGCAAGTCATTGCACAATTACGGTTCGGCTGGCAGGGTGCTGCCACGTATTGTTTTTATTGAATTTGGTCTTCTGAAGAGTGGTAGGCAATTTCCCTTGATAAATAAACAATCTATTTTTCTGTAAATGCTGCACTGCGCAGCACAGGGGGGAGGGGGGGGGGGGGCTGAGTTTCATTTCTACAAAGGCGAAAATGCGGCGCATCGTTTAGTCAGATCATTTGAAATGATTTCAAGTGGGATTGAAAATTGACTTCCTATAAAAGTAAATTGAGTTGCAAGTATAGTTATGGAGTTAAGCAATCCATTTACAAATTGCAAAAATAAAAAAAATGTCGCAGATAAAAATGAGAGGGTAGAAACAAAATGAGTTAAGCCTTCCCACGATACATGGGAACAAATTGAGGAGTCAGCAAAAAAGCGTATATTTTCAAATTGGATTTGTAATATTAATTTGTGCCCAATACAGATCCTTGCGGGACACCGTAAATCATTATTCACTCTGATTATCTCATTTCAAATCCAATCATTTGATTTAATAACATTCCGGCAAGCTAGGGAAAAAAAAAAAAAGATGTTTTGGACTGGCGGTATTTTCGAAACACGGCTGGAGTTAAATGAATCAGTGTTCACCTCATCCTTAACTTGATGCCACTGCACTCAATTTGTTTTCCAACACCAGCCACAATTTGGTCTGTGCTAAAATCAATGCTAAAATCCTTGTTTTCCTTTCTTTTTTTTTCCATTACCCCATCGAACAAAGAAAGTGACACTCCGAAGAACCCCCCCCCCCCCCCCCCCCCCCCAAACAAGCTGACATCTCTTTTCGTGTAGTTTCCCAAAGTCGTGTTGAATCACAGCAGTCTGCGGGGGAATAAACTCACATTTTATGAGTTTTTCTTTTTTTTGTCACTGCGCTTCCCTCGCTGATTTCTACCTCCCCCCCTCCCGTAAAACTGTTTTATCGCGGCGACTATCAGGACGTCTTCACTTCCCTCCTTCGCTCTCTCTCTCCATCATCTGAGTCACTTGCCAAGAGCGGGCCGAGCCGTCTAGCGTCAAGGTTTTTAGGGTGATTGCTTCTTATTTGTGCTTTCCACACGTGGCTTGCTCTTCTGTACCTGCCAGTATTTTCCGGTTCTTGCCCTTTGGGGCTCATCTTTCCCTCCCTTGGCATTGATGCATTTGCGCTTCGTGACTTACAGCGTGATGAATATGCGACAAAAAAAAAAAAAAAAAAAAAAAAAGCAGGCGGCAAAATAATGTCTTTGTCTTGATAGCGCTGTCACGCAAGCTTTTGTTAGCTTGTGGGGTGGATCTAAAATTGGGAAGCTAGCTTATGCCGAGTTATCCTTCAACTGCAGGCTAACATTAACGCTGTGTCGGGAATAAAATCTGACCGGGACACAAGCCTGGGGGCAGAAACAAAGCTTTTAATAGTGATTAGGGAAAATACTTTTGCTTCAAAGACAAGTGACCCAGATTGTGTTTACGGCGAGACGTGCTAACTGTAGACCTTGAGGCAAGGAAAAGTTTGGGCGAATAAGCCAAGAGGCATTTCAGCCTCCTTTTACCTAAAAGTAATATCGTGTCCTTGTTATTTTTGATCCCAGCAATTTAAACTTAAAGCTAATGGCTAAGCTAACAAATGGAGAGTCAATATGTACATCTTTGGTCCGAGGAATAGAAATTGTGTTTATAATGAGTCACAAAATTAGCAGGATATTTTGGACTTTGAGTCATCAAACTGTTTAAAATCAAATTCGACATCAAGTTCCAATCTCACGAGCGTCGGTAACCTTGGAAACACTTTCAATCTATTCTCCCACCTTCTTCTATTGTGAATATGTCAGAGTCGTTAGCCGCGTGCTAACCGCCATTAGGAGCCACTCTGCCGAGTGACCTTCACCGGCGGCGAAGGCCACCAATCAGCCGAGGAGCCGGACTCATAAGAAGGGAGGGAGGCGTGCGATGACTTTTGAGTGCCGCGTATTGATTGACTCATTTAAAAAAAGAAAGAAAAAAAGAAAAAGGCGTTTATGAGCGAGTGGGGGGGGGGGGGCATTACGCATTCAAATCATCCGCTACCTGCACAGATTCCCGTCAAGAGCTTTTTGTCCTCCTTTCTGTGTGCCAATCAAGCCGGCTGGCTTTTTAAAGCACGCTGATGATTATTAATGTTATTCATCGCCCGATGTCGACGTGCAGATGTGGGTCGTGTGCTCTTGTTGAAAGTCTAAATTTATACTTTTCACAGCACTTCTAAAACATCCTTTTCTTCTACATCAGGCGGAATTTTACGTTGCGTGAGGACTTCTTAGATAACGCGCAAACAATAAGATTTATTTTTACGAGCGCACTCAAAGAGGTTTTTTACAAGCCGCGCCGACGCTAACATCGCAGCCATTGTCTTTTATTCATTTTTCAGCGCGGGTGAACAAATGAGCGACGAGACGCAACAAAAGCGCTAACTTGTTGACTTGTAATTGGTTCCGCTCTCGAATACAATTTCCCCTCAAAGGAAATAACCGTGAATCCAAATAATCAGTCCAAAGGTCTTAAAACGTTTATTAGTCCAATTTGGTCAGATTCCTGCCATAAATGTTTCAATAGATATGAAGCCAAGTATTAATCGTTGCTATATTTTAGTGAAGCAAAAAAATCGTTTTGTTGAAGGCTGTCATTTTTTTCCGATCGATTCTTTTTTATTTCGAGTCATTTGGCCGTCGCGTTGTACCCCGACGCTTATTTTTGGGTTATCGTAGCCTTGCACTAGAAACAGGATGCATCAAAGGGCTTGGTAAATCTTATGTAAATCATTCCCATCCTGCAATACATTTTTCAAGAAGCGGGGGAAAAAAAAAAACTCTGCAAGGCCGCATAAAAAAAAAAAAAGGGGAAGGAGGAATGAAGCAACAACAACAACGGGCACATTTTGAATTTCCGGCTGGCGAATTTGAAGCACGCGCCGCCGCTGTCGGTGAACATTTTTGCAGCTAATGAAGGAGAAGACGAAGTGAGGCCCTCGCTCGCTAGCCCAAGACACAAAATGCAGCTTAAAGGCAGAACAACATTGACAATCAGGGCTGCAGTCAAATCTCTGGCGAGTTAGCCTAATTTTTTTTCGAGGTTTTCAGAAGCTCTGTGGGGGGTGGGCTATCGATTCTTTAGCGCAGCCTTATAATTAATTAGGAACAGAAGCATATCATTAAGAAGGAAAAAAGAAAAAAAAAAACCCGCTGATGTCATTTTCAGGGCGTTGTTACCGAGCAGATTTGTTCACTTCGCCACATTGTGACCTTCTCGTGAACACCAATAAAGTTATTTCCCCCCGTTTTCCCGCCATTCTTACCTCTTTGCCGGACAGGTAGTACGCCGACAGAAGGCCTCCCACGAAGCGGATGTTCACCTCGAAGACGGACACTTCGGCATTCTGGGGGGTAAAGATGAGAGAGACCACAAAAATTTAAAAACTCAGAAGCTAGTTTGACTTAGCAACGGTTGGTGAACATTTTTTTTAATTAATTTTTGAGCGACAGCCGAGCGCGCTTACGCAAACTCAGTTTTATTTGCTGTCTCGCGCAGATTAGACGACAAAAAACAAACAAAAAAAAAAAACACGGCATGCTCTGTCCTGTGCCAGCAACAATTTCAATGTTTTCTCCCCGAGTCGCTGATTGCAAAGTTGGATTGGGCAGCTAATTAATCCCTCGCTGAACAAAACAAAACAAAACGATTTCCTCCATAACCGCTAAGACAAAAAGTATGAAAGATAGCATAAATTACAATTTTTATTCGGCGTCGGGGAAAGTTTTTTTCTTTGTGAGGCTCAAACTATGTCTTCGTGTATTGCAATAAGTGCTTCGTCAGCTCATTGTTATCGTTTTAGCACCACTCGTGGCTCTAAAAGCCCAAAAGTTTGAGGAGATGACGTCACCTCGGATGAATGCTAATGAAGCCGCCGGCCGTCGGCGAAGAACACCCACGCCCTCGCTTTTCATTGTCAATCCTTGAGATGATCATTAAATTTGATGCCATGTTCCAACCGCATCAGATAAAACCCGTTAGCAAAAGTTTTTGGAGGTGCATTTTAAGGCCCCCCATAAAAAAAGCAATTCATTTGTCTGGAGAATAATAACCGACTGCACGCTTGGCGCCCGGGTCCTAATTAATAAACATGAATGCAAAATCCATTTTGGTACAAGGGCCATAATTACCAACGTTATTATCTGTACAGGGAAATGTCATTCTCGTTGCTTTCCTATTAGTGTGCATCACACACACGGGCGGGCGGGCGGGCTGCGACTAACAACAGGACTGCGGCGAGATTCTGTTTAGCATTCAGGTGAGTAAAAAAAACGTTCTCGGCCGCGTTAAGATGGCTCGGCGTGGCCGCTTTGGCGTTCGTCAGGCATGTAAACGAAGGTCGGGCCTTTCAAGGTGCCTTGGCGGGGCTCAGATCGATGACTTATTGAGTGAATGATGCGCGTAACCTTTCGCTAACTCGTGTTAATAAACACACGCCAGCGTGCACGCTCTCATACTTCACACATAAAATTAGGAATGCAATCACACGCACAAACATGCCCACACACTCTTGCAGACACACACACACCCTTATTGCTTTTTGCTCTCATTAAATTACGCAAGCGTAACGAATGTTTTTGACTCCCATGAGCACGACAATTTTGATATGAAATGCTCCTATCGTTTCATCTCTGTTGTTGTGACAGTGAGGGATGTTAAAGTTGCCTTGAGATATGCACGACAGATTTGCTCGTGGTGGGCTCACCACGTTGAAGTCCAGGTTCTTCTCCACCCACTCGGTGGCGGCGTCAAAGTCCTCAAACATCTCCATGATGTAGAGCGTATCCAGAGCGTCCACGATGGTGGCGCCCTTGATGCTTCCTGGAAGATAAAATTCAGACAAATGACGTCACAAAAAAACCCCCAGAAAAAATATAAATAGAAATAACCTGTTAGGGTTTTTCAGGTTATCATTATCGTAGGATCATGTTGGAATGCAACCTGTAATTAATAACCTAGCTGGATTAGTTTTATGCTTATGTTGGAATGCAACAGGTAATAAATACCCTACCATGTCCTCTTTATCACAAGGTCCTATTTGTCATAATTCTCTGAAATGCAACCAAAAATAATAATTATTATTACCATTTCCCATTAACCAGACATGATCTAATAAATAAATAAATGAAAAAAATAAATCACAATTTGGGGAATTTTCGTCAAACATTTTTTGTCTGATAAAACCATTTTCGTGACAATATACAGCAAGTGCTCGGTTCCTTGTGGACTCATCGGCGGCTTCAGTCTCGACAAGACGTTTCCGGCGACTCGTCCTTCTTTCCACCTTTGTGCGAGTCTCTGGAGGTGAGGAAGCTTTTTTTTTTTTCTTCCCCGTGTCTATTGTCTTGTCTCACAGTGCTCCCCCCCCCTCAGCGCTCCTCCTATTTGGCACTGAGTGTCCATGAGAGTGATACAGATGACTCCGACAGTGACCTGAATACTAATATTATCTTTTTTTTCCCCCTTTTTCTTTCCTGTGACTGATACTAGAGCAAATGGTAACAGTGCAGTTTGATTCTAGAAGGTCATAGCTTTTCTTCCTTCCTTCTTGCGTTTCTGCTGATTTATTCCGTTTTTATTTGGGAGTACAATGCTAGCTCCAATTCCCCACCTTGCAAGTCTCTTTGTATTCACTGTTTGTTCTGTCGGGGCGCCGTGGGACGACAACGCGTTTGTTGTGTGTGAAGAAACACAAACAGGGGAAGAAAAAAAAAAAAAATCAATTGTTAATTCCTTTTTTTTTTTTTTTTACGTTTTATTTGGATTGTAGAAGAACCTCGGGGGATGTTTCTATAGCAGCTTATGGCGCAGCTTACACCTGGGATATGACAGGACAAGAGCAGACGATTTTAAAATGTTTTAAGAAGCTTAAAACGATTTTTTTTTTTAAAAACCGCCAGCGGGTCTGGAACACGTCTTGCGCCATAAACAACTCTACAATAAAGTTATTCCTGCTGGGCCTACATAATCTTTTTTCCAGCGTGTAAAAACAATGGGTAACTTCAACAATGGCCTCACGATCCTCGATGGCCTTTTCTACCTCGTCGCTCCCAAAAAAAGATCATCTTGAAACGACTCAGTATTTAGCGCGCATGACCTGATGTGACTTGCCCGCTTCCTCTTCACTGAACCGCCGCCGCCGCCGCCGTCTTCGGCTCAGCTCACATTGTGTAAAAAACCTGATTCTTTTGTACTCTGCTCTTGGATTGTGTAACACTAAAAAATTTAAGGTCTTACGTGTTTTATGTCAGTTTTTATTCCCCCCCCTCCCCCCGAGTAATAATTTGATTTGTAAACAATCATTGTGAACAAAATCTAACAAAGAGCCTCATTAAGTCACAGTTGAGAAACTGAACCGACCATGACTGAACACGTTTTTCCCCCCGAGCGTGCCAGTTCCACTTCCTGTTATTGTGCTTTCCTCTCTCGCCAGATGCAACTTGTAGCAAGACGTATAACCTCTCTCGTGCCCTGGCGGACAAGAAAAATAAAAAGCATCCGGCGCGGCTTGCTGACTCAGCAGTCAAAGTGTCGTCGCTGTTAAAAAGAAGCCGTGCCCTTGCGCGTTCAATTACGACTCCCGTTCTAAAGTCGGATCTCTAATCCGACAATTTCATTCGCCGAGTAAGCGCCCCGAGTGTTCGACGGGGGGTCGCCGGGGAGGTTGTTGGCTGGAAGAGATGGTTGGGCCGCGGGCTAATGCCGTAAAAGCACACAGCGTGTTAGCCTTGCAACCTCATGTTGCTAACGTCAACAGATTTTCTGGAGGTGACACTTGATAGGCAACGCCGCAGTTGACTGACTGAAAGAAAGAAAAAAAAAAAAAACTCTTTGCTTTAGAAGAGATACGTGTCCAAATCAAACATACGGTTTTATTTATTATTTTATTTTATTACGGACGATCCCCTGAAAAAGCAACAACGCGACCTCAATTGTGCGTCGATTAATTAAGCTAATGAATTAGCTAATGTGGGCACACAATAAAGGTACACGATGATACGAACGTGGTATCTTTCTAGAATGTGCGTGTGTGCGCGCCGCCTTCATCTCGTTCAAGCCTCCGCGCCGGCGTGGAAACCTGAGGGAAGGCAGCGGCGGAATTATGCCATCTATCTCAATTACTCGCACTGAATATGGGCTTCAGACGCACAACGGCGCCAATGGCCGAGCGGAGGCTGCAGCCGCGGACTCAATGTCAAATAACATAAGCCGGTGAACGACTCGTCTGGAAATACCGCGGGGGGTTGGGGGGGGGAGAAAAACATGTTTTCTCCTGCAATGGATGATAATGTGTGCGTGTCTCTGAGGATGAAACTCTGGGAAAAAAAAAAAATGATGAGGGAGGATTTCTTTTTAGCCTGCAAGCAGAGGTACAGCCTTAAAATGTTGACAGCTAAAAACGCCATTTGACTCAAAGCACGGTTAAACACAAAAGGTGGAGCAGCACGTGTTGACAGAAAATATAAGAGTACCCTTAGACATATATTTTTTTATCCTCTGTTAAGAAAGATTTTGTCTGTAAAAACACCAGAAGGAGCTTTTGGATTCTCCCTCTAATTCTTTTCCCCGGCTGAAATTTTGTTGTATATTTGGTCCAGAGCGGCTTAAAGGCGCCACGTTTGCTTTATTCCACGTTTTGACCTTGCAGCCTCGCGGCTCTGCGATTAAGGCGGATGAGAAATGCATCAGATTACTCGACACGAGGTCGCTGTTTGTTTTTTTTGCGACTTATATAGAAAATAATAGCCACTGTGACATGTTTGCTGTGGCAAGAGAAAGAAATGAGGTTTGGGGAAAAAAAAAAAAAAAAAGAGGGACAAATGCCTGTGGGCGCATGACACGTAGAAGGAAGGACTCCCATCAGTCTTTTGCACGTCCTTTGGGGCGTCAACAAACGGCAGGACAATGTAGGAAATATTACGACGGGGCTTAAATTTGTTTTGAACCAAAAAAAAAACAGCCGGGAGTGTTTTGACAGGAAATCCAGCTGCGCTTTGTTTACCAACAACGACGACCAATTACATTTAACCTTCAAGCCCACTTCAGGTTTTTGTTTTTTTTGGCTTCCCTTTCAGCTTACAGACACAGTATAGAAATAAAAACTTTTTTTTTTTTAGCACTACCCAATTATTTGTGCGAAAGGCAGGTCGGAAGGAAATTTGTGCCTCATTTGTGGCGTGTTGAGCGCGTTCAAAGTGTATTTATAGAAGGCGGATGACAAGACGCAAAACACCGCGCGTCGCTGTGACAGGAGTTTAAATGTGGGATGAAAAGCGTAATCAGACCTCCGACGACGCTTGAATCAAACGCTTTGAACAAACTCAACACCTGCTATTAATATTCAAAGAATATTTTAGGAGGCGGCGGACAACTTTGCGTGGCCCTCGTTTAGGCCTTAAACGGGTATGAAGGTGCACTCGAATAAAACCCGTAAATCCAAAGACCGACAAAATGGCCGACAGATGGGCGGTTTGACCGTCCAAAAAAAAACAACACACGCGCGCCATCAAACGCTAGCGCGGCGCTCGTTAGCTCGACGGGCATTGACAGCACCCCCAAATATGAATATATGATAAGTGTGACATTTAGCGGCGGCCATAGATGGATGGCTCCAAATGACGGCCAATTGGAGCTAATCTAAAGGCCAAGACTGCCGCTGCCAGTGACGCCAAATCAATCCTGACAATGTGTGTGTGTGTTTGGTTTGTGGGGTGTGTGTACTGACCAAACAGGTTGCTGGAGTGGCCTTGCTTGGAGACAGGCCTAAGTTCATTGGAACCCCAGGCGTAGCGTCGGTAGCTGTCCCACGCGTGTTTCATCATCTGGCAGAGGGAACAAAAAACAAAATGGAGTGATTAGACGGACAGCTGGGCGCGGGTTCCGGGTGCGTACAAGAATTCTGTCACGCTTCTTCATGACATCTGTCAAAAGCGAAGAAGCAATTTTGACTCCTCGAAAAGCAATTTTAATGTTAATTAGGCATAGTAATATCCAAGGAAGATTTTTTGGGGGTCAAGATTTGATGTTTCTCACTGGCTTCGACGGAAGCTGCCCTTCGGCCTCCTCCTCGGCTCGCAAACAACTTGTTACGGTGGCTGTTAATGAACTGGCCGGGGCGAGACACCGGCCGGACCCGTGGGTCCTTCTATCGGCGAGACACCTGCTCGGTCGCCGAATGAGTCAGTCAGTCAGTGAGGCGGCCAAGCAGCTTAGAAAATCTCATTTTCAGCTCGGCTAGCTCCTCACCTGTCACACGGTGGCTGCGCAGGCAAAGATAAGAGGGCGCTCAGGGGAGCTTCGCCGACAATAACATCGCCAGATGACACGCGTACCAGAGGCACTTCAAATTTCATGAAGCTACAAAGTGACCACGAGAAAGTGTTTGCGAACGCAAGCCCGATTGGCAAGCGCTCACGATACGACCGCAATTTGTACGTGCGCATTTTCCATGACCATAATCTATTTTGTATCGAAAGACAAAGCAGCTGCTCGCCCGACGGCGTCCGTATAAACCGTCTTTACTTTACTAAATATGTATTTAAGGGACCAAATGTCTTCTCCCACGCACGTCAGCTAGGCAGCCGGCGTTAGCGTCCTCCCAGCTCAAGCCCGTTAATTAAAGCTAGCGAGGCTGCTAATTACAGCTCCTCAGCACGAGAGGAGGGTCGAGAGCAGCGAGCTCCTTCGGGATCGCTTCGGTCGTTCCGGGCCCGGAGCCGCCACGCAACGCAAGGCGTCAACAAATTAGCTTTGGAAATCTGAAGTGTGACAGTCAGCAGACACCTCATTAGGTTCACCTAAATAGAAATACTCGAGAGCGCCGATAAGTTAGTTACGAGGCCGAACACTTCAGCGTGTTATCGGATTCGCGGTCAGCTTCCCGACCTGTTGCCGTTAATTGGATTAGCGGCTCAGGATTCTCCAGGTCGGTCGCGGATATTAGGACCCGCTGCTATTTCACACAAGCTAATTGGCTAAAAAACTCAAAAGCGCCAAGTTGCACGACCGGTCTGGCCCCAGAAAAGAAGCCACCGCAGATGGTCAGTGCGGGCTGCTGGGATACACATTACATTTTCGAATGCTAATGACGCTAATCTGGTAAACAAACCGTTTGGATGTCTGGTTCAAAAACGATTTTTTGTGTCAAGTCTTTCAACATGTGCCAGAACAGGAACATTTCCAGCGCTTTGTAAGCAAACATGAGCTAACTGGTCCAAGCGCAACGTCTAACGAGGCCCTCTCTCGGGGAAAAGGAGAAACCGGAGTTGGTACGGAGTGATTTCCCACTGTGCAGCGCAAACAGCCTCGTACGGCCACCGCGGCAGATGATTAACCCGCCGCGCAAAGGTCGGAGGACTATCGACCCTGCTTTTCTGCTCTGGTTCCAACAATCGGCGCAACGCGCAAAAACATCTTCATGTTCGTCCAAGCCCTTCACAAGCCGACGCATGCTGAGGACTTGAGCGAACACGTTAAAAGATTCCTTTTGATCAAGCTGGTTAAAAGAAAAATAATCTAAAAAAAAATATCTTCCTCCTGTTGCATCATCAAAGTACACAAGGCGCTGTGGACTGGAGTCAGAATAACTCAATGTGGGAGGGGGAAAAAAAACGAAGGGGTTCAAACACTGAACCTCAACAAAAAGTGGTGCTACCGAATGTCAGTTGCCGGCACAAAATGGCCGCTAATTCGCTGCTGCTAACTATTTGAGGAGCCTTTTTGAATTCTTCCAAGCAGTTGAATCAACGCGGCGCCGCATGCTAATCGGACTTCCCGCTGCTCCCTCCTCGGTATGATTAGCCTTAGAAAAGCGAAAATATAAGGGCCGCTCGGCCAGGTGCGAGCACGCCGGAGCGCTAATGGCAACGAAATGAATACCCGCTCAGCGTGATGAGGGCACTCGTGGAAAGGCCAAGTGTGCGCGGGCGGAAACAAAAGATCCAAGAGGACGAAAATAAAAGATGTATTTGCGCCGAGATCATCGACAACATGTACGAGATGAACATTTAGCGGTCGTCAAGTTTGGATTACTGGTTGTGGCCATTTTGTGGAACCGTTGAGCTGATGAGGTCATTCGTGAAACATGACCAAAGTCTTTGCAAAACATTCTAATGAGCCAAAAAGCATTCAATGGCCTGATTGCGGTTTAATGACGCTGATAACGGCATCGGCAGCGATACCTGCGCCGCCACGTTTACACGCTGATCGATATTAGCTGATGGCTGTCTGGGGAGGAGGAAGACGACGGTGGGGGGATGAAATGAACAAGTGGTGAAAAGAAAGAAATCCATACATCAGTGGGGAAAACAGAAAAACAAAAACAGCTTCTGGCAGTTAGCGGAACTCCGGCGGGAATGATTGCCCGCAAAGATGTTACGATAAATGCTCCACGCAGATGTTTGGGCGCCATCCAGAAGCAGTGTGTGCTTTTTTTTTTTAATTAATTGATTAGCATTAAGCTAACCAGACTTCAAGTTGAACTACAGCACAAACTAAAAGTGAGGAAAAAAAAAATCCTCAAAAGTCAGCAATTGACGGTTTGTTTGACAAGGTGAACAAATCAACGACGTCGGCTCGGATGTCAGCTGACCCTTTATGAACGCCGCCGCTGTTTGCTGATCCGATTATTTCGACACCAGATCGATACGCTTACATCATCGGTCAAGGCTTTGTCCCCATTTTCACAACACAATTCCATTTAAATGATTTTTTTTTTTAAACACCTTCAATTTCACGCATCTCCACCTCGCCTTATTCACTGTCTATTATTTTATGGGAGCCGACAGTTATAATATCATCATTATGCCACATCTCCGGGTAGACGGAATTACAGTCGCTCCACTCCGGACTAATTAAGACGCGCATTTAAAAAAAAAGTAACAATTCATCAACTTTCTGCCCAACGTATTATCCACAAAATGGCGTAAATTATTTCCACATTTTTATTGCGGCGGCATCTGTATAATTTGTGACTTGGCATTCAAATTGAATTTAAAGGCCATATTATGGTAATTCGCATGTTTTAAAGTCACTTTAGACAGAATATCTTTGCATGATTAATCATTCACACCTTGTCCTAAAAAAGGGAAGACAATGAAGGCTTGTATTGTATATGAGATGATTGAAAATCTGAAAAACGGTTTAATCTTGGTCTCAATAAATTAAAAAAAAAGAGGCATTTAATTAGAGGTGTGTAGACTTTTGATATTACTGTACCTACACTGGCCCAATGGAATTTTTTGGGGTATTTTACGTTAACTTCTACTGACTCATCAAAGCTTATTCTACTCTCTATTCCTAACATCACCTTCTTTTTTTTTCCTTTGACCGAAATTCTGAATAATTTAGCTGGTGTGTCTTCTCAACTTCTACAGTAAGCGGGTGTGCCACAACAATGCGCCGAGAAAAGAAGGGGAGGAAAAAAAATGCATTTAAAAATAAAACAAAGCGCATTTCAAAGGAGGAGGCGCAAGTCGAACTCAGCAGCTGACATATCGGGTCAAGTCTGGTTTGGGCGGGGAGGCGAAGGAAAGCCGCTCCTTGAATGCCTCGAAGTTGTTTGTGCCAGCGTCGCTCATTATCACTCATTATCACTCATTAACATCATTGCTTTTGGATGGGGGTTAAAGGTTAAATGAAACACCTTCAGATGCGTACTTGCCGTTTCCGCATTCACTCTGATGCGCCAGAAGTTATCCAACAGAAAAATAATTGTAATTCCACCTCGAGTGCGTTTCCCACTTGCTGATCTCACACAAAGTTTTCAACGCTCTCCATCACGGCCCGTTCGCGGCCAAAGGCTAACTCGTTTGCTGATCGCGCAACCGCGCTCGACTAATAAATCACTCGGCTAATTACCAAAAAAACAAAAACAACGAAGAAACTTTTTGCTTTAGTGGCTTGCCACCCCGCCCGGTGCTTAGGCGGTAAAATATGCAAGGCTAACTCGCAATGCTAGAATAAAAACAAAACAAAACAGAGGTCTCAAATACACGGCAGATTGAAAAATAAATTGCCTATGTGATTGACAGCCGCACACTCGCTATTAGACCGAATTGGATTTGGAGAATGAAAAAAAAAATCAGCAGGCCCTGACCCGCGGTGCGGTCGGGACAACGGGGATATTGAATATCCCTTTGCGGTTTTCCGCATCGCCATAAAACGTCTCTTCAAAGAGCCGCGCCGATGGCTTCAAATCAAAAAGTTTGTTGGTGCCAAAATGTAAAACGGCTATCAGACGCCACGGGAAGGTTTCAGGTTTCAAGGCAGCCGTTCCCAAGCAGGCTTTTCACATTCAACTCGGACTTTGGGCCTTTCTAGAAAGCACCACGCCAACTTCAGAAGGCAAATTACATCAAGCCCGAGAGTCTTAACCTCGGAACTAAATCGATGTAACCCTTTAGCGTGTGCGGCGAATATATTCCCCGTTCGCCGCACACGCGATTTGATCAATATCCGCTTGAATGCTAATCAGCTAGCCGCGTTTGTTAGCCGCCAGCGAGGACAAGACAAATGACACCTCCTCGCCCGGCTAATCGGAAAGGCGGAAGCGAACGGGGTCTCGGCCATTAATGTTGACCTCGGCTCGAGGATTTTTACATGCTTGCGTTCACACGGAATCCCACTCCCCCCCTCCCACGCGGGTTTGAAGAGAGTTAGTGATGGCCAGTTGGTATTTCAAGCTTCGGTTTGACGTCGCAACCTCTTTCTGTCAAGTCATTTATGTTTGGCTGTAAAAAACAAGTGGCTAAGAGAGAAAGCGAGCTTTCGGAGACGTGAGGAAGCGTATCGATGTCTCGTTATTGACATTGCAATTAGCCACCGTTTGAAGGCATCAAAGTCTATCAGCTAAATGGCATCCGAACGCACCATCTCAATGAGTCCTCTCGTACGGCTAATCCGACGATAAATCTCAGCACCTACTTTATTTAGCGAGCGGGCGAGGACCGGCCGGCGCTCGGCTTTGTGCGCGGGAGTGGGGAAGACACGTCGACACGAAGCCCTGATGTGCCATTTAAATTTAATAGCACACTTTTGAGCACTTAAAACGGTACATCCGAAATGTTCGGAACGGAATCGCCTGCCATGCTCCAGCATCAAAACATCTCTAATTGAGCCCAGGGCACGCACGAGAACGAGGATCTGGAAATGGTAGCTTTATGATTTTTGGTTTTTTTTGCACGTCTACATAATGTTGGGCTCAGTTTTGTGTTACTTGGATATAAATTATTGCTAATGCTATTTCTAAATATATAAAAAATTACAGTAAAGTCAGGCTACATAGCAAAAAGTCAACAATATAACATTTTAAATAGGGTGAGATACGAAAAAATAATGCAAAGCCACTCAAAGGCGTCGTACAGCCACAAGTCAGCTATAACAACAACCATTAGACGATTAAACGGAGCCTTTTCGGGAATGGCCGGTAACTTGAGCTGACGTAAACACGCAGTTGTGAAGAAGCGGCAGCGGGTCCGGGAGCCAGAAGCAATTAGCTCAATGGTCGATAGAGAAACGGGGGGACTTGGATGCAGCCAGGTTAGGCTGATAAAGAAATTCCATTTCAGGCTCTAAAAGGTTAGCAAAGTGGCTAAATGGCCTGGGTGCAAAGGGTTGGATCTATTTAAAAAAAAAGTTGATCCAGTTAAGAGCAAGACTCCCGGTGTGGTTTTTAATACGGGAACTGAACTGTGAGTAGACTTGAGGGTGCGTCTTTATTTTCCTTTCCAGCTAGCCTGAAACCTGAATCGACTCTCGGTTGTTAGAAACGGATAAAAAGCCTCGTTGGCGGTGTCAAATAACATCACCTCTTCGGACACGCCTTTATTAGCCCCGTTTATCAGCTTCGAGTTTTGGCTTCCTAGAGAGTGTGAGAGAAAGAGAGCCTCCCCGAGTCAAATACATTTGGCTGGTGACATGAACGAGGCGCAGATGTTTATCCTTCAGGGACGCGGCCCTCCGTGGGAAACGCCATTGTCAGTAAACAGTTACCCGCTAGTAGCCTTTGGTTTTGTTTAGCAACAACATGCTGTGTTAGCAGAATCTAAAAGGCCAAGGTTTTGGCTAAGAGAGATTGCCAAAACTCATTTGATATTTACTATTCCGTGGCCCAGCAGCCAGTCAGCCATGGCCGCCACATGTCATTACGTACAAATTAGCCAGCTGCCATTTTGATCCTTCAGGAGCCGTACAAAGTCAATAAAAGGAGCTGCTTGCAAGGTTGGCGTGTTTACTGCTTGTGCAGATCACTCCGTCGCTCGTGTTAAGTCGTATTTACTGATCTTTTTCTCCTCTGGGTGTGTTTTTTTTTTCTTTCCTGTACTTGATCCACAGGGCTCTGGCGTTTTGTAAAGGTGTCAAATCAATGGCGCCAACCCAAGCTTATTGACGCCGCCATGGCCCGGACGATGCTTTTTGTCAAACGACGCGTCCCCGACAGCGCCCGATGCCGCGTTCAGCCCAAGCGGTCAGAACAACCGAGCGACCTTTACGTGCGATTTATTCCGACGGCGGCTGCTCTTCTGAACCGGGTTGATCCAGAACGTCAGGGAGCAATATCAATAGTCATCTACTTAAAAGCTGGGTGAAAAAAATATTGGAATTGCTCACGACTCCAACAAAAAGAACATTTGCTTACCAAAGAGCAACCAAATGTGTTTTTCTCGCCTAAGACACTTCCCAAAATGCAAAGAGTGGGGGTATCAAAGATGAAAGTTGCATTTCTAGAGCTGTCCAAAAACTTTTGTCCGTACTGTTTACAATGGCATATACAGTAAACCGAGCGCAGCACACAAGCCGTCAGCGAATGAAAAATGGACTCCCTTACCAAAAGCTATGTTGTTGTTTTTACGTCATTAATATTTGATCGGTATAAAAAAGCTTGCCCTGAGCCGGACCATTTGCGCTCGTCTTTACGACCTCAATAGCCGAGTTGCAGCTGCTTTAAAACTCGTGCCGTCGCCGGATGAATGATCACGATGTAACAATAATAGAATGAAAGTATGACGCTGCCTTGTTTGCATATCCAAAGGTTGAAAGAGGTGGACTGAGAAAAATAACTTTCTGGAATGTATCAAGGCAAAATGGGGGGAGGAACCACAATGGGACCATGAAAAGAAAAAACACCAGTTCAGAATTATACATACCTTGAAAATGTGTCAACCAAGATGGA
This sequence comes from Syngnathus scovelli, assembly GCF_024217435.2. Lineage (NCBI taxonomy): Eukaryota > Metazoa > Chordata > Actinopteri > Syngnathiformes > Syngnathidae > Syngnathus > Syngnathus scovelli. Next base: position 10,322,457 of record NC_090866.1, on the reverse strand, counting down.
AAAAGTTACAAAAGCCTCATGAAGCGTGTCATGTCCTTTTTACAACATGTATGGCAAACATAATAACATCAACGTGCGTTGTGAGAGCAAAGACGTCAGGCAGCAAAATCTTAAATGAGTATTGATTCAAACTCGTTCTGCACCACAACATTATTGGTCACAAATATTGTGCAACACGCAGCCCGGAGGCAGGGCGAGGGGCAACGGAGCCGGCCTGCACGCATTCCTCCCTTTGCCCAGGGGGGCTGCTTGCGAAAGGGGCGATCGCACAGTAAACGCCCCCCCCCCCCCCCCCCTTCTGTCTATCGGATTATTGATTATTATTCTCGGGGCTTTTCGGCAATGGCACAAGTTTGCATCTTTCATTCATGCACAGCAGGCGGTCCGTCAATAAAAGGTCTAATTATGATCATCAAATTTGATTTGATGTCATTTTCGAGCCGAAACAAATGTGGTGTGTTATTAAATAACCGGGACTGTACAGGCCTGGTCGATCATGAAAACAAACAGATGGTGGCATCAACACGTACTGACAACACGGCTGGTAAGATTACATGGAGTTCGGCGTCAAGTTCCTGTCCCTTACCTCCTTGATTTTCGCCCGCCGCTCTCTTGTTGTGTGGTCCAGGGGCTCGCGTCCCGTGGCACCCGGGGGTCTCTGGTACTCGACATAAGGTAGATCATTGAGAACCTTTCCACCTTGAGCCAAACTCTCCTTGGCAACTTTCTCCTTCTCGTTTAAAATGTCTTGCTTGATTTCATCGGGGCGCTTCTGCAGAGTATCCTTGGCCTCCAACAAGGCTTTCTCGTGGTCCTTTTTGATTTTAGACAGGACCTTCTCGTCGCTTGCAGCCGAGCCGGACTCTCCTCCTCCACCGTCCAGTCCGGTGCGGGTGTTGGTCTCCACGGCAGAGGAGCGAAAGAAAACTCCGCTGAGAAGCTTAGTCGAGTCGGGCAGGAAGAAAATCGCACCGAAGCAGAGCGTAATGAAGGCGCTGAACACCAAAAGCAGTATAAATTTCTCTGTCAACCTGAAGGAGGTCGGGTTGGAAGACTTCCTACTCGGGGTGGTTGTGAAAGGCAAAAGAGTTGAAACAGGCATGTTGCTCCGCTTCGTTCTGTCGAACAACGACAAACAATGGCTTTCTCCTCCGTTGTTGAAATGAGCTCTCGTTTGTAATCCGTTCAGACGTCCACCTCCGGAGCATACGAGCTCGACGACGCTAGAGAAAGCGCCGACTTCAAGTTGTCCATAGCTGGGGAGAACGTAAGCAGCTGCTGCAGCGGCACTGTGCGAACGCCAAGCCAATCACCCTTATAGAGAGGAAGAGGCGGGGCTACATTGACTCCGGACGACACGGGCCAATCACCTTTTGCTCCGTGACGAGCGGGAAGACTAGGAGGGCGTGGCTTAATAGGCTGCGGATGACAGTTGACGTTTTCACCAAACTGGATATAATTCAAAATATTAATAATATTGACAGTTGAAAAAAAAAACGCTTCGGTGATAAGCAGTGTGTGATGAAAAGAGAAATATAATTTTGATTGAAATAAATTGAATTTAAGTCCATTTTGAGGTCAAATTAATTACAACCGGAAACCGAATAAAGTATGACTTGACTTTGTGATGGTGATTTCTTACAGGGCAGTCATGTGAGCTTCAGGCCTCGCCATGGTTATGGACGCTACTTTCTGGCGTGACATTCCTTGTCGACTTAGCCGCGGGACATACGTCACGCGTCTCGAGCTCAACCTTCGGCTCGGTAGTCAGGTGACTTATGGCATCAACAGCCTTGTGATGGGGGAAAGAAAGAAAGAATCTGGCCCTAGTTTGTATTTATAAGTACATATACTAAATACTTCGTTTCAGTTTGGCACTTGAAGGTAATACCAAGTTTTCCTGAAACGCATTTCACTTTACTTGCTTGTTTTGACGGCTGGAGATAATAAAAAAATAAAAAAATCATCTCGTCTCAGCCTGACAGATGCCCGCCGTCGCCATATTGGAATTCTCATTCGCAGGGCGGGCGTCAAGTTGTCAAAATGATAGCGCGCCGTACTTATGATTGTTTCCTCCCTGGGCGCGTAGAGATGAGATTAAATGTTGCCTGGCTTCGCTGTAGCGCTTCATTTTCAAGCTAAGAGCTTGTCCTTGAAGATAGACACAGAATCGATCACTTCTCCACTCCTCGGTGGCGCCGATCGCCACGAGGAGTTGAGCTTATCCACCGCCGCTGTCGTCATTGTCCAATGAAGCAATTCCAGTCCGAGTGAAGAAGCAAAAGCTATTTTTCAAAAGTAGCCTGGTGCAGCCGCCATAAGGCAATGACTCAATAAGTACGACCTATGTTTCTTGCCCTCAACTCGGTGCACCGCATATCTCGTTTGTTGCCATTAAGCTGTTGTGACAGCACGTCGCCGACGGCGGACCACTCTGCAAAATGACGACAGCGACGCAGCGGGAGGGAAAAAGAAAGAAAGAAAAAGAGCAGTAGTGGTAATTCTAGCGGCGGATCAAGAGAATTTACAAGAGAAGCTGTCAAGCTGATTTGCTGTCAACGTCCGCGATACACCTTGCAACCAATAGAGGGCGGCGTATTTTTTTTTCAAAATCAATCGAATCACAAACCAAAACATATTAGTATTTGTGAAAATAGTATATTGTGCCATAACCAATTCTTAAATTAAAGTAAATCTGGCTGTGCAGTTTCCCCCCAAAAATTATTTTTCTCCCGCCAGGAAGTACCCCGAGCCCCTGCTTATAAAACATGATGAAATTATCTTACGTTAGGGTGCAAACAATGAACCCAAATATAACGGGCTTCACTCTTGAGTAATAATATTATCAGCAGTGTCGACTGTGGAAATGAGCAATCAAGCAAATTGGAGGTGCAAAATAGCCCAGGCAGTCGTCACCCGGCGGTTGGACGCTTCCATTTCGCCCACCGCACTCCAAATATAACCTCGCCCCGATCCCATTAAAACGGCACGCGGGCTGGTCGGCCCCCTCGGACTCTTTTGATTGGTGGGAGGCAAAAAAAGCAAATAAGCCAGCCAGGACAAAAGCGAAGGTTAAAAGGGGCCGTTGGAAACGGGATGACGAGCGGGACGAGGAGCAACGCCGTGTGCTCACCCAAGCAGGTCACTAATTGGTTCCGGACCCTGCCGCCGAACCCGACAGCAGCCATTTTGAAATTCCTTAATAGGCATTTCCACAGAGGCTGACAAACGGAGGCGTGACTTTCTTATTGCACTCACCGATGTTGCGCTGGATGCCCTCGCTCTTCCTGACCTTTCTCTTTTGTCCTTGCACTCACAGCCAACAACGACGCGCTCTAAAGAAAACACACAAATATGAAGATGTTTCACATTCAGACTTAAAAAAAAAAAATAAATCCACCCTACAACAAAGCGGTCTCAAGCACAATACGCAGATGCATTATTGGTTGTAGGCAGAGCTAGCGAGCTAGCTAGTAAGCTAGCTAACATTTGCGCCGGATAACTGCTCATGCAAATATTGAAGAGGTGACCCCAAAAAAAAAGCATGAGGAGCCTTAACTGCTTTCAGCCTCCAAGGGAAAGCTTCTCCATGCTTGGAGGAGATATTCGTGACGGCATTCAATGGCGACGCTGCGATGATGCTAAATGCGTAGCGCTACACCAGAGAGGTGCATGGGGAACAGTAAATTGTTGGTGCAATTACTGCATTGCAGTTGATCTTCAACAGGCAGTCAGCAGGGAGTCATAAGTTCAACCAATACACAGAAGAAAAAAAAAAAACGGCATTCTGTCTATCTCTCGCAGGTAATCTTTATTCATGCGCACGCCTCCACCTCCCGTTGCTGTTTCTTCTTCACCTTCTATGATTGCAAAGAACGTCAAGTGTTTGTGAGACGACCGAGTGATCGGCCCGTCGGCTAAACAGAATAGATTCAATTGTGACAATTCTTTTATATCCTGCATGAATTCCATATGGAGGGATTGCTGGACATAAATTGGTAACTAGTTAGAATTCCTAGAGGTGCTTCACTCGATGTTCTTTTCATCTTGTATTTCCATCACGTCCAAGATGACGACTATTATGACCGTGCTGCAGCACTCCACCTACACAAGTCAATTAAATTAACGGTAAACTAATTTCACCGATACAAGGTAAACATACTAAAATGCAACGGGGACGATTGGTCAGGAGGGGGATAAAAAAAAACGCTTGTGGTGAATTCTAATGAGGGAGTGAAGGAAGGCGGTCTGGCGGTGGGGTGTTAAAAAGATGGACGCAAAGTGAGCCAGAGGCAATCCGGGGATATTAAAAAAGCAGAGTTGCGGAGAAAAGCGGATTAAGAGATGAGAGGTTGGCAGGAGGATAGTGAGGGGAGGACAGGTACAACATCCTGGCAACAAAACGTCCACACAAAGTGGATGTCAAAGGCAAAGACGCACTTTTACTTTTAATTGTATTAAAAAAAAATCCCTTGATAAAAAAAAAAGAAATTTTTGACAGCAGTACTAATTCCTGCCACACAGTTTTAAATCCCATATTATGAAGCCAGGTTTATTCAACATAAGAGCGATTGTTGGCAAGTAAAAGACGCAGCTCCTTTTTGGTTATTATTTTTTTACCCTTAAGAATGAAAGGTTATTTCCTCGTCTCCTTCCCCGCCTCAGCTTCCTCCGTGCTAGCTCAGTCAGTGCAATCTTCAGTGCACGCCAGTCACCTCCACAATTCCGCCGTTAAAAAGCGCTTGAAGGAAAGAAGCGCCACGCATCTGCCGAGGCTGACTGATAAGTGCTCAGGCGGAGCATTTAGTTGCCATTCAGACGATATCAAGCTCATTCTCCCAGGGAACGCCTTCCTGCCTTGGCTGATTTTTTTTTTTTGAACCAAGCACAGCTGCCGGCACTCCAGGTAGCTGCTTACTTTCTAGAATTTCCTTCAGTTTCCATTGGAGTGTATTTTTCTGTGTGTATATTTTATTTTTAAAACCATCCTGTAGATGTTTTTAATGGCTACATCTTGTGTTTCTTACAATGGAGCCTTGTTAGCGGACGTAGCATATTAACATATATATCTTCTACATGCTGAATTAATAATGCTCCAATTTTTGCACGGGGAAAAAAATAAAAATAATTCCCTCGCCACAATAATGGAGTCAGCCAAGGCCGGAACAATGTGCTGTGACGCGGGACAATTAGCTGAGGGAACTGTGCGAAATTGGCGAGGAGGATGGAGGCGGTAAATTTCCTGTGCGGACAAAGGAACAAGCACGAGAACAAGACTTTTAATTGATGCCATTGGACACTAGTCTTGTCTTTTGAGGTTGACTCTTACTGTCTGACTATTTCACATCATTTGAAAGATGTTGGGCAGATTGATGCCAGCATTTGCCAGAAATTCCTGCATTTTTTTGATCTTGGTGGACCTTTAGCCCCGATAAAAATAAAAACAGAAAGAGGGTGTCGGTTGAGGGATTAAAAAGCTGTGCCAATGCAGATTGCATTCCCCCCGTCACCTTATCCCGACTTTGATCATTCCCTCAGGAGAGCTGATATATTTCGAATCCTCGCCGGCTGTTTCTCATCCGTTATCTGGTTTTGACTGAAGGATGAAAAAGCGGCCGGCGTCTGAGGTTTGACGTGCGGCCGTCTGGCCTTGCAAACATCTGCGAGGCTTTTTTACAGCAGTCAAATAAAGGGCAAAAAAAACCCGATCGTTATCCTAATAATCAAAGATGGAGAATTTGGCAAAACAGTAGATTTGTTTTTTTCAAGAAACAGTTATTTCTCTACTTGCCTGTTGAGAAATTATTCACTCTGATCTTTCCATCATGTCTGGCCTGAAACCAAAGTGATTTTTCTCAATAAAACCAAAGCGTAATAGTCGTATTGCGACTGATGACCGGACTCATAACGTGTTCCTAATGTCTTCACGTCGCCCCCGTGTGACACTTATAATACGATAAGCATGAGAGGAGCAAAACAATAATAATAAAGAAAATCACCTCCACCGGCAGAGAAGCCGAACAGTAATCATGGGGAAACAGTAGAGAATCCCGCAGCGGGATTAAAAGTAAATAACTTGAGGGGAGGCGCGTAAACAAATGACGTTCATCACTTCCTGCCAGGCGAGGGCCTCGGGCTCAAAACGTTTGATTTGTCGGGGCTCGGAAGAAATAAATGCTGGCGCAGCCCGGAGGGTGCAAATCAACAGCATTACGAAGGGAATAAAAGATGCTTTACACGAGGAAGCGCACACAAATTATGAAAAAAAACGGAGATTTCTCCCCGCCAAAACCCCTTTAATGCTATTTAGTGACATGAATGATGATTATGTTTTTAGCTCTCCAAATAACCAATCATTTATCACAACCAGTAACACAAATCAAACCATTTAGTCACCAAAACATTCAGCCAAACCTGAATTTCCTCAAATAAAAGGCGGCGGATTGAATTCCAAGGTCCAATGTGAAGCGCTAAAGTCAAGCTAATGGAAATTAGCGCTAATTAGCTTTTCCCATTGATTCCCATTATGTGTTAGCATAAGCCTTAAGCTAGCAGACGAAAGGCTTAGGGCAATATTTGAAATGCATAATATGTAATTAAATTAAATTAAAAGTTTTTCCACTTCTCTTTGTTTCATATTTAGTTTGACAGGAAACTTCCACTCCGAGTGCACACACGTGTCCTTGACGCGGCGGCGCTGGCCGTGGTGCTGAGACGGCGTGACGGTGCGGTGATGCGCCGGTGCGATCTGCCAAGTCGTTTGCGGCGAAAGCGTCCGCCTCAGCAGTTTAGGTGTGAACCGACGTGCGTGGAATATGAAAAGGAAAAACACGCGGAGCTTCTTTATCATTATTTATATTATTTTATAGCACTCGACATGCACTCACGGGAGATGCACTTGGCTCTCGGCCCGGGCTGTGCGTGCTCATTCACTTTGATGGATTGCTGAGTGCAGGTGAGTGAGTGAGTGAGTGAGTGAGTGAGTGAGTGAGTGAGTGAGTGAGTGAGTGAGTGAGTGAGTGAGTGAGTGAGTGAGTGAGTGAGTGAGTGAGTGTGAGTGAGTATATTTATATATTGTGAGTTTTTCTGTCTGCTCATGAGTGAGTTAGTGTGTGTGTGTATGAGTGAGAAAGTGAAAGAGAGCGAGGTTATAAAAACCTTTCCCAGCTGAACAACCTCTTGATTTAATGTCTCACACACACACACACACACGCGTGCACACACACGTGGCGGCCGAGCAATAAAGTGTTGCACTTCACGTTAATTAAGTCATGAATGGTTAATGTGAGTTATGTCGGCGTGCAGAGGCCATTGACGCGATTCGTTTTAGGACCCCTTCGAGCTCCTCGTCTTCATCGGTCAAAAGACAAATATTTTGGTAAACAAAATTACGGGAGAATGTTTTTTTAATAATTGTAACGACGGCGATTGATTGGACAGGTGATGAGCGTCGGCAGAGGTATCTTAGCGCTGCGCTTTAATCATGTGAATTGGAAAGTCACTTTCGTTTTGAAGCTCTGCCGACGGGAGGCGGAGAAGGGGGAGGCAAAGAGACGAGGCCGCCCCTTTGATGCTCCGGTAGCGTCGTCTGTCTAATTTAACCTATTATGACATTGCTCAACTAATCATATCATATTCATATTATAATATTGAATTCGACATCCAGTTTAGCGCAACCGTTGAATTTATTTGTTTACATCGAAACACAAGTTTTGCCAAAGCTGCACTTTGACCGAACATTTTCGCAAATAATAAAAAAAATAAATCCGACTTTACTCACACACGCTCGACGAGCAGCACGACGTGGGTACATGAAGACGTCTTGTAATATGAAGGGCGCCCTTGAGGAGGACCCACGATGCATCTTGTTCCCGCTTGTTTGTTTGTTTGAAGCCTTTCGGAAGCGAACGAGCACACAGAACGAGACAAAGGAAAAGCCTAATTACCGCTGGCATCTTTTGATTTCATATTTAAATCTTTTACTCTGTGTACAGCCAGCACTCAAAACAAGAGAGCTGTGCCAAGGCTTAAAAAAAAAAAAATCATGTCAAGACACTGCAAATATTTTTTTTTAACATTTTTAAAATTTCTTTTGGGACCTGCAATTTTTCAGTTCATGTCAGAAGTAAGTTGCAGACAAACATGAAAATAAAAAACACCCCGGCCGCCATCACTGCATTGATCTGCTCCATTTCATTCGTGCGTTTTATGCCTTTGTCAATAAGCAAAAATATCGAACCGTAAAAAGCTGGACGCACTCGGATCTCTTTTCCCGATACGAACGCCATCAGCACTTTGCCCCGACATCGAACGTCTTCTGTTTGTTCTTTTTAGTTTGACTACCAAAGAGTCAAAACTCAAAGAGTCAATAATTATTTTCCGTCATAAACAAACACTGGAATAAAAAAGAATATAAAATCAAAAACAGGTGAGTTCGACTTTAATATTTCATCGGTTGTGTTTACAAGTTCTTTATCCGTTATATTAGCTCGTTAGCGACGACTATCAGTTCCCCGATGCTTGTTAAATTCCCGATCACGTAAACCCAACCATGAGTTATTAAAATCAAACTCAGGAGAACTTATTTTTCATCTGACAATGGAAAGAACAAAAGATACACGGATTCTTCTTCCATGCTAACGAGCTCATCGACGCGCACGTGTCTCGCGTTAGCGTTTAGCAGTTAGCGCTCGTCACCTTTGAATCATGGCCTGCCGCCCCGACGCGCCGACGTGAGCTACGACGTTTGGAATCACGCCACGCGAGCGTTCTTTCAGTCTGTCTTTATCGTGCAAGCGCATTTACGTGAGCGGGCGCACAAACGCACATTTTTTTTTGCCCTTGTCGGGGCCGACCTGCTGCGAAAACAAACACAGATTGATGATATGGCGGATGGGGGAAAAAAAAAAGAATGGATGAAGAGGAAGTGCAGCGACATGACGGATGACAACGCGCGCAAGTAAACATAGATGCAAAAATTTCCTCGCGGCTATGCTAATTAGCCATAAATGCGAAATCCTTCATTTCTGACGTTAGCTGAGACTGCTTTGGCTGAAAATCAAAAATTGTCACGGTTTAGTAAGTCAGGGGTCATCAAAAGGGTCAGCACCGTCGCCATGGTAACGAGCCGCAGAGGGCTAACCCCGTGTCCCGCCGCCGCTAGCGCACGGGTACCCGCGGCGAAAACATAACTTTGGTTCTCCTAACAACGTCGTCAAGGCGGCGCCGACGACAAAAAGCCGAGACGACAAACAAAAACAAACAAATGTTCGCCTTGCCGGAGGCGGCGTGATGGCGAGCGGCTGCTTAGCAAATGTCAGGCCGAGCAGACATCAACGGTGGCGACCTGTCACCCGGCATGACTGCAACACGCCTCATGTTTTATTCAGCGGAACAACAAGAGCGGTCGCGTACGTGTGCGCCGACAAGCCAAACAATCACGAGAGGACCCACAAAACAAACAAAATACTTGACGGCTGCAGGTTATCATTTCATTTTCATTTGTTTTTGGAGCGGGATTGTTAGTTTTTATCGTTTTAATTAATTTTTATTCCTTTTAGTATTAGTTTATTTACATTTATGGAGCGCAAGATACTCGGCAAAGGATTATTTCGGATCTATTATTTTCCTCCATCTGTTGCTCTTCTGCCCGAAAAAAGAAACCTCGCCGTTGTCATACAGATAGAAAGAGTTCGGCGTGGCGCTTTCCAGAGGTCAATTATGGCCGCCCATCAATTTCATTCGCACTTTAATGAAGTGCCGCCGCGGGTTGTAAAACAGCCGCCAGCCGCCCCGTGCGTCCGTCATCTTTATGGCCGCTGGCGTCCTTTCATTTTCGGCCCTCGGCCTGCTTTTTTTTCTAAAGGGGGGGGCGGAAACGGGGGAGGCGGGCTGATGTTAACCTGATGTGACATCTCTATTAGTTTGAAGGAAGTGGTTAAGGTGAAAAGAGTCGGGCTTGGAAGTGGACCCAAACAACACCAAGAGAGTTTTTCAATACCATCAACTTCTGCGAAGACTTAGAACCACGGCTGTAAAGTTCTTTGGATTTTAAATTCAATTAAATTTTTATGGGAAGACATTACTGGAAAAATACGTTGTCTTCTCCTCGTTGTGGACCAGAAGGAGATAAAGTTAAGTTCAAAGCACGTTCTTGATTGAGTTGAGGTTAGATTCGGGTTAGTGGGTCAAGTTGGGTGTTATCTCCAGTGCCCGTGACGGGAACGCACGGCAGCCTTCCGAAAAAAGAAGACGAAGCAAAAAAAAAAAGACCGAAGGAAGAGAACAAAGAACGGTGCTGTGTTGCATCATTCATGTTCATCTCCTCCCTTGGCGAGCTCCCGCTGTTAGCGACGCGCTAACCTCCCGCTCCGTTTTCTCTCCCGCCGGCTTGAATTCAACTCTCGTTTGTTCAAAATGTTGATACTCACAAATCGAGTCAAAATCAACAGAAACCTTTTTTCTCCTCAACCCGCTTCAGACTGGACAATAAAAGTCGGACGGGCCTTCATAATAAAATTCTAGGTAGAGGAGCCTCATGCGGATATTAAAAAAAAAAAAAAAAAAAGACTTTTCATCGATACGTTTAGAGTCTTTTGCCATGCTGGAGTGGAGCGATATTGTTGAATCATTGTACATCACACGGCATCCTTGAGGAAAGATACTTCTTGCCTCTCATCAATTCTTCATGTGGATTCCTGCTGGGGGCCTCGAAGCCTCACACACACACTGTCTTGTGGCCCACTAACTTACTTCACGCACACACTGCTTGTTTGCATCTTGGGCTTATCTGGATGTCTGCTCGTCCGTCACTCGAATCCGCATGTGATCTCCTTGTTATCCGGAGATGTGACAGAAATAGCTTTAGATATTCTTTGGAGATCTTGTTTTCTTCTAATCCAAACATCAAAACATTTTCTGAGATCCTGATTCGACGGAAATACTTTAGGGATAATTAAGCTTGATGTTAAATCGAAGTCAACGAGATGTTATCTGCACGTTATCTGAGAGTTTTGTGCATGTTAAGTTGGGCAAGAAGCGGAGAACCACGCGAGTCTGACACCGGGTGATGAATGCAGACGTTACGGCGAGGAGTCAGCGGGCCGGCCGGGCGGGCGGAGTGTACAGCGAGTGCCCGAGGACGTAATTATATTGTCATCATAAAGTCATGTGATATTCAATTACCACGAGCCTCCGGTGGAAATCAATAGAGTGGCGGAGGCTGGAAGGGAGCACAAATTGGTGGCAGAAGTCCACCGAGCCCCCGCAGGACGCGACCGCGTCCGCCTTTGAGTGCTCGGTCGCCACAGAGACGCCGTCCGCCGCCTTCGGCATCCAGATCGTTAAACAGCAATTATTATTATTGGGCCTCGGTGACATCATCAAGAGGAGCCTGACCGTCTGGGTCGTGGCCTGCCAGTCGCCGTGGAGACGCCTCCAGGGTGACATTGCCATGACAATGTCGGGAAGCTAGCATCAGTTAAGGCAGAAGAGCGATGAGGGGCAAAGTTCATACTATACGCTTTTATTGTGTGTTTATTGTCATCATTTTTGTTTGCGATTAATTCTATGTTTATAGCTGTCAACCATTTATACTACGTTTGGCGTCAACGATTGCTTCTTGTTACTGATTATATCTAAATATATTTTCACGCTAAGGTTAATAAATAGCAAAAGCAAGCGACCAATCAAGTCGACAAATTACAAAGCATCCAATCGCACGCACCGATACGTCTATCAGCGACCGACTTGGATGGGATCAAGCTTCCCTCGCCGCCGCTAATTGGAATGTGCGCTGGGCTATTAGCGTGTTAGCGCTCCAATCTGATAAAGGTCAAAACCCCCTCTTTTTCAAACAGGAAGCCCAGAAAGGTTTGTGTGTGGGAGCGTGTGTGTCCCCGCACTCATTAAAGCGTACCTTTGGGCCTCGGCGCTAAAAGCCTCGCTGTCTTGATCTGTACTCGGAGTTGACCTTCCGAACAAACACACATGCTAACACGTGCGCTAACACAATCCACGAGATAACGGACTCATATGCTAATAGGCACGCATGCTAACACCACCGTTGCACAGCCATGCTAACACGCTTTTATGCTAACAATCTACCACTAACTTTCTAACAGCTAACAAAACAAACAGCACATGCTCGGAAAACTAAAAACATCGTGGGCCACTTCCATGTTGCAGTGTGCTTGTTAAGAGGCAATCAAATGAGTGGACGTTTGTGGAGCCTGGCAGGCACCCACAGCCGCACAGCATCTGTCACAGTCCCCCCCCACTACAGCGCCCCCCTCCGCCTAATGAGCTTGGACCAAGTGGACTTTGTTTGTCGGCCAGCGGCTCGCTTGCCTGAATAAAAAAATAGTGTTTGATTTTGGCTTCTTTTGGAAAAATGCGAGTGTCTACAAAACATGACAAGCTTGATTCCGCAGAGCTCCAAAGTTCTTTGATGGGCTTGGGCTTTCATATATATCTGTCACTTTTCTACCTCCGAGGTACTCAAAGCTCCTTAAGACTGAGGAGGAGGAGAAAATTCTCCAACTGCTGAGGCTGTTAGCTTAGTTGGTTGCTAAAGTTATAGCTACAAGTGAGGACTTGAAAATTCCGTTCTGCTATTCTGACACAGAAACTCTATTTTGCGTTAGGCCGGGTTGATGTCACATGAGCCGCTCGGGATGATTGACAGACGCTCAGGGCTTTATCAACGTCGGTAGAGCGAGCGTGCGAGTCATTAAGGTCCACAAATGAGTTGGCTGATAGGCTGCAAATGGCTTGAAAGCCACTTCCCAACACGCTCGGCAAATTGCTCGCATTTGACGGAGGCGGGGGACGCCCGAGCGTTAATCTGCGCCTTTGTCGTGGCACATCCTGCTAATGCCAGTCTTTAGCGCCATTGTGAGGAACCGGCACCGACTTGGAGCAAATGCATGACTGACATGCTAGAAGAACAAGGGAAGCCGAAAAAAATGGATTTTTTTTGCTGACCAAAAGCACTGACAGCATTTCGAATGGGATTTCAATTCATTTCAATTGAGAAAATGGAATCCATACGCAAAGGAGTCGATAAGATTAGTCACGGATTAAAGTCGTAAAGGAAGGTTTAATGAATTTGTTCCGAGAAATTGTCATTGTTGCATGACATCATCGGATGTGAAATAACAAGACAGCGTCAAATTTGAAGCCGAGCCTCGTAAATATTTGAATGTTTACGAGCCTCGGGTACCGAGATTGACTGGCTAAAATGAGTCGTGTCCTCCACATACCGATAAACGACATGCACACTTGTGCGCGCAAGCTAGCCGCGTGTAATTCAGCAGCTGCTTGCTAATGGAAGCTCATCTTTCAATATAAATGTTAATAATCTGCGATTAGTCTCAGGCTCAGCAGCGCACGAGGGCTTTTATCGCCCATTCACGGCAGCCTCGTCATCATTTTTTTTTCTTTCGCTGCAAGAACACGTCAAACTTTTCATCTCTTTCGTCTCCTCGGTGACTTTTCCTCACCGCCGTTAAATAAGCATAAATAATGCGGCCAACGAGAGAAATGGCACGCGTCACTTTCACACGGAAATTTACTTCAAAGCAAAATGGAAGAATTGGCAAAATGACAAAATGACTTTCCGAAACTTTTTTGGTGTCTCTGCTCATGACTCATAACGCTGCCTAATTTCTTGTCGCAATTTAGTTGTCGATCAAAAATACGGGTAAAGTTTTGGTGGCAATTAAAAGTGATACTTTGAAGTAGCCTTGGAAAAGGGCAGAGATTTTTTTTTTGTGGGTCGACTCATGTTACTATAAGTAAAAATATAGATCGAATGCAAACACGCACACACATGCCCGCGAAGGATTTCATTCCTGTGCCGTTTCAATCACTGCAAAATAATTCAACACTTGTTGCTGCAACACACAGTAGGTGTGTGTGTGTGAGAGAGACATCCTCCTCTCATGCATAAATTGACTAGTTATTTACTAGGTCTGAAGTAGAAAGCAGGGAGAAGCATTTCCCCGCGTTACATACGTGCACAATATTTGATTTGACGTGTAATAAAAATGCATTTGTGAGATTGGCGAGTCAAGTGTGAATCTGCGTTCATGAATACGAAATATTATCGAGCGAATCCGAGTCAAACGTGGTGTTTCTGTTCGTTCCTGGGAGCTGACAAAAAGAAGCGGTATTTTATTGAAGCTTTTGGGACGGTCCGCGGGGTCTCCAGGCACGTTCCTTCACGCCGTGACGGGAAACCAAACAGATGTTTTCTTAGCTAAGTGTTGAAATATTCAACGCGTACTTCTTAATTCGGCCTGCAGAGTGCCAGGGTGTAATTAGCACTTGAACAAAGTCACTTGGCATCAGATGCGGTTCCTTTGCTTCAAACTATTTATTTTTTTCAGTCGTGCCACCCAGGCGGAAATGTTTTAGCGTGTGGACAAACAGCGGCTGAGCTTTGCGGTGCGCGGCTTTACAAATATTACATCAAGGCGACGTGATGCATAATGCACGAGAATGCGGTGTGCCGACTGAGCGAAGATGTCGACCGCCGCCGTAACGACGATGAACCAAAACCATGACCGAGTTTGGTGTTTAGCTGTTATGTCGCTTTTGTGTTAGCCAAGATAAGTTTAAGAGGATTATTCATGTGAAGTTAGCTAGCTTGGAAACAGTTTGTGAATATTCTGATACGTTTTATGTCTATGGAATATTGGAAAAAAAGTAGGTCTAAATGTAGTCATTATCTCAATGAATGAATAATTAGGAGAATGAATGAATAATTATCAAAATTGAGGAATAATTAGTTGGTTTTCTTCTCGCTTTTATGTGCCAGGTGGCCTTCAGCGCGACTAGCATTAAGTCCCGCGAGAGACAGAGACAAAAGCGCCCATCTTTCTTTCTTACCGCAGCTGATGAGGTGAGAAAAGCGGCGTGGGGAGCCCGTCGCAATCCAAAGGGGGCACGGTAATGACCCCAATCGAGAACGCCTGAGAATATTGGAAAGGAACCCGGAGCAGCCAGTTGGAATACGACAGTAGATCCATTTTGAAGATACGCTCGATTTGTATTATCATTTTTTGGGTATTGTCATTATCGCGGCTAATTAGCGGCAGCCACCGGATCGTCCGCCGAGAATAAAAAGCGGGAGCCTTTGAACGTGGCTCTATTCAAACCTCATTTTTGTGCACAAGGAAAATTTGGCATAAAAGGAAACTTCGGAAAACACGTCACATTGAAAGCACCGATTGTTCTCCTTTGAGAAATATTTTGACCAGTAAACAAAATCTTTTCCAACTGAGCGGGAGATGGGGCTTCCGATTATCATTTGGCATTATTCTTCATCTTTCTCCCATCCCATCTTTGTTTCCATTCTGAACTCCTTTGAGCCAGCATGACATTTTCTCGGAGCAGCGGATGAGTGAGAAATCCTGATGAGTGGAAGCCTCCATTCTGACTTCCCGGCCGCTCTGTGTCTCCATAATGGATGATTTTCCCCGCACTGCTCCTTTGTGCCATGGCTTTTTTTCCACTTGGCTGTCAATTTTCCGCCATTTTTGACACTTTTCTTTCCGGCGGGTGTCCAAGTCAAACAGATGTTTGGTGTCGACTTGAATAAGGATGCACCATTGGGAGGAGGAGGAGGGGGGGGGGATGACTAGTAAGAAAGGCTGCTTTAGCATGACGAAAACACTCGTCAACAGCAAAAATGAATCAAAGGTGGCGACATTAGCTCGCCACTGGAATGTCCGCCAAAGTCGACTTCCCGTGTCGCCGTCTTTGATGAGTTTGTTCTCTCTTGTCATCTTCCTCCTCAAAGGATGACGCCCACTCATCCACCCTCCAATCGCCGGGGGCGACGCATCCGGCCTGGGGGGACTCCAACTTTTTCTTGTACTACAGATCAAGACACATCTTCTTGGGAGATTCTCCTTCTTCGCTCTTTCAAGAGGGAGGGGGGGAGCCCTAGTTTTTGATGCTTTTCACACACGGGGGGAAACATGCGACGCAAGAACCTCGCCGTCCCCAACAAGGAAGCTTTGCGTAACGTTAATTCAAGATTGTAGATTTGCCTTTTGATGATGACTCGCCATGAAAAATGTATTTGGATCAACCGGAACAACGTTTTCTTACGAAAATGTCTCGGGCTGCGCAGGTTTACATATCGTGTGATGTTGATGTTTTCCGATTCGCGTTACTGCTCTTGAACTACATCAAAGCTCCAATTTTTTTCTCTTCGGCAAAGTAAAAGTCACTGACTTTTATTGCACCCATGAATAATTCCAAGGGCCCTGACACTAATAATTATAATAATAAAAATATGTAAAAAGAAAATGACGCTGGTCCTCGCAGCTCCAGCAAAGTACTTTTTAAATATTACAGTAGTTCACCTCAGTAGACCCCAATTTGACAAGAAACATATGTATGAAATATAAAATATGAATGAGGTCTCAAAGACAACATGGCGGAGCGACCGCATGTCAAGAACCCACCGGAAATATTATTATACAACCCGCTTGACGTGACTTACTTGATTCGCTGTGTGCTGCTGTTTTGGTTAGCGACAGGGAGGTTCAGGAGTGTCAGCCGTAGCATCTGTGAAAAAATTGCATCGTGGTTTGAGTTGGTGGTCTCGGGACAAATTGAATTTGGATCTGTGACACACAAAAGTGAGTGTCCATTTTGTGCAGCAGTCAATCAGTGACATTCCAACGTGACCTTATAAAGAGACCGGGAGACGCTTCACTCAGGACCGTTCTCGAAGGGCGACATCAATCCCGCTTGTCTGTCGGATGTTTGTGGCGTGTGTGTGTGTGTGTGTACTATGTACGTACGTGTGTGTTCTCCAGAGTGCTGACATTCTATGACAAGCAAAGGCTGACAATGTCCTGACATTTTCCTTCTTGCTGCTTTGGTCCCACCTGCATGTGTGAAAAAAAGTCAAAAAATGAAAACCAACAAAAAATAAATGTAGGGATGTCAGGGAAAAAATAAAAGTCTAGTCTAGCATTTTTATGAGCAAATACAGATTTTGATATTAGATGAAATCATTGAGCCCTGTGGAACACCTCGGCGCAGCGGCAGTTGTTGATGAAGATGAATTTTATTTGGGGATCTAATCTGTTCAAGTGGAAAATTTAAGTGACAGAAAATATAGTGTTGTAATAGTTTGATGCAAAATACAACTTTAAGCACTTCAATTTTTTACACATTAATATTGCAATTCCCGTGGCTAAATATGTTTTGGTGTGTGGGTGGAGCTACTTGTTGCCTGGCTACAAGTTCTGGTCTTGAAGTTAAGTTGCTGCTCAGATAACTACGCTTGGTTTGACGCTGACCTTTTCCCAAAGTGGAACAAGCGACACGCCAGATACGGCCGCCACCCACTCCATATCTTATCGGCCTCAGGCACTCGCACCTCCCGCGACATCTTCCTGCCGCAAGAGCGTCTGTCGGCGGAGATTAAAAAAAGCGAGCACAAAGACGATATGGATCGCAGTGACCCGCCACCTGAACCGGCTTCTCCGGCGAGCAGGTTCATACCAGAAAAAGGTCACACATGGTCAGACCACAAGAGCTCATATCACAGCGGAGAAAAAGTCAATTAATCAATCTTTACAGTTACACAAGTAGAAACTCGGATTATTTTTTTTTTTTATTTTGGGGTAAATCTAACAATGCCACGCATGCTCGTTTTAACCTTTTCCTAAAAGGAAAGAGTGACGATATTCTTTCATCAAAATGAAGATCTTCAGTGTTTGTTGACAGCCGAACAAGGATTTTAACAGGCTTACAGGGAGATTTGGACTCAGGCCTCACAAATCCGACTACAAATGCTGCTTGAGTCAGGAAGAACGTGTCAGAGAACACACGATTGTCTCCATGCAAGAAGGCTGTGAGATGTTTTGTGAGAGCAGGTGGATAACTTCTGTCATAGTTGATGAATCCCATCCGAGCGTGGATGCAAATTCCCCGGCATCTTTATTAAAGACATCCTGACCTTTTCCCGCACGGTTTTCATCAGCCAACTCCAGCGTCATCCCATTTCCACGTGCACCAGAACAATAAGCTCCACGGTGGGAAATATTGACCGCGGCAAATGGAAATGCTAATGGAGGAGTCCCAAAAGCCCAGAGGTGTTCCGCCTGCATGTCGAATGGAGATGAGGCTGAGGGGGGGAAGAAAAAAGGATCTCTAGCGGGAAGAGGGGATGGAGAACAATAGATTTTCCAAAACAGATAAGTGGAGAAGCAACCCGAATAAAAAAAAAGAAGATAAACAAGTCAATGAGGCCTGTCACTGATGATTTGTGTTGGTCATTTATTCCTTAACTGTACAGAGTAGACACAATGATACTGTAAATTGTCGACCATAGACGCACAACTTACACATTTGAAACTAAAACGACACAACACGTTATCTCCACACAAGTGTAAGCGGCCTGTTGTTTTTTTTCCATCGCAAGCGTGTGCGGGATACAAAAAGGTTTAAAGATAAGAGCTTCTCCGACTTCACACCGAAACCTCCCGGCCGCCTCGTCACGCTAATTAGCGAGAATTACTCGGCCGCGGTTGCCTTGAAATGGGTCGTCATTAACAACAACAGCACAACGCTTAAAAAAAAAAAAATCACGCCATTAAGCGCCATCATCACTAAAGTGTAAACTTTATCGAGGTCGAAGAGGCCCACCCGCCGCTGCTAACGAGCTTTTGGACACTAATAGGGATTAACGCGTCGCTCTATGTCAGCGCTGGTGTCAAACTAAAAAAGCAGCGCAAGCCGGTGGTATAAATAACTGTCACTGTGATCGAATAAAGATTTTTAAAGCCCAGAAGCATACAATTGTTGATCGTGAACATGTGTTGGTGATAATAAAGCAAATGTGTTCATGGCTAACAGCTGTTTCGGAATAATAAGTGTGTGCTAGTCAACATTTCATTAAGTTAAATTTCAACGTCGATTCGATTCCGAATGCTAAAAAAGCATCTCGAATGCTAATGCAGAAAAATATTATTTGCGGAATCCTGTGGACTCTTGAATGGTAATACGAAAAGAAAAATAAATTGACTATGAATTTGACATGCTAATGCTAAAATGTTGTCTGTGGTCTTTGGAATGCTAATGCTATAAAATGCCATCTGCGGACTTAAGATGCAAAATTGCGCGCGTGATCTTTGGAATATCAAACGGCTTTGCAACTTCAAATATCGAGTCGTTTGATATGGTGGGATGGACTGGCTCACTTTATAAAGTGCACCCAGTCACGCTGTCAGCCATGTCAGTGACACACACGAGACTGTCTGCCCTCATAATAGCGTTCGTCGTCTCGCAAAGGTTATCCGTCCCCCCGGTGTGCGTCAGCCGGTGACGAGAAGTGTCGGGAAAGTGTGAAAAAAAAAGGGGAGGGGTCGGATGTCACCTCGCTCGCCTTCCGCAGCCTGCTCGAAAACGTCACCGGATGACCTGGAGGAGACCTCGGGCAGTGTTTGAACGTTGACACTCAACTGCGATGCTGATTGACGCCTTGAGAATGCGGGTCGTCCTCTCTGGCTTTTTTTTTTTTTTTTAAACATCTAATGAGTGTAGTCTTTTAAAAGCAATGATTAAAAGGATGATTTGAAATGTCATTTCATTCTCCATTTTGATTTTTCAACAGCAGATGATTACAGCCTTCTTATTTTTTTTCCCCTCTCAGTATTGTCCGCAAAACTATTTGTCACTGCATATATTAGTGTTGAAATAAACCACAGCGGGTGCATCTTATTCGCAGCAAATTGTTCAGCAACAAAACAAATGTGAATGAACAAAGAAAAACTTCTTTGAATTGACAATTTCAATGTGACAAAGCCGTTTTTTTTTGTTTTATCACCACAATGGTCTGATGGTGATGTAATTGGTCGTATGGCGTTCCACAGGGTTCAACTTTGGGGCCCCTGCTGTTAATACATACTGAAAACAGTTCTAGTACGAAACCATTTTTTCCTCCCTACGATCATTCATCATGGTAGAAGTAGTGCTGCGACGCGGCCAGCTCATTTGGGATTCCTGCCTGGCTGTTTTGGGCATGAGAGACATCATCTGGCTGAGGGGACGGCATGCTTACTGATGAGGCTTTACTGGCGTGATGCAAGCGCCCTCATGCATTTTTCATCACGAGCGGCTGCCATGTCTTACGTGGGCCGGCATTAATGTGACGCGAGTGCAAGGGCGACATTAAAAAAAAGTACATCACTCTACCTTTAGGGTTCTTGGAAATGATGCCATCCCATCAAAGGTTGGGGCTTGTATGTACAGCAGACATGTTGAGCTAAATGCTACACGCGTTAGCATTATGCATTCCGCATTTACAGGTCTGGGTTGCGGATGCTTTTCATGTCGCTAAGCACGACGTTCCGGTAGCGTCTTTCAAGGAGCTGCATGAAATCGAGGTAGTCACAGAACCTGAAGCCCTGGATGGGTTCCTCCTGCCAAGACAAAGTAAATAAAATATTGCTTTGATTACAATTTAACATGGTAACTGTTAACACTCTAGGTTCTAACATGGCTTGAAAAATCCCAATTTTTAAAATCATTAGGGGTGTGTGGACTTTTTATATCCACGGAAATGCAGAATTTTGAACTCCACTCACTGCTATGATTTTGTTCCCACACTGGTACACGTACGTCCCACAGCTCGGGAGCACACACCGCACAGCTGTGTACACACTTTCCCAAAGCTGTACACGAACTTCTCACGTCGGCGCGTGTGCATCCCGCAGCTCGGTATGGATGCCCCGCAGTGGTTCGTCGAGCGGTTAACTTTCTCCTCGCAGACTTACGACAGCTCCAACACATTGTCTGCCTTTTAAATTTTTAATTTGGATGAAATATAGATATTACTCCTTGTGAAACAGGCCTAGTGCGAATGTGTGTGTGTGTCAATGTAAAAAATCCACCCCTCACATTGTTCCCGCCGACGTAAATGATGAGGCTTGCAGAGAGAAAATCGCAATATCTAAAAGTTAATGGTTCAATTCAGGATAAGGACAGTGTAAAACTCTTCACGACAGCCGTATCTGATGCCGGCGCTCATTAGGCGAGCGTCCCGTGATAAAGCCCGGCTGGCTAACTGCTCGTTTATTCACAGGAAGTGGGCAGCGGATGACGGCGACGAGACAGAAATTAAAATCAGGTCGAAAACGGAAACGAGTTTTCGCTCCTGCCGCCTCACCTTGAGGAACACCTGCATGTTGCGAGCTTGCGTCTGCTGAAGCAGAAGCGGCTGGAGATGCTTGAGGACGGCCAGGCAGGCGTACACCTGGTAGTCGGCTCCCATCAGGACGCATATACACACGTAGTGACAGATCTCAGGCCAGTCCAGAAAGTTCCAGAAGCACTGAGTCAACCAGTGGATGCATATCTGTGTGTCAAGATAGGAGCTTTGTTGAGCGTACACAGGTAAACACATCTGGAGTGTAATTTGAGATTGCGCTGACTCGGAAACATTTGCGAAGAAGCGAGGAAGGAGGCTTGGCCGGCCGGCCGGCGGTGTTGAATATTAAAGTGGGATTATGGGATGCGAAGACGAGCATGTTTGCTGTTTATTTGTATTCAGCCAACATCACGTCTACTCACTCTTTTCAAACCTTGAAATCCAAACTCCGTTTTAAAGCTTGATGGGTTTCTTGGCTCTCCCCTAATTCCAATTTTGTATGTCTAACGGTTACAAATCTTTTCCTCACACACGTACGCACGCACGCCTCCTCAGGTGCGTGGGGGCGTTTGAAAAGCGCCGTCGAGTTGAAGGCTGAGAGGCGCCGAGGTGGGTTCTTGAAGAGAGGGGAGCCGAGCTGAATGTTAAGTCGCCGGCTCTGGGAGTCTGAGGTGCTAAATTGTCGGGACGTGAGGACACATAAAAAGGAGCGTGACCTGTGAAGGAGTGAAAGCCGACATCCTGAAGGCGGCGTGCACCAGCGGAAGTTGCTCCTTCAGCAGCATCTCCACGTAGTGAGCCGAGCACCAATATAGCGGCGGCATTCCCGACTCGGCCACTCGCGACGGAAGGTCCACCTGCGGCAACGAAACGTACATTTTTGGACGGTAAACATTAGCTCTGCTTTTTGTTATCTGAAAACGAAGACTTACCGACGCGTGTACGCTGGCTGGCCAAATGAGGGCAGAAGTGAGCAGAGAGGAAAGATTGCGCAACACCCTCAGAGAGCGCCGCCAGTCTCCAGACAGCATCAGGAACACCGTGGACGTCAACCAATCGTGGCCGGGATATTCTTTCTGATCGGTGACTGACGTCCTGACTCAAGGATGTATATTTTTCGATATTGTGTTGAATCGCAAACTGCAACATTTTTTTTTTTTTGCCTTCTGATCATTTTTGACTGCCAAGTAATATAATAAACAGGACAAAAGTGATGATTTGTTTGGCGAGGATGCCGACGGGCAGCCGAGCGGCAAATAACAAACAGCTAAACATCACTTTGACGGTGACTGACTGCCTCATCAATCCACAATGCGCTGTCAACTTGCCACAGAATTCCAAATGAAGCACGGCCCCCGTCGAAAGCGACATTTTTCATCTCGATCAAAGGGAATCCAAAAAAAAAAAAAATAGGATGGCCTCTTTCCTTCGGCTTTGTTGGGAAAATCATCGTCACTTGGTACAAATTGTACTTTTAACGTCTCAAATCTTTCATTTAAAAGCCTATGTTAAAATTTAAACCTGAATTTCAAAAACATGTTTTGAAACACTAAACAAGGATACGCCGTGGAGAGGACATTGGAACCCTTCGCCGGGAGAGGAAATTCTTGATGTGCTTCATGAGGAGCGTCAGGTGGCCCGCCGCCTCTTCTTGGCTGAGCAATTTGAGGGCAAGGCCGTATCTGGAAGAAAAAAACAAATAAATACAAGATACATACGGAATAAATTATGAATCTCAATTTTAATTGGGCTGTGTATTAATCAAGTGGAGGAACTTCAATAAAGGGGGTTTCATTTTATTCCCTTCATTTTGGGGATGGTCTCATTATTAAAACATCATTAACATCAAATGTCGCTGACATTTAAGATCTTTTTTTCCTCATAAAAAATTGAAAATGGCAGAGCTGGAAAAGTACACCGAAAATATGTGGAAGTCGATATGACTTGTGAATCCAAAATAAAAGCGCCGATATACCTAAGGCAGACGTCCATGCCGAGAAGTTCCACAGGAGACAGCGCCACCGCGTCCGCGCTCATCTCCAGCTCTGCACGACAATTACAAAAACACAAGTGGCAATTACGATTGGCGTTGCTCATAAAACCACATCAGGTCCTTTAGGGATTACAGATGGAAGCTTTGAATCGGAATGTCCAGGACGTGTGGAGTCCCTCAAGGGTCAATCCTTGAACCCCTTAAATGTGTATACACTAGGAGTACTCCTAGCAGGTGCTGGTGGAGGTCGGTATGGCACACCAGGATTTTTCTAAACACGTGCTGTTAAGATGCCTGCTGTGGTTCGCCGGCCCATTTTCAAAGAGAACCGTCCGCCTTCGAGCACACGGACGGGCGAGGAGGGCTGACGTGACAGAGGTTAATGCTCGCCAAATGAGTCTGCTCTCGGCACACAATGAGAGCACTCGAGAAGGGCTGAGGCACTGGGCTTATAGCCAAGACACACACACAACACACACACACAGACACACACACAAACAGCCCGTTCGTTTCCGACGCGCCTAAGCTGTTATTTGCAGGGATTGATTATAAGAATTATAAGAAAAAGACCCGAGTGTGTATTTTTAAGCGTGCGCCTTAAGCACAAGTGTCCAAAGCTTATACATCAATGCCTTAAGATAGGAGCAGTTATTTCCGTCTTCTATAATATGCAAGGATGCATTAAACCGAGTTAAAAATGTCTCTTGATCATTTTTTCGTGATAAGAATAGTAGAGGGTCGGTAAGAACGTCACGTAGTCGTCGTCATTCCTTGATTAGATGGGTGGCGGACGACTTCATCAATTAGCAAAGGTGTCAATATTCCGATAGGTCACACAGCGGCGGATGTGCTCGTTTATTATTTCCTGAGACGGCGACTTCCCGAGGTTCGCAATTAAAACGGACCGCATTGTTATTTATTGATGTTTTGACTTTAGATTCATGTGGACGGTTAATATTCCATATTTACTCGGATCTCAATTGCGATTTAATCATCTTGAAAGCCCGATTGTCGAACCGGCTGGCATTAGACGGTGCAGGCGTACCTAATGAAGTGTCCAAGGAAGACCCATTTGAGCCGCTGTGAAAAGATGTCCTCAGGTGCTTGATATTGTGAATTTAATTTGTGAAAATTGTGGGGATGACTTGAAAAATGCGTAATTAGCGCACGGACGCCGTTGGGAATGTAGGCGCGCAGGTTTGAGCTGGGAGATCCACTAATTAGCGCTGCATCATCATCATCATCGGTAGGTTGTTTTACCGCCGGCTAGTAAACAGTAAGCCGCTGACAGCCCACACTGGTTTAAAAAAAATTCCAAGGCAAGAAAAAAGATTTTGCTCGTTTCGCGTGCTAGTTTTGTAAATGTGCATTTTCAATTACAGTCAGAGTGTTTGCATTTCTCCTCCGGTGCCAGTGTATTTTCCGCTCCAGCTCTCAGCGACGAGTTCTCTTTTTTACCCGAAAGCCACGTACGTTGTCATCGCGCAACAGCATCGGCAGCGAAAGAGCATCTGGGGAACAAAAGGCGTGCCTTGCTTCGCCGCTGCCCTTTAGCCACCGTTCTCACGTCCGACTTGTCAAGAAGAAGGAGAAGAAGCGGCCGGCCGGCCGGCGTCACACTCACTGACCTTTGTTGTACTCGGGCGGGGAGAAGAAGCGCTCCGTGGAACATTTGGACAGATGGAACACAACCTTCTCCAGAAGGTCAGCCAGCACTGTGAATGAAAACAAACACGAGCAAGCACACACACACACACCAGTGAGACCACGATGTAAGAGACAGGAGCTCATTTTAACAATGGTCGAAATTTATTATTTGGGAATACGTCAACTATACATTTGCACGTGTTATCGCTAAGTGCTAATCGCGACACGGTGGCAACAAACAAACGAGCGTGGGATAAACTGACGGTGGAAAGGGGCTTAATTGATTTGTCATTATTGTTAAGTGCTACAGTTTTGCTGCGATGAAGGGTTGTTAAAAGGCAACGACACGCCAGCCGCCGGTTAATGGCGGCCCAAATAAGAGCAGAGGTGGGAAACGCCGGGTATAAATCGTCAGGCCGCCTTAATAAACGGTCGCCGTAAAACGAGGGCGGGCTTAGTGCACACTTGGCGCCAGGGCGACACCCACTTTGGCCGTGACTTGCTTTTTTTGGTGCCGCTGAGTCACGGCCGCAGTTAACGGGAGCGAGCGTGACATTTGAAAAGGACCCACCGCCATTTCTTGAAAGCTCCCACTATATGCACGGAAACACCTCGTTGGCATTTCATCATCAAGTCATCATCAGCTTACCTGTGGCGCTCAAATGGCCGGCTGTCACGATTTTGCGGTAGAGCCGGCGGCACGTCTCCATCCAGCCGTCTTGAGTCGACGTCAGGAAGTCTATCATCTCGGGTTCTGTTCAATGAAAGGACCCCGTTGGTTCTTGCACCCGCTCCAAACACACGGAAGGGAATCTCACCCAGCGGGTTCTGTTGGCTTCTCGGTGGGTCTAAAGTGTAGCAGGTGGGCGGAGGGAATGATGAAAACATGGGCCAGGGATACGGAGCATCTCCCTGCATGGGGTACAAAGAGCGACCGAAGCACTTTTCAAAACAGCTGATAATGTTGCATTTATTCCAAAAACTTATCACAGCTAATTTTCCAACGGGAGGCATAAACAATTTGAATCAAGCCGAGAGCCCTAAACGGCCTCCTTCCTGTTGGGAGCGTGTCACATCCTCTCTGTGACCGCCGCTTAAAATGAAACCCCATTTTCTGTTCTCTGAAACGAGACCTGAATAATTGATAAGCAATCCCCAACCGTGCCAGGCTGCCAGTCTCAAAACACGCAATGAAGCGTTCCCTGCGATAAAAAGAAGACGTTAATACCCGACACAAGCGAGGAGATTTTCCTTTCGGGCTGGTGAGGCTGACCTGCCGCAATGCCCGCGGGGGGAGTCTCCTCTCGGACGGGCCTCCGACGAGGGCGACGCGAACCAGCACGTGGTTCCGCTCCACCGATATGTTGTCCAAGATGAAGCTCCTGAGGAGGACAGCTTTTGTGAGGCTTGGTCTGGCCTCACATAAAAAGATTCCATGAATGATTTTTAATCAATTCTCTGGTGCTTTTATAGGCCATTCCGAGATTTCTTTTGTTTTTGTTTTTTTAAAAAGGTGCCCTGTGAAAAGTCCAATTACAGAAACAGAGAATGAAAACCATAAACGAGAGTCGGCGCAGTACATTATCGCGACGCGAGGGAAGCTCGCCGTTAACGCCTCTCGTCGGATTTGTGAATTCTCCGACATGAGCGCCTTTTAAGAGTGAACGCTAACTGCTTTGGTTCCAACCTCAGGAGCAATTTAGACTCGAAAATTGGCAATGAGGAGGAGACGATGCGTTCCGCTCACAACGGCGAGTCGCTCAAAGAAGTGCATTCAAATGAAACGCGCCTCGCAGGATGTTATTGTGGCAGCCACAATTGGACGATGATGATGATGCGGAGAAATGAACGAGCCGCCGTGTCGCCCGACGCGCTGACACGAGTCGTGCCTTTGAGGTCATTTACACGCGCGTGACAGATGGTCTCGGAACATTCTGGTTTCCTGTCGTCTTTCATCGTATCTGCGCCGAGGCAGGCAAATAATTTCTCCCGCCCGGCCCTGCTCGTGTTTCAACCGTTCCAAGCGGCCATCTCGGACGTTTCCAGGTGCTCTCGCTTGTCTACGCGCACCTGTCGTGACGACTCAGTCGGTGTCTTGTGTAACACGGAGACCTTTAGTGCTGCATTAGCAAAGCCCCCTGAAGGTGAGCGGGGGAGCGGGAACGCTCGCCCACATCAAATTGTCAAACTTGGCAGCCTCCAAATGTTTCACAAAGCCCCCAAGCAGGCGAGCGGCGAGCCTGCTGAGCTTTTGGCATTTGCTCTCAAAGTGCTCCGGCGGTTAGCCACAACCCTCCGCCGCTTTAACCTTTTACTCAAACACACAAGAGGGCTCGCGTAGCCGCAAAAAATATTCACAGTCATGAGTAAAAATGTAAAAGTAGACCACTGTGACTGCGCTGAATATGCACGGTGGGTTAGTTCTTACTCGTTGCCGCCGTCCCGGTCGATCACGTTGTCCCTCTGGCCTTGCAGCAACACGTTGCAGATATTGTACTGGCTCTCGAGAAGCAGAAAGGAGTCCAGACTCGAGCACAGCACACTCAGTAATCTACAAAAATACAGACAAATAATATTCACACATGAATATATTCTTTATCCTCCGCAGTTTTGAAAATAATAATCAGGGTGGGATTTTGGGAAGGCTGGAACGGATTCATGTTATTTGCATTCATTTTAATGAGGAAAGATGACTTGGGTAAGGAATGGATGGTAAAATTAATATTGGATATTAAAGAAAATGTTGGCTGACTTAAAGCAGCAGCACAAAGTCACTCAAACTGTACTCAAGTGTCAGACTGGCTAGCATTCACAATCCCAGTCGATTTCCGGAGAGTCATGAATGTCTACGAGAAGCGGATTAGCGAAGCCAATTTTCTCCGGCAGCTTCACTAGCGAGCTTTGTATAAAAAAAAAAAAGGGGGAGGGTGACTGGAAGTGGGGGAATCCCCGCGAGAAGCCTTCATGGTTCATTTTCAAATGCTGGTAATGATGCCCGGCTTAAACATTCTGCTGAGACTCTACACAAGCTGTGGAATAACGACGGGCGCTCGGGCTTTGTACTTTACAAACCTCAACACTAAAAATACAAGGGATCACATCTAAATTCTAAGGAGTACCAAGTCCTTCAGCTGACCCTGCAAGTACTGTTTGCTAGGCAGCACGGAACATTTGCTCGCTACGTAACCTGCAAAATCAAAAGACGACTGTCCCTAATGTATTGTCTTTCCTTTTGTGGCGTCTACCGGCAGTTGACGAAGTGGCGTAATGGCGCTTTACTGCCACCAGCTGACATTTCATTTATAATGCAAAGACGGAATTTCAATAACGCACCACCGTTGGATCTGAGCAGCTTAGGTACCTAATCGAGTGTCCTGTGAGCGCACTGTTGTTAAAATTTGCCCAAGTGCAGTACGGACATCTGACTGACAAGCGCTCTCAGTCGCCTTGACAGCGGCCAAGTGAAAGGCTGCCAGCTTGTCAAGCTCCACGACCTCTCTCCCCCGTTTAAAAACGACGCTCGGAGAAGCAAAGCTGTTAGCGCTTTGTCCGATAAGCTTTACCCCCGACGTGTTCTCCTCACTCATAAGTCTGCTGGACATCTCGCCGCGTCAGCCAACACTTTCCAAATCATATACTGTGTACATTTGGAATAGTGTGGCAGGTGAATTTTTTTAAAGCTGTGCACAAGGGACGGGATTTTTTTTTTTAAATTGCATTGAGAGGAGCATATAATACTTTTTCTTTTAAGTCTGCTTTTTATCTTCCCTACAAATATGTGCAGTGCTAATGCATGCATTGGACACAAAAAATAAAAAAAACTGACAAAATTTACGTTCCGCGCCAGTGCACACGCACACTCGCGTGCATTAATCCATCACCAGCGGGGAGGGCGTAGCAATCGATGCAGGCCCGGGCGAGCGCCGGTTGCCATGGCAGCAAACGGAGAAGACATTTGGGCTCTTCATCTTCGTCGAGAGGTTTACTTTTATGGGATGTTTCAACGCAACGCCGGCGTATTAAAAAGATAGCAGACAAAATGCGCTTTAAAAAATCCAAGGATTAAAAGTGACGTGAGACATCAGAAAATCTGGCGGGACTTTGGGAAAAGGTGGAATGTTAACAGCCATGGGCTGCTCTCGTTTTTGTTGTTCCGGTGACTGCGATGCTTGGCTCTCACCTCAGGCCGAACGTGTGCGAATGCTCGTAGTGGAAAAGGGAACGGATCTTGGTGGCGGAATTCACGGCAATCAGCCTGTCAATCAAGTCCTGTGAAGCACAGTGGGAGGCTGTGAACATCACACGCTTACTACATTTTAAGGTGGAAGAGCCCTGTGTGTTGAAGACAAAAGCCAAGCTTGCAATTCCAGTCGTCGTCATTGGAGCAAACATGCCCTCAAATGGATGAAAGAGGAATTGTAGGCAACTTTAATGACTGGATATATATGTGTGTGTGTGTGGGAAATAGAGAGAGGATTAAATTAAAAGGCATTGCCCATTAAAGATAAAAAGAAGTGGTAGTACTTCAACGTTAAATAGAGCTAAACTGCACTAAGCAATATTTAGCGGCAATACTTCTGTCAGAGTAAAGTACCGCAAATCACTTTAACATAGTTCCATGCCAAACAAATGCCACAAGATGGCGCCAAAGTAGCACATGTGTGTTTGTGTTGGCTCACTCACAGGCACCGAGCTTGGCACTTCCCTCAGTGTGTATTCTTTCTTGTCGGCCAAAGGTTGTCCAGAAAGCAGCTGCCACACGGACTGAGAGGACGACAGCAAGTTGACCAGCGACAGGAAGGACTGGAAATACACACAAGGCGACCCAGTTTCGCACAAAACGCCGGACCAAATCACAAAGACCATTTCTAGCCGCAGTGGTTGTTAGTACCTTGAGGCAGCTCCTGTCGATGGGTTCCATGGGCGTGGGTTTGGGTCGGACCGCCCTGGCATCCTCGCTCCCGCACTCCAGCGCCGACCACAGATCCAGAACCAGGGCCCGCACAAAGCCTGGCACAAGAATTAAATCGGTGCTGTCTATTGTTTTGCAATCTTAAGTATTTTTATATTACTGCCACCTACAGGATTGAAGTGGAACAACAACCTTGATGCCAACCAGCTGCAGTGTGTAGTTGTACCTGAGTGCTGCAGAGCCATCGCGCCCGCCGCCGTGGCCGCCAACTGCGTTACTATGACACCATAACCAAACTTCTCACAACGGCTCACCTGAAAAAAATAAAATAAATAAATAGTGAGAAATCGGCAAATGAAACGTGTTTGAAAACATACCTGAGAGAAAATTTGTCAGTGGAGCGTTTTTGAAATCCAATTATATGCTGGATTTCAAGTGTGGATGTTGGGCCTTCATTAGTTCAAAATAATCACGCTCCTTAATTAAAGTGCAAAGCAAACACGGGAAGCAATTACAAGCGTGAGTAAACAATGGCGCTAAATTAAGTGCAAGCGGTGGGTGTGGGGGGGGTGAGGCGATGCGCGAAAGGTGTGATTCGAATTAGCATAGCCGGTGACACACTGTGAATACTGAAGAGGACACTAGCACAAAATAAATAATATTAATAATGACATTTGATTCAGGAACCTTATCTAGTTACTAATTTACTTTGGTTTTCTTCATGATATTTCTAGCCATGTCTACATGTCTGGAATACTTTTTTTTTTTATTCCAAAATAAATTCCCAGATATTGCTGACGTCTTGACGTTCACCTGCAATTTTTTGCTAAAGCGAGAGAACATGTAGGAGACGCACTCCCGCATGGCGCCGCTCTGCTGAAGCAGCAGCACGCCCTTGGGGGTGGCCGCAAAGTTGAGCAGGCTGTCCAGCAATGTCTCCTCCCACATCAGCCTGTATGGATGGAAATAATATATATTAGCAGAGCCCGAGTCCACTTGAGCAAATTTATACATGCAATAAAGCGCCACGCTTGTCGAGCAATGGCACAGTTCACCTGTTATACTGTCAGCACAGATGTGTCAGGTGATTTTATTACCATCGGGCAAGCATAAATCATCAACAAGATTGCCTTTAAATGTCAACGGAAGCTCATCTGTCCAAATATTAGGTCTAGCAAATGCAATTAATGAGCTGTATTAAAAAACAAAGTCTGCCAATATAAAAGATGATAAAGTGGAATTTAAGAGCAATATTTTCGAGGGACGTGCTTTCTTACATGTGCTGCAATTCCTGCGTGGATGTTGCAGGGTTCTTTCCAGGCACTGGGGTCGGAATCCTTTCAGACAAGGAACTGCTCTGGAAATCAAAATACAAGAAAGGTGATAAGGGTGGATTATATTGTCAGTGTCCTGATGATTTTACGACATAAGTGTCGGTCGGACCTTTCTCCAGGCGGCGGCGGCTGCTTTGTGCAGGCCGTACGCTCGCAGGACCTGCAGGCCCTCGCAAGAGTTGCACATCCTCCCGCACAGGAAGACGAAGGCCCCGCACAGAGCACGAAGCGAGTGGGCTTCGTCCAGGCCCGACGCCGAGAGCTCCCGTTCCAGCAGCGTCAGGGTGAAGCGAAGCAGCGCGTGAGCGGTCGTGCTTCTGCGAGTGGAACCGGGAAATGATTTCAGAGTCAATTTGCTGTTTTATTAATGGCGTTCTGCTGCATCACGCGATATCTACTCGTGTAAAATTCATGAGGCTGACAAAGAGGATGGAAATCACTCCCGAGAGCAAGCGTTTGTGCGTTTCAGCAAGCAGGATGATCCGAGGTCATTAAGACTACTCGTACAAAAACATATTGAGTAAGATATCAAATGAACGGTCTCGATGAGGAGTTTTGGGATCACTAAATTAGGAGTGAAAAACTTTAACAAACAAGTGCTGTAATGAAAAACGGTTACATTGAGGACTCACCTCTCACTGTGGCCCACAAGCAGATTCTTGTCATACAAGAAAAGAGCTAACCCTCGGTCTGTGTTGACCATCCGTGCCAGGACGTCCGCCACCTGAGGCAGGGTGGCTGCGGGACACTTTAATTTACTCTGCAAAGAATAAACACAAATAATTGCCATTGTATTATGACTCAAATGCTAACAGGTATGCTAACATACTTGGCCTCCATTGAGCGCCTGGATGACGGGTGCCATGAGAGTCTGAATGACCGGCGTCTGGTGGAGACACTGGTCAGCGCACTCGGTCCTCTCACACATAGCGGTCAGCGTCGCCATCACCAGGCCGCTCGGGCACAGCGCATCTGATAAGTAAAACCAATTGTTCCTATTCCAATCTAATTTAATTCCAATTTATTTATTTTTTTATTGCACCATAAGTATTTACATCGTGTTTGCCTATTCCGCCCCGCCGCGTTGTCACTTTACCATCCCATGTCACAATATAAACATCACCTAGGAATATGACAGCTGAGAAGGCCTGAGGACAAGGTTACCAGATAAAAGATAGCGCTGAGGAATGTTGGGAAGGACCTCGGTGTTCCCTTACTGGCTGATTGCTTGCAATAATCTGACTTTGTCATTTCAAGCTAAAGGCGTGTGTGTGTGTGGCCACCTGCGTGTTGGCTGTCGTTGCAAAATGGCTGCGGATGTTGGAGCATGATGTTTATGAGAACCACCACCAAGTCCGTCACACTGAGTGGATCTATAAAGAGGAAATGATCATGTCAGAAATGTTCAGTATGATTAATTACGTTGTACTTTGCCTGAAGGAGTCAAATGAAGTCGACCTGTTACACAACCAACGGATTGCTAATCGGGCAATATTTTTAATCAATAATTGTTATTATCAGATGAGTCAGAGGTGAGAAATACTGTGTTAACAGTCGCCACCTCTGGAATCAATAAAAAATAATCAATCTCAAGTCCCCGCCTCGATACGGTGAGGCAACCTTAACAGCCTCAATAAAGCCACGAGTGCAGACAATGAGTCGTCTGCAATCACGTAATATTTATTACTGATTATGTAAACGAGGTGTGTATTGTGAAGGGTTGACCTTCGCGTGCAGCCACTTTGATAGGAAAGAGCTTCCTCCCGTTGGCGTGGAGGAGGATTTTGCCCAAGACGCACAGCGAATGAACGACCACGGCGTACTGCAGCTCCTTGCCGCTATAGACGCCGCTCACGTCTGAACCTACGACACAATGAAGAGATGACATCGGTGTCGCCCACGCTAATCACTCATTTTTTGCACTCACCTGAGCTCTGCCGCTCCTCAGGGTGGAGATGTGGAGAACGCTGGCAGCATTCCTGGTAAAGGACGCACTGCTGCACAGCGGCTTCCATCTGACAAAAGAAATTATAATGGATGTGTCTTAATAAACACCTACTGTCACTTATTTTTCTGTTCACATTTTTTTTTTTACAGTGCCACTCCATAGCGGGATTATGTCGCCATTTTACTGACAGTTAATTTAGAGGCAGTAAAGCGAGGGCCTCGGCAATAATCCCCTTTAAAAGGCCGGCGGCGAGCGGGAGGATTAAGGAATCACTTCTCGAATGACAAACTCGCTCGGTGGGACCACCAAAGTGCTGCGTTCCATGACGCCGGCTGACTTGTTCAAATTTCACAATAATACTACAGCAGATCAAAATGACGATTCACTCACCAGACACTTGTGTTTGCTCTGTAGGAGACGGAGAACCACCGTTCGGCTGTAGGAGCCGTGCTGAGAAACAAAACGAAGCACTTAAAAAATGTAACATACGCACGCAATGTCGAGCGGCGACACGCACCATCCATTTTGTGAACCAAGTGGCTCGGACGTCCAGCAGTGCCAGCAGGTGAGAAGGCTCCAAGACTTTCTCCGTCGAGTCGCCACTGAGGGACAGCAGGGAGAAGGTGCTCTCGATGATTTCTTCCATGTACCTGAAGAAGAGCGAGAGGAGTGTTGGATGATCTCCATAAAAAAAAAAAAAAAGCGGTGGGGAAGCACTCACTTTTCCGGGTGGCGGATCCAGAAAGAGGTCACCTCCTTTTGAAAGTCGTTCATCAGACGCATCTGAGTAAAACATATTTGACCACTTTTTGTTTTTATTTTGCCTGCAAATGACATTTGAAGATGACAGATTTCTATTATGAGCGTACCTGCTTGAGGAGAGTGCCGATTTGGGGTCTGCTGATGTCCAAGCCGGCCGCACCGCTCGGAAAGCTCAACTTGAGAGACGAAAAAGTGTACTCCGTGCTTTTGGCTGAATGGAAGACATTGAAACAAAAATTATTAACTTGCAATTGGCGGCAGGGTACTTTGGGGTGGGGTGAAAAACCTCAAGCCTACCGAGGCTGGTGTAGATCTCCCGGGTGACGTTCAGGGGCGACGAGGAGAAGCTCTTAGCGAAGAACTGAAGAATGTGGTCCTGAAGCAACAAGGTGCCAGATTAAAAATGAATGTTTTGGGAAAAAAAAAGTAGGCGGTGGCGTACACTGAGCTCAGCGTCGGGCTCGCTCAGCGCGGCACACAGGTTCTGGCGTAGGCGGGCCCAGCCGTCGCAGCTCAGCACATCGGATGGCGGCGCGCAACGGAGCACCTGCAGGGCCTCCCTGCGGACCTGAACAAAAATGAAATATGAAATAACTCAAATACAAAAAAAAATAGAGTGCATCTCCTTCACCTCTTTGGGTTGACCTGACTCCAATTTCTCAGCCAAAGCCTGCAGCTGCTCCTGCTGAATGAAGGTGTAACACTGGGGAAATAGATGGAATCATAAATCGACTTTACATTTTTACAACACAAACAAGTCTGTCTATTTGCAATAACCTGATTGAAGGAGTCGCCGCTGTCAGAGCATTCGTCAGAGTAGCGACCGTGTTGCATCTCCTCTTCCTTCCTTAGCTGGTCCTCGTCAAATCTTCTGACTAAGCCGTCCACGGCCGCAGTCATGGTGGCTCTCAAGCTCTGCGTCAAGTTTTGGTACCTGGTGATGACACGTGTCAAGGTTAGCAGTTTCCTGCCACAGGTGAGTACAGCCCGGGTTGGACTCACTGCAGCGACGCTCGGCTTCGGCCGGCAGCCGCGTGGATGAGGACGTCGTGACCTGAGCCCACAGCGTGTTGTTCGTCGTCCCGGGGCAGCTTTCTGATCTCTTCGTCCACCACGCACCCCAGGGAGGTCTCCAGGCGCTGACGTAGTGTTTTGACAAAATCATAGCTGGGGAAGACAACAGTCAAAGGTGATTCAAGAGAACCCTTGACTATCAGAATAGAAGTCCACCGCTAGACAGCTCTGAGCTCACTTGTGGAAGTTCTTGTCTGTCTCCTCCAGGTGAAGAAGAATGTCCTCGGCGCTTTGAGGCGAAGGAGCGTTACTGAGTTGCTCGTCGATGCTTCTCAGAAACTGCTTGAGTAGAGCGGACAGCTGCTCCTCATCATCGCAAGACATCTCTGTTGCAAAAGAGATTGCTCAAACTACTTTCCATATTCCTGTGCAGAGGTGGCAAATCCAGGTCCAGAAAGCCTGCCACAGTTAAGCTCCAGCCACACGTTCTTCTAATCAGCCAGCAGATAAACAAGTAACTAAAACCTCTAGTGAACTTGTTTACAAGCCACCTTTAGCTAATGCCAAATTGTTTTTTACTCTCTGCGCCTGGATTAGACAACGCTGCTTCTTACGTAGATAAACATTAACTTCAAGAGGCAAAAAATAACGAGGAAGTCAGGCTAGAAGTCCGCCGAGTCTAAACGCACCTTGCGTCCCTTTGACAGATTCTCTTCAAGTCGCTAACGTTGTCAGCCAGCCGCCATCCGCGTCTCTATGGAAACCGCCACCAAACCGCGGTGTATTGTGGGATAGCATAACAACCATCATGCTGCGTTCAAACCATCCTCATGTATCTCAAGTGGAAAAATATTGGTAAAAAAAAAAACAAAGAAATAAAAGTAAAAGAAATTAAGAATCAAGTACGTGTCGTTTTTATATTTAAAAGTCGTTATAAGGACAGAAAACGCCGCTCCGGGAAAATAAAATACGAATTACGGTTTCTCTCATAAGCATTTGAATGCATCATTCGTGCTTCCGGCATAACATCACGTGACTCATTGTTTTGCTCCTTCTTCCGGGTTGCGTTTAAGGCAAATCCCTGCAGAATTAATCGGCTCCACAACTTACTTTCAAACATGTTCTAATTCATATATTATGTAGCAACATTTGATTAGCATGCCCTAGCACTCATTTAACATTTCGTCGGAAAAATACAAGGTTGCTCGTGTCTAAACTAACTCGCGTTTGCCGCAATTACATTTGAGGAGCAGCATGGCGGCAGTGGACAGCTTTAATTTGCTTTACAGGGAAATTGCCCAGACATGCAGCGGTTACCTAGAGATGCTCGCCGTGGTGGGCGCTCTGTACGCGGCCAGCAAGGCTGTCATCCTGCTCAAGGACTGCTACGTTCTGGTCAGGGTGCATTTCCTGCCCAGGATGATCCCCAGCAGGAAGCTGAGGGAAAGATATGGAGACTGGGCTGTGGTGTATGGTAAGAAATAGCAAAGACAATTCCACAGAGCAATGAAAGTAGGTACAGCCAGGTATAATGCATGTATAAAAGCAGGGGCCAAAAAACTGGAACACCATATGACACGCCGAAGGGTGAAGATGGTGTGGCGAATGTAAACAAATATGTCAGCCATATGTCTCCCGTCAGGCGCATCAGAACCAGTGGCGCAGGCCTACGCCGAGGAGCTAGCAAGACACGGCCTCAGCATCATCTTCATCACGAACAGCCGCTCCAGCATCACCAACTTTGCTGCCAATCTCTCCCAAAGCCACGGCATGGAAACCATCCTGGTCCCTGCCGACCTGGGTTGGGATGAGGCGGCCGGCAAGATGGTCAAGGAAGCAGTGAGGGGCAAAGATGTGGGTCTCCTTGTCAACTGTGTGGACGAGTCGTGCGCGTCTCCACGGGAGCTGGTGGAAATACCGGACCAGAGGCTGATGGAGGTGACGGCCAATAATGTTGTAGGCGCCACACTGCTGACCAGCTTGGTGCTGCCGGGCATGCTAGAGCGCGGCCGAGGGGCAATAGTCAACATCTCGTCCGGCGCTTGCGGCAGGCCGATGCCTGGGAGAGTGATGCTCAGCGCCGTCACGGTAAGAAGAAACATTTTGAACAAATAATAGAATACTTAATTAACATGAAAATTTGCTTTCCAGGGCTACTTGGATCATTTCTCTCGAGCTCTCCACCTTGAGTATGGCGCAAGAGGGATCTTTGCTCAAAGTCTGCTTCCATTTAGGGTCGGTCATATGTGTCCAGATTTCCAAAACCATGTGATGAATTTGAAAATACAATAAAAGCGTGTTTAACGGACAGTTGGCCTCCAGTAAGCAGCGCCCGGGGTCATTCACTGAAGGCTGGTTGACGCCCACGCCGCAGGTTTACGTTCGCCACGCCATCTCCACCCTCGGCGTGTCCAACCGGACCACCGGCTATTGGCCGCACACACTGCTGGTGGGGACCCAAGATCGTCACACATCAGTGTCGTGTTTGCGATCTGAACATTGATTGTGTTTTTTTTCCCCAGTACGGACTGATGAGGTGCATCCCGGAGTGTCTTTGGGTTTCGGGCTGGCGGGTGTTCATCGGTTAAAAGCGGCTCCTCACAAATTGTATTATCACTTTATTCATTCTCCAGAATAATTTCCGCTAGCTAGAACCAACGCGTTGACCGTGCCATCAACCCCCTTGGATTGTTTGTGCTGACCGAGCAAATTGAATAAATTATTAAAAAAAATAATAAAAAAAGTTCCTCTTTCACGTGTTTTTATCAGAAGTGAAACCATGTTAAGTAACGTCTTGCTTAAGAGCGAGAGTATCTATGATGGGAAATTACATACATCTGCCATCATTTTAAGAGAACTTGCACAATCGATGGCTGACAAAATGCATTTTTTATTTTTTTTGCCCCAATGTGTATTATGAAACGTCAAAGATGGGCTTACGTAAAAGGGGCAGCGATGTCACCGTTATGTTAAACTTTCAAACGGCGCAGAAACATATACAGAAAACACGACAGTACTCACAAGTATCTTAGGGTCCGCTTGCATCGGGGTCACTCGAGGCAGACCAAACAAGGCAGTTTCCAGGTATCCTCCGTTCAAAGGTTTGTTGTGATGCGTAGGACGGGACCTTCCTGATAATTCAGCAGCCGAGCAAAGCGACAAGACGACACCGCGCTCACTTTCTCCCACCGAGCTGCCGGCGTTCCTCATCTTTTTCATCGTTGGTACGTGGACCTGCGCAGACACTTCATTAGGTACACTATCGAATGACTTTTTTTGCAGATCAACATAGGCGCTAGAGCCCATAATTATGCCAAAGATCATTTTCTTTTGATTGACATTGTTGACGTGAGTACAAATGTCTCATAATGAGATCTGTTCCTAATATTTTGTCCCACTCGAGGCGCTAATAAGCATAATAGCTTTGATTTTAATCCCGCCTTTCGAGGGACTTGACAATGCTTTCAAAAATATGCAAAATTAATTTGGTTTTCAGAATTAACTCTGTGATTTTATTGATTGTTATACGACCATTTTTTTAAAATCAAATTCTTTAAATTACTTAAAAGTTAATTGATACTTGTGTAATGGTAAAACTTGTCTCTTAGGTGATTTTTTTGTTCTTCGTGTGTGTGTGTGTCCATCACTCGCTATCATCCAAGGTTAAGTTCTGGCTCACAGGCAGATAAAGTGTGTGTGTATGTGTGTGTGTGTTTCAAGGATGGATTTACACATCCTCCCCAGCTGTGACTCCAGTCAGACATTTTTTTTCCTTTCTGTGACCTTCTAAGATCTGTGCCACTGTTCAAATTCAGCTAATAAACAAATAATTTTGGACTTGACTGTTTTACATTTAGGAAACGTGACAAGCGAAGATGGGCGAATGGGATCTTCTGGGTCGTCTGTTGGACAAAGTGCAGACTCACTCCACCGTCATCGGAAAAGTCTGGCTCACGGTTCTCTTCGTTTTCCGCATCCTGGTCCTGAGCACGGGCGCCGACAGGGTCAGCTCACTCGACTGGACTTGACATTTAATGTTGCGCTAAAAAGAGAAAACAAGTTTAACTTTTTGAGCAAATATTTGTCTCCGGTGCTTTTTAACACTTCCACAAATGTGACTTATGTACATATCTGGGTTAACATCTTGGAGATGTTCATTAAAATGAGGGACACGGGTGTCCCGGGCTCGCAGGTGTGGGGCGATGAGCAGTCGGACTTTGTGTGCAACACGGA
Source organism: Syngnathus scovelli (assembly GCF_024217435.2). NCBI lineage: Eukaryota > Metazoa > Chordata > Actinopteri > Syngnathiformes > Syngnathidae > Syngnathus > Syngnathus scovelli. The sequence goes on along the minus strand of NC_090866.1, from coordinate 10,283,436 downwards.
ACAGCCGGGCTGCGAGAACGTGTGCTACGACAGCGCCTTCCCCATTTCGCACGTGCGCTTTTGGGCCCTGCAGATCATCGCCGTGGCAACACCTAAGCTGCTCTACCTGGGATACGTCCTGCACGTCATTCACGTTGAGAAGAAGGTACGATATAATACGAGAAACGGAAAGTGACATCCTCCGTCAGCTTCTCAGCATGACCTTCCCCGTTTGCACAGCTGAAGGAGCGCATGCGGAAGTACGCGGAGCTCGACGACCAGGCCTTGTTGTTCCTTCAGCGGAGTTTCAAGATCCCAAAATACCTCAAGAGTACTGGAAAGGTACACAACGAGGCTTTGAGGAACAACCAATTTGAATGGGACGACCGGTTTTGATTCAACAAACTCAAATGAATCGTTACATTTGAATGTATCGCTGAAACGTTGTATGTATCAAAAGCAAATCGAGATAATATCTAATTATCTTTCTAAGGTGAGCATCCGCGGATGCCTCCTCCGCGCCTACGTCGTCCACCTAGTGGCCAAGATCGCCGTGGAGATCGTATTCGTGGTGGGCCAATATTACCTGTACGGCTTGACGCTGGAATCTCGCTACGTGTGCATGAGTTCGCCGTGCCCCCACCGGGTGGACTGCTTCCTGTCCCGGCCCACCGAGAAGACCGTCATCATCTGGTTCATGCTGGGGGCCGCGCTGCTTTCGCTCGCCCTGTGCTTGGTTGAGCTGTTCTACTTGTGCGTTAAGGCGGCCAAGGAGTGCGTGACCCGGCGGCGGGACTATACAGTCACGCCCGTCACCCCGGTGCCAACCGGCTCTCAGGAGAAGGCGTACATGCTGAGGGACGACGGCATCACACAGAACGGAATCAACATTGACCTGGAGATGACGGGGAAAGGCAACGTGGAGGAAGTGCATATTTGAGCTGTGTGTGTTCACTGGAAAATATAAAATCATAATCATAAAAATCATCAGGGAAAAGTGTTACGGGCGAGGGGTGTTTACATTTCATTGACAAAATTGTTTTGTGTTGATCTTTGGCATTGTGATTTGCTTGTTTTATCAATAAAGTTTCTAATTCAATATAGTTCAAATGGAAAACGTTTAGCATCATAGTTTAGCATCCTGTCAGCTTTTACATTTTTTTAAAAATGATTTTTCCACTAACTGGTAGAATTTTTTTCCACATTCAGGAATGATAAACAGATTTGTTTCAAAGCATTTTTGCGCAATACCTGTTTTTTTTTCCCCCAACATGATTAGATTGTGGATAGTGGTGTGGCTGTGCTCTTTCCTGTCATTCATTACTGTGTGGCCCGCCCCCTTTCATTGCCAGTCCAAAGTGAGAAACAGCGGCCAACCAATCATCGTGGAGCACCATACTTGAGTACTCTGTATTCAACTAGAAGTAGTACCAAAAAAAACTTGTGTAAATCATAAGAATAGAATACGCTGGTAGAGGGAGAAGTACTCACTTAAGTCTTTGGCTGAACAGGAAAAGAAGGACAGAATCTGAAATACATTTCAGTAAGAAAGTCAAAATCTATTTTTGAGCAGCAGTACATACAATAGGTATTTTGATAAATACTCGAGTACTGCGCTGAAGAATTTGTACTTGAGCTTCCTCAGCCTCTACCCCACTCCAAGGTTCAGCTCAGTCATCGCTCAACCTCTGCCGCGGACGGTCCACTCGGCCTCGCTCATCAGGTAAGATGACAACAAAAATGTTCATTTATAGATGAAAAAAATAAATAAATTAGTCAGCAGAGTGATTTAATACTGTTGAAGTTTTGACGAATGCTGCGTCAGGTTTTTTTTTTTTTTGTGTTTACACCTCAATTTCATGCAGCTCACACAGCTGCTCTTGTTCCCTTCACACACGTACGCTGTTGCGGCAGGTGGGCAAACTTTGTTCATGCCACGTTTAAAATAAAATCATGATTCAAGGTCGTTTTAAATATTGGATTAAACAATGAATTGAAATTAAATTCATTGATTTGATGTGACAAAATACTCAGCAACTCAGAGCCGGGTGACTCACATCTCTGGCAATCGAGGTTGCCTGTACTTCCTGTGCTCCTCAGGCAGTCCTGAGCCTCAGGAAGTACAGGCGGCGCTGAGCTTCCTGTCTACATTCATCTACTTTTCTACTAATCGATTACTTACCTACTTGTGTCTACCTCATGCACTGGATGGAGGTCTCCAATTTCATTGTACTATGTAGAATGACAATAAAGGTTTTCTGATTTCTGATTTACATTCTACCGTGGCACTATTGAGAGCGTCATCACCAGTTACATCGCTGTCTGGGGTGGTAACTGCACTGAACAGAACTTGAAGGCCCTGCAGCGCATAGTGAATACGGCTGGTAAGATTATTGGTGCTTCGCTCCCCTCCCTGAAGGACATTTACACCTCCCATCTCGCCCGCAAGGCAACCTCGATTGCCAGAGATGTGAGTCACCCGGCTCACTCTTTGTTTGACCTTCTGCCCTCTGGGAAGAGGTACAGGAGACTGCGCTCCCGCACCACCAGACTTGCCAACAGCTTCTTTCCCCAGGCTGTTAGGGCCCTGAACTCGCTACCCCCTTCTGCGTAGCGTGTGGCACTGTTGCGCTATTTTCGGGAATGTCTGCTGTACGCGCACTTGCTCCTTTTTTTTTTCTGCTCCTCTTATTTATTTATTTATTTTTGTGTTATTTATTCATTATTTGTTCAGCACGCTTTTGTTATACTTGTTACTTGTTTGTCTGTTGTGAGCCATGTCTTGTCACCGTGGGACAGGGGGGAACGAAATTTCGGTTTCTTTGTGTGTCTTTGGCATGTGGAGAAATTGACAATAAAGCTGACTTTGACTTTGACTTTTTTTTTATTTCAACATTTTGAAACAAGTGCACACATGGTACAAAAGGCTGATCGATGAGTTATCGATTAATCGATGTACAACCGTGTTTTTTGTGGAATATTTTTTGAATCCAGATCAGCAAGTAAACATCATCGCCAAAGATGGGAGACTGGGGTTTCTTGTCAAGCCTATTGGACAAAGTGCAGTCGCACTCGACCGTCATCGGAAAGATCTGGATGACGGTTCTGTTCCTGTTCCGCATCATGGTCCTGGGCGCCGGCGCGGAGAGCGTATGGGGTGACGAGCAGTCCGACTTCATCTGCAACACGCAGCAGCCCGGTTGCGAGAACGTCTGCTACGACTGGGTCTTCCCCATCTCGCACATCCGCTTCTGGGTGCTTCAGATCATCTTTGTGTCGACGCCTACGCTGGTCTACCTGGGCCACGCCATGCACATCATCCACCAGGAGAACAAGCTGCGTGCGAAACAGGCCAGCCCCGGCGGGACTCTCCACCTCAAGTCGCCCAAGTACACTGACGACAAGGGCAACGTGACCATCAAGGGGAACCTCCTGGGGAGCTACTTGACCCAGCTGGTTTTCAAGATCATCATCGAGGCCGCCTTCATCGTCGGTCAGTACTACTTGTACGGCTTCGTCATGGTACCCATGTTCCCGTGCGCCAAGAAGCCGTGCCCGTTCACCGTCGAGTGCTACATGTCGCGGCCCACCGAGAAGACCATCTTCATCATCTTCATGCTGGTCGTGGGTTGCGTGTCCCTGGTGCTCAACGTGATCGAGGTCTTCTACCTGCTGTGCAAGCGATGCAAGGCCAAATCCAGGCGGAGGTTTCCCATCAACGCCGTCAGGGGCCCAGTCGGGCTTTCCGAGCCCAGGTGGCCCACGGTGGACGATGCCTTGAAGCAAGATGAGAGGAACCTGGACATTGAGATGGAGGCCAACTAGAGTCTGGGGGGCAGCCTGGATGGAGCCAAGGAGGAGAAGCAGCTGTTGGGCGTCCACTAGCGAGGATCTTGCGTTTGTTTTGATGGGTTATTCGTGGTATATTTCTTTTGCTTTCAAAATGTAAAAATCAACTGCAGCAAGATTGTTGTATTTAGATTCATAGTCTGCTTTTCGGTTTTTGACTAAATTATTTCAAAACAGAATAAATAACCATAATGACACCCGAGATGGACTTGTGTTGTTTTGAGCACAAAAATCGAGTGCCAAGTCCTTGACTGTGTGCTTTTCGATTCTGTTATTAAGTTATTGTTTGGTGCATGAAAATATCTGGAATAATAATGATTATGTTGATGATATTGGATATCACTTGTTTTGTATATGCACTGTATGTTTTTAGGAAAATGATTAAAGTTTGGTATAAAAACGATTTCTGAATTTATTATTGCTGAAGAAATGGCATGACGGAGGTTATAAATGAGTTTACTTGGTTAAAAGGTTTTCTGAATTTAATTACTCGTATGGATGAATTAGGCTGCATCAACATCCATACATGATAGATATTTGATTTTATACATATCTATTTGCATTCATTTGAATTATTTAACCTAATTAACAATGATTTAATTTAGGTTCATTAAAAATATCCGTTAGTTAGGTGTATTTATTTTAAAAACAATTTAAATATTTCTATATATGAATTCAGTTAGAACAATTTATTTTATACATTAATATTTTTATTTAACATAATTTGAATATATTTGCCTTTTAGTTTATATATATACTGTCTAGAAACATTTTATTACAAAAATTCATGTTTCCAAAAATTATTATTTCCTCCACTAGTTGAAATTAATTGGCAGGTTACATTTTCTGACATAATGAGATGATTGCTGACAGCGTTGCAACACTGGCAGTAAATTCCAGGAGGGGTCGGAGTCATATCTTTTCTATCTGCAGTTACATCATCACATTTCGGACATCTAAAACCATTAAAAAAGTTGCGTCGGTGTACGTGCAAAATGTGATGACAAGCCGAAAAATATCAACACTGGGGAGCAGTTTGAACTTTAACATCCACCAAAAGCAATTATTAACCAGCATAATCTTGTCTTTTGCCAGTCACTGCGTGTCACTTATTTTTTTTTTTTTAATGAAACGTGGCAACGTGACCCCCCCACAATATACACAGTTGTGCAACCTGAGCTCAGGTTCAAGGCAGCAAAATCAGCCCCCACCTTTGCTTAGCTTTTTTTTTCCTTTGCTTTATTCCAAACAGCATTCAGTGGTTGCACAGTGTACCTGGAGAGCAGCACGAGTCACTCTTCCAATCTAAGGTAAACAATTTCCTTTCATTAAAAGAGACAATCAGCAGTTACCTGTATTTTTTTCATATATATATATACTTAGATTCATAATCTATGTATATACATATATGTATAACCATATATTTTTTTCTCGACGTGTACACTGAGCATTGCTGGAACATTCCAGCGTAGTTCAAAAGGTAATCAATAACTGAAAGTGCTAAATTTTTAAACAACCAACCAGCAATTTTTTTTGTGTATTTTTCGGTCACATAATTGACGGAAGAATGAGAGTAATTATTTGATAGTGATTTATACTCAAAAGGTTGCTACAGTAAAACTACAAAAACAAAATGAACATTTAAAAAAAGTTTAATTGTATTATGTAATGTTTACATTTTTCTCAGAATAAAAAACCCAATCTGTCTTTTTATTTTGAAGCTGACAATTTCAGCTCAGTATGACCATTTCAAGGTGTCCTTCAACCAAAATTTTGCCAAATAATACCAAGAGTTGTTTTTTTGTTGAAAGTGTGGTGAAAAAAGTTGAAGATGGGCGAGTGGGGTTTTTTGGCGAAGCTGTTGGACAAGGTGCAGTCGCATTCCACCGTCATCGGGAAGGTGTGGCTCAGCGTGCTCTTCGTCTTCAGGATCATGGTCCTGGGAGCCGGGGCGGAGAAGGTCTCTTTCTTCAACTACTTCTTCCACAATTCAATATTTGCAGATTAGATTCAATGTGAATTTTAAGATTGTTGAAAAAAGATGCCAAATTTTACAAGGCAGTATCGCCCCCTGCAGAACAGGAGTGGAACTTGTGTCAGTGTCCCCATTAGCAATGCCGACGGTTTTGATCCGTTTCCAGGTGTGGAGCGACGAGCAGTCCAAGATGATTTGCAACACCAAGCAACCGGGCTGTAAGAATGTGTGCTACGATCACGCGTTCCCCATCTCGCACATCCGCTTCTGGGTCCTTCAGATCATCTTCGTTTCCACGCCCACGCTGGTCTACCTGGGCCACGTCATGCACGTCATCCATAAGGAGAACAAACTACGGGAGAAACTGAACAGAACCAACACTTCCATGCTAAAACTTCCCAAGTATTCTGATGAAAAAGGCCACGTGAAGATCAAGGGCGACTTGTTGGGGAACTACATGACGTCCATCATCTTCCGTATTATTCTGGAGGTGGCCTTCATCGTGGGCCAGTACTACCTATACGGCTTCGTCATGGAGCCCCAGATCGTGTGCTCGCGGGCGCCCTGCCCCTTCACAGTGGAATGCTTCATGTCGCGACCCACCGAGAAGACCATCTTCATCCTCTTCATGCTGGCCATGTCCTGCCTGTCGGTGCTTCTCAACGTGGTGGAGGTCTTCTACCTGGCGTGCTCAAGTAATGCCCGGAGGAGAGCCAAAATTGTCACCGGAGCCATACGGGGGCCAATAAACGGCGAAGGATTCCGAGCGTGAGCGAGTGGACAAAATGGCGACTGGCAGAAGAAAACCCCCAGAACTTTAAAATGGCCTCCCAAGGGCGACTTCCAAATATAGTGGTATTTTGTCTTTTATTTAAAAGTATGTTGTTTTTGATCAGTGCCTCAAACATGTCTGCTTAAGAGTTCAATTCAGGTTAGCTCGACATGTTCTTTGCTCCTTATAACCACACTAGTTGGTAAACATTGTTATCTGACTTTTTGAAAGGTGTAAATATTCTGATTGTAGATCAGGTTCTTTTACATTGTATTTTTGCTTCATGTTTGTGATTTTAATAAAGGTTTATTTGTGTAATTTACTATCGCACACATTTGTGACCTTTTCAAATCTTAAAAGAGTGTTTGGGGTTATTAGAGCGTCAATAGTCTTGGTGCAAATACATTTTGGAGCTACAGGACTTGTAAGTGGACATAGGGGAACTTTTCAAACCTAAAAAAAACTCGATAGTAGTTTAAATATTTGCTCATTTGTAACAAATTGACTGTACCAGGTCGCCATTGTAAATGAGAAAGTGTTCTCAATTGGCTTACCTGGTAAAACATTGAATAAAAAATAAATAAATTAAAAAATATATATAAAAAAAAAAACCTTGACGTCTCTGGGCTGGTAACGAAGGACGTCATGCCGCACATTGAGCTCGAATACAGGTTCATAACGCTGGGACCTTTCAACAAAACAAAAATGGCGATGTTACTACATTAAATAATAATAATGACGAAAACAGTAACAAAAAATAATAACCTTACCATTTTAGAAACTTTCCATATATCCATATATGGTGTTTTTGTACTTCAAACAATTAGGGAATGTCCAGAGAACACTAAATAAGTACGTCAAATAAAAATGTATAAAAATACAATAATAATTAGACGTTAATTGAGGTGAGGGGATGAAACGCCCTTACTTTTTCCTCGGTGGTCGTCAAGTGTAGATACTTTTCTTTAAGTAGGCGCAGTAGGTGAGGGAGGCGAAAAACAACATAAATAAAAGAAATTAAAACAAGTAAACCGAGCATATTAGTTGTCAGAGTGACAAGAAAAGACAAAAAAAGAGAGACATTTAAATCGACAAAAGCTGTCAAGCTAAAGTTTCCCGGCGTTTGGCTAAGAGCCCGGGAAAATGTGTCCTTGTGACGTCATATTGATGCGACACCCACCAGCCAGTTTGTCTCCAGGCTGTAATTTTATTATTTTTTCGACTTGGAATTAGCGCTGGTGTAGGAAATTAGCTCAATCAAATACGTTATAGTAATAATAATAATATAATAAATTATTGATTAGATTGGGTTCATTTCAAGTTGCGCTACGTCAGCATGAGCAAAGCATTTAAAACCAAACACTGACGTCCAGTGGCCATTCTGAGTAACTGCATGAACTGAAACGTTCCCAGACTTCAATATCTTTATTCCAATATCATAACACCATAAATCCATAGAATATTATAGTGCTTACAATTTTACTATAATAAATTTACAAATATGTGATATTGTACTTAATGGACCATCATTAATTAGGTTCAGAGATCATAGTCACCTCTTTCTACACCAGGCATAAAGGAATAATGAAATTAACGCAAATAAAAATACATTTTATTACATTAAAATGCATTTATTGCAACTGAATACAGATAAAAAAAAATGATCATGCTTAATAAATCAAGTGCATTCATATTTCATGAATAGTGCAATATATTGATTATTTTCACAATAGTGATCAAAAAAGTGTAATGCATTCCACTGGATTCATAATCAACTAAAAAATGTCATCACTAAAGTGCATTTGTTAGCTTTCAGCGTTTCTGATTGGACGGCAGCTGTCAGTGAAGTTCAAAGTTTGAAAAAGAAAGAAGATGCTAAAGCTATGAGGAATACTTTTGGTTGGATGTGATGCCGCCATTTTGTACGTTCACTGCCCACAGTGCTTTCTGTGTGTGACGGCGCACACCACGCCACCTTTGGGCCGTAACGTGCCCAGGTCGCGGATGTCCAAGCTCTGACCCGGCATCAGGGCGAAGTCGAACCTCTGCAGCAACTTGGCCATCACCACTTTGGCTTCCATCTGTTGACAAAGTTCTCATTGCATTGCTTGCTAACGTCTAATTTTACTGTTCTGTTTTGTTGTTTAATCACCTGAGCAAAGTTCTGACCCAGGCAGGAACGTGGGCCGAGAGAAAAGGGGTAGTAGCAGTAATAAGGCCTTGTGTAAAAAAATAAAATAAAATATTAGAATTGTAAATATCAATAACAAAGGTTGAGAAGCCACATTATTGGATAGAAGTCATAATTACTCCTTACTTGGGAGCATCGGGATGAAAGCGATCTGGGTTAAATTCCAGCGGATTCTCAAAGAACTTTTCCATTCTGCTGGACACGTATGAGCTAAACTGAATAACACACACAAAATAAAAACTCTTCACTCATCCTTGTCTTACTTTTTTTTTTTTTCCCCATCCACAATCAACTTGAACGCCTTACGACACAAACGGCTCCGGCTGGAACACGGATGTCATCGACGACGATGTCGTTGATGAGCTCACGGGACGTTCCTGGAGCTGTTGGGTAAATCCTCAAAGTCTCTTTTAGAACCTTCAAATGTAGAACAACAAATTTAAAGCGACATATTTTCAATTTCGATGCTATACTATCTTCTCAATCCACCTGTGAGAGGTAAACAAGTTTCCCAAGATCGTCGTAGCTAATTTCTTGCTTCATCCCGATGACATCGTCCACCTCCTTCTGAGCTCTATGACACAAAGAAAAATTAAAAAACAAGTGGAGTCAATTTTGTGGTTGTTTTTTTGAGCGTTCTTGTTTCGCACTTTTCCATGATGTGCGGATGTTTGGCGAGCTCCATGATGCAAAATGCCAGCTGGTTCGCCGTGGTTTCCTGTCCTGGTAAAGAAAAAAATCAATAATTATTAATAAAATGAGCAATTAATGAACAATATTTCTAAAAAGGCTAATCTTTGGGGAAAACAAAATGCTAGCATGTGATCTGAACTGCTTTCAGCTTCTCTCATGTCACTAGATTGGCTAATTCGGGAGGGAATGGAATTCAAAAGCATCACCATGGCAACAATAACAGCCCACATGACTTCAATCGGATTAGAAAAAGTCTCACCGGCGATGAAGAAGGTCACGAAATTGTCCAGCATGAACTCTTCGTCTTCTTTGGTCATGCTTTCCTCTGAAATTATTATTTTTTTTTTAAAAAAGAGGAAAAAACGGAATTAGATTATTTTTCAAAATTGTTTACATCAAGTTTTAGATTGCCTCAACCACATCAACACAAACCTTTTCCGGCCGACTTGATGATCTGCGTGAGGATGTCTTTGGGCACGTCGCTGCCTCTTTGGATGTCCACCTTCCTGTTGTGGATCCACTCGGTGCCGGTGGAGCGCAGCAGTTTGCACGCGGCTCGCACCTCCTCCACCACGGCCCAGTTTTTGGGATAGAACTGGAAGAAAAGGAGTAGATTATTTGAAAAGGGAATAAGATTGGAGAATTTAATTATAATTTTTGGACTGAAACTAAACATGTACCTGAAAGAGGACATTGCGTAAGTTATGGACCATCCCTTGGAGGCACGTCTCGATGGCGTTGGGGAAAGGCGTGTCCTCCAGGTGCTCTATATCCATGCCGAACGCCACCTCAACAGACAAACCTCGACATTTACAAACGACCTTTAAAGATTTTTCTTGTTTCGTTTTGCTTCGATGTGACGTAGCCAACCTTGACGATGACATCCAAGGTGACTCGGTTGACCATCTCCAGCATGCGGGCCTCCGACTTTTTGTCGGCGATGTCGGACAGTTTTGTCATCAGCTTCTCGGCTCGCTCGTTGAACGTACCCGTTAGACTCCTCAAGTATCTGCACGTGTGTGTTAACACGTATTTTGGGGCAGAATGAATCTACATACGTGTGCTTTGTTCTCAAACGTGACCATGACGTAAGTGTGGTAGGTTGACCTGTTTGATTGGATTCTTGTGTGGTTGTTTGTGTAAATTACTATCGACTGTGAATACCACACCTTACCTTATGTAATACTTATGCAACAAAAAAAAAACATTGGTTATTGATTGACTGTTTGCTAGAGCACAGATTAGGTTGGTGCAAAAAACTCACAAGCTACTAAAGGCGGGGTCAATGATCCGCCGTTGTTTATACCACTGGTCATGGTTCCTCGCTGTTACCAGCCCATTACCCAAGAACCTGCAAAAAAAAAAATACACATATATAAAGAATATGCATTTTATCTATCTGGCTCCACGATTCACCTTTGACCAAACATGCTGAAGAGTCGCTTGTGGAGGAACAGGTCTTTGGGATACTTGGAGGACATCAAGATCTCCTGAATGCATCACATAACAGGAAATTATTTCAAAGTAGAGCCTGATCACGGTTTTGTGTCATCCAGATGATATTGACAAAAATAGTTATGTGTGCAAAAGGGATTAATTTGAACCTTTATGTGTTTCATTCATACATTTGTACTAATTTGACTGTACCTTGACTGTTTCTGGGCAAGTAACAAAGACAATGACGTGATGCAGCATATTGATCCTGTACACTGGTCCATAACGCTCGGCCCTTTCAAAATAATATCATTAATGGTACTGTCAATATTGATAATTATTATTATCATAATAAGATTACCATTCCAGAAACAAGTCGTGTGTCAGAGCGTCGTTTTTCATTGTCCTCACAATATGTGGAGAATGCCCGAAGAGAAAGCTTAAAAATAATAAATAAACTTCTTAGAGGTGAACTGCGGCAAGCACGCAAATTATTATTATTTTTTTTCCTTTACCTTTCCCTCGGTGGTCCAGGTATGTGATCATACTTCAGGTGCACATACTTGACGTAGGCGCAGAAGCAGAGGAATGCTAAAAACAACACAAATAAAAGTAAGCCGGCCATATGCCAGGCCAGGGTGACGAAAAACGGTAAAAGAGCCATTTTTAAAAAATATTTAAAACTCGTCCGTGCGTATAAGGTTCGTCGGTATTTCTGCAAAGGGGAGTTGCAGGAAAAACTCCGATGTGACGTCATCATGGTGCGCCTCTCACAGCAAGTTTTTTAATCTCCCGTTTTGTTTTGAACTTTGATTAAGCCCTAGCAAAGTAAAGTTATCTTGCTCAAATACGGATCGAATAATAATATTCATAATAATATGACCAAAAAAATGTTTTTTTACTTAATTTAAATTCTAGTCAGTGAAAATGCGGGTACTGGAAGACCATTAAATTCTCAAAATATATTTGAACAATTAGTTAAACTAAGTTTAAATTGACTCAATGTCTCCCTTCTTTCTTCTAATATGATTTTTCGAAACTAATTATAAACGCAAACATGGCAGTATATAAGCAAATACTGCCACCTATTGGTCACTATTAGTAACTGCAACAACATAACGCCTAAAGGCCAGACAGTGTATGTATAATATATTTAATTAAAAATGTATTGGATGGGATGATATTAATTACACCAACATATATTGTGATTTTCTAAATAAAAACATATTTCATGGTAGGCCTGCTGATGAGCTGTGATAATGGATCTACTGTATTTTAAACAAGATACATAAAAATCTAATTCATATATTGTCAAACAGCCCAGTAAACACTTGACATGCAAAAAGAAAACAAAAAAGGTGCAACCGCTCAGTCAGAGCATCATTCAAAATGGCGCGATCAGTCTTACGTCCCCCTTAAAATGATCCTCTGCTCGTCCCGTGGAGCTTTAACAGCGTCCACTCTCCAGGACTCGGCGGCCATGTTAGTTTGGGGGCAGGCTTGTCACTGCTCTGTTCATCCCTTGTATGATATCTCGTTTTGTTGCGTTACTGACGTCCTCCTCACATGAAGTCATCGGAATCGTTGCCATCCTGCCCAGGGATGGATTTTTACATATTAGCCTTACTGAAATGTACAAGCCCATTCGTGGGGCGCAAGTATGCTCACCTCGTTGGTTTGCATGTTTTCGCTCTTCATCAGCGAAGTGTAGCACCTGGCCGAGAAAAAAAACAATATGTGAATAGGTTGAAATAAAAAATATTTGGAGGGTGAGGGGAAAAAATGATATAACGGCAAGGGCGTGCTGACTAACTTGAGCTCGTCCATCTCCTTCTTCTTCTTCTGCTCTTCCTTCTCGCGTTTCTTCTGATCCTGCAGCTGAGCTTTCTTCTCGTTACGCTCCTCACGGTCCCTCGACTCCTTCTCGGCCGCTAAATCCGGGTAGCGCTCATCTTTGGTCTTCTCCAGCCGGTTCACAATCTCGTTGACTTTCTTCTCCACCGTCACCGTCTTTACCTGAAGTGACAAAACACCAGCTGTCAACTAGGATTCAGAATGAGGAGGCGACGATCTCCCACGATCGCTCTACCTCCTTTTGTCGATGGAAGCCGATCTGCCCCACGTCCATGTCCCCCGTTTTCTTCAGGTTGGCCCACGGCGTGTAAACCACACTAATGTTGTTCATTTTACACCCTGAGGCGACACATAAATGCATACTCAAGATACATCATGACGACCACGAAATATTTTCATATTTTTATCACTGTTAGACCTTGAATGCTGTTGTTTTTCACCAGTTGCGCACAGTCAATCAACACCTCCGGAGGAATATCGTTGATAGTCACACCCTAGAACAGGCAAAGAAAGCATCCGAGGAGGCAAAATATGTAACGATCTAAAAAAGACAAATGATGTCATCTGTTTACCTTTGGTAAGCGGAGATAAACGTGAGCCGAGGACAGTTTATCCACGTGAAACCTATGAGAAAATAAAAACTTTTAATCCCTTTAGCAAGAAAGCCCCTCATATAATTTCAATGCATAAACTTTATTTATTCAATATCAGTTTGGATAATATTCAGATTATTATGCTCACCAGATGTCCTCAGGCCAACCGTACTTGATCAGATCTTCGTCTGGAGGAAACGTAATCAATTAAGTGAACATTCAACAATACATAAATAGCTTTTATATGAGTAAGCTTACTTTCATATTTGTCTTTTCCCATGTAAATGGTGTAGGGAGGCTCCACCACTAAGATAGAACAGAGATAGCAAACTATGAGCACAATATCATGGGAGCAAACCAGGCTAGTAGCTAACAACCACAAACTCACCAGCACTTGTGAAGTAAAAGACCATTTTGAAGGATATGTATAAAGAGGCGAAATAATGAAATATGGACGTGTGCCCAACAAAATGGTTGCTTTAAAAAACGAAGTATTTTGAGACTGACTTGCTGTCACTTTGCGCATGGGGAAGGTTGAACCCGGAAGTTGTTATCTGCAAAAAGCGGAAGCATATTCTACCTTGCCTCCAAACTAAAATATATTAGGAATGATTTAAGGTTTTTTTTTCACGTACATTTTAAAGTTTATTCATCTAAGATTTTACTAACCTCGGAAGATATTTGACAAGGCCCCAGAAGCTGTTTCTAACAGTAAAAGTTATACGTTACATATACCACTTCTGGATTGCTGTTTTGTCTATTTTTAGGTATTTTTGGCACATTTTTAAAACGTTACAAATGAGATTCACAATAAAGGCCCAATAGTTTAATAGTTGGCGTTTTTAATGTTTAATATGTGAACGCACTCATCGACCGGAAGTGTTTTATTGTGGTACATCCCGCGAAATTCCGTTTCCGTTTTAGGATAGCGCGCCTTTGAAAACACACGGAGGAAGTATGGTCAAAGAGAAAAACTAATGCCCAAATTTCTTTTATTTTACCACATTTCCATCACTAAAGGTTCGCTAAAGTCATCGACAACCTAAACGGTTTTTAGGTAAGCAACCCTACATATGTTTCATCTTTTGATATCGTCGTGTTTTATTCCGATAGCTTATCTTAAACCGTTTGTTCGAAGGATTTGTGCACTGAAAAATGTTAAATGTGAGCGCTTATCTCTTTTTTTTTTTTTATTAATACAAATCTTTTATTATATTTCCAAACTCTCTGCACGGCATACCTAGGTTTTATTTAATTTTATCCAGTATTCCCGCCAATTGTAACCTTTGTATGTGACTAATCTGGTATTGTTCTACATATTTGTCCACATGCAGGAAAAAAAAGGTTGCGAAAATGATGCTCATGAACACTCGGAAGAGAAAGCTCTCCTCTGTGGACTCGGACAGGTGAGCATTTTCATAGTTTTGTGGACAGTTGGTATTGAATTTGATACACTTGGTTGTCCTGGCAGTCACCCGGCCAAGATGAGTGAGAAGGAGGCATCGCCCCTCAAGCGAAGATCTCCCAGGAAGAAGCCAGATGTGAATGAGAGTTTGAACAAAGAACATTCCCCATGGCTGAGGGGGTCTCCTCGAAAAGCAGCAGGCGAGAAGGAGGCATCGCCTCTCAAGCAAAGATCTCCCAGGAAGAAGCCAGACGTGAATGGGAGTTTGAACAAAGAACATTCCCTGTCGCCGAGGAGGTCTCCTCGAAAAGCAGCAGGTATTGATGTGTTGGAGGAAGGAAGAACCTCAGAGTCGGCTGCTTTAACAACAGTTTCATCTGTGCTTCTCCTTAGGCCTTCCGGTCATGCTGGCAACGATGACAAGCTCCTTCTACGGGCCGAAAAAGAGTGTTTATCTCACGCCTCTGGAAAGGAAGGCAGTGAAGGAATCGCTTCCAGTTCCTCCTCCAAGCCAGGGCAATAAGATGGAGAAGAAAAACAAGAAGGTGACAAAAGGCAAGCAGGTCAAGGTGGTGACGGTGCGTTCGAGTAGCTACAGTGAGAAACCCAAGACCATCAAGCTGTCCACGATGAATGGGAGCAGGTTGGTGCAACTTAAATAAAATCTAGCACCCTAAATTGTGCTGCTTATGAATTTTTTTTTACTTCAGCAATACTATCGAGAAGTCGCCCGAGCCCAAGAAGCCCAAACCCAAGCTTTTGGTGGGCGCCGCCTTCTTCAGCACAGGCAAGAAGCATTCCTCAATGTACAAGAAGGCGTCCAAAGGCCAAACTCACAAATCCAAAAGTCAGGTGGTGGCCGCCCAGCCTGAGAAAAAGCAAAAGCAGATGAATCCCGTGAAGGTAAAAGGATGAGATGAAGTTTGATTTCAAACAAGACGTGTTGACTTTTTTTTTTTTTTGTGATCCTCAGATTGCCGTTCAGCCCGTGGAGAAGAAAGTTGAGGCGCACAGGAGAAAGTTTGACCCGAAGGAATTTGAGGAGTGTGACAGCAACTTGCCAGCGAGGTGCTCGCTTGACACTTTTAATTGGATTCACCATTTTCAGACCTCCTTTGTGGTCACCAAAATATTAGGAACGGTTCCTCACCTCACTGTTGATTCCTATTTTGTTCCTCAGTCCTCCTAAAGCCCTGGCTGAAAATTACAAAATCACAAAGGAGCTAAAAATTGTGCTGACAAGGATTCCGATTCAAGCATCCTTTCTTTCTCAGGTAGCTTAGCTTAGCATTCAATATGTCCACATTTGTTTGAATCTATTTTTTTTTTAAAACTTGTCTTGACCAGGATGGCAGCTCCAAGCCTGTCTGTGACCTCGGAGACGCTCCTGCCTCCACACCGCGCAAAGGTCAAATACTTCCAGGGTTCCTTCAAGAAGCTTCCAGAAATCCATTTTCTTGATTTTAACAAAAACGTTTTTGCCCCATCCAGAATCTGTGGCAGTGTATCCCATCTTTGGATCCGCTTCCAAACGGTGAGACATTTTTTTTTCTCCTTGCAATGTCATGGATTGACCTTTTTTTTTTAAATAATCCAACAATGTGTCTTGAAGTTCCAAGAGCTCCCCAGCTGGCACACCGTCCACCAAAGAGCGTCCCACCCGCAGGAGGAAGGAGAAGCAGGACGCCGACCAGCTCATCATTGTACGTTGGCTCCTTTTGAGTCCCGTTTTTTTTTTTTTACTAACTACGCTTTGCCGGCAGGACGCAGGTCAGAAGCAATTTGGCGCCGCCGTGTGCGGCTCGTGCGGGATGGTGTACAGCGCCGACAACCCAGAAGACAACTTCCAACACGAGCAGTTCCACCAGTGCCTCCTAGACGCCATCAAGTTTGTGGTGAGGATCTCATAGAAGAACTTTGGACTATCTGTGGAAAAAGTGCTTCAATATTTTTTTTTTTTTCCAGGGTTGGAAGAAGGAAAGGGTGGTGGGCGAGTTCTGGGATGGAAAGATCGTCCTGGTCATGCCAGATGATCCCAAATATGCTGTCAAGAAGGTACGAGCTTGAAGGACATTTCTTTTCCGCCATTTTGCATATCATTACAGTTTTTATGTATTGAAACAAAGGCGGACGAGGTGCGTCGCATCGCAGACAACGAATTGGGCTTCCAGCAGATGACGCTGAGCAGACCCTCGCAGGCCAAGACTTACTTGTTTGTCAACGACGATCGGATGGTGGTGGGCTGTCTGGTGGCAGAACCCATACAGAAGGTCATCATTTGGGAGCGAGCAGAATTAGCAGTTTTTTTCCAAGACCTTGTTTGGTGAGGAACTCGTTGTGTCTCGTAGGCCTTCCGAGTGCTGGAGCAGCCCGATCAGCGTAAAGACATGACCAAGGACGACTTCATGGACCGGCACCGGGCGTGGTGCTGCTCCACCGTGCCGGAGAAGGCGCTCTGCGGCGTTAGTCGGATTTGGGTCTTCAGCCTGGCCCGGCACAAGGGCATCGCCAGCCGCATGCTGGACATCGTCAGGTAGGCGGCCATTTTGGGATTCCGCTCACAACATGGGCGATGATGTTATTGCGTAATATTCTGTTCCAGGAGCACCTTCATTTACGGCTGTCTCCTGACGAAGGACGAAATCGCCTTCTCTGACCCGACGCCGGACGGCAAACAGTTTGCGACGACGTACTGCGGCACGCCCACGTTCCTCGTTTACAACTTTATCGCCTGAAGTGACCCGAGCGATCGTTAATTTGGACTGAACGACTCCGGTTTTGAGAGAGTCCGTTCGATCAGTGTGTTTTTTAGCTCGGCGTTGAGTGTCGTATATTTGCTGCGTTTTTTTTTTTTTTTTTTTGCAGATGTTTATATGGAAATGACTTCCTGTGGAAGTTTTTGCTAGTCCGAAACGTGTTTTTAAACCGCAGGATTGATCTCGTTTAAGTTGTGTGTTATTTTTCAAATTGTGTGTTGGAACAGAGAGAATCTATGTTGTTGTGAGTTTGAATAAAGTTATTTTAATTCGCCGGACTTGAGTTCTTGTGAACAAAATAAAAAAAAAAGAATATAAAAGCCAATCAAAAATGATCTTAGCTTAGCGTCTACAAGAATAACAACAAAGCAGCACAAATAAACATTTACAAGTGACATCATTAGGACACTCAAACCTCACAGGCTGCTCTTGTTTTGCTCAAGCCCGTTGTCCTCCAGCGCCTGCACGATCTGTGTCGCCGAGGGTCTCTTCTTGGGGTCCTCCTCGGTGCACACGTAGAAGAGCTCCATCATCTTCTTGTAGGACTCGCCCAGCTCTTGGCCGTCCAGCGGCGGCCGCGTGCCCAGCCGGGCGTAGTAGGCGTCTTCGTCGAAGCTGTCCTCCATCGACTCGTCTTAAAAACGAAGCGTTGTGAGTGGGCTGCTTCACTCTTCATCTTCCCACATGTTCTCCAAAAATCTCACCTTCATCTCGCTCCTCGTCATCCTCCGGCATATCCATGTGAGGCATGGCCAAGGTCATCATCTCCCACAGGGTCAGGCCGTAGGCGAAGATGTCGGCCTTGTCTGTGATCTCGCCCTCCTCCAAGGCCTCCTTGGGGTTCCAGGGCTCCGTGCCGATGTACTCCGCCTCGGGGTCCGACACTGACCGAAAAACAAAAATCTCTTTGTGCTCAATCTGATGAAAGCGCGTATTGTCCCGGCCAGTGTTGCACCTACCTGTCATGTTCTCATCCAGCTGCAGGGACACGCCCACGTCGCAGATCTTGATGGCATCAAAGTTGCCCTTGATGACCACGTTGCAAGACTTGATGTCGCCGTGCAGCAGTTGTTTTTCGTTGTGAAGATACTGCACAAAGAGAGAGGGGATCACAACTTGGAATCATTTCCACGAGTCAGCATGTTTTTAAACCTGTAGTCCACGGGCCACGTGGAGCGCCACTTTTTCAACGTCGGCGGCGGGAAAGGCCCGAAGACCGTCTTTTCTGCGCTTCTCGATGAGGTCGTTGAGCGACTGCTCGCCTCCGAATTCCATAGCCAGACACTCGGAGCCGTCTTTGGCCGTGGCCAGCGCACGGAAACCTGCAAACATTCAGTCAGGACAGAAAGATTGGATATTTAATCAGTTTTAACGAAAGCGCCCAGACTTTCGTCTCTCACCGACAATATTGGGATGGTCGATCCCCTTGAGGACTTTTGCCTCCTCCTTTAGACGCTTCAGGTAGACTTCAGCCTGTTTGCTGGCACATTTGCTGTTGAGCTTCTTGATGGCCCAGGGGGACGCGTTGAACTTTCCCACTCTGGAATCAAATCGATACGATTAATTTAATTAGAGAGCTAATTTATGTTAAGGTGGTCACCTGTCCATCAGGTAGACGCTGACTCCTGTCCCACAGCCGAGCTTCTTCATGAACGGTGAAGCCGGGATGTTGATGGGGCTTCCTCCGCTTGCAAAGTTCCTGATTCTGGACATCTGAGGAGTGGTGAATCCAGCCATGCTGTTGAATTAAAAAAACAAAAAAACAAAACACGGATCATTTACTGAGATTTACATCCATTCATTCATTTTCTATAGCAGTTAGCCCTCAGAGTCGATTAATGTTTGCAACTTTGAATTCTTACTGTTTTGTTTTTGATTGAGTCTTGTGCATTTAAGCTTGCATTAATGTGATTAGAACAAATAAAATATGCATGTGACGAAAACAATATAAAACGTAGCAGACGTCATCGGCAATGAAGCTAACAATCCCTGGATGACAAAAAAAATGGCGACAAGCCAAGTCACAGTTGGCACAGCAAGAAGTTGCATTTGAGTGTGTATTGTTCAAAGTTGTTGTTTTAGTAAATAAACACTATATTACCTACTTTTCACAAAGAATGAGAACTAAGCGAGTGAAAATGATCGCGCCGAACTTTTGAAATGTCCACGTAATAACGGAAGTTGACGGAAGCCTCGGAGGGACAAATAGCGCGGTTCTCTTTTTCCTTTTTTTATTTTTTTATTTTTTAATGGGGTTAGAAAATCCTAAAGTCTATGTATACTTTAAAATATAGATATATATGTAACAATTTGCATTTTTATAAGAATATACAGTCCTGAAATGCTCTTGTGTTGGCATAGTTGCCATACAAAAGATTTCCACCAGAGGTCAGTAATGTTGCGAATACTGTACATGCTTTGTTTTCTACGACGTGATGCGGATTAAAACCAAATCAAAACAAACACATTTTCCATCACAAGTCAACTTGGAAAATGAACTTATTGTCTGGCCAAAAGTCATTTATTATTTCATTAACTCAGTAAAAGTGCAACAATGCAACTATGGTTGTGTTTTTATGATGTTAATCTCCAGCCTAGTGTTGTTTTGTTTCTTTTTATGACTTGGCAGTAATAATAGTTGGAATGGTTTGTTCTTTCTGAGTTACACTGGAGGACAACACTGTCAGTCAGCAATCTAAGTTATCAACGCAATAAGCACAGTGTGATATTTTTAGTTGTCTGCTGAACACCTTGGAATTCACCTCCAGGTTCTCCTTCTTCACACAGCCCAGCTTGTCCCCCATCTTATGACCTTTGACCTTGGCAGAACTCTTCCTTTGAGGCTGAGGAGCAGGAATGCGACAACAGGCTCTGGATGGGGAAGACTGTTGCTCTCTGGTTTTTCCTCGCCTTTCCTCTTTTATTCCTCTAAAGGGGAAATGAGCTCATGTTTTGTGGTCAACGCTGGCACATGTTGCGGTGCGCTTTAGAACACAAAGATGTGTTAAGTCGTACAACGTGGTCACAAGAGTTAAAAGAACCAAGTCGTGTCTCTTTGCACACCTGCTCTGGCCTGATGTTATAATGGATGCAATCGAAAAAGAAAACATCGGGCTACGGTGATTTATTATGACACCTGCTTCCAATGCAAGCAAAAACAATATTTGGTATCTAGAAAAATTTGGGTCACATGATCATGTGATAGTGGATCAGTGCGTTACAGCATTTCCCTCTGTAAAAAGGAGATACAATTAGTTTTATATATTTTTTTTAAGTTGGTCACATGTGTGTCACACGTGGAAACGTTCATATGTTGCACCTTTGAGCTGCCAATCGAAAGACATTGCCAGTGAGAAGCCAGCTCACCTGTTTAAACACATTTAATATGTCAGCAGTGCATATGCGGCATTTAGTAGTAAAAGTACAAATAAAACACGGTACATACTTAAATGTTGAACAACTCACGCGCCGTGATAAAAAACACATGTATGACATGCAAGTGAGAATGTTAAAAAAAAAATGAAGACACCTTTAAATGGTTAAGAGGACTTCTCGTTTTCAAAAGGCACAACGTGAAAGGATTTCACCGCAAGGGAGATCACATGACCACATCCAATCCCGTGGGAAAACATCAGTCAGACCGCTAGAAATTGGGAAATTTTTGGTGTCCTCTGTGCATTAGGAGCACCTTGGGCAGTGCCACAGCAGCTCCTGATTTCCTTCGTATTTTCTATTTCATACAGAAGAGGAACTTTGGCTTCGCGTGTAGCGCAAAAACGAATGTTAGCGCGCGACCAGGCTAACGGCTAAAGGTCCAATTGGTCCGACTGTGCTGAGAAAACACGAAGAGGATATCCTGTTTTCGTTCCCGCGGCCGCCAGACGAGACGTGTTGGGATGACAAAGCGGGACAGGGAAAATAAACAAAATGGAGGCCGCGTGTTAGCTTTGGCGACACTTTCGCTCCGTCAGAATGTGACACTTATAAACAAAACTGTGAGCTCTAATGGGAAGCACACTGCGAACATTTGCGAACTAGGAACTCATAGTAAGACAAAAAATGGTGCAGATAGAAGATCCGAAGTCTTTCGCGGCGATTCCAAGATCAATCTTTCCTTTGAAAGTCTCTTTGTCCATCTTGTGACCCCACAACTACCAAAACATGTCCAGGCCGAGGACCAAAGAAGTAAATCGGCTATGAGGGGGTCAAAGTTCAATTAGCTGAGGCACGTGACGCCAGCGTCTTCCACGTGGCCGCAATTAGTTTTGCCCCAACCGGAAAAGTTGCACTCATGGATGGCGTCCTCGGTGCCCGCGCACGCTACATCGTCCATCCAGATTAAACCGCTGCCTAAGCGGGGAAAACAAGAAGACACATTAACGCTAATAATATTTATATTATCGATAGCGCCGACTTGAACCTTGTCCGAAGCGTCCCGTCTTGTGGACCTCGGCGGCTTCTCGGTATCCCAGCATCCTGCACACTACGTCGCCGTCCTTCTTGTCCCACACATCATCGCAAACCGTCCCCCAGCGCCGTTCGTGGAAGACCTCCACTCGGCCCTCGTGGGGGCCCGACCCATTCACCAGTCGTACCAGGGTGTCTTCAACTGAGAAGATAAAAGACGAGATTTCACAAGAATTCCCCATGTGCGGGACATTTGTAAAAAAAAAAACTGTGGCTCGGTTTCAACCTGACACATCAAGCACACTGTATTTTTTTTTTTCTAACTTCCTCAAAAGGACTTGTTGATGTAAAAATAAGTCTGGAATTAATCTGGACAACCTGGCGGCTCAAATCAAAACTTTCACTTGCTCGCATCTATAAATAGGCAGGACATTAAAATACGATATAAACTATTATATTACTTATTATTGTGTAGAGCGTACGGGCTAACACGATGCTAGCATGCTAACGCACAGGAAGGCTGTGACACAAACATCCATCTGCTCTACACAAGAACATGAAGATGAAGTAGAAACATATGTTGCTTTGGAGATTTTTTCTTTTTTTTTAAGATTAATAATTTTTTTCTTTTGAAGTGTATGAATGCAAAGCAGAGCTCCAGCACATACTGTACAGTTAATCAGTTTCACCGAGCAGGTGCGCGTTTCCTCGAGAAAAGTCATCAGATCATAAATGTGCCACTTTCAAATCTTTCAACCAAATGATTGACGATTGACGCTAACCTAGTCTTACTCCGCTGTCACCTTTATCTCCTTTCATCCCTCGTTCTCCTCGATCCCCTGGAGAACAAAACAGGACAGGTCGTGAATTAGCTTATTTTCAAAATGGCTGCTTGTTTGTTTTGACCAAATTCTGGACTCATTTGTTTGCTGAAACATTACGGGTTTCACAATTAGGATATTTGGAGCGAACCAAATTAAATTAAACAGTTAGAGAGAACCAAAGTGTGAGACGGTCGTAAATAGAATTTCCTCTTATTTGTGGTTTCAGCCTCCATTGGCAGCCCGGTAAGCAAAGCGCCTCGTTTGCTTACAGAAGAAACTTGTGATCCAAAAACCACAGGAGCGACCTTCAAGGCTGTCGGGGGTGCTATTTATTGGTCGTTTTCACCCGAGAAGTCTATTTTTGTCGTTTTTGGTTCGATATATCCTTCTCGAAACCGGGTCGCAAACATCTTTCTTGACAAATTTTGCACCTTTTGGTCCGACCGGTCCGATGTCGCCTTTATCTCCTCGACTGCCATCGTCGCCACTGGCTCCTTTGCTTCCAGAAAGTCCTTGGACGCCTTTTTCTCCAGGGAATCCTTAAAGAGACAAAAATAATGCTTATGTATAAGCTGAATTTTTTCTCACAACAAAATGTGGATAAAATAAATCCCTGTGTTCTTCCAAGTTTCATCTTCACGGATGGTTCGCTTTGCTCTGGGAACAGAACAAGGAACTTTCCCCCCAAAGTGTTCCCACATAACTTGGACGCACACAATTGTCCAACATGTTCTCACAAATTGAACTGGTCCATTCCCAGCATTCCCCGGGCGCCATCATGACATCATTGATGGACGACATCGCCGTAGAAATGCTCCAAAGCTCTTCGCCGGGCCAAAAGGTGGAGGAAAACAACAATATTTTTTTTCCCGCCGCTAATAAAATCCATTTCCACCACTGTAACGAACGTGTGTGTGTGTGTGTGTGTGTGTGTGTTTACAGTATGCACACTCGAGCGACTCCGAGCTAACACGTTAATGAGGAACACATGTACCCTCTCGTGTTGAGACTGCTCCTCGGCAACAAGTCGCAGACATTTACGGGTATAAATAGACTCTTCGGACATGATTTGGTTTGGCTGGCTTTGAAAGTACAAAACTGATTATGAACCATTGTGAAGAATCAATAGCGCTTGTAGAGACTGGAACTGGAGCGAGGCCTTAGATGGAAGCCAATGGAAATGAGCTTAATCTGTTCCAGCCTCGCCCAAAAAACATTTTGTCAAATATATTTGTCGACAAAAATATTTGTAATTCTTCTTTAATAAGAAAAATAGCACTCTATATATTGTATTTTATTAAAACAAATATTTATTCATAACATTAATTAGAATGTAAAGAAATTAAATGCATTTTTTGCTTCACTATTGTGCTGATCCTTCTGTTGTGCACGCTTTGGCCACTTGAGGGCAGTATAACACAAACGATCTGATCAAATTGATTTGGTTGGGCAGTCGGGATTACCGCCGACAAGACAAAATGGCAACCGCCAACCCCGAAGTCTTAAATCGTGTTTTCCCATCGTGAGATCGTGCGCGCCGGCGTCACCTTTACCGTAAGACAGCGTGACCACGCCAGCCGAGCAGCTGTGTTGTGTTTAAAGAGCAGGAGGAACTTTGATGCCACTCCAGTCTCAATCCTCTGGTGTGAAAACACACTTGAAGGTCAAACCGGGTTTTCCCAGAGAACCTCTCAGCATTCTTTGACAATTCAGCCCCCTGAGTCATTTGAAATATGATGTAGATGAAAAGTCTCGATATTTTGGGGTGTATTTTTTTATTTTGATGCATAGCAACACATCTGCAGATGGATTGCATCATAGTTGTGGAGGGAGGGGTTCCAAATATTTTTCATGGTTTAGCTGGCAGATGTGGGGCTTGTAAAAACTGTAACATTTATTTTTTGGGGGGGGATTTCTTATGTTTTCTATTTCAAGAACACAACGCGGGCCGCGAGGAATCATAACAAACCTCCATTGCGACAAAGCGCAACATGTTCTCGGCTTGTTTACATTTTTCTTTTTTCCACATTACTCCTTACCTCTTAAACCGGTTAATCCAGGGGCGCCGGTGTGCCCCTGTGGTCCAGTGTCACCCTTCTCTCCTTTTGGTCCTGCAAAAAAAGATGAAATTAATGTGTGTGTGAGACCCACAATGGCGAGACATTTCATTAGGTACAGCAAATCTTCCTTTATGAACCTCCTCGTGGCACGTTTGGCTTGTTTCACATGGTGCCGGGAAACCATTTTGGTTGCCTGGCACAGTAACAGACGCACCCAAGAATTATTCCACATAAGTCTAAAATGTTGGCACGCGAGCAGCATTATGCTCACGAGTTACTAAGAAAATATCTCCGGGCTCACGACAGCTCCTCCACCCAGAAACTGAGATTTACGAGGAGCAGTCCTGTAATGAGTCAAACAAATACTTCACCGAGCTTATTAGCGGCTAACAAGATCTCCGGCTGACCTTCTATGAAGCTGATATTTTTCAGAGCCATGGAGTGCTCCCAGTCCTTGAGACGGAGATCCTCGGCGATGGTGTTCAAGATCTCCATTTCGTTCCGAAGTAGCGCCTCCGTGTGGATGTGGGTCACCCATAGACTGGAGGTGTCCTCCGTGATGTTGCTGATCTGAATCTACGAGGGGGATTCACGTTCAGAATGTGAAGTGTATCAGGAAAAGTTTGAAAATATTTACCTGCAGATCGTGTATTTTCAAATGATGAATATTGATGTCATTGCTGACGGTGTGATTGACAGCTCCAACCATCCAGTTGACCTCCTCCAGCTTGTCTCTTAGCCCGGTCACCTCACCTGAAGTCTCCCTTTTAAAAAAAAAAACACCACATCAGCATGAACGGTGACGTCACGCTAAGCTAACCCGGCTAACCTGAGCATCAGGTTCTGGTCGTGGAGCCAGGTGGTGGTCCGAGCCACCTCGGCAGTCAGGCCCGTCAGGTTCCTTCCGGCGGAGCTGCTGAACGACGACAGACGTTCATCCAGCTGCACCAGGTAGCCTTCCGAATGCAAGGACTGAGCGTGCATGCTTCTAAGCTCCGCCTCCAAACCCTGGGAGCATCCAAAAGGGACAATGAGGTTCTTCAGGGACTTTGTGACTCAACATCTTTGCATCTTAATGAACCTCCAGCACCTTGATGAGAATCTCTAGCTTCTGCAGCCTGTCACTATGATTCTGGAAGAGATTCTCCAGCTTCCAGATGTTCTCCAAGAGGTCGGCCTGATCGGGCGTCTCGTCCAACGTCTGCTGGAGCCGCCGGGAGCGCTCTGACATCTGGGTGACGTTCTCCATCAGCACCTGCTGCTGCTGCGACCATGCCTGGGAGCGAGATACTGCGAGGAGAAAAGAACAGTTGTTGTCGAACATCTCTCAGCAACAGAGTAAAAGTCCCGAAATGGGTCAGCATCAATCACCCGGCTGGAATTAAGACTCTGTAATGGAGAGCAGATGTCGCTCTCCATCCACTTTATAGTCGCATTTCCACCTAAGGCTCCAGGGAAGTTCCTGGCGCTTGTAGTACCTGGACCCAGCCACATTTCTGGACTTTTCGAAATGACACAACTTCCCCTGTGTTGATGTAGCGCGGCAACTTTTGCCCACCGTGGAGATGTTTTACGGTATGACATCATCTATGCAAAACAAGGTGGTGGAAGGGGAGGGGGGGGGGGGGGTCTGCCCTCAGGGTCCAAAAGTGCTTAAAAGAAGACCTCCACAAGAGAACAAATGACTCTCAGCTCGTTATGCGTGTTAGGTTTACTCCAAATGACCCGAAACCGAAGAGGCTAATTGCTAAATGATGGTCTGTCTGCACTCGTGCTAACACATAAAAATCCTTGTAACGTGAAAATAAATGTCTTGTAAACTGACTTACAACGAAATAGAAATCCGGTCTGGATCGTCGCAAGCTTTTTTTTTTTTTTTTTCTGCCACTCTTCAGTAAAAAACGACAGCTGCTGCTGTGATTGACAGTCGTGCGTGTTTGCACCTCTTGCGTCACATTTCGAGAACTAAGTGGCTCGGTCACAGCCTGTCAACATCTCAGCTGCGCTTTGGAGGAAAAAAAAAACTTTCCCAGCTCCTTAAATCACATTTGCCCTCTCAAATAACATCACAGGAACATCTCCAGCTCTGTGTTTGAGTTGACCTTGAAATGTAAAGAAGATTCAGAGATGTTCCTGTTGCTTTCAAACAAAGGTCTTCAAGAGCAACGGCTCCCGGATCAGCATCCATGGTTACTAAGCTCCGACTTTAACCCCCTCGCAGCTTATTTCCAAGATACGACGATATTCTAAAACCCTTTTTAAGACCCATTACATACTGTGCAGCCGATTCCAAAGAACCGTAAAATCCATTTAGCCTGATGCTAAGCGAAACACCAAGTTCGGGCTAGGAAAAGCAACGTGTAACAAATATTTGAACAAAAATGAAAATACTCAGACATATATTCTTTATCCTCTGAGAAGAATAGTACAGTGAATCAATTAGAAGCTGTTATACTGCCCCCTGGTGGCTCAAAGCGGAACTGCATTGTTAACTTTCCACAACGGAATCATTTTATAGTTATTCCTATAGGGGAAAACTATTTCTCCCCTCAAACCGCAAGTCAACAAACAACAAACAGCGTCGCTCGGCTTTGATACGGCAGCGGACCGGGCCCAGCTTGTTTCGATTAAAACGAAACGCGGCTTGGCCGGCCGAGCGAGCGCCTCGGCAGGACTGCAACACCAGCGAGCGGCGTGTAAATTGCAGCATGTGCGGGAGTTCTGCAGGGCGAGATTACGGCATCAACGCAATCGTTTCGGGATCGCGAAAGAAGACCTCCATCGAGGCTCGAATACTTGAATGGCGGCCAACCGTGCAACCTGGTTCCGATTCAAACTCTGATTTGTTTTCTTGGTGTGAAATTTTGCCCAATGGGAATAAAGAAGATTTTTTTTTTTTGCCATTATGACATTTATTCGATTTTAGTCGCATTTGACAGCATCTCAGAGTGACCGTGTCACATTAACCCTTTTTGGATTTTTCACATCTGGCTCCCATCCCTAACCCGCCTTTTATCTTCAATCATCTCGTGGTCGGACAAAGCTTCAAAGTAGCTCGGGTGTGTTTAAAGACGCGACACATATGTGTCATGTATGTACCCGGGCTCGTCAAATCGGACAAAAGGCGAACGCAGACGCCTTCCCGACATTGAAGTCTCTGGAAAGCAGATGCCTGCTTTGAGCAATTTTCTTCTCTTCCGAGCAAATGGCTGATTGTCAAATGTCTCCCAAAAATGATTATCTTGTGGTGTGGGGTGCACACATACACAATTGCAGCAAAGGCTGTGAAGGATTAACCTGCACTCTTTTTAGCCTGAGTACACGACCATATAAGGGCGAACTTCAGTGTTTTATTTGTCGGACTGCACGCAATTATTTTTTTTTTCAGAACACGTTACATGAGGGGGAGGAATCATGTTGCAATCTGCGCTTATCTTATCTATAGAAATGAAAAAGGGAGGGAGGGAGGGAGGGGTGCACTGGTGACCCAAGAAGTCAAGTGAGAATTCAAGCAAGAGTCGGGGGACGGCGGGGAACGGTGTGGGGGTTAACTGGCAAACAGGCATTTTTTTTTTTTTTTTTTTACATGAGCGTGGATGTAGGGGGCCTCCAGGGAGCAATGCTGGAGCCACTTGGCGCACAAAAGGCTGCTTTGATTGCTTGCTCTTTAGGCAACTCAACTCGTCCTAAATGAGAAAATACCTTCGGACTTCACACACACACACATTTTCTTCGTAATGTCTCCATCGTCTTGTTCTTCTTGTCTCCTAACAACGCTGACATTTGCAGTGAGGCCCCTAGCTCAAGGTGAAAAGCCGTAAACACAAAGTGACAAAAAGGAAGTGACCTCGAAAATTTCCAACGAAACATAAGTCGTGGGACATCGGGAAGTGATGAAGGACCTCAAACAGATCCCTGAGGAACTCAACTTGAAACAAATGCAGGGTAGAATTCATGATGCACTTTTTTTGAGGAGGTGTTATCTAGAAGTTGCGGTGGGTGGAGGAGTCGAAGGGGCTTCGCATTCCAAAACGTGGCCCCCCACTATTGAAGCCCTTCTCTCTCTTCATTGTTAGCGTTTCGCTTTACATTGGACGTGACTTGTTTATGCTACGTGTGTGTTCTCCACGCTAAAGCGCACTGCACGGCTACAGTAACGCGGAAATGAGGTTCACATCACGTTGCCCCCCCCCATAACACCACTTGTGTGTGTGTGTGTGTGTGTGTCCTTCATTGCAAGGCAGCGCTGATGTCATAAGTGCAGAAACTAGAGATGGACATGAAACTATTTCCATGTGCAAACTTATTGATGACAGACATGTTATAAAAATGAAACTTATTAAATCAAAGTCATGAAAACACAATTTAAGATGTGAAGTAATACAAAATGTAATTGTACTAAGTTCATTTTGTTTTTCCTTATTTAATCACTTCACAGGTTTCTTTTATATCAAACAAATGGTTTTAGGTTATTCACCTGACATGTTTCGGCGGTTTCTTCCGCCTTCATCAGATTCAGAGTCTCTGATGAAGGCGGAAGAAACCGCCGAAACATGTCAGGTGAATAACCTAAAACCATTTGTTTGATATAAAAGAAACCTGTGAAGTAATACAAAATGTCTTTAATATTTAATTTCTTGTAATCTGATGTTTCTTTTGTGCTGGAAAGCGAACATTTGCAGATTTAAAAAAAACTAAGGCTAGCTAGGTAAGAGTAAGCTAGCTAGCTAGGTAACAGTAAGCTAATTTGTAAGTCGCCTTACCGGCTAGGCACAATCCGAAGATGGTGAGGAGCACAAGCACGTAGAGCAACACGATGGCATACTTGATGGCCGCCAAAGAGTTGAGCTGACCGCAGCATTGATCATGTTTCCTGCGCCTCTTTCCAGAACCTGAAAAAAAAAAAGCCAAAACAGTCAGCCCAAAGCTTTTTTAGCTTTAGCGCCAATAGCTAACAGCCAACACAACGAGACATTTGGCTTCCATAACGCGACGCGTTAAGCGTTTGCTTTGGACGCCGTCCCGTCCGTGTCTGCTCTCAAGAATGCTTTCCAGATTCAAAACATCAGATTAGTTTCTTCTCCCGGGAGCAAATTTGACATAAACCGGGACCATGTGCTCAATAAAACAAGGTGAGCAGTTGGCATCTTCACCTGTGGGCCAAATGTTATTAAAATCTCATAAAGTGGAACATGACAAGAAATGTCTTCGAAATTTGACACAAAACAGACAAGTGTGTTGTGATTGAATGAACGATTAACTCGTTCACTGCCATTGACGGCCATTTTAACTACGCTGGCAGTGAATGAGTCATTATTTATTTATCATTTATTAATATATTTATTCAATTTAATTTAATTTATTTATTTAAATGTATTTATTTCATTAACGCCCATTTTAACTACACTGGCAGTGAATGAGTCATTATTTATTTATCATTTATTAATATATTTATTCAATTTATTTATTTAAATGTATTTATTTTATTAATAAAACTCACCATTACGTTGAATTAGTGGGGAAAATTGACCGGGACGAGCGTTTTGACCTGAATTAATTGATCGTCGATAAATTAAATTGTTTTTTTTTTCCTGTGCAGCTTGGCGGCCGGGTACCAAGTGACCCAGGACCGGTACCGGTCCGCGCCCCCGGTGGTTGGTGACCTCTGACCAAGAACACACAACTCATGCCGCACAAGACAAACCCAGCTGTCGCATATACACGGCTGGAATGTATAGAAGAGCAAAATCGACAAGTTCAGCAAGTCGGGAAGACGACACGACAACTTGGCATCACGCAAACATTTCTATTTCGACACTTAGCTAGCCTCCAAAAAATGTTTACGTTCAGAGGAAGCAAAGCAACTTCTGCATCCAAGTGCACTTTGCCAAGGTTCATTCTCGTGCAACCTTTCTGTTTGCTTAGTCATTATTTTCCCACTTCTTTTTTTTGTAAGAAATATTTGAGGCTTCTCCTCTTCCTCCTCACCTTCATCGCACAGGTTGAGCTTGGACAAATTATGTCCCTCATAGGCGTCTTCGTACATATAGGCGCTCTCCTGTTCCTCGTGCGTACTCAAGTACACGGCCTTGTTCTCCATCTCCTGGCTGGGATTCAAACACACGTTGATTTAAGTCATATAGAATGTTCCAAGCAAAACAAAACGGGGATGGGTCAAGTTTGTGTGCTTAACCTAGTCCTTACCTTCCGTGTGTTTGCCTCAAGAAATATATCTCAGGGAATTTCAGCATGCATAAATAATGCAAAAATCAAGTAGTACCAATGGTGATTGTGAGTGCACGAATTCCCAGGAGGTCGCAATGGATTTGTCGCAGTGGGAGATGTTCAGGGTTTGCACAAAAGCCGTTAAAAGCACTCAGTCCTGACTTTCTCATTAAGGCAACCAGAATGACAGTTGGACTGAAACGAAGGCTGCTAGGAGACCCCCCCCCCCCCCCCACACACACACACACACAGTACTAGCATAAGTGCTTGCACACCCCAGAAGGTTTGTGTATATACGTGTGTGTGTCTGTGTGTGCTCGTGTGTGATAAAGGATGGTGGGAAAGCAAAGAATCAGCGCTATCTGGAACATTCTACTGTCTCTTGTTTGACAACTTAGAATGAATCACTGTTGAAAAAAAAAAGTATTTTTGAGAAAACAAAAATATTTCCCTACAAATTAACTGGGTTTTTCCATGCTGCAACAATGAGGCACTCTAAAACAATTTTTTTTTTTTAGCTTTTGCGATGTAACATGCACACACTCGGGGCCAACAATGAGGCACTGCAAAGCAGCCACACCTTTGGATGAATCATAAGGATGATACATTGGGTACACCTGATTATCATGTGTGGAAAAGAATCATTTAACTCCGGTTCGAGAGTCGTTCGACTCAACATGACTTGTAGCTGTACCTAATGAAGTGACTCAAATTGATTAACTTTACGCACTCACCTCGTCAGCTGTCAACTGGAGGACGGAGAAAGCCAAAAAAGAAATCACAGCTCCAAGAGGCTCATCCTTCCTCCGATTGGACCCCAAATCAAAAGTCGTAGACTTGACAGCTCCCCAAGAACACGCCGTGGAAGGACGCACCGTGCAGGGCTTCTCCTCCGACCCGCTGCAACAACAACAATAGACGGTCGGACTATTGCAGGGGAATATGTGCAACCTCCACGAAAACATCACCACGGTCCACGTGATCCGAAAAGTCAAGCAAAGTCCAGCTGGAGTTCTTCACTGGAGGATAAGCGTGTCCATCGTGGGCTGTGCACAGGCGCCATCTAGTGTTACTCAGCAGCGCGTGCATGGCATTTATGTACCTGTGGTTTTATTGACTCAATTGATCTATATTTGTATTTATTCAATATAATATTCAGATGAGGAAGTTTGAAATTTGATTTAATTAATTTAAAGTAGTGTTTTTAACGAGGGTTAGGATTTCAAAGGAGTGTTTAAAATTCGAGTTTGGTTTTCAAATGATAGATTTTAGCAGCCAGGAGCGTGCAGTGACATCCTGCTGTGATTAACTAGTAGAGTTAAGAAAAGATTGCTCACAATCAGAAATGTTATTGATTTATTTTTATTTTGAAACTGTAAACTCCCAGTACACTTGAACACACCTGATGAAGGTTTTCAAGGCCAGGTGGTCGTCATGGACAAGTTGAGGCAAGCAGGCGTTTTTCTTTTTTTGAAAGAATAAAACAGCCATCGCGCAGACACACGGAAGAAGGTAAAAACACAAAAAGACATCTTTATAAATTAATTATTGAACTATAAGGGCCACTACGACTTTGAAAGCTCGAGTTGTGTTCCGTACGCAGTTGGCGGGCGTACCAGACTTCTGTTAAAAAACCGCGTAGTTTCGGTCGTATTATTTTCAAAACGCTCAAAAGTTCGAAAATGTAACACAAACGATAATATGATAGAAATTGTATCAATTCGGCAACTAGTTTGACCACCCTAACACGACCGAATGTTGTCAAATAGGACTTCATCGCAAGGTAAACGAATGGGGCGTTGAGTTTTTATATGAACAGAAATCATAAAAGTATTTATATTCCGTGTCTGATAGAGGATTAAACAGTTAAACCGAATAAAGTATATTAAAATATAGCGCAAGAACCGTTTGTGTAACAAGTATTAAAAAACTCTTTATTGTAGTAAACCTTACGTCCCACAAGAGGGCGGCATTGCATCGGTAAGAAAAAATGGACGTAAAATTACAGCACAAAATCTTTACTTATCTGCCTTTTTTATGCAAATGACACAAAATTATCACGTCACAGTTACAGAAACATGACATCTACATATGCATTATATAGAAATAAAATAACAGATGTTATTAGAAACATGACAATTGTGGAAAATGGTATAGAAGCATAATAAGTCTCCTTTAAAACAAAAAGCAAGTAGAGCTGGTTTCTTTAACGCCACCTTGACTTTTAAAATCCTGAAATGTTTTCACAATGTATGCCAATGAGTCCTGTGTGACTGTGGCTTCTCTAATTAACACAGGAAATGACATTCCTACATTACATTGAAAAGGTCACATCAACAATTTAGCTATTTTTTCCCCCCTCGGGAGGATTTGTTGTAGCAAACACGGACTTTTCCTCCTCAGCAGATTTCACCGTCTGTTTTTTTCTTCATGTTGTCCCATGTCGGCCAATTTTGCTAGCACCTGAGGCTAACTTAACGCTTCCTCAAGTGGGGACAGTGAAAAATATCTATTAGCATGTTCAATATTTGCTTGTCCTATACTTTTTTTAGTCATATAAACTGAAAATAGTTTATTAACATAATCCTGAATAATAAAAATTGTCTCTGGGACCGGTCCAGTGCAGGAAAGGACTTAACGGGACCTTTCCACTCATGTGTAACATAGTCAAAATCAATCGGGCTCCTCGTTGGAGCAAGAGTGCTGACACGGAGCATGGATTGTAGACCTATCGTTATTTCTTGCTGACCTCTCACCTCAGCTTCCTCAAATTGCTTGAGTCGGGTCGCCTTGAAAATCAATCGCCGTCTTACCGTGACGCACGATGATAATAATACCCGGAAAAATGTCATGAATGTTTAAAATGATGACTGAGACTGATTATGTTGACGTCAACTGATGATTGTCATTTTGGTTGATGCCGTAGTCATGGCGATGGAAGCATCCAAGCGGGTGTCGTTGTGGTCGGTGAAGGATGTGCTGGAGTGGATTGAAAAGTGCTATCCCAGCTTAGTGGGCGTGCTCCAGAAGGCCGTGATGAAACATGCCATCTCAGGTATATATTTCAGCAAAAACAGATTTTTTTTTGTAATTTAATGGTAAATCATGTTAGGTCGCGCACTGCTGAGGCTGCGGGAACACCACCTGCAAATCCTCGGAGTGGAATCGGAGGCGCAACAGCAGGAGATGTTGCAGGACCTTCTTCTCCTCAGAGTGCAGGAGGAGCTGGGAGAACTGGACGACATCTGCTCAGGTAACCTAAAATGCTGAAAAGGTTTTGCAACAAATCTGGTTTTTATTTTCTGTTTTCCTTTGCAGAATGTTTCCCGGCATAACAGGCGTTCATTTTTAATCCTGCTTCCGACTCATTCTATCCATCACCCATCCATCCACCGACTGACGAGGTGGGGGTGATCTTAGAAGACGAATCGATGACGAGGGGGAAAAGTCATTTCCTGTACGAAACGTGAGCCCGGCAGATGTTATCAAAATTCTTCGTATCGTTCTTTCTTTGTTGTGCGGTGAATTCGGACAACCGAGCGGGCTCAAAGGTTTACACCAAAATCGTCACTTTTTTTCTTATAAAGTATGAATCATCATTTTTTGTAAATAACAGAACTTGACATGGGATAAAAAAAAAAATGTTATCTCTTCCTTTCTTTCATTTTGACACCTTATATCATTTTACATCCAAGGCGTCACACTGCAAGTATTAAATGTGCAGGGAGGAGGAGGAGGTGGCACAAATGGATGAATCAGAGGACAGACGAGAAGCGTGCCAGTGCAGACGCCGATCGATCAGTGTTTACGCCTCGTCAATCATCCGTCAATTAGCGCTAATTAGACGAGCTAACCGCATTATTAGATCATTCATAGATCATATCACATGTTCCTAAAATTTTTTATTGGATTTCTAAATATGACCTCAGACTTAAAAAGTTTCTCCATGCAGAATTAGACATTTTTTTGTGATGTAACCACGAGGAAGGCAATTAAGACTCAATTTGATCTCCATTTGGACTTTCTAGGCCAGAAGCGATGACGCTCATTTGTATCAAAGATTCATTTCTTGCTCGGACGTACCGAGCGCTCGCAGATTTATTGCGCCGCCGCCGGTCCGATCAATAATAACAGCCCCCCCTCCCCCCCTCATTGGAATTCCAATAGCACCGTGAATTACAAGAACGCTAGCGTATGACGGGAACGCATTTTTAGTCGGAGCTTCTTTGCTGAGCTCTCGCTAGAAATGATCTGGCAAGAAGTGATCACATCATATGACGACAATCTCCAATATGCTTCACGTCAGCATTTTTTTCGTTTCTGGCAAGTACTTGTCCTACACAAAACAACAATCTGCCATATTCTTCACATTCAAAGTGCTCAGGGAGGTTTGGAAGTATTGGCTTGTAACACGCACACACACACACTCAAGGTGCCAAATACACTTATCTAAATAAAAACGAAGCAAGTCAGGTGTGAGTTTGGGTGTCACGTTGATGGCTTCGATGACGTGTGAGGCGTCAAGCTTGGGACCGGTGTGCGGCGCTCTCACTGCGCTAATTCCCCCCCTCCTTGCAAATGCATGAAGCGTCATTCACGTGGATAAATATGGCATGAATATTTCAGCGTGGTTAGTCGGCCAAGCGCAGCTGAGGCTATAAATCAAAATGTGCGTGCGTGCGTGCGTACCCACGCGCGCTCCCGCGCTATTAAAACATTAACGCTGACGGGACGACAGGCGGCGGTGCACAGGAGGGACTTTTGGATAATTGAAATGCCAAAAAAGCCTCCAGACTCTTCTGCTCCTTCAACCCTTCTTCCTCCACGTCATCATTCTTGTCTTTTTATTTTCTGCAAAAAATGCCTTGAGCAATCAGAATAATAAAAAAAAAAACTGCAGTGATATCCGGCAAGCAATAGTTGTAGCCTCCATGTAACAAGAATCTTCCATATTCTTCAGGTGACAACAATCTGCCATAACTTCCAAATCTTCACATGAAAAATGTACAGAGAGATTGAGATGACATCTACAGGAACATTAACAAGAAGCTGCAGAGATGTTTGGCAAGTACTGGCTATATCTTCTTATTTTACTCTTATTTCAAATAAGTTGAAAGGATTTTTAGGACAACTCAAATTTGTATCTTTGTTGATGCTAAATGGATTGTGTACCTAATGAAGTGGCACAACAGACACTGATGAGGCCTTGAAAAATGTTGCCACAAGAGGGCGACATTTAACTGAGTCTATTTAACTCAGATTTTAAGCGTAAACTGGGAGCAGTCCAAAGTTCAATCAGAGCTTAATGGATGACCCCATAAACAGAAGGTGATGAAAAATTCTTTCAGGAAAAAGTCTCGTGCAGCAGATTCTAGAAAATGTCTCATTCTTGTACATAAAACAAATTGTTTTATTATTAACATTAAGATTGTTAATTTGATCATCAGAGAAGTTAAGCCACGCTAACCTACCGATAAATTCACACATTTCTTAAAGGACTTTGCTGCGCAGGGCTGTGGTGTATTTATATATATAAATTAAAAAAAAAAAAAAGTTCCCCACTGAACGGTGCAGATTCACGAGCATCGCACCTCCTTGCTCACGTGCTTGGGGGGTGGGTGGTGGTTCTTGGTTGCTGCTCTGATCCAAAAGAAGACTCGCATTCAGGCGCGCATGTGCGCGCGCGTCTACATTCCTCGAGGCAATCCGCTCCGCCTGTCAATCAAGGCAGGACCGTGAAGTGGATGCGGTAACTGGATTCTCCGGATTCCGATGAGGATGAGGACTCGGTTCCCCCTAAAAGTGACAAATTAGAATTTTGTTTTGCTCTGGGATGGACGCGTGTGGACGGATGCGGGATGAGGAGGCGGTGACGGTGCCGGCGGCGCGGACGCGCGTCCCGTTTTGTTACGTCTTCCACGGATGAGTAAGAAGCAAAAAGTTTGCCAGCCGGATGGAGGAGCGACGGCGTGTCGTCGTCGTGGTGGTGGTGGCGGCGACGGCGTCGGCGTTGCTCCGCGGACTACGACGCTGCGTGCGTGCGTGAACTTGCGCGTGCGCGTTAATTGCTGCTTCGTTAGCTGCGCGCGTGCGCGCGCACGGGAGCGGAGGAATGCACGCGCCGGCTGCGGGTTCGACAGCAGCAGCATCCAACCTTTGCCGGGACTACAGGTGTTCCCTAGTACAGGTAGGCACTAAAAAAAAAAAAAATGTCCTCTTCTGTGACGTCATTGACGCTAAAACTTTTGTCTGTATGTTTAACTTGACACGCTATGGATATTTATTAAGAATAGAAAGTATGCTAAACTAATTGAGAGTTCTGAATATCTATTTTTGGTACAATAAATTAAAGAAACAAAACGTGCAATTGAATTTTCACGCTTGTTTGTAATGTTTTGACCCAACACATTAGAAATTGCAATTTAAAAAAAATAAATACAAATATTACATATTTGTAATTGGTTCACTGTATTAATTTGACATTTTCCAATCATCTTTAGTGACTCCACATCCCACGTGCCATGGCGTGGCTAAGGCGACATCCTAGTGAGTCCACCTGACCTGCACCTACCTGCCCGACTCCTCCGTCCCCTTTCCATCCTCCTCCTCCTGATCCCACCCTCCACCCCACCGCCTCACAGCACACATGCAGGCCAAGAAGCGGTACCTGCTCGTGTCTGTGGGGGTCGCTCTTCTCTTCCTGGTCTACATGTGGGCTCTGCAAATCGGCGACTTTGAGCAGCAACAGCAGCGGCACCACCACCGCCACCAATTGCCCCAGTACCCCGACTACTACCAGCACCAGTCGTACAGCCTGAGCCAGGAAGCGGACCGGGCCCGGCCCAGAGCGCCACTGCCTCATAGGGGCCTGTCCAAACAGCCAGCACACTGGACCGAGTTGAACCAGTTGCTGGCGCCCTACCTTGAGGGAGGAGAGCAGGAGGTACAGTAAAAGGTTCCAACTGGAAGGTGTAGTCAACTCATGGTGTTGAGAATTTTTCACAAATATTCCAGACCTTGTCAAATGCATCCTTGAAGCCATTTCTCCATGTACTTTTCAGGAGGACGGTCCCCAGGTGCACCACCAGCACAGCTCGCCAAGAGAGCGGCGCTCGGTG
The DNA here is from genome assembly GCF_024217435.2 of Syngnathus scovelli. Taxonomy (NCBI): domain Eukaryota; kingdom Metazoa; phylum Chordata; class Actinopteri; order Syngnathiformes; family Syngnathidae; genus Syngnathus; species Syngnathus scovelli. The sequence goes on along the minus strand of NC_090866.1, from coordinate 10,245,301 downwards.
CGTGACAACCTCTACAAGAACAAACGCTGCCGCATGGAAACCTGCTTCGACTTTGCCCGCTGCCAGCCGCACTTTGGCGTCTACGTTTACCCGCCGCAAAGAGGCGATGAGATTTCCCCCACCTACCGTAAGATCCTCTCCTCCATCCAGGAGTCTCGCTTCCACACGGAGGACCCCGTGAAGGCCTGCCTGTTCGTCCTGGCTGTGGACACCCTGGACAGGGACCGTCTGTCGCCCCAGTTTGTCCAAAACGCCAGGACGCGGATTCAGAGTTTGCCCACGTGGAACGACGGCAGGAACCACTTGATTTTTAACCTCTACTCCGGCACCTGGCCGGACTACACGGAGGATCTGGGCTTTGAGGTGGGCCAGGCCATGTTGGCCAAGGCCAGCGCCAACGTGGCCAACTTTCGACCCAACTTTGATATCTCCATCCCCTTGTTCTCGAAAGACCACCCACTTAAAGCAGGGGGCACGGGCGGCGCTGACGGCGCCTCGGCCCGAGACTCGCCGACCTCCTCCTCGTCCTCCAGGCGCTACCTGCTGGTCTTCAAAGGCAAGCGCTATCTAACAGGGATCGGATCGGAGACCAGAAACGCTTTGTATCACATCCACAACGCCGACGACATTGTCCTGCTGACCACCTGCAAGCACGGCAAGGACTGGGAGAAGCACAAAGACTCCCGCTGCGATCACGACAACCGAGAATACGCAAAGTAAGTCCAACTTCCACTTTTGTCTCTCTCGTGGTAAATTATACCAAAAAAAATACCGTTTTCATGGCAGTGATTATAAAGAACTACAAAGCCTCCCGAAAAATGAAAATTCAACACAAAAAGCGCGTTGGCGCATTGGTGGTTTTAACGGCAGAAAAATAAATGACTTAATTCTCTGTCGCGGTTCATAAAATCACTTTTACAGAAAATAAAAGAGCAACGTGAACTGTGAGAAGCTGCTAATCAATAGCAAGCGCGAATGAACACGGCGCTTAAGAGGCTCCTTCACTAAAAGTAATTAGCACATTCTCTCTCGCGGCCTGATAGCTTTTTATTATGAAAGTGGCTCCCAATTTCACACTCGGCGGGTTTACTTTTTTGGTGTTGTTGCTCTCTATTATTTATGTAGCACTTAGGAATCAAAGAAACATTCAAGTCAGCCCTTTATGGGAATTAAGTTTGCTGTCATTTTTAAGAACTTGCCACTCGCCAATATGATCTACTTCATGCAACGAGTATGGAAATCTGATTTTTATTTCTGAGATATGACTCTTTTGTAAGTGACACTTGGCAATGAAAAGCTAGGCTACGCCGGTATGGACATCGGTGTATTTGGCGGCTGCAGCTTTCGAGATGTATGATGGAGAGGCGGGGGGAAAGTGGCAAAAGGTAATAAAAGCAAATGTCAACGGCAGTCATGTGGTCGGGGCGGCGGTGCAGCCGTTTCCCTCCACCTTCATTGGTGCTCCTCCCCTCCCATCCTCGGTTTTCTTCCCTCGTCTGCCGAGGCAAAGCGTGGAAAAAGCTTTCGCTGCCGTCTAAGTGCATCTTTGGATGTGAGCGCCAATGAAGAGCACCACTCGGGATAATAACACAGTGCCACATTCCCGCCGGAGAGAGTGAAGATGAGACACTTTTTTTTTTTAAAACACGTTTGATGCGTGTGACAATTCCGCCAGCGTAGCGAAACATACAAGACGTGGGCAGGGAAGTTTGAAGCAGTAAAGTCACGACTGGATCGTGGCGGCGGCGGTGTGCTCCAGGGCTCCGTTTGCGAACCCTGTTCGTTTCAGTGCGTGTGTTTTCATAGTTTGAAAACATATCAATAAATAATGATGAACACATCAAAAAATAATCGCCAAGCAATTGAGGAATAAATCTAAATAAATCCCAACAAACAGCGTTTCCTTCCATTTACTCGCTTATTTTGACCATTTCTAACTTCAGCCGGCGGACTTGTCAGGGTGGCGGTAGAAGTCGTCAATACGCCAAAGGCTTCCGGCCAAGGCCTGCCGGGTGAGTAAAAACAGCCTCATCGATCCGGCGTCGCAGCGGCCAATCAGCAGATGAATGGAGGTTAATGCTCCCCTCTTGGCACGTGAAAGCCAAACATAGATCGCTATTCATTCTCCGCCACCCTTTGCTAGTCTTGGCGTGGAGTACCGAGAGGAGGCGGGAAGGGAAAAAAAAAACCACAATGGGCCGTTGCGGAGACAAACCGAGATATTTTTCGACAAGTTTCATTCACTAAGGAGTGAACACAGAAAAAAATTATCAATCTGGAATTACAGAGAGTTGAAAACAACCCAAAAACTATTAATTCTATCGGGGAGAACAAACTCAAGTGTGTCGGGCCTTCGCAGTTAATTCTCCGCTACCTGCCGCGTCCGAAAATTCCACTCCATCACAGCCGTCTCGCTTCCGTCCATCCGTCATATCTGCCCTCATCTCTTTTGTCATCTACCATCTTCTTCCCGCTTCCGCCGCCGCGCTCTCGCTCTTTGGGCCAGCCACTTGAGCTGAAGTAAAGGTGCGTCGCCATCCATTTTCGCCTAGGGAGTCGGAATTACAGAGGTGGGAAGTGAGAGGAAAGGCGGACAGATGGATCACAGCAGGAGGGAAGGAGGGAGAAGAAAGTCTTGTTTGTTCAGGAAACTGTCATAGAAGATGAAATTGGGCAAACAAGCAGATAAATATGGAACCGAAATTGACCTCTTTAAAAAAAAATGGCGGACTTTTTAAGACAAAAAAATTGTGATTTCATTTTTTGAATTGTTTTTTTTAAATGTCATTTTTGTGTATTTTTCCTCTAATCTCCTCAGACACCACACCAGCAAAATATTTTAGTTGAAGGGTAATTAAGAAAAAATCAAAAGTCTCCACTTTGGTCAAAGGTAAAGCCTTCTTTTTTTTTTTTTCCCTTCCACTTTTAGAAATAAAATGCCGGGTAGTGTTAACCTCATGCGGCTGTGTAAAAGCGCACCAGCAGGGATTTACAGCTCATTGGCTCTCATTATGAAAATGTGATATTGCGCTGGAAAGCCTCCGGCTGTTCTGCGGCGGATTAGAGGGGTGGCGGCGAGCACAGCTGGCAGACACAGCCAACCAACCAACCAACCAACTAACCAAGCAACCAACCAATTGTTTTATCTCTATCTGCGCTCGAAATAATTTGTACTTCTTTCCACGCCGTTTCCCCCAAAGATGGCTTGGTGTTGTTTTTAATCAACGAGCCCAAAGCAACATCAGTGGAAATGTTAGTCCAAAATGGCGCCAAACTAATCACAATTTGTTTTGCTTAATTCACTTTTTAAGTTGGGCAGGCGCTCCCCGGGTTGCCTTCCAATGTCATTTTTTTTTTTTTTGCTTTATGTCTCGGAACACAGATGGTGCACTTGCGCAAATTCCCAAAAAATTGGAGATACATTAAATACATCATTGTAAAAATAAAGCCACGTTATTATAAACCGTTGTAAGAAACTTTGTCATAGCGCACATCGTTTTATAGATTACCATAACATCATAGTCATATAAAACCCGCCGTCTTTATATTCAGTCGTAATTCATCCAGGAGTAATTGAAACCGTCTTATATATCTTTTTTTTTTTTTTATGTATATTTTTTTAATCACATTGGATCAGAACCAACCGTACCTGCGAATTGGCACCGACACCACTTGCCATGTTAGCACATCTAATATGTGTCAGCACTGCAGAGTGTTCATATTAATGGTGCCATATGTGCTTTTTGCTGACTGAGACCCCCCCCCCCCCACACACAATATATAAAACTTGTCAAGCCTAAACGTCAACATAAAGCTGACCGTAAAGTCAAACAACAGACGCGGATCACGTGTTTCTACCGCACCTTCCGGCGAGCGCTGGCGAGGCCCGTCCAGATGGTGCCGACTGTAAGCCGCGGAGCTGCTGCTGCCATCCAGCTAGAGCGAGCGAGGGGGGAGAGGAGAAAAAAAAAAAAAAAAAGATCATCTGTGTGCTTGTTTTGTCCTTTTCAAATCCAACTACAAAGGACAGCTAACAATCCCATTCAGATTTGTGCCATGCATAATTCACACTAATGAATACAATGACTTTTCTAAAGATCCCGAGACTTGCCTCGTCTTTCTCTCGGGGTCCTTTTGTGGATCTCCATGATAGACCGCCTAAAACAAACAATGTGACATTTTTTGATAGCTGAGAGTCCATTTATAGTGTCGAGAGGGGAAAAAAAAATTAAATGAAAAGATGGAGCCGGGTAGAGAAGCAATTGAAGTCCACTTCACCACAATGTATATCCGCCATTTAATGTCCACTTTTTTTTTTCGTGTGCGTGTTGGCAATGTCCATTTTCTCGTCTCGCATCAAATCGTCTCCTCACTTTAGCCGAAGTAAACAACCGCACGCCGACACCATCGTTCTTAACGAGACTCCCCCGACGGTCGTTACCGTTGGAGAGCCTTTTAAAGCGGACATATTACGGAAGATTGACTTTTTAATTGCTTGTATACAAATAGTTGTGGCTCGGGAGTGCCTGCCCACCCATCAAGTGTGAAATTAAACAACTAAGTAAATCTGTTACACGGACGTTTTTTATCGTGGCTGATGTGTCGATACGCCACACTCACCCAAGAGACCAAAGTTTTGCATCCTTTATTAAAACAAGGCACACGTTTTGCTTTTGGAAAAATCTTGTGACGCTAGGATTTCCTGGCCTTTAAATCACTTTGACTTTTGGGATCATTTCGACTGCATTTCCGCCAAGTCAGTCGTCCACTTAGCGTCTTTGTTTACCTGTTGACATGGCATCCTCCCTCTTGTCCCGATCGTATCTTCTTTCTAAAATCCGTGCTTTTACGGGATTGACGTTTTAAAAGCAACTTCAGGCTGTTTTGCATATATTCATTTTCACCGCCGGGTTTCTATTTCCTGCTTGATTTGTGCGCAGCGGCCTAATGGACTTGGCTGCCGTGTGTGTGTGTGTGAGTTTGTAAGTCTATATGTTGCTGATTTAGACGTGCCTCCGGTAGCTAATACGCCGGCTAATGGCCGAGATAATGATTGGTGCAAATGGGGCTGCCAAACATTGGCTTTTGGCGACTCAAACTACGCCGCATTGATCATTCAACATGATCGGAATGGACGGATTGAATGGACTCTTGTAAGAACTCGCTTGTTTAGCATGAATCCATTTACGGACAAAGAAGATGGTAGAAGGGCAAAGGCTAACCCTGGATGATTTTTCCTTTTATTTCTAGTCATTTTTTAATTTTATATATATATACGAGAAGAGCCAATCTTAGAGCGGTTGATTGAGTGAGTTTACTAATAGTATTTGTGTAACTTTTCTTTAATTTAATCATCACGCCAGTGTTATACTGCCCCCTGGTGGCCAAGACAGTAACATCAGAAAGTGCCACAATGAATTAATCATGACGTACAATCTGTTTAATACATTACATCTATTTGATTACTTTGTCATTATGTGTTTTATAATGTACAATATATTTTCCTTAGCCTAGTTTCTTTTTTAAATATATTTTCCTTTATTTAAAAATAACATTATGCGACTGTGTCACAGTTGGCAATCGATATTTATCGAATAGCCTGGTTCCTTTTTGAAACCCTCGTCTTATTTTGGTGAGATAAATAGAAGGAGGGAAAATAGATTGAGCCAAATGAGCGTCTATCGACAAGCGTTCGATCCCGGCTGATAAACTGTCCCGTTTAAAGATGGCTGACGGCACTCGAATGAGAGCCCTGATCATTCCTTTCGCCGCCCATTTTCCACCCAGAAAGTTTTTTTTACTCAACACTGCCGTGAGCTTATGAAAATTTGCAATTTTGCATTTAAAAATTTCATTTGAATGCTTTTTATATCTGTAAAAACAGCTGGAAAGAAGCAAAGGCTGACAAAACCTCCATTACCAATAATATCTCTTCATTGGGCTCTTTATCCTCTTCTGCTACTTCACAGGAAATGGATGTGGGACTTAAAAAAAAAAAAAAAAAGAGAGGCTCTTGTACCTTGTCATTTTCAGGACAGCGCCGTAATGAGAGCGAACAAAGGAACATGACACGGAGCGAGAGCGAGACAGGCTCGTCATGAATATTACACAGATAGCGCTGGAGGTGACACAGCTGGGATCAACAAAGTGCTAAGCGCTGTTGCGCTGCTGGAAAATAGCCCAATAAATCGGAACGGTGACTCGCCGTATCACTACGCCAACATCTATTCCGATGTTCAATATTCCGATATTTTACATCTTGCATTTTGCATCGCGTCGGGCCTTGTTGAGCTTCATGAAAACCATCCTGAGGGACTGGAACTTAATTGGCCAATGTTGATTTTGTTTTCATTTGGTTAAACTTTATTTCATATTATTTCTTCCACTAAGGATTGAAAAAAAAAAAAAAAAAATTGCGTGCCATCCCTCCATTAAAAGATCATGTGCTTTGACAGTCCCGCCGTCCCACCACATCCGAGGCCCGAGTCGGATGAGCAACCGTAACTGACAGCGGAATGGCCGAGGAACGGCCCCGGCGAGTCCCGGGACGCCCTGTAAAAAGCACTCGCACGCTCTTTTATTTACGCCGGGCGTATTATTAAGCAGCCTTCATGTCGAGTTAGCGTACGGCGCAGTCTGCTGCTCCGCTTTCATCCGACGTGGAAGTAGACGTGAATTTTTTAGATGTTGATTTTCTTGCACCTTTCTTTTTTTTTGCTTGAGTTTGAAGTCCTGGTGCTAATAAGTCTTAAAACAAGGCTATAGTTAGCATTAGCATCCCGAGCTAGCTAGGATAGTTAGTCCATGTTGTGATTTATTTGGTTTGAAACACGAATCACACTTTAAAGACATAATAAAAAAAATCTAGGCTTCGTTGGAAAGCAAAACTCGAACCTCGTCTCGAACCCGGACGCATGATTTAGGCCTCCCGCCACACTATCGTTGGCATTTTTCCAGCGCTGACGTTTCGAGCCCGACCCGCGCCGCTTTCGCTCATTCCGACAGACTTGGCAGTAAAGAAGCCGCTGCTGACAAGAGAGCCCCCCCCCTCCGCCCCTACCCTGACACGATAAAAACGCTTAGGGGGCGAACAAGTTTATCTGGGTGTTTTGCCCTTCGGATGCGCTGGCCGTCAAAAATGTCAGCCCCGCGCAGATTCGGATGACAGACGTGACAAACGGGGCAGGCCTCCGGTCAGGATGTTACACTTGCAACAGGAAAATGTCGACTTTGATTTTTTTTAAAATGTCTCCTTTTGTATATATTTACTGTCAGGGTTTTTTTACGATTATTTTAATCAGATACAATTGCTTGAAACTCCAAATTTAGTTTGAAAGTCCAACCATGACCGGCGCTCACAGGATGAGAACATTCCTGCCCTCCTTGCGATGCTTGTTAAGGGCACCTGAAGACAAGATGTTTGTAATTGCCCGCCAAACTGTCAGACGGGCCTCGCAGCATCTGCCCGTTTACTTCTTTATTGTTTCCTTCTTCTTTCAGAACCCTGAAGGACACAAAAGTTGAACTCGGTTGGTCCCGCCGATTAAATGCCCAATTTTTAGAGCGCGATAGGGTGGGTCAAAGTTGATGCGCTTGTATGTGTCAGCTCCAGTTTCCAGTTCTACTTTCTTCGACTTGTGTGTGCATTTTGTACGTGGTGTGCGGGATTAAGCGAGATGAGCAGAGGGGGGTCCAGATGATGGGATTATTCTCACATGCTGTCCAAACAATTGTTCCCCTTCTGGTGAAAATCTGAAAACCGCTTGGCCTGGCAGCTAACAGCGTAGGGATCTGTTTGTGTGTGTGTGTGTGATTGTGCTGTATTCCGAACATCCTAATTAATTTGTGCTTCCTACGCTTTCTGTGAATAATAATAACAAGGCGCCCATGTTGCCGCTAAGTGCGGTCGTGTTCGGTGCTTGAGTCCAGGTAGTAAAATGGCGAGACTGCTTGTAATTGATGGCGACGGAGTCAAGTTCATTAGGCCCGCGTGTGGGCCGCGGCTTGGGGGAGGGAGGGGGTGGAGGGGGGGTGCGAAGGAATACATTTCATTTCACAGCTCATTAACCTAATGGTGGCTCCCACTCTGCTCCCGGCCGCCTCCTCGGCTGATGATTTAATTTCTGAGGCGTGAAAGTCCACGTCGGCGACTCGGTTAACAGCGCTCCGATCCGACGCCAGGCGGGGGGGGGGGGGGGGGGGGGGGCATCGCCCCCGCCCGCTCATCCATTATTTCAACGTTACGTACCGACGTCATTAGTGTAAAACTTGCAACGAGGACTTGACTTGTTGGGAATGCGGAATTGATGACTGGATTTTCGTGATTAATCCGTTCCGGGAAGTCTCGACATTTTCTTCGCCTAAATCAGAATTTCCATAATTCAAACGAGACTTGTGCCTGTTACGCTCACGCGACTGCTTGCTTTGTCATTTTAAATGTGGCTGGAGCCCAATGACATTAGGAGAGTTTTATCCATCTGCCGGGGAGACGCATTAACCTTAAACTGATATTTAAATGTCACCGTGTGTGTGTGTGTGTGTGTGCGTGCGGTCCAAGCATAATACGGCCAACGTAATTAGATGTGGTTCTAGCCTTTCCAGCGGCACACATCCGATTATGCGCACATGACTAATTTGTGGGGGTCAGTGTTTCCAACAATTAAGCCCAATTACCAAACAGCGCTACCTCCACCTTGGCACTTATCCGTTTGTGCTCCGCCCCACCTCCATCGGAGTCGGCGACACTTCCGAATTCTTTGACAGTTGGTGACAAGTTTGCACCGCTTTTACCTGAGCGGCGCCCAGATGGCGCGCTTGTGTCCATTCCCCCTAAAGTGCGTGCTCAGCAAGTTGGCGGTCTTCTGGCGGGCACCCAGAGCTTTGACAAATGGGATGTGACCCACAGGTGGCGCGTATTAACCGAGTTTCCGCCGGGACCTCCGGAGAACGTGTGTGTGCGCGTCCGGGAACCATTCCCAAGCGGAATTTTGACTCGATTTAGCCGGAAATGATTATTTAGGATCTCTTTGAATCGCCGTGTCAGCTTTCTAGGCCCCGATTGTGCCCTCGGAATACGAGTAACTTAAGTTACGAGTTGAAAACCAGAAGAACAACCTGAGGTTGATTGATAGCTTGATGGACGGATGGCTAGATTGATGATGTTCAAATAGACACGCTGAAGGTTACACATGCCCACAGGTTACTTCATCTTTTGATTTGTTCGCCATTTCATGTCTTCGGGGGGGGGGGTTTGCCTCACTTGCCCCCCGCCCGCGTCCCCCCCTCACCGCCACCACTGCCATCTTCACCGGCGGCGTCCGCTAACGTCTGATTGGACAAATCAGACGAACAGATGCGCTGCCGTTCCCCTTACTCACTGTCATCGTCGTGTTTATTTCCATTTTGGCATTGACAGCATGCCCTCTGTCGTTATGTGTTGATTGATGATGCTACAACCCCCCCACCCCCAAACCCCCACCCCCCCTCGTTTCCTCCCAGCATGCTTTGCCCTCCCAGGTGACTGCATCCCATGTGACTGCACATTGCTTCGGGACATTAGTCGTTGAGGCTGAAGAATTTAAAAAAATTCATTTTTTTTATTTTAAACAATCTGAATTAACCTAAAAATAAATCAAAAGTTACTCAGTTGAAAGTTAAATCAACCATGGGAACCATCTCTTTCCTATTAGGGTCCATTTGTTTGATTCCTAAGCTCTCCGAGGGTCAATTAAGTATCTAAGAATGCTCCTTAAAATATTTGAGCCGCTTCAAAACTTTGAGGGCGTTTTTTTTTTTTTTTTTAGAGGAAGGTGACTCATCAATTTCCCTCCTAAATCTTCATTTCTCATCTTCTGAGGCCGGCGGAGCGATGTAATGTGATCATCATCTCAATCAGCGGGGAGCAAAAATAAATGAAATGGGCTTTATGAATTGAATATGAGCGGGAGGACTGGCGCTGGGTCAATTATCTGCCGCCGCGCTCCGATTAACAGAAATAATCACTGCAAAGAGCAGGGAAATGGCCAAAGACGAAGAAGGTGCGGGTAAAACCAAATCTCTGAACTGCTATTGCTAGCAAGACATTAACACACAATTATGTTTAATTATGATATGATTGTTTATTATTAATTATTTATTTTTGTAATCAATCGGCCAAATCTGAATTATAAGTGAGTAATTTAAATTTTTTTATCCAACACTACTGGAGCGCTCTTGACATTGGATTTTTCACGGAGCCTGAAACGGATTACTAGTATTACCATTCATTTCAATGAGCAATGATGATTTGAGATACAAACATTTGAAGTTAGCGACTTGCTTTGAAGTATCTCAAGTCACCTCTAACTTCCTGCGTGCTTGTTCAGTCTCCTACTTTTATCTTCTACACCACTTGCGTTTTTTCTTTGCTCAGACAGCGCTAGCCGAGTGTCTGCGTGATGGATCGTCGCTATATTCTCTGCCCTGTGTCTCCTCCAGGCGCCGCACCTTGGAATATAATTGAAAACGCCCGTTGCTTTTCCCAATTTTTTTCCTTCCCTTCACTTCCCTCTCAACACCAATTTCTCGTTGTCGTAGCGCGGCCTGCTCGATCCACATGACGTGACTCCAGTCAGACTTAAGTCGCCAATTTCAGGTCTCGCTAGAAACAAAAAAAGGGACTCGGGAATCGAGTTTGTCCGCGAGACGTCCCGGAGCGAGAGGGGGAGTGCTCGTCATCTGTCTTCATTCATCTCCAAGTCGCTCGCATTAGCGCTCAATTATCTCGCCGCCGTTTGTCTCCATCGGTCTGGAGAGGATCCTCAAGTGGCGGAAGGGGGCTGAGTGATGGATGCGAAATAAAAGCAGACACGGAGAAGTAGGCAGAAATCAAGGAACAATTGCTTAATGTGAGTTGAGTTTGATCCGGGACCATCGTTGTAACTCAAATTCCCTTTCCCCATTGAAACGAATGGAAATGCCGTCAATCCGTTCCAGCCTTCCCTAAAAAATCAATAAAAAAAATGGAGTGCAGCCATCTTGGCACATCTTTGTCATGTTTCCATCTAAAGTGGCGAGCAGCGTGCCGAGTTACCGTCTTGTCCGCTGTTTGACAGCGGCGGAAGGAGGAGACGACGAAGGGAAAGACTCCGATCAGCAGATCCGATCGCTTTACACGGGCGGCTAGCGTAGATACTGCAGGTAGGCGACCTGCCGCAGTCTACCGCCCGTCATCGTTTGGCATCGATTTCTTTCTGCTGCCAACAGACTCCCCGCGAGCGAGGAAGATGAATAATTCACGGGACGCCGCCGGGCTGCATCGGTAAATAAATACTTAACTAATATTGGCCCGCCGCAAACCGCAGGTCTCCGTTTACAACGATGCCAGGCCGGAGGGCACACGGAAATATGACGTGTGTGTGTGTGTGTACACACACACCCGCAATAATGAAATTCGCCGGTTTGTAAACAAATGTTTGACTTGAAGTCAACATCGAAACACGGGCAAATCTATTTTTTTCTATTTTGTAAGCGACTTTTATATTCTGCTCTTGCTTTTACTTGGATTTAAAAAGATGCACCAAATGAGTCACTGTGAGTAATAGCAGACTCCAAAAGCAGATAGTGGCTTTTAAAAAGTGCCACAAAGAAACGATGCGATGCACATTAGTGTGCCCGGGAAAAAGTTTCCATTCAGCGAGCAGACGTGATAATTGCGGGTTGTAAAGGCGGATGGAGAAAAAAAAAAAAAAAACGCAAAAAATACAGAGGAAGTTGAATGACGGGTCGGTCATTAGCATCAACATATTGTTCTGCTTTTGTCGGACCCGTGACGACGGGTGACACGCCTCCATCGTTGTTAGCGTTTGATTTCGCGAGCACGCCGTTAATGTGCGTTTCAAAGTGCCGTTTTGCGTCTGGATTTTCAGCCATCACCCAAAACCTCATAAATTGATTTATATTTTTCCCCCTACTGCACAAGTGTACCTAATGGTGTGTCCGTCGGGTGTCATTGCGGTATACGAGATATCGCCGCAATGAAGCTTCATCACCCTGACGATGATTAATATCATAAATGTCACACCCCACGCACTTATGTAAACCGAGGAAGTGCTCGCTCGGGTCACCCGATTCTCCGATGAGGCGGAATTTTATCGATGGGAACGTTGACACCCGCCGGCCGCTCTGTGTGTGTTTCACCGGCGGCAGCTTTACCGTCGATAGAGAGATCTCCGCTTACACCCGTCTTTAACCTTGATGCCGTTTGTGTGTGTGCGTTGCCTCGTCTATTATTTACTACTCAGTCTGGCCGAGCAGCGTTTGCTCGCGCGTGTGTCCAACGAGCGCTTCTCGGTAAACAACCACCGCCGATGACACGGGTGACCCTCACATTAAACTAAGCCCACTCCAAACGCCCCCCCCCCCCCCCCCCCCCAACCTCACTCCTCTCTCATTTCCAATCGATTTGTTTCCAACGCGGCGCACAAAAGCAAATGTTACTTCCTCCCGGCTCACTGCGTGTTGGTTTTTTTGTGTTTGGAGTGTCAGTGCGAGCGGGTGGCTGCCGCCTCCATTGCTGGTAAAAGGAGATTTTTTTTTTTTTAACTCTTTATTTAGGGTGTTTTCATCAGCTCATGTAGCAAAGCATATATTCTTTATCCTCTCACAAGAATGGCTTTTTAAATGTGCTTTATTCAGCAGGGCGGTGATAAGCGTTAAGGCGTTTACTCTAAGGTTGAAGCTTTTTCAAACGGCGTCAAGCGTTGAGCTAAACTTTGAATTATTTGCCATGAAGCTTTACGAAGGTTCGTTTTTAAGCCCGCGCCGAATCCTCAACTTGCATGTCGGGTTCACTCCTCAACGATGACCGGCACGTATTGCTGCTGTGGCGGGTACCGGTTGCGCAGTTGGTTCTCCCTGGTTGGAGAAAGAGGGTGAGTTATTATCAAACTGAATGTTTTTTTGGAAACGTAATCATGATTTTTGGAAATCATCTATTTTGGAAACAAGTCATTTGCTTACCTGTCAATCCTCTTTTGTTCTCGGTGTGCTAAACAAAACAAAGAAAATTCAATATATCAAATCATGTCGTCAATCATAAATCATAATCGAGGCATTTACCTCTATATACGTCGCGTCCTGCTCTGAACCCCGCCTTGACGCCTTTCCAGAGACTTCTAAAGAAGCAATCGCCGGGCTCAGCCATGAGCACCACCAGCGACAACACCAGGAAGAGCGTGACAAACTTCATCGTCAGGATAAAAATGCACAACTACACAAGAAGACAACACAAGCCATTAGTAATAAAAAAATAACGTCGTCAGCAGCTTGCAAAACGCCTAGACGGTGGTTATAAAAAGTCTACACACCCCTCGTCAAATGCTATCATTTCATCATGAAGGTAAGTACGATAAGTGAATGAATATTCTCCTCACCTTCAGACAAAGCGTTGGAGTCGTTCGGCGATGAGGTTTGGCTGCTTCCGTGCGTCGCTTTCATTTAAATAGGGTGATTTTTAACGTTCCGCCTCTGACCATTCTCGCTCGAGGGCAGACGTCCCAGTTAAGATCTGGCACCATCTTTTTAAGTTCTGCTTGTGGTCGGGTCACCGCGTTTATCTCACAGCAACACGTTGATGCTTGGGAAATCATCGGGTAGAGGACGGGAAGTCAGAATCGATAACTTCGTGGGATCAAAGTCTGCTTTATTGTCAATTTCTTCACATGTCAAGACACAAAGAGATCGAAATGTCCCACGGTGACAAGAAATATTACATATTATATATATATATATATATATATATATATATATATATATTATATAACCAAAAATATATATACTATTGGTCCATGGACAAACAAAAGATTCAAGTCATCAGTCAGTTAAATTTAAAAATTTTTTTTAATTATTTATTAAATATGTTAAATTAATATTAAATACAGTATGTTTAATGAGATGAACAACAGTATATTCGTCAAAAGTGCATCCTCATTATTTTTTTACTTTTCAAACTTGCAAAGTATAAGTGTTCATACATTTATTTTAAACAAATGACTTTTGTTCTAAATATTTTGTACATATTTTAACATTGTTAAAGAGCAGTTTTGGAAAATAAAAACAGTTCTGCGGGTAATTTAAAATCAGTCACTCTAAATATAAATATATAAATATAAATTACTATCAAAATAACTTATTGAATTTACTGTTGAAATGAAAAATAATATGGGAAATTGTAATGCTCATGTATGTAAGCCTTTTAGTGGCTACATAACCGCCATGATTTTTTTTCTTTATTTATATAGATTTGTTCACACGACACTTGAGAAGATTCTTTTCATCTCAAGACAAAATTAAAATGAGAGCAAGGGACACAATGAAGTTACATCGCAGGTTTATTTCACACAGATTGAAGCAATACATCACTTTATTGTATTTTGGCCATTTTTGATAGAGCTAAAAAGAAAGCAACAGAAGCTCAATGCAAGCAAACGGCCTCAGTGGAAAGCGAGTTAGTCGGGCCCAAATTCCACGGAGCGCTTGTTTACCACCTCTACATCTTCAAAGCCTTTCCCGTGGATCAACCTGGACAAGCAACCACCATTATCACAACCAAATGCGGACAACAATAAAAGAAATGCCGAATCTTACCCGTGGATCAAATTTCCAGCTAAATAAAACAACAAACATTATTAGGACAGTCGCATTTAACCCCGAAATATGCCAAAATCAACAAAAAAAAGTACCGTGAGTCAAGCCGTGTAAAAGGAGTCCAAAAATGCACTCCCCGGGTTGCACCATGAGCACCACGAGGACCAAGACCAGGAACACCGATGTCCACTTCATCCTACACCCGCAAAAAAAAATAGATTTCAATTTATGGGGAGACCATTTTTTTAAAAATATTTATGTTTTTGCTCACCTTCCTACCAAATGACCAAAGTTTCCGTGCAGTGTCAGATGTCGAACTTCTCTGTTGTGCCTACCGATCGGCTCTTGACGCCTCTTTTTATAGACGTGCTCGATTCTTATCGAATCGCAGTTTGGCAATGCAAAGTCATCGTCGAGCTCGATCGGCGATCTTATCAACTTCCGTTTCTCAATTCGCTAAAGGAGGAACTCAATGGAGAGAACGTGGGCAAATAACAAAAAGACGTCTTTGAGATGACCATCTATTTTATAGTTTCAATTAATAATTCTTCAAAAGTGTCTCAACCAAGGCACCAAAGTCTGTCCTCAACTTGAAAGTTCTAAAGGGCTCTACGCAAATCCACTCAGGCTTTGATGACTTCTCTTCTCTTCTCGCCTCGCTCCAAACTCGTTTGATTTGCGCCAGAGCGAGACATCCTGGGTCTTTGAGTGATCTCGCCACGATCCCTACAAAGAGGACCGTCGCGTCCGCCGATTTCTCGCCGCCTATAATGACGTCGCGCTCAGGTGGCTCATACCGAATTCCACTGATCTTCTCAGTTCCCGGAATCCACCGGAATCGCCTCGGAAATCATACGAGAACGACAGAGTATAAACAAATCGGAAATTCATCGTACAAATAACGCAACCTTCGCTCTCGAGCTATTTCCGAGCAAAGGACCCTTGGAGACCTCGCCGGCTTTGGCCTAATACTCACTTGAAAGCTCAGATCGGATCCCTCCTTAAGACCTCGCCGAGTGTAAACGCAGACTCTCGCCCTCGCCCGGATTAGCGCCGCTGTTCCAACATGGCTCTCAAAGGCGGAGGAAATCAGTATGCGACATTTGCGCCGCTAACGGTGGACATTTATGCAGTACGTGTGTCGAAGGCCGGAATTCTTAATAACGTTGTTGGCCGTCAAAAATATCCAGTCTGAGCTCGGATTTTGTTAATTAACCACCTAAATGTCACAAAAATACGTTTTCACGTTTTAAAAATGGCATAGTTAGCCTAATGCTAATAAACACTGCGAAAACAAGCATGGCAACCAAAAAAAAAAAATATTCCAAATTGATCGGCCAGAAATTTAACCTGCCAAATTTCCGTCGGGATAGAATTTCAGTCTAGTCCGACTTTTATCGTTCCACCAGCAGGTGATGCAATTCAAAGCTAATAACACGGGGCTACTTTTGTCCTCAAAGGACGTTACCGTGCCAACTTTTGTCTCGTTTTGGTAGCGTGGCAGCTTTCATCCTTCTGTTGACTTCGAATAACAGCAACAACAAAAGGGGAACAAAACAAAAAAAGATCACACACACTTACACACACACACACATCTCTAAGTGTAAGGCAGACAATCATTTCTTGGAAATAGGAGGGCTTAAATGAGGCCGGAGGTGTGAGGAATGGATTCACTATGGTGAGGGGAAGGGGGTGAGGGTGGGGGGTTTAGATTGGAGAGGGGGGGGGGAGATGGGGCACACCGGCTGCCGACTCAGGCTTTTAATACACTGCCTCCAAACACACACACACACACACATCGTGGCGCTCCACCTCATCATGGCCGCAGAACCTGAAAGATGAAGAATCCACGAGCGTAAGACTTGTGACTCTCTAATCAACACTGTTTGCTCGCACTTTGGACTCAAGTAACATTCGCACAAAGTCAGCCCTTGCCCTTATCTAAAATATATATACTCAATATAAATTATTTTATTTATTCCTTGTTTAATGCCTGATCACATTATCATTTTGACCGTTACTCAATTGCTATTTTTTTAGCTTATTCGTCACGACTACACGACCGCCGCGGGCGTACCGGTTTTCCGTGACAAGTGTCTATTGTTGACATTACATCACTCCATTTGAAACAGGCCCAGGTTAGAAAACCAACAATAGAACGCCCGAAACAAATGGTTCTTCACGTCCGGTGAGAAATATCCTCTCGCAGATGCGAAGCGAGCTGACGAGCATATTGATTTTGACGCGGCGACTGCGATTCTCTCGTCCCGACGGGGGCTTGTCTCCGCCGGAGCTGCGGGAAGCTTGTGAAGAGGCCGCCCACCACCTGGCCTGCGGAATGGCGGAGGAATATTCCACGAATATTCCCTGGTGGATGGCGGGCATATCAAAGCTTGTGACACACAAAATGTACTGTATCGGCCGAGCGCTTATAGTTGGATAACGCCGCAGGCTAGTTGATGTAATATTTCACTTTGTGTTGTCCTTAAACACTTGAGAGCAGCCTACAGATGCAGTTTGTCGTAGCAAAAATCTGTTTTTAAAGTAAGCTAGCTAGCAACTGTTAGCTAGCAACTGGATTGCTGCTAATGCTAATGATAGTGCTCAAAGATTTAACTTAAGAATCTAAAATGGTACAAAACAAAAATAAAACAAGTTCAAGTTTTAAATGGAAAAATGTCAAAGGAGATTCTGGACAGCCCCTCCTTGGGCCCCGGGGAAAAATGTGTTTTTTGTTTTTGCCTCGACATGTTTTGGCGCTAACGAGAGGGGAGTGACGGAGAGGTCCGAGTTCAATTATGTTGGTGCAACAGCTTCAATTAGGCACGGGGGCGGCAAAATCAATAGCACGACTGATGATGTCTCTCGCCTTTCATTCCTCACTCGTGGAAGCGACGCGTCCGCCGGCGACACACACAAACACACACACACACACACACTTTGGACGAACACGCACAGCGGGCTGATATTCATCACTCTGCGGCCAAACGAGAGTGACGCCGTCGATCCCACGCCTCCGGCCTTCGCCGTCTCTGTTTCCTGTTCATCAATAATGAATTACGCTCGTCACCACAATATGCGTCTCGCTCCATTTTTCATTTTTTCTGACGTGTTTTATTTTTTTCCCCCTCCCACCCGCCTGTTGTTTCTCTGTCGGGCTTCTGCGCGACGGCGTGGAAATCTCACCGTGATTTGGAAATGTCAACACGACGCCTGCCAAAAGTGTGTTGAAGAGGCGACAGGGAGGAAGAAAAAAAAAAAAAGAAACTGTTGCTTTTTAGTTCCTCACTTTGAAGGGATTTTCTCTAAGATGCCCACCTTGAAAGTTCACAGCTGATTGGTTAACAGCAGAAAGCTTTTAGATGTTTTCCACCGGGCTGTCTATTGGGAAAACATTCTTATTTATTTATCAAGGGTAAGGGCATGGACACAAAGTCATCGTCTATAATGACGCCATTTTTTTTAGACAACACAAAATTTTGGACGACGTATGACCCAGCAAATAACACAACCTCCATTTTCACACTGCCACTTCTTCTTTCTTGCCCTATCACAAAATGCACCTTTACTCTCGAGCGATTGTAACAACACAAAGTAGAACGCCGATCTAATTTCCTCATTAATATCCGCCGAGAAATGAAAAAAAGTGACAAATTACGCCAGCTTGTTTTTGTTTTTTTGTGCCGCCTGTTCTCCTTTGATGGGTCCATTTGCGTGACTCGTCCTTTAAACTGCCGAAACGAGCAAACTTTTCAGTCCTCTGAGCTTTTTAATGAACGCTGCTTGTTTGTTTCCAGTCCTCTTGTGTGTGATTGTGTGTGTTTGTCTCAAGTAACGCAACGGAGACAACACACAAAAAACAATTACACTTGGAAGGGACAAGCCCGTGCATGTAGGACAAAGCTTCGACTTGCTGGTGTGCGTGTTCCCACTTCCTGTTTGCAGTAATTACTCGCCATGCCATTTATAGTTTACACAGCACGCCGCCATTAGCGAGATCATTACTGGACGTCTGGCTGCAGTCGAGCGCTTTAATTAAACATTCAGATGAAAGCAAGCCGGCTGCGTTTTGGGGGAAGAAATACAAACAAGTCCAAGGAAAACAAACATGACATTTTTTTGGGAATCCCTGGAAGTTCCGGATTCTTTAATTGACCCACGGGAGCTAATGGACGTCTCGGTGTGTCGGCACGTCCCCTCAAAGCGACCTTGAGTTGACAAGCCGGATGCCTGACATCTTATTTTTTGAGCTTTTCTTCTTTGGCGTGAACACGCACGCGCACACACAAACACGCGAGCCGTGCAGGTGTCTGCTGGTGAGGTTGTGGGGACAGTTGATCCCCAGACAGATTAGGTGGCAATCTGAAATCTCCCCAGGCCAGCCCTAGAATCATCCACACACACACACACACACGTTTATAGCCAATGTAAAGTCACACAAAGTGTTGTTGAAAAGTCACTTTGAGAAGCAGGCGAGTAAATGATTGATATATTTTTCAATAAGCTGAATTGATTTTTGGGATAGTTGATGTTCTGGAAATTAATCCACAAGAAAAAAACATATCTCAGAAGCTTTTGTGCTTTGATTTTTTACATGATGTCATCATTTTTACATGTTTCTTGTGTTTGCTTGTGAAGGTTCGACTACCAGGAGCTCCTCCACAACTCCACCTTCTGCCTGGTACCGCGGGGTCGACGCCTCGGCTCCTTTCGCTTCTTGGAGGCGCTGCAGGTAGGCTCTTAATTCTGTCATTATCTCCTCATTTGATAGAGGGGGGGAAAAAAAAATGTTGGTCTTGTCTTCTGGTAGGCGGCATGCATCCCTGTCATTCTGAGCAACGGCTGGGAGCTCCCCTTCTCCGAGGTCATCGACTGGAGGAAGGCGGCCGTGCTCGGCGACGAGAGGCTCCTGCTGCAGGTGAGAAAATTAATCAGTCGCCGTCTGATTTAAATTGGCTTAGCATAATGCTAACAAGAAATGTAAAATATCATAGGAGCGCTAACAAATAGCCTTCACACGGATAAAAAGCACCTCAAAGTTGGAAGACGATTATTAAATAATTCAAACAAAATTTGATTTTATCTTTACTAAACGAACAAAAAATATATTTCGCGAAAAATGTCTTCATCTTTGGTCATTTATTTAAAACTTTCTATATTACAGCACAATTGTAGTCCAAAAAAAAACACTGCTCTGAAAGCTAATGACAACAAAAAACCCGAAACCTCAACGTCCTCATCCAGTGACACTTTTGCGGCTCTGCAAGGTCGACAATTATCTACCTTGCCTTCTCAACCCGACACCCGTGGGTGCTGGAAACATTCCGTCTGACATTCCAAGCGTGCTGCGGTGAAATGTCAGCACCCCCGGCGGGTCCGGATCCCCTTGGGCCAAAGACCAAAATGCTCCAAATGGAAAACCGCATTAACTAAAAATTATGTTGACTACTTTTACAAACACCAAGATGGCAAACGCGAACGTTTGGGGAATTTTCTATTTTTCACTCCGGCATCAGCTTGTGGTTTCACTCGCAGCCAAGAAGTGTTGTCACACATTAAAATGGATTATTCTGCGATTGGATTACCTTCTGTCACCTTTAATTAGCACCGCGCCCAGACTGTGTTGATATTTACATTTTTGGGATCGCTAGAGGGGATGAAAAAACACACCTGTGTTTTGTATGAACGTGTCTTCAAGCATCCTTCGAATGTTTCGAAAGATGCTCACAAGCCAACGCCGAATATCGTCTCGAGTGTGATGTCACCGCCATCTTGCGCCGCATCTTGCAGCAGTTTGCGCCGCCAGCTGCCGCCAATTAAACACGCCTTTTATCGTAATCCGCCGGCTATTTGCGGGCGGCGAAAAGGACGCGGCGAAGGTGCTAGGCGACTCCGCAATAAAGCTGCGAGACGCCGGCTTTGGAACATCTGTCAACGTCGAGGTTTTCAGTACCGCCATCTGGTTGTTTGTCAGGAGAAAGGCGGGGAAGGTTGTTGGGTGGAGGGTTACTGCCGATAGCCGAGACGTGAGGAATGCAAGAAACACAACTCGCGACCAATGCCTGGTTGCAAAGTTGCCCTGCGATTGACCGCCAACTTGATTTGTTTTGGAATCATATCAGACGGGACCCATGGCGCACACCGCTTTGATCTCCAAGACCCCTTGCGACCGCCCCCTCCCACCCAGAGGCTCGATGAGACGCGGGAACACATTTGCATTGTGCTAATATTATGCACTGGAAAAAAATGTTCACACCTCGGTAGCCCGCTGAGAAATTTGAATCTCATTATATTCAATTACATCATTACCTGACTGCTTAGTATGTATCTGCACACACACACACACTATCAACACCATTCGAGTCGGGAAGTCAAATATTGCCAACAATTAAACGTTGCTGTTTCGCCACAAGAGGGCCGCGGTTATCTCATGGGTCTCGCAGTTCTGACATCTTGGTCCATCCTGCAGGTTCCGTCCATGACTCGCTCCGTAGGCCGTGACAGGATCCTGGTTCTCCGCCAGCAGAGTCAGTTCCTGTGGGACGCCTACTTCTCGTCTGTAGCCAAGATCGTCCTCACCACTCTGGAGGTACCAAACATTCTTGGTCAGGAAACTTGTATTCGATTTATTTATTTTTTTCTGTGACCGCCGGCTCTGCTTCACCTCTCTGATAAACTTTCACAACAAATCTTTCGTGCTTATATAATGTCACGAAATGTAGAGTCGAAACTTTTTTTAAAAGTTGAGTTCGAGTTCAACATTTTCTCCGACTTTCATTGAAAAAAATGTAGCCGTGCTTATTGCATTATTTTTTTTTTAAATATTAATTTACATAATAATTTAACTGACAGATTATTTTGCATATCTTATGTCCCTGTCCAACTTTAAGTGTTGCTCGTGTAAAAGTGAACACAAGGTCCTTGTGAGGCAGAGTTGCGTTTGCCGGCGGGCCTCTCGGAGTCCATCAAGAGAGCGAGAGATGGTGAAAAAAAAAGAGAGAGAAGCCGGAGTCAAGGATTTCGAGTGGGTGGACGGGCGTCCTCCAGACAAGGAACCTTAACAACCTCCACAGGCAAAAAGTAGAGCAACTGCACTTGTTGTTGTTTTTCTCGTTGGTTCGTTTAAGCCTGGAGGACCTAACGGAGCGTAAGAATCAACTTGAGGACGCAATACCTCGGAATTGATTCACTTTATTTTCTCGCGTCGCCTCAAGTTCACACCGAACAATATATACAAATGACTATCGATGTCTTTCAAATGATTCCGAAAGCAAGCCGAGCGATGGCAGACTTTTGCCACAAAAAAAAAAACGTGGAAAAGCGTCGAGTCCCCTAAAGAGTTGGCTGACATCTCACCGCCAACGCGGCCGACCCTACAACATGGCCGATGGACTAAACGGCTAATGGATTCCTCATGTTGGGAGCGTTGCCCCCCCCCCGTCAGTTGAAGAGCTTCAATTATCTCCCGTCTGTCTTGAGCTCCTACAGCAGCTTTTTTTTTGGGCAATATATTTTGATGTGACGATATTTATTTTGTGTATCTCCAGATAATCCGAGACCGCGTGGACTCTGTCGTGTCCCGCAACCGTCTGATGTGGAACTCCCTGCCCGGTGGTCTCTATGCACTCCCCCAGTACTCCACCGACCCCGCACGCTTCCCCTTTTATTACTCTTTGCTGGGTGAGGAGGAAATCTGCAATCTGTGGCTTTTTTTTTTCTAAGTTTCATGTTAAATAAGCAATTTGGGGCCTCTGTGTTTATATTGTCACAAAAGATCGAATTGTACTTTTTATTTTACTGACCGTTCCTAATTGTGCTATTTCCCCAACCTATTTCGTGTCTCGGAGCAAAGCAAAGGGCAGAGCAGGCGCTTCCATAAATATATCGAAGCCCACCTGAGATCCGGTCAGTGTCAGAGAGATGGATAGAGCAGCACTAAAGAGCACTCCAGCTCCACTTATCCGTGAGCATGCAAGTATTCCCAAACAGGCGAGCCAACACCTGGCACGCCATGTGCCCACGAGTCGCTTATGCGCCGGCTCTCTGGCGCCCCCTTCATTTAAATTCACGCCAAAGACCGGTGACACACACTTCCCTAATGTACGCAGGAAAAAAAAAATCAACTCCTCGAGTCCATTTAACCGACGTCGCGGCTCATTCATCAAGCGCGCTCATTTCAAGTTGGGCTCCGCTCGGTAACGTTTTGGTTCCGCGCCAAACGTGACACTTTTGGGCGATTGAAGCAAATTTGCGGCGCTAACGGAGGGCATCAATACCTGACCACTTCGGCGGATGATTTAACCGCATGTGTGTGTGTGTGTCGGAAAGACAGATGGGAGAATCCTGTAATATAATAATAAAAAAAATTATTTTAAAATTAATTTTTATTTGTGTAGGTAAAAGCCCCCCACCACAGTTCACCGGCGTGATCCATATAGTGAGTCCGCTGCAGTCCCACCCGTCTCCTGTAGTCAAGCTCATCATCGCTGTGGCCAAGTCCAAATTCTGTGCACAGGTGGGTGGGAAAAAAATAAAAATAAAAGTAGCGGGAAACTGGAATTCATACCAAATTGTATTTTTTCTTCTAGATTGTTGTTCTATGGAACAGCGACAACCCTTTACCTCCCAGGGACAAGTGGCCCTCCACCAGCGTGCCTCTCGCCGTCATCCAAGGACAGAGCAAGGTGACGCCACTTTTTGAGGATTTTTCCTAAAGCGGGATCCCGTCGCAAATTCCATATCGAGCGTCTCGTCCCTTTACCGTCCGGCCTGAGTAAGCACAACATGACCCTCGTCCGCACGGTACCAGCTCTAAATCATACCGAGTCGGGTTGAACATGCCGAGCAAGCGCTTTAGCCCCCGACACATCAATATTATCAGCCGCGGCGGTGCGGGGCCACTCCGGCGGACATATTTCAGCGTCATCAATCACAGCTCAACTCGGCGCGTCCGCATCCGCGAGCTTGACTTTTACATACGGCTTCTCTCAGACATCCATCCTGCCTCCTTAGCCGTGCCAGGAAATGATGTGCGTGGGGGGGGGGGGGGGGGGGGGGAGCACAAAAGGTGAAAAAGTTACAAATGGCAAAAAAAGTGAAATCGTCGCTTGTCTTTCTGGTTTACGGGGATTAACGTGAAGAGGCTCCCATCGACGAATTTAAATATGGATATAGATATGGTCGACAGCCTCATAATGAGGCGTTTGGCGTCTCGCTTGAATTTCACAGCGACAACTCGGGGTGGCATTAAGGGAAAAAAAAAAATCCCTCAGAGTCGCAGCGGTCGCCGCCTATCGCGAGCCAGTTAATGGCCACGATGCGAGCGGGGCAAAGATAAGGTTGGAGACCATTGAACCGCTCCAGATCTCGGCGGGATCTAATCTCGGACCAGAGGCGGGGAGGCATCGACACCGGCCTGCGGGGGGGAGCAAGGAAGGATGAAGCGAGGGACGGAAATTCTGCTGCCTTCAGCCAATTGATTTCAAATGCGAGCGCCACGGGGCTAACATTAAACATGATCTAATGTTAGTCGCTTACATGATCATCCAAGTGAATGGGGGACCTTTATTACACCAAAGACGTTTCGGTCAAGCTCTGACCTTGCGCTGATGACTAATTTATTCGATTTTCCCGTTTAATTGCGAGTCATCACATTTCACCGCCATGCTTCCGCGCACACGAAGTGACTATAACTCAAATCCGTGGAAATTCAAGATTTTGTTTAGCTTAGCACAATGTGAAAAACGATGATTACATGATTATCAAAATGTTTATTTTGTTAGTCTTCACATCAACTTCTAATCCCGGCGTGGATGTTTTTCCTGACGAACGCCGCGGGTCTATGCGAGTACTTAAATAATTCACACTTTAATTATAAGTCAATAAGATCATCAGCAGCTAATGGATCCTGGCCCTCCGCGCTTTGCTAGGTCAAAATGGACGACGGCTTGAGTAAAGAAAAACACAACCCAAAAAAAACGATTAAGTCGACTGTTTGATCGATGGACATGCCGCAGCGGAATCAACACAATTTGCTGTGCTTGTTTACTTGACCCAAAGGCTTTTTGAAAATGAAAAAAAAAATCCAGAAAAATCTCAAAAAGTATTTTCTATTTTACAGACGATGAGTAGTCGTTTTTACCCGCACGACGTTATCGTCACCGACGCCATCCTCAGTCTGGACGAAGACTCGGTTCTCTCCACCAATGAGGTGAGTCGGAAATATTTATAATATCTCGTTTGAGTTGATGTGAAAAACGGGATTTTGTAGCATGTGCGTTTCTTTACAATGAGACATCGCCATCTACTGGCCTGGCATTGATATTACACTGTTGCGCAACGCGTCATACATGAAAACAATATTTTAATCATTGTTTTGTTATGATTATAAGATAAAAAAAAGATAAAAATAACCAAATAAAAACTAAGCTTCCTCATTGAGTATTGTTGAAAATGCAAGTTGCTCATTGTAGCGAGCCGGTGGCGGCGCAGAAGTTATCGATCGCGGGCGAAATGAGGCAGTCAGTTCACGCTCAGGCATGAACGCCATTCATTAGCGATAAACAAGCAAGCGCTGACCGCTGAGCCAGGGGCGGGAGGTGCCTCCGGGCTTCAAATTTAAATCTTCTAAATCGTTGTCACCTGGAAAGTCACGAGGAGTCGCTCGCTGGGTCACAAAGCACGCCATCCATAATGGAGCGTGAACATATCTTTCAACTAGAAGAAAGTTTTTATTGATCCGAGCGAGTCAATGCTCACCTTTCCCACGGCGTGACAATTACACGTGGCGGCGCGGCCAAACAATCCCGACCGGCGAAACTTTTACGCCGGATTGTTTTATGGAGGAGGAGGAGGGAGGACACGGACGGAATCTCGGTTGCGCTCGATAAGCCTTCACCCTAATTGGCCTTTTTTGGCTGCGTGCGGGGATTTGGGCCAAGAGATGAAATACGCCGAGCGGAATCGAATCACAGGCCACTTCGTAATCAAGCCCGTTTGAATAATAACACTTTGATATTTTGGCTCGTCTACGTGTGTCTCGACAGAATCATTGAACGCAAGCGCTAATGCGCTGACGTATTTTCATGCGTCCCGGGAGCATAAATGAGCCTGCTCTATAATATGTGCTCGCCTTCAGCTTGCACATATTACAGTCTGTAAACTGTGACGTAACTCCTTTTTTATGTGACGCCTTTAAAGCCGCGCGAGATTTACAGTCAATACACCGGCCGTATACAATCTCGGGATCCGGGTTGGCCTCGCTAGCATCTGTTAGCTCACCTCGGTGTGTCCAAACATGTTTCCCAGTCAAGGCAAAGATTTTACATCAAAGAAAGAAAATTTGTTGCCTTTTTATGCATTGAATATAAAAATCATACCAAGGAACTATGTTGAAATGATGTTAGGAGTTTCATTTAGTCAGCTGGCTAATAAAAAAGTGCTTTGCCGCCATCTGGTGGCATCTGTGGATATTTACAATCATTTTAAGGTGGAGTTTTTCACACTTTCTTTATAACAGGTCAATTGTACCTTCTGCCATCTAGTGGAAGATAACTTAATTGTTCTGCTTGTCGCTAAAGGTCGCTGGCATAGATAGATGAACATGGATGTATTTATTTAATGTATTAACCGTGCGTAAATGGTCATTTTCCGACCAATTAGGTGAAATTGGATCATTTCTTTTGGCACACCTCGCTGCACTTATGAGAGTCTATCTCACACACACTCACACACTTTTCCGAATGTCGCGCTTCGGCATTTCCACCACGTCACGCCTGTCGCTAATGGAGACAGACAGACGAGGAGGGGGGGGGGGGTGTCTCCGTGCTCAAGTCACACATGCCAAGTGGCATTATTGGAAATGTTTTCATCTCTGATGGCGACGTGATTAAAAGTGCAGCACCTTTTTAATTATTACACAGCACGCGCACGTGTCTCGATCACCGCCGCGGCAGCCGCAACCTTTTGTCTGCTCAGCGCGCAGATGGCAGGAAATGATTCAAGTTTAGCTCGCTCCTTTTTTTTCCCTCGCTTTTCACACTAGCGTCTAAAACGAGGTGTTAGCATTCGTTTGCACTGCGTTCCAATTAAGAGGCCAGGTGTGCTTGCTTTGAGCAATCATGTAAAACTGACTTAATGTTCCAGGTGGATTTCGCCTTCATCGTGTGGCAAAGTTTTCCCGAGCGTATCGTGGGTTACCCCGCTCGGAGCCACTACTGGGACGGATCGCGCTCCTGTTGGGGCTACACGTCCAAATGGACCAACGACTACTCCATGGTGCTCACCGGGGCTGCCTTCTACCACAGGTTCGCAGTTCTGGAAAAAAAACATCTTTATCCTCCACAGCGATGCTAACTTGTAACGTCGGCGCCCCCTTCAGGTACTACCACTACCTGTTCAGCAGCTACGTGCCCAGCAGCTTGCTAACTATGGTGGATCAAATGGCCAACTGCGAGGACATCCTGATGAACTTCCTGGTTTCGGCCGTCACCAAGCAAGCGCCCGTCAAGGTCACGCAGAAGAAGCAGTACAAGGAGACCATGATGAGCCAGGTAAGAAGAAAAAAGTGTGATTTTGCGTTCAGGCGGCCATTTTGAGATCAGCCAAAACACTTTGGTCATGTCTGTCGATCACGGCGCAAATTATTTTAATATTGTTACAAGCCCAAGGGCTGATGAAATGAGAAGCGTAAAAAAAAGGAAATAATGAAAGTGTTTCCTGTCTTCGTGTTTGATGAGCGCTGCCTGGAAATCCGACGCTCATGCTCTCCTAAAAATAAAATATCTTTCGATATCACTATCGGGGGAATTACGACAACGTTTTACAACGTATGCCCTGCGGATAGGAGGAATGGTGACGATGTCATGATGATGTCATCAGGATTATCACCCGCTTCGATCAATATGTCCTTTTCCTACAGAAGCGCAATACGGTTTTAATAATTGCCAAAACCACTCGATGATTGATATGTGACGACTCGGCGGAATTTAATCGATGGCTTTAATGAGCAGGCAGAACCGAAACTGAGCTAAAACTAGAACCAAGGACTTAACGCCGTCTTATTTGGGTCCACCCCGAAGGGCTCCAAGTCGTCCCGGTGGGCCGACCCAGACCACTTTGCCGAGCGTCAGACGTGCGTGAACACCTTCAGTCGCTGGCTGGGCTTCATGCCTCTGCTGCACTCGCAGATGAGGCTGGACCCGTTACTCTTCCGGGACCAGGTGTCCATGCTCCGCAAGAAGTACCGTGACATCGAGAGGCTGTGAACCTCGTGGACGCTAGGCCAAGGCAGGAGGTACGCTCGCGCCGGCCGGCAAAACGGACCGCATGAACGCAAGCTTTCTTTTCCCCGTAATCCAAAAAGAGCAAAGTATGAACTCTGGCGCGATCGACGCGATGGACAATGTTGCTCTTGTGGATTTACGGCGGCGGTTCGTGTCTGTATGAAGCAAATAAAATCGATGTATGCTACGGAAGTGTCACGTTTTGCTTTCTCGGGACGCTTTATTAGGTACAGCTGTAAAAAAAAATACTCATTTCTAAAATTGTCACTTAATTAGGTACACTAACTGAACATAAGCGAATGAGGAAGGTGTTTATGAAAAAGGCAGAAAATATTTTCATGAAACGCAAGCCAAAAATCAGTTGTACCTATTAAATTGAAAATGCATCCCTATCCCCCCCCCCCCCCCCCCCCCCCTCCATTAAGGCGTGCGCATGAATATTAAAATGATTCCACCTTGATCGCTTCTCTTCCCAGCAAGGACTCAACTTGAGTAGAATCGACATATTATGGCCGACACGTTGAGCCATAAAATAAATTTATATGATAATCAGATGCGATGTCTTCCCATAGTAGCATTTTTATGCTTATTGTGTTGTTTTGATATTCTTAGTCTGTTTGTGACTTGTCTTTTCAAGTCAAGGTTGTACTGCAATGTAAGAAAAAAATATATATGACAATATAAGACCTCCTCAACCTGAAGGAGGACTGAACTAGAACCTGAAGCACCACCTCGAGAATCCAAACTAGAAATGCAAACAAGTCCTTCCCCCAAATCATTTTTCCAACTTGAACCGCCAACCCTCGCCCCCCACCCTCTCTCTCTCTCGCACAATTCTTGAGATCCAATGATGGTGTCCTATTTTGGTCCAAAATTGGAGACTCTCCATCCATCCATTCCGTGTATGTGTGTGTCTGTGTGTGTGCGCATCCACTATGACAAATACGAGGAGACAGGCTTTAATGAGAAACATAGTTGGAGGAAAAGATAGCATATATAGGACACTTGGTTGTGTCCTCACTGAAGCTTCTTCACTCAAACAAGTCCTACCACCAAAATTCGGAAAAATGAATAGAATAGAAATGGAATATTGGACTTGTCTTTTTGCTAGCAAGCTAACATTAGCTACAGGAGGTCGTGACCTCTAAATTTTTTTGTGATTTTGAATTGAAGTTAGTTTGTAATCTTAGTGATCATCTCCTCCCACCAAACTGCCACTACAATTTTCGACTCGCACAGATTAGTTCATTTGGTCACGGCTTTCCGCGGCGACGGATTTGAATACTCTGGCGTTCCACTTCTCTCACCGATTTACCCCATTTTCCTCGGGGGGGTTGGGAGGAGTGTGATTCTTAGGCTGGCGGCCAATCAATGAGTGTCGCCCGGTGCCAAAGTGAATAATCATAAAGATGGAGATGATTTATTCATGACGGGAGCCTAATGGAGGCGTGACGACGGCGAGAGATGAAAGCGGGAGAGGACGGCGGCCGTCACTTGGGCTCAATCCCAAACGCGCTGACGGGACGCAAAGCGACCGGCGCATTAAAGCGGCGCTTGCTACGTCGTTTGGCGCCAGCATCCCGACGTTAGCATGAAAGCAATGTTTATTCGGCCATCCGTTAATATTAAAGCCACTCTATAAAGTGAACGCATTTATCTGCTTTAAAGCAACACTGAAATTTATACCCACCTATTATTCATTAGTCACTATTACACATTCAGTTCTACGTGTGAATTTTTAGCGTTAAACGATGACACGGTAGTAATGAAAGCGTGTAGTAGGACCTTTCCTTTTTCATTTCGGCCATGTTCCTTTTTTATTAACTTGATGATGTCATCTTGCGGTGACATCATGGCGACGGCTGGTCCATTTATGAAGCACCAGGAAGTGAAATGTCCTTTCTTTTAACTTTAATACTCTTAAGTATATAAAACAAGAAGGAAACAAGCAGCTGGCTATCAACACCTTTTATGTGCTTAATTCGTATTTATCTTGTCGTTTTGAACGCTACCGGTGGAGGTCGTTGTTTGTGGCTCTCTAGAGTGCATGCAAATCAAACGGGGGGGGGGGGAAGCTATGCCGGATTTTCTCTATTATGCACAAAAGTTATTTGTTGCGCATTATCAGGGGTTTTCCTTGAACTTTTTCAAGGATGACTAGGAAAATCGAGAGAAAAGCAGCATGGATATAGTTTTCCGCAGCTGCTGCACAATTACGATCCAATAGAACCGCGTCCTTCCTCCCTCGCCTGTCATAACTCACATAATGCAAACTAATGGCCCAAACGTTAAGAACACACACACACACACACACCGAAAAAACCATTTTTCCAATCCAAATTGTACTCACTTCAATTCATTTTCATTTAAAAAGTGATTAAATTGCCCTGTTGCTTCTCATGTATCTTCTAAATGAGCATACCTGCAATACAATAAATAATAACATAGAATAACAAATTGGAATGTTTTTTTAGGTGTAAATATAAGAATGTGTGTAATTGAAAAGATGGTACTTTTTTCTATAGAAAAAAAACATCCAGGCGGGGCCACCAGGGGTCAGTATAATGCGAGTACACAAAGAAGACTTTCACAACTCCCAACAATCCACAAATAGCTGGAGCACATGAGTTTAAGTCTTTTCCCGCAATAACCTTGCCCCGCCGCTACCTCCTTAGAACAAATCTGGTCTTATCGGAATCTTTTAGAGGTGGCCAGCAATTTCCCATCTACCCAGGCAGCGACGCCGGCCTGTGTTAAATCCTCCACGGGAAATCTGACGCTCTCATCTTCAAGAGGACACCGCGGCTTGCGTTTTCACACTGGCGCTCCTTCGCTTCCTTTCATAACACAAGACGTGCCCGCGTGTGTGTGTGCCCGCGTGTCGGAAATTGACAACGGAAATTGTCGGCGGCGCAGGGTTGTGTGTGCCGGTCAGGAAATGAGATGTGGAGGAAGTTGAATTCTAAAATAAGGAAAACAAATCAACACTACTGTGTGTTTTTCTGTTGGAGTGTAAATGAAATGATTAACACAAGTTATAATTACTTACTGATCATGCCGAGAATGCAAAAACAGGAAAAAAAAGTTATCTAGACAAAAATACTTTGAATAGAAGAAAAATTTTTAAAATACTTTTCACGTTTATTTTTCCAAATGACATTTTTTTTTTCCATCTAACCCTTTTAGCTCGATTTATCGTTAATTTCATGAGTGGAAATTGCCCCTGGTGGCGACATTCGGCATCTGTGAGACATTTCCCATTATGATGCTAGTGTGCTTTTAACTTTTGTTGGCTTTCCTGAACATTAAATTTAAACTACTAGTGCAGCTGGGTTTAGATTGCCTCACACACTCACACACACACACACACACACACACACACAACCTGCCAATATATCACAGCCTCCAGGTGTGAAGATTGATGGCATTAAATTGCTTCTATCCAGTATTTTTTTTATCAGGATTTACAGGCCTTGCTGTACGTGGAGCTCTCCAGCACCACTCTCGTCCATAAATCATTCCTTTTCACCTTCCGACACACACACATACTCACACACTCGCGGGGACGCGGGGATATGGCTATAACAAGATGGATGATTTGGCGGCCAAGACAAAAAAAAAAAAAAACGGTGAGCGCGCCCACAAACACGCATGTACATTTTGACTGGGTAATGGAAAATGTCAATCCGCGTGCGAGGAGGGCCCGGCCGACGTTCACGCCCTTACGCCCGTTGCTCTCATTATGGGGAAATGTCACCTTGTTTCCCCGACTACGTCGCATGATTAATTCCGAGAGAAAAAAAAGGCGAGACGGACAGAAAGACAGCGAGATGGAGGAAAGCTGACGCGTGTCTGGGGAACGTCGGTTTCTCGGTGTCGTCAGCGTTCCCCGTGGCCCGACTTGAACCCTGTGAAGTCAATTCAGTTTGGTTTCGAACAGGCCGGCGTGGTCCATTTAGAGCGCCTCGTTGTCAGCCATGAGTGAGTGCGCGGAAAGAGTCAAGAGCAAAAATGTGTTTTAAAAGTCGGATTGTTTCTTTTTAAGTTTTGGAGCAGAAACTAACTTAAACCGCTTCCAATATCCCAAGATGTTACTGGGAGAAGTAGCTCAAAGATTTTGTGAGGCAAGCCTGACCCCTAGTGGTCATTTATATGTTGTATTGAATCTCAGATTTTGAACATAAGCCTATTTTTAAGATTTTATTATAAACACACAGCTCACCATGACTAATTGTGTAAAACCTTTAATTATTAGATCCTCTGAACACAACACACGCAGACACACATTAGTGAAAAGTACAAAAAGCCCAATAAAAAAAAAAAAAACGATATTACCACAAAGAGATGAGCAGAAGTTTTTGATATTGAGGTAAATTCACATATCAGTTGACAATAAAGAAGTGCACTAACATGAGTCATGGTTGAATAGATACATTTCAACTTCCTTCTCAGCGCAACCTCTTTGGGGCAAACTAATTATTGACCCCGAGGGAAGATGTTAGTCTATCAAAAAAAAAAAAGACACATTTCTTGAATTCAAGTGGTTTGGCTGTCACGCTTGAGTCCAAAGCGTCCTTTGGTGAAGATTCACAGCGTTAAAGGCGAGCAGCGGCGACGTTGGGCGGCGGGAGCTTCCCTCCTGTGCAAGAGGTCAGGGGTTAACTTCTTTTTACACTTGTTTAAAATGCTAAATTCTTCTTACCCAAAGTGTTTAATATGGAGCTGAGTTTCATTTTGTCCACACTCAGACTGTCCTGCTGCACTCTGGTGAAACATTTTTTTTTATTTTAAGAAATATCAACTCATTGTATTTTTCCATGTTGTACTTACCTTCTCACGGCGCCCAGTCTGAGCAGAGCGGCCAGGGCGTTCTTGTGCAGGTCGGACGACAACACCTCCGAGTGCCTCAGCCTCCCTGCGTCACACAATAGCGTCACGTGAAAGGTTCATGTATGCCAAACAAACACGACCCACCTGCCAGCAGATGTTTGATGATAAACTGCCGCACGGCCTGGCCAAACGACTTTTGCGTCAGCGCCTCGGCGGCCGTCTCCAAAAGGAAACCGCAAATCACCTGCGCACATGATTCAAAATACACTTCTAATATCAATCCATTTTTAATTGAACACAAATTCCCTCCTTGGAGGTATCTTCACCAGGTATCCTTGAAGGAAGGGCTCTAGCACGCCCGTGAGGAAGTCCAGGGTCCTCTGCCCTCGTTTTGTCACCTCCACGTCGTGCTGGGAGACCTGCAGTGCTCCCGTCTTCTCCAGCAGGTAACATGCCTCATCAAAGTCCTACGACAGCCAAAAAAATTATAATTATTCATCCAAGTAAGATAAAATAAAAAAACATGGGTTTCTTCACCTCCACGGTGGCTCCGGCACATAAGATGAATTCATTCGAGAAGACGTCCCTCAGGAATTTGAAGCGCTCAAAAATTTCCTCTACAGGGAAAAAAAAAGTGATGGTAACCATAGAACAGAAAAGATAAAACAATGTGGCTGCTGAGTAAAATATGCACAATGTAAAAACTCACGTTTTCGAGTGGAAGAAGCAGCGCCGACGGCCAAGGCGAGCAATGCCGGTCTCAGGAAGACGTGGAGTGCCTGGTTCCTGTAGGAGGCGCAAGAGAGCACCAGCACTGCCCGGCTCAGGAGCTTCTCCTCCGGGGAGGCGGCTGCGTTGCCTGCACCTACATCCCAAAAAAAAATAAGTGACGTGGATAAAAGTCATGTCCCAATACTTAAGTGCACACTCGGCACAAACGAACCTTGTTCCAGGTGGACCCGCCCCTCAAAGACCCTCACCAGCCCTCCGTGCAGGGCGAGGCTGGACGACACCACCTCCGATGGACGTATGTGGTCTGAAGAAGTGAATTCAAAGAAAGTCAGAAGAGAAAGGAACACTTTGTGCCTATAAATGGTGTCATTGTCGCCATGACAACAAAGCATCTCACTGTACCGGGCCAATGGAGGAAAGCTCCGTACTGCCGGGAAAGATCACGCAACCACACGACTCCTTCGGTCAGCTCGTCCAGCTTCAACGGCGCCTCCTCCTTCTGCAGCAGCAGAGTGGCCAGGAGGACCCACGGCTTCAGCACAGAGTTCTCCTCTTGCGCCCTCACCAGGCTGTAGGCGGCGCTGTTCACAAAGCGTACAATGTCCTCGCTGGGCCTCGCCGGGATGTGTCTAAAAAAAAAAAAGGAAGTATGCACAGTACTACACGACATCTTGAGGCAGCTATCCATATTTCTCAACTTGTTACCTGGGCGTCAGAATATATTGACGGCGGTCCACATGGCCTTGTGCTAAACTCCGGACTGACACGGGTTGGCCAAAGTAAACATGGATGCTGCCATAGTCCTCACGCAGAATCTTTCTGGCCTTAAAGAGACCCTGGCATCAAAGAGAAGGTGAAACAGTCACAAATATTTGTTTTCCTATAATCAAATTATATCAACAATGTCTCTACATTGCCACTAGGTGTCACTGTTGTCCTGCAAACAACTGGCTACCTCTTCAATGACGTCAAAAGGTGAGTCCTCTTTTCACTTTATTTTTTCTCAGACATAAAAGTTCGACTCACCGACGTGGACTCTTTGGGCTTGGGAACCCCGAGAAGCTCCCGGGCGTAAAGCGCCTCCTCCAGGATCCTCTCGTAGCTGATGCTGACCGGTACCAAGCAGATGTCGTACACCTCGCCCTTGAGGAAAGGCTCCATCACGATGTTCAAAAGGCCTTCACCAGAGCACACACCGCACGTTTGAAAATCTTTGGTAAATATGAATTTATTTTTTTCTTCTTACCCAACTTTGGCGTTAACGATTTTGCTGTTCGGCTTCGCGTGCCCTCGAGGAAAAACTCAACAGGGGCGTACCCATTCTGAAAAAGACAGTAGATACAATTAGTCTTTTGGGGTCTTTTAAGAATTCACTATGATAGTCACGATAAGAGTCACTTTGTTCCTGACCTTGACAATGGTCTTGACGTACTCGGAAAAGACGGCCCAATACAATTTGTCGGCGCCGAACGAGCGTCGGATGAAGAAGGCGCCGGACATCCGCAACATCTCGCCCACGAATTTCATCCCCATGAAGTCTGCGGGTGTAAGTTGTTTTCTCTACGGGGTCTCGTTTAATTTGTTACATCTTACCCATGCCGGCGGCGATGACAGGCAGCGAGAGGTCGTAGGTGTACAGGATGTAGGACATGAGCAGGAAGTCCATGTAGCTGCGGTGGCTCGGGAGGAGAACCACCGGGTGCTCCTGGATGGCCTGCTGGAGCTAAAAGCAAGTAGCTTGTTAATACCAATAACCAATTAATCGGCCGATGAATCGTCGCTCACTCTCTGGATGCCTTCCTCGTTAACGCTGACACTTCGAAACAAGGTCTTGAACACCTTGCTGAGGGTGAAGGCGAAGAAGCGAACCGTGCTGAGCTGCAGGCGGTGAGCCATCTCGTCCAAGATGGCTAACGCCTCCCCCTGGACATCGTCCGGCGCTTTGCCCGTCTCGTTGGCAACCTTGGAGAAAACAACGAATTCAGGATTGGTTTAATCGATTTTAAAGAGGCCGTATTTACCTGACGGATGACATATTGGACGTGATCCGAGTGCAGCGTGGTGATTTTGAGCGTGTCCGGCGTGCACGGCGTTAAGCCTTTGTAGAGGACGGGCGTGAAGCACTTGACGGCATATCTGAGGTCGCTGGAGTTCCGGCGTTCCTCCAGGACGTCTTCAAAGTCATCTCGCTTTTTTAACATCGGATCTCTACGCTGAATAAAAAAAAGCATCCAATGGAAGTATTATTTCAACATTTTGTGTAGGAAAAACTTTTGTTTTTGTAAAAGAAATAATGAGAAACATTCAATATCTTAATAATAATGTAGAAATTTTAATCAAGCATGCAACTTAAAAATAATTGAAGTACACAGTAATAAAATAGTAATAAAAAGGAAGAGATACAAAATGTTGCAACATTAACACAATGTACAGTGTACTTTTGGATGTGTGCGTCATTTAAACTGTGTTATTGTAAGATTAGGACTGGTGGAGATAATCCTCCTATTATGGTCTGCTAAATGGAGAAACAACTCAAATGTCACATGCCACACAGATCAAGTCGGGTTAGCTTAGCCTTCACGCTAAACGAAGACGTTTACATACCGAGTAAACCTCTTTGGATGCCATTCTTACTCACGCCAGCATCCAGTAAGGTTTTTATTGTTTTTTCCGGGTCTTCAATTGATAAAATATAAACGCACTATCAGCTGCCAGAGGAGAAAGTTCACATGGGCGTTAGCTGCCACTTCCGGCATTTTGACACGCACCTACGGTAGCCGAGGTAGACCAAACCGCACCGCGTCGTAACCACGCGTGTTGCTATTGTGGTGCTCAACGACGAGTCGACTACTCGCGTCTGTGTTTTAGATATTAATTTATAAATGTTAAAATGAAGCCCGACACTACTGAGTCTGTTGACGATGACTGTGCTTTATTGGAACAAATTTTGGATAAGTTATACGACATTGGTAAGTATAGCTAGGTAGCTAGCTTGCGAGCAACCTCGTTACTCCATCGTTCTTTTAACTTTATTTTATAGTTATTCTAATAATGATTCTCAAAATGGGGTGCAAATATAGTTAATTATGTTCTTTTTTTGGGATTCAGGATCCGTGAAAACGAAGAAAAAGAGAAAAAGATGCCAGGAAGAAGCTAGTTCTGAAGACGTTGCTAAAGTTGAGACTTTTGATGAAGACCAAGGTGGAGGACAGAAACCCTCTGAGGTGCCTGTCAACAATCAAGGTACAAAACTGCAATATTCCAGATCCAAAGATGCACACACATTTGATACAATGCATTTTATTATATTTCAGGTCCAGCTGTAAATTCGGTGAGTGACGTGGAGGTGGTGACCTTTCAGGACCCTGCCAAGAGACAAAAGACCCAACAGATGCCTGCTGGAGATGAAACGATTGTAAAGTTCCTTTACTTCTGTCTCATAAGATCACTTCAAATGGCCTCTCTGTTTTCCTAATTTTTATTTTTTTATCCTCAGCTACAGAAGGTTTCAGAGATGATACAGAGTGCTCCACAACAGGGTGTCAGTTTTGAGAAGGTAAGTGATTTCGTGTTTTGGTTCGATCCGATCGCTGATGTTTATTTATCTGGTCGCTGTGTGTGCATTAGGCTCGACTGGAGGTGCATCGTTTCGGCATCACAGGCTACAAAAAGGAGCAGCAGCGAGTCTATGAGAAGGAGAGAGCCATCATGTTGGGCGCACGAGTAAGAAGAACCTCAACGTTACTTGAATTTGCTCGTGGTTGCCACGTGACTTGCTTGTTGACTCACCGGTGACTCCCTGATAGCCTCCCAAGAAGAACTATTTGAACTATAAAGTGCTGCAGCAGCAAATCAAGGACAAGAAGACGGCACAAAAGGAGGCAGTGAAGTCGGTAAGACCTGGAGGATGTTCAGAAGCCCAAAAAAAAATCACTTAAATTCTTGCTTTATGATCGATGGCTTCTTTTGTTTTGTAGGACTCGAAGAAAAAGAAGAAGAATCCAAGGTATGTGAATTTACCACGTAATGCTCGAAGATGATCTTGATGCGAGAGTCTGTCCCCAGCAGGGACCACAAGAAGACGCCGGCGTCTGGCTCGTCCTCGGCGCCCACGGGTCAGATGGGCCGCTTCAAGGACGGCATACTGATCCTCAGCCAAAAGGACATCAAGACCATGAAGAGCAAGATACAACGCAAATGAGGTGGGTGGCACAGCATAATCATCTGGAGAATTTTGGGTCTTAATTGTTCGTGTGTTTGCAGGCAAAACATTTTTTTCCCATGTGGACGAAGGAAGGATTCAGACCCGCAGTACAAAGATGGCCGCACCTTTGACCTCAACCCAGGTGAGGTCACATCTGACACGGACGGACAATGGATTTACTTAAGTGATCCCCCAAAAGTGGATTTATACAGAGTAAAACTGAAGAATCATCAAAAGGTCTCGCGCGACTTAAAGTTTTAGCGTAGCAAACAAACAAAAGCTGAATCGACTGTGTGCACCAAACTGGACTCTTCTTTTGTCTTTAAATCATCACAGGTAATTTATTTCTCTTTTTTTTTGTTATACAAACAACCCAAAAGAAAACATTGCGTGTGTATTTGTCTTTTTCTTCTGCTCATATATATAGATATATATATATATATATAAACCATTTAGTCGTACAAAACATTCACAGCTTGGCAAAAGAAGGGAGCGGGGCTTGATGAAATTCAAAGAATGAAAGGAAATAAATGCTAATTGAGCTCTTTACACTTTGGAATAGAAACAGCAGCAACAGCTTGGACGGCAAACAAAACTGATGAGGAGGAGCGACGTAGTAAAACAAAAGATATTTACAGACAATAAATAATTTCCAATATCAGGGCATGCACTCCCCCCCCCCCCCCCCCCCCCCCCCCCACATACAGCACCGTACATTTAAATAAATATGTAAAGTTTAAGACATTCATTTTGTGAGGTAAAGGGACATGCTGCTGACACCGTAGTGAGCAACTTTCAGAAGTTAGCATGTCACGAGCTTCCAAACTCTCCGTTAAAAACCCTTTGACAATAGATGTAGCTGTGGACAAAAGTATTGGGTCGCCTTCCAGAAGTGAAAAGTAGAGACTCTACAATTTCTTCTCCCCAAAATGTTCCCACAAAAGGCATCTAGTTGTCCAAAAGATGAATTAATAAATAAGAGGTGTGTCCCAACACTTTTGTCCATATCAAAGACAGTATTTGAAGATGACAGGCGTCATGAAATTAATCGTTAACCCTCTAAATAGCATCTACATGGCATATTTTCTATGATTAAATCCTATGAATAGAATAAAACGAAGAATATATTTGTTTTTAAATGAAGGAAAATAAGCAACCCATTTTATACATTTCTATTTACATCTAGAGCTTTACAGTATATTAATTAAGATGAGACGCAATGGCTTTTTGATCAGTTAGAACAAGGCGCGATGCTGGAGTGGTTGTAATTCCTCCTTTGGGCAGCTGGGGGCGCTCTTTCACAGCAGTTGGCAGTAAACAATGCACGAGGCTTATTTCACAAAAGCAGCTTGAGATAGTTTTTGTAAACTTGCTTGATGCTCACCGTATGTTTCATTCGTTAGCTTATTAGCATATTTGTTATTTACATTATTCTCAGAAGATTTTTTAAATCATATCCGCGCGACGCAATTTCAAACACGTGTGGTTAAATGAGAAGAAAACTTGTTGCCTGTGTTCTTCAAAGTGGCTCAGCGTTCTTTTTTTTTTTTTTTATGTCACAGTGATCCGGAGCCACTTTTCATTGATTCAAAGCAACACTTTGCAGAGAGCGCGTGATTAAATTACCATGAGGTGACCCACAAAAAAAGAAAAATCCCAACGTTGCGTATAAAATATTCACTTTTTGTCTTGAGATTTTCAAATAAGCCTGCAAGCCCCCCCCCCCCCCCTGCAGAGGCATCACCGATGCTGTTTGAGAAAGATGCTCGGCCTTGTTACATCTCATTGATGATGATGAGGGGGACTCAAAGGCGTCATTTCTTCCAGTTGATGCGTTACTTTGTTACGTTTTGAAAAGGAGATGTTTAAAAGTAGAAGTCAACTAACGAAATTGTTATGACGCAAAAAAAAACTGCCTTCGTGCGTCTCGTGAAGACATTTTTCCGCAGCGAATCTAAAATGACAGAGCGGCTTCGGTGGTGAATATTTTATCGCCGTGACAACCTGAGTCGCTGTTTGAACTCTAACAAAAGCTTTTTGCTGCTGTCACCCTAAAATGTCTTCCTTGTCTTTCGTCGCGAGATGACAAAAATGTAGCCCTGCAAGTCTGCTTAATTGTGCGTGCGGACTTCCGGCGAGAACCGCTCGTGTCGAGCTGTCGCTGACGGAGCGAATCTATTATCCGAGAAACCTTTTGAGGATCTCTCCTTTACTGTTTGAGGACCCTCGGCACCTCCAGGCCCGTCACTAGCGTCACCTAGAAGGAGATGAAAATAAGAACCTCAGCTACTAAAACCGGCTTGAGCAAAACAATTTCCTAAGAGTAGCGACCTGGACGTTTCTGTTGAGGCTGACGGCGGGCACGAAGACGCCGTCCAGGTTCTCGAAGGCGGTCGGGCCGTGTTGTTCCTTGTTGATGAAGAACGTCAGAGTGCGCTTGGTCAGGTCTAGCAGGATGCCCACCGTGGCGCCCTTAGTGATGCCGCCCTCTGCCCTGCACGTGCGTAAGCGTGAGCACCTCGAGTGTGTCGTGTCGTTTCCCGCTAGTTTCCCCGCCTACCTGTTTGTGTGCGAGTTGTTGTGCATAAACCACGAGCGGTTGTTGTCCACGTACATAGCCCAGGCTTTATCGTCCTTGCCCAACATCATGTCCTTGACCGTGTTGATGCGGGCGATGCCGAACGCGGGGTCCGGGTGGTTGTCGTAGCGATCGATGCGGACCTCCCAGTAGTGGGTGCCCTAAAATCCAGACCATTTGAGTACCTGGGAGACAATAAATGCTGACCTCCCTCAAAGGTCACCTTGGAGAAGGCGGCGGTCCCGAGCACCACACGGTCGTCGTAGCTGTTACACGACACCGTTTGGTTCTCGTTGCTCAGCACGATGTCCCGGTGAGCAGAGGTAGGGTCGAAAGCGAAGCAAGCCACTGTGGGGGAAGATGGAGTCGTGATTTAGCGTGGATGAATCACAGCCGTCTCATTACTTTTGAACAAGCCGGGCGCAGAGGAGTGAAATCCGAGTCTGGCGCTGAGTCATTCAGATGTCTGGCGGAACATTTGGGACCGCGGGCGGTAAC
Organism: Syngnathus scovelli; assembly: GCF_024217435.2. Lineage (NCBI taxonomy): Eukaryota > Metazoa > Chordata > Actinopteri > Syngnathiformes > Syngnathidae > Syngnathus > Syngnathus scovelli. Next base: position 10,204,551 of record NC_090866.1, on the reverse strand, counting down.
GTCACGCACGTATTTGCTGTGTGAGTGTTGGAGTTAGCGTACCGTCGGAGGTCTTGAGCACCACCGTCTTGCTGTAGGGCCCCACGCCAACGGCGTTGTAGGCCTTCACTCTGGTGTTGTACGAACTGTTGAAGTGGAGCCCGTCCACCGTGCACACCGTCTCCTTGCCCACGTACACCTCCTGTGCAAACACAGTGAAGTTGGGTTTTTTTTTACTTGACAAAAATCATCTTGTGTGCCACCAACCCGGTACTGTCCACCATTGCCGTCGTCCAGCTCCAGAATGTAGCCCTCGATGGGCGCTCCTTGGGGCACGGCGACCCTCCAAGCTAGCGTGGCGCTGTTGTTGCCGCTGCAGCACTTCTCCAGCTGCAGGAGGGGAGCTGCCGGTACCGAGGGTCCAGACTCCGCTGAGGGAGGGGCCGGTCCAGGGGAGGGGGTAATCGGTTAGCATGTCACCATATTTAATGAGTGCTTCAAAACGCGGACAGTTTGTGTCAACGAGCAGGAGTGAGTGGATTACTACGAGTGCTTTGAGGAATCAATTTGGGTTCATTGGTAGGGCAAACATCGGGAATCATTGGAGGATTAACGCAGACCTTAATAAAGGGGTGGCTGATTTTTACATTCTCAGAAACCCAAACCATGCATGGGCTGGTGTGAGGGAGGGGAGGGGGAGTGGGGGGGGAGACAAGTCTGTGGAAATAATACCTCCTGGACTTTGTGCATCGGCATCGGTTTCAGCACTGGCCGCTGCCTGCTGCTTTTGTTTCGCTAAGGCGCCATCCTGCACGTCTGGAAATACCATTTGGAGGATGACGCACGCGCACGCTAAGATCAACAGCAGTCATCCGCAATCGATTCATCGGGAGGCCCGTTAGATTATCGTAGCCGTCTTTTCGATCACGTCGTCAGTGCCTCATTACTTTGAGTATGTGACGCCGTTACGTAACACTTAAATTACGCAGCATTAAATCGAATGGACGGATCTGGAAGTCTGGATTAGACACCATTGTGCCTCATAAAGGATGCAAAACGATACTCGATAGAAGGAGCAGGAAGCAGTTTCGGTGCACGTACCTTTACCCTGGCAGAAATCCAACTGCAGGATGCTCTGCAGAAGCGCGTCGGTGTTGAGCGTGAGCTGAAAGTCCGGGCCCACCTTGGCCTCCAGGTTGCCTTTGACCCACTGGTCCTGAGACGAAGCCACGCGCTTGATCAGCGCGTCTGAGATCTGGACGTACGGCGAAACAAAAATTTGTAAAAAATGGCTTCTGAACAGGGGGGTGTAGACTTTTTATAAGTGTCTTAATCGCTCCTGTCCAGCCAGATGCCTTACCTGGAGGAAGCCACTGGGGTCGTTCTCTTTGAGCACCTCCAGGCAATACTCCATCATGCCGGTGGTCTGCCGCAGCTTCATGGTGCAGTGGGTGATCTGGTCGCGCGCCATCTAGTGGCCGACAATGAAAGTGACCCCATCACATGGCCAAAGACACTATTGTCCAAGAGTCAATATCAAGGAGGAGTGGAATCGAAAAGCGAGCACGTTTCCGCTCTGTCGGGAAATTAGATACGAAGTCGGCGCATGTTGGCGACGTTTGAGGCTAATTACTCGTGAAGGTTGAGCTAAGCGGTTTCCTCGGCTAGAATGATATCGCCTAATCAAAATATTTACTTAAAAGTAAATGTGAGATTGTTTATTGTTATACATATTAATTTGCGGGTTGTGTTTGTTTAAATCGCTTTTGTCTTTACGAGTCGTTTTCAGCGAACGAACGACGAGAAGCCATTTTAATTAGCCGGAGTCACGCGCGTTAATTTGACGGCTAATGGGATCACGCTTGCCGATTCACCTGTCAGCCAGACAATTACGAACGGCGTGAAAGAGCTCGGAGGCAATCGGCGGCGTGTTTTCAAATGGAAATTAGAAAAGGCGTTCGCACAAACTCATTTCGCAACTCGGGAGAGTTCTTTGAAAGAGGAACGCGGCGGCGCTTTGAAGGGATCAAAATCGGCCATTTTGACAAATAGGCCAAACATCTGTCTGCTTGTGATCTGCAAAAGCAGATTAGGAGACTCCCCGGCTACAGTGAGTGGACTTGAGCGTGCGGAGAGACAAAAGACAAAGATAATCCGGCCACAATCGATTTTACAGCCTGGAAGGCTCGTCGTTGCGTAACGTTCCAGCGGAGAGGCAAGTTTGCTCGCTCAAGTGTGAACAGGTGGACATTTTTGACAGGAGAAAAAAAAAACTATTTTAGACTGACAAATTCGGGCCTTCTTTGTTTTCCGGCTTACCTTCAGTTTGTATTCCTTCTCCTTGGTGACTTTTGTCAAAAGTTTAGCTTTCTGTCGGGTCAGCGCCTCGATCAGCGAGTCGCACTGAGCCACCAGGCAGGCCTCGAACTCCACGCCGTTCTCCTGCGTCGGGCGCAAAGGAAACGGCAAATTTGGAAAAATGCTATTTCTCCATTCCGTCGTAGAAATGAATCTGGCTTATTGGTCCTGCTATTGCGTAACACGTTTAATCCTCCTCGCAGGAGTTTGCAGCTGTACAAAAACAGAGTAAAAAGCGGATTAACCGCGTACTTAGTAAAGCTCACAGTCCTTCCCATTAAGGGAATAATTAACCTTGAAATGACTTTTTTTTTTTAAATCTGCCATGTGATTTTGTTGATTTCGCCAGGCAGCAGAATCTATTGCGTGTAAAAACCGAGGATGCTCCTCAGGCGACAACAATAACGAGCTAGCATAATAAAACGCGTATGGTTACATAAATACTTTTTTGTTTTTTTGTATAACCTGACCTGGATCTGCTGCAGCATGTTCTTGAGTTGGACCAGGAACTCTTTTGCATCTTTGGCTTTGTCCGAGACGCCGTTGAGGGCCTGAGAGAGTTGACACTGCAAAAACAAATATATACTTAATTCAATGTTCATATTAAAAACCGGTCACTAAAATAATGCACTTCCTTGAATTGATTTAAACTGATTTTTTTTTTTTTCCATAATGGAAATGAGGTGCTTAGATCCTTTTAATTGCTATTCAGTTTGTTATTGTCTAGATTGCCTGCAGTTTGACCCGATGAGTGGGTGGACGTGGAGCTGTGTGTTTTGGGGGTGGCTGCTCCAGCCCCCCCCCCCAATTGACAAAAGGCAGAACAAAGGAAACACACACACACAGGCGTGTGGCCATCGGTGATAAATCAGCACCTCCCACGTGATCCGCTTGGTCTCCCTGCCCTGTGCACGCCGGGATGATTCGATGAGTCACAAATCAAGCGTACCCTTCAGCGGCCCTTGTCGCCGTGGCGACCATCTGGCCCAACAAGCTGTCGGGCCGGCGCCAAGTCTGCGCTAACTGGAATGTCGGATGATGAGGGCTTTCCCTGGATCATCATCGGCATCATTTCTGCCCCTTTCTCTTGACCTTTGAGTCACATCCCATCATCTTCTAACGTGGAGCTTCATGGCAGCAGAGAAAAGTTGCGCCACTTGTAGCATAGCGTTAGCGGCGCGGGATGTCGTTCTCTTCCTAAAGCCAAAACGGAGGAGCACGGGCGAGAACAAAAGGCTGTCTACGCCCTTCCCAAATGCTTGACCTTCACGTCAAGACGACACCCGGGGGAATCGGGAGAGGGGAGGGGCCGCATTTATGACCCTTGCCTGAGCCATTTTTATTTCTCCTCATTTGCATATTTATGCTTCTCTCTCTGCTGAGCGGCCACATCTCAATTAACGGCACTTAGCTCCTCCCCGACACAAAATATTTGTGCGAGTCAATTTTCCATAATATGTCCCATTTAATACAAGTCAGACCAACTCGAGCGTTTGGGCCTCCGGCGGAAGCTCCGACGCAATCTGCCATCCGCCCCTTCATCCTCGTCATCCTCTCATCCGCTGCCCTGTGTCCTTCCGAAAGGCGCCTCCACCTCCGCACGTGAGGCAAAAAAAGCCAATTCCGACTCACGATGCGAGTCTCTGCGTTCAAAGTCAATTTCAGCGAGAGTGAACTCGCGGTGGCACGTTACCATGGTAATGCCCACGGCTCATTGTATCCTTCTACGAGGTCTAGCGTAGAGTTACCCAAAATAAATCACACACACACGCTCGGCTATATTCGGGGGGTGATGTTGACACACACACACAATGTTTTCTGTGTAGGTTGTGTGCAGGAAGAAAGGAAGTGCAACAAAGTGTGCATTGACCTACATTCGGTGCTTCAGTCCAGCTGAACGTTCATGAATTTCTGTACTCTCAGTATGTGCGTGTGTGTGTGTCATTGTGGGAAATAATTTTGACGAAAATCAAATTTTAGAACATAATGTTCTATCTGCAAGTATGAAGCAATCCAATGTTATGAACGTGCTAATTTGGCTTTGTTTGTTGTGCGTTCAGTCATTGGGCAACCTCGAGGTAAACGGCCGCCGTACTAAGCTAGCATATCTTATTCATACGGCACTCATTACTTATCGACGCCCCCTCACCTCCCGGTTCCCCTGATGGGATTTTCACGGTCCATTTACAAGAGCTTCTGGCTGGGGGGGAGAGGATGAAGAGGAGACAAAAAGACCATTGGGGATGGGAAGGGGGAAATGATGAATGGATGACTAGAAAATAATAATTAGCCAGTAGCAAGAGCAGGATAGAGAGATTCAGAATCAGTTGCCATGGTAACAGTGTGAACATAAACTGGTTGCTCGCAATATAGTTGATATACTGATTAGAAGTCAAATATATATATTTTATGTGAGTTCTTATCAACTGTTACATTTTGATCAGGAACACAAATATGTAAATAAATCTACAAAGATGGAAAATAACAGCAATGTTTACTTCTCAACTTAATGGGGTGGGATTTGTTCGTGAGGAAACTAAAGGGAGCAGAAAGAGGGACTTTTGGATCAGAATCTACCTGACTTCATGGAAATGTTAGACTTTGTCATTTACCGTGATTGTCACCAGTTTGTGGTGCGTCGCTGACGTAGCAATTGGTTCGTAAAGCGAGGTCCCCCAGCCTCCCCCGTACGACGACAGCGGCATACCTTGTGCTGCTTCCACATGAGGGCGATGGGCTTGACGTCGTGTTTGGCGTGCCGTCCCTCCTCGGCGCACTTGGCGCACACGGGCGCCCTGCAGTTGCAGCAGTACATGACGAAGTTCTCCGCTTCGTGCTCGACGCACGTCGCCGGTTTACGCGCGGTGGCCGGCGGCTGTCCCGCGCCCGCCCCGGAGGCAGCCTGGCCCGGTCGCTGCTGGGGCGGCGGGACCAAGCGGTGCTTGGCGAGCGGGCCGCGGGACGGGTGGCACCGCTGCTGACAGGCGTTGCAGTAAAACACGTCGCATTGCTCGCACATGACCGCCGCGTCCACCGGGTTGCGGTCACACAGCTGACACTTGGCCGCCCCCGAGGCGGCGGAGGCCGTCGCGGCGCGGTTCTGCCGGTAGCGCGCCACGATGGCCTCCAAGAGCCGGTTGCGAGGTAAACCGCGCAGCCCTCGCTCGTCCAGGGAGACGCTGCGGTGGCACAGCGGGCAGGTGAGCGAGCACAGCCGCTGCTGATGGTGGGGGTGCTGCGGGGCGGGGAACACCCGCACGCCGTTGGGCGACTTGAGCTGGCACGGCGTGTACGAGCCGTAGCCGCTGTCCGTCTCGCTGTACAGGCTCATCTTGTCCACGTCCAGGTAGTCGTAGTCCGAGCTGGCCGCCGACGCGCGGCTCTGCTGCACGGCCCCGGCGGGCTCCCCGTCCGGCGTGTGCACGCTGATGCTGCGCGCACACACCAGGCAAACATTGTGGGAGCAGGGCAGCAGGAGCGGCTCCTTGAACAAGGAACCGCACACCGGACATTTCAGCTCTTCCTCCATCCTGCCCGCTCCAAACGCTTTCAGTACCGAACGTCTGCAGACAGCTCCCTGGCAGGCGCGCCGTGCGCATGCGCCGAGCGAGGGGCGGGTCTTGCATCTGTCAGACCTTGATGGATGGGTGGAGGTTTTAAACGTAAAATGAGAAACCATCATCTGGAAAGAAGGCGAGATAAACTGAGATGAAGTCGTGATTGTGGATTTTATGTTGGAATTATTTTCACGCAGGCTTTTAGTGAGTTATCCCCTTCCACAAATACCTTGAATGAATTCCTTCATTCTGCAACCCCAGCCTGAGCGCTGTCCAAGACGCTCCGGGCGCAGAATTCCCTCAGCGAGCCGCTTGAGCGATCATAACGAGGCAGAAACAGTGTAGGGGACTAAAAATATCCAAGCGAGGACTTCAGTTGATACACTCGTGCATTCATTCATGAAGGGGGGAGGTCATTTTGTGTTGTTGTTTTTTCCCTTTGGCTTTCCAGACACAGAGGAAAAACAAGGATAGGTCAAGTATCAAATTATTGTGAAAGGTGATAACTATTAATATTTTAATGTGGTTAAAAACGAGTACAGCAATCAACATTTACATTGAAATATGCATTTATACATTTTAATATCCCTTTTTGTATCCATATGTTGTACAATGCAGGAATATTCATTATTTCCTCCTTGTCCTTATTCAAATATCTTTAACATGTCTTAGTTTGTGCCGCCATAATTTTGTTGTACTGCCCCCTGGTGGCCAAGTAACATACACTAAGTTACTTCAAGTCCTTTTTCCCCATCCACTGGGTGAAAATGTGAGCACCGAGGAGGTCAGACTAAGGAGATGGTGCTCTCGGGGTTGACCCTGATGGACCGGGTGCTCTTGCGGAGGTCCCGTAGCTGCTTGGCGGGCTTCCCCACGGCCTCCTCGAAGCGGCGCTCCACCTCGGGCAGCACGCAGTCGTGCAGGAAGGCGGCGTTGAGCACCACGAAGGCCTTCTTGTCGGCGTCCTGCTCGCAGCGTAGGCTGTAGTCCACGTGCTGCACGGCCACCAGCACGATCTCACGCAGGCTCTCCAGCAGCACCGTGTGCAGCTCGGGGAAGTAGAGCTTCAAGGCCTCCTCCAGGAAGCTCAGCAGTTGCTTGGTGAAGGCCACCAGCGTGTAGCTCAGGTTCACCCAGCAGTCGGCGCCCGTGTAGGCGTCGAACGTCGATATGCCGCTGGCGCGCATCTCCTCCTGTAAGTCAGCCCGAGTTAAAAGATGAGATGTTCTTAGGTCTGAAGAAACGGTAAATGATGAAGGATGATGTGCTTTGTCCACAGGATGGACCTCTGACTCCATTCCCATCATGATCACCTTGAGCTTGGTGAGAGCCTCAGGCGTCATGAGGTTCATCCGCCTCCACATCTCCTCTGAGTTGCGATGCTTGCTGGCCTCCACGATGATGTCCTTGTAGCTGAGCAGGGCCGCCTTCACGTCCTTTACCAGCAGGGACTCCAGTGTGAAGGTCAGGTCCAGCCCAATATCTGTCAGCTGGAGGCAGTGCTCCTTGGCCACCTTCACGCACTCTGACGCCGTCGACAAGCTCTCCTTGCTGTCGAAGACCTTCACGCCACAAACGGAGCAAGTGAAGATCTGAAAAGAGCCCACGGGCCATATTTGACTCACCCAAGGCCCACCTACCTGTTTGCTGAAGGCGTCCACAAACATCCTCATGGCCGAGCGGGACCACACCACGAAGGCCGAGTAGCAACCCGTGTTGCCGGCGAAGTCCATCTGGAACTCCTTAGCCGTCTCCAGCAGGCCGGTGAAGAAGATGTTGCAGAGCTTGTGGATGTAGAGCAGCGTGGCGCCCTCAATGCGTAGCTGCCGGATGGCCGTCTGAACAGCCGCCGCGCGGTTCTTCAGGAACAGCTCGCACGCCTTGGTGGACTGGCCTGGAAGCAAAATATATTTGACCTTGAAGGCTTCTCCTTGCTGACAGAAATGAACTGAGTGATTTGGTAGCGACCTAGCCTGATGAGCTGCGACACGGCCCTCCTGGTGGCCTGAGGTCCGCCTCGCAGCGAGCGGTCCGGGGACAGCTCGAAGACGAGGACTTCGGTCAGCTGCCTCACTCGCTCGTCCACCTTGGCCCGCAGCTCCTTGACTTTGGGCGTGAGCGGCTGTTCCTTCAGGTACTCGCTGAGCTTGTCTAGCAGGTCGACAGCACCCTCAAAGTCCCTCTGAGCGATGCACACGTCCAGGTCCTCGGGTAGCTCCTGGATCCACTCCAGACCGAGATCCACACTCTCCTCCACCTCAGGAAGAAAAAGGATAGAAGATAAGTTCCTTCACAGTGACCAACTTTAAAAACGAACAGGATTTCTCGACCCTACCTCAGTCTGCTCGTCGTCATCATCCTGGTCAAAAGGATTGGTGGACACTTCGGTCCGAACGGGGGACATCGGCTTCTTCTCCTCCTCCTTGCCGCGCTCCTTGTTGGCTTTGTTCTTCTTGGTTTCGTCCAGAATCTCCAGCCACTCCTTTTTTATCTTGCTATTTTCCGCCTGGAAGATGCGGCTGTCTGGGAACATGAGGATCTTGAACATGTCTTTCATGGGCGGGTTGTCCTTGACGTTGACCACGGCGAAGCTCTCCAGGTCGTACAAGGCGTTGTACTTGTACTTGACGGCCCCGCGGCGGTTGGCCAGCCAGGTGGCGATCAGCAGGCAGTCATTCATGAGGAAGGCGTGCACCTTCTGGACGGGGGACATGTTGTCCACGTCAAATTCCACTAAGTCCCCATTGTACACCAGGTGCCTCCCGGGGGTGTCCATGATGGTCTTGCCACCCTCCACCTTCTCAAGAAGTGAGGTGAGGCTCCTCTGCTTCACCTCCTCACTTTCTTTAGGGAAGGCGGCCTGCATCTCCTTGGAGGTCTCGTCCTTGTCGGTGGACAGCAGGGCCTGCATCAGTGTGCATGGAAAATATTAGTACTGCAATACATTGCACAAATCAGAATCTAGTTCTGCTGAAAAGCCTTGCCTGCGTGATGCTCTCCATGATGCTCTTCTGCTCCGTAAGGATGTGGCTCAGCTGATACATCTCGCTCTCCAGGTACGAGATCTCCTTGGCCGTCTCAATGAATTGTCGGTAGTTCTTGTACACGTTCTTCTTCAGGTTCTGGGCCGTCTCGTCGGCCAGGTTTTGGATCTTCTGCCGGTGTTCCTGAAGGTCTCGATCGCCATCCGATTGCTGCGACAGCTGCTTCACGTAATTTTGGGGGTCGAAATTGGGCGACTCCAGCAGCCTGCGAAGTCGATTTCCCGGTTCGGACATTGTAAGTGTGACTAATTTACCACCCTGCAAAGAAATTGTTGAACTATACGCTTATGATCAATAAAAACGGGTCCCTTTGAGGTCCAAATTAGTCATTGTAGCTCGCAACCCAAACAGGAAGCAGAACAGGGTGACACCCTAGTACGTCACGAGATCGGAAAAAAGGATGGCCAACAATAAAGCATACAAGAGTCGACAAAGATTTCTGAATATGTATTTGTAAATATTATGAAGCGTATTCAACTTTAAAAGTTTCTCTGTGAGTGTGAATCGGTCATTTAAAAAAAACGACACTTTTAATTTGTCCTGGTATTTAGGAACAATAATAATGTCGTGTGTGTTTTATTTGTCCCGTTGACTCCCGGATACGGAAGCTTGTCTCCATCTTGTTACTTAGACGTAAAAGCAGAGTGATTCGATATTGTCAGGTTATTATTCATGTGGTTTATAAAATTTACTCAAAACATTTAGGGCTACAATTCATGAAAATTATTTATGCTCGTAAAATTTAATGATTGTTGATGTTTAGTCACCATGACCGCCACTTTTTTGAGGTAAAAATGTTTTATTTTGAAATCAGTGCCGGATTCAATCGTCCTATACTACACTGTTCTTCACAATCTGGCGGAATTTCTGATGTAAACAGTGCAGCTCGTCGTTCATTTTCTCGTCTTTTCGTTTATAAAATTTCAATTTGACAATAAATTACCAGTGAGTTCTAACCTGATTGGCGCTCTTAGAGTTGCAGTGGAGGTGTCACTTTTGGGAGGCTTCGGATTTAGACATGAATGACGACTATGTGCTCGCCCTGCAGCTTCAGGAGCAGTTCGACAATGAAGCGAACGACGTGGAGATGGACACCGGGCCGCTCGTCCCCTGGAAGCCCGAGAGACCACTCTCCGTCGTGGACGCGTCGTGGGAGATCCTGGACCCCACACCTGACGTCCGCGCGATGTTCCTGGAGTTCAACGACATGTTCTTCTGGGGCAAATTGAGTGGGGTGGAGGTCAAGTGGAGCCCCAGGATGACACTGTAAGTAGTGCATTTTAAAGAAAATCTGCTAAAAGTTTCCGGTGGCTGAAATAAATAACAACAATGTTGCAAAATGTTGCCAGGTGTGCAGGTGTGTGTTCTTATGAAGGTCGTGGTGGACTTTGTTCGATCAGACTCAGCGAGCCTCTGCTCAAGCTCAGACCCCGTAAAGACCTGGTGGAGGTGAGAGCATCATAGCCCGCTTGAGTGTCCTGTATCAGGGCTGATGGATAAACCTCCCAAAAAATACATGGATGTTCTTGCATGGTCAGACCCTGCTGCACGAGATGATCCACGCGCTGCTGTTCGTGACGCAGAACAACCGAGACCGCGACGGCCACGGGCCCGAGTTCTGCAAACACATGAACCGCATTAATAAACACAGCGGCGCCAACATCACGGTAAGCCCCTCCGCCCGCCTCCTCTCTCTTCACACCATTGTTATTTTTTCCCTGCAGGTGTTCCACAGCTTCAACGACGAGGTGGACGCGTATCGCCAGCACTGGTGGCGCTGCGACGGGCCATGCCAGTCACGCAAGCCCTATTTCGGCTTTGTCAAAAGGGCTATGAATCGGGCCCCCTCAGCCCAGGACCCCTGGTGGGGGGACCACCAGAGGACGTGCGGGGGCACCTACACCAAAGTGAAGGAGCCCGAGGGTTATGGCAAAAAGAAGGAGGCCAAGAAAGACACAAAGGTGCCCGCCGTTGAAAAGCCAGCAGGTATTGTCTCTTTTAGATTTTGTTTATCTTTTTATTTTTACGTTAGCATTACAAATGTTTTGGTGTCACTAATTTATATAGCTGTGCTTTTATTGATTCTACTGTGTTTTGTTCCTCTTGTCAATTTCAGGAAGTCGGGACATTCGAGATGTAATGGCGTTCAGCGGTAAAGGCTTCGTCCTGGGCGGGACCTCCTCCTCCTCTATGATGAAGTCAGCTGGCCCCGCCTCCTCCACTGTCAGTAAACCCGTCACACCGTCGCCGCCTTTGGGGCGAGTCTTTCCCACCGTCATAGCGCCGGCGACGCAGGGTCACAAGGTGCCCGCCAAGAAATCGGTCGCTAACGTTAGAGCCTTTGTCAACATTAACGGGTCGCCGGTTAAGATCCAAAGGCCTGGTCGCGATAACGGCGTTGGCGGTACTGGGGAACGTGGCAACGTTAGCATAGGCGACGGTAATCCTGGTCTCAGCAAGCGTGAAGAACCGGGCGGACTGAAGCAGATGTCCGTTGATACGTTCTTCAACAAGTCTTCCAATTCATTCATCACCAAATCGCCGACTCCATCCACTTTTAATAATAGCGATACGTCCATGTCGTCGCCCAAGGATTTGTCGGGCAACACCGCCGCCAACACGCCTCAGTGGAAGAAAAGACCTCTGGACGACCCAACTGGCATTTTTGAGCTCTTCAACAAGAAGATGAAGGTGGAGACCATAGACCTTAAGGGATCGCCCCCAAAAAGCAGCCAAGCAACCGCTGCCGCCTCATCCTCGTCTTTGGTGGTGATGGTCACGTGTCCCGTGTGTCAGGCCAGCGTGCGGGAGTCACGCATCAACGAGCACCTGGACTCCTGCCTCTGCTGAGCTACGAGAAGAGAAGGTATTAGTTTCTAAAAAATATTTTCATGATTGTGCTTGTGGTTTCCACACTGTTCAAGGCACTTTGGTTTGCCTTCAAGAAGAGACGCGTTGCTTTTTATTGAAGTCAATTTTGGCAGCTGTTTACCAACTTTTCACACCAAAGATTTTGATACACTTATAAAAACACTGCGTTGTTGTGGCTGCTATTCAGCAGGAAGAGACTCGCTGGTTTTTGGCGAGACTCACGTTTTCTTGCTGTTTATTGATTTTATGTTACTAAATATACCTTTTACATGTTTGTACAAATTTGTATATTGTTAAACTTTTACGCGTTTTCACAGTTTGAAGTGTTAATAAAGTTTTTTTCAATGCAATCTATATTTCAGGCGCTCATTTGTGTAAACTTGACTCGTAAAAGCTGCTTGAGTTGTTATATTGTAGCCTTTTTGTTTTGTTTGAAATACTTAATCACTTGGTGGTTGTCTGGAAGTAAAGGGGTGCCTCTGGGGTGGGGGGCAGTTGGGCGGGTAGGGGTCATAGGTCAACAGTGTAAGAAGACCAGCTGCTGGTCCAAATGGAAGAAGAGAAATGGCTCATAAAAGTGTACTTTTAGTCACTGGGGGCAGGGGGGGCATCTCTGCTCTGATGCATTATTTATATAAAAAAAAAGAATCATTCAAAGCTAAGTAACAAGCTAACTAGAAGCTACTTACGTGCAAATTGTCACATTGCCTAAAATAAAGTGGCTCAGATAATCCATCTTTTTTTATGCTTATTAGCCACTGATGCAAACTTGTTCTTTTTATGGTAGTGGATTAGCAGAAGCCTCCTGGGGTGTGCGTGCACCCCTACCAGGGGGTCCCTTTGCACGTGCTTAATCCTCTAGTGTCAACATACTGTGATGATGATAATAATAATGCCTTTTTACACTGTACAGAAAAATAAGGATTAACTTTTCAGGACGCAAGCATCGAGAGTCGATGTTGGGCCTGCAGGGCAGCAACACACTTGGTGTGTGCATGTGACCTTTGTGAACTCTTTTCAATATTATTGTCCTGTTATTGTGGTGCCAGGCCCCGCTGGCGGTGCTGGGAGTGAAGCCTACCATCTGTCTTTTGTACTATTGTCTCTCACGCCACATACACACAGATTTATTGCTTGAATTGAACATGATGGATTAAAATGCAAAAATATACACAACTCACTTATAAGCAATTACGTGGTGACAAATCAAAAGGCACCGCTTTTTATCAAACTAAAATAGAATTTCATTTAGATTATTTAAATTATTTTAAAAAGGTGAGAAAACGATTTTAGAATGTTTTTTGTTTGTTTTGAGGTTTTTTTGGGGGGGCTGCAGGGGAGACGCCCAGCAAGCAGTGTAAAGCACAGGAAGTTGATTTTACTTAGCGTCAGGTTAACGGAACCAACAAGACCAGGACCGGAAATTGACCAAAAAATAAAATCTCAGAGTACTTTAGTTTCCTCGTAAAAGTACTCACTTGGATCGAGAGCATTTTGTTTATGAATTAGATGACCTAATATTTAAAAATGGAATCAAACAGTCCAACATACACTCGCAGAATAAATATTAAACTATTGCGTAATTCTTTGAAGAGTCTTTGTCATTTGAAACGTAGAGCGGAAGTGCTGCTCCTCCTTCCTTTAGACTTGACATGGCGTCGCCAATGATAGGCAGCACGGTAGACTAGCGACACTATTCGTGTCGGTGGAACGTGGAGTCTGCCGGATTTGCTTTTTTTGTGTGAATTAACAGCAGCTTTCCTCCGTCAGTGTAATTTGTCAAAGTTCCATTTACCACCTTCGTCTTGGTCCCTTTCACGTTGCCATGAACGGGAAGTCGGCCAACGGCTCGGCAGGGGGAATGGCGTGCATCGACGGGCTGCCGCCGCTGCCCAAGAGCCTTAGCGGCTTGCTCAACTCGAGCGGCGGCTCGTGGAGGGACATGGAGCGGATGTACGTGAAGAAGACCATGATCCAGGACGACCTGAGCCGAGGACGCAACAACGCTGACAGCCTGCTGGCCAGCAAGCCGGCGAACCTCGACGCCGCCCTGGCTCTGCTGCGGAAAGAGATGGTAACGTATTTTACATCTAATTGCTTTAAATTGTATATCTTTTTTGTTAATATTGGGGTATTATGGGGAAAATCGACCAAGAAACTGCTAAATTAAAGCAAATGGCAACTTTCAAATGTTTTGACCTCATCTGACTGACTAATGACTAAGTTGTTTGACTCCCTAATTATATGTGATTTAAATACCAAACTTGCACAGCTTTATTTCATTTCTAGTTGACACTAGTGAATCTGTCCTTGTTTGATTAGAATTCCTGCACAGTTGTTTTACAATTACCACGTTAAACTTGACCTGGCAGGTTTTCATAGTGCACAAAAGAATGTTTGACATGTAGCCCCCCCGCCCCTCACTTCCTTGCCTGCAGCCAGGGTTTTCCCTGTCAATAAAATCCAGACCAGCTCTCATGAAAACCTCCCCGGTGGATCTGCTGGCAGTCACTCACTAGATAAAAAAAAACATCTCATTTGCCAAGCGCAGGAGAGAAGCTCTGCTCCAATCCTATTTGGAAGCCCTTGGGTCAAGGCTTATCCGTTCGCTTTTGGCCCGGAGCCGCACTCTTGAGTGGTCACAATTTACGTCGAGTCTGAAGTTGTTTGAACGGTCCCGACTCGCACGCCGGTGATTCGTTGTCTCGAACAAGACAGTCAACCTCGGGTCACGGCACTCTGGTTGGACTGTGTCACTTTACATTTATCCTCAGAGCACACACACAGTCAAACCAAGAGCACAGCTATTTTTAGTAACCTTCAAATTTAAACCCAAAATGTTCTGCTGTTGTGCCGCCCTTCAGGTGGGCTTACGTCAACAGGACATGTCCCTGCTGTGTCAGCTATGGTCGCTGCACGAGTCCATCCAGGAGTACAAGGGCAGCTGCCAGGACTTGAGCGCCGCCTCCGGCCTCGGCATGATGGAGAACGGCTACTTCGACGAGGACGACGAGTACTACGCCGAGCCGGGCGCCACGCCCACCGACGAGCACCCGGACGGCAACGGCATGGCGGGGGTAGGCACCAGCGACGGCGGGGTCAGCAAAGACGACAGCTGGGAGTCCTTCCGGGTCACCATCTGATGCCTCCTTCGTCTGGTATTTTCTTACATTTGCACCGGGAATGTAATGCCCAAGCCTCATTGCGGCGCCCCCTGTGGTCAAACTTTAATGCTACAAGGGGCCCAGCTTGGAGCTTCATCGCACTCGATGGAGTCGAATCAAACTTGTTTACTTTAAAAAAAAAAAAAAGAAAAAAAAGATTAGTAATATACTGTATGTATGTTAGATGTGTTATCTTATTATAAACGTATGCCGGTTACTTACGCCATCCGGCAGGGTTTACATGTAAGTGTTTGGGCAAAGTTTTATTATTTATTATATATTATAAAAAAAAACACAATATCTGCTCCTGGGAGTATCGGGAAAGATTTGCAGCCGAGAAGTAATTAACCAAACCAATCGCGATGATTTTAAGAGGGACATCGGCGCGATTAGACCAAGCAGGCAAGCACAAATTTGTAAACGTGCTCGTAAAAATGCAACATTTTGCGTGTTCATAGTTAACATCTGAATACAGGGTCATTTTCTACGTCACGTTACGTGAAGCGACCTTATTCGTTGTCATCATTTGTGTCTATACGTCAGAGGACCAAAGACGCGTTAGGCAAAAACATAGCTAATTTTGCAAAATGTCCCAAAAAAAAATCTCCAAGAATGTCTCCACACCGTAGCGCACGGTTAGCTGTGCCTTTAGCTCATGCTAATGATCGATATTAGCAGAGCTAAAAAAAAAAATACGTTACAGATGCGCAAAAGTAAATGTCCATTCATTAGGTACACCCAATCCAATGCAACCTAATAATCTTTATCGGCATCATATCAAAAACACTTTGTTGTAATGTATTATTGAATGTTTATTTTTTTTGTCCTTTTGTGTCACCTGTGCAAACGTCTCAACAAATCATAGCAGTGAAATCCTACAAACCATGCACACGCTCATTGGATGTCCTTCACTAGCAGTGCCTTTGCACACATACAAAATGCAACGACCGTTCAAAATAACATGTTTGTAATTCTACACCAGCAGCTTGATGCTAACACGTTAGCGCCTGCTCACAGCAATACTTCGTTTCTCACCATCGATAGCTCAAGTATTTGTCAGGTTGCAGAACAAGTCATACAATAAGTTAAACATTTGCATGTGTGTGCTAGTTATTTTTTTTAGGGGGGGGGTGTAAAGAAAAGCTACAAATTTATGCTAACATCAAACTTTAGTAGCATTCACAAGAGATGCTCTTTCAAAATCAGCCTGAAATCAAATGAATCTTCCCGCTGCTAACACTAGCTAGCTTCCAGATTGTAGCATTTTTCAGGGGAAAATGTCTTTTTTTTTTTTTCTTTTTTTTTTTTTCTTCTGCTGTTTATTGCGCATTGTAATTGCGACGTGGTGTCATTCATCTGTAAACAACCACACCGCTGCTGCTTTTCTGGCTGAGATCAGTTTAATAAAAGGAGTACATATGTTTCCAGGCAGTTTTGTCTTTTTGCAAAAAAAGGCCAACCCTAATTTTTAGCAAATAATTGTTCAGCCGATATAAGATTTAGAATTAACCCAAAAATCAGATTTTTGTTTATGTCTGCCCAATGGAAATTGATTCAGCCAAATAATCAAAATCTCGGTCTACAAATCGGTCGAGTCAAGGCCAATTTGGTCATGCAAACCACACGCGCTCAAATCTACACAAGGAGGTTGCAGGATGTGCTCCTCCTCGATGCGCATCTTCTGGCCTACTTTCTCGCTGTTCCCTGAACGCATCGTTGCGTGCTGTGCATTTCAATGCGTCAATCTGCATTTTGGTGCCTTTGAAGCCGCAGCCGCCGAAGCCGCCTTCACCCGAGGCTTGCCAACTATTGATGAGCATAACTCCCACATGCACAAGTGGGTCAAAGCGTCCGTTTTTCTTAATCCATTGTTTCAAAAGTGCTATTTGGGAGGGAAATGAATTATTTTGCATTTATTCTCCTAGCAATTTTATTATATTTTAAGAAACTGAAATTGGAACACAAATGGTGCAGCAACAGAAAGCAAAATTATGCCTCTACCAAATAATGGGGGAAAAAAGGCACAATAATAAATGTAGAGGAGTCCAACACAATTCTGCTACATTCAATTGTGTGTAGCGTGTATGCAAATGACCCACTTTGCATATTCCCTGCATGTATTACGAAGCATTCGAATGTAATCAGCAGAGTGCAGCCGGCAATCATTGATGAAAGGAGGAACTTGTGAGTGAGTGAGAGTGCTGCATGTTGCATGTTTGTGCTGCAGTGTGCAGCCGTCTGCGGATTAGAGCAGATTAACATAATCGTTGCCGCCACGCCACATCCAAGGTTCTCCAATCTTGTGGCGGGCGCTCACTCTCTGGTCATCGTCATGTCACAGTGCTTTTCTACACATAAATGTACGTCTGTTTTGTATCATTGTGCTTTGTTGTTTTTTTTTTTCATAGCCAACTTGGGTGTCAACATTCGGCACACCTGCACAAAGGAATGACAAATATGAAATGTGCTGACGCAATGGCAAGCAGCTACATCCTAGCGATGGAAAAAATATTTTCAATTGACATAAGACTTTTATTGGTAAACATTTGTCATTACAAAATACATAAATATCTTAGAAAGGCATTTGTACATTTTTTTTAATTTACAAAAATGAGGGTAGTTTAATGAAATGCAGCCGCAACGGTTTGACACGTCCGAGCCGCCAAAGTCTCTGACAGCAGGCCCACGCACACGGAGCACAACGCCAAGCTCTTGCTGCAGTTAAGGATCACTGGAGGAAAAAAAAAAATTACTTTGACACCATTCTCCGACACGCACACGAGGCTGTCACTGACCTCTCACGGCTTGCATGTTCGAGGTGAGCACAAAGACTTTGATGAAGCCGAGGCAGAGCGGCAGGAAGTCGTGTTCCCAGATGACGGCGGGCACCAGGAGGACTTTTCCATAGCAGGACAGCAGTAGAGCTCTGAGAAGGAGATTGAGATCCACGTCTCCTCCGCCGTAACTGGACGACATCACCGCCGCCCTCAGGACAAACAGCACCCCGCCGCAGAACGCCAGCAGCTCTAAATGTACAGGACAGGTAACGCCAATCCTTCAAAGTTGAATTCCTGCGTTCTCCTGGTTGTCATACCCAGCGCGGCCAAGGTCACCATGCCGTAGAACTCCCACTCCTTGGTGTATCTGATGATGTCAGCGGGGTCATCGCTGGACTCCGAGCTGTGCCGGAGCGACCACCTGAGGTAGGCCTCGCACAGCAGGCAGAACACGCAAAGCTTCCAGTGGATCTGGTGGTGGACGGTTGTAGCATTTAGCAATGAATAGCATTTGGGTTTCTTGTTTTACTTACATCCCAGCTCGTGTTGAACAAAATGTGTCTGAAGGCCTGAGTCTTGCACAAGACGGCATCGATTAGGATGATGACTGGGTCGTATTCGATGTACTTGTCTACTGGCTTCTGGCAGGAACCCTGAAGATGGGAAGGGAAAGGACCCGAATTAGAGTGAGGATAGCGGGCTGTTTTGGATGTGCAATATATGCAGCCACACAGGGCAGTATGGCTGGGATTGGGAATAAAAATAAAAAAATTAAATCCTACATGAAATGATTTGTGAAATGTCAGTTGATTCAAATAACTAAAATATTTAGTAAGTGCTGTTAGGACAGACAACTTTGGAAGCAGTTACTAAAAAAAAAAAAAAAAAAATCCTCATTTTATGACAAAATGACGTTTATATAGGTATTTGCGCCCCCTTGTGGAATCAACCCCTAAACTGTTGTCAATAAGGACAAGACATTAAAATGAGCCTGAAAGCAATCACATTGAGAAATTCAATACGTAGTCCGGAGTTATAATTGCACCAAATATTTTTATGAATAATACTTTTAGATCATAATTATAAAAACAATCGATGATATGCTGCAAAGAAGCATGTAATTCCGCCGTCGTAAATCCGAGGAGCGACGATATTTTATTTCAAGCCAGCCAAACAAATAAATTAGAACATATTAAAATATAACACACGCATAATGTGATCTTCAGGATCCCGTTGGAGTAATCACGATGCAACTCTGTCGCCTTTTCATTACACTCGATGCATCGGAAGCAAGATGCCATTCTTCTAAACGACTATACGAACCCGGAAGTAAATAACGACAGTGTCCTTTCAAAATAAAAGTTATTATTACTCACGGATTAATTTAATTTACGGAGTTAAACATTATAAATGGTAATGTAGCCTAAGGAGTACTGTAAACGAGTACGCTTGTACTGCACACGTTGTTGCTGCGGGGCAGAAATTCACGGGTTATAGCATGTACTTCAAACATTTACCGCTAGATGGCGACAGAGCAATACAAAACATCCTCCCACCATCAATTTACTGCTTACAAAGTCCAGTGCGTTAGGTGTGTGGGTGGGGTTTTTTTGCCCTGCAGGCTCTCGCAAAGTGCTTTGCATGATTAAAAATACAATATTAAAAACATCAAATTTTACAGTTCAAAGTTTATAAATAAAAAAAAGGAATTCAACTAGGTTGCCTAAGCAGACTGATTTTTTTTTTTTTTTTAATGTCAAAAGGCCTATTAATTAGAAAAAGTCTTATTTTTCAAGAACAAAATGCATACTTTTTAGAAATAGACAAAGATGCTTTTTTTTGGGAATAAAGGCATCTTTTCTGCAATAAAAGACATTCACATTCCTTTTCCCATTACAACATGTTCTTTTTTTTTCTGCCCTACTCACAGCCTGAATGGTGCTAATGACATTAATCACTCCACTGGGCTAATTTGGATTTCTTTCTTCTTTCCTGGGGGTTCAGTTGGCCCGTGACCCATTTTTGGGACCAATGGCAGTCCAGCAAAAAAGTCTCCTGAGCTAAAGAGCCGCTGGGCCCTGCCCACCTGCCTGCATACTAATGGGGGCCCCCAATAAGAGCCCTGAAGGGGTGCCCCGCGCTTCTTGTCAGACCTTCAGCCTGCTCAGCACACCCAAAAACCTTCAACATGGTCGATGCCTTTTGCGCCACTTGGAAGCTGGTGGACAGCGACAACTTCGATGAATACATGAAGGCTCTTGGTGAGTAGCTCGAGTGCAACTGGTCAAGTGCTGGATGTTAACTAGTGGGATTCTGGAACGCACTAGTAGCATGCACTTGCCAACAAATGCAGTTTTGCCGTACTAGTGACTTGGAGTTGTCCTACTAGTGTGCAGAAATGGCACACAGTAATGGTGAACTAGTTACTCGTAACAGTTGTTCTACTCATGTGCTGAACTGTAGGACAAAGATGGACTTAAATAACCTGGAAAGCAAATTCAAAGATTAGTTTATGAATAAATGAAACATGCTTGAAGATATTTGTAGAAAATATGTGATGACTGAGAACTATGTAGGACATTTTGTTTATTTTTTTCAGTAAGACACACTTTAGTCTGGCGTGTGTGAGTCTCCCCTCCCCCACTTTATGAAAACTCAAGCGCCTTATTCCGCATCAGCGCTTATCCGACGCGCTTGTGGCATGCAGTTAGCAAGCTAGATATAAATATAAATTTAAATATAAATATGAATATAAATATAGCCGATGGAGTACTGTACGTCGTTCTTCTCAGCTATCACTTAAGAGCCATGCTGTGGAGCAAAAATACACATATGGCACTTTTATTAACTGATATTAATATTGATGTTGATATTGATAATGGTTTAAGCATGCGCTTCCGGGCGTCTTCCTTCCCAGGCGTGGGGTTCGCCACCCGGCAGGTGGGCAATGTGACCAAGCCCACCGTCATCATCAGCCAGGAAGGCGACAAGGTGACTGTCCGCACGCAGAGCACCTTCAAGAACACCGAGATCTCCTTCAAGTTGGGGGAGGAGTTTGATGAGACCACCGCCGACGACAGGAACTGCAAGGTAAGAACACGCCAAGCAACACTGAAGCACACAGGAGGCAAAAATACTTACCATAATTTCCTTTACAGTCCACAGTGAGCATGGACGGAGACAAGCTGGTCCACGTGCAGAAGTGGGACGGCAAGGAGACCAAGTTCGTCAGGGAGATCAAGGATGGAAAGTTGGTCATGGTGAGATAAGTTTCCAAAAGTTGAATCGACCTCATTCTGCTGCTCCCAAAATGTTCCTAATTTTTTGAATGAAGTTTTTCTCAGGAGTGACCTTTTCCTTTTCCTCATCCAGAACTTGACCTTCGAGGACATCCACGCAGTGCGCACCTACGAGAAGGCGTAGTTTGCACCACTTCTTCATCATTGTCTT
Organism: Syngnathus scovelli; assembly: GCF_024217435.2. NCBI lineage: Eukaryota > Metazoa > Chordata > Actinopteri > Syngnathiformes > Syngnathidae > Syngnathus > Syngnathus scovelli. Next base: position 10,183,351 of record NC_090866.1, on the reverse strand, counting down.
CATCCTCAAAAGCTGCACGTTTTTTTAAAAGATTTTTTTATATGAAAAAATGTGACATATTGGACTGCTCATCTCTGCAAATGTGGGGAATAAAACTTAAGGAAATAATTTGACTCTTCTCATCTGTTTTTATAAGTGGATAACAAATGGTTGAATTGCTATATTAGTAGTTGAGATAGATTTAATTTTGACTTCAAGAGGTATAACAATAGCCTATTTGTTAAATAATATGGACATTATTAAAATATTTTACTCCCTGCCCAAAAAAAAATAAAAAAAATAACAAGAAGAATAAACAAGCAGGTTATACGACTTTATTTAAAATTTATTTATAATTATACAATTGCATGATACAAACAGGTCACATCAGGTTGGACGACATAGTTAAGTGTTTTTTACTGGAAGTTACAGAACCAGCCATGCCGTCAATCAAGCTAAACCACGCCCCCGTGCGTTGCAACACTGAGTCACGTGACAGGCTGACCAGTACAACTTCCGGTTTTTCGTCAACAAAATACAAGTGAAGATATACAATCTGTGTTTCACATGCCGAGGTTCCCTTTTAACGACATGAAGACGCCACTGGCCTGTTTTGTTCTCCTATTATGCACCGCTGGAGGCTTTGAGGCGGCCCCCCCGGGAAGAGTAGCCGAACCGGTGCACGCAGGTGAGTCGTGACAGCTCGCAAAGAACAAGTTTGCACAGATTTCCATGCAGGACAAAAAAATCAAAGCTGTTCCACTGACTTTGAAATCATCGAGTCGTTTAAAGTTGCAGAATTAATTTGCAGTGCATTCCAGAAGTGTTCACAACCTGCAGGGGTTTTTTTTGAACAATTATTTTTATACCAGGAAGGTTCTGGCACATCACTGACCTACATTTGGACCCCACCTACAACCTGGCGCCGGACCCCACCAAGGTGTGTTTCTCTTCCAAAGGGGTACCCGCCACCGGTGCCGGTCCATTTGGGGACTTTGTGTGCGACTCGCCTTACAGTCTCATCCAGTCGGCGTTCATGCACATAAAGAGCCTCGTGCAACCCAACGACTTCTTCATTTGGACCGGGTACTGACACAGATTATAGGACTGAATCATTAATCCAATTCAATCATATTTTTTTTATTTAATGATGACTACTACAGAGACAGTCCACCTCACGTTCCTGTAAGTGAACTATCCACATCAGTGGTGATCCAGGTCTTGAGCAACTTGACGCAAACCATCCGACAACACTTCCCGAACGTCACTGTCTTTCCCGCCATTGGAAACCATGACTACTGGCCGCAGGTAGCCAGCACTTTTTCAAAAGCACGTATGTATGCTTGTTATATATATTTTACGTGTGTTGTCAGGATCAGTTGCCGACGTCCACCAACGACATCTACAAGGCTGCTGCACGCTTGTGGAAGCCCTGGTTGGAAGACCAAGCACTGGAAACTCTCTCACAAGGTTACTTATGTCTTTTTTTTTTCTTGTTGGTCATATTGGTAGCCTGTTTCATGTCCTGGTGCCGCAGGGGGTTTCTACACCCAGCTGGTCCGTACGGGCATTCGAGTAATAAGCGTGAACAGCATCCTCTATTACGGTCCCAACCAAGCCACGGTCAACATGAGCGATCCGGCGGGACAGTTCGAGTGGCTGGAGGACACACTGCAAAAGGCCGACGCCAATAAGGAGAAGGTCATTTGATGGCAAGTTTCAAAATTGCTGACTCAGCTCAAGTCATGATTGATGTTTCTGCAGGTGTTTATAATATCTCACGTTCCGCTGGGATTCCTGCCCTTCACCCGGAACTTAACGGCCATCAGGGATGAGCCCAACGAGAGGTTACTCAACATCTGTAGGCGCTACAGTCATGTGATTGCCGGACATTTTTACGGACACACGCACAAAGACAGTGTCATGGTGCTCCTCGACCACAAAGGTGACAGCAGAAAAATGGGAATGTATTATATACATCATCCAAAAACATATGATAAAACATAGGGTCATATAAGCAGGTGTCCCTAATGCAGTGGCCACAAAATCAAAGGAAATATAGGGGAGCCGAGGTTGAGCCTTGTGGCATCCCACACAGATATTATACGATATATTAAATAGTCAATTTGACATAATGCTATAAATTATAAATAGAATGTGGTTGGTAATGAATGAATTTTTTTTTGTGTAGGTGAAGCTGTGAACTCTGTGTTTGTGTCTCCGGCGGTAACGCCCATCAAAGGCTCTTGGGAATCGTACTCAAACAACCCAGCGGTGCGACTGTATTTCTACGACAAACAAGATTTTGGCATTTTGGTAAGACCCATATCCATCCTGCCAACACCACACGAATTAATAACAATCGTGTTTTTTACGTAAAGGATATCTGGCAATACTTCCTCAACCTGACCGAGGCTAACCTCAAGCAACGAGCCGACTGGAAGTTGGAGTACGTCATGACCAAAGCGTTCAGCCTGCCGGACCTGCGACCGGTCAGTCTACGCCGGCTGGCTCTGCAATTGTGGCTGCTGCCCAACTCGGAGTTCGACACCTACTTTGCTCACTTCACGGTTGGTTTGGATGGCTTGCCGCCATGCCGGGGCGAGTGTAAGCTCCTTCAGTTGTGCGCCATGCTCTTCATGGACCAGAGCTCCTACTCGGCTTGTCTGGGAAAGAAACATCGTCGTCATTCTCTCGCTAGTGACATTCTTTGATTTCCTTTTAATGCAATTCAAAGGTGACAAGTTGCTATTTTTATATTGAAGGTTATTGAGATTTTGTCCAATCAGTCCAGAAAACACAGAGGTAATTAAATGCTAATTAAATGAATTATGATTGCTGAAGCACAATGAATTCAAAATGGGAATGTAAAAGTGGATGATTGATGACGGCTAATTCTGTCGTCTTTTTAATCTTGAAACCGTCTTTGCTGCCAGTTGATGACTTGAGTTCAAGTTTTGCTGCTAAAGGAAAAAAAGAAAAAAAAGCTCATTTTGTTAGCTTAATTGCCAAATAGTTTTTATCTTACTGTCAAAACAGTAAAAAAATAAATAAAAAAGACTTTATACGTCACAGCCTCATTTAGTCATTGTCTTAAATTACGAAACATCCATCATCCAATTTGCTAATGCTTGCTAGGCTAACACGAAAAACTCAAATTTAATATTCCGTATTTACATGCTCACACGTGAGCAGGAAGTGAATATAATGTTGCGTTTGTCTGTTTAAAGTTGTGCGGCTAGAAAAAGAAAAGAGCAGCCACTGACCTCATTTGACTCACCCCCCCTTTAGCCCGCTTTGCCCCCTGGCAACTTCTGCTTTGAATGTTCTCAGCCTCATTCCAGCGCTATTGTTTGCCCCCCCCCCCCCCCCCCTGGCTACTCTAGCGCCCCCGCCCCCAACGTTGCCAGTCCTTAGTTTTAGAACATCCGATCGCTTCATGTGTAACTTCTAAAAAGACCCAAAAGAATGTCCAGAAAGTGTCAGAAGAAGAAAAAAGAAGTTAAGATGAATGATGAATGGTGAGAAATTCACCTCTTTACACCCCAGCTTAGACCACCCCCGCCCGCCCCCTCCCCAATTCCTCAATCTCTTGGTCGGTGCATAACCGTGGTAACAGCATACTGGCGGGTGAGCGAAGACTGTTGCTGGGGCGGCCGTCGCCACGGTAACATCAGTGAGGCGCTGTTGAGTGCAAACAAAGCTTGTCTTTCTTTTCTCTCTCACCACTTTTTGGGGGAAACAAGTTATGCATGAGGACATTTACAACCATAAAAAAGATCGTAAACAACAATCATGATTCTGACAGTCTTGTTTCCTAAAAAAAAAAAAACAATTGTGGGTAGCAATAACCTTAGTTTGATACAAATTGATTATCCCTGATAAAGGTTTGTTATGATGGAAAATGTAGGGTACCCGAGGTTGACCCCAGGTGACATTTCCAACTTGACCTGTGCTAACCTAGTCCCTCTGGTTTGAGACTAATCCCATTTTGTAAAAACTCTTTTTGTTTAGTCTCTGCTCAGCGAGATTAACGATTAGCACTGTCAATGTTGTAAATTTTTTTGGACTTGTAATTTAGCCAGCCACGCGCTAAAGCTAATCCCCTGTCTAGTTCACTGCTACAATATTCGTGTCGTGTTTATTTCCTAGTTGTGCGTGCGTGTGTGCACTTTGCGTGTTTTCCTTGTCCTCCTGACATATTTTCTATTGTCACCGCGCACAATTATGGTTGCCAAAAATGTGAAGTTTTTCAGCCATGGGAGGGGGAGGAGGAAACATCGTACTCATGAAGCTTTCATTTGGGGCTCCCGTGAGATATTACCCTCCTGCCAAGTCTCACACGCTCCATAATGGAGACTGACTATGATGGGGGGGGTCGAGGCAGGGGTTCTCTCTCTCTCTCTCTCCCCCACTCTTTTTTTTGTCTCATGCTTCATTTGTCGTTTGTCAGCCGCCTTGAATGGACTCCTTTATCAACAGTGTGTGTGTGTGTGTGTGCCAGTGTGTGTCTATGAGTGTTTGTTTATGATTGCAGTTGGACTACTAACCCGCAAAATCTGAATGGGCACAGCAATCCCCCCCACACACACACGCAAATACACACACTCGGCCAATCGGTTACCGTTTGTTGATTCCGTAGGTGAACTTGCTCACCAGACGCTTCATTAGGTACACCTTCTTAAATGGTGTCTTGAATAGATTTTATTGTCACAGCCTCAGGGCTTTTTCATGAAGTGACAACGAGGCACTCTAAATCGATTTATCGGCTGGGCCTTAATGATTGCACCAATGTTGTGGCTTGATGCAGAGATGAGCATAAAGGTTCAAGAGGAGGTTGTAATTGAACTTGAGTGCGTGGGCTCGTTTGAAGTAGGCCGGCCAACCCGCCACCCTGAGCGATGAAGTTGGAGGTGAAGCTTTCCTATTAATCCCACTTCTTCAATCCTTCCATCAGTATTCTCCTCTGCCTGTATCATTCCATCATTGAGGTCATTAAGTTCACCCCACATAATGGAGGAAAGGGGGAGTCATGGGGTGTGTCGGGGAGCTAACGTCTTTGTCTATCGACGTCTCATCTTCATATTTCATCAATTAGCAACAATTTGTCACTTTTAGATTCGGTTTTCAAAAGTAGTGTGACGTTTTGAGTCACTTTCCATCAATTTCTGTCATCTGAAATAATTGGATCCAAATGTTAAGTGTAAAATATCCATTTTTTAATTGTTTTTTTGACAAGTGTATACCAACCCGGGTCTAAAAAAACTTTTGGGACAAATTGCAGCTTCCCTGTAGATAATCTGGCAACCATGCTTCATTTCGGAGCAATGGCGACACCCACAGGTCATAACACGAACACGAAACACTCCCAAAACGCAAATTATGTGTACGTTATTGTCGGTTTTTTTTCATATTCTATGTCTAATAATCTATCCCTTTCTGTATTTTATGTTTTTTTTATTAATTGACAATGATGAGCCCTAATTTGCTATAATTATTAATAGTTGTAGTCACTTATTAATGTAAGATGTAATGTCAGTTACTTTTCGTTTTTGTAAAAGCTTTTTCGTTTTTATTATATTCCATTTTTAATTTTTATTGAGGAGAATGCAAGGGAGTGGTTCCTAGCACATGCTCAAAGTGCCCACTAAGCGGCGCTATTTACCTTAAGGCTGTCATTCAGTGTGATCATTTGATTGGCTCCACTAGTAGCCAATCAGAGCTGACAGCTGCCCAGCCAACCACCCCCACTAACTACCATGGAACCCCTACTGAGATTTTGGAGCTAAAATTAAAATGTGCAATTTTGAAGTAGCAAGGAATCCTAATGTGTGTATATTTGCTTTTGTTGTTTTCTTACATAGAAGAGAAAAACAAATGCAGCAAAAAATCTACTGACAAGAAACTGATGTTGACATTTTGCCTCAGGCTCCAAGTCTCCCACCATCATCCTCCTCATCTTCATCCTCTCATTATTTGCTTCCTTTTGTCCTGCACGTGCTCCCTCCCTCCCTCCCTCCCTCTCCTCCACCACCTCCCTTCTTCCATCACCATCCTCCTCCTCCTCCTTTGCCGCCGCCGCCGCCGCTTCCTCCCCCCTCCGGCCCAGATTGTTGTCACTCACTCTGGCGGCGAAACAGACGGCAGCAGCACAGAGCCACAGACGCGAATCCCGTCTGCGCACCCCACCCTAAAGCCTCCCCCCTCTGCACAACAGAACCCGGGAGTTTACTGGACCCACCTGTACAAATGGACCGTACAACTTTGATGATTTGAAGCGGAGGAGGAGGGAGGAGGAGGAGGGAAGGAGACACATCAATACCATGGAACAGATGAGGGTGTCGGTGATGTAGCTGGTTGCAGGTGCTGCAGCCTGGTGCCGCATTGCTTGCTTGGCCTCCTCCGAGGGGGAGAAGGTGATGCCGTCATCTCTGTTTCTTTCTCTCTCACACACACACACACGGTTCTGATGGCGTGAAGCAGCAGCATCATCTTGGAAATGTTGGTTGTTAGGTTGGAGCCGCCGCGCACGCTGTGAACCGGCTTCTCGTGAGTCAAAGAAGAAATTTGAATTGATCTTACTGGTGGTCTACAGAACACTGGATGGTGTAAAAAAAAAAAGTCGCAAATTTCACCTAATTGTGAATTTTGAAGGAAAGCCATGCTCTGCTATTTATTTGAAATATAGCTTGTTTTGTGCTGAGGCAAAAAAAGTCAAATATTTTGTACTTTGTCGCCATCTTGTGGCATCTTAGTGCCAAGGTTCTGTGTTGAACTGACTTGAGGTGTTTCATTTTTTGACGCTATACTTGCAGGCCCAGCAGAAGAAGAAGAGTCTCTGTGAGGGAACCTTGGGACGTGGCTCCCGCCGAGATGACCCACCTGCAGGCCGGCCTGTCGGCGGCCACCCTCGAGAAGGCCAAAGCGGAGTTGAAGGAAAACCCCGAAACGCTCCACCAGGACATCCAAGAGGTGCGCGATATGATCATCACGAGGCCGGACATCGGCTTCCTGCGGACGGACGACGCCTTCATTCTCAGGTTCCTGCGGGCCAGGAAGTTTAACCACTTTGAGGCCTTCCGACTCCTGGCCCAGTACTTTGAATACAGACAGCAGAACCTGGACATGTTCAAGAACCTGAAGGCCACCGACCCCGGGATCAAGCAGGCGCTTAAGGACGGATTTCCCGGAGTGCTGGCCAACTTGGACCGACACGGCCGGAAGATCCTGCTCCTCTTCGCCGCCAACTGGGACCAGAGCAGGTACCGTAAAGTCACAACTTTCTAACATCATGTTGATGTGGTCACATGACTAATAATGTTGCCAGGTACACGTTTGTGGACATTCTGAGGTCCATCCTGCTGTCTCTGGAGTCCATGATCGAGGACGCCGAGCTGCAGGTGAACGGCTTCATCCTGGTTATTGATTGGAGCAACTTCACCTTCAAGCAAGCCTCCAAGCTCACGCCCAGCATGCTCAGGCTCGCCATTGAAGGGTTGCAGGTGAGGTCACGGGTTCCAGCAGAAATCAGATGTTAGCATGGTGGCCTCTTATTGAGATAATAATTATGAATAATGTAGCCTCCGGGAAAACGCGGCAGGTGTGGAGGACTCAGACCCAATCCAGTCATAATCCGGCGGGATTACAACGTTGTTAAAGGATTAAAAAAATGGATGGGAGTGAAACCTTTATGGAATAGTCACATTACCTCTCGTAAATTTGTATTGATTGAAAAGAAGGAAAAGTGGTTAGCATTAGCTACAAATGGGTGGGGGGGGAGAAGAAAAAATGCGCTCACTTGCTTGAGTGCTTTGTTGTACCCCGACATCGTCACTCCACCCGCTCCGACACACACGTCCCACCCTCCCGCCGTTTCCATGGCAACCGGCCCGGCTGCCTGGCTGTCTGCTCCGGCCTCTCTTCCAGATGGGCTCGCCTTTGTTGAGCGTGTGTGTGTGTATGTGTGTGTGATGTTTTATGCAACGCTCCACTGCTCTTTCATTTATGAGCTTTGCATAACCAGCTGCCGTTTGTGCCAAGGGCTCAGCAGCCTTTTAACTTGAACAAAATCATAATTGATGATTCCAAACGGCGCTAAAAATAATGAGGATGACAGCAACGTATCAGTATGTGGCCTCGTGCCATGACTCGGATGCGACACAGAATGACCATTACGGGACAAAAAAAAAAACTCCGGGATAAACTGACCAGAATGTCCGTCCAAAAATGGACAAAAATGTCCTGCAGCAATAAAATATAAGAGTATTTTTTGGGATGTGGTTTAAGTGCAGCCTGCAGGGAAAAAAAGATTTCTTTGGCTTTTTACTGAATAGCTTTGAGATGAAAGTAAGTGCACCACTTTTATGTTTGTTTCTTTTTTCGTTTGATGGAAAGGGTCAACGGCAGAACGCCCACGGCAGCGAATGAATTAAATGTCAGATTTTTTGTCACGGCTCGAAGGTGGCGAGCGTGTCTGCGTTGAGACTTCATCTAGCAAGTTCTCAACCTGCTCGTGTTCTCGTGTTTGTGGAGAGACTTGCCTGGATGTTGTCACCTTCCATTCCCGTCAAGATTTGCGCTGACCTGCAGCAAAAATCCCGAAATAGATTTTTTATGTACGGCATATTTTTCAAAGACCACCGATGGCCTTTGGACCTCAGACATCCAAATGATTGCTGACAGAATTTGACTGACTAGTTGCAAGTGGAAGTATCCAGGCAAGAACCCATCTTTTAGGATTTGGAGGGAGTTGAGCCTACTTTCATGAATTTCCGTATTTTTAAAGTCCCTTTATGTTGCCGTGAGCTGTTTGCACATCTGATGACTCAGCGTCCTTGAGGACGACCCGTCCGCTTCTTTTACAACATCCCAACCACTGATCTTTATTTCCAACCAGATCTTAATATTAATCTTTGTTTGGTCTGAAAATAGAACACAGGTTATTTCCTCTTGACCTCCAGATTACATCTCTTAATCTAATCCACCAGCACTGGAAGTTAATTCAAGACATGACAGGAAGCAGCGACGTCTGCCTGGTTTGTTGAAATGTCTCTAGTTCAGAATGAAAAGAAAAAAAATGGACATCCCAGTTTTGTATCATAAAGAAGAATAACTTCACCTATTGTATTAGTAAAAGGTCCGACTATAACATTAAACTGCTTTTTTTTTTACACTACTGCAACAGGACAGTTTTCCAGCCCGTTTTGGAGGAATCCATTTTGTGAACCAGCCCTGGTACATCCACGCTCTCTACACCGTCATCAGACCCTTCCTCAAGGACAAGACCAGGAAGCGGGTCAGTAAAATGTAAATAAATTTGTCTTATTTGTTTTCTTAAATGTGTTTTGGTTGTTGTTGTAGATCTTCATGCACGGTAACAACCTGACCAGCCTGCATCAGCTGCTGCATCCGGAGATCCTGCCGTCAGAACTGGGCGGGATGATGCCACCGTACGACATGGGCACCTGGGCCAGAACCCTGCTGGAGCACGCATACGACGAGGACGGGGAACCAGACGCGGGACCTGACGGAGGACCGGAGGCTTACGCGTTCTCTGTCCAGGACCTGCACAAAGATGTAGACCAAGGCCTCTCGCCCAAAACCATGAAGAGGTGAGACAGATTGGTGCAAAAATGCTAACGCTCTAATGCTAACATGTTTCTAACCTTCCAGGTCCCAGTCGGTGGTGGAACCTGGCGTACTAAAGCGACCTGACAAGGTCAAATGCGATGAGGACAACATGCAGCCGCTGCTCTCGCTGGACTGAATACAAAGCCACTTGGAACCATCCGTGGAAACTTCTCTGTGTGGAGTTCCTCTGAGAGGTTTACTCCACTTCCGACTTCCGTGTTTGTCAAGTGCCGAGTCCACAAGAGTCCAACTCGGTTCTACCGAGTGATTGTCTTCAAATGATTCCCGTGCCCAGATGGCAACGCGAGTGACGGGACGCAAGCTTTTCCGACGTCTTTGTACCAGGATTTCCCCCAAGTGCTCTGGATGAGCAAGATGGACGTGGAGACAGACCAGCAAACCTCCCTTTATGAAAAAAAATGAATGATCAAGTTTGATTTGCTTCTGATCAACAAACAGCTCGCATAACAGCAACCTCTATTTGGATTTCTTATGACAACAAAATGTCAGAAAATGTCACATGGCCCATATATGTGACAAGAGAGTCACTGTATACCATCTATCCATCCATCCAGTTTCTTCCACTTAAATTTTGTATACAGCAATCCTCCATAACAGGTTCTGGGTTCCAGTTATTTTGATTTTATTCGTGGTAATTTTTGTACTTTGGTCATTTTGCCAGCATTTTGCGGCTTTTGTATTGAGTTTTCATACTGCGTGCCACCGTATTTAGCGTATTTACGGATTCCGCCAATCAGAGCGTCACTATGATTTGGCAGCCGCTGATTGGCTTTCAGGCGCTTCGCGCGCTGATCACTTTGTTGATCACTTCCGCGTTGGTTAAGGGTCGTGAAAACCCGACAAAAAACCCCCCAAAACTCATTATTTACTGTTTCAAAATGACCTGGGTGAAGCCAAGTAAGTATACAAAAGAAGAAGAAAACACAGCTAACCGGTAACTACACCTAACCAGGTTCGTAACAATAGAATAAGTAATCGATGTACGTCAATGTTCTTGCAGGTAGAACATTTTTGACTTTCCCAAAGGAGACATTTTGTAACGGGAATGTAAAGTTGTAATGGAGCAGTTTCATCGTCATTGTGAGTACATAAGTCCTTTTTTAAAATTGTCGCAAATGCTGTAATTATTTTGGTTTTTTATTCAAAACTAAACCTAGTTCGAGTGGCGCCATGCTAGCTATGGCAACCATTTAGCGCTTCGAATGATATTTTAAGTGTTTTACGATTGTCACATTTGATCTCAAGTCAAATTATTCCAACCAACGAGAACAATTTTCACATTTTTCAGTGTTTCAGATTTTTGACATTCCCAATTCAGTGCAGATATGCTACAATATTATGGATATTATTTAAATTCTGCTGATTTGTCCCACATTTTTGTCTCACATTCGTCACATTTGAGTGTCAAGCTTTTTAGCAATTGCAAATTTTTGTTTCATCTGTTTTATCACTTTCCCCCGAAATAAAGATTTAATAATGTATGTAAAGAAAGACAGCAAAACACACTATTATCACAAATGAAAACACTATCACCTCACAGTGACTTTTATTTATGTGCAGTATTTGACACAAACGTTTGTTTTAAGAAATGTAACGATGATTATTTGAATAGTTCAGCGTTTTGAATGTGTGACATCCTGCAAAAAACAGCATTGTAGGAAGCCGTGTTCTTCTTCCTTCATAAATGGGTCGCTCTGCTGCTTTAGAACAAAAACAATTGCGTTGGGAAATCCAGCCTAGCCTAAAACTGTAGTAATTTGATTAGACTTTTTTTTTAGGTCTTCCATATGCACCGGAAATAAACGTAATTGTGATTGTTAATGGACACTAGCAAAGTATATATCACACTCTTGACAGATAACGCTCACTTGTGATTGACATGTGCGGGGGGGAAAAAAATATTAGAAATGTATCATAGTGTAGTTTTACAAGCACATCAACAATAATAATGAAGAGGAAATTGTTCATTGACTAGCTCTCTGTCAATCAAAAGTCAGTGTTAATATTTTTGTATTGGATGTCACCTGACAGTGTACCTAATGAAGTAGTCGGCAGGGACCAACTATCATATTTATCTCATTATGAGCTATTGCAGTTATTCTTCAGTGTGTCATATGATTTTGTATTGATGATGTGAGCGCTGCATGCGGCCTTTAAGTGTTATTATTATAATACATATTCTACACTGACAAAGTTTGTTTAGCTCAGCCAAAGTCAACAAACATGTATTTATTTATTTATTTGATAAACCTAAAGTGTTGAAGCTTTAAGGATTTAGAATGACACTTTATTTTGTCCACTGGGGTCACAAATGGAGCCTATCCAGTCGCAGGGCACATATAGACAAAACACCCGTTGGCATTTGCATTCGCAGCTACACACAATTTCGCCTCAAAGCAAAGCGACGTTTGGTGAGGTAACGTTAGCGTCACATTTGATTGTGTTGAAAAAAAATGTCCTCCGTTTTGCCGACATGTACAAATAAAGGATGACGCACTTTGTCGCACACTGACTGTATTTTAATTCTTTTTTTTAAATACTAATATCACTATTTCAATTAAGTAATGACATTTAAACACTTGGCTCATTAGAATGCTATTGCTAACCAAAACAGTAACAGCACTGGAAAAAAAAAAAGTTTAAAACTGCAAATCTGTGCATAAGTTTCATAATTCAGAAATTGTAGTTTGTTTGTGAATAACGTGATAACTCAGAAAATATTCAACTCACATGCGTCACATCACTTATGGTTTTATTAAGATATTCAATTATCTGTGTGTGACCAAGTGATGAACAAACAACCGCAGTGTTACAGTTTATTTTGTAATCTGACCATTCAATACCTCTTTGTTTCTTCTCTTTCTTCCAGAAATATGATTATTGTGATTCATATTTGCGGAACATAAATTTGTGCAACAAGCTGCTTCCTCTCAAAACTCATACAAACTCTTGAAATTTAATAAAAACAAAAAGTATTCACATCTGAATTCACACACCACAGGCTCCATTATTATTATTAATAATAATTCTCATTATTAACATTTATCAACTGTGGAACCATGTTGATAGGACAGCCCTCAAATTCACACAACTACTTGTGACCTAAAAACAAAATGAAGCAGCACAGCTACAAACCTGCTATCTTGCTCGTTAGCTAGCGGCTAGCCGAGTGGTTAGTTCATGCTCGTTAGCTACATGCTAACTCAAAAAGGGATTTCATCCCAAAGAATACAAATGCAATGACTAGCATGAAGCGTTTATTTAGCTGATGCTAATGCTAAACTCTAATGTAAATACAATCAAAACCCTTTCGTTACATTTACCAAACTCTTGTTGCTGTAGTAGAGTTCGGTGATAAACGATGCTAATAAATAGATGAATTTGAATTGTCAAGTCTTTTGTCATCAAGTCCATGCACGTTAAGACTCAGAAAGTTGAGGCTAGTTCAGCTATGCACTACATGACTTGGACCTTGTGCAATCATAGCAACAGCCGCAGCAACATATGCTAACGTATGCTAAGGGATAACACAAAGAGGTCAATGAATGTTTTCTTTTAACCCCGATCTTATGTCAGGGTGGAGTCAGGTGTAAAGACTCTCTTTCTTTCTTTCGTCATCAAGTAAGACATCGATAGCCAACGTGTGTGTTGCTTCATGCTAGGTTTGTAGACAACATGGCCACACGCGTCGCTTTGACGTATAGTCGAAATAAATTAGGTCACCGATGGCCTCGACTGATAAACGATCGGTTTCCGGAGTTGGTCGCGCTAATGCACACTTCCTGTCTCTGAACGCAGGATGCTAATACGAATAATGCTACTATTTCACTTGAACCTTAGACAACTGAAAATTGGCTAAGCTAACATCTTAGCTAATTGTTAAGATATAACCTCTTTAATGAATATTAGAGCATAACCATGTCAAGTATTTAAGGCTAGCTAGCATTAGCATTGTTAGTGTGTGTTCAGAGGCAGGGGGTGCAAGTGTGGAAAGAGGTGGGGCTCCTGGGGTTTGACCCGCTAACATTTACACGCATACTTATGAAATTAAAAAAAGTGAACACAATTTTGTTTCAGGGCAAATGGTGCAGTGCCCCATCAAATCCAGCAGATGGTGCTGCAGTTAGAGAAGAACAAACTCCAACAAGTATTTTGTATGTATGCTTTAAAGATTATTGTTCTTAAAATGTTTATGTTTTCAAAATAACTTTTGTCACCAATGAGCAACCAGTGTGTTACATGACTAGAGAAAGTAAGCTATCCGAATTAAGTGGTGATTTTTTTTTCTTATTTATTTTCATTTTAATAAATGTACCGTGGAAATGTGGAAGTTGTAAACTATTTTTTGGGCAGTTAGTTTTTTGTTAGTCTGAATGAGCGACCTCAGGAGCTCAGCCTTGTAGGTAAAAAAAAATGTTTCTGTCCTTGTTGCACCAAACAGAAACGAGTCCTTCCTGGTAGGGTGTGATGGAAGCTGCCCCCTACTGCCCTGACATTTTGGCCGCCCTCTGCTGCTCGAGTAGGGACTTGAGTGTGGCTGGCATGGCTGGGCTGAACGGTCGCAGGGGATACTGGGCATTTTTGCCGGGTACGTAAACACACTGGAAGTATCTTTGACCTGTAAAAACAAAGTTTAGGAAAGGAGAAAACAGACACTAAGTGCTGCAGAACCTACTTTTCTTGTGGGCTTACACTGCCCTCTAGTGGCAACCCCCCCAAAGCTATGCAGTGGGTCACCATATTTAACTTGTACTAACCTGGTTTCTTCTTTTCTTCACTTTCACCTTCTGACTTTTCTACGAGAGGCACACACAATACAACAGATTGAGCTACTATGCTACATGCTAAGAAGAAGTCAGGACAAAGATGTGGGTGGGGGGGTGTTGTAGTTTCAGCATGCTGCAAAGGTTCAAAGGTCAAAATGTAAAGGAGGGTTAGATTAGTGCAAATACAACGGCAAACTTTGGGACTCGGGGAAGCTACATTTGATTTTTAAAACAAACTGATAATTTGTTTGTCCCCAAAAAATCAGTTTTCATAATAAGCAACCATTTTGCTTTTACCGCCAACAGGAATTGTTCACGTAAAATATTTTCTTCATTTTGACACATTTCTGAAAGTTTTCATTTCAATTTTCAGCCTCATATCCTCATCACAAATGACCCAAATCTAAAAATCAAATGTGGCCCTTTAACCCCAAAGGTTTGCCCACCTCAGCCTTGGAGGTTCTTTTATGAAAAGATGGTAAAAGAAAGTGTGAAAACACTCGGGAAGAAGAATAAAATACATTTGGGAGTGTTATCTTGCTCAAATAAATCAGATTATTACAGCTCATCTTCATATTGTGCTGATGATAAGAAAAGAAAAAGACAATTAGACACAAAACAAATACCTCAGGCTCTATAGGAAGCTCTTTTTTCTCCCTCTGATGACAACAAGCATTAAAACACTTTTAGTTTTTTGAAAACAAACATGAAATTCTTTTGAGCACCTTTATGTGTTAGAGGAAAAAGCAAAAAAAAAAGCTGTCTTGTTAGCAGTTGCACTGATTGATAGTTATTTACAGATCATTAATTAATATTAGGCGGAAGGAGAATTTATTTGCTTTAGCTTACTTTCTACTAGGGCTGAACAACTAATGGAATTCTGATATTTACCTTGTAAAAGATAACTAAATTAAATCCCAGTCGCAATAAATAAAACATAAAAAATCTCACCGGTCACACACTTAAGTAGAGGCTTCCGTACTTACTGGCTTGCGAAGGTTCCTTGTCTTTTTTGCCTGAAATTGAGGTTTGTTTTTTTTTTATTAAATTAACAAACTATTAAGCGTACACATAAAGTTATCAATCTTACTTTTCAGTAATGTTGTTCTTGTCTTGGCTGAAGAGAAAGAGAAAGCATGCGTGTCAATCAACAGACAACATGCAAGCAGCCATTTTGTCTCCCTCACGTGTTTGCGACGATTTGTCAGGCTTGTCCGTCACATTTGTCTTCTTCATCGTGTCCATCAGTCCGACCCTCAGCTTGGTGGACTGCGGTGACGATTCTGCTGCCTTAGGACTTGGAATTGGACCTTCTACTAAGCCAAATTTTAAAATGAGGGGTGGGCACCATTCAACTGTCTCAACTACAACTATTTTTTTTTTTTTTACCTTTTTTGGCTGCAGAGGAGCAAGAGGTCCTTGTTTTGCTCTTGACAGCATCTGAGAGTGACCCCAAAAAAAAATCTGTTGCCGTGAGAATATCAAATCACAAAAACGACGGGCAATGAATGACCTGACCTGTCTTTGAGGCAGATGTGGAGCTTCTCTTCCGTCTTGCCACTGCAGCATCTAATGAAGAAAACAAAATCCTGATGATTACAAAAAAATGACTGTCACCACGGCAACCATCTTAAAAAACAGTTACCTCTCTTTGGAAGAGCTGGAGCACTTTTTCGTGGTTTTACAGCTTAATGTAAAAAAATAAATAAACATAATTAAGACACTTTTTTACATTTTTCTCCTAATTATAGCCACCATTCCCTTAATCCATCAGTGGATTAAAATCAAATACTTCAAATTGCTACCCAGTTCTGTAAAAATAGCCCGGTACTTTTGTAAGTACTATTATTGATTATCTTTCGTTATCAACCTGTCTTTGTAGAGCCAGCTTTGGTTTTGTCTCTTTTGAGCCCGTCATCTAAAATCGAAAATAAGCAATGGGAATGGTTAGACGTGTACCTAATAAAGTGGCCGCAAAGTATTAACAAAGAGAATGCAAAATACCTTTGTGATCCTCCGTCGTCTTTTTCTTCTTGGCTTCTGGAATAAATACATCGTTAATAAGGTGGAACATTGAAAATGATAACTATAAAATGATAATCACCTTTCTTTGCAGATATTACGTCTTTGACACCCTCTGGTTCAGCTTTTGCTTTTACGTCTGGTTCTGCTTCCTCTGCTTTCACGCCGACTGAATATTCATCTGCTTGTCAGTTTCCATTACATCTACGAACCCGTATGAATGTTCCTCACCTTTCTCGACTTCGGGCTCAGTGGGAGATGCTTGTTCTGTGGCTTCTAATGGGACGGTTTCGACCGCCTGGACCGGTTCAACTGGCTGTACCGGTTCTGCTTGGACATGCTGGACTGGTTCTGCTGGTTGCACAGGCTGGACTGGTTCTGCTGGTTGGACTGGTTGGACTGTTTCTGCTGGCTGGACTGATTCTGCTGGTTGGACTGGTTCTGCTGGTTGGACTGGTTCTGGTGATGGCTGCATGACCGGTGGCATGGGCTGAGCATAGTAGTGGGGGTAGAGTGGCGGCATCATCGGGTGGGGTTGGTAAAGTGGCGGCGGGTGGGTGGGATGAGTAGTCAGAACCGGAGCAGCAGAACCTGTAAAGATCAAATTCGTGTGAATACTGTGGTGCACAGGAAGTGGAAGGCCAGTAGGCTACCTGAGGCGGTTGGAGGCGGGTACGGAGTGTCGGTCACGATCTGATGAACTGCGAGGAACAAAAAAAAATGCAGGTGAAGAGAACAGAGATCCAGTTGTGAGAAGTCCACTTGTTGAACACTCACCGTACCAGCCCGGAGGAGACGGGCAGTAAACTGGTGCTGGTCTGCAAGGACCAACTGGAAGCAATACAACCACATTTTTAATAAATATTTTTTTTATTATTTTTAATAAATCAATATAAGAAGTGGCGACGTACCGTCTTGCACTGGTTCGGGTACTTGTGCTGGTTTTGGACTTTCCTTCTCAGCAGGTGCTACTAATAAACACAGAAACATTTTTTTAACCTAATTTATGATCTTTATTACAATTTGATTAGTTTCAGTCAGATCTACTTGAACTGGATCTATGATCGGCTCACCTATTTTGGGCTTCTTGCTCTTTTCTTCTTTCTTGGCTTCTTCAGGGCAAAGAGAACAAATGGAATGAGACCAGCACACATATGCTGTGATCTTCACCTCATCTCCACGTACTTTTGAGAAGCATCGGAATCCTCCTGATCCGTCTCATTTTTGGCTCCAGACTGGCAGTCCTGGGAAGTGCTGGGCGGCCAACACGTGCATTATTTGCATCTCCTCAACATCAAAACAACAAGTAAGTGGCATCACCCACATATAAAATCTTACCTGTTCTTTTCGGTTTTTCTGTGACCTTCATCGCTTTAGGTTCTTCACATGAAAGAAATAGAAACATAATCTTCCGGTTCTTAACTGGAACTCAAAAGTGTGTGATGGACTTTTTCTGTGTGGACCAACCTTTCTTCTTGGCGCTTCTCACGGCAGACACTCGCGTCTTTGCAGAACTTGCGCACGGACACACTGCAACGAGTAATTATTTAGTTCCAATAGAAGCTATCAAAATTGTCGTCACGTTTCCTCACTGACCTGCTGGGACTTCAGCTTCGGCCTTTGTCACCTTATCCTCTTCGTCATCCTCTGCTTTTTCGGGACTGAGGTCATCTACAGCCACGTGTGGAGCGGTCAGGACTGGAAGGGAGCAAAACAAAAGTATGGGTAGATGCGTAGATGGATGAAGTGGACGCTATCATCTACTATACCTGACTGCAAGTCATCTTCCTCCTCATCGTCCTCATCTTCATCCTGATGAGGTGCCAACTGGATGTCATCCTTAAGGTCAAGCGCAGGCTCATCTTCCTCACCCAAGGTCAATGGTGGTAAGCCCACATCTTCATCATCCTCATCATCTTCATCCAAGGGAGGTAGCGCTATGTCTTCATCTTCCTCATCATCGTCTGTGACATCATCGTGGGCGAGGTCTTCCTCATCGTCGTCGTCGTCAGTCAATGACGTGACAGAAGTAAAGCCTTCATCCTCTTCTTCCTCTTCGTCATCATCTTCATCAGCGTCAAGAGCAAGATGAAGGTCGTCTTCATCTTCCTCACTGAGAGGGACCGCAAGATCTGTGTCAGCGAAGGCTTCGTCTTCTTCGTCCGTTGTTATATCTTCATCGCCATCCTCCTTATCTTCATCAGCTGCATGTTCTCCTTCGTCGTCATCTTCACCAAGCTCAGGTGTGGCCTCATCTTCATCTTCCTCATCAGCAAATGCCTCCGCCACCTCTTCGTCAGCTTCATCACTCCCTGGTTTGGAGGCCTCATCTTCTTCACCCGCAGCAGCCGCTTGCTCCTCTTCATCGTCATCAGTCTCAGGTGTGGCGGCCTCATCTTCATCCTGAGCAGCCTCCTCTTCATCTTCAGTGTGAGGTTCGGAGGTTTCATCTTCAGCAGTAGCAGTGACTTCCTGCTCCTCATCTTCCTCCTCCTTCACCTCCCCTTCTACGGTAGCTTCTGCTCCATCGTCCTCCTCCTCATCAGCGTCAACTTCATCCACTGCATCGTCCTCATCCTCCTCCTTTTCCTCATCCTCAGCTGCTTCATCTCCCTCCTCTTCTCCCTCATCAACTCCTTCATCGACCACACCTTCCTCCTTTTCATCCACACCAGCTCCATCTTCTTCAGTGCCCTCCTCTTCCTCATCTTCCTCAGCAGCTGCCTCCTCCTCCTCTTCTTCCTCCTCTCCATCCACACCAGCTTCATCTTCAGAGCCCGCCACCTCCTCCTCCTCCTCTTCTTCCTCCTCTCCATCCACACCAGCTCCATCTTCAGTGCCCGCCTCTTCTTCCTCCTCCACCTCCTCCTCCTCCTCCTCCTCCTCCTCCTCCTCCTCCTCTCCATCCACATTAGCTCCATCTTCAGTGCCCGCCTCCTCTTCCTCCAATTCCTCCTCTTCTTCCTCCTCCTCCTCCTCCTCTTCATCCACACCAGCTCCATCTTCAGCACCCTCTTCCTCCTCCTCCTCATAGTCTTCCTCATACCCCTCATCCTCCTCTTCCTCCTCTTCCTCATCCTCGTGGACCTCTTCAACTGCCGGCCGTGACTTCTTCACTTGCATCTTGGTGACTTCAACAAACATGGAGACAATTGATCAGCAATTAAACAGCAGGGCAATGCAACTTTAAAATACGAAAGCAATTAACGAGCACGCACCTTTACTTCGAGATGGCAGGAACTCCCCTGGAATACAGAAGACAAATAAAATCACAGAACTGTTAGCCGTTACCTTTTCTTCTCTCGTGTGATGTTTACACTCACCTTTTTTCCTCACAGCATAGAGATTTCCTAAAGAAGAATGAACAATAACATTGAGTCCCATCACCAGAAGGATCGAGACGAATAGACAAACTCCATCAAAGTATTACCATCGTCTTCATCTGGCGCAACTAAGCTGGCGGCAAACTTCAACATGCTATGGACCGCATTGGTGGACCTCTCCACCATGTCGTTGACGGCCTTGGCCGGGTCCGAGCTCATCCTGCCGAGGCCTCCTGCCAGGGAAGCTTCTTGTAAGTATTTGATTGACAGGCTCAAAGACAAACTACTTTTTTTTTTTTTTAGTAAACTTCCCTTTTTATAAATTACTATGTATTAAATCGAGAGTATACATCCATAAAAGCACAACAGGCCAGGTTGAACGTGCTCATTTGAATACTCGCTGATCACTCTATTAGGTACACTATCGAATGAGATCAATACAAAAAAAGAGATTCCAAATATCCCAAATGCTTCCCATTTAACAGTGCAGGTGTACCTAATAAAATGGCCAGCGAGTGTCTTATCATCCCCCGCTTGCTTCCATTTTCAACCTCATTCTACCAACAAAATGCCAAACTCAAAATACTAATTGAAAGAGCTGTGTTCAGAGGAGCTCGATTTGTTTTTTTTGTGCCCATTCAAGCTCACCTGAAGTTCAAATATGATAAAAAAACATATTTTTTAGCATATTTGAACACTCGAGAATCACTACTGCAAAGGGGCACACTCAAGAAGGTTAGTGGGAGGGGGTCTGTGTGACGAGGGGGTTAGTCAGTGGGAGGGTCTTCTTGCCTCGACGTTCTGAGTCTTTAAAAACCTTCCTGGCGCCATGATCTGTTTGCAGGAAGTAGAAGAAAGAGGAAAAAGAAAAAAAGAGCTCTAGTAGCTGTGTTCATGCTGGTGATGGGAAAGCAGAACATGAAAGTTGTCCTCGTAGACTCGAATTGATCAAATCGATAAAGACACGCAGGAAGTAAGATCGCAAGTTTCGTTGAACATAATGTAAATAAATATAAGGGCTCACCTGAAATGGTTTTGTAATCCGCCAGGTCAAACATGATGACAAAAACGCACGACCACGTGACCACGAGCGCCAGCACGAGGATCCACGCCAGCGGTGAGCTGAATGTCGAGTAAATGTCATCGGCGAAAGTTCGCTTGGACGCGTCATCGGGCGGCGAGCCGGCGTCGCCGCTCTTGCCGTCGATGACCATCGTGGTGGTGCTGGTGGACGACCTCACTGAGGAGAAACATCCAACCGCAGGTAAACGCGCATCCACAACACCCCTCGATCGTTTACGTCGGGCCGGCGAACGGGCCGAGACGGTTAGCCGATCTCCCCCGCCACCTGTTGACTTTGCTCAGCTCGCGTTGGCGTAGCTATTGCTGACTCACAAGGCTTAGCGGCACTCGACAAAACACGCACACACACCACATAGGACAACACAACACTTGAACTAGCGAGGGGACGCCACATGAAACCATCCTGCAGCTTTAAGCATCATCCTTTGACACTTCTGGAAGTTTCCTCTCAGCGGTCATGTTTGCTTGTCACTACAAATGTCAGCTGTAAGAATAAGTTCTCCCCCCCCATGACATTGTGTATAGTGTTTCCAGACATTTTTTCAAAACTTTCGTCCCCTCCAACCTTTCAACCTGACCCTTAAATCATTCTTTGTCCTTCCCCGGTGTGATTATTCAGCCATGCTGGAATCGTCCTTTTAAGGCCAGCAGCTATTTTCATTCTTCTCTGCTTCCCTGACTTGTCTCATCTCCTCACAAGTCTACAAAATCAAAACATCTCCTTATTAATAAGCGGGCCGTAGAAATGTCTTCTAGTGTAATGTGCATGCCAGGCCACTAGTTGGCAAAGTGTTTTCTGACGAGCATCAGACGTAGGATACCACCTGTGTGAAAATGGAATAGCGGAAACCCTGAATTGGGGTTCCCTTACCTGTATAGTCAACGATACACAAAAATAATTCGAAAACATCATCAGAGTTGGCAAATAAAAACACCAATCGATTCTACGTCACATTCACCGTCCAACAAAACATCAGTCATAATCAATGACACCATCAATGCCAATCAATAAAATGTGTCAGTGTTAATGTGCAATGATCCTGCTATACACCAGCATGGCAGCATTGCAAATAGATGATACATGAGAGGAGCGGAATATTTTTAGCCACGTCCATGCTAACTACCCTTCACACACACACACACACACACACGTAGAGGAGCAGCCAACTTTTTACCTTCTACTTCAGTCATTGCTGTACATTCAAAGTGTCGGACGCAGAGTCCGTTGCCATGAAAACAAAATATGGATCCTTCTCGACGGTGCAATCGATAATCCCAAAGTGACCGAAAAATTCTTTTTAAAAAAATTCAAAAATCATCGACAAACACTTTGAATTCTTGCAAAAGGTAAAGCCTGGTGGTCCGGCTGGCTGGGGGTCCAAAGGGGGGACAGACGGAGGAAACCGAGTCGAGGGTGCTCGGAGCGCGAGGCTGACTGCCCGCCCCCCACTCCGGGCCGACAGATTTAGATCAGGGTGAGACAGAGACGTCACCTTGTCCCCGCCAGCTGCCGTTACAACTTTACGTGGCTTGACTCCGGTTCTGAACCCGATTCATTCACATGTGCATTCGATCCGGTTTGCCTGGTGAAAGTTTTCAGCCCGCACCGGTGCACATTGATGTCATGGTTGTGTGGCGGCTGAGTTATTCTTAGAGCAGCTGCCATTCGCCTTCGCCTTTTTAGGCCTGAGGCGTGACCTTAACCCCTCACCGGTTCACGCACAACCCCCCTCCAGTTAGCCCCCCCACACACACACACACCCTTCTTCCACGAGCTGCCATCAGTTGAGCTTATATAGATATATTAATACATGCATAGTGAAAAATAACTATTAATATTGATATTAATATTGCTGCTATTCACATTGTGGTATTTTTTTTTTGCAGTGTTGTGCTTTTTCTTTAACAATGGTCAAAAAGTTTAACCTCTGTTTTATTTTCGAGTGCATGTAAAAATTTTAATATTTCGAAATATAAAACTGAACATGAAGTAACGGGGGGAATGATTAATGTAAAACAGAAGCCCTTGCGATACGCACCTTATCCGTTAGGTGGCGGTAATGTTCCGAAACTGGATTTGTAATGCACTGTTTGAGTAAGCAAGAGACACACACGAAGAAAAAAAAGCTGTGTGCTACAACAATGAAGATTTGTTGTGTTATTATAATCATGACAGGTCATATTTGTTCATCTGCGCTTGAAGTTATCCTTTCTTGCTGCAGGAAATAAGATGGTGGGACGCAGTACTATAATGCATTTTGTTACCATTAGTGGAACTCGGTGGCCTTATGAACGTAAGTTAATGTAGCCCGTAAAGGCAGCACAGCATCGATGTTAATAATATTTACACAAAAGCGATCTTTAGCATGTTCTTTATTACGCAAACTGCTAACTGTAGGTAACCCAAAGCATCTTTTCATCAAGATAGATGCCCTTTAAGTCTCATGCTGTTTAGACACGTAAATGTCCATGTTAAGTTGCGTGATTTTGGTCCAGACTGTTAAATTATCGTTGCTCGTTTGCTGGCACCACATAAAATTTGCTAAGTAAATGAATGTTGGAGCCATTAAATTTCGAACGCATGGGCCTATACTTAACTAATGGATTATTTTTTTTATTTGTTTACGTCTGGGGGGAGGGGAGTATTAACGAGTAAAAACAAGCCCACGTTATTCGTTAGTTAAGTACATAATATTATGTGATTACTATTCGAAAGCATGTGCATAGTTATTAATTGTGTTTACTAAACACGGAGGAGTCCATCTTACTTTTCCGAACAGCCAATCGTAAAGCTCCAGGAGCTGACGTCATTTTAACGCAGAAGTGCTGTAAAAAAAAAAAAAAATTCTCCCCTCTAATAGTTAAGTTGTGATGGATAGCTTGTTTAAAATGCCACCCCAAAAGGCTTCTGTTCGTAATAAACCAAAAAGAACAAACATAATGAGGACCATAGAATTAAAAAAAGAACTTATTGCCAAATTTGAAAGTGGGACACGGGTTTCTGACCTGGCTACTCAGTACAACATGGCCAAGTCCACCATATCCACCATATTGAAAAAGAAAGAAGCCATCAAAGCTGCCGATGTGGCAAAAGGAGTAAAAACACTTACAAGTAGGAGGCATTATCCTATGGAAGATGTGGAAAAGCTTCTGCTGCAGTGGGTCACAGAGAGGCAGGCGAGGGGTGAAAAGGTGTCGGAGCCTATCATTTGTGAGCGTGCACGGCAGCTGTACAGCGATCTGACTCGGGACAGCCCTGGAGACAGCCCGGATGACTTCAAGGCAAGCAGAGGTTGGTTTGAAAACTTCAAGAAGAGAAGCGGGATCCGCTACGTGGTCCGTAAGAAGGACACCCTTCGTGCCGATAAGGAAGGAGCCAAGAAATTTGTGGAGGGCTTTCAGGCGTTTGTCAGGAGCGAGGGCTTTCTACCCCAGCAAGTGTTCAACTGTGACGAGACTGGACTCTTTTGGAAGAAAATGCCCAAGAGGACGTACCTCACGCGAGAAGAAAAGAGCCTCCCAGGACACAAGCCCATGAAAGACAGGCTGACTTTGCTGCTCTGCGCTAATGCTAGCGGAGACTGTAAAGTCAAACCTCTGCTGGTGTACCACTCGGAAACCCCAAGAGCCTTCAAAAAGAACAATGTGCAGAAAAGCAAGCTGAGCGTCATGTGGAGGTCCAATCCCAAAGCGCTGGTCACTCGACAGTTTTTTACTGAGTGGTTCCAGGAGGTGTTTGCTCCCAGTGTGGCGGAATACCTGACAGAGAAGAATCTTCCACTCAAGGCCCTTCTGGTCCTGGACGCCTCACTGGCTCAGCCGACAGGGTTGGGAGAAGACTGGAGCAGTGACCACGACTTCATCGCGGTCAGGTTTTTGCCGCCTAACACCTCACCGCTTCTGCAGCCCATGGACCAGCAGCTCATCTCCAACTTCAAGAAGCTCTACACCAAGGCACTTTTCCAACGGTGCTTTGAGGTGACCATGGAGACCAACCTTACCTTGAGAGAGTTTTGGAAGGACCACTTCAACATCCTCCACTGCTTGACTGTCCTGGAAAAAGCCTGGCAGCAAGTCACCAAGAGGACAGTGCAGTCGTCCTGGAGGAAGCTGTGGCCGACCTCCACGATGCCCAGGTTCTTTGAAGCCTTTGAGCCTGATCCTGCTCTGGAAACTGACGTGGTGGATGAGATTGTCTCCCTGGGCAAGTTCATGGGCCTAGAAGTAGACAGCGACGACGTGGAGGAGCTGGTTGAAGAGCACACCCTGGTGCTCTCCAACGACCACCTGCAGGACATTCAGCAGCAAGACGTTCCCGAGGACGCCTCCTCCTCCGGGGAAGACGCGGGCTGGAATGACAGCATTCCCACAGCGGAAATCAAGGAGCTGCTGGGCTACTGGGCCAAGACGCAGAGTCTGGTGGCCAAGTGGCACCCTAGCGTCACCGTGGTGAAAAAGAACATCAACCTGTTTGACGGAAACGTGGTGGAGCACTTCCGAGCCATCCTGAAAGGTCGCAAGAGGCAAGCGGCTTTGGACAGCATCTTCTCCAAGGAAGAAGCCAATTGTGAGAGCAGCAGCAACAGTGGTGAGCTTCAAGCGTCGATCAGTGGAGTTAAGAGAGGAAGGAAGGACTGTGCGCTGGAAGGCAACTTGGGTCAAGTCTTCACAGAAGAGGACACTTCTTCTGCCGAGTGACATTTGTTCTCTCCACTCCTCCATCATAATCATCATTATCACGTCTGTCACTTACATGACTGTTAAGAATATAATTTCAAATGTGCATTTTTTAAAAGTGAGAGTAATTGAAAGGTCAGAGAACATCTGGTCTGGCCGCTGAGATCGACCAGGAGTCAGTGGTCTTGGTTCCTGTATGTTCTTACGCATATTAACAGCAGGGATGGGGACCCGGATCCAACTTTGAGAACTGGCAGGGATCCCTCTTCAGGACCCTACCAGACTTGGAACACCAGGTAATTGTTTTAAATTATTATCATCATATCTGATGTTTTCAAAAATTATTCAAGTATTTAATTCAGTGATTTATTTACATCCCACTAGAGGTAGACTGATTGACTCACTTAATGTGTTTGCAGACTTGAAGAAGCTAACAGTGGATCGGACCTGGTGAGAGGTCCTAACATCCGGCAATGCTTCACACTCGTGTATGTTCACGTGGTCTTTAAAATATGAGCTGTGGTTGCAATTGTTCCATTCATCCTTTTCTGCCGTATCACATGTTTTGTGTTTTGCAGGAGCTAACCTTGGACCTGTACCACCTTCATCACTGCAACGAGCAACATCTTCAACAGCAACACAACTCATTTTTATACAGAACATATATTTAAGCGCTTTGAAAATAGCACAATAAACCTCGAACTTAAGTTATAATTGATATAATAGTCAGAGTAGTCTTCCCTATAGTAATGTTGAGTACTTTAGCGTTTTAAGACTATATATCACTACTACTGTTAACACCAAGGTTGTTTTTAAGAGTGTCTTCACATGAAAAGTGTGTAGCTTCTTTTTACACTTGTATGACAGTTAAGAATGTTACTCAAAACAGTGCCAAATATAGACAACGGTAACTTTTTGATAGCTGCTACAAAATCTAAAGGAAATTGGGAAAGGTCTTTACTGTATTTCTCATGAAAAATTAAACAAAAAATCTCTAAACTAATCTACAGGAACGCTCTTGATTTTTTTTTTTTTTTTGCTTATATAGTAAATAAAATTTCAGACTGTTGGAACCAGGTATATATTGATAAAGGGCTTGTCAAATTGCGTGTTTCATTTATGTTAAAACGACAGGACAGTACTTAAAATTCCTACAGTACATGAAGGCGGCGCGAGAGGGCGTTCTTCCGCCGTGCACGTAAACGCATCGTGGAACGAACCACTCGCGTCTTTTCCGAGCCTATCTTAAATTTAATTGGCATCGGAACTACCTTATTGTTGTTCATCCGTGGCTCCACAGGCCAGCCCGACACTGAGGTTCGGCGGCTGGCTACGGTCTGCAGGAAGCCGGACGCCACCACTCGGCTGCTTCGACGTCCTTCCCCTCAACCACAACAATAATGGCAGATTGTTTAAAGTAAGCAGATCGCACCTTGCATGTCTTTTGCAGTCAGACTAGACCTTTTAATTGTTAATTTTACTTTGCTCAGATTTACTTTTGTACTCATATTGATATATGAAGCTCTAGTGTCGCCTATCACGACATGCATGTATGCACGTAAACGCAACCCATGCTTTGCTCCGAAATGAAATACAGTATACACATGCATCCAACATTTCTTAAAACCACAAAAACAACTAATATTGTATCTTAATGTCTTGGTTAATTAAAAGTTTTTCACCATAGGACGTAATGGACTCGTCAAAAGTATTGGGACACCTCTGATCTTATCAAGCAGGTAAAGACAATTGCTTCCAACTTTAGGGGGAAAATTATGGGAACTTTTGTAAAGTCATTGTCCATTTTTTAGAGCAATGATGATTTTTAAGAAGCTAATAAAGCAGTCAAGATGAAGAGAGGTTACGCCGGAAAAAGGTACAAGGACAACGAAGTTGCAATTTTTGAACTCTTGTATTTTCAGGACTTTACATCATCACTTTTGTATTGTTTGTATCAGGTACCAGAATCCTCACAATGTCTCCATAAATAATCCAAGCACAAGCTGCTCTGGTCTTGCCAAGGTTGTCAGGCTTCCTCCCAGGCTATTGTTGAAGGACATGTGGCCTCACAGCAAAGGAACCGCCCAGTTTCAGGACCGAAACTTCCACTCCTGGACTCCAGGTGGAGAACCACCACAGGAACAATTATGGCCAGAGGAAGTAGGGCACTCCAGTCAGCAGGACATGTGGACAGTCATGGCAGGAAGGGACAACAACCGAGGCCAGTATCAGGCTGGGAAGCTGCCTTCCTCAGAACCAAACCGGACTTGGAACCCCAGCAGAAATGTATTCTGCAGGCCTGGTAATTATTGTCAAATATTTAAATTATTTTGCTTTATAATATTGATTAGTCTATCAAATGCTTCAGATTCAGTAGCAACAATTGTTGGTGGTGTCCAAAACGACACAGATGTCTTCACGCGTCAGCCTGGTGAGGATGAACAGAAGAGGCCACCAGTGATCTCCAGGAAGAAGGAGCCTCCAATTTATCCTCCAGGTGGGGCTAACTGAGAGCTCATTCACTGGCATGGATGTTTAAAATCGTCAACTGGATTCCACAATTTGTCTGCCACGTTTAATTTTTAACACAGGCAGCCCGGAGGAGCAATGGCAGCTCCAGATTGTCGCCAGAGGCCGAGCCAACTGTCCCAAATGTAAAAGTGTGAGCAGGAAGACGGTGGAAGGGCTCAAGAAGCACATGGACAACTGCAGACTGGTCCGCACCCCTCAAGTCTAATATTTCAACTCTTATTATTTTTTGACAATAAAATGTCTGACGATAGATGTCATTGACTGATGTGACTTGCAGCAAGCGTTTACGTGCCAACACTGCGGGAAGCAGCTCAGGTCTTCCACGGGGATGAAGTATCACATCATGGCCGACCACGGCAGCCCGGTAAGTGCTGAGGGTGGCCAAAAACTTCCGCATCAGAAGGCAGTTGTAAATGTTACCTCGCCTTTTCACCAGCCGTCAGTGGAAGACATCCAGGACCTGGACGTGCGTGTCCTCAAAGACAAACTAAGGACAATTTTAAAGCAGTTGGGGAAAGTCAAGTGCCCCAAAGAGGTAAAGTCACTTGTACTGTAACACTTTTGTTAACAATTGTGATGATTCTCTGTTTTATATTGGTTTTATTTTATGTATATGCACAGGCAGGCAAATGCTCAGTGATATGTATTCCTTTTACATAGTCGCCCCCTAGTGGTCAAACTAAGATAGTGCATAACTAAAATGCCTTGCAAGCAGGCTATGTTCTTGGAACATGCAGTTGGATGTTAAAATATATGCCGACAATATTCTGACCAAATATTGTGCTTTTACATTTTTTCCAGGG
Source organism: Syngnathus scovelli (assembly GCF_024217435.2). Lineage (NCBI taxonomy): Eukaryota > Metazoa > Chordata > Actinopteri > Syngnathiformes > Syngnathidae > Syngnathus > Syngnathus scovelli. The sequence goes on along the minus strand of NC_090866.1, from coordinate 10,154,515 downwards.
TTGCACAGCGACGTTCAGTAGCATCATGGGTTACATGTACCACATTAAGAAGTGCGGGAAGGAGCAAGCAGAACTGGACAAGATGCTGCTCACTTGCTCGCATTGCGGGAAAGCATACAAGTCCAAAGCAGGCCTGGAGTACCACCTGAAGTCCGAACACCCCCCCGTGAATCCCGAGCATCAAGATGAGGCATTGGAGGTCCAGAGCCAGGCTGAGGCGGAGAAGACAGCCAGCGGCAGAGTCCAGCGGGCTTCAGCGCAGCTGGCCAACTTCCACATGGCGCAGATGTCCAACAAGGACCCATCAAAAGACTGTTCCAAAAGGCCCTTTCAGTCCGACCTGGTGCCCGACGACAAAAAGGCAAAAGTCAATCAAATCTGTCTTTGCTATTCACGGCAGGTCTTTCTTAAATGGGTTGTCTCGCTTTTAGTTGAAGTACTTGCGACCTGGCCTGCCTGCCTTCAGCCAGGAGCTGCTGACGAAGTGGAAGAACGAATTGAAGCTACACAAGAAGCTCCTCTGTCCCAACCAGGTCGTGTGCTCATTTATTCTGACAAAAATATGTCCTCTTCAATGCAACATCCCGGTTTGTATTGTCTTTCAGGGTTGTGGATGCACATACACTAGCGTATCCGGACTCAAGGCTCACTTGGGGCTATGTACAAGGGTGCGTCACCTTCTCTAGATATTAGATTCTTCCCAGCGTGATGAACAAACGAGGGTAACGCGTACCATTCCCGTGCAGGGCGACTTTGAGGTGGGAATGTACCAATGTCTGCTTTGCGACAAGGAGTTTCACTCGGAGAGCGGTGTGAAATATCACATCAACGCCACGCATTCGCAGGTAACAGCTCGTCTATAGCGTTTTCCATTGTGTGTTAGCATTATGCTAGCAGAAAAGAAACGTCACATCATATGCTTGTTTGCTTCAGGAATGGTTTGTGACCAACAAAAAAGCTTCCATGAAGTTGAAAAGGCAGCCCAGAGAGACGGTCTACCATACAGAGCAGAAGATCGTGGACCACCACCATTATCATCATCCTCTTTCACGCCCTTTCACCCTTCTGTGCACACCTGTGGAGCGTTCAGCCCGGCCCGTGTGGCTGCTTGATGATGTGAGCGCCGAGCAGGCCCCCATTGAGTCGGAGGAGGCCGACAAGATGGTGGAGGGGGAGCCCAAGGACGGGTTCCAGCCGACACGAAGCAGCATGTTGATGGAGTGAGAGACAATCGGATGGAATGGAGTTCCACTTGGAGGCCTTCAAAAGACAAAAACTGGCTTGATAAATCCAGGAGAGTGCAGGTGAGCTGAGAAGGAAGGTGAGAGATTGTTATATGTACAAATGTGTTCATGTATGTAACTCTTTGTATTCACCTACTTGCTGTAAAATACAAATTCATTTGAGTGGTATATATAAAATGGTCATTTAACTTTAGATAAGAGACACACTTAGTCTATTTTTTACTTGGCAGCTGTGTCCAAACATGTCATTAAATACTTTAAACCAAATTCAGAATCAGCACAAAAAATTAATATAGAAAAGTTTATTTGCATCTCTAAATCAATAAAAAAATGTAAAAAAAACTAAATTGACCTGTCTTGACCAGTGAGTGTCTGAAGTGTGCGCATGCGTGGGAAAGGGCTGCAGTCCTCCTCTCCGTTGATAGGGGGCGACGTGAGCAGCCCCCTCTCTCACTTCAATAAACATGGCGGACTTGAGGCAGCTGAGCGCGAGTTTTAATCAAAACAAGTGCTGACAGTACGTATTTCCTATAAAAAACTCATTTGTTTCGGTGTCCGACCCAATGTGGTGGTTGCCAAAATATTTCAAGACTTAATTGCTACGCTCTATTTTCCGGGAGGGGGACTCGAACCCACATGTTCAGATTCGATCATCGTAGACCAGAACGCGGATAGTCTGCCTTCGCCACCTAAAAGGGGCGGTCGATGAGTCTACCAGGTGACCTTTTAACTACATCTTGGTTCGTCTGGTGTGAATATGAACTTGAATTGTTTATCAAATGTACTGCATTATAAAAGATATTGACGACGGCCCGGCAAGCTACCACCAAGTTAGCATTAGCCTAATGATGCTAACTCAAGTCGCGTGACGGGACATGCCTGACAGGAAGTGTAAATTATTACATACCAAATTACTGTTAAATTTCAAAACTATATTTGTTAGGTTCATTGAAATTTGTCAATTGTGGGATCTGTAAAGTTTGCATCAATACCTGTCGTGTAATAAATGATTTTGTATGTGTGAAATTATGTGTTACTGACTTGTTTTCATTGCAGCTGGACAGCCAACGTGACAAGACACACATGACGGAACGTCTGAGAAGATAATGTTCAAGGAAAGGGTTCCAGATGTTGACGACCCTGAGCAAGGTTCGTATATTCAACCACAATTTGCTATTTTTATTTTTCATCTCAAAAGAATGAGATTGCTAAAAATGAACTGGGTTGCAGCACCTTTGCTGAGTGTGCAGTTACTCCAGACCCAAAGTCAAAATCTATAATGTGTGTCCCCTTAAAACATGGAATTGAATGTACGAAATAGAATGACAAAGTTTATCTTACAGGTCAAGAGCCCTCCTTCGATTTAGCACCCTCCTCCAGAGGTCGGCAACGTAAAAAGAACATAAGATTACGTGACTATGACACCTGCGAAACAAATGAGGACCCAAAGGATGAGGAAGCGCTGGCGAGAAAGCCCCCGGCAAAGGCGGCGGCAACACCTCCCAAGAACACGCCTGCCAAGCGAGGAGGACGTCCGAGAAAGCATGCGCTGGTGGGTACAGAAGTCTCCTCATCACCTCACGTGGCCAACGGGGACGTCTCGGCCCATACGAACAATTCCCCCTCGCCTGTCACTGAGGGGTCTTTGGAGAACGGGATGCCGAAGCCAAAGAAGAAGTACGTGAAAAAGCAGAAAGTGAATGTAGAGCCTGTCGCACCAAGTGAGACCATTAAAGAAGAAGAACCTGAGGTGTTGCCACCAGGAGGCCGCCCAAGAAGGAGTGCTGCTAAAATGTGAGTTGGGGTAAATAAAAACAGCCTTGTCAGTTTTAACGACCTTTCTGACTAAAATGACTTATATTAAGATTCATTAAAATCAGACTTTTACGGAAAGACCTTCTACATTCTCTGTGCTTGTCACTTCAAAAACATTTTAGGGCAAATAAGTTCCTCCACGCAATGGTGAAAGAGGAAACTAATTCTTCCCTTGACGCTCCAAACGCCGCCATCCCCAAGCCAGCATTGGAAACCCCGAAGGAAAATAGTCCTCAAGAGAAAAAAGGTACAACGAGATAATACTGCAAGCCACGTACATTTTCATAAGCAAAGGTAATTTGATCCGCAACCAAGGCCGCAGAGGCAGAAAGAGAAAATATTCGGATGGTGACGCTGCAGAAGATGAGGACTTTGTTCCCGAGCTTGCGGAGTCCGAGGCATCGGAGGAGGAAGACAAGGAAGAGCTGGAGGTGGATGAAGACGACTTGAGCGACTCGGAATATCACAAAGAAAAATACAGTTGCACTGTTAGTGCCTTTGTTCTACCTCCACCTTAAGACGGGAACCGACCATATTCAGGACTAATTATAAAAAACAAATTTCTCCTCCAGACTTCTCGAGTACTCCAAGTTCCCGCCCTCTTGTTTGACGCCATTTTGGAAACTGTCAAAACTCACAAGAAATTGTAAGTCTTGCGTGGATGTTTTTTCTGACCAGTTTTGTGCCTAAAAATATAAATACATCTTTTTTTGTCTCACAGTCGTGACATGCAACTCTGTAGCTGGGTGTTTCCAGAGTGGCTGCCCTCCTCCAGCGTCTGGCATCGCGTAACCTCCAGGTGCTTCCCTTCACCGTACGACAGCAGCCATCTTGTTGCCCTCGCAGTCTGTAAAAGTGACGTTAGCGTGTGTTTTCCGCAGTCAACTGGAGTCCTATCTACCTCAGGAATGTCTCTCGGCTGCTTTCAAAGTATCCAGGGACGGTTACGGAAACGAAACACCGCTGCAGAGACTCAACAGGTACAAACATACTCGCCGGCCTCGATTTACGTGTGATCAAATCAGAACTACTGCTTACTATTACTCCACTTCGGTGCAGGTTTCAATCGCTACCCGCCCACCCGCAGTGCTGGGACATGCATTTGTTCACCGGCGGGCCGGTGTGGGCCATGGAGTGGTGCCCAACGCCAGATGGTGCGGTGGCTTCGCAGTACCTGGCCGTTGCCTGCCACAAGGACATGGAGGAGCAGCACTATTTTCACAAAACCTATTCTGGACCGGCGTTGGTTCAACTGTGGGATGTGGGCACACTGGATTACGACACCAGGTCTGCATTTCATCAAGCTACTATGACCTTACAAAAAACTTTTATGTTAACTTCCTGCTCTTCTGCAGGCCAGACTCCCAGCCTAGCCTAGCATACGGGCTGGCCCTGGACAAAGGTTTCATCTGGCACTTGAAGTGGTGTCCATCAGGCGGTTGGGAGTTGCCAACCTCCCAGAAAAAGGTCAGAGGAGGTTTTTCCACATATCATTATGTAACACTGTGTATCAACTCGTGATTTTTTTCAAGGCTCCTCTACTACCGAGACTTGGTCTCCTGGCCGTTGCTACTTCCATGAGTGTGGTCACCATCTACAGCCTGCCCCATCCCGATGCCCTGCGCGCTAGCCAAAAGCACCCAGACTCAGGTAAAATCAGAAAAATTTCCGGTTTCCACCCCACAAATACTGCAGTACACCTTTTTGTCCAGCAAAGAGCAGTGTTGCCACACTTAGAGTCCACAAATTCCTGCAGTCAGCACCTCAAAATGTTTTTTTTTTTAGCTCCTAGCATATATGAGGATTAGATATGTTCATCATCAATCACACACAATGTCAAGTCAAACCACTTGCAACTACCCACATCTTCAATTAACTGACTCACACACGTCTACCCATGCTGCATCTGCAGAGCTTGCAAGCAGTCACATCACACTTCACAATACCACAATACCTCCTTGTGTGATTCAAAACAGAAGCAGTGCTACACTTTTGGATGTAAAATCCCCTTCCCGCCCATCTCCCTCCTCACCCAGTACGCCATGGCCTTTCCTTTCCATTTTATGTCGTAGAAATGGGTCATTGAGCGACTCCATCAGCTCGCCGCGTCCAAGCATAACTTACGCGCATTAGCTAGACTCCATAAACACACGCACACAGAATATTACATGCTACTGAATTAATGCGTGTGTGCGTTATACCAAATGTATGCTTTGGTGAACAGATGTTGCTTGAGGACATCTTGAAGAAAAAAAAAATCCAGGGAAGCATCCCAGATTTTAGCAGAAGTGATGCTAACAGCGGCTCATTACAAATGCTCTTGTCCCATGAATGAATGAGGCGTGAAAGAGAGGAGGAAGAGGAGGTGGAAACAGCGAGGGAGGAGGGGGGGGTGTAAAAAGACAAAAGGTGCTCGGCGGTGAGGGAGTAATTGACTGTTCCTGTTTCTCCCCCATCAGAGTGGGATCTATAATTGAAATGACAAAGAAGATGCATTACACGGCTGGTTGTTAGCGTGGCAAAGCTGTGAAATTTACACCGCTCCTCTCGCTTATCCCGTCAGTCAATTTGAACCAACGGACAAGTACAAAATATGGCTGAGTTTAGAAGGGGGGGGGGGGGGGTGGGGGGGGGAATAGTATAGTATGTTTTTCTCCATGTGTAGGCGGTGTGACTAAATGTGATTTTTAACTTGGCAGGCGACGCCAGCCAGTCACCGAGCATTTACAAGGTGAGTGAATGCTCTTGTTTTGATGACGCCCTTCTCCCGTTGTTTACTTAATGGCCCGGTTCTTCCCTGCAGCCTCATCCCGTGGTCACCCTGAAGCTGGGCTCCTTGAAAGCTCCTCCCCCGGAGAGCAGTGGCCAGGTTCTGTCCATGGACTGGCTGCCCATCAAACCGCACGACATCATCGCCATCGGCTTCTATAACGGTACATTTTTCACACTTGCATGGAAAAATATTCTGTCATTTTTTTTTAAATCTGAAATGTGTCTTCTCTTATTAAAGGCTTGGTGGGTCTGTGGGATCTGAACACCAAATCTCCATATTTACGCATCCAAGAGTCAAATGACCCTCCCAGCTTGCTGCCGTACAAATGCTTCCTCGCTCACGAGCACGCCGTGCGAGCGCTTACGTTCTGTCCCGCCAGCAGGTAAGATCCCTCACCCGCCATGACGACATCAAACCTGAGTGTGTAAAAGCTCTCAAGGATCCATGTCGTCTTTTGTGGCAGACATTTTGTGGCAACAGCCGGGGAGGACCGCCTCCTGAAGATATGGGATCTGCGCAGGCTCTACGGACCTGTCACGGTGCACAAACGTTCGCTGATTAATGAGATCTGCTGGCCCGCCAATGCACCAGGACTTCTATGGGCCCAGGATTCCGTCTTTGCAGCGTAACACACTCATATTCCCTTGAATATTCATTTCTGGGATGTTTGACTCGTGTTTATTTAGATATGTTTTTTTTTTTTTGTCCTCCAGCAATAGTGGAAATGGAGTCCATTACTTAGACCACCAAATGCAGTCTTACTTTGCCGTACCCAGGCTGACCACCATTTGGGTCTGTCACCGTATTCATATTTCATTTGGGCCACGTCTCGTTGCGGTCTCGTGACTTCCTCTCTCGTCGCAGTCCACCTCCTACTCTGATTGGTTCCACGGTTTTCTGACGTCAGACATGATCGGCGATGTCATCTTGTGCATGTTGCCGCCCTTGATAGACGGCGCTCCTCAGTACATCAAAAAAACAGTGGAGAGGAGATTCGTAAGTTCACCCCTGACAGTGAAAATCAGTGATGTTGGGAAAAAGGTTTTCAAACTTTTTTTCATGTCTTACATGTACTTGGAATATATTTAAACGTATGAAGGCACTTCTGTCTCCTCAGCCTGTCTACATGACTTCTATGGAGCTGCACGGCGCCACTGAAGAGGCGAAGGAGGAGGAACAGGAAGTGTGCGAAGAGGAGAAGAAGGTGGATGATGAAGCAGAGGAAGGAACGAGTGGCGGCGGGAAAGCTGAGACTGGAGCGCATCCCTATGAGTCGTACAAAGACACACAGAGGAAATATTATCTTCACCACACTGACAACAACATGGTAGGCAGTGTTAAATCAATTTGCTGATGTTCAAAATTATTAACAAGAGTTGTTTGGATTCTTGCAGAAGTTATTTACCAAATATGGACGCATGTGGAAGCAGATGAAAGTCTCAGAGTTCACCAATAAGCTCGATTTGGATCTGATGCCTTTGGCTTCGCTGCACAAGGTAAACACACACACAGACACTCATGAAAAGATCAAGTCCACAACGAGTGATGGACCAAGAGCCTCCTCGTCCTCCTGGTGCGCGCGTGCCTGTGTGTAATGATGTGTAAAATAAGAAAAATGTCGCCCAGGGTTGAAGGCAGCGGTGGCCGCTCAGGCTTTCAATGAGTTTAGTTTGAACAAAAGAGGAGGAGGAGGAGGAGAGGTGGGGCAGTGATGATAGACAACCCGGCGGTGCAAAATGCTGCAGGGTTTTGTCTTTAAAAAAAAAGGATTCGACAGAAAAGGCCAGAGTAGGACTTTTTTTTACCATAAAATGCACTGAAGGGGACCAAAAAAAGATGCAAACAAACATCTCAATGCATCATTTGGTCACAAAAATTAGTGTTGAGGTGCGGTTAAAAAAAATATCACATCAAAAGTTGTATAAAATTATAATAGTAACAATAATAGTATTGATAATAACTACAAGTGACCCAGAATTTTGTCGGATATTTACGGGTTGAAATTTGCTCCCGCCACCTTCATCTCTTCAAAACTCGTCCCTGCCCGTCCACGTCCACCTTCACTTCTCTCAGGTGCGTCTCAGTCCAAACCTGAGCTGCCACATGTGGATGGCATCGGGGGGCCAAGCTGGCCTGGTCCGCCTCCACTGCATCAGGGGAATGAACAACAAAGGCGTGCAAAACCTCATCCACCGGGCCTGCAGTGGCCCCCTGGAGGTCTCCCCAGATGACCCCCAAGACGTGCCTCAGGATGTCCCCTCAGACACCTCCCAAGACATTCCCCAGGTGGGCCTCTAGGACATCCCCCTGACATCTCCTAAGATGATAAGACCACGACAAATTGTTTTGTCTTTTTCATCCCATTACAGCAAGTCTAAATATTAGAAAAAGAAAGTTTTGTTGACGACTTGAGTTAGGGAATTACTTGAACGCACCTTTATTTGGCCAAATGTTGCATATTTTTTAACAGAAAATAGCTTCATTATCACAAATGTTATGTACAGAATGTATACGCATTTCTAGTCAAATGCTGTTTGAAATTATTGCGTTTCTTATGGAAAACAAAATGTAAATATGTTGCCCTTTTCTATTCTATTAATTGTTTTGATGAATAAATAAAGCCAATTTTCAACATTGGCTCATGTAATTTGTTGTTACTATTCATTTGGGTCTTGGCTGAATGTTTATATTTTTCCCCCCCCAGAGTTTAAAAGATTTCATTCCGTCGTCTTGTGCAATGTTTTATTCCGTGATGTTATACAAAAGACAACACGCAAACGTCACACAAGGGTTGAAATTGTATTTACACATGTAGACAAAATGTACACAGACAACACGGCACGGAGCATTCGCAAAAATTGGAAACGTTACATTCACTGTGTGTGTCATATTTCAGGAATTTTCCCCGCCCGTGTGTGATTGGCACTTGAGCACAACATACAGACTCACAGCTGACGAGCATGCAAGCATAGAATTGATCAATTCCAACAACCAAACAGCTCATTGTTTCGATTAAAAAGAAATTAATGAGGTGGTCGGACCTCCTGGAATAGCGGGATGTACCATTGCGTGGTAAAAGAGGGAATGTGTAAGCTTTATTGATTTGATTCTATCTTTTTTAAATTATGATTTTTTCCATTGTTTTAATCGATCACACAAACAAACACACAACATGCAGTCAACACAAGACGACAAACCTCAATTGCACTTGTGGACAAACATTTCACGTTTCATGACACAAAAATGGACATTTCATTAGGTTCACCAGTCCAACAAATAATCTCATTTTGATTGTATTATAACTAATATTTTGTCATTTTATAAACAAAGTTGGAAGCCATTTTATTGGTGTACCTAATGAAGTGTCTCAATTGGTTGACCCCAAAATGGAGCTTTAATCGGTGTTGTTTTTTTTAAACATACTTAAATGGAATGCAGCCCTTTTATAGGAAAAAAAAAATGCAAATCAACCGTGTCATAATGATTAGCGATCGTATTAAATATTTTACGATAAATGGCAGTGGCTTTGTCTTCCTTAAGACAAGTTAGGCAGTGAGTTTGAGCAATTGTGATCAGGTCTTACTGATCCATAATGATTACGGTACTTTCCAAGTATCACAAATATTTATGGTCAGGAATATTAATCGGCACTGATGACTGCATTGGAATAGTCTTGTATTAAAAGATAATTGGACCCACGTAATCAATGACATCAGCACCATAATAATAGGTGTCAGCATTTTTTTTTTTTTTTTTAAACGGTCGTGCAAACAACACAGTACATCTAGGGACGCTTTTGGTTTCGACGTTGGTGGACATTCTGAAGTTTGAGAGCTTGGTGTCATGAATTGGCGGAGATTTTTTTTTCCAGGGGTCAGTCTAAAGGGTCCTCACAGAGTTGGCAGTTTAGCATGTCGCTGTGGTAGCGTTCCACCTGAACGGTGACGCTGTGGAAGCCGAACTTGGTACGGAGAAGCTCCGAGGCCTCCTGCAGGACCGACTGTGAGTCGGCGTCTTCGTCTGGATCGCCGCGGCGCAACAGACATAGTCGGTATGTTAACGCTCGTCTCTCATTTTGCACTTTGACGCCGATTGTTAATATTTACCGACAGCCAGGTGTACGGAGGCCAGCGTCTGTCCCAGCGTGAGCGCCCAGAGGTGCAGCGAGTGGACCGAGCGGACCGACTCCACCGATAGCAGAACTTCCTTCACTGATTTAAACTCGATGCCTTTGGGAGAACCTGCAAAAAAAGGTAAATTTGCTTTTCGGCTTTGTGGGCTCTTCCTACGTGTGCAATTGACTTAAGCAAAAGTATGTAAGAGACAAGCTGTCTACCTTCCATGAGTACCCTGAAGACATCTTTGAGGATGGTGACAGTCGTGCACAGGACAAAAATGGAGAAGAGGAAAGTGCAGATGGGATCGACCACTTTGTACTCAGGCTGCCAGTGACACAAAAAAAATTCTTGTCAGCTAGTTATTATTTAGTTTGAATAAAGACTGAAGGTGCCACGATTAATTAAGTTTAATTAATTACAGAAAAAAAAAAAAAAATGGTCTGACCCGAAAGTAGATGATGATGGCGGCCACCATGACGCCGATGCTTTGCAGAAGATCTCCGACCACGTGGATGAACGCCGCCCGGACACTGGTGCTGCCGTGGGCGCCGCCCAAGAGGGAATGGCTGTGAGGGGCCTGGGGGCTTTGGGCCTCGTCGATGTGCTGGTAGCCCCGGCCGTGGGCGTGGAAGGTGGTGGAGTGATGTAGGATGTACGCCATGCTGACGAAGGTTACCAAAACACAAAAGATCTCACCGGCTGGACGAGTGCATGCCGAAGCAACAGGTGGCGCTGTAACTGTTTAGAGTGGTGACTATAATTTATCCTGTACAATAGTTGTATGCAATTGATTTTCCTAAGTGACTCGGAAACTCACAAGATGTTGACTATGACTGCAAAGGCGGATGTGAGCAGCATCACGTGACCCTCGATCTCATAGTCGTTGCGTACAATCCTCTCGATGGCCAAGTAGACCAGCACGCCCGTCACCATCCAGATGGAAATGACGGATAAAAATGCACCCAGGATCTCTTGGCATGACAAAGAGAGAAAAAAAAAAAAAAGTGTTTGTCCTCATCAGGGTTAACGTGAGCTGGAGTCGGTGGAGATCTCACCTGAGCGGTGCCATCCGAAGGTCATGTTCTTGGTGGCGGGTCTGGAGGAAATCCACAAGGAGAAGATGCTAACCAGCATGCTGCCCAGGTCAGTCAGGAGGTGGGCCGCGTCAGTCATGATGGCCAAGCTGTGAGCAAGGTAGCCTCCTGAAAACACACATTTCTTTGGATCTCGCGATGAAGAAGTCATAGGGACACGATTTATTAATTGAATTTACCAATGATTTCCCCAATCATAAAGACGAGGCATACTGCACATGCGATGTATAGTTTCTTTTTCGCCAACATGGTGTCTTCTCCGCCGGGGGCCACTGCAACCGCGCGGTGGTGGCAGTGGCCACCAGCGAGCCGATTGGGATCCACGTTGCCCGCCACGCCGCCATTCTTGAGAGGGAAGTCAGGGAAGCGCTCGCTTGAGTCTGGGAAGGAACTGCACAATGGTTTATTTAGTAGGTTGGACTTAAAGTACATTCACCTATTATTTTTTATTCGCGTCATTTCAGTGTAACTTTATATTAATTTTGGACTGTCTGAACAAAATGATTTTCAAAAGTATACAACAAACACACACACATTGCTGTGTGTGTATTAGGGGGTGGGAAGTTGATGGGCTCGAGGGTCCATGATGATGGATGATATGTTTAATGAGGCGGAATAAATCTCATTTGGACTCACTTGAGAGAACCACTTACACACACACACACACATTTAATGTCACACAGGAGCCACGATTTTACACACACGTACACACAATTGGTGTTTTCCTCTATTTTTGTCCAATTCTGCTAAAAGCAAAATTCCTGCGATATTCTTAATGTCACTGCGTATTCCATAAAGTGTTCCTAATAAAGTGGTGCGTTGACATTTCATTCATAAGAGGCTTCAAACTGTTTAATACCACCCCAAATTTACGATCAAGCCAAAATAAAACAAAGAATAACACATGAAAAAAAGGAAATGTTGCTTAATGCTAACTTTTAGCATCAAGAGATGCATTTTAGAACACAAACGGTAGAGCAACACATGAAAATAGATATTGTAACAATATTTAAGTGCATATTTCTTTATCCTCTATCAGCAACGTTGAGTCATTTGCAATTATACTGCCTCCTTGTGGCCAAGAAGGGCACAGCAGAAGGAGCAGAATCATTAGCTTCGAGTTCATCAAATAAAGATGCACAAACTATTCAGTTGTGCCATTAGTCTATTTTGTATGTTTCTCTATATCATAGAGATCTAATTTTCCTAAGCATAAACAACTTTTTAGGCGGATAGGAATGAATTAACGGAATTTGATACCTCCCCTCGCTCTCTCTCTCGCTCTCTCTTTCTCTCTCTTTCTCACACACACTCAGGAAATTGGATTTAGAACATTTTGTAATATATTGTAATAACTTGGTGCCAATTTTCCCCAAGCAACAAAATGTATTCATTATAATACGACATGCAAAAAATGAAATTATTTGTCTTTATATTTTGCTGCAGGGGATTCATTATTGGAGCCGCAACGTTGCAGGTTTCTGGAAGTGCGCTAGTTATGTAATTCCCTTTTTAAACGACTCATAATAATCATCCAAATGTAAAAAGTGCAAAGGAGATTTAATTCGAAAATATTAAGGAAGAACACAGCATTTCTGCACAGGAGAGCAAAAAGTGCAGCAGTCAAGGCAGTACGCGCGCGCCGTGCGCGTCGCAAATGGTGCATGAAATGTGGTGCCAGATGCACCTCGCGTGCGTGTACGCGCGCGCGTGCACATGTCTCACAGTCTAGTCATTTTTGAAATAAGTGGAAATGAAGCGATGCAAAATAGCTGTTTTTATTTTATTTTTTAAAATGTTTTGCAAATGTACCGTCAGCACGTTATGATTGATAAACGTGATTTTTCCCTTTTTAATGTACAATTACTGCAGGCCACAAACGTGCGATGGCGAAGGCCCATTTTATCTTTTAAAAGGAAAAAAAAAAGGGGATTTTCTTGCGTTATAAATGATTAGGCCTATTTCTGTTGTGCATTTTTCTAAATCATGCTGAAAAATATTCGATAGAATGACTACTGAAATTCTCACGATTAATCATTGCAGCAAATCACTATTTTACAATCTAATGAATACAATTAATAGCAGTTTGATTTTATTTAGGGCTCCATTTCAATCAGAAGTGAGAATTAATATTTCCATAAAAATCAATGATGTCATATCACGGTAAATTATAAGTAACATTTTATCCTTATAATTTCCCACTATGTATGCTTTTTTTATTTTTTATTTTTTGCTTACAGACTTTCTTAGTCAGGTGTGCCCAACAATGTACCGTTTGTCACGCAGCGTGCGAGCCACACGTGCAAATGAACGCGCAACCGGGCGTAAAAAAAGCGCGTGCGTGCGTGTCTCCCACCTGTGCACGCGCTCGCAATACGTCTTGTGGTTTTTGTCGTGGATCAGCTGAGACTTCTCCGAACTTGATGCCTTTACATCCATGAGGCTGCGGGGTTGTTCTGGCGAAAGGGTCCGTAAGTGCTGGCCGGGACGGTAGATCCAGTCGGTCTTGTCTGTCGCGCTCAACAATAAAGTCAGTGGCGCCGCAGGCAGGGGCAAGTCCTCGTGGAGCTACTGGAAGCGTTCAGCAAAAAAAGCTTCATTGCTGAGTTTTGGTTGGAGGAGGAGGCGCACGCGGAAAGTGAGAGGTTTTTTTTTTTTTTAAGTTTATTCTTTTAATAAATTGGGCTGCAGTTGACCCATAAGAAAGCACAGTGCTCACTGCGGGCATCTGGACGCGACTAAGTCAAGCCTCAGTGCTGCGCAGCATGTCCAATAGCGCGCGAGGAGACATTCTATTGGCAATACAGGCCACATTTTATATATTTATATATGATACATATATTACATTTATTTACTCATATATTTATGTATCCAAAAATAACCCAACGCGATTTAGATGTCAATATTACCTCTATAAAACAAATAACTAATATTTCTTCAATCCACAACTGACATATTAGGGTAAATAGAGTCAGCAATAGAATCCATAGTTGTTGCTGCGTACACGTGACGTTTATTATGGTTGCAATAAATGTAAACGTTTTTTTTATTGCTTTGAGTACTGTGTACACCTCGTTGGCAGTTTTAATTAAAAGTCAACTGTGGTTATTATGCGAGTTAAATCACGATTGATGGTAAAAGTAGATTTGCATATATATCGGCTAGCAGTAGTAAATATCGAAGATTCAATGTACGGTTTTATTAAATTCACTTTATATGTTGTTTTTTTATTGTAAAATGTAAAATGTTGTGTCTTTATTTTATGTGTTACAATTCATTTTAATAGCTATGTAAAGCACGTTGTGTGCTGAAGACATTAAATTTGCTTGTGGATAATTCCATAATTGTGTAAAAAAAACACGACACTAAATTGGTGCAATTGAACGTAGCATAAATTACATCGGAGGCGTTTGCGGATGGTCTGTTCAGGGCCACTGGGGTAAATTGTACACTTTATATCTTCAGCACAACCACCTGTTGAAACTCACATTTTTATCTTAAGTATACGTATAAGTCATATATCTCGTGTTAATAAATAAAAATACAAATATACACACATATTTTCCGTATTTAATTAAAAGTCCACGAGAAGAGTTATCTCAATCTTCTCCGAGGTAATATTAATCCCCACTACACTTGAAGTACACTACGTCTTTACGCACTAATACGTCATGACGTCATCTGTGTTTGTGTTCCGCGCCGTTCCGTGCAGAAATGAACGAGAACTCCACGTTGGACGATCCAGAACCGGACAAGCTGTTTCCTCCCTCCGATGGCATGAAAGCCTCTGACAGAAGCATGTCCAGCTCCGACAGGTAGTGTGGGAAACGTAACTAGTGCTAGTACCGGGTTGTGATGCTGAAATGGAGCGTAAACGGTTGGCCAGGCGTGGGGAGTTAGCAGGCTAACGTGGCTGGCTAGCCCTTGTATCTTCTGCCGCGTGATGACAGCCTTACTCATGCGACTTGCGGCCCCACCTGTCAACTGCCTCCTGGGCAACGTTGCGTATTCCTGGGGAGGGTCGGCTCATCCTACCACCCTCGCCCTCAAACGCACCGACAGCAGAATTACTGTGGAGATTTTTTTTTATTTTGGAAGGACAGAGATCCTCGAGTAAACGGAGTTCCTGTCTTGTCTCCACAGGAACAGCAGCAGCAGGTCCCAGAAAGTTTTCAATTATGATCATCAAAAGTATTTTTTGAATGCATTTTTAAATTAACCTGAAGCCTTTGTGGAACCTAAAGTTGCACAATTGATCAAAAATGCCTACAAAGGAGCAGTGTGGGGTTTCTCTGAGCACATTTGGCAGATCTGATGGCAGAAAGTTCTCTTCTCTTCTGCACACATGTGCATTTTCAATCGAAAAGTAAAGTTTTTGTGTCTAAACATCAGTGGGAGTGGTGAAGATTCCCTGGACGGCTGCGTCCCTCGCTGCTGTCCCCTGACACCGTCGTTGTCGCCCCAAAAACGCACCGCCAACCAGTCCCAAACGGAGCCCCCGTTGCTGAGGACCAGCAAGAGGACCATCTACACGGCCGGCAGGCCCCCCTGGTATAACCTCACCGGCACCACATTCAAGGAGGCCTTCGTTATTGGTAAGAAGATTGAAGATGGTTAGATAAAAATATGTGAAAGGGTTTGAATGTATAATGTATGTTCCCCAGTCTTGCAGTCCCCGCCCCCCCCCCCCCCCCCCCCCACCCCACCCCCCCACCCTCAAGCTGTGTGCATACGTTAAAGCACATTACACACGTTTACTGTTGATTTTTCAGCTGCTGGGGTTGTTTTAATGTGTTCATCAGCAAGTAAAACCAACCGCCGTGGTTCCTCCCTCAGGTCTATGTGGAGGAAGTGCGTCTGGGAAAACAACAGTAGCCAACAAAATCATTGAGGCGCTCGACGTTCCTTGGGTTGTTTTGCTTTCCATGGACTCCTTCTACAAGGTACTCAATGGGCGGCGTGTAGTAGTGACAAAAGTCCACACACCCCTAAATGAAGTCAGCACACAAGTAGACCCCAAATAAATCGTTTGTGTTGTTCGACAAGGTGCTGAACAAAGAAGAACAGGAGCTAGCGGCTAAGAACGAGTACAATTTCGACCACCCCGACGCCTTCGACTTTGAGCTGCTGGTCAGCGTCCTGCGAAAGCTTAAGAAAGGAAAAAGCATCAAAATCCCCGTGTACGACTTCACGTCTCACTGCAGACGCAAGGAATGGGTGAGTGTCCCACCGGCGGCGGTTTTCCCATCGAGGCGCTAACCGTGTGGTGATTATCAGAACGTTAGCGCAACGCCCCTCTGTCACTCGCACGCACGCACGGGAATCAATCCGGCTGCGACGACTGTTCTCTCTTTCTTGCCGATGTAATTTCATGGCTGAAAGGCACAAAGCCTCATGGGAAATGGCCTGTCCACACACACACAAATCCTTTTACGGGCGTTTTGCAGCGGCTGCTGGTAATTAAAAGCTTGAAACAACCCCCATCTCTCCCCTCAAGGATGCCACTCGTCGTCCCCCCCCCCTCCCTCCCCTCCTTCTTCATTTAGGCTCCATGAGGAACTTCAGTGGTTCAGGTTGTCGCACTTGAACGTGTTGAGTACGCACTAAATCTGGCGTGAGGAGAGGGCACACACACACACGCGGACACACACAAAATGAAGCGGTCGATAAACACTCTTGGGTTTCTTTACAATTCGCATAAAGCGCCGGCTGCTTCGTCGCCGGCTCGGCCGCGCGTCGTCGGTCAGCTTTATCGACTCCCGCGCGACACTGATGGAGAAGCTGGCTCTTGGCGGCCATATGCCTTGGCCACCATTTTCTCTTCGGAGCTACAGTGTGTTCTTTGTGCACGTATTATTCATGCAATTATTTTTTAAAGGAAGCATGACAGAATTTGAAAGACAATTTATCTGCTTGAATTAAACTTACTAAAAACTGATTTGCAGTCTTAAGTGTCCAATATGATGCTTCACAATTTTTATTTATTTTTCAGAAAACTGTGTATGGGGCCAACGTGGTCATCTTTGAGGGCATCCTGGCTTTCGCCAACAAGGAACTGCTTAAGGTTGTTCTTTTTTTTCTTTTTTTGGGGGCGGTTGTCGCAAAAGACACTGTGTCCAGCCACACCGCGTTTGGGGTGTGTGTGCTTTGCCGGCCTTATCGCCACGGTCCAGCGCACAGTCTCCCACGGGATGCTCCTCCATGGCAGTTAATAACGACCCGTGTCTGGGGCGGTGACGAATGGCGTTCAGTGGACATGGGTGCTTACTAGTCACAATGATGGCAGTGTAATGATATGCTAATGAGGCGCACTGCTGGGAGATAGCGTACATTGGAGCACTTCATTAGGTACACTCGCATGCTCCCATGAGATTTGATGGACCTGGACTAGTCACCACAAGCGGAAATATGAATGTATGTCAAATCTTTTGTTTTGTGGCCCAGCTGCTGGACATGAAGGTCTTTGTGGACACCGACTCGGACATCCGGCTCACGCGCCGGTTGAAGCGGGACGTGTCGCAGCGCGGCCGCGACATCGGCGGCATCATCAAGCAGTACAACAAGTTCGTCAAGCCGGCCTTCGAGCAGTACATCGAGCCCACCGTGCAGCTCGCCGACATCGTGGTGCCCCGAGGTCGGCTCACCGCCGCTTGAGCTTTTCGAGCCGCGTTGAAAATGGACGCTGAGATGAGATGCTGTTTGTTTCCGTCCACAGGTGGTGACAACTTTGTGGCGCTGGATTTGATCATGCAGCATGTACACAGTCAGCTGGAGAAGGTAATGTCAACATTTTTAATCTGTCAATAATTCATATGACTACATCACTGCAACAAATATTACAGGGCACGTGATGATGTAAATGCTCGGTGGCCTGATTAAATAGCGAGACACAACACACCCTAACCCCTTCACGGATGAATCGTCCGCACACACACACACCTCAGGCGGCTTGTTCACAACTTATTGCTGGTGATTTAACCTTCCTGCTTTTTTTTTTGTGTGTGTCTTTTTATGTGCACGTCGCCCCCACCCTGCCTGACCCCTGCGACCACCCCAGCGTGAAATCACCGTGAGGTACAAATCTTTTTACTACTACTTTCCACTCAAGTTAAAAGCTTTCAAATGAAACTCATTGAACTCCCTTTCAGATTTCAAACAGACTTTTAAACCGAAATTGGCTCCATCACAGCTGCTATTTGACTTTCTCCTTCTTCTTCTCCTGTCCTCTGCATCACTTTCCTGTCACATCATCCTTCTTTGGGCGAAGGTGCGCTGGCAGATGTCAAACTGCCTTTAAATAATATATAAGACATTTTTGTCACACTTTCAGAGCTTCCTGGTGTCTATGGCATGCTTTTGGGTAAAAAAAAAAAAAAACAATAAAACAAACTGTCTGAAAAGATTGCATTTAAAGAGCCACAGTGACACCTACTGGTAAGAAAAGAATAAAGCAGTATACTAATACTACCAGATTTAAATCCCCATTTAAAAAGATGGGAAAAAAGTATCAAATACATTTTAAATAACTTATAAAAAAACAGTTGACTGAATACAAATATATCATGACCAGGCAGGTTTTTTTTTTTTAGAAAAAAAGGATGCTAATGTCAGTCCAATGCTAATGACAAACTAAACGCGTGTTTTTCAGGTCTGCTCTAGCGTCGGCTCACCAAGGTCAGCCTCTGCCCGACACGTTGAGCGTCCTGAAGAGCTCGCCGCAGGTGCGCGGCATGCACACCATCATCAGGTAGCTAGCGCAAAGAGTTAACGATCATCTCTGTTTTTCTTTTTTACTACCACCTCCTGTGATCTCTTCATTAGAAACAGAGAGACCAACCGTGACGAGTTTGTTTTCTACTCCAAAAGATTAATGCGACTCCTGATCGAGCACGCCCTCTCTTTCCTGCCCCTCAAGGTCTGTTTTTGTTTTCCAAAGTGACTGCATTGGGCCGTTTAGCAGAAGTGATCACGACTACTTGTTTGTTTTGGGTTTTTTTTTCTCCAGCCCGCATCTGTGGACACGCCTCAGGGAAGCGTCTACCACGGCAGGAGACTTAGCGGTAAAAGAGTAAGTCTTCAAATTTGCCACCACCACCATCCATGAGATTTGCTATGTAAACAAATCAGACTTATTGAGTTGTGTTGTTGTTTAGATAACAGGCGTGTCCATCCTAAGAGCGGGCGAAACCATGGAGCAAGCGCTCATGGCTGTTTGCAAAGACATCCGACTGGGCAAAATCCTCATTCAGACCAACCACGACACAGGCGAACCTGAGGTAAACCATCGTGATGTCCTCTGTTGTGAAATTATTAATTAATGATTAAAAACATAATTTAGCTCCACTACCTACGGCTGCCTAAAGACATCAGTGAGGACTTTGTCATCCTGATGGACAGCACCGTGTCCACTGGTGCTGCTGCTCTAATGGCCATCAGAGTTCTGCTGGTAAGTCTGCTGATTGACATTCAAACTCCGGGCCAGCAGGGGGAAGCACCTGCTACTCTGACAAGAAACCTTAAGGGAGAATTTGGTCAGGATGGGAGGGAAAAAAGTCAAATATTTTGCGTATGTATGGCGTAAGGACCACGACGTGGCGGAGGACAAGATCTTCTTGCTTTCGCTACTCATGGCGGAGATGGGCGTCCACTCGGTGGCTTACGCCTTCCCCAAAGTGCGCATCATCACCACCGCTGTGGACAAAGAGGTCAACGAAAAGTTCCACATCATCCCCGGCATCGGTGAGAGATAAAAAATATATACATCAAGATGTTTACATGACATAATGTTCCTCTTTAAAAGTGTCACGGTTCTCTTTCAAAGGTAATTTTGGCGATCGCTACTTTGGCACTGACGCTCCTTCGGACTGGTGCGAAAGTGACGACGGGATGGACTTGTGATGGACCCGAAAAACAAATCAGAGCTTCCCAGGTTTTCAATACTTGAAGAGCTTCCTCAAAGAATTATGAATTATTTGTACTTGAATTACGAAACAATTGGTTTGTACTTTTAACATTCCGTATGCATTTTATGGTGCCTTTCATTATAGTTGTATAATATTTGTAACCTTTACTACATTCTTTGAGCCAAGCTAAGTAGTTACAAAAGGATTGTCATGCATGTTATTTCTGCTGTTGCAATTTTTATTATTTCATCCCCATCGACATTATTGAGCCAAAATAGCAAAAAGACTTCTCAAATGTTCTATTCTCCACTATTTGGAATCCCAACATGTTGCGACCACATTTGCTGCCACTTTGAATATTTTAATTTATTGAAAAATCAACTGACTGTGACTTTTTACAGCCCTGTTACTCAACCAGTGTTACAGTTTATATGATGGCTATCTTTATTATGGGAATTCTGAATATTTAGTAAAATAAAATCTTTGTTTTTCACGTTTTTATTTGTCTTTTAAACTTCATCACATGCTC
Source organism: Syngnathus scovelli (assembly GCF_024217435.2). Classification (NCBI taxonomy): domain Eukaryota; kingdom Metazoa; phylum Chordata; class Actinopteri; order Syngnathiformes; family Syngnathidae; genus Syngnathus; species Syngnathus scovelli. Next base: position 10,134,039 of record NC_090866.1, on the reverse strand, counting down.
AGACTTCAGAGATTTGGTTTGCAATGTTCGGCCTGTCCACCAGGGGGCGATGTACTTCGTGGCTCGTCTTAATCCATCGGAAGTGACGAAAGGAGGCTTGACGTGTGGCCTTCAGAGGCTGTTGGAAAGAATCACTGCAGCGTGTGGTGTGCATTTAAGATTCCCGTGTTAAAAGGTGGGAACAGATCCGTATTCCATTGCTTATGTTTACAGTTTTTTTGGGCTATTTCACCATTTTTTTCCTGTAATGTTAAAGTTCTACGAAATACCGAATTTGTACTCACTGCCACGCCTTGTTGTCGGATTACTTTATGGTGTTGAATTACAATACATTTCATAACTAATGAAAGTGTTACGTGTATTTGTTTTTTCAAGGAGTGGACGAAGGTACATGAACGCATCATCAGCTTCCCCTGAGTGAAGCTTATCAAAAAAGGGTACGTAGACATTTCACTCCTTTTTCCCATGACGTTTATTCAACACATTTCGAGCGAGAAACGGAAACAAACGTTTCTGCAATGTTACGTTCTCGTCCAGCTAAGTGACGTTCCAGTTTACCTGGAGCCGCACGTGACACCGACATGTCCTTCAGAAACAGCAACATTTAAAGTCGATGTCTTGTTTTTGCAAACGCACTTTTTGGTCACTAGAAAATGGAGGCTCCCCTCTTGGTTTTAGAAACCGCTCTTTTATTCGGCGTTGTGATTCTGTTCATAAAGTTTTCCTATATTCCGACTGTAGTTGAAATTCTTTATATTCTGATGGATGCGTTTCATCTCCAGTCTAACAAGTTAATTGAATAAACGACGCAACGTCACTTATTTAAAGCCTAAAATGAGTGGCGTTACGTTGAGACGTTCTTAACTAATCTTAACTAGTTTAACGTTGCCATGATGCTTATTTCATGACACCTGAATTTTGTTTTAAATAACATAAACTGCATTAGTTTTATAACCAAAGCACATATTTGATGACAATTTGATATGTATGTGTTGTTTTGTTTGATAGTGAGGATGGCCGGCCTGTGGCGGTCCTACCAGGCCCTGATGGCAAGACGCCCTTGGACTGTGCAGATTGTGACAGCCGGTGAGAACAGACATACAAACTTACCATGTTTACTTTCATAAAAAGAACTTAGGTTTCTGTGTAAGTGATGGAAAAAAATATGAACTGAACTTTGTAATGTCAACAAAGGCAGGGGGGGACTTGCCACAGATTAACATTGGTACGTAATTGGACTGTTCTCCTGCAGTATAGCTTTTGGCCGCTAGACGGCGACATTGTATTATACACTTGTGGTTCAAATGGACTTTTTTCTGAGAACATTTAAAAACCGGATTAAATCCCCATTTTTTGTAATAATGTTTTAGCTTTGTGACATAAAAGTCATTCTAAATTATTTTTACATTACTTAAAAATATGTATTTCTCTTGTATGTGTAGATTCTCAGTCATCCAGGTCATAACAATATGTAAAGGATGAATCCAGGCTACTTGACTCTTGTTTGTGCAGGCTCACTGGTGGGCGTGGGCGACGTTATCTCACAGCAGCTGATTGAGCGACGCGGACTGGCTCATCACGACGTTCGCCGCACCGGCAAGATGATGAGCATTGGATTCTGCTTTGTGGTGAGGGTCCAAACTCATACCACTTCCCTATGTTGGCAATTACACCCTAGTTGCTTATATAGTGAGTCGGCCTCTGTAATTTTTGAAAATGAGGTCAACGACCCCTGGTAAATTAGTGCACTCTAGAAGAATCCCATACCTTTCCTGTTTAAAGGGCCCGGTCATCGGTAGCTGGTACAAAGTTCTGGACCGTCTGGTGGTAGGAGGAGGCAAGAGTGCAGCCATGAAGAAGATGATGATTGATCAGGTAAAGTAACAAAACTATGACTATATTTTAAAGTGTTTAATAAATTATCTTTGTTGTTGTTGTCTTTTGTGTCCAGTTGTGCTTTGCTCCATGTTTCTTGGGGGCTTTCCTGGCTCTTTCAGGAGTTCTGAACGGGCTGAGCGTGGAGCAGAACGTTGCCAAGCTGCGCCGGGTGAGATATTAGTCCCAAAACCAAAAGTAACGGCACCATTGCAGCCGAAGCTGAAAGATGTGTGTGTCTGTTTGCGTGTTTGTGCGCTGGCCGTTCAAACACTGCTCTGCTCAATTATTGACGCTGGGAGGCGGGACGTGTTCCCGGTGATGTCACGCCGGACACAAAGCAAATGACAGAGGATGCTGATCAAACAGGCACCGGCGCTGTTGGAATTAAACGGCAAAATAACTATTATATTAGAAACAGTTGAGTACGAAGCAATGGCTACACTGTTAACTTCGTGAAGACGTGTCCTTGAATGTAACGCTTGACGAATCATGTCGGCGTCTGCAATGACGCGTGAAAATAATACAAATGGAAACTGTGTCAAGTGATAATTAGAAACATGTTTTACTCTGATAGCAAAGTCTTGCATGCTCAACTTTCCATTTCCTCGTGTACACGCTGTGACCTTCAACTACACGACACGCTCACTGCGGGTCTGTGTATTTATACGCTAATGTTGTTGTCGTGATGTCACCGCAGGACTACACAGATGCACTGATCTCCAATTATTATGTAAGTTTACATTTTCTTTTCCCATTTATTTAAAAGTCACTGTTGTCGTTAATGTCTTAATGCTTTGTGTGTCAGCTGTGGCCACCGGTGCAGATCGCCAACTTCTACTTCATCCCGCTGCACCACAGGTTAGTAATGTACTCCACAGTCTCCTTTTTGCTGCCCTTTGCCCTTAGTCTCTTCACGGATAATATCTGTCTCACACAAATAAACACATGTCATAATTATAGCTGACCCTAAAGCTCTATGTAAACTTGCGTATGACGGTCTGTCGTCTCCACTTTGCCGCAGGCCCATTATCTCCTCTAGAATAATTTTCCCCTCCTGCAAATAAACACATGCTCATGATAGCTGGCCCATGTACTTTCCAATCTCCACTTTGCCTTCATTCTCCTGCCAAATAAAATATGACGCCACAAATAAATACCCACGCTATTGTTAGCTCAAGTGTCTCCACTTTGCCCTTAGTCTCCTCTCAAATTAAATCCCCCCCCCCCCCCCCCCACGTGGTTAATTCAGGAGATTTTTTTTTTTTTTCGATCAGCCTGTGAGATGTTTGGAATCTGAAGGTCTTTATGACGCTCTCAGGTTGGCTGTGGTCCAGGTAGTGGCCGTGGCCTGGAACTCCTACTTGACCTGGAAGGCCAACATCATGTGATAAGCCACGCCCACCATTTTGTTTATTTTTCTTCCGACGCAAGTGCTGCTCCTCACCAGACTGACTCACGGCGCCATGACTGGACGTCACATTTAACACAAATAATTCTGGAAATCACACGCACAAACACACGCTTAGTGTCGCCCCCGGGTTGAACAAAACAGTGCTACAAGCAAGTTTTAATTCTTTGTGTTAGCCGATTTCAAAAATTGTGACTACTGTAGTTCGGCCAAAGTCATTGTAAATAAAACATACATTTACCTTGAATAGGTTTTGCAACTATACATTAAAAGGGGGCTTAAAAAAGATGTCTATTATATCCATTAAGGCGCATCGAAATAGTCAAACACACAGATGTACTCGGACACACATCAACCTACTGATGAAAAATTCATTTCTCTTTAAAGTGCTCTTATGTAAATGTTTAGTAGGCACAAGAATACTGTGATTTAATTTCTGTGTGTGTGTGTTGTTAACATGTAAGAGTTTGTGAGAAAGTGAGAATTGGCGCGATTCAACACTTGGACAGCAAAAAGGCTCCCATGTCACGTGATTAATTAACGGCTCATCTTTTATATTGTATCCAAAAATATAATATGGAGATAAGATGTTCTCTGAGTCAAGACTAGGCGGACAAAGTGTGTGTTGGGGACTCGGGATGGAAGGGGGGGGGGGGGTCAGTGACATCATAGAGCGTGTGTATAAAACTCGGCGTGCTCGTCATCCTGCGCGCACACGATCCTCAGCGGAAACTCGACCCTGCACAAGCCAAAAGAACAGAACAGGTAAGATGCTTTTTTTTTTCTCCCACATAACTTTATTTTGTTAAATTTAACAGTCTGTCTCTAAAATGTTCCATATTTTTCATTGTCCCCCTTTTTTAAACTTTGCATTTTCCTAAAATCTTATTTGTATTATGTTTTAAAGATTTTCATTGTGCCCTAATGTCTTATATATTTCAAGTTTTCTATTTTCTCAGTTTATTTTTAGTTTATATTTGCATGCCAGCAAAGTTTAGTGAGCCAGCTAGTTCTGAATATAGTAATGTTATTTTAATCATTATTTTGATTTGTGAGCACAAAACCTGACACAAAATTGATTTTCATGAATGCACGTTGCTTGTGTGTGCAGACATGAAGTGTTGGTCCATCCTCCTCTCCTCGCTCCTGCTGTCGGTCCTCCTGCCTCCACCTCCTGCCTGCTCCGCCACCACCCAGACACTCCTCAGGGCGCCCACCGGCGGAGAAGTCACCGCTGCACGTCTTCTGGGCTTCGGCGTCCCCCGGCTCTTCCTCAGAGGCGCTCCGAAGGAGGAGGAAGACGAGAATGACGAGGAGGAGGAGATGGAAACCGATGAGGAGCCGACCAAGTTCAAGACGCGCAGAGAGTACACGCCGCTCTCCATCGACCTGACCTTTCACCTCCTGAGAAGCATGATCCACAACGCCCGCATGGAGGAGCAGCAGATGCGCGCGCAGGTCGTCCGGAAACTGCTCGACGAGGTCGGGAAGTAAAAAGTCCAATCAAATAGCGGCCGGTCATGTGACGTCTCTTGCGCTTTCAACCAATCTCGAGTAAAACTAGCAAAATAATAGCAACATTGTATTCAGAGAAGAATGAAGAGACGGGACCTCGACTATTGTTATTTTATTCCACCTGCAGTGATTTTTCTCTATCACCATTGCTGAATGTTGTCACATTGCCATTTATATTTTCTAATAAAACAACTTGGCTTACTCCAACTTTTGTTTTGTGAGTTTAATATATTCTTCATAAAATTAGAAATAAAAGGTAAAGAATTCAAACATTATGATGACTTTATTGCATCGCCTTCTGTGTGTGACCACAGTCGGAATGACAAAGACTTTCACAACTACTGTAAGTGAAGATAAAGAATCTATGCTTATTATTAGTTATCTGTCGACATGTAAAATATACAAAAATATACACGCAACATTGATGAGTGGTCAAATTACTGCAAAAACCTCCTGGACACCTGCAAAGGCAAAAATTATTACATTGTGTCAAAAATTGTTTTTATTGAATTTTTTTTGTGTGTAGGAGGAGTACGGACGCCGGAGAGTTAAAGTAGTCCACACCTCACCTTCTGCTGGGATCATGACATTCCGGCAGAGTTTGTCAGTCCACTTCGGAGTCGTCTTCAAGGTCTTCTTCACCTGTGAGTCGCACACACACAGACACACACATGAATGAATGCCAGCTGACTTGTATGCGACAATATCAGATACAAACTGTGTCGGAAGCGGATGTCGTTCAGCACTTCCGCGATGTCGTCCACGTCGATGACAAAATGGCTCATGTTGTCGAAGGACAACTGCGGTCGCAGGACGTTGGCATCGCGGGCGCACGCTGACATTCTGACAACACACATACACAAAAAAAAATGCACACACTGTCGGACATAACACACGTCACAACTACTCAATCAACTTACTTGTCCAGTATGACAGTGACATTCTGTGAGAAAGACAGAAATTAAAATCACGAGGACAAAAGTATTGGGACGCCACTTGAACACAAATAGGACACAATTATACAAAAGTCTGCAATTAAGACAAAAATATTGGGACGCCACAAGGACAACATTATTTTGATGCCATGAAGACGATGGAAGTCTTACTGCTTTGAATGTGACTCAGCTAGATGGATGACGGGATGGACAGATGGAGGGACGGCTAGATATTTAGACTGGCCTGGACGAAGACCGCTGCGTGCGTGTGGTCGGCGGCGTGCACGGCCGTCTCCACCAGCTCCCTCCTGTCCTCCAGCCTCTGTCGATGCTCGCTGATGAGTTGCCGTATACGCTGCAGCTCTTCGTCTTGCTCCCTGGTGATCAGACGCACCAGCTCCTGCTTGCGCTCGTCCAAGATGGCCGTCAGAGTCTCAAACTGGCTGGCGATTTCTTCGCGACACCTGCAAGCGTTCTCCTGAGGATGGTAAACATGCAGAAATTTGTGATACAAGTCAGCTAGCATAATGCTAACAGATAATGGGAAATGCCATCTATAGACTATGGTAAAACTCACAGGCATATATTCTTTATCCTCTGTCAAGCACGACTGTTATTCCTGCAGTTTACACCCCCCGGTGGCCAATTTCTTGTGTGCACGTTACCTTGACAGAGTCGCACACTCCTTCCATGTGCGTGATGGCAGCCTGGATGTTGTCATTACTGGCGACCAGTCCGGCGATGCTGTCACTCATTTCTGTCTGCAATCAACAAAGGTACACACATCTACACAAACGATAATCAATGTCTACGGCTCGTCATGGACTTCATCTCCATTTCACATTTGAGTGAATCAGATGGCGGACAAATGTCAACACAGCCTCGTGTACGCACACACTTTTGTGTCTTTGTGTGACTCAAATGCTTAAAATGACTTCATCGCCAGTGACGTTCACACTTCTTTTGGATCTTCATGCTCGGGCAGATTTCTCATGTTTTTCCTCCAAACTTTGATTTCAGTTACTCATCCTGTGTGTCACCTACACGTGTCCCATGCTGTCCCCTATTGTCTATCATTTTTGTTCCTTTGCTTGCTACCTTGAGTCGGATGTAGACGCTGCTGAGCGGCGCCACGTCACACTCTTTGTGGCACCCAAACACCTTGCACATTGAGCACGTTGGCATCTGACAGGACAAACAGTAGATGTTGATCTTCTCGTCCTCGTGCTCCTCGCACGTCAGCGACTCCGGCTTCACGCTGGACATCCTGTCCGGGCAGGAAGTCACAGGTGAGCTCAAGATGATTTTTGAAAAATTTCCCAGCTTGCGGGGTTTATATTATATAAATGTGATGTGTCATGCACGGTCAATGAGAAGAATTCTGTTTATTTTTGGATGGCAGAGCCCATCTGCAAACACAGTCAGTGTGACTGTGACACACGCTTATCATCATCATCACAATGTGACGACAACTCAGACACACAATAGAATTGTATTTGACACTTTTGCAGCAACTCTGCTGCTGCCAAAGCTAGAATTGAACATGTCAATATTATTCATTTTTATCATGTCCATGTATTGTACAATATGTACAAAAATAATCGAAATAATTCTCTAATCCATTATTAAACGTCATCTTTAAAAATATCAACATTGACGTCAACACTGATAAAAAGTGCCATTGAGAATAAAACGTGGTGAAATGCTGCCCTCTTGTGGCTGTATTTATTACAACTACTGAACACGCACATGACTATTTTAACGTGGGTTTCTTTGACATCATTTACAATTACAAGTTTTACAAAGATAATTATTCTAAGCAATTTTGGTTCAATATCATGTTGTTGATTTCATTGACTAATTGAGAACGTGATTTCAGCTCTTTGTTGAAGAGCCCACCTGGAGTCCTGTTGTCTGCGGTATGCATCGATGATGTTCTCCACCAACAGATTTCTCTGCAGACCGTAGACTCCGTGGCGGTCCAGGACCACCTCATGGCGACACGACGGGCAGCGGAAGCGACTGCTGGTCGAGCTTCGAGACTGCCATGACGGGTTGGACGACTGCAATGTAAGAAGAACCGTACTTTGAAATGACCTTAGTGAATAGATTAGAAGATGTATTAAAAGTTCTGGAAGACCTGGAAGACATCGTTGGCGCACTTTCTGCAGAGGTTGTGCTGGCAGGGGAGAATGACGACAGGCTTGGAGAACATCTCCAGGCAGACGGGACACACCAGCTGTTTCTGGAGGTTCTCCATGTTCGATCCGCCAGCCGGTTTAAGGGCAGAGTTCATCAAAAGCTGATGGTCAAACAACAAAACAAAGAGGTAAAGGTTCGAGAAGCTTTTAGAAAGTCCCAATTCACTCAGCTGCGTACCTCACCGTGTTCTGTTAAGACCTCGGAGGTCTCCATCTGACTGACCGGCCCAGTGACTGTTTCTATTTTTAGCCGCGGTGTTTGTTGTGGATTGTGTTTCTGCCCAAAGCACATTCCAGTACTCAGTGACGGTTCTCCATCCAATTACTCCCTGGGCGAGACTATTTTTGACGGGACTGTGGCCGAACGGTATAATACTTGATTAGGAGAACCGGGTTTATAACATTTATGAAATTAAACAGAACGTTGACCAAAAATCGAACCCCAGATTTCCTGATCACAAGGTGACATCTTTGGCCATTCCGGACACAACAGCTTAACTCGCTTCTTCGTTTTGTTTTCAGTGAACTAGAGTGAACGAATCACTTCCTAAAGTGATTCGAATCACTTCCTAAAGTGATTCGAATCACTTCCACAGGCATAATCTCCCGGCGCATCCCTTCATGCAATCAAGTTAGCCGTGACTGCTCTTGTTTGTGTCATAACATTGCAGTTTAATGATCACTTTTTGTTTAAATACAGTACTTTGTTTCAGCATTTTTTTGTTTTTAATGTTTTTTTATGTTATAAAACAATGTATTTTTTTCAGGTTAAAAAAAAAAGAAAGCTGACATCATTTAACTAAATTTTTTTTTGTCATCAAAATAAGATTGAGAAAATTCTTAAAATGCCATCCGCACATGCAAATATACTTGGCATATACTGTCCCCCCTAAAAATTACTTAAAGGCAATGTCAGAAAAGTTCCAGGATCTGGTGTCACCAAATCTATTTGAAATGTGAAAAGCTGTCGTGCGTCTTTGAACTATGCGGTGACCCAAGTCCCGGTACATTTCCGGCACACCTCGTATTTGTTTGCATCGCTCAAGTTTCAAGTCATTGCAAGATGTCGCTCGTGAGGTGTTTTGAGGGTCCAGCCTCAACAATGTCGTATTGCTCATCCAACGGTGTAAACAGAAAAGTGTCATGTTTGTTTTTAAATTGAGATATGTCACAATTAAGGCTTTTCTATTCATGTCCGCCTTTATAAAAGTAACAACTAAAGGCTTGTGGTATTAGGACTACATGTTTCTGGATATAATGGAATGCATCTAGAAGTATATAACGTGGTTATCTTAAAAAAAAAAAAGGCAAAAGCACCAGGATTCTTCTTACCAACTAAAAAAAAAAAATACTGTGCAAAAGTCTTGAGTTCCATCATTAATTGTTTTCATAATTCATAGTCTCGGCCCCCTAACTCGGACCCTGGAATACTTCTAAAAGGATAATAATCTAGATGTTGGAGAACAGATTGTCCAAAACACGATTCTCTTCTCAAGTTCCTTTGTGATCTTCAGCTTTCATTGATGTCGCCAGAAAAAGCCAAGTGGAAGAATCGTTCCTGCTAGAGTTCCCCGGACTTCTGGGTGCAGACGCTGCAGACCCTCACGGGGTGATCCCAACCCCGGGAGGGCACGGCCCGCCGCTCCTGCGAGCAGTCCTCGCACACGCCCTGACCGCAGGCGCGGCAGTGGTGGATGGAGAGGCGAGCGACCAAAAAGTCCCGCTGGCAGCCGCAGCAGGCGCGGACGTCCTGGTCCGGGACCCAGTAGGCGGGACGTGCGGCTTCCTTCACCAGGCCTGGTGGACACATGGAGGTTAAAACACAAAGGCAGGATTCTTGGGTTTACCAACTTCTCACCGAGAGGGATGTCAATGGCGCCGACGACGGCACCGAAGGTGTTCTGCACGGCTTCCCCGACCTTCCTGGCGATCAGGGTGCCTCCTTCCTCCTCCAAGGCTGCATCCAGGAGCTCTGGAGAAGATGCTGGCACGTCAGCTATCTTTCCATACATGGCGGCGAAAAAGGATGTTCATTTTGCATACCGGTGGGGATCCCTCGGTTGTGGAAGCAGGCGTCGCAGACGCGAACGGGCGCCAGCCCCCAACCTCTTTCGGGAACCGGGCGGGTTTTGGAGGAGCAGGCGTCGCAGAAGCCCTCGCCGCACGCTCGGCAGTGGTGCTTGGTGTCATTGGTTTGGAAGTCCACTGCGCACTTGTGGCATTTCTACAAGTTGATTCAAAAACATGGCTCAGTTTTGCTTTTAAGAAGCAGTGATGCATTTTTTTTTCCCCCATACGTACCAGAATAAGAGAGTTGGGCGTCCAGTAGGTGGGAGCGATCTGGTCGGTGAGCCAGGAGGTGACCGCCTTGGCCGGCTTGACGCTGAGCTCCGACACCGACTGGGAGATGTACTTGACTCCGTCCAGCAGCCTCTGGGCGGCGTTGTGGTTGTCTTTCAAGAAGTTGTCGGACTGAAAATTGGCACACTGGTGGTTGGCGCGTCCTTGCCAGCTAACGTGTGCTAACAAATTGAGCATGGCCTCACCCCCGGCCAGATGTGCTGGATCTCGGTTCTGACCACCGTTTCCACTGGGTCCTGGTTACCGTACCAGTACTGTCTGCTTCGGTAAATCACTCCGCAGTTGGGACACTCGATGACATATCTTCAATGAAAGAAAAAAAAAAGTGAGTATTGACATTTCTTCAGGTTCCCACCTGTCACTTACCCAGACCAGGCGTAGACGGCCAAGCCAAACCACGGCGAGTCGGACGAGGCCGTCGTCTTGGGCACCACGATTACCTCCTTCCCTCCCTCGTAGCAGGCCTGGAAAGTTTAGCCATGTCGACGCTAGCGTTCTCGTTAAACCCACGCGGCGTTGCGCCAACGCTCACCTTGCACGTGTAGATGCGGTTGTCGTACTGCGCCGAGTAGCGGCATCGCTGCTTGGCTTCGTGTTGGGCTCCCTCCTTCAGGTGATTCATGCTACTCTTACAGCCTGACCTAAAAGTGACCTTCAAATCATTAGCAAGGATTTCTTTTTTTTTATTTATTTCTTTTTGTGTACATACCCACAACTCAGGCAGATGCAGGAGCAGGTGAAGTACTCATCAGGGAAGAAGGAGTTACTGCTCATGTGATCATCGGTAATATCGCCGCTGAAACGCTCACTCAGTGCCTGGCGGGAATCAAGCAATCAGCCGTTCGTCTCACTTCCTCGACAAAGGTAAGCGGAATGTCGCCGAACCCGCAGAGCTTTGTAGATGACTCCGGCGGAACGTGGCGAACGGGTGGCGTTGTTGTCCAGCTGCTGCTCCAGGCTGCGCTGAAGTCCGCTGAAGTCCGTCGGTGGGTTGTAGGTACGAGTCCCGCGGTAGTGGATGGAGCTGAAGGCCTCGGGGAACAGAGCCAGCTTCCTGAAGCGCTCCTGGAGGAGGCGTTCTGCCGAATCGGCTGGTTTGTCTACAGATTGCAAAAAAGGTCAACGCCGTGCGGTTCTGGTTTTCTTTTGGTACGCTACCTGATCCTAACAGCTTGGTGTGCACGGTCTCGTGGAAGATGATGACGGCCGGGCCGAGGGTGGACAGCGCCACGTCCAGGCCGCAACGTGTGGCGGTCGCTTTCAGCTCACGAGCAAAGTGCTTCAAGTAGGCCTCTGAGGCGTCGCCAAGGAACTTAAAGAGGTCGTCGTGGAGACGGTCGGCGCGCGTCCGGTAAATAACGAGATCCGAGATGGCCAGGACTTTGAGGAGGAGGCGGGTTCGCTGACCCTGGCTGGACCCTGAGTGGAAGAAATACACATCTGATGGTGACTCATTTATTTTGTTTTTCACTTACGGCAAAAAAAATTTCCAAATACTTCTGGAACTGGGATTTTAACGTGACACATCTTACCAGCGCCGAGCAGTCCTTCCGTGTCAATGACGACCACGTGGTGGAGCGGGTCCATAGCGGCCCACACTCCCACCGTGCAGGACTCCTGCGTCGAGGACGTTTTGAACACTTGTCTTCCGAGAAAGAAGGTGTGGTTCAGCGTGTGCGATTTCCCCTCGCCGATGTTCCCAAAAATGGAGACCACCTTGAGTAGCTCGTCTGGGTCGCATCCCAGTCTGTTCACAAACTCCTCCTCGTCCTTCACCTGGGCAAGCTCTTGAGGTTAGTCCTTCCCTCCGTGTCCATCAAGAGAGGAACGTTAAGGAACCCACCTGCATTTCCTCTTTCTCGTCCACCAACAGGAAGCTGCACACTTGGTCCAGCTGATCTTTCAGGATCTCCAGCTCGGACTCACCGGCGCTGACGCTGTTCTCCTGAGGACTTTTGGCCTGAGGGTACAAGGTGAGCGGGTGCTTCCTCTTGTTTCCACCGCTGTGGGTGCGTTTCTGGCAGTCCAAGCACAGGTTGATCTTGCATCCCTGGCAGCGCACGGCCGCTCGCAGCTGCCTGGCCGTGACCGAGCCGCCGCCGTCTCCTTTGCAGGAGTCGCAGAAGGGGATGTGGCCCGGGGTGATGCGAACCCGGTCGTGGTTCCTCATGCGTTCCTGCCGGTGGAGCTCCATCTCGCAGCGGGCGCACTGAAGGCTGCTGCACTCGTCACATTCAAAGTAGGCCTCGTCCGACCCACCGCAGGCGTAACTCTCTTGGCAGACTAGCGGTGTGCTCATGCCTTTATCTTCAGCTGGACCTTGACCACTCATGATTGATCATGGAGGACGAGACTCAACTATCAACACACACAGAAAATAGTTCTAATAATCAAATTTGCAGCACATTAATTATCCATAAGGACTTGTTTCATAGGATCTAGTCAATGTCTGCTCCATGTTTTATCTATTTGTAAGTGCTTTCATCATTTCTTTGGCTGGAACAACACTCAAGTATCCTCACAATCATGTCACAAAGACTCAACACCTAGCATCTCAAGAAAAAATAATCATGACAAAAAAGTAGTCTCATGAATATCATGAGATGACGCGTTCACCAAAAAAACTGATAAAACCAGCATCTTTATGTTTTGCCAAGTTATTAAATCACATTTATAAACTCGGAATATTACGTTAATCATTTTTAGCAATACATCTCGTGTTTTGGGAAAACAACAACAACAACAACCTTCGTGGCAATCGGCTGAGCGAGAAGCGATGAACGGTCCCAGCCGACGACGACTAACCCGACTTGACAAAACTGCCACCTCGACACGTTCTAAAAAAGTACAATGACTAATAATAACGTAGCATAGCGCTCCGGTGCCACGTACTAACCTCGGCGAGAGTGTTAGCTTACGGTGCCCGAGCCCAGGAGGAGATGTTGTTGCTTTTACATCAGCTGATCGGCTTGTTTTTATCCAGGGTTGAGAAGTCATTCGTTGCGCATTGCATACTGGGAAATGTAGTACGACATTAGCTTGCTGCTAAGCTAAACCAACCACCATGTTGCTCGATTTTAAATATTGTATTTTAAAAAATATTTTATACTAGTAGGTATATATTTTGATGTGATCGGCTTGTGTCTTAACAACTGATATAAAAGTATTATTTATACCAAGTTTATCGGATTCCCCATAATGCATTGCGTTTCCGGCTATTGAAGTGTGCTTCTTTCAATGTCAAGCGTACGCCGTTTATGTTGACGTTCGTTTGTCACACACCACCTTGTCATCTGTATCCCATAAGTCTCGATTTAATACGTATTAATTTTAAATTAATTATTTTATATTACCTACGTGGCACTAGCAATAAAAAAATTCTACTTAATTGTATCATTTTCGACACTCACTTTTGTGCAGCCGGGATGCCCCGGTATGAACAGCAAACAACTAATGTTTGGCCAGTCTTTCCTGTCGGTCGCCTATATTTGAGGAATTTTGTAATGCTTTTTAATTTACTACCCAACGCCTTCATTAACAACCTTAAAATCTGTTCTCGCTTTCCCTAAATCATTGTGGCGATAAAAAAAAAAAAAGAAACAGTTCTTTACGACTTCTGACCTTGGCTCCAGCCTAGCTTGTTACTATCCGCCTAGTTTCAGTCTTAACTTTATTTATTTTTATTATTTTCTGCAGGGAAAATGGAAGATGAAGCCTACACGGACATTTATGGTAAACCAATATCTCTGGATTGTCAAAATCACTGCAGCATTTGCAGAGAGTTTACTGTCAGCTCGTCCAAAATGTCCATCGGCAAGGTGATGGTGTACACTTGCTCCGTTTGGCTTGCTGCTTATGCGGTGTTCTTCTTCACAGAGGTAAGTAGTGACGTCATAATAATTGATAATATCACAAAAGTGCATGGAATTTTGCAAGTTGCATCTTTTTTTCTACTTGCAGAACACTGCCGTGCTCACCGGCGCCATCCTGCTCACCCTATTGGGAATGATGCTGCACATCCACTTGGTGAAGGTGGACCACGAATCGGTGCTCATCATTGGCTCGGTGGGCATCCAGGTATCCTCCAGCTACGCGTCGGGCCGGGAGACGAGCACTTTTATTGAGATGAGTCAAGTCAAGGATGTGGTCATCAACGAAGCCATTTACATGGTGATTAAAAATAATTGTCACATTTTGTGCTTCATACACCATAAAGCTAAAGTGTTTATTTACAGCATCAAGTCATCTACTACCTTTCCATACTGCTGAAGAACCCCTCCGATTCCGATGGCGTGTCAAGCGTGGTGCCGCTGTTTGAGGTGAGAACTTAGTAATATCAGACCATTAATGGTTATCATATATTTTGTTTGTGTGTTTTATTTTGCAGAGCTCAAAACCAAGGCTCAACTGCTTGATTCAAGTGTACAAAAGCTGTCAGGAGATTCTGTCAAAGTGCTGACAGATGGCTCACCCAAACCCAGGCCAGATCCTCCTTTGTAGTGATTATAATATTTACTAATGTAATAATAAGAGGTGCCATTTTTTCTTCCCTGTAAGTGTATAAATTCACCTGTGCCCTTATAATGTGCTAAAACTTGACATACCAAATGATAGAATGACCATAAATTATGTAAATGTAGTTATATTTTTAACCATATTTTTCAAAACTCATTTTACTTTAAATATTTACTTATGAAATATTTTGTAATAAATCTGAAAGAACATTTTGCGACCATGTTTTCTTATTACTAACCTGAATTGGTTTACACTCATTCTGGCAGTAGAGGGCAGCATTGCACCGCAAACTAAACGCTTGGATGTCAATGGAAAATACAAACAGTGAGTAAATTCTGTTTAAAACAGAAATAAACGTTTTCTAACCATGCTAGCACAACTTTATAAAATTTTTATACTATATTTCCCACCGTTTTAAGTGTTAATGTCCACTCACCACTCCTACCTTGTGTTTTCTCACCCCCACCATCTGTGGCCATTTTCACCCCGAGTGCCTGAAGCTGACAAAACAAGCAACAGGGTGTGATTTTTTTTTTTTTTTTAACGCCAAAGTATATTACAGCCCCCACGAAGAGCGACCCCTGACAACGTAATGGTGCCCCCTGGGAGGTGCGAAACAGCCGGGAACAAGGCTGGACCTTGAGGCTCCCATCTTATGGTGACAACAATAATAGTAAATTATAGGGTTTGTCGATGTGGACTTTTAATGACTCTTTCACCCCGATTACTCGTAGTCTTTAGTATTCCCTCACTCTCGTGCCGCCTGTAAATGTATACAGCCACACTGTTGACACAACACAATCCCTTTGTAAGGTGTTAAGTGTCATCGCTATTGTGAGTCACGCTGGAGGGGAGAGTTTTTAATTCAAATGTGTCCGCTTTTTAACGGTCCATGCGGGCAGGTGGAACTCGCTGTCAGTTTGGATTCGAATCCAAAAGTGGACCGAGCGTGCGGTCCTTTCGGGCGGCACGGTCCAACCGGTTCTGACATGAGACTGCTGGTTTTGTCGGGGCGTCATCTGCTGATGATGAGATTGTCGAGTGACACTCACGGGCCACTTTATTAGGTCGGCATGAGATCTAGAAGATCTGCAACTATCAAGTCAGACTAAGTGGAGAAACGTTGGCGACCGGATGGCGTGGGGGGGGTTGCCGCACCCTCACAGTGTCACCTGCGAGACGTGAGGAAAGCGAGACGATAAGATGCAAGGAGACTAACCGGTTCCGCTTGTCGACATTGAAGTGGGGGGGGGGGGGGTAGAGCCGAGCCGACTTTGGCTCAACGCATTTTATTCTAAACAATGACCTCAGCACTTAATGTGATGTTTGTTGTGTTGGGTCATGCTCAAAATTTGTCTTGACCTTTTAGGAAGCTGCTGATGTCACGTCTGAAGTCACATGTTCTTTGCACTCTAATTAGATGATGATGCTCTTTGTGCAGTACCAGTAAGGTATGTACCGATGCAATTAACATACCTGATTAATTATCGTTTTTTAACTCGGTTTTGCAATGAAGGCCACATTGTAAAGTCACAGCGTGTCTTCTGTTTTGGTTTTAATCTTGCACAAGTGGTATCGACACCTTCTCCTCCCTCATGGGTGACACAAACAGGCTGAGCAAGAGGATTTATAGCTTTGTGAGTAAAGCGGACGACGCGGCAACAGTCACTCTCGATACGAGAGCAAGTCCAGACACACCTTATTTACACAATCCGCTCGGAGGCCATCGCACGGTATCGTCGTCAACGACGCCAGTCATCGCGGACGATGTATCATATTAATTAGCTCCACCGTGACTCTCGGAAGATTGCCATGATGTCATATCGCTTCTCATCGACACTTTGGGAACATTGCGTGATTCCCCCACAACCTCACATGGCTCTCTCCCCCACCCTCACCCGCCACTAGTGTGAGAACGCCTCCCCCACTTGATTCCCAGAGATAGATAAGTGTCAATCAAACTCTCGCCATAACGGTCACAAGTCCTCCAAATTGATCACTTGTATTGATTGCATTGTATTGAAGTATGTGGAGCATGTTTGATGAAAATCTATTCCAATAACAAAAAAAATCAAACAAATGTGTAGCGACCTTTGTGCTTGTTTAGCTTTAGCGGTTTTGAAAAAGCACCGGAAAGCTCGGTAGACCTGTTAGTGCACCTGCTGATTTCCAGGTCTGCCTGCCAACCTTCTTTTTTTTTTTTTTTTTTTAACCAGAGCGAAACTGGCCGGCCGCCAGAGGACGACTCGGTTGATGACTCCTGAAGTAGGAAAACCCTGGGAAAAGAATCAACTGAGAAAAAGACATGACTATCCCATGAGAAGGTGAGGTGAGTTTCTGAGAACTTCAAACTGGTCCGACAACAACAAGGCCCTCTCGCTTGTTCGAACGCATCATTCAAAAAAATGACACTTTTGATGTTTGGCTTTGAACAGAAAACCATAAAATGACTTAAGGCTCATAAATAAGTGAAGAGCGGTCTGACGGCTGATTTTGACCTGCTGAGCTTTTGTTTGCAGAATCCACATTTCAAAGCGTCCTCCACTCAAAACTGTTTGATGCCGACTACAGTTAAGTCCTCAATGTCCAAAATGGATAGAGGAATTATGGAAGGGCCTGTTCAAAGACAGCAGCCGAGTGATGGATGCTCGGCTCTAATCGCAAACAGACCGCTGACGTCTTGTTGTCCCCCCCACCCAGTTTGACCTGTTACCAAAACTGATGAGGTCACAGTCTGACGAGTAGATAGAGGCCGTCCAGCTTGTGTGAATGGATTATCATCAATCGCCTTTTTCGTGGATCCTCACCTTGAGACTTTTCCTCGAGTGACACAATCAGTTAAAGAGATCCCAGCATGGCGCGGTTAGCATTAGAATGGCTCGGACCCTCGCTGAGGGGGGATCTCAGGTTAATTATCACATGCTTGGGGGGGGGGGGGGGGGGGGGGGGCAGGAAAGGTGGCTATAGTGGCCTATGGACATTATGCTCTCCCCCGTGGAGAGTGGAAATCACAGCCTGCGGTCCCCCCCCTCCAGAAAAAAAAAAAAAAAAGTATGATGTCGATGTAAAGCAACTTGTCCTGAATCATTGGGTCTAAAAATATACATAACACAGAGGCTGTAATTTGCACTTCATTTATTTGTGTCACGTCGCTCTGACGTGTAAATAAAACGACACGAGGGTTAGAGGAGAGTGAGACACGCTAGCACATAAGTGATACAAAAAAAAAAGATGACATTGGAAAATCCATTTTGACGTTGACAGTTGTTTGAACAAACAGAATTCATTCACATCACTTCCACAGGAAGCATAATAGATTGTGTTTGGTTATGATTAGACTGGAGTGCAAAATATGGCTCGTCACCCAAAAAAAAAAAAAAAAAAGGCACAAAAAAATTCTTGCAAAGTAGGGATGTTTAGAGAAAATTCATGGCATACTTTTTTTATCCCCAGGAAACCAAGATGTTAAGAATCTCGACTGATAATCATCGAGAGGGCCAAAGGTCGAAGCTGACTGCTAATCTGTTTCTTGCTCTTTCAAACTTAAAACTATGTCAAGGAGATACAGTAACATGCGTTCCTTCACGCAAAAAGTCACGTCACATAATTTAGGCACCAAAAAACCAGTCTGGGCAGCGTCCTTGTAGCACTCAGGTAAGAATGCGGCGGCATCTTGCAGCCTGAAGCCGAAGCTAACGCAACAAAACTGAAACTGAGCTTCACACCCTTTCTGATACACACAGGAGCACTAACATGCAAATTTGTATCGTTTGCATGTTGAATAAAATAACCAAAGATCTCCTGTATTGTGTTAGTCCACCTGAATCCAGACTTGGGTATTCTGAGCTACGGCGGTCGTGAACGAGACGACAGTCCTCGGCTCCAAAACCTCCTGAATGTCACTTCACATAAATGAAGAACTTGCGTTTACAGTTCCAGCCCACTCAGATGAAGCAGAAGAACTTCTTCCAGCTACACCTGGAGAAGGCTTTGCTGCGCCTGTCCGACGAGCGCCGTTTCTTGGCCTGCCGTGCCTTGTTCTTAATGGCGGCAAAAATGGCGGCGTCAAACGCTTCTTTGAGGTTCTTCTGGGTGAGCGAGGAGCACTCCACGTAATCCGACGCCCGGATCTTCTCCGCCATGCCTCGAGCGCGGGAGCTGGCCACGGGCTTGACGCTGGCCTTGTCCAGGCCGATGAGAACGTTAACGTCCAGTAGGAGGTCCGACTGCGTGCCTACCAGGACGATGGGCGCGGTTGGGTTGCAGGCACGGATCCCGGGCACCCACTTTTTGGTGATGTTGTGGAAAGAGGCGGGGTTGACCATGCTGAAGCACAGCAGGAAGACATCCGTGTGTGAGTAGGACAGCGATCTGAACTCATCAAACTCCTCCTGAAAGGCACAAAAAAATGTGAGTCTATGAAATTGTCATCAAAAGCTGTTTTACCAACAATGACCCAGCAGCTATTCCAAGCCTAAAACCTGGTCTAGTGCCCTATTGTTGTGGATTGGAGCTATTTAAATAAAGTTGACAGACTCTTCTTTGTTGTCACATAAAGGGGAAATATTAGCAGACAAAGAGCGACGGATGTGAGAGGGCAAGATTGTCGCCATAGAATACACCATTGTTGAGTCTGACAAATAAAATAAATTAATACAAAATAATATTAGACATACCTGTCCTGCTGTGTCCACCAATTGAACTCTGACTGGGGATCCATCCACTTGGACCTGACCTGTTGGAAACCACTTCTAAATTAAATCATGTAGTACACAACATTAAAATTGTCCGTAAAGCCAATTTACCATATAAGAAAAATCATATTTGCTCCCTTATTTGACTGAAATAATGTCTTACCTGAGAAGACGTCAAAACCGGTCTGCTTGTAGTCCACCGGGTATCCATTGGAGGTGTAGCTGACTATCATACTGGTCTTGCCCACCGCGCCGTCGCCCACCAGCATGCAACTTATGACACCCGGCTCCAGCTCGTCCTCCCGGGTCAGTCCGCAAGCGGAGGGGACGCGGGACTCGTGGTAGAAGTCCATGTGAGGTGGCATGACGGGCCGTAAACTCTTTGCTTCTTTCCGCCCTGTCGCAATTCTCACCATCAAGTGTCTTTGAAGGCTTCTCTAGTACGACTCTGCAAGGATAGGCGATTTTTTTAAGTTAACTTCATTCTCCTGAAGCTTGTCATTTGAATAACCCCGCCCATTGTACGCCTCGCTCCTAGTTGCTCCAACAGCGACACCCAAAGGCGGTTAAGGGTAACAGCGTTTTTTATCATTTTTATATTACACACGTTGATAACAGATATAACATATTTTACTGAGAATAGTTTCCTATTAAATAAGAATTTAGTTTAACGTTTAGTTATAAAAAATAGACAATCTAACTCATTTACAAAACCACGCCCACTAAGAGAAAGTTGCTCGATGTTACAGTGACCTCCAGTGTTGAAAAAGAGTATTGCATCAACTATCCGATCACATGAGTGCTGTCACCTGACTTGCCCCTTTTACCAGCGCTAGCTGACAGCTAACCAGAGGGCTAGCTGCACAGTCATGTCGTTTTAGTCCTACTGCAACACATTTGGAATTAAGTAGCACGTCAAAATGGCTTCAATATTGGACGAGTACGAGGACTCGCAAAACAGCAGGCAAAGCGCGCAGCAGCACGGCCGCCTGGCGAGCGCCAATATCGGGATAACACACTCGGGTAAGCCGAGGAAGCAACCAGGAGTGATCTTTAGATTCTCGGATAATGCTGTTTAATAAGTCCAATATTTGCACTTTAGGTTTCGTCAATGTGCGACTCGAGGAGGAAAAACCCATTTTCAACAAGCAGAGGATCGATTTTACGCCGCCCGAGAGGATAAATCATCTCATAGTTTGCAATAATCAGTTATGCATGAGTTTGGGGAAAGACACCCTGCTGAGGTAAGTAACAATCAGAGACGCTCACTAGTAAATACCTTTTGATTGGATTATTTAGGACAAGCAGTCATAGATGTTTATTGGGGCCTTTCAAGAGTTGTTAGGTGATAAAGAGGCTGATAGGAATGTTTGTACGTTTCTTTGTGTTCTTTGCAGGATTGATTTGGCGAAACCTGATCACCCCAATCAGATTGAGCTTGGGAGGAAAGATGACAGCAAAGTGCATAAACTCTTCCTGGATCCGACGGGTAAGATTAACAAGTGGTGGAGGAAAAAAACTTCTGCACAATATTGGTATTAAATAATTTTTCCTTTTTCAGGCTCCCACTTGCTGATCAGTTTGAGCACCAGCGAGTGTCTGTATCTGAACAGGAACACACAAAAGGTGCGCAGTCTGTCTCGCTGGCGGGGCCACCTAGTGGAGAGTGTGGGTTGGAACAAGCTGCTTGGCAACGAGACCAACACGGGGCCCATCTTGGTCGGCACGGGGCAAGGCGTCATCTTCGAGGCTGAGATCTCTGCCACCGAGGGGAGCCTCTTTAACACCAACCCGGACCAGTACTTCAGACAAGTGGGTCTTCATGGTTGTCTTTATGAAATGATCCACCGTGGAGCTTCACTGGAATATCGTTCCAGGTCCACTCCCTGGAGGAAGACGGGAGGCCGGCGCCCGTGTGCTGCCTGGAGGTGGAGCGAGGCCTGGAGAACAAATACTTCATCATCGCCACCACCCGCAAGCGCCTCTTCCAGTTTGTGGGCAAGGTGGCCGAGGGCACGGAGCAGCAGGGCTTCAGCTCCATCTTCACCCAGAACCAGGACCTGCTCCCCAGCTTTCAGGAGTTCCCGGCCAACATGGGCTACAGCGAGATCACGTTCTATACGTCTAAGCTGCGTACCTCCCCCAAGGCCTTCGCCTGGATGATGGGCAACGGGGTGCTCTACGGGCAGCTGGACTACGTCAGACCGGACTCGCTCCTGAGTGACGTGCAGGTAATTGTTGGGTGTGTTTCTCACAAGATTATGGAGAATTTTTATCTGCTCTGATGTTGTGTTCATCAGGTGTGGGAGTACACCACCGACATCGATCTGTCTTTCAACAAGCCCATCTCCATCGTGCTGACCCAGTTCCACTTCCTGCTGCTGCTGCACGATCGAGTCAAGGCGGTCTGCACGCTGAATGGTCAGGTGGTTCATGAGGACGTGTTCCCGGACAAGTTTGGCCCCCTCAAGAGGATGATTAAGGACCCATCAGGGGGTTTGGTGTGGATCTACACGGAGCACGCCGTGTTCCGCTACCACATCCAGCGTGAGTCCCGTGACGTGTGGCAGATGTACATGAGCATGAACAAGTTCGACCTGGCCAAGGAGTACTGCCGCGAGCGACCCGAATGCATGGACATGGTCCTGGCCAAGGAGGCCGAGCACTGCTTCCAGAACAAGCGCTACCTGGAGAGCGCCAAGTGCTACGCCATGACGCAGAACTACTTTGAGGAGATCGCGCTCAAGTTCATCGAAGCCAAGCAGGAGGAGGCCCTGAAGGAGTTCCTGCTGAAGAAGCTGGGCAATCTGAAGCCAAGCGAGAGGACGCAGATCACCTTGCTCGTCATCTGGCTGTCCGAACTCTACTTGAACCGGCTGGGCCAGTTAGAAGATGACGGCAAGGCCAGCGTCCTCTTCTGGGAGACCCGCGACGAGTTCCGCCAGTTCCTGAACACCTCCAAGCACCGCGAGTGCCTGTTCAACAACCGCTGCACCATCTACGACCTGCTGGCCAGCCACGGCAACGTGGACGACATGGTGTACTTCTCGGTGGTCATGCAGGACTACGAGAGGGTGGTGTCGCACTACTGCCAGCACGACGACTACTACGCCGCTCTGGACGTGCTGGCCAAGCACTGCGACGAGAAGCTCTTCTACAAGTTCTCCCCCGTGCTCATGCAGCACATCCCCGAAAAGGTGGTGGACGCCTGGATCCAAATGGGCAAGCGGCTGGACCCCAAGAAGCTCATCCCGGCGTTGATGAACTACAGCCACAAGGGAAGCAGCCAGCAGATCAACGAGACGGTGCGCTACATGGAGTTCTGCGTGCACGAGCTGCACGTGACAGAGGAGGCCATCCATAACTACCTGCTGTCACTCTACGCCAAGTACAAGCCCGACTCGCTGCTGCGCTACCTGGAGGAGGCGGGCACGTACGCCTCGGAGATCCACTACGACCTGAAGTACGCGCTCAGGCTGTGCGCTGAACACGGCTACCTACGTGCCTGCGTTCTGGTCTACAGAATTATGGAGCTGTACGAGGAAGCCGTAGATCTCGCCTTGCAAGTAAGTTCAATCAGTGCGCCTCAACCAAGGAGCCTTGATAACACGTTGTCCGCAGGTGGACGTGGATTTGGCCAAGAGCTGCGCGGACCTGCCTGAGGATGACGAGGAGCTACGAAAGAAGCTCTGGCTGAAGATCGCCCGCCATGTGGTGCAGGAGGAGAAGGACGTGAAGAAGGCCATGAACTGCTTGTCCAGCTGCGACCTGCTCAAAATCGAAGACATTCTGCCTTTCTTTCCCGACTTTGTCACCATCGACCATTTTAAGGTTAGTCACGCGGCTTCCGTCGTGACTTTTTCTATAGCTTTCAATTTGTTTGTGGCTTTCAGGAGGCCATCTGCAACTCCCTGGAGGAGTACAACAAGCACATCGAGGAGCTGAAGCAGGAAATGGAGGAGGCCACTGAAAGCGCCAAACGCATCCGAGAAGACATCCAGGAAATGCGGAATAAATATGGCGTGGTGGACTCCCAGGATAAGTGCTCAGCCTGCGACTTTCCGTTGCTCAACAGGCCCTTTTATTTATTTTTGTGTGGACACATGTTCCACTCCGACTGCCTTCTGCAGGTATGCTGAACAACATAGGATGGATAGTATTGATATGGATGATACATGTTGACCTTTGCACCCTGTAGGAAGTGATGCCTCATTTGTCTGCCTACAAGCTGAGCCGCCTGGAGGAGCTGCAAAAGAAGCTCTCGGCCTCCACGCAGGCGTCCAGGTCGCGACACCGGCCCGTCCCGAACGAGGAAGGAGACGCGCCAAGCCTCGGAAAGGGCGCCGCCAGTCGCGAGCAGATGAAATCCGACCTGGATGACATGGTCGCGTCTGAATGCGTGTACTGTGGAGAGCTGATGATCAGATCTGTGGACAAGCCCTTTATCGATCCAAAGAAGTTTGAGGAGGATAAATCCAGCTGGCTGTGAATGAGGTGGACTTGAGTTGGAGGGAGCAGATTGGGACATTTTTCCGTTTGCCTCTTAGCGCCTCATCTGTGACAACTGCTGAGCACTGTTAGCTTTTGGTTTAGACACATTCACACATGTCAATGAAAAGTTTCAAATTTGGGATTAAATAACTATCATCCAGTGTTCATTGGCATGTTATGTATGTTTTCTTTTTTTCAGACAGCCTGCACTCAATATTTTTACTGCTTTGTGTCTTAAAACCGTGGAAAATAAAACATTAATTTAATGCTTTTTCATGTTGAAGCTGCGCTGACCTGTTCTTAGTTTTTATAACCTGTTATTTTTATTTTATTAATAAACGAGCTCGAAAAAAGATAAATAGAAACATTACGTTGTGTGTTGTGTGTAAAATAAATTAGAAACAAACTGAATAAAAGGTACATTTAATAAAATATTGTATATTAAAATATTGAGGTAAAATAAGACAAAAACCCCGTTTCACAGCAGTTATTTTTAAATAACGCGTCTTGTTTCACTTTTATCATCAAAGTGTTTAATAATTACGTAACGGTTTCCTTTCGACTCGGCCATACCAAATACGGAGTTCCCTCGTGATGACGTAAGACGTAGCTCGGCAACTTTCGCAACGGGCAGACACTACTAGTCGATACCAGAAAGTCACTGATGTGCACGTTCTAACTTCTATTAAGCGCCTCGACACATCATGAAATCCTCCCATTTATTCTTGCTAACTTATTTGTATGTATCTTGTGATTTAAATGTGGGCGACCTGCTGTCTAACCCACTGAAAAGCGAGAGGCTGCCGCTCTGTGCTCGATTCACCAGCCTGCTCCTTGCTTGTGCCTCCATGGCGTCGTGTCTCTGTGCTCTCTCAGTAACAGAAAGTGGCCGCCTCTCCGCCGCCGCTGCAGACTCAAAGCTCAGACTCGCTCGGCGCCTTTAACCGCCATTTTGGAGTCAGGGAATCGAGAGTCGGCAGCAGCGGCGAGAGACACGCGCAAGGGGCCACACGGGGTGTCGAGGTGAGAGACACCGTTACGGCAAAGGAGCAATGGTGGGGGGAAGATGGCCGGGAGGGAGAAAAGAATTAAAATCACGGGGAGCACACACACGACCACGCATTGAGCTTCCCCCAGCAAGGACACTCGGGACGCGGGCGGGCCGGTTCGGGCCTTGCCGTCTCGCCCGACCAGCCGGCTCGGCAATTAAAGTCATTAAAGCAGTATCTTAATATATAGTTAACGCAAAAGAGCTGGTGGCCTTAAAGTGACAGGGCGATTGTGTTCACTTTATATTAATGTTACGTGAGGACTCAAAACTCCCGTTAGCATCCCCAAAGCTAATGCTAACACTGAGCTACATGATCAAGCATAGCGGGCCAAAGTCCACTCCACCCGGACTATAATACAGGATTCACCCCATGTAAGGCCATCTGAAAGCAGCGCCCCCAATTTAAGTTAAAGTGATGCGATAGGTCCAAATGTTAGCATTTGAGCTTCGTTAGCTTTTTGCTACATCCCAAGCTAGCCGTTAAGCACAGTTCAACGTTCAAGGTTAGCCATCCAGCTTTAGCTTAAGCTAACTTGACAAGCTAACCACAACTGCATGACAGTTGACAAGTGCATGACTTTCAGCACACATTTCACTTTATTTTAATGCAATTTATGACATATATTCTCAATTTATGTGTCTGGGAAGAAGTTAAATGTGATATTGAGGGTATAAATGAGGGTTTTGGATTCGAATCTGAGTCCCCCTTGAGTGATAGGTGCATCTTCTCCCTATGTATGTGTGGATATTCCCCTCCCACACACACACAAGTTGGTGAAGTAGTGTAGTTTGTCTACATGTGCTTTACAATTGGCTGGTGACCAGTCCAGGGTGTAGCCTGCCTCTTCCTCAAAGCCAGCTGGGAGAGGCTTCAAATCTCCTGTGACTGTGATGAGGACAAGAGCTATAGCAAATGAACAGATCCCAATATGGTATTTTTTTTTATTTTTAGTAGGTCTACAGCTATTATTTTAATAACGTAAATACTAAAACAAATGGTGGACACAGTACACATGAGATGTACATCCCATAAACTGTGAAGTTGATTGAGCTTTTGTTTTGTAATTCTTTTTCACACTAAATGATCATAAAATATTTTTGTTCAAGGCTTCTGTGTATCCAAAGTCCTTCATCTAACCGAGGATAATGACTTCAGTTACAGAGGTAGGACCGAAACTCTGGTCTAGCCACTGTCCTTTAAGTAGCGCATTATTTTTGAAAGAATCTCTGTATTGCAGTAAAAATCCCTGCCCAGCCGGGCGGGTGGGGGTATCCGGACTGCATGGCGTCGGGGCAGGGCGGGCGGCCCGAGCCGGCTGGCACGGCGGCGGCGGCGTGTTCTTCGGCTCTGGCGAAACCGCTCTACCTGCAACGCTTGGAGCGCTCCCTCAGGCTAGAAAGCTTTCTGCATCAAACGGCCGCCATCTTTAACAGAGATGTCACCAGGTACTGTCTTTAACCCTTTATTGTCGTCCTTCCACATTGTTGAGCGTATTTCTGCTTGTGCGACTTTTCCAGCGATGACAGCGACGACAGCGACGGCGCTCTGGGCTCCGGCCTCTCCATCGAACCCTTGACGGTGAAGAGGGAGCCCTGTGACCAAGAGGACGCCTTTGTGGAAGGCAAGCCCCTCAACGGCGTTCTTCTGCAAGGTAAAGGACTCACACATTCCCCACCTGCATCCGATCATAATATTAAATATGAATTTCCATTTTTCTAGACCAAAAGACCGACCAAGCAAACCTGTACAATTTCTCAAAAATGAAGAAGAATCGGAAATGGTTAAAGGTGAGGAATATTTTGTAACTATTACATCTGAATGCGCTCTTCTTAAATCATTCTTCTTCATTTCTCAGAGCCTGTTGCTGAGCGACAACACCACCGACTCGGACACGGACTCGGACGACTCGGACTTCAGTATGTCGCGTGACGAGTTGCACGATATGCTGAGGTTGCACCGCTACACCAGGCAGCACCAGAACAAGTTCCACACGGACCGTGAGGTAAACCACATAGTTGATATGAAACATACTGATTAATGGGAAGATTCGGAATTCCCGATTGTCGAGCCCTCATTTTTTTGAATGGATTCTCTGCAGCTTCAACACTATCAGTACTACAGCACAGGGCTCCTTTCCAGTCAAGACCTCTTCTATGAGCAACAGCGCCATCTTGTGGGTCCAAAGAAGAAGAAAATCAAAGAGGAGAAAAAATTCAAGGGTAACAACAAATATTACTGTGATCATAGCGTAAAGGGAAAATTCAACATTGCCCTGTTTGACTCCACAGCCAAGCTGAAGAAAGTGAAGAAGAAGAAGAAGCGCGGCGAGGGCGATTTTTCAGACGAGAGCGTCCATTATGGGCCTCCCAAGACCTTCGCTAAGTTCTCGCAGGACGCACCAGCGCCAATATTGAAGAAGAAGCACCTGAGCTTGGAACAGCTGAACGCACGCCGACGTAAGGTGTGGCTCACCATTGCCAAGAAGGAGATCCCCAAGGTTAGTGAGGCTCATCTTTGACCATCAACCAAGAGATGTTAAAAAAGTCCATCATGTCACTTTTAAAAGCTTATTTTAAAAGCTTCTTGCTTTGCAGTCTTTCAAGCAGAAGACCTCCGCCAAGAACCTGGTCTTGACCAATGCTAAAAAGGTAAGTCAGATACACTTTGACTCCAGTGCAAGTCCATCCCCAAAAAATTTAATGCTCCCAATTTTCCACAGTTGGCCCACCAGTGCATGCGAGAGGTGCGACGAGGCGCCATCCAGGCACAGAAGAACTGCAAGGAGACGCTACCTCGCGCCCGCCGCCTCACCAAGGAGATGATGCTCTACTGGAAAAAGTACGACAAGGTGGAGAAGGAGCACCGGAAGCGGGCGGAGAAGGAGGCGCTGGAGCAGCGGAAACTGGACGAGGAGATGAAGGAGGTAGGCGGAGGGGAAGCGGCTTCACGGATGATACGCCTCGATGTTCACACCGTTTGTTCCCAGGCCAAGCGTCAGCAGCGCAAGCTCAACTTCCTCATCACGCAAACGGAGCTCTACGCCCACTTCATGAGCGGCAAAGCCTCGGCCGACTCGCCGAGCGGCGACGACGCCCAGGAGGAGATTCTGAAGAAGCTGGACGACACCAGCGCGCGGCGGCAGATTGACATCGGCGGAGGCGTCATGGTCAACGTGGGGCCGGAGGACTACGGTACGTCTCTCGTTTGCGACGTATCCGTCGGTGTGCTAATTGTGCTAACGTGCTTTCAGACAGTGAATACTACAAGTCTCAAGCTCTGAGGAACGCGCAGGAGGCCTACCACATCCATCAACAGAGAGTGAGCTCACAGTTTTCGATTTTAAAAACACACACAAGACTCACAAAATCGCTCAACAGACGCGGATGTTCGACGAGGACTCCCACGACAGCCGCTGCGCGTCGTCCTCGACGGCCGCCTCCGGCTTCGGCGAGAGCTACAGCCTGTCCAACCCGTCCATCCAGGCCGGTGAAGACATCCCACAGCCCACCATCTTCAACGGAAAGCTGAAGGGCTACCAGCTCAAAGGCATGAACTGGCTCGCCAACCTCTACGAGCAAGTAAGTTGTTAAAAAAAAAAAAAAAAAAGGGCTGCTTTAAAATGTCCGGAATCTTCACAGGGTATTAACGGGATCCTCGCCGATGAGATGGGTCTCGGCAAGACCGTTCAGAGCATCGCCCTGTTGGCTCATCTCGCAGAGGTCGGTGCTCCTCAACTTCGGCGCTAATCACCAAAGTGACACAAATGTCTCGTTTCAGAGGGACAACATCTGGGGCCCGTTCCTCATCATCTCCCCGGCGTCCACGCTTAACAACTGGCATCAGGAGTTCTCACGCTTTGTGCCCAAGTTCAAGGTGGGAATCTTAGAAAGACGTTCGCCAGTGCCACGTATTTTCCCCCGTCCGGCTCGGACAATAAATCATCTCCGGTCCATTCTACTAATGAGCTGTGAAAAGAGCGTATTACACAATTTGAAGATAAGCTTCCTCGAGACCGAGCGCAAACAATTGAATGGCGGCCGGTGTTGATCGATGTAATGATGCAGAAATGCTTTTCACATGGCGTTTGTCGGCGCCCGAAGAATCGACGCAGTGAATCATGCTAAATGCTTCCCCTGAGAGCGTCGCGTTAGCTTTGTTTTGTTTCCCACTCAAATTGATCCACATCCCTTTAAAAATATACAACCTTCAATAGGACGGAGATCAAGGCTCTGGGTGCAACAATCTCATAATATTTTTTATTGTCCCTCAGGTGTTGCCATACTGGGGAAACCCTCACGATCGCAAAGTCATCCGGAAATTCTGGAGCCAGGTAAGCAAAAAGATGAAGATGTTATGAATGATTTTTTTTCTTCTGGTGTTTAATTCAAGATCTGCCGCCATGTTGTTGTTATGTGTGCGTTTAGAAAACCCTGTACACGCAGAACGCACCGTTCCACGTTGTGATCACCAGCTACCAGCTAGTGGTCCAGGACGTCAAGTACTTCCAGAGAGTCAAGTGGCAGTACATGGTTCTGGATGAGGCCCAGGCACTGAAAAGCAGCACGAGGTAAGCGTCGTGGGTAAAAATAAAAAAACAAACACAACTTACTCCTTTTGGTGTTTTTTTTTTTTTAGCGTGCGGTGGAAGATCCTCCTGCAGTTCCAGTGTCGAAACAGGCTGCTCCTCACGGGGACGCCCATCCAGAACACAATGGCCGAGCTGTGGGCCCTCCTGCATTTCATCATGCCCACCTTATTCGATTCCCACGATGAATTCAACGAGTGGTTCTCCAAGGACATCGAGAGCCACGCCGAGAACAAGTCGGCCATCGATGAGAGTGAGTCACCTTTTTTTTTTTTTCTTTTCACACCCTGACCCGGATTTTGACCTCTCGTGCGCTTCCTTCACAGACCAACTTTCTCGCCTGCACATGATCCTCAAGCCTTTCATGCTGCGAAGGATCAAGAAGGATGTGGAAAACGAGCTCTCAGACAAGGTAGAACTTTCTTCTCCCACCAGCCAAATGTCATCAGGCTATATTCCCTCCCTCACTGGCAGATCCGTCAAGTTTGGAGGCTCACGGGTCACCCCCCCCGTTCTGTGGGAGCCAAAGGGTCACCACTCCCTCACATTTATCTTTCCTTCCTTCTCACGAGATGTCGGCTTTCTTAGCGCTAATGACCTGGCTCTAACACCAACGTCGGTTTCTCGTCCATCTTTCCTAGATTGAGATCCTGACCTACTGCCAGCTCACGTCGAGGCAGAGGTTGCTCTACCAGGCCCTGAGGAACAAGATCTCCATCGAGGACCTACTCCAGTCCTCCATGGGCACGTCCCAGCAGTCCCACAGCACCACGTCGTCCCTCATGAATCTGGTCATGCAGTTCAGGAAGGTACAGTGGCGAAAGAACGTGACAAAGCGAATTTGCCTGTGAGTTACAATTAACGTCCGTTTGCAGGTGTGCAATCATCCTGACTTGTTTGAACGCCAGGAGACACGCTCTCCTTTCCACATGTCCCTCCCGCCCTACGTTCTGTCCAAGTTCCTCTACCGTCACGGCCTCCTCCACGTTCACCGCCAGGCCACCGACAAGTAAAATCGACACGCGCCGTCCGGCGTCGTGCTAATCTCGTCCTCACAAAAACGTGTCTCCGTGTTTCTTCAGGTCACTGCGAGTGCTGCTGTCTCCCTTTTCCCCAAATCATATCCAGCAGTCGCTCTTTCACAGGAAAGGTGAGTTGCTCTCCAATGTTGAACTTCCTAAATGAAGGCAATTTTAACATTTGCTTTTGTTCATCAGGTGATGACGAAGGAAACTGTTTTTCCTTCCTGCGCTTCATCGACGTGTCGCCGGCCGAAATGTCCAACCTCATGCTGCAAGGCACCTTGGTCAGGTAGGGGAGATAGAAAAGCAACCGTCTGTATATAAAAAAAAAAAAATGTCATACTAAAAAAAAGTCCTTCCTGGCTTCCACAGGTGGTTAGCCCTTTTTCTGTCCCTGAAGGCAGCGTACCGACTCTATTGTCAGCAGCTGTTCATCCTCCAGGAAGAAGGCGCAGGGGGGACGCCACGGTCCAGGACTCTGTCTCACAAAGACCTCCTCTTGTGGATACACAGACCCTCATCCTTCCCCAACACGCAAAATAGCCCTGTGCTAAGGGTAAGTATGAGCAAGGACGACTACCAATTCAGTACTCAGAATCACCAGTAGATGGCACTATATCCACATTATTGCTTTCCACCACCTTATATCTATTAACTGAGCAAATGCTGGTGATTCGTCCACATGCTGAATTAAGATGGTTTTAACAAAAGTCCATGCTGTTGAAAGCCATAATGAAGTTTTTTTTTCTTCAGAACCTGGTCTTCACGGCCCTCAGGCCAGGTATGGTAGGACACGCCGACGTGACCATCCACTGTCGACGTTCTGCCACCTCCCGAGTGTGGCCATGCCAGCCAGCGCTTCCGCCCAAGTTCCTCCTGGCAGCCACACCTAGGGTGTGTATATTTTTGCGTGTGTGTGTCTGTGTGCAGCACCTAACGCTTCGTTTTGGTCATCCAGGTCACGGCGGTTCCAATGGAGCGCTACTGCGCCGATCGAAGCGCCGAGCACGAGTGGCGGGTGACGCGCGTCGGCGGCGGCGCTGTCTTCAAAGAATGCTTCCTCTACGGCACGCCCGACCTCGCCTCCGATTGGCGGCGGAGGGCGGGCTCCTTCTTCCCGCAACAACCCGGCGGCGTGATGTCCGTCTTCCCTCAGCACGGCTGGTCCTACATTCGGATACCGGGTAAGTTAATCGACGTGCGGAACCTCGAGCATCCTTGGACGCTTTATTAGGTACACACTCAAAATGCGTACGTGTTGCGGCACGGTAATAACGAGTGGAGCTTCCCGGCTTTATTTCCGACATGCATGGGGGGCCCGTGGGAAATGCCACAAAAGGTCAGTCGAACGGGGCCTGTCAGCATCCTCGGGCGCGTACGTGTGCTCGAGCGCAGAATCTGGCTCGGCAGAGTCGCGGGTCACAAGTGGAGGCTGATGGATGTGCGGCGGGAGAGAGGCCGCCGCACTTGTACACACAACACTTCCTTTCTCACTGACCTGCTCACAATGATAGTCAAACTTGTCATACTTTGCGTTGACCGCTTTGGCAGGGACGTTGAACCCACATGCTCTTTTTCTCCGGCTTAATTAGCTCTTGAAGACGTGATGAATCGAAGAGAGGTTAGAGGGCGAAAAAGGTGGCCTCAAAACCAAGATGGCTGACGACCTGTTCCGCGTTTAACGGTGGACATTTTGTGGCCAAATTAAAAACTAATGGTCGTATGTATTAATCAGATGAGGTTAAAAATGTAAACAAAAAATTTGCTTGCTTTGCTGGTCAGATATTTTCTCGCGCTAGAGTGAGAAAGCAAAAACAAGAATTTGCGTGTCTGTGTGAGAACCGTCTGAGTGCTCCTGTGAAGTTTGCAGGAGGTGGACAAAGCCAGGAAGTCGACGTACTCCTCATTGTTCAAGTGCTTCGTTAGGTAACGCTATTAGATACTCTGTTTGTGTGAGCGAGCGAGTGCATTTGCCCGTGTGTGTGTGTACGTGTGTGTACTTGGTCGCCAGGTCTGCGAGGTGTCCTTAAAACTCTTGCACGAGTTGTGACGGTGTTTGGTGGAGCGTGAGCCAATCTCAGGCCTTTTCTTTCTGTGCGTCCCCGTCTGCCGCTTCTTTCTCAGCCTCGGGAGGAAGGAAGTGACCCAACGGCGCGGCACCCGTCCTCCGCCGAACACATTGTTACCACATCAAGGCTCACGATATGTACAGTAGTCCGACCGAACTTTCCCAGCCCCCCCCCCCCCCCCCCCCACACCTTTCAGAACAAATGGCAGGGCATGAATGACTGTTTGTTTTGACCGCCGTGGCGTGAGTACGATGGTATCAATGGTGGAATCTAATCAGGAGGCTTATTAAGGAACGAGGGGGAAAAAAAACAAGGCCTGTTGTGGCATATTGTTTTTATTTTTTTATATTTTTCCAAGTTCGTTTCTTATTAGGGGAAAACAGATGTTTTGCTCTCACGTCTCAGGATTTATTTCCGGAACATTCCATCGCGACACCAAAATAACCTTCCGCTGCAACGGTAATTAGAAGAACGTCCTCCACA
Source organism: Syngnathus scovelli (assembly GCF_024217435.2). Taxonomy (NCBI): domain Eukaryota; kingdom Metazoa; phylum Chordata; class Actinopteri; order Syngnathiformes; family Syngnathidae; genus Syngnathus; species Syngnathus scovelli. The sequence continues at coordinate 10,100,830 of NC_090866.1, read as the reverse complement.
AAATCAGCGGCTTCTCACGACACCCGTAGACGGATCGTGCCCGAGGCTGTGACGTGGAGGAAAATTGTATTTGGAACGAGAGCATCAATCGGGTCCATGGGAGAGAGATGCCGTCGTTGCCCACGTCGGGGGGGTCGTGGAAGTGCAGACCGGCTTTCCGGTCCCTTCAAAGGAATGCCGCAATGGCAGGAAGCGCTCTGATTGAGGAGGCATAAAACAACATGGCCGCTTAAGTTACATCTGCCTGGCACTCTTGACCCTTCGGTGGAATCAAGCCCAAAAAAGTCCAGCTCAGCAAATTACAGGCCAAAAAGAAAAGTCAGTGAATAATATATAAAGTGAAACTGAAGGGGGCGACATTGCCCACATAATTAGCAAGGTCTAGTTCTTTTAGTGGAGGAACCGCAGTAATTGACATTAATGACATAGTTGGCCCTGTGGCGAAGGTCTTCATCAGGCTACTGCGTGTTTGCAGCCAAGCGTCACGTTCTTCTCCGGTTTCTGCATTTTTGGAGGGAAATCGTTTTGGCATCACAGATGAGAAGGGCGCTATTTGAATTTGCACTAAAATTCATAATCTATTGACCCCGCCCAGTCAATAAATTCCCAATATTGGGCATCCAAAACCTGCTAGCATCTGCTCCTAAAGCTCCTGCGCTTCCATGGCCGCTAGGAAATTAAGTTTCCCCCATCGCTGGTGGCCAGGCTAATATTTCCATCATCAGCAGTGGCGAACAAGTGTTGGCCATTGACATATTGATCGGGCCGTATAATGTATCATGATACAGTGAGGGCTTGACGCCGGGTTCGATCGTGCTTTCGACCCCCATCTGTCTCCATTTCTCACATAACCGACCATCCATCATCTTTCATCCAGAAGATCGCCCGCCTCCCCCATTCCAACGGGGTGGGGGGGACGTCGGGTGGGTTCTACAGGACACGACGAGAAGACCCGGCATGGCGTATTAATGAAATTAGTTGGTTTGGGAGTATCGGGCGCCAGGCACCGGGGCTGGGCCGGGGTTAATTAGCTGGCAGCAGGCCTCTAATTGGGTCAGGACCGTGTCAGGCCTCTGGCTCTGGCCCTACAGGGATTGGATTACACCGTCATGGGACAGGCAGGGGCTTTTATTTTGGTGACGGAGGATGGTGAAGAAGCTGTAGGACCTAGAGGAGAGGGACGGCCCGGCCTAATCTCCCAACAGGATGCACGGTCGGGAGGGGCTGCCTGGGCTGACACCCCTCTTTTAGGCTGGATTGTGTATTGGGGGCGGGGGGTGCTGGTTTTGCAAAAGCAAGGCAGGTGGTGAAGCTTGATATGCGTATCCATGGCAACAGCAGAGTGGTGTGACACCAAATGGGATTTGCTTGGGGTGTGGTCGTCGCCATGCTGTCATCTGCCCGGTGCGCTACTGGTCTTTTATGCGATGTCTAAATTATCATAAAAAAAAAAAAAAATCCCTTGCCACTTTAATCGGTACGCCTTATGATGTTCCGTTCCTGCGGAATTTATAATCCACACTAATGCAATAGTAAAGTCGGAATTTGGTAAATACATCCGAGTTCCAAATATGTTTCTTTGTGATCACATTGCGGAAAGATTATCGTGATTTATTCATCCTCTCGTTTTCTGGCTTCTTGTAGGACTCCATTTGGGATTTCTTTTGTTTTCATCCAAGATTTACTTTGAGATGTTTTGTTCAGACGGGTCACATACCACATCATCCCATGTCAGCGGCAGAGTCTGCGAGGCTTAAACGTAATCCGCTAAGCAGCAACAGATTGCCGAGCAGTACTGCTGGCGCAAAATCGCTGCTTTTATAACCAGTCAGTTGGCAAGGAACCTCTTGTCAGCCTAAAGAAATCGGACCAGTTCTCTCAAACGACGTATATGCGTAGATAATAAAAATCGTTTCTGAAATTGAAGCGCACCAGTGAGGTAAAAACAACATGGCGATCACATCGTGACCTTTTAAACGTAACCTTAGCGGTCGAGAACCAGCTCATCCCCATTTCCCGCCATCGCCCAGAACTCAGGGTTGTGACCCAGAGGTGAGCCCCCCCAAAGTCCCCCGGGTATTTGCCTTGTTCATCGCTTCTATTAGTTCCTCTTTAACACCTCCGCAGGCCCTGACCTTGCTTGGACCAGCGCACTAAAGGGTCGCAGGTCGCGGTTCAGCCCGAGTGCACATTAGCATAGAATGCTGCCAGAAAAGGGGAGGAAAAAAAAAAAAAAAGGTTGAGGGTTCCGTTGGGCTCTGCCACCTGTGATACATTGTGAGGCCGGGGTCTGACCGCCGTTGTCCAGATGATGGTGGACTCTTTCCACACCCGTATGGTTTTTGTTGTTTTGCAGATGATGGATATAAATCATCTCTTTTTCTTCCACTTGTATTTTTCCCGCCTTGCTCCCTATTAACTGATCAGCCTGCTTTAAGAGGATTGAACCTCATGGAGTTGATCTGATCTGCCCTGGTGAAAGGGGCCTTTATCTTCTAGGAGATGGCTTATTGAGGACTTGCTGGGATTTTTTTTGGAGAGTGTTGACTCACATGCATCCAACGGCTCCTGTTTTTTTTTTAGTTCTGGCATATGACGACAAAAAAGACAATGAACTCGTTTGCACGCCAGCGTAAGAACGAAAGAAAGGGTTTTTGTCGTCACTTGATCATTTTTAAGCCGCATCATCACCATCTCCTTTTCCCCACAGATAAGGAAAGTCTAATCACGGAAAGTGGCAAGCTTCACACCCTGGACATCCTGCTGAGTCGACTAAAGGCCCAGGGACACCGAGTCCTCATCTATTCCCAGATGACCCGCATGATCGACCTGCTCGAGGTAGAAACGCACACACGCTCATAAATCCTCTTTTCAATTTCATCCAAAAACTCGAACCGATCTATTTAGCATTCATAGATGCTAAATGCTGTCGTTAAGAATCATGTGTTATTCATTGCAAAATGGAAAAAAAATATCCCTTAAAATTGCCAGTCAGCTGCATCTGAGCCTGTTTTTTTTTTTAATGGGTTTGCCTCCGCTTGCAGACCCCCCCCCCCCATCCGCCGCCCACTAATCAGCCTGCCGGTCCCTCGTTACCGCACTCATTAGGTGACTAATTAACAGGTCCGGGTTAACGAGCGGGGTCTCATCTGGAGGGGACTTGGAAGAAGCCAGATGGGTGAAGGAAGAGGGGGGGTGGGGTGTCAAGAGCCTCCAAGACAAAAAGGGAGAGGAATGAGATGCAATAGAATAATTGACCATGTTATTCACCACACTCGTCACTCAAATTTGTTCCAGCCCCCCCACCCCCCTCCAAAAACAACAGCAAATTTCACGTCTTAATTGGATGGATAGATAAATTGAGAATGTATGGTAAAACATAATTTTTTGTCACAGCAAACAAATGGATAGGCAATCTCAGCTCCTCCGTCTCAGCTTCTCAATACGGCACTAATACTAGTCATTCTTTGCCTCCACTGTGGGATGCTGAAAGCGTTTGAAGGCACTTCGCCCATAAAATATCTCTTTGTAGATTGTTTAGGATGCCGAGGGCCATCTTCCAGTGTGTCTGGAAAACAGCAAGAAAAAAATAGCGTCATGAAAATGCTGCTGGCTGGTGACCTCATACAGTAATGGATGGCGGTGACAGCATCCCCTCCATTAATGAGTTAAAGAGCCCCCGGCGCCCTGCCCCACCCTCCAAATGACGCATTGGAGTGACCCCGACTTCGGGGGGCCCGTCGCAGATGGAGTTGACGAGCGAATGAGCGCCCGATGCTAATCTCTGTCATTAGCATCATTGTTTTCGTCGCCGGTCGGCTGTTCACTCCCGCTGACGCGGTGTCGCCGGCGTGATGGATCACGGAGACCCGGGTGGCCCGGAGAAGAAAAACACTACTGCCAGACTATTTCTCACGGGTGCTTGAAATCCTCGCTAACGTTTGGATAGCAGCGCTGCGATGGAACGTTAAAACTGAATCGTTCGAAAAAATCAAATTTGATCATTATAAGTATGTATGAGGTGTGTCAGAAAAGTTCCAGGACTCCAAGTGAATATATTGTGAAATAATGCTCAATTATTAGGGGTGGGACCCTTCACAAATGAAGACGCAAATCCAAAGGCGACGTTTTGGCGAGCGCTAGCGTAGCTTTCATTCAGAACAGATGGACCGGTTGGGATGGCAGCTCAACAGACGAGAGCTGGCCTCGTCTTGACATTAGTTTAGGGAGGGAGGGAGGGGGGGGAGGTGTTATATCGTGTAAAATAATGGCCATCATCAGTAATGATTCCAGAGGGCGGCCACTTTTGATGCCATCCGCTCCGTCATGTTTCACAGCGTGGAGGTCAGAGGTTCCAGGGGGACTGTGGGTAGCGCTTAAAAGGCAAGATCAACATGTCACCTCATCACTGCTGTTTGCGCTGACCCCCGTGCTCTTTAGGGGGGCCCCCTCCGCAACAGCTTGGCAGACTTCTGTGCCGATTGAATGGCGACTCGAATCGGGATCAAGGTATCCTCTATGGAAACCATCAAGCAGGAATTCCTAAAGATTAGATAAGACAGTTTGGATTAGTTTGGAGTCAAAAAGGGACTCTGTTGTTTCACTCCAGTCCTGTAGGGGGCAGTGAAACAACATTTTATTTAAAATAATATTTTTATTTCAGGAGTACATGGTTTACCGCAAGCACACCTACATGCGCCTGGATGGCTCCTCGAAGATCTCCGAGCGTAGAGATATGGTGGCGGACTTCCAGAGTCGGTGGGTTGACGCTATTTGTAGAGAAGTCCCTCTTCAGTTAAATCCCAGAACCCTCTCAGTGTGTATCAGTTCAGTAAAGTGTTTTCTTCTCCATCTCGCATTCTCCACATAGGACGGACATCTTTGTGTTCCTACTCAGCACCAGAGCGGGCGGGCTCGGCATCAACTTGACGGCTGCCGACACTGTAAGTCACAATTACACTTGCCAGTCAGTCAGCTGTTGCTTCAGCCGTCTTCCTCCTCCTCGCTTTCCTCCAGGTCATCTTCTACGACAGTGACTGGAACCCCACCGTGGACCAGCAGGCCATGGACCGGGCCCACCGACTGGGTCAGACCAAGCAGGTGACAGTCTATCGACTCATCTGCCAGGGGAGCATCGAGGAACGCATCCTGCAGCGAGCTAAAGAGAAGAGCGAGGTCTGGAACCGAGGAGATGTCAATCACACAATGGTTAAGTGCTTCATTTAATTATTTTTCTTCTTCTGTGGTTAGATTCAAAGGGTGGTGATATCCGGCGGTAACTTCAAACCCGACACGCTCAAACCCAAGGAGGTGGTCAGCCTTCTTCTGGATGATGACGAGCTAGAGAAGAAATGTATATATATTTTTTTATCCTTAATAAACACATGTAGGGATTTTTTTTTTTTTTTTAATTCACGTTTCTGTGAGTAGTACGTCAGAGACAAGAGGAGAAGCGACAGCAAGAGGAGAGCAGCAAAGTGAAGGAGCGCAAGAGGAAGAGGGAGAAGTATGCTGAGAAGGTAAGACACTATGTTCCCCTTGATGATCAAGTGATTTTTGTTCATGACCAAGCGACATGTGAGGTCAGGGAGTCATTAGCCGTCCTCCTCCGGGGAATCATATATCCGATGTCCACGCAATCTGGACAGCAGGCTCTAGTACCAGAGCAATCAAAACTTTGTGGCGATTGGACTCATTTTTTTTCTTCTTGTTTGACAGAAGAAGACGGAGGAGTGTGAAATCAAGAAGAGGAAAGAGGCCAACCTGGTCATCGTGCACGCGCCCTCGGCCGACAACTCCAACTTGTCGGCGGACGGCGACGACTCCTTCATCAGCGTGGAAATGGACTCGGCCATGCCCAGCCCCTTTAGCGAGGTGAGGCCCGTGAGAAGTTGCACAGTCATCATTCGTATCCCACAAACTCACCTTATGTGTTTTTATTCGGCATTTTGTGCTTTAAAACTTTTCACTTCCTTCTCTCATCCTCTTTGCAACCCCTCTATGGGTCAATGACTCCCTTTTGTTGTACCGGGCCCCGCCCCCTTCACCCTACGTACGTATCCTGACCCCCAGCCTGCGTGCGTGTCTCTGTGTGCACCTTTGGGCCAGCAGATCTCACTTAGCAGCGAACTCCAGCCCGGCTCGCTGCCGCCGGAGGCCGAGGGGGACGAGAGCAGCAACGACATGCTGGTCATCGTGGACGAGCCGCTGTCTTCGGCGCCGCAGTCGCGGGCCACCAACTCCCCCGTCTCCCTGTCCGGTTCCGTCTCGGACAACATGAACGGTACGGAGCTCCAATGTGTCTCACCTCGTCGTCATGGTAACCAAAGCCATCCCTAAAGCATAACGCTGGCTGACCTTCTGCTGACCCTCTTGTGCTCTCAACATTCGGAAAGAGAATTTGTAGGCTAGTGACAGAGAGAAGCCGCTGGAATATTCAACACACAATAGCAGCTGACAATGAGGAAAATATGGAAAATGCGGCTTTTTTTGGGGGTTCCTCAGTCCCGAAATAAACGGAGGTTCTACTGAATAGCAGACAATAAATATAAAACATTATGAAAATACAAAATATGCACCCAGCCATATAAAAGAATATTCATGATTCCACAGGTATTTCGACCTCAGACAACTTCAGTCCCGGCAGAGGGAGGTCGGGCCGGAGTCGAGGACGCCCGAAAGGATCCGGGGGCGGGCCCAAGTCTGGGGGCAAAGGGCGCGCGCGCAAGTCGACGGCGGGCAGCGCGGCGGCGATGGCGGGAGCGATGGCTGGAGCGGCGGCTGCGTCTGCGGCAGCGTACGCCGCGTACGGCTACAGCGTTTCCAAAGGTGGCTTTCATGAGATGCACTTGAGGAATGTTTAGAACAAACAATCATAAGTCTAACCTCTTCCAGCGGGCCAAGCCGTGTCCAACCCCCTGCAACCTTCCGTGGCTCGTTCTGGACCCGGCCCCGCCTTCAACTCGGCCAGAGGCTCGTCTCCGCAAGCCAAGGCCGCAGGCGCAGCGGCTGTTTTGGGACCGGGCAAGCAGCTGCTTCACGGCCACCATCAACTTGTTAGGAAAAGCAAAGGACCCCAATGATGCAAGTGTGCTCCCACGAGATAACACAACAGACCTGGTCTCACTGTGATCCTCAAAAGCTGCCCCCCCCCCTCCCCACCCGTGCCTAAACCAATTAACAGTATTGACTCCATGACATGGTCATAATTCAAACAACTTTCAAGCCTATTTTTAATGCGGTCAAGGACCAGTATCCAACATTCTTCTCCAGAACTCCAAGGGCTGTCCAATAAACTGAGCCACGCCATCCTTGTACAACAGTAACCCCCATTTTTTTTTTATCCATTGGGTTATTCAACAATTATCATTTGTGGACCAACCGACATTTCACAACTGACCCCGCAAATGTCTGCAGCTTTTCTACTTCAAAAAGTTCCTTTTTTTTTGTGTGGCAGGTCTTCACTCAAGCCAGCGGGATTTCTATCTATTTTTCTGCCAAATGTGTCATGTAGAAATATTTCGAAATGAGGGTCAAACGAGAATTGCTGCTAATAGAAAATTGTTTCAAGACAAAAGAATTTGTGGTGTAGGAATTAAGTTATTTCCGTTTAGAGTAGCCAATTAGCCATAACTGTGAATATGATATTCACTTGTAAATCTTGTGTATATTGTATTGAAGTCACTCTATATCTTATCTATTTTTGTCAGGGGGCAGCTCCTGCGCTTGAGGCACATGGCTCATTTTTTTTGGGTGTTGCGTGAGTGCCTGTCCTAGGCTTGCGTGGAAATTGTGACTACAAGTATATGATCCCCTGTATCATATGTGTACATAATGACAAGGGCGACGTCGTCTCTGGCTTTACCCCTCCACACGTTTGCCTGTCTATTTTTATAGGTCGCGTGTATAATAAAAACAAATGCATCTGTCGTTTTACTAACAGTAAGAATCGCGTGGAAATAAAGAATGTGTGATAAAAACCGTTATGTTCATCTGGAGCTAAGAACTACTATATTATTAATGTCATTGGAGTCATGTAAATATTTGAAATGTATTTTTTTATTTATTTAAAAATCACAGGGTTTTAATTGATAAATTAGATTTTAATAATGTCTGCGGTTTTATAAGAATACTAAACAATAAAAATACTGCTACTGTAACAAAACTTTAAAAAAATGTAATGTATAAAATACGGGAAAACGATATCCGGTTTTAAGATGACGTCACACGCAATCAATTTGGTCTTGTTTTACACCTGTTTCCGGTTCACGCTAGACTCCTAATGACCCATTTCCGGTAAGAAGTACCACTCATGTAATTGATACAAAAATTCGTTCGTTTTACTTTATTTCTTTATTTTATTACTTTGTATGTTTCAAATAAATAGTATAGTTGACCCACAATGCGTTTAGAGACAGTTTGAAGGGATTTTAGTGACTTTGGCGGCGGGTATGCGGTGAAATGTAACCATCGAATTCTCATGACACTGATGTCTCATTATTTCAGACATAGAATATCTTTATTTCGAAAAGAAACTACCAGAAAACCGCAACGAGGACGTCCATGGAGCCTGCTAACTACTAACAGATGGTAAGTTAAAAAGAAAAAGCAACACACAGAGTTCCAATTTAGTCAAACATTAATTTGGAAAAGACTATGCCGCAAGGCACAAGCAACAGTTTTTGTGTATTAATTGAGACGCTATGCGAGTGTACAACCCGTTAACAAATCTTAATTTATACTTTTATTTGTTTAAATCTGTATTTAAGTCAGTAAAGGCTTTATTTTCTCAGATTTGAGCAACAAATGTCATTTTGACAACACCGGAAAAACCTAGCATTGTTTATCCTGACGTCACACACATCTCTGGACACGTAGCCAGCTGCCATGTGAGATATTACACTGTTCTGTTAATTTATTTAGTGTTTGAATTAAGTTAAGAGATGTAAAGAATGGGTAATGTCTGGCATCTAACTGCACCAATACAGATGAGATGAATTAAGTTTCATTTCTCCATTTTCTGGCAGGTGGGAGGATCGAAGTGTCATTTCTGTGATTCACTGGCACCAACTTGGAATCGAGACAAAAAAGATTTGTCAAGAAAAAGAGCGGTTGTCCTTACATCAAGCGTGTCCTGAAAATACTAAAGGTAAGTTTGAATCCTTAGTTATATTCTCAACATAATTTGTTGCCAAAGTATGTGGGGAAATATATTAAGTGGGTTTGATAAATTGCAAAAATTTAATTATATTGTTATATTTAGTGCATTTGAGAAGCTGATTTCTGTGTGTAATTCTGCAACATCATGAGTGTGTATACTTATAAAAGAAACAAAAGTAGCTTTTTTCAAGATTTTATTTCCACAATGATCAATGGTGCCATTTGTTGAAATGCCTGAACATGACCAGTAATGCATAAACAAAACTGTATTTTTAAAAAAACATAAGGTTTAGTGTTACAGTGCAATAATGCTTATTGATGAAACAGACTAGTAGACAGGTATGCATGAGCTATTGGATTTCCAACATGTAGGAGACCATGGCCAGCGCCGCAGCCTCCACTGCAAACAGGTGCTGGTCATCCACTTTCGGGCAGCTGGTCCGCATGAAGGCGGCCAGCCGTAGGAGGTACTCCAGGTTGTGACCCGTGCGACCCTCGCACATTGCGATCCGGGCGCCGATCTCCTCGGGGGCGGCGGGCCCCAGGTACAGGGGGTTGTCGGCGGTGGCGATGTACAGCAGAGCCGGTACAGACGGGCCACCCTCCTCCGGATGGAAGGTCACAATCTCGCTGACGTAGCCACCGCGGACTCCCTCGCGTACGTTCAGGTACTCAAGGGCCTCCTCCACTTGGGTGCCGCTCACCTCGAAGGCCACACCCCATGTGCTCGCCTAGAAAAATAAGATAATGTGGTCAAATACGGACAGTAGACTTTATGGAAAAAGGTGCAAAGTTGTTTTATTTATAGAAAGCCTTAGGCTTTCATTTGAAAGCGGAAGTAGGGCTACTTACGTCATCATCTGGAATCAACGTCACCACTCTTGCGGGCTGTCAAGAAAAAGAGAGGCAGCCATGAGACAACGCCCTTGGGTTAGAATAAGTCAAGAAAACACACAAAATATTAAAATCCTTACCAACTCGTCGTTGCCGCGGTGGAAGTTATCTCCGTGCCAGAACCGTCTCTTGTAGCCTCGAATGTAGCCCACTTTGCTCCGCTTGTACTTGAAGTCAGGCTTCCACACCAGCGAGCCGTAGCCGAAGATCCACAGGCTGCTGCAGCTCTTGGCTGCCAGGATGTCTTGAGGCTTCATGTTGCTTGTTTCTCACGACTTTTACAAAAAAAGACGACGTATGGATGGAATCGCTCGGGGCCTGGCGCTCAACTAGCTGGTCACTAACGTTAGCTTCCTCCGGTCCAGCAGCAGCGGTACCGGTTGGCTCGATGGTATACCGCGAGGGGTATTGGAGCCCAACTGCTTGGCAGTTGCGAGGACGCTGGTGCGCAAGGGTTTTTTCCAATGCATTGCCATTGCAGTTACAGTTGCCGCATAGTGCCTTTTAAAAAGCCATGTTGGCAGTAGCCGCTCGGGGCCTAACGACGCGTCGAAAAACAAAAACGACAGGTTTCGGCCAGCTGCTCAGCCGGCGGAAAAGAGATTAAAGATACGACTGATGATAAGATCGTCGATGTTGCGATGAGTAGTTATTAAAAAATCTTTGCTTCAGCTTCTCGTCGATGCTGTCTACTCTGCGTCGTTTTCTCTCCACGTACTCCCTCCGTCCCCGCCTATTTGTACGCTTCAACAAAAGTAGGCGGATGTAGGGTCCCGTTCTAACCAATAGAAATGACGATATTCATAGCTCGTTTTGAAATCTACCCAATCAGCTTCTTCAGCGCCCATTTAGGGCGACGCGTCGACTCAAATCGAGATCTTATTGGCTGAAATGGTTCGTAAAGCAACGCCTTTTGGCTCGGCCTAAATGCCAAATAAGCTGTCAGTCAACCTAACTCGAAATGTGATTGGCTGACTGCGCTTGTCATTTTGGATCTATTTCCGGACTGTGCGGCTGATGCAACCTTTTCCCAGCGTTTCCAGCACTGCCTTGCAAGCAACATACCAAGACATTGCATCAGATTTGCAGTTGATAGGACTGTGATTTTTGATGAACATTATGCATAGACATTTTTGTGCATTTGAGATTTGTGTATGTGAGATTCAATGTTGATTTATTTGTATGCATCCAGAAGTCACTTAGGGACTTTTATCAATGCTTGTTTACTTGAACCAGACAAAAGTAGTCAGTAATGAAATATAGTACGTTGACTGCACACTAGCCTATAAGTAATGCAATTTATTCTTATCAAAACAAATTGTGTTATTGACAAATTTGTACTTGAAAAGTTAGAAAGTGTTATTAGCCGGTTTGATGCCTTTTGGACCTTTGAACTCTGTCTAGTTTTTGCACACCGCAGCATGGTCTGTTATTTTAGTCATCGCAGTAAAAATATATTTAGACATCATGCACTCCTGAGCTAAGGTCGAACTCTTGCGTCCTGTTTAGAAATGCATGTCACAAGTTCACTGGACACTTCCAATTTTATATTCCTAAAAATAATAATGTTCGAAGAAAACAAACAAGTTGTGGCCCAAGACTGATTATCTTGTGCTTGGGCTCATTACTGCCACCTAGTGGTAATTGATGATTCTCCTGCTTCATGGACAACGTCAGCTTCCTCTCCTTTTAAAACATTATCATGACAACAGGAGTTGATTAGTCTGCCTGTTTGCACCGTCGCTTCCTGGCAGAAAAAACAAAAAACGCATGCGTGAGAAAATCAGCCGGCTCTTGCCGGCATGCTCTGCATTTTTATTTTATTATTTTTTCGTTTTAATCAAAGAGGAAGCAGGAACTGATGTCAACGGGTCACAAACAGGATGCTGTGATTATAACACAATGAAAACGCCTGGCGGGTGTTGTGTGTGACGACTGTGTGAAGGTGTGTGTGGAGATGTATGCCCTCAATTCATATACGAACACTCGATATATCCCCAAATGTCAGCGTACACAAAACAGAGATGTTTTTGTTATTTCCGAGGATTTACGGCACATGCACTGCCTCCCATCTGGTGTGAGGCCTGCCCCAATCGCCCCTTCCCCTCTGGTGAGGTGACACCCCCAGTGCCAGGCCCCCTCCGCCCGGCTTTGTTTGCCCCCGAGTAGGTGGTACAGAAGCGGGTAGTAAAATATCGCTCTTAGCCCTGGAGGGTGAGGCCGCCAGTTGGGGAGTGTGCATTCATAAGTGTGTGTGTGTTATTTTATGGGTGCTTGAGAGCTGGCATATGCTGTTTTTTTTTTTTTTAAATACCCCCCCGATCCGTCCCTTTTGCAGCATCTGTTTTCGGGGTGACGCGTGCGTGAGTGCATTACAAGAGGCGGAGTCTGGCTTTGTTTCACCGTTTCCAGCTCGAGGCAGCCCCGGTCGCCATAGAAACGGATTTAAATTTCAAGCCAATTTGAGGGGTCCGTGGAGAGAACAGAGGGTGGGACGAGAGCCAAAGGCGTTTCCAGGAATGACTTAAAGTAGTGATGCGGCAGTCAGGAAATGAGGAAGGACAGAGGGTTGGGGGCTTTGCTTTATGTCTCCCCTCCATGGCCAGAAAAATCGGAGTTTGTGATGTGACGCGCAGCTGGATTCCATATTCGCAAGCCTGGGTCGCCTTTATTCCGAGTCCTGGCGATCCTCCGTAGAAAAGCGATAAACACAAAGCACATGTGAGCATGAAACACCTCGGAAATAGCGGTTTTTCCACAAAGTTTATTCCTCAGAAGTTTGGTCCTTATAAATATGCATTATATACAAAATAATATTATAAAACATATAAAGAGCAATGTGTCGTATTTAAATTAAACTCTAGAAATCATTTTAAAAAAAAACAATTACATTACTGGTTCTGTACTGTAGTTTTGAAGTGTGTCATAGGCAGGCAGGCGGTGGCGTGAGCGTCTCGTTCAGCTTGCATAGAAACGATTTCTATGCGTACGTTTTGACTGTCTTTGCTGATTGAAAAGTACGTTCTTCGTTTGTCTTTTTTTTTTTTTGTAGTGCAAACAATCCAAGAAGGAGACAGGGGATACAAATTGTTCCACCCTTCACTCACCCCAACACCCCCTTTTTTTTTTTTTTTTTTTTTTTAAGGCTTCTAGTGAATTCGGGCTGCATGTAACTCTCCAAATCGAAGACGTTCAGACATTCATTACTCTCAGTGTTTGTGACGTTGGATTTTGGGTGTTGACCCTGAGTTTTTTTTTTTTGTCATCGTTGATTTTTGCATAGAAGGCGAAGGTGGCAAGACGGGTTTTCCGGGAGGGCGGGGCTAAAAAAAAAAAAATCTCAGGCAACTTTCACTGATTGCTTGGCTGTAAGTCATCGTCGCAATGGTGATTATCACACAAGGCCAGAAAACGAGTGGATGGTAGGCGATCCACCTTCGCCTCCTTTTCAACCGTCAAGGAGATGATAAGTTAAAATGTTCCTCCACCGTGTCTTCAAGTCTTCCAAAGAGCAGCGGCTGACACATCGGGGGGAAAAAAAACAACCCCAAAGTCTCTTCTCGGTATTTGTAAACAATCCAGAATGTTCCAATTCTGCTTCGATTGTATTGCCGGGTCACTCGTTTTTAAACCTGCAGTGGATAAAAGAAAAGACGTGGTTAGCCTCAGATTATTTTGTATGATGAGCAGACGAACAAAACAGGATAAAAATAAAAAAGGACAAGATGGTGTATCTTAATTGGTTCCGAAATGCGCACACAAACAAAGCACTCCTGGGACCCAACTGTCCCAATTTTGTGCTTGATCAGCAAAAAAAAAAATCATTTGCTTTGTCAGAACTGCGGTTTTGCTTTTCATTTGAAGTGGTCTTGAATCAAGACCCAACAGAATACAATTAATCCGAAAGTTATGTTTTCGATCATGAAATAATAAGCGGCTAAAATGTTAACCGTGTCCAAGTGTCCTTGAGCAAGACACTGAACCCGAATTTGCTATTTGGCGGGAGCGAGGATCGGCCATGTTCAGACAAGCTCCTCATTGTCTCTTTTGTGAATAGAAAAACACTTTTTTTTCCCCATTTTTGCCCAAATTATGCTGAGACAGCTGGAATTTATCATCTCTAAATTACGATGAATTTTAATAAGAATGGCAACACAATGTCTTGGTTGGTGGTGTGTTCAGGAAACAAAGATACACTGTCTTCTTTCATTAATCTTCTATTTGAGAACAACAACACCATCAAAGGGATTAGCGTAAATGCTATTATGTTTTTTTTAAATTTTTTTTATATATTGGAACAAGATGACAGGAAAACAACATTGCAGGCCTTTCTTGATGGAACGGAACGCTATAGTGGAATTTTTTTTGTTTTTATGGGACCGGGCCAACAAAATTCCAAGCATCTTCCAGCGAAGCAACAACACTCAATTGGAATTAGCACAGATGCTAGCAATGTGGTCTTATCAGAAGGAGAAATCAAAATGTCTTCTCATGATAGATTGAACGATCGACTAATGTGACAATTTAATCCCACCCAGAAAACAAAGACTGACTTTGCTTGGATGTTTTTTAAGATGTTTGCTTACCTCTGTCGCTATGACGCACTCTCTTCTCGTGTCACCTATGACGAATACCGACTGGTACATAGAGTCTCTGGACGAGGATATCGTTGATATCCTACACTCCGGCTTTTCGCTGCGGACACAAATCCATCGGCTTGAGCTTGAAACTATTTGCACGTGCATTTTTCTTTGTTGCTTTTTTTTAGAAACGTTGCAATTCAAAAGGCTTACCTGCAGACTCTACTCAAGGGTCTTTTGTCTTCTAAACATTTGTCATAAATAAGACTTTTGTCTTCTCTCGACGTGTCGTCTTTAAATTCCTTTGTTTTCGAGCTGTAAGGGTCCAAGTGATAGTTTTTGTGGATAAAGTTCGACTTCTCCGAGTCGCAGTCCACCTCCAGGCTGACTTTCTGGTTGGTGTTTTTGAGCTGCGAAGCCGGTATGAGATTATCCCGCTGAGCGCTGGACACATTGTTCATGGTCTCCGTGTCCTCTCGTTGCCTTCGGGCCTGCCGGTGGATGTGCCTCAGCGCCAAGCCCACCATGCAAAGCAGCACCAAAAGCGCCACCAGACCCACGGCCAGAGAGACGGCTGCCCACTGGAAGCCATCTTGAGCCTCCCCGACTTGTGAAGTCACAGCGGCGAAGAACTCGCAGCTGTGTCCCGTGAAGCCAGGCGGGCACACGCAGGTCGCCGGGGTCTTACTGGCGCAGACGCCGCCATTGAGGCAAGGATGGAGAGGACAGTCATTGAGGACCTTGTCGCAGTTGCGTCCGCTGTACCCCGGGGGGCACGCGCAGGTGTAGTCGTTGATCCGGTCCAGGCAGGTCCCGCCATTGACGCACGGGTTCCCGGCGCACTCGTTGATGTTGATCTCGCAGTGCTGGCCCGTAAATCCCGCGCGGCAACTGCATACCCGGGTACCACCGTGGATCAGGCACTGACCACCTACAGAAAACCCACAGAAGGAAATTGTTAAAATGGTGCCTGAAAGTCCCTCAAGATCTTCTTGGTCACTCATGGAAAAACTTTGTTCTGTGTTTCAGAGTCTCCCTGCTTCTACCCAAAGTTTCTGCCGGGCTGGAGGTCAAGGACCCTCATGTTCTTCCACAGCAGAATCAACAGAAATGAGGTAATCCAACAAAGATGGAAGTGTCACTTCTAAGATGAAATGACTATTGAGTTGTGAACTCTCAACAAGTGTCGTTCTCACGAGGAGGCCTCGCTTTGCACATCTGCGTCCAATCTGCGACCACGCCGTTGTGATTGTTCTCGCTACAAAGAAACAATTCTTCCGTCTTAGTAAAACAAGAAATTTGTTGCCCCCTTAATCAACAACGACTGCCGCGGGCAGCGGTGACATTTACAAGCTGCAGCTCAAGACCGTCGACTTGTTTAGAAGCAGGACAATAGACACTGACTTCCCGGCAATTCCTGTTGTTCCGCACGCTTCCACTCATGGTGGGGGGGGGGGTGGTCGTACCATTAGCGCAGGGAAGCGTGGTGCACTTGTCCACCCTCTTCTCGCAGTTGAGGCCGGTGTAGCCGCTGGGACACTCGCACATGTAGCTCCGCCCGTTGTCCTTCTCCCAGCACTTGCCTCCGTGGAAGCACGGCGAATCCACGCACGTCAGGAGGCTGTGCTCGCAGTGGGAGCCCTCGAAACCGTCCGGACACGAGCACATGTAACCGCTCTCCAGATTCTTCGGAGACAACCGTGACGTTAGCTTCAATTGCACGTGGGGGTACATCAAGTCACAAAAATGACTTACAGTGCATATTCCTCCGTTCCGGCAGGGGTTGCTGTCGCACTCCTGCATCTCCAGCTCGCAGTTGACGCCGGTGAAGCCCGGCATGCACGTGCACGTGTAGCTGCCCTGGCCCGTGTTCATGCAGGTGGCGCCATTCACGCAGGGATGATGATGCGTGCAAAAGTTGAGATCTTCACGGAGAGGAACGAAGACGACAATGAGAAGTGAGTGTTTGTGTTTATACGAAAGAAAGTTATCCAATTCTTGCTTGCGTATCATGAGTGAGAAGAAACCCAATTTAGCTAATGCGCTTCTTCAGCTGATCCAAATGAAAAGTAGGCAACATGAGAGTGTTCTTGAAAGTGGACCACGATGTGTTTCCTTACCTTGGTCACAGAATAGGCCTCCCCAACCCTCTTGACAGTTGCACTGCCAGGGCAGCTGGCAGGTGCCGTGCTTACACGCCGGGTATTTTTTGCACTCGTCGCAGAAGGTCCCCTGCCAGCCATCTCGACACCTGTAGGGGGCGATAAAGAGCTCAGTCTCACAATTACGCTTCGATAAATTGAATTTGTAAGATCGTCGTGGTTTGTTTTTGGTCTTAGGTTGGGTTTTTAGTTTGGGAGATTTTTCAGAATGATGGTTTAAAAAAAAAAAAAAATCAATTTGTTTTTTTCTCCCAAATCTTTATCATATTTTTTTGTATTCTGTTTTTCTTTTTCCATAGTTGTATTCAGTTTAAAATTCTTCCGTCTAAATTTGTTATGAAATTTGTTATGATCTGCTATGCTGAGTGAGAGGGGATGTGGGAGCGGCTTAATGATGCTGTTCGGGCATCCCAAAGGGTTTTAACCTCATTCCTGGTTGGGGTAGTGATGGATTTGTGTCGCCAAAAAGAGGGCAAAATATCATCTGGGAGGAAAAGTGGGGAATTTGCCGAGCATCGTTGAACTTTAGTCTGTTTTGCGTATAGTCGGAGCTCGAAAGTGAGTATTTAAACGGATGAAAAATCGCCACTTGGATCTTGGACCTAATAAAATGAACTTTCGGTTCAATACTCACACACACTCTCCAGGTTTGGAGCAGTTGCCGTTCCTCTCGCTGCAGCCTTCCAGACAGATGGCTATGGAAGAAAATAAGAATGTATATATATCAATATAATACGGCCATTGTAGCATTTTGAAGTTGTATGGAAAATACGTAAACATTTTTTTTTTCCTTCCCTACATGGGCTAACATTCGAGGTCACGCTTGACGTCTTTATAAATAACAGCGCAGAAATGTCCATGTGTCTGGCTTTGCCTCTCATTTGATCTCAACCCAGCTGCTGAGAGGTTTGTTTGCGCAGAGCGGGACTCGCGGGACTCGCGGGGCTCCGACATTATCGCGCGGCTGCCGACGGTAAGCAGCCAGTTTAGCGGGCAACAGATGCTCGGTCTCAATAGCAGACAGCTGTCACTATTGTTGTTGTGGCCGCCATATTTGCAGCTGCTGCTATCGAGCGCGCGCGCGTCGCTCGGCGCGTGGCTGGATAATAGCGGCGTGATTAACCCCGGCGCGTGTGAGGCACGCGTGCGTGGCCTCCTAGCAATGCGCGCGCGCCCCTCCTGCCACCCCCTCCCCTCCCCTCCCCTCATGCGGATTGGGTTACTGGGCACGCGTAGGCCAGTATTGTGGTAAATAATACGGTCGTGTCAGGTAAAAGCACACCTGTAGATGCTAAATGGCTGACATTCACAAACCAGTCGGGCATGTTTGAACTCGTTGGGAGTCATTTATAGGAATACAGTGCAGCGGTTGGCTGCCTTGAAAGTTTTGTAAGTAGTGTTTCAATTCAATTCTCACATTTGAAGCAGACAAATGACGCTTCACACTAAATAGGCGTGTGAATGTAAACAAACGAATGAGCTCATTAGTTACAATAGCATTCCCAATCTATCTTTTTCTTTCCACTCCCCCCCCCCCCCCCATGCATATTTTTCTGTAGTCAGCCATGAAAGATGAGCTTCTAATTGCAAGGCGTCAGCCCATATGGTTGGAATTTGGCGCCGCGGTTGTCCGAATAGATCGCCGCCAATTCCTCTTTGGCCACCAAATGGCGCGGATGACAGAGCCATTGTCGCGTATACAGCACATGGTAACGATTACTCTCGGGCGTCACTCTTGATGAAAAGCGGCGGGCGGACCTCTATAGATTGAGGGTGGGCCCGGGTTTGTCGTCCGACTTTAAAATGTTGCATTTACGCATAACTGGCCTCACCTCAAACACTTTGTAATTATTTGCGTCAGCAATTCCATCAAGTACAAGGTCCGCACAACTATCCTTAAAGATGCTAATCTCTCGCTCTTGAGACTCTCCAGAACCCCAAATGACACCAGACCAACTTACGTTCTTCGCAGTATTCCCCCTTCCAGCCGGCCAGGCAGGACAACTGTCCGTCCCTGGTGCAGGTGTAGTGTCCAAAGCGGTCGTCCCGGGGCGTGCATTTCTTGGAGCAACTCTCGCCGTAGTAACTTTTGTTGCAGACGAATCGGTAGGAATACTTGAGCTCCGTCTGCTCGCTGGTCTGCGTGTCCTGAGCCCAGTCGCTGCCCACGCTCAGTTGTCTTTGGATGGCGAAGAAGCTTATTAGAAAGTCTGAGTTGTTGGCATCTGGAAAGGAGTTGGAATGACTTCAAATTGTGTTGGGGATGTTTCAAACACTGATTCATAACATCTGTGAAAGATTTGACTCATATTGTGGTTGATGTATATTTGTCACGGGTAGAAGAATGAAATGCTCTTCGACTAGCACCATAAATCATAATATTTCGTGAGCCTTGTCTGGTGCTAACATTAGCCGGTACAACTGCAGAAAGGGTCACGAGTCGTTGTACCCTTAAAGGTTGAACAATTTACGCCCCCCCCCTCCCCACCCGAGCGCGTATCATAAATTATTGTGCTTTCTAACGTCGCCTCGTTCCACTCCACTAATCTGCCCAGTAGCAAGCTGCATCCCTTATCACATCCTATACAGCCCAGATGAAAGATAAACTCAGGTTTTGAAATTTCCTCTTTCTCTTCCGTCGGCAAAAACATTCCCAGGCCACCCCCATCCCGGTCCCGTCTTCCAGCGGGGGCGGAACAGAAGTAAGGTGTAAAATACAGGAAGACTCAGTCAGGGCTTCTTGGCAGTCGCCGTGTATTCTCACCGAAAGCCCCGCGGCTCGTTCCCACGCCAAAAATAAACCGCAGGAAGTTCAATTGTGTTGAGCACAAGAATGAAGAAGGTGTCCACAAGTTCATAACAAAGAGGCGGAGAAGGTGTGAAAAAAATATGCAAGCAACCAATGAGGTGAGCAAATATAAGGACTAATTAATGACTTGATCTTTTGCTAAATTATTGTGGTGAAATTAAAAAAAACAAAACACTTTCTGGGGTTAAGTGTGCACCTAGAGCGCCCTCCTGTGGTGAAGCTCGGACACGCAGCACTTACCTACAGGTAGATTTCCATGAGGAGCGTGCCAGGCTTCAATTATTAATGAAAATGATCCCTAGGAAGAAAAACAGACATATTATCAGTCTATAATTGACGTTCTTGTAATTTTGAAGATGGCACACTTTCTAAATTAATGATGTCACTGCAGTATTTAGAGGAGCAGGTGAGCCCCCTAAGGCTCTAAAAACAACTGCTAAAAATTTCCCCTAAAAGTGAAAGTATACTGAAAGAGTGGCTGCTTACCGGCCACCCATAGTTGAAGGGGATCTGGATGGGACCGGGTAGCACCGAACCCAGCACCGGCGTCCGGGCGCTGCCGAAAATGCATTCTCCTGGCGAGACCACCACCTGGTAGTTTTTCAGGCACACCCGGAAGTAAGTTCTGCAGCTGGGCTTGCACGGCAGCCCGTTGGCCAGCAGGCCCCTGTGGTTCTTAAAGTCGTGAAGGTGCAGCTCAAAAACGCCTGAGGCAAACACCTACAAAAGACAAATAGATTTTTTTATGCTAACTGCTCCCAAAAATAAATCAAACAGTGAATCCTGTGGCTTTTTATTTTGGGGGTCGGGGGGTGGTCCTCCTTCATACCTGTGTCATGGTGCTGAAGGCAAGGGCGAAGGTGACCCAAGCTGCCATCCTTCCGCAGCTAAAGTGACACCTACAGTGCAATCCCAATTCCAAAGAAGCAATTCAATAAAAGTAGAAGAAAAGGGGAGCGGGGGGGTTGTAATCCTTCAAAATGCCCACTCTTAGTTCCTCTCCTCCAGAAAACGTTATCCAAATGTAACGGGAGCAATATCCAAGAAGCAAGCGCGGTGACCCCCCTCCTCCTCCTCCTGTCGCCCCTCCTCACATGGCACCGTACTCCACAAAGGTGCGCGTCAGCCAGCGGCGTGCGCGCGGGCCCCCCTCTTACGTGCGTGCGTGCGTGCGTGTTTCGGTGGGATGCAAAAAAAAAAGTTGTGCGTCCACGGAGCGTCCACACAGCCCGCCGCGCGTCACTCTGGTTCGCCTTCAATGGGAGCGCACGGCGCGCGTCCTCCCTCATTTATAGACTTGCGCGCGGCGGCTCATTACATAAACTGCCAATCGTGGACGCCGCGCTCCACGCCCATTCGCCCACCACACTCCTCCTCCTCCTCCTCCTCCTCCTTCCCCTCGCAACCCGACAACAAAATATCCAGATTTAATGCGTGCACGCGCGCGCGCAGCGCCATTACGAGCAAGCATGCAGCAACATCTGTTAACTTATTTTTGGCGCACACTTGCGCGTTATGGGCAAAGACAATGAATGGATGATGACAGAGGAAACTCTTCGTTGTTAGAAGCTTAATTAGTCCAAATATTTTGTCACCTCTTTGCTTCTATATTTTAATAATTGTGCCATCATTTAGTTATTCATTCATCTTTATTTATTATATATATAAAATGTATAAATACTCAATAAATATATTCAATAAATATAAATATATTCATTCACAATATATATATCAATAAATATATTCAATAAATATAAATATGTTCATTCATAATATATATATATATATTAAATATAAAATGAATGAATGCATATATTTATATTTATTGAATATATTTATTGAATTTAGTGCCACTCACTGCGTTTTGGATTCAAACCGGTATCTAGAAGCCTTTAGGGTTAGTTTGCATTCATAATATTAAATAAGGGGTGATCTCATTTACAATTGTCCCTTACACTCATTCATAATCATCTACCCCCCCCCCCCCAAACCCCGATGGGTGTCGCGTGGGCACCTTGATGTGCGTCCACACTTGACACAGTTTAGCGGCAGCGTGCCTCCCTTTCCCTCCCCTCCTTTCCCCTCCCTTCTCCTCCTCTCCTCTCCTCTCCTCTCGACTCACCATTGTTGAGGCGCGTGTCCCTGCTCTCGCCCTCATACGGGTGCGCGGTGTGCGGGCACATCACTATTCAGCTGTATGCAAATGAACTCGCTCAGCGATGTCATTTTCAAGCATGAAATGCGTACAGGTACCGCCTTCTTCTCTATTGTGGAAGACGAATATTAAAGCAGTCGGTATGATTACATATTCCTTTCCAAGGTCGTTGTAGGGGCACAAAAAGCAACATTAAGTTATGCGTGCTGGCCTGTTGTTTTTCCAAGGTAGCCGCCCGCCCGCCCGCCGCCCCAGAGTGAAAACGGAGAGCGTTTATTGTGTTTATACTAGCAGCGGCGGCGGCAAACTTGCACGCTTATTGACACACCTGTTGTGTCCCCAATGAGTGTCCGCCGCACAATGGCTTATGCGTGCATGCACCTCAGGCTCTGCTCATTCTAAATATATATATACTTATACACAAAACGCCATCAGCTGCAAATTCTCTCGCATGTTGACTTTGAAAAGTAATTCATCATCGCCACCCAACGAGTTGCCGTATCGCCGCCGTCGTCTGGTAGAACCGAGCTGTGATTCGTCGGCCGTAATGGCAAATAGCCTTATCTGCAATTTTTTTTGTTTTTATTATAGCCGCGACTCCCATCTACCTGCTGTAAAAGGGTTATAAAAGGTGCGACGGGATGGTTAGTAGCTGTGGCCGAGCTGATAACACTCTTTGCTTTGAGGGAAAGTGAGTGACGTGTGAGCCATGTGTTCTCTTTTGCTCTTTATTTGACTGTCATCGTCTACGATGGCTATCGAACATTGCACATTGTATATTAGATTGAGTTTTACAGGAAAAATGCAGCTGCTGAGTGCAGGGCCAATCCAAAGAACAGAACAAAAAAAAAAAGAAAATCACGTGATACAGTTCCACTCCAGTCCTGTAGGTGGCGGTAATGTGAAGTGACCACACTTGTCCCTAATTCAATGGGCTAAAATGGAATTGGGTCTTTTGTTGCTATGTTGGTAAATTCATCATTTATTATTTGATTTTTTGCATAGCCAACAAGTTTCATCATTTTAAGTCATTTTTTCTAAACCAAAGTGTTTAGAGTAGACGGACAACAAATAAAGCAGAGGGTGGGCCAACTCGCCGCTGTCATCGGATGCTTTCTGCGTTCTTATTTATAACATGCCTCGCTTAAACGCATCGTATTGTTACGGGAAACCGGAGCCGCGCACGGACCAGCTGCTGCCGTGCGCCTCTCAGCCGTGCTATTCTCACTCGCGAGAGCGCGGGATGGGGACCGTGCCTAGATTAAGATGTCTCTACTTTCTGGGGGGGTGGGGCACGGCGGGCGAGCAGGTTTAGGGTTCACGCGCCGGCCTCGCCGTTTGATGCGCGGCCTTGACGGCGCGGTTGCGGGTCAGTGCGGCATCGGGCCTTCGTGCTCGGCAAAGATCTCGCCAGCGGCGATTCCGGTCTTCATCCTTATCGGCGTTGTCGCCATTTTGCAAATTTTGCCGCCATGGCAACGGAGTGTAAACCGGGCCCATCGGCACGCCAGATGATTGTTGCCTCAATGTCGGGAATGTATTGAATGTCGGCGCAGCCTTGACACTTAAGCGGCTCATTCGGATTCACTTATGGAGGACCAATGTAACAGAATACACGGATCACTTAAGTGAAGTTCAATCCGAGCGTTTTTCCCTCCCTTGCGGTTTTCGGATGTCAGCTCTGTGGAATTGTCAGGACAGGATGCGTGGGGGCAAAAAATGTTAAAGACGCATGGCGGAAATTGAACAGGACGTCGGTCATTTTGATTTGACGCTGCTATTCTGGGCAAATTCCAGGGCTCGTATTTTGGCAAAAATTGCCCGAATGGATCCCAGTTGATTCCTAACCGCTGTATACTTGCTTGCTCTCAACAAGGGAAAAAAAAAAAATCCAAATCGAACAACACAAGGATTTACAATACGTCATATTTATCGGCTCTGGCTAAGTGGCCACCTGCCGCATTGACGACTTGTTTGCCGTCCCCTCTCTTGTGTTCGGGAGCAGGCCTCCGTATCGTAAAAGCGGTAATGATGGCGCTTTAAACGACGAGGTCAATATGCTGCCGCAGATTGGCCGTGACGTCAGCGTCGGGAGCCAAATTGGGGGGGCGGGGATTTATGAGCTGCAGGCTCGCTCGCTCTTTGCCTCTTGCAAGCTCCCGAAAGGAAGTTGGCTTGATGAAAGAAAGTCAGGATGAGCCGGCTCGGGTTTGTCTGTGTAGTTCAGGAGGACTCCAAAGTGAAACAAAACGACCTGCAGATGTCTTCGCAAAGTGTATTGCGAAGGTCCTGAAAGGTTTATGGCCCCCGAAAGGGGAACAATGCAAAACGCTTCTACTAAGTCGTCAAAGGAGATAGCGGTACTCTCATTCCAGCTTTGGTCTTTTTCTCCCGCTTCATGTTCTGTTTTGGAACTTTGCTTTCTCCTTTTGCACTTTTTCCACTGTTTACTCCAAACACGTCACGGCAAGTCTTCGTACGTCAACGCGCTCACCCAGCGCTCGGCCAAGGTGGCGAGGAGAGAGGCCCACACGTGGCTGCAACATGCAAATCCCGTTTTTTTTTTTTTTTTGCCAGCGAGAGTAAAGTAGTGGTCCCAAATCCTCTCTGGCACAATGAGATTAGTGTCAGTCGCTGGCGTTAATCCCGACCGTCTCCCAGCAGCGGCGCCATTAGCCGAGTATAAAACACGGCAGGGACGCCGGAGGGGCGAGGTTCACGGCGACTTAGCCTAATAGTGGATTAATCACACGAGGAGCCCGCGTCTTTTTCTGCATAATACGCCAAAGCCAAACAAACGTACGTACAATAGCATCAGACGCTAAACGCCTGGGCGGCTACCAAAACGCCGCTTTTAATCAGGTCCAATTTGACCTAAAAATGGCCTTAACTAATGGCAAGGGTGGCGCCAACTCGCCTTGAACCCGCTGCACTTTCCAGCAGCAATTGCTGGATTGCGTTTGCATCATTGGGCCGAACCAAACCCAGAGGAAAGGCATTTCCCCGACAGTTTCGCACCTCTGTCGGTGGTTTTGAACCGTGCCCCTGCACATTGCGCCCCCGTGGCACGCCGGTTGGCAGCCAGCGCGGTCCTCTGGCTGGCTCGTCCTCTCACCGTCCCCTCCCTTCCCCTCCGACGTTGGTACGATCCAAAAATCCTGGCCGTTTGTTTGCTTGGGAAAGGAGAATATCCTCTGAGGTCAAGTCAAACAGGATGCGCTCGAGTCAGGTCCTTCGCTCCGATTGGCTCTTTGTACTAACACTCTCGGCAGGGCCGGCAGACGCAGCGCGCACACACCGAACACGATTGCGCGCGTGGACGCACGCTCGTCTGGGATACCATGCGTCATGACTGCAATAAATTATTTGCTTAGGGGGGGAATTTTTTTTCTTTATTAAATGATCAGCACTAATTATGTCCCGCGTGACAGGACGCGTGAGCTCAAGACTCGAGAAGATTGTTTTTTAATTATTACGCTCCGGTTCACCGCTAGCACGTCGGTTAGCGACTGACCTCCGAGTAGAACTCACCGAAGTGTTGCTGGAGAAACAATGTTCTCGCCGCTAGTCCGGAGCCAAGAACACGGCGTCCCCTGAAGGCAAAATAGTGGTCACATGTCACACAGTACGCTAACTCGCTGATGCGATGATTTGATTAGCCGCGACCGCTTGGATTTTACGCTATGGATTCTGTTGTGACTTTAGCAGCCGTGACGCAGTGACATCATTCAGCTTTATCAAAAGGCTGGATGACCGCAAAGAGCCCTCAAAGGGACTGGGTGAATGAGGTCAAAGGTCAGAGGAAATGACCCTCGGGAGCCTAAACCTCCTTGTGGCCCGTAATGCATCCCCACTTGGGTGCAGATATGCAAAATATCATGAATTTAAAAATGAAGCTGCAACCGCCGACCGTGTTGTGACGCAAGACAATAGGGCTGCCTGGCCCACGTCACGTCGTCAATGGCGTAACAACAACAACAACAAAAGGGAGGCGAGTGGCCATATTTGTGTGTTTATCTGTCGAGATGGTCCAGAGGTATTTTGGGATGGCTGCTGTTTTTTCCTCCGTAAATTCCAGGTTCCGGCTGTTTTTCCTTCTCCTTGTTCCCTAGCCTGTGAATGCACGGCCGCTTCCTCTCCCTGCTTCCTATTCTGAGCCTCTGATTGCGTGGAGGAGGAGGAGGAGGCGGCGCGGGGCTGCTAAACAAGATAGCGTATGTGATTAGTGTGTGTGTGTGTGTGTATGTGTGTGGAAATGTTGCAATTTGTATGTTTCCCCCCTTTTCCGAGCAAAGAGAAGCTTGTGTGTTGGAGCGTCTCTGGTGTCGGGCGTGGAGGATGTGACCATTAAGGAGATCATAGTGTCAACTGTTCCCCAAATGCTGCCCCCCCCCCCCATCCAGCTGCTGATGGGAGGTGTGTGCGTGTTGACTTTATTCGCCTCTCGACACGGAATTGTACGAATCGACAAAATTGCACAGCAGGCCGCTACAAAAAAAATATAGCTAAGCTAATTGTTTTTAGCTCGCTAAAACGTTTGAAACGGTCCACATCTTGAATGCGGTGTCAATATTATGACTCAACGATATCACAATATAAAATGGCCCAAACACACAAATGGCGCAATTGTGTAGTGTTGACACAACATCAGTCAAATGCGTTTGTTTAGTTGTAAACCTTAAACACAGGCGCTGGAAGAAGTGTAACGCGAGTGTTTATACATTTGGCCCAAAGTTTGTGTATTTTGCGTCGAATCCAAAGTAGAAACATTTCCAGTCGCTACGACCTTGGCCCCTTCGATTGCCACACGTTTAACTTAAAACAATTTGGACGGTTCTGGAAAACATGGCAGCGTTTCTGCTCCTCATCTGCGTGCGTTTCTTCTTTCTTCCCCCGTCACAGACGACCGCTATTAAATACATCGTTCACTTGTTAACACTGGCCGAGCATAGTTGACATAGCCTAGCCAAAAAAATGTCCGCCTACTTTGTGCTTTTAGTGTGTTTGATGCTATTAGCTTATGTGGTTTAAGAGTCGTGTGTGTGTGTGTGTGTGTGTGTCCTTTAGGCGTGTAGGTGACTGCTGAGTGTTGATATAAAAACAGCAACACACTTTCCGAGCCCGCTACTCTGTTGACGGCACAACAAGGCTCCTTAACCTCGCGCCGGCCATTTTTATTTTTTAAACGAATGATGAATTAGCATCGCTCGAGTCTCGTATCAGTGTGCGGATGATGACAAATGCCTCTTTGCGAGAGACTATATATCCCGTTATCGGCGCTCCCGATCGGTCCGGAATTCCCGAGCGGTCTTATCGATGTTTACAAGTGATACGTTTGAGCGCCCTCTCCCGTGTTTGTGTGCGTGTACGCCAGAGCGACCGCATCGCAAATAAATACACGGCCCACCGGGACGGAGGTTTTTTCAGGGATAGGAGGAATTTGTCTTTTCCGGGCCTCGTACATCAATATGGCAGATGTTTCCTAGAGGACGGACCGCGAAGCTCTTTTTCAGACACAATCGCAAACTACCTTAATTGCTGTTTGTTTTGTCTCCCTCCCCCCCCCGTCCTCACCCGTCTTCCCTACTTTTCTCTTTGTCAAACATCTGAGGCGCATTTTCAAGAACAAAAAGGAACTCGGATTTGCCCCCCCCCCCCCTCCCCCCTTCTCCTCAGCTTTTATCCATCCACCATTTGATCTCCACTCTCAATCCCCAATCTAAAACGAGGCTCCGAATAGCAAGGCGCTATTCTCATGGCCGCTTTGGCTATTGGCCGCTGATAGGATATCAAGCACACCTAAGTGTTTCCTTTTCCTTCCCCTCGCGCTGTTTTCTTTTCTCGTTCTCACCGGCTCGAAATTCTCTATCAGGGCCTTCGCACATGCTCCGTGTCACGTCCTGTCAATGGGGCAGACCGATCCACCCCTCGGCCGTTATTTGGAGTGTCTATTCTTTTTGTGTCACCATCTTTAATAGTCCCCAACTTGCCCATCCGGTCCGGGGTCGAAAAAAAATGACCTCACGCCAAAGTGACTCAACGTTTGTCACAAAGCGATACGCCGTGGCTCGGATTCGTGAGCTGGCCCTGCGCTTTTGGCCGGCCGTGGCAGCGGTGATTCATGACTTTGAGCTGAGTGTGGGAGGGGAAGTGGGGTGGAAAAGGTTGAGGAAGAGAGGCAGGAAGTTGGTGTGTGTGTGTGGGGTGAAGCTGGTCTATCAACAAGGCCTGATAATGGCAACGCACAGGAAACCTCTGAGAAGAATTTTCCACGATGCCGCACTGGAGCAGTGGCATGGGGTAAATTGATGCACCCCCCCACCACACCCCAAAACCTACAATTCCTTAATCTCTCACGGACAGGGTCAGCCCCCCCAAAATCCCGCTCCGTGCTTTACATCGATATTACGGGCAAGTATGGCTGCACCTGCTCCGGCCAGGCACCCTGCCAAGTCCCATCCTCCGCCCCGCTGCCATCAGATGTCTGGCAGACATTATATGGCGATGAACATACCTTCCATAAGGAGCGAACGTGTCGTGCACATCCTCCATGTTTGTCAAACAGGGAGGAGGCCTTGTTTTCCTTTCGCGCTTCCCCTTTTGGTTCCACTGTTGTTTCCCAGGCCCCCCCCGATAAGACTCCTCCATTTAATATCGATCTGATAGGGAGCTCGATGCTTCGTTTTCTTTCTCCCTTTCACCGTTCGCAATACCAGTTGTCATTCCTCTTTGTCAATTCAGCTACATTCAAAATCTGGCCCTTTTTTTTTCCCCCCCAGCACGTCCTGTTGAGCACCCCTCCTCCTCCTCCCAGCAAAAAATAAAATGCACACAAACATGCTCTCACATACCCCCCCCTCCCCTCCCCTCCCCTTCTCTGTCACAGCTCCTTATCTTCAACGTCCAGGCTGCCGTGTTTGTCTACGTGTTCGTGACAGTATGCGTGTGCATGTGTGTGGAATAGGTGTGAAGTACAGTCACCGAGGTTGCCTTTCAAGTTCCAAGCCCCACCACCCTCCCCCTCGCTGCGTGAGTCGTACGATGTGAAGGTTGAAACAAGGTAAAGCTCAGCTCAGGACTCAGCAGGTGAATTTAAAAAAAAAAAAAAAATCCAAAAGATTCCACCCATGGTAACACAAATCTTTTCTCATTGGCTGTGTTCCTTCAATCGTGTTCTTGTTATTTTATTTCCTGTCGTGGAAACTGCTAAAATGCATCTTGAGTGAAAAATAACACTACAGGCTGTTGCTAACACCTTTAAACGATTTAGAAAAATCTCAAATCGGAGCCGGGCGGTGAGATGCTTCGCAGATGCTTTCCGGCCCGTCGTCCAGCTGGTTGTCGATGGAATTTTTAGGCGGTCCCGAGACGTTTCAGATCAACAGTGTTTGTCACAGGTTGTGCGTTTATATCTTGATGTACACAAGCGTCACGTTGTTTGCGTGTCTCTCTACTTTCGGGGTTAGAGTTTGTGCCTCGTCGGCGTTATCTGTCACCTCGCGCCGTTCCAGATTGTTTGTCGGCATTTCTCGTCCGGATTATTATGGGATGCAGCTTGCTGCTGAGCCACTTCCCGTGTATCGGCCTCATCCTGGCCCCCGGGATCATCGCCGAGATCACAAGGTTGTTTACGTTGCGGGAACCAAGGTGAGCTAAATTTAACGTCGTTGACGATAGCAATGGCGTTTTGGTTACCAAAGACGCTTAAAATTCCCAAATTTTCAACCGACTAAAATTACGACTTTGTTCTTGCGGTGACTTTTTATGTAAGGACGTATAAAAGGGTCAGTGAGCACCGAGCGGGGGTATAACGTTACTTCGGGAGGAGGCTATTAAAAACGCTCTAATAGCTCGCCTTTGTTGTGACGGAATTATGACCTGCAGCCGTCCCGCAGTTGGATGAGGCTGGAGACGGGAATGTTTTAATGCGTATAGAGAGTATCGGATGTTTGGAACGTTTTCCGGTACTAAAAAAAAAAAGAATATGTTGTTTAATTAACTGGACTGCACATAAGCGCTAGAATATCAAAAACTAAAAGGTAAGCAGAGCTGCAATGTTTAGCTGGCACATACTCGAACGGGGAATATTTTTCGCATTAGCAATGACGGCTGGCCCCGCCCCTTCGCCGCCACCCAACCAATCAGTATGACTGTGGGTCGCCACGGCAACAAATGAGCCCAGAGGCACCTCTCTTTCGCGTATATGGCTCCCTCCCCGCCAAAGCCTGGGAGCGGAATTCTGGGAACATTTTTCCATGTGAAACGGCGAGGGTCAGCGCTGGGGTGTGACGCCACGGCATTGTTCCCGCTGCGAGGAGAGGAACCGTGCACCGTGAGGGCAATTCCTGTCCGCCTCGAAAAAACAGCCACTTTCTCACACCGCTTTCCTTCCTCCACCAGACAGCTCAAAACAATCCCAGAGTGTTTGTTGGGTACGAGGTGAGCCGGCCGCCACGCCGGCCTATACTCGAGTTGGCGCGAGAATGGCGGGACAGGACAAAAATTTCATTTCGGCTGATTTGGCTATTTGCAATTTAAAAAAAAAAAAAATCTGGGGAAAAAGGTTGCATGCATAGTGATTGCAAAATTACCAGTTATTTATTGGTGTTGTTTTATTAAAAATAATGTCTTTAATCAGAAATTTAAACATAATTGTGGCTCCTTTTTCACAATTTGACGCCAAGGAGAGATTAAATGTGATGCTTGGCTCGCCTTTGATACAAAAACAGTTCCGCCCGCATTAAAAAAAAAAATCGAATTGCTCCTTAAGGAAAACTTCAATGAACCTTGATGAAATAGTCTTTTATGGTTATGGAGTTGATTTGTTGTCGTAATTATTTATTCATTCATTTTTTAAATTCCATTTTAGCACAGATTGACCCGTGAGCGTCAACAGCGCCGCATTCGCCCAAACTTATCGTTGTCTATTTTCTTAATTGAGCATTTGTCATCGCCCCCTTTCTTTACGTAAAAAAAAAAAAAAAAAAAGTGACACTACACAGATGCTCTATTCATATGCATTTAGTCGCACGACAAAAGTAAGCTTTCCTGTCCAAAAGAGGAAACGAGATAGGAAGGATGAGCCCTCCAAATCCCTCTCGTACGTAAAAGTGGGGGACATTCCTATTTTCGGGCTTTCCTTTTAAAACTTAAAAGCTTTTGTTGAGTGCTTCTGTCCCAATATGGAAGCTGGACGCACGAAGGAGGAGGCGACCAAACGCTCTTGACAGTTTCCTGCAGCCGTGCATGCGTGCGTGCGCTGTCCTCCGTCCTCCTTGGCCCTGTACGAAAGGCCGCTACCCCCGAAAACAACCCCCCCTCCCCGTCTGAGGATGCGCGTGCTTGCGTGGGCTGGATGTCTGGGAAAGCCTCTCACACAGCTGAGCCGAATATAGTGTGTGTGTGTGTGTGTGTGTGTTGCGGAGGAAGCACCTGCCCCGTGCGACCGTCAGCCGTGTTGCGTTTTATCTGACCCCTCTCACATCAGGTGGCTTCCCGTCTTGCGTCACACGCCGCCGCCATTGGCCGAGCCAATCCCCGCCTCTTCCCTCAGCGCTCCGGGCCTCGCTCGCTCGCCTCCCCTTCTCACTCCTTAATTCAATTTTCAAACAAAAGTGGCATGACAAGAACTTTTATGACAACTCTCAACCGCGCCGGTCGTCACGTCCTTCCTCCACGTCGTAGATTCGACTTCCATCTGTCATCACCCGGTAAACAGGAAGTGTCCTTCTCTCCGCTTTCCATACGTCCTAACCCGCTGGCCGTCTTATATAGCACAGCAAGGAAACCTTTAAAGTTGAACAACATCTTTATTATTTTTTAAATGACCCCTCACCCCCTCCCCTCATGGGAAATCATCTTAATACAGTAAACCCCCATTTATCACGAGGGATGTTCCAAACTCTGTCAAGGTGGGATCGCATCCGTTGAAGTCACCTCGGACGTTCTCACAAACAAATCCGGCTTTTTTTTTTTTTTTTTTTTTGCCTGTCCAGCCTTCCAGCTTGCGTCGGGTTTTGAACTCGTGTTTATTTACCAGCGGGGCGCCTTTTTCCTTGATCCCTTCAAAGGAGGCCCACTGTATTCTGTGATCCCAGCAGCTGCCGAGTCCTTAAGAGTGCACTAGATGAGTGCGGCGAGAAGCAGACATCCCCCCCCCCCACCCCTCGGCAGACGCAATTATTTGTACGTGTGTTTTCCATCGCCTAATGATGTCATCCCTTATTGATCAACATGATGCGATGGGGCTTTTGTTTTGGGAATAGAGTATGACGAGGTGAGGATGAGAGCATTTATTTGAAAAGCTTGATACCGTGGTACCTTGATAATGGATTGTTTTGATTTTTTTTTTTATTAAAGTATCGGGTACTCGTAGAAGCTACTTAGTGCTTGTACCTCAGATGGAGCAAATGGGAGAAAGACATTTTTTTTTTTATATGCCGTCCTTGTCAGGACAAGGACAAACTCCCCTTTTATCCGCTTTGCAATCTATTAAAAAAATAGCATGCCACGTTTTGACAATAACAGTTGTCCGCCCTGCTAAATTATACAGACCGTTATTCTTGACAAATGGGCCCATTGGACGGCGGCGGGGCCTAAGTGCATTTATGAGTGGCAGTAATAACACACCTTAATACAATATGGCTTAAAAGGAGGGATTCAATTACTTTGGCGCGTGACACGGGCTGACCTCCACGACGCCCTCGGGCGATTGCCGTTGTGCGGATTGAGAAAAGACTAAAAAGAAAAATAGTGCTCAAATCAACCAGTTTTGTATTTAAGACACCTAGCTTAATGCTAATACCCAAATAGCATCCGCTGGATGTCGCGGCGTTATAGCGCTTTAAAAAAAACGGACATTTGAACACAAAAGGTGCAGCAACACTTGTAGACAAGCAATGTTATTATTGGTTGTGTGCCATTCGCTCAACGTGAGACACAAGTATTGTCTGAGGCACAAGCACGAAGCCGGAAAGATCGGTTAAAAGTCACCTGTTGTCGGCTAGCTTTGTCGTCGTGGTTACACTCACAACAATACCGACTGTAGCGCTTTGTTGAGCCTCGCTAGACATCCTCCTCCTCTTATGATTTGTTTGCACTTTTATCGTACGGCAACAACATACCCCTAAAGGGCCTCTTCATTAGGTACACCTGTATCCATCTTGCCTTGTTTTGTTTACGTTGTTGCCGTTCGATAGTGCAGGTGTTCCTAATATTCTGGCTAGATTCGTGCTAGACTTCCCTTGTTTTTGTATTTTTTTACTGGCAGGTGTTTATGGCGAACCCCCCCACCCCCCCCCGCTACATTGTGATGTGGAAAAGAAAACATAATAATGACCTTAATAGACTCCAGGGTAATTTCGGTGCAGTTTCCTTCCGTCATGGGGGCCATGGTTTGATGCCATTTGTTTGCTAAATGGCTTGTGCTCTTAATGGACTGCGAGAGTGAACTCTTGAGATCCTCAAAGAGCTTAGAAAAAAAAAATAAGAGGGATCATTTCGAGCACAGTTGCAGTGATGATAATTGCCTTTCTCCGCAGCTTTGGGTTTGGAGATGGTGTGCGTTTAATCGGACCCTTCAGTTTATAAATCGAGTTGATTCCGAGGGTCTGTCCTGTTTGTATTTTTCTCGTCGGGGCGAGGGGAGGGGGCTTCGGTTCCCAGGGTTATTTTCTCCCTGAGGCACAAGTGTGACATTGGCCAGAGTTTGATTTGGTGGGAGGAAGGCAGCTCCTCCATCATATAGTACATATAACACATGGCCTCACACACAGCCGTCTGGGCGAGGTTTGCCGATCAATTAGCTCGAGTTCCACATGTGACGCTCGCTCGGAAAATATACGACATTCTTTTCTTGCCGTCATTACCGTGACGTCAGCTCGGACACGGCGAAGAACGAGGCACTTTACGCAAATCGTGAATCTCTCTGCTTTCATTTAAAATGAAACGCGGACGTGTAGTTTTGATTGACATTTTTCAACGTGCATCTGGTTGTCCCGCATGTAGGATCTTGTTTATCGCTGGTGCCATCTGGAGTGTGTTTTGCCGCGTGCTTGGAGTTAACTCAAGCGACGCCTTGCACGCTTGAATGACACGGCAAAACATTTTGTTTACGTTAGCGCCGAGCTAGCCGCTCGCCATGGCTTTCCGTCCCTCCCGCTAATATTAAGCATCGATAACGGCCCCAGTCTCGAAGTCTCCGACGACCCTCAACTCCCTCCGACTCCGAAATGTGAAGGAGGTTTTCCCCGACATTCCAGCGGCTGGAAGAATGACAGCTCGCCTGGTGATTGTCTCAATTTAGGTTTTTGAGCGTTGAAGAAAAACACGCACGCACAAACATGTACATCACAGGCCAAAGAGCAATCGGGGAGTAACTAGCAGCGTCCAAAATTCTCATGAGATGACTCTAGAAAGATGGGCTGGAATAACACACATTTTTTGGCATAAAGAAGCATTATGAATTTTAATTCGCAGTGCAGGGGCTGAATGCTAGCTTAGCGTCTCGCGCTAGCTACCATCTGGGTCGCTCGACTATTTGACATCGGCGGCTCTTCCGCCGGTCCTCGTCAACGGCACAGGCGGTCGTTTGGGGTAACTGGCGTGTTTACCGAGAACAGTCCAAATAGTTTACATGTCGCCTTATCAAAATATCACACGCGCGTTTTGCGCTCGCTAGCTGCCGGCCGCGTTCTCTTGCGCGCATTGTTGGCCTTATCTGCCTGACGGCGTGACCCCCCCCCCCCCCCACCCCCTCCAGGGACCAACAGAGCACTACACAATAGAATTAAAAATAAGAGTAGAAACTTTTGTGATGACTAAAAGCTGACATTTTGTATATATACTACATGTGTGTTGTACACTAACATCTGAGTAGTGAGTAGAAAAGCTGCAGCTTGTTGACACTGACCACAAAATGCTTTGACCCGCAGTTATTTTTCTCCAAAACATCGCTTCAGGGGTCTCCTAGAAAGCCGAGGTGCGTAAATTTCGACAAGCACTTTGAGCCAAGGCAATTTTCAATTTTGTTTTCCTCATAGGAAATTGCAGTTGGGGGTCACAAACCGCACTTGACGGTTTAGTTGGTTGACTATAAAAAAAAAGCCCGTCATGGCTTCTTGCAGCTGTCATATTTTTTTTACACACTTCTCCCAGGTGAATTTAGTGAGCTCACCGATGCCTCTTTTCTGGGCCGGAAATACTATTCTTTTATTTCAAGTGGCTCGCCTTCTGTTGAAGCCATTAGTAGGGGGAGGGGGGGGGGGGTCTAGTGGGCACAATGGGGTGGCCGCACATGCAGACAATAATGACGGAGTGGACTTGCATGGACCTTTCCCAGCACCCTTGAAGTGCTTGGCATTGTAAAAAAAAACACATGGAAATCTCGATGTCCAGGTGCTTTTTAAATATCGTTTGATCCTGCAGACTTGAGGAATTACGCGCCTTTGTGGGTCAATATTCCTCCTCGTAAGAAATTATTCTTAATGTCTCCTTCTCGCTCCCCGAGGGCCTTTTAAACCCAACTTGACTTTTTGGTTTCTTGCACACCCCACAGTGATATTTAGAAATGGGTACCTGACCCAAAGGAGGAGGTGAAACGCGACGCGCCGACTTGGCAGCGCGACACGCTGAGCCAGCAGAAACGTCTGACATTTATCTTAAAACAACACTTTGCTTCACAATCGGTCTGAAAAACGTACAGAAAGGCATCTTGCCGGTTCCCACGGCTCAAAGTGTTGATTGGCGGCACCAAAGAGACATTTTTTATCACTGTGAAGTGGCGCTCAGTGCGGCTCACTATTTGGCAAGCGGGTGGTCGCTAACCAGTAGCAGTTGACCAAAGTGTGGCCAAATATTTATTCTGTACCGTGCAAAACCCTCACTAAGATTATAAATTTTTTTGCATAAATTTTAAACAGCAACTAATTAATCCCAACAAGAAGGAAAAACGTAGTCATTTTATTTCTTGTTATTTTTTGCTCTACTTCGCTTTGACATATTGAGCACACGGGCGGTTTTAAATATTGGAATTATATCGCTATACGTCCCAAATGTGTGTTTTCCCAGGAAAGGCCACAACTAAAAGATAAAAATTGCACATGGCATTTATTAGCGTTTCACTTTGGACGACTCTCCGCGGATGTTGATGGTGTCATGCCGTTTTCCTCCCTCGACTTAGCGAATGTTGTTTTTATATGCGTTTTGTCACAGCGGCACATTTGAATGTGTGTGTTGTGCAAGGTTGTCTCTTATGGGAGACACATTGTTCCACTTTAGCCTCGGCTTTACAGCCAAGGTGCTCTTTGTTGCTTCATCAAGGAAATTTAATAGCATCTCCGTCGGAAATGGAACGTTACGGCACCACTTTGCCTTTGCTTGCGAAAATAGCGGATTAGCGAGACGGCATCAAATGTTGAACTAAAGATATCTAATTGAATTTCTGAAAATGTCAAACTAGCATGACTCACTTAAAGGCGTAATAGCATTATACAAATTGTATTCTGCAAGGTTTATGTGTAGATTACAGTTTTGTGTAGAAAAGCTAGTCTCATGCTAGGCTAAAGCTAAGCTAACTTACTAACGAGACGAAGTTGTTTGTTTCCATTTGCGAGTTTTCTAGCAAAGCGACACTAATTAGCATTACATGTTTGGGGTTAAAGGTGTTCGAGCAACTTTTTTTACGCTAACGTAAGCACCTGCTCGTGCGAATTGTTTGCAAAACACTGACTCATGGAAATAGTCGTAAATTGCTGTGTTTGTGTTGTTACCTCTGAGAATGGGCGTGTTGAAATGCAGAATACTATACACCGGTTTTTTTTTTGTCTTCCATTTTTTGCCAAATGCTCATGCCTTGAGTTTCTTTAAAAACAGTTGAACAACGTCAACAGCAATTTCTGATTGGCATTTTAAGCTAGCCTCGTGCTTAACTACACCAACTAGCGACTAGCTGTAGTATACAATACTCTGGTCATTTCATTAGGTACAGCTGTTCTCTGTAACCATACGATATACTTTCTAGTAACTGAATTTATTCACATATTGAAATGAATTAAAATGCCATTAATCTTCTGGAACATTTTTTTCTCCCCACCGTGACTTACAATAAGTATTAAATCATTCAATTCCATTAATAGACTTATCTTAAAAAAGTACAATGCGGCCCTTGGCGAGACCTCACGGTGAGGTCATGGCAAAGGTGCCAAATGACACGGGTCGCCACCGTGGCGTGATTTAGAGCGTCTGCGTGTGCAAATGAACTTTACTTGACTGGTCGCCGCATGATTTACAACTCCGACTTGTGCTCTCTTTCGCTCCGGCCGGGGATGTGACTGCCTTTTGTTGGGCCCTTGTTTAGAGTGGCAGCGCTCATTCGGACCATTGTTTGTTCAGCCGTAATGACAGAGCGGGCCACAATGGACGTCAGAATGGCGACTGTGTGCCAACGTGCATGTCAAGTGCAAGTTCACGGGGTTAGCGCCGGCCGGGTCCCCGAATAGGCTGTCGATTAAAACCCTCGGTGAACTCTCGCTATTGACCAGCTTATATTTTGTTATAAACGTGATTTATTACGGAGAGCATCTGGGTCACGGCAAAGGCTGCAGCTGTCAATCACAAGCTGCCATGTCGAGGCTGAAGAAACCTCACCCCCCTTCACCCCGAAGCAATAAATACGGAGGTGACCACGTCGGCGCACACTAATTGAGCATGAGATCCAAGGACCCCGATAAGCCGGTCCCTTGACGGCAGCTGCCCTAGACGCTGTTTGCTTTGCTAATGTCCTCCTTGCCTGGGCATGCAGGCCGCGTTAATCACTATACATCTGCCACGCATCACCCCCGCTCCATTCACGTCCAGGCCAATTATCCCGAGCAGCTAATTCACACGGCCATTTTTTTTACTACTGGGACCAAAGTTCAGGAGCGGTGTGCGGGACACTTTATTAGGTACGGAGAAATCACATTTCGACGTTTTCTTGGCGAATTTGATTCCATTTAATTGTATGTTGACAGTTTTATCCGCATTGGTGTTGCAAAGGGTGGAAAATTCCAAGAGGGCTCTCCACATGAGGTTTAGCTCAGGAATTTTGGAAATAATCACTACTCGGGATTTTTTTTGCATTCAAAAATTGAATGCAAGCAAACTTAGATGACGCCTTGTCATAGTAACTCCCTTTAAGTCCTACTTTGGCCCAAGCAAGCATCTTTTCATCCCCAAAGTGCTTTTTAAGCGAATGGCTTGCAGATGTTGCCGGGTCGAGACACATCTGCGGACTTGTGCCCATTTGGCTTTCTTCTTTGCCGGTCGATAAAATTGGAGCCTTTTATTGCACGATTAGAGCGGCTCATTAATGAGCACCACCCCTCCGGATCACTCTTCGGCCGTCTGGTCCCTCTGGCCAGCATCACGTCCGAGGCAGACCTCTGGTCCCCATTAGTGACCCAGTACAGTATCTGCAAGTTCTTTGGCGCTTTCCGTTTCACATTAGTTTGCTTGTGGTATCTGAACGGAGCAGCGTGTTTGTGCTTGATGATTGAAATGTTTTCCTCCTCCTTTGATGGCCTGATAGACTTGAACGGCTTCTCTCCACTTCACGTTTGTTTTCGAACCAAGCTAGTGGATTGCAACTGAGAGAAGAAATACCGATTCCCTCTTTTCCGCTGACAACTTTCTCACTTGGCGAGTAGCACATGCCTATTCGGATGCCGCGCTTGCATAACGACAGTATCCGTTGGTCCAAATCCTCCCGTAGCCAATCACAGACCTCAACGCCGTCTCTCTTCCAAAGTCTGCTGAGTGATGGTGGCCATGGCAACAGCCGGGCTCCCCCCCCCCTTCATTTGATGGCATCCAAACGTGTGGCGGAGTAATTATTGCGTTGCGGGATGGCATGAGGCCCCTAAGGTGTGACACAATGTGTGAAATGGAGCAGGTGGTGGGCACCCCCAAACCCCTCCATGTACTTAAACAGAAGAATAGTGCAAAAAATTATAAATTCAACTTGGGAAAATTCAAAAAATATTTGT
Source organism: Syngnathus scovelli (assembly GCF_024217435.2). Lineage (NCBI taxonomy): Eukaryota > Metazoa > Chordata > Actinopteri > Syngnathiformes > Syngnathidae > Syngnathus > Syngnathus scovelli. The sequence goes on along the minus strand of NC_090866.1, from coordinate 10,062,047 downwards.
ACTTGGCTCATTCAATGCGAGGATTTGTGCCTTGTTGCTTGCCATCCCTGAAAATAAGCAAGTATTCTCCCTAATGGACCTTGACCGGCAGGTTTAGTCAAGATTAATACTTGATGCCAAGTAGGAAAGTGATCGCCATCGCTCCCATAATGGCTCGCCTGACAAAGAAGCTCATATAAAAGTATGCATGAAGGATGCGTGTTTGCAGCCAGTGTGAGCACGCGCGCATGTGCGTGTGTGTGTGTAACCCGGTCGCTTTTATCGGCGTGTGTCTGGATGCAATCCGCCGGATGTCCAAAGAAAGGAGGGAGCCGTCATGTTACACTTGTACATCCATCAGCGGCAGCGTCGGGTATCCCGCGGCGGTAGCGGCGGCCAGCTGTGTAACATCAGCCGAGCGAAGCCTACCGAGCATGTGTGTGGTGTGGAAAATGGCGTCAAATATCTATTTTGGTGAAAGCCAAATCATTTGTATTTTAATATTATTTTTTATATTTAATATTATTGTAATATTATTAGATTATTAATAATATTTTTAAGATCAAATATATTAGAAAATAAATCCCCCAAAAATTAAAGCGTCAATTTTAACCGTGCTGCAATGATGTTGGGCGTAAACAGTCGTACCAGAAAGAAACAAATCATTGTATTGTCAATCAAACAATTGCTAAATATGGCGCTCATGAGACATAAATCTAATAAGGTTTAAGGTTGTTGCGGGGGGGGGGGGGGGGGGGGAACACAAAGGCTTCCCTTCCATCTTTGATGCAGTGAATGGAAAATGATAAACAAAAAAACACCCACTTCCCCTGCCAGGCCCCCCATAAATCGCCAGCATGAAGGAAGTATGTTTAAATCATCAGCCGTCGCTCAGTCATAGTGGAAAAGGCATTCCCATGATGCCCTCAAAAATAAACGGCGCTACCGGCCCGGGTGGGACACAATGGTGTGAAATTATACCCTGGTGCTAGACACGCAACACAACACGGCGTGCCCAATCGACCCGCCTGGAACAATCGTATCATAATAATCGTATGGTAAAATATAAATATATGAACCAAATGTCGGTTTATTCCAGATTCTATTTCAACCACTTTCATTTGCAAGTGGGCATTGGACCATCTGTTGGTACGCCTTGCGCCCAATCTCCTCCTGCCCAGTCAGGGGTCCCTGTTTGACTAACAGGATTGGGCGGGAATTAAACTCGGCAAGGAGCTCGGCTTAAAACGAGCCATTTGTTGGTCAGCGAGGGATCTTCGCTTTTGTCTGAGCCAACATTCTCTCCAGCGCAAACTCGGTTAATTGAGGCAACGTGGATGATGTAGCTCTCATAAGAGACGCTTGGAAAAACACATTCCATATTTGCCTGCAATAAACGGAACCCGGAGCGCTTTAATGAGATCCCCGTGGCCCCGCAATACAAATACTGGCGAGGCGAACGCTTAATGAATATTCACACTTGGATTGTGAGGCTGAGATAGCAGCTGGGGACAGAGAGCAGTCCTTAAAATTGCCCGTCGGAAGGGGATGCTAGCCAAACTCGCGCTACCTGTTGCCAAAAGTGGTCAAGCTGCAATAAAGGGTGTGAAGACAAATGCTACGCTTCACAGCACGATCGGAATAACATGCAAGGGGACTCGAGTCGCACCCCTGCGGGACTCCGCATCCCCAACACTGTTCCCTGTCATGTTTAAAATACGATAGAATAATGAAATCTTTCTGTAGCCTGATTTCATTTGTAGATTGCAAAGATAATCGAAAATAATATCGCTGTACTTTATCTGCCCTGTGGGCCATAAAACATCTGTTTCAGCCCTTTCATAATGGACTTGAGTTGTCTTTTTTTTAATCACAGTTATAAAACGAACCCAAGCAATAAACAGTAACCATATGCTCGCTCGCTGAGTATGAAATATTTGCTTGTTTGCTGTCCCGCTTCTTAATCGAGCTTTATGGCCAGCGATAAGGCAGCCCGAGGTGTCAAATGACCTTGATAAGATATTTCAGAGATGATCTTCAGGATGTCGAGACGGAGCGGCCATTAGTTGTTGTTTATTACCGCCAGTGAGGCATCCTTCCTGTCTGAAAGGGGACCCACTGCCCGGCCGGCACCAAACAAAGCAGTAAATATTCCAACCTCGTTTGATCCGGCAAGAAAAAGGAAGAAGCTTTGATCGTGGTCCCAGAGCTTGGTGGGGACACATGTGGGACAGAGTCCAGGGGTGTGTTTTCCTTCTTGAGCTCGGTTGGGGATGGCCGAGGAGAGGTTAGAAGGTTGACGGGGGCATTTTTTATTTTTTATATCTATCAAAAACATTTTTAATATCCACCTGCATGTCTTGCCATCCACCTGCATATCTTAAGCTGGACTCGGTTTTAAAAAGGGAGGGGCGGGGTCCTTTCCCCCCCCCCCCCCCCCCCCCCCCAGACTTGGATTTAAAGATTTAAACAATAAAAAAATAAAATAACAGACAAGAGAAATTTTACAAACAGTAAGATATTAAAAAATAAGATAATAATAATAAAATAACAGACAAGAGAAATTTTACAAACCGTAAGATATTAAAAAATAACAAAAATAAATAAATAAATAAATAAAATGCTCTGAGATAAAAACTAAACACGGCTTTCTTTTCTGTCCGCTGTTCTGTGTTCATTTAAGTGCGGTCATTCTCCTCTCCCCTGCCCCTCCCCTCTCCATTTCTCCCCCCCCCCCCCCCCCCCCCCCTGCCGCTTGACAGGGTGTGTATGTTTTTTTTATCGCCGTGACATGATGTCTCTTCCCAGGGCACGTCCCTGATGGCTCCCCGGGGTCCTAACCCCATGCACCCCCCAACCCAACCACAACTTTACATGAGCCTCCGTATTCCCTCTCTTAAATCCAACACCAATGCTAATGAGCAATCTCAAACATTTTACACGGCGTAAAAAGAGAACGGCTACCTCCATTTTTTTTTTTTTTTTTTTGTGGGACGAGCTGCGTGTTTATTCAGGTACATCCTTCCTGACTCTCTGCTTGTAAACCTGCCTGCCGCTCGTCACGCGGTCCAAACATTAACCCTCGGACAAGTGCGGGGACCTCCGGCAAGGTCACCAGCCAGCACCGAGGCGAGTTCCAAAGTTGTCGAGGCGAGACACAAACACAGACGCAACGAACTGCAGGCCCGCCGTTAAACTGTCCGCCGTTTTTACGTCCTGTCAAGCTCGTCAGTAAACGGGCGGGCCCATTCGCTCCTTTTTTTTGCTAACCTCATCTAAAACCGGGCCTCATCATTGGTGGAAAAAATAACATTTTAATTTCTAAGAAACTCGGGGTGGCGGCGAAGGCCTCGGAGGAGGAAAACGACACCGCCGCTAATCTGCATCACCTTTCAACCGCCTCCTCTGTTTTCTTTTGACGGCTTTTTGTTCGCTTCCCTCGCCACCTTTTATGCTTCTCCCGCTCAAACTGAACGGCGGGGTGTCCATTTCTTTCCATGACTTCTTCTCCCGCCACTTTCTTGGAAAGTTTTGGGTCATTTAAAAAAAAAAGCGTCACAATAGACGTCTTTAATATGCCGCGAGTCGGATTTTATGATTTTTTTTCTGGTTCCTTTCAGCTCCATCAATCCTGATCTTCCCTACCATCCTCGCTTTCTCTCCCCCGCCTCCCCCGCTCGCTCCGCGGCCCACTCAAACTCCCACACGCCGCTCGTCTACCTCTCACCTCCATCCTCTTCTCTTCTTTTGCTTCTCTTTCCAATTGTGCACACGCACGCATCCCCCGCCCCTCATTAATGTTTCCATGCCAACATCCAGTGCTTTTATAACTTCACATATCAAAGATGGAAAAGCGAAACGAGAGAAACTCGAGGTGAAGAGTTGCCGCCATGTTTTGTGGCTATCATACAGTGCACTGAGTCATCCGGCAGGAATTTGTTAGCGGGAGTGGCACAAGTCCAAACATGAGGTATTTGTGCACACAATCAAAACAGTAATGCTCAAAATATTACCCAAAAAATTGGACGAAAAAAAAAAAGCCCTCACACTCAGAAAGTGCTGTTTTGTAAAATTGTCCCTTGGTACTTTACACACTAATTTGTACAAACAAAGACACACACACGCACGCACTTGGGTCAGGGCAGCGAAGTGGGTCCCATTTACACACGACTGTAAATTACCCAACACTTCTCAATCAATTATTCATAATCCCTAATTAATTATGAAACGATCAGTAATCCAACACCAGTCCGTCCGGCGGCCGTTGCCTAGCGACCACGACTCCTATTAAATGCCACCATTGTTGCCCGTAACTCGAGTGCCATCTTCTTTCCCCCCCTTATTGGATGAGAGGGGGGGGGCGTATTTGGAGGTGGGGTAGGGGGACGGTCGGAGAGTAAACAACATGTGCGTCCATATCATACTGGGAGAGTGTAAACAAGTGCAGCTGGTTAATAATGCAGCAGCGCTTTGGCTGCGCGGCTACCTTGAGTTGTGGCGGGCGGCTAATGGCCCACGCCGCTCAATCATGTTAGAGCACACGCCTCTGTGGGGACTCATAAAGAAGAAAAGGAAAACAAAATAAAAAAAAATCGGATAAGATTAGATGATTAAAAGGATGAAATGAAAACAGATGAAGAACATTTTTGAAATTGTTGCTTGTTGGGATTTGGCCACGTTTGCGCGAGTCCACGTGGGAGAGCGTTGAGGGAAAACAACAATAACAACAATAAGGCAAGAAAGGAGAGTGAGGGTGGGGCCGAGGGGAAGTGGCAAGCACCGTGCGACCAGACGGCGGTTCCTTCCTCGCCAGCCTGAGAATCAGGAAGGAGAGAGCGGCGCGTTCCTACGTTATTGGAACTAACAGGAAATGCGGGAGCCATCTTGTATTATTTCATTCACTGAGCTAGTTCAAGACCTTTTGTAGACTATATCACTCATTTTTGTAATACCACAAAAAAAATAAAGAAAATAATCGCATAATAAATAGCAATTGCAAACCTGCAACTGAGTTCCTACTTTGACTTCCTTGACACCGATTGCTATTTTCATAATTGCCAGGACTTTGGAGCCATCTTGTGGCATCTTGAAAAGAGCACCATTGTTCACTCACTGAACTGCAAATAGGTTGAGGTCGACCGTAATTCCGCCCGCGGCCTTCATTCCAACCTTTCCCTGCTGAGACCCCCCCCATGGTTTTGACAAGCCTCCCTAAATTAGGCTCATGGCGAGGGATCCACAGCCCGGAGGCCACTGAGCATCTCTGATTGTTGCTCTTCAGGTTTCTTTGTGTTTCTTTGGCACGTCCGACTTGTTCTTGGATCTCACTCGCAGCTGTCCAAACGGATGAGGCGGGGAGGGGATGTCGGACGCATCCGAGCCTGCCGTGTGCCGAGAGATCATGAAAATAATCAGCGTGGCCCGAGCAAACAACGTGCAGGTGCTCCAGATGAAACAAGGGGTGGGGGGGTGGGGGGAGCACTTTGCAAGGACCAAGTAGCGGCAGCAGGTTGCCTTGGGAACACTTAACACACCCTTTTTTAATCTCTGGCAACCCCCACCACAACCACCTTTTTTTTTTTTTACACTTCTTCATATAGTAGACACACAATACACGCGTGTGCACATTCACATGCGTGCATGGACACCGGGCCCATAAAGATAAGCGCACTATTATATCCATCACTGAACCTCGTAAAAAGGTTTCGGTCCGTCTCTGACCATCTCTGGAATGAAATACGGCACCAAATAAAACTACGTATTTATAAAAGCGTTTTAATTTCAGTTATTATGTTTCCAAAATACCCTCAGCCTTCATTTAAGCATCATCAAAGGCTCCTTAAACAACCCCCAAACCCCTCTCGGTCCCACCCCCTCCCTCCTCCTTTGTTTTTCTTATGTATACAAAATATAAATGACATTCAGTCGCTCTCCAGAGTGCTTGTTTTTTTCCCTGAAGAGGAACAAGATTAAGATGTTAAATGTGTACTTTAGTTTGTAAGTGTTTGTTCTTTACAACAAAAAAACATGCATGACATCTGAAATGTGTAAACTCGTGCCAGCTGGGTGTGTGAGTTTGTCTTCTGCAGGATAAATTAGAAGTTTTAAACCCATGGGACTCTTTTAGAATGCAATGAATTCCAAGTTTGGTCACCAAATGTGTGTTTGTTGACAGCCAGGAGCACTTTGAGCGTCATCGGGGCAATCCTAATACTTTGCTGCCCTCTTGTGGTCACCAACTGAAACGTCCTGTAAATCACCTGCTATCAATCAGAAACAACTAAATATTTTTTTTCAGTATTTTGTCCCCCTCTTAATGGTACAGTTCCCCCCCCATATGAAAGGGGACAATACTCAGAATAAAGTTGTATTTAAATGTGACAGTTCATCACCTTCTTTTCTCCCACAGGGTCAAATAAAGCAAAGGGGGTCCCTAAAATCCCCCCCCCCCCCAACCGACCAGCCACCATCCACCACTGATCAGGCTGCCAGGAAAAAAAGGCCCGTGAAGGCACTAGAGGTTGATCATGGAGACCCAACAAGAACTTCATAATAAGGTGAGAACACAATAGACATGTAATGCGCCACTAGAGGGCAGTGCAGCTTTTAAACTAAACTTCTACTAGGCTTTTTTTCCCATTGCAACCAATGTCATGTTTATTTTATCTTGTTGGGTACTTCGAGTTAGGCAAAAATACTGCTATTTTAAGTTGTACATTTTTGCCAATTTTATTTCATGTACTCCTCAGATTCAAGGTCAGGATTTTAACATTATAACCAAGCGAAGGTTATCGCTCGCATTATCAGTCGAAGCATATCCACCTTAAGGGAGTGTGCACATCTCACTCGAGAGGCTCCCCCTTGCAAAAAGAATGTAAATGTGACATTTTAGCATGACTAGGCCTCAGTCGTCTGGACAAATGTTGACATTTGTCTTGATAAAGCATCCGACTTTAACGGGGTAAAAAAGCAAAAAGTCACGTCTGGGAAAAAAAAATCAAGGAATATTGGGACCTTTGTTTCATTAATGGAATGGTTTGGCACGCACATTGCTAAAGAGAGAAGCCATGTTGAAAAAGCCAATGTTTGCTATGGACTACATTAAACCCGCCATTGATCTCCCTCGGTCTCGCGCCGGCATCGATCGCCCGTGCCAGGGGAGGGCCATAGGTAACATCCCTTCTGCGTGGTTTAAAGGTCATAGACCCCCGCCCTCCCCGCCAAAGCCACCCGAGAGTCACGGCGGACTTCGCTCACTCTCCGGCTGAATGAGAATGGCCACGCCATTCAGCGAGGCATTGATTGAGCCGAGCTCCATCGTCTCCACTCCTATGTTGTTCCTTGATTTGCCAATTAGAGCTCTTTTCACACTCAATAGCTTTCAGGCCAAGCGTTAAATGGCCAACTGTTTGCAAGATGGCGCTCATGTCGAGGGTCCAGAAGATGATAGATTGATTCATAATGCCCCCCCCCCCCCCCCCACCTACCTGATGCTAACAGCACATAGCTGCAAACTAGCATAGCTCTGGTATTTTATTTGGTATTTTATTCAAATCTGGTTTCCAATTGAAATGACTTGCAACAGCATTCAAACGTGTTATTTATTTAAATCGTAGCCACGCTATGAAGTATGCAGTCAGGGACAGAGCCAGTTCGTTGTTATGAATAATAATAAATAATAATGAACAGTGAAACAAATCAAAAAGAGAGGCACGGCGACTTCGCCGGCCATTAGCATGACTGACTCGACGCTACGCCGGGCCGGTCGCTAATGAAATGTCAATTCAGTCTACCATCCATCCTGATCAAATGTTAATTGAGGGGGTGATGGATAGAAGCTACACGGTTCTCCTTATTATCGTCCCTTCCGTATTTCGACACTTTTTGCCTTCATTCCGCGATTACGGGTCGGAGATGACCAATGATTAGGGAGAAGGTCGCTATGAGTACTGGTGGAAAAGGTAGCGAGGCTCGATTTTTTTTAGAAGCTTCGTTTCATCGTGGAGTAGATAGAAAGAATTCTTGACGACGGGGTTATCGCAGAGGAAGAGTTTAAGAACGCCCCGGAGGGAAAAAGATTGTCCGATGCGGTCACAAGCTCCAAATTGAGGTCGCGGGTATCGTGTGAACTACATGAGAGGGAAATATTCAGGAAGTAGCTCAACAAAGCAGTTCTGGTGGAGCGAGAGAGAAAAATAACTGGGGCGGATTTCATTGGACGAAATTTTGGAACCAGGACAGCAACGGAGGAAAGTATATTAGAAGCATGCGGGGCTTGTCTGAGAGTACTACGGGTGTGACCGAGGAGTTTGGAATGGAGATGGGATTGCGTCAGGGATGGGCTCCTCGCGTCCCCCTGCTTGCCAAGCTGATAGATGGGCTGACAGATGAGCTTAGACAGGAATCCCCGCAGAGCGTGATGTTCGCAGATGACATCGTGAGTTGCAGATGGAGGAAGTTGGAAAGGTGGAATGGGAATTAGGCAAAGTAAGTGAATGAGACAGGGGGGGGGGGGGCGGAGAAGAGCGAGCAAGGGCGGAGGACTTTGAATCCATGAAGTTGTCAACGTTACATGGAGAGTATCTGCCTGCACGTCGGAGGCCATTAGCGCTCCTGAGGAACATTCCGAGTGTTTACTAATGCTCATTGCTTTTTATTGACTATCATAGCTAATGAGATGGAGCGGCTACATGGAGGGCGAGGTTGGGTTGGGCGGCGGTTCAAATAAAAATAAAAAGAAAGAGGAATCGTACCCCGTGTTTGGTCTGTGCATGAGTAATGGAGTGTGCAAACTCCCACTTGCTCATCAAGACCCCGAGGCGTTTATTTTTACTCGGCTACTACGGCTAGCACGGACCATTAAGACCAGGATTTACTCATTAAAAAAAAAACACATTGATTTAACTGGACTTTCCAATTTGGGCTTTTGCTTTGCGCACTGGAGGCAACGATACCATCATTTTAGTCATAATTCTCAAAATACAAATTATTACCCGTTGCTCGTTTATTTTGACTCGCTGCTTGACGAGAAGCTAGCTTTGGATCCCTGTCCAAAACCAGGGGGATCCATCTTTGTGTTCCTGTCCAAAGGGACCTTTTAGGTTTCTAAGAATAAACCATCATCCCCCTCCTCGTTGTCTTCCGGCCTCCCGGGGTGTCTTATCTTAGACGGCGGGCGGTAATTGCTTTGGAGAGTTTTTGGCTGCCGCACTTTTAAGTGAATTCTTCATTTGCGAGGCAAATATTTGTGTTTTTTTTTTCCCCCCCGGAGTGATGTCTGTGCTGTCTCGCTATAGCCGTGACGCCTCGGGACGCCACAATTCCCCCGTCGCTCGTGTAGGGCTAATTTTAGCTCGCAGAATTTGAAAAAGTTAATCTACTACGGAAGATTTATTTACTGTCATCTCTACTCTGTATAAAAAAAAAAAAATGGCGACGTGAGGTGCACTAGTTGATCAAAAACAATGTGGAAAGCTCTTCAAGCCCCCTCCTGCAACGGAGGCTGGCGTCGCTCGCTCGCTCTCTCGCTTTCTTTGTTTGTGTTTGAGAGTTTCCTTTCACACACACGCAAAAAAAAAAACTCGAGGGGCAGGAGGAGGCTGTGTTTCATGCTGCCTCATTATAGCCAGCTTTTATCAAACAGCACAAACTGTGTTTCCCCCCCCCCCCCTTCCCTGCTTGAACACATTTGATTCAAACAGAATAAAAAAAAGACCACAATGGTGGTATTTCCTTCCCCCCCCCCCCAAGATGATATTTTCCCAAATAGATTGTGAGCGGACCCTTCAGAGACGATTTCATTTCTCAGATTTACCTGCCGCCTCTGTTATTTTGGATCATCCTCAGGTGAACACGGAAGCCAATTGGAGCGTGATAAATTTGTCGTGACAGTTTGCTCGTCGGGCTTTTTGGGGACGAAACGCGCTTTGATGCCAAGCCCCGACCCGAGCCGCGAGACGTCTAATGACGCCAGCGCTTTGTTCAAGCCGCCAATCAAATGGCGTGACCTATTTATAGCTGCAGTTGCACCTCTGACAAGAAGATGCAACTTTTTCTTCACCTGTCTTTTTGCCCCTTTAACCTTTAGTGCTGTTTTTTTTGACATTTTAAAGCAAAAAAAAAAAAAAAAACATACATGTTTTGTGTTTTGTGAGGTTGACCTGTTGCCATGGAAACAACCCAGCACTTAAACATATTTCAGCCCGTCGTTTTACATTGGCGTCTTCCCATGACTTTGTGTGACGCGGCTCTCGTAATAGTAGAGTGCAGCCGGTCCTAATATTTTGCAGCCACTCTCTCTTGATTAAATAAACAGGCTTTTTTTTTTTTAAAAAAAAAAAGCTTGTTTTTACAGAAAGATGAGGCAGTTGCGAACTTTTAAAGCTGATGGATGTGTCAAAGCTCAACAATACACATAGACGCACCCCCCCCCCCCCTCCCCCCTCCCACACAGATTAAGAGCAAGGCTGTCCATAAAGCCTACAGGATCCAGTGTGTTGTTAGACCTGTGTACCATTTCCATATAGATTGCCTGTCCATCATTTCCATTTTGACACTGCAGGCGAAGCTGCGGGGATCCCAACGTATAGAAGCACAACGAGCTCCGAGCTCCACTCCGGCTGTATTGTGGATTGCGTACAACGCCTCATTTGTCCCCCAAATATTTTTTTTTTTCCCGAAACGAACTTATTGAGTTAGCATTGTTGCTCAGAGCGAGATAGTAAAAGTGGTCAATGACATCACCGTCGCCATTTTGTTTTTTTCCAATGCGATGCCACCTTGTCTGCCCTCGCACCTTCCGAATGAAGAAGCCCATTCAGAATCCAACATTGACCTCGCAGCACCCCAATTATAGCAAACATTAATCCCGTCGCTCGGCCGCCTCCAACACACGCGCACACTCCGAGTGCTTTAGTGCTCAAATCAATCAAGCTCCATTTGCACTCACTTAAAAAAAGCCGCGACGCTCTTATCAGTGTCCATCTGATTCTCGGTCAACGTGACACTTTCACTTTCAAATCAGGGAAAATAATTTTGTAAGATTGAAATCAACTCGTATCCGTTGTGTTGACAATTTCAATCCACCGGGACGCAAAAAATCATGTTGGTTTGTTTCAAAGCAAAGTCATATAAAGGTCGCACCTGCGAGGGAGGGAGGGAGGGGCGGGGCTAACAAGAGCCGCCCGGAGGCTCCATTGTGAGAGTTCACGTTGGCCGTCAGCTCGGCTCATTTGTCTTCTCGGAGGAGCGTCAAAGGTCACCTATTGTCTGCTCATCTTCGGACCGTTACGGCAGCGCCAGTCATTAACAATGGCCTTGATAAGCGCTAATTTATGACCCGTGTCACCGTAATTAAATGTTTGTGCAGATCTGTCGAGCTCAGATAAGAACCAAAGGCCTGCTGGGAAACGACGTCCACAGGATTTGCAATGACCCATGACGGCTTTTTACCTAGCAAATTACAATCTTCCGTCTTATTTTTATTTAAACATATTAAGGCAACAATACAATATGTCACTATTAGAGAAAATATTATCTCTTGTATGAACCGAGTACAGTATTCCGTGCAGATGTTTCTTGGACTCCAGAGGGAGACAATATGGAAACATTCGATATAAATTGCTATGCAGAGAAGCAGACATGCAGATAAATATCCTGTGCGACTTTGTTTCTTTAATGAGAATCCTTTTTGTGAACTGTGTGTGTGTGAGAGCTGGGAGGCACAAGAGGCAACCCGAGGTCAAAATAATAATAGAAGGAAAAAATAAAAAGTGACGGATGGAGACAAAACAACCATTAACAACGTACCAAGAGGCAAGCGTTGCGCTTTCCTTAACGCACATGAACGGTATTTTTCCACTCGCACCTTTTATTAGTCTTTACGACAGACTCGTATCCGCTTTATTATAAAAAAAAATATCTGCTCAGGGGTACCAATCCGCGCGATAATTCAATCGCTCCTTTATGAATTAAACATCCGGCAGGCATAACAAGCCGCACGGGCTGACAATGAAATGATTTGCATGTCGCTTTAAACAGCTACACAGCCCGCTTGTTTGTTACTTTTTTACGGGCGCCGGAGCGTGGAAATGAAAAATGCATTATTATTATTAGGGCGATGATTATTTTGATGGCCACGAGGCTGAGAAAGAAATAGCGGCGGTGTGGTGTAAGTACCTGCGGGAGGTCAATATCGTACACCTGACCCTGGCGAGGTGTTCTAAGCCTGGAGGCTTTTTTGGCCACCGCTTCTCCAAAGTGCTTCTGGCTGTCCTCCACTGCGCCTCTCAAAGTTTTTACATCGACATAAAAAAAAAAAAAATCCAGTGTTAGGCGCTTGTATTCTCTCAAGCTGCTGGCTAGTGGTTGTCGCTGAGCTAGCTGAGGCCAGGAGGTTACATGGCGAGGAAAACGTAAGCCAAAAATGCCCATGAGGTGTGTGTGTGTGTGTGTGTTGAGTGGGCGAAGGTTCATCGATTTATTTTTAATGTACTGGCAAAGTTTTTGGACAGATAGTCGCACTGAAAACTTTTGCACCGAATAAAATCTTGGCTGCTAGCATGCATAGAGGTAGGGAGATTATAAAATTAATAGGGTGTTAAAATATGACCCAAAAAAATAATGCTTAAATAGACTTTAATCTAGAGGTGAAGAGTAGAATTTAATTTTTCGGGCTTTTTTTTTTTTATTACAACATGGAGAATGAGCGATATAATATATTAGAATTCCCACTCTGTATTAATTATGAAATAAGGACCGATTTTCAATTTTATACAAAAAAAAAAAAATTCCCCAGATTCAATCGAGGTCAACGTGACACGGCAGCCAGCCTGTCGTGAGAGTGAACTTTCAATCAGCTAGTGGATCTCCAGCCCGATAAGAAAGCTGAGGCAACAATTGCTTCTGACAGCTTGAGCCAGTGGATAAAGTGTTTTTTTTTTTTTCTTCTTCTTCCCCCTCCATCAGCTCGAAACCAGGATTTCAAGACTCTTGTAAAAGTAAAGAAATGAGCTATAGGAGGAGGCTTGCCGGGGTGAATAACGATGCTGTTTCCCTTCGCTGCATTGAAGCACGGACATATTGAAAGACATTTATTGCTCACATTTTTTATCCAATACTAGAAATTTTTTTCACTGTATGCAGTGGTGGAATTTTAGCATATTGTTTTTGCCTGGCCGGTTTTCCTCGCTGTCACAAATTGTTACAGAATCAAAAGTTACTGCTGGTTGTAGTCCTGTCCTCTTTTAATCATCATTTAAACGTTGCCAGTGACAGTGTCGATATTGAATTCATCCCTTTTGACAGCATTTCATCATCCCAAACGTGAAGCGAGCCAACGTGCCAAATGGATCCCGCTAACACCAAGCAAGCGTAGCGCTGAATAATTAATGTGAAGTGTGACACAAAACGAGACATTGTGAGAAAGGACGCAGTACCATCGCTCCAATGCCTGCAGTCATCGTGTCACTTTCGGGGCTTTTCAGCTGAATTATCGCTTTAATCTACCGTCCAGCTGGGAGGAATTATTATTATTTACTGTTCCTAGTCAGAGGAGGGGGAAAAAAAAAATCGCTTCCCTTCAGTGTGCCAGGTAGCTGCTAGACGTGACGTATTTAATGCCCCTATGGGGCATTTGGAGGTGGTGCACGCTCCCCCAAATTTCAAATGACTCCCATGTGCACCTATAAATACACAAAAGTGAGTCATTTTAATTTAATTTATTCTTATATATATATAAATAAAAATCATGTGCCACGACAGCAAGCAAGGAAGCAATTCCCTTCCCAAAACAAAGCTTTCCATCTAATCCTGCTCCGTGCATCAATTTTTCATCGCGAGGTCTCCGGCGTGAAGGTCGCCAGATGGGGGTCAAGAGGCCTGCTACCTACACCCACCGAGGACTCGTTTGTAATGAAAAACAACAAGGTCAGGAATGTGTTCTTGCGAGGTTTGAGAGAAATGTGGCAGAGGATCAAAACAGGGGCTAGTTTGGAGAATTTTTTTTTTTTTTTGAGATATTGCACAGGCTCCCACACTGTTAGCCTCCATTAGCGGGAGCACAAAGGAAAGTGGAGAGCCTGAGAACAAAGGAAACTGCTCAGGCGGAATAAGAAATAATCAGGATGGTGAATGTTTTAGGGCATGCAGTGACTTCCCCTTGACGGAAAATAGAGAAAATTCACTAAGGGTGAACCGCAACTCGGCGTACGTTTGTCAAAGATCCCGTCGTATCATTTGGAAAATAAGTGCTGTGAATCAAAATAAAGCCCCGGGTGGGCTTCGAACCTCGTCACCTTTGCAATTAGTCGTAAAGAAATTGTAGAAGTCAAGCGGCCTCACTGCTAACGTTTCCAATCAATTCCACGCGGCACTTTGGCGGAAAGGTCAAGCGCTAATTATCGGCGGGATGAATGTCAGCGTAATCAATAAATAATAAGTTGCATAAATCATCATGCGGAATGAAAAAAGAAAAAATAATGGGCACATTCCAAATCCGTTTGATGCTCGCTGTTTCAACCACTCGCTCTCCAATTGGCACAAAGGCAAGCAAACAAACGAGATCATTAATAACAACAACTCGGCGTTCCTGTGAATAATTTGTTTCAATTACCAAAAACACAATTATAGCTTTGATTGCAACGCGGCTAGCTGCGCTAATGCATTCGGGCCAAATTAGCCGCCGCGTGGTTTGTAGAGGCGCTAATTATCGGAGAATGATAGAAATGCCGATGCCGCCGAGAGGCGCTTCACCTAAATGTCCGCGTCGACGTCTCGCGGTTTCGACCCCGCCGTGACTTTCCGTTCTGCTCTCAGCGGAATCCCTTTTCAATCGCAGCGAGTGAGCGAGCGAGCCAGCGCCCCGCAGTGCTCAAAAAGCCATTTAGGAAAAAAAAGTGCTGAGTGCACGCAGCAAAGAAAAATGAGCTCATCACCAAAAATCTCTCCGGGGGTGAAGGCGAGCGGTCAATTTACACCGGCGGAAGGTGTTTGGCGGCGCCCTTCTCGGCGGGATGACGCCTTCTGCCGCCATTAAATAACTCCATTTAGCACCGACGGGGACGCTTTGTTAATTAAACATTAATGAGAAAGCTCGTCGGAAGGAGGCCTGCGGGCGCCGTTGTTGCTCCGCTCAACAGTTGGTCCCGCCTCCCAACAGAACTTAAAACTGAGAGTGACATTCTCAAATAAAGACAGCGCCGATCATTTACAATTAGGAAAATTTGCGGCCATGTTGGGAGAGCGTTAGCACAAAGCTAACGGAAATTCCGAGTTGACCAGAGGTCGAAATAACTTTCCAATGTAATCTAGAAACTCACTGTTTGCTCTTCTGGCGGCCTCTGGGCAAACTTCCCTCACACACTCTATATTAATGCAACACACTGTGTTGTGTGTGTGTGTGTGTGTTCTCATTCTCTCGCTTGTATTTGTCACAGAAAGTAGCTTTTACTTTAGGATCAACTGCTTTGGAACACAAAAGAGGGAGCCCCCACCCACCCCCGCAAAAAAATCAATTTCCCTTTTCTTAAGCTTCCAAACAATTCTCTCCCTCAGGAACCCGGGCCAGCTCCAGAACCGATCAGGCAGAGAGTCTGGGTCCGCCCGGGTCCCTGCCAGAATGCTGTTGGCCTTTTTCGCCTACAATTGGAATTCCATCTGAAGCGCTTGATTGTTGCGGCTATGCCCTGTGTGTGTGTGTGTGTGTGTGTGTGTGTGTGTGTGTGTGTGTGTGTGTGTGTGTGTGTGTGTGTGTGTGTGTGTGTGTGTGAGTGTTTTTGAGTCAAAGCTAGCAGAAATCCGTCTGATTTTACGCTCGGCCGACCGCGGAATTGCCGATTGTGGGCACCTTTGCCAGCTAGAATCGTTGGGTGCGTTTGATGTCGAGAAAGCCAGCTTTCCCACCGGCGAACGCGAATACTACGAGATGCCGTACGAGATTTTTAGGCACGCTCCGTTTGAAAATCTGCTCGTTACTCGACTCCGTAAAAGACTCCCAGTGAAAGCGAGAGAGGCGGAAGATAAAACGAGAAAGCGAGATCAGAGAAAAAAAAAAACGAGTTGGAAGTGGGCGGGGCGGAAAGAACGTTAAAAGGGAAACGATGACTGCGGGGGAATATTCACGTTAGCTCATTGTCACGCATGATCGTCAGCTGCTCGGGAAGCGGGATTGATCCGTCGACTGGAGTGTCGGCTTCGGGGATGTCGACAACGCTTCTAGCGTTAGCGGCGGACGATAATTGAGTGTCAATTAGAGGCCGTTAATCAAGTCAGGTGACCTTGCCAGTTTGTCTTAATCGTTCCACGTCTCGCTTTCTGCCCTTTTATGGACAACCGGCTTCCTTCTCGATCTTCTTTTGTGTCCCTCACTCTCGCCGCCGCCGCTATTTACAACCAAGGCCACCTGACTCCCTCCCGCATTCAACCTTTCACTGCTCCTCGCTCATTGTTAGCGCTCATGTCTTCCTTTGATCCAAAGGCCAAACAGTCACGACAACGTCTTCATCTTATCGACCGGTATCTTGGCGGAAGGTCGCTAAGCCGCCGTTTATCCTGGGCTTTTTTTTTTTTTTTTTGCGTTGACCAGGTTGTGAAAAATACTCACGGGGGGAGATGCATTTCTCATGACAAACATCTCCACCAAACGCACCATTGGGTGACTCACCGAGCGTGCACCCCCATTTGTACCCCGGCAAGTCCATAATGGGAGCGGCCTCACTGGCGTCTTCATCGTGTCCGTTCCGGAGGGGGGGGGGGGATTGTTGTTAGTTTGGTACACACATGGAGGAAGCTGGCGGCGCAAACCCGCCTACACTCTGTGAGTCAGTGCTCGCCGTCGCTCCGAGAACGCCACATGCATCTCAATGACTGAGTTGCGTGGACCCGACAAGAAACGCACATCCAATTTTTTTTTTTTCTCCAAGAAAGACCCTTTTCCATTTATTTCCCCATTACATTTGAATGTCTTCTTTTTATGTACACACCACCTATGCACACACACACACACACATGCACACTCAGGTCCTTCAGGTGCCGATCCACTCATTGAACAAAAGCCAAAACAGCACAACACAAAGCATGTGGTCATGTGAGTTTAAACCGGGCAAATTTTTATATATATTATATATTAATATATGTAATATATATATATAAGTGCACCTTGTGGTTCTGAAATCAAAATGTCGCCATGGTTACCCCCGGAGAGCGTTCAAGCTAGCATGTTGCATCTAAGCGGTCCCTGGTGGACTTCTTTAGCGGGTCGTTTACTCTCCGCTGACGCCGCCGCCGACTATTATTGAAATGAATGCGCTTGTGCTATTTTAGGGCCACGCTCGGGAGAGTACACAATCCCTCGGAGAAGGGTGGGGGAAAAAAAAAAAAAAAAAAAAGAGGCCATTACACGGAGCTAATTGCGCTCCATAAATGTCAGCTATGACTGATGCCCGGGAGCTAAGCAGAATGTCGCCTTTGTGATCTGGCGGCTTGAACTCGCAATTAAAAATAAAGTCACCTGGGTAATTAATCTAGTCTTTTTGTTTTTTTAAATACTTTTTCTTATTCTCGACTATTTGCTGTCACGGAATCTTGCTTGTATCTCAAACGGACTTGCCGGACCTCCTTTTACAGCATGATCAATTTTAATTTAAGCTTTTTTTTTTTTTTAACCCCTCCCGAAAAAGAAAAAAAAATCGATCATGGGTGGAATGCTGCTGGCAGAACACGCCGAATTGATCGCCCACTCAGTCTGACGCTGTCAGAACGTCGACACAGTTCTGCCTGATTTATAACTTCTGTTACCGACCAAACTTGCTTTTTGGCTTCTAGTATTTTTTTTTTTTTTTATCGCTCATACTTTTTTGGAGACAACAGCAAAAGTTCCGTACAAGGCAGTGACTTTTAAATATGTAGAGAAAAACAGCCTTTAAAAAATATGTTAACACGGATTTACCTTAATCGTTCCCGTCGCGGTTATTTTTAGCTCTCAGGCTGCCGTGTTTACATTCTCCAATGTCGAAAACGTAAGCCCTCTACTATTTTATTTTTTTTTACTTTAATTTATCCCAGGTGCTTCATAACCCCCGCTACATTATCGCCACAGGCCGTTTAACAAAATATCTTTAGACACAGGAAAAAAAAAAAAAAGCACATTTGGATCGGAGGCAAACAACATCTGGCATGAGACAATTGTCTTGTCGGGGCTTTGACATCTTCCCAAATAAAAGCTACGTGATGTTTTATTTATCGGAAACGATGCTCTTATTAGTCCTGGTCTTTGTTGAAAGTTCTTTTCGGATCCGGGGGGAGAGCAAAGTTGTGGTTTGTGGTTCAACCTCGATATGATGCAAATTGGGCCAACATCCATTTCAACTTTTCTTTGCCACATCTTCTTTGCTAATTCTGGCTGACAGGGAATCTCCGGGGAAAAGAAATGAGAGAGGGGGGGGGGGGCGGGGTAAAACTGTACAGCCACCAAAAAACGCATCGGGTAGCTCTCCTCGCCCCGGCAGATATGAGCCTTGGCTACACGTGTCCCGGTTTGGAAAGGTAGGCGATGAGCGCCACCACCACCCCGACGTAAACGCCCGTGCCGATGGTGATGGAGAGGGCGGCTAGGAAGAGAGCGCGTCGGGAGGCGATGTTGGCCAGCGGGAAGTCGCCTTTGTGGACCGCTTTGGTGGTCTAAAAGAAAGAGCAGAAAAAAAATCAGCTTTTGATATTGACGCAAGCGAGCTGTTGATGAAAGTTGGAGGACGCGCCTCTTGACAGATGAAGCTCGTCGGCGGCAATTAGCAAGCAAATGTCAAGGACCGCCGCGGCTTGTGCTAATCTGCGCCGTCGGATGATAAATGGCAAATTTAACATCGTTTGAAAACAGCCATCGACAACCTCGTCTAAATATACGAGCGGGGCAGAAAATACTGACATTTTGACGGCGGGTAAACAAATGTGAAAAATGCGCCCGACGGGTCGATCGCAAACGAGATGCTCACAAATTGACAACAAGCTCCACCGAACAAACTTGATCAAATTCTATTTTCATCATGAGGTTATCATATTGATGGGTGGCGTGCTCATTTGCATAATCACGAGAGGGATCTCTGCGACACTTATCAGCATCTCCAAATAACACTCACATTATTAGTGGCACTAATGGAAGTCAGATTCGCTCTCTAATCAAACGCCGTACTTCCACCGTGAAGGTTTTCATATTCAGACTTTTTTTTTACGCCGTAGCAGTTAGCTGGCGCCCATTGCTGTCTTTGTCCGATGACCTTCCGATGGGACAAAGCCGCTATTGATCCGCCAAGCGCAAACCTTATTACGCTCGCTAACGTTGTTTGTCTTTGTTGTCCTCGCGGAGGAGCGGAATCTTTTCAGCTGTACGCGGAATGCGCCGAAGGCCAACGCGCGGGAAAAGAAAAGATCGGAATGAAACCTTGCGTGTGTGTGGACGCCTTTCAAACGGGCTTGTTGGGGAAAATCCTTGAAACTTTGCCAACGATAGTGACCATTAAACATGGCGACAAGGAGCATGTGAATTAGTTACACATTTGACATCAACTACAATTTTTTCCGGATGTGCAGAACTTCAATAGTAAAAAAAAAAAAAAAAAATCCCCATTGAGGTTTGAAGTGATTTTTATTGCTTAAGAAAAATCTGCAGGATTCTTGCCAGTTCACTTTTTGAAGGATGCGTTGTACGCTGACAGAATTCATTTTCTTTTGGGTCAAAAAAGTTGAGCAGTGTGTGTGTCAAGAGTGTGTTAAGGATTTGTTGGGAATTTCCGGAAAGATGCAGTACAGCTTTTTCTGGAAGTCAACTCATAATAATGCACCCGTGTGTGTGGCGAGTTGTGCTCTCACCCCTTGCGAGAAGTAAAATGCTGCAATTCCCAGAGGCCAGAAGCAGCAGAGCATAGAGAAGATGGCCAAGCCCAGGTGGTCCCGCGGCGGCACCACGATGAAATTGTCCTCACTCTCGCTGTCGCTAGAGCAGTCTGTCTGAAAGACATGGAGATTTGAATTTGTGATGATCATCTGGCTTCAACTTGTTTTTTGACAGGCCACGTCCTCATGTATGACATCACTTCCTGTGTTGGCCCACCTGTGACCTTGACTTCCTCTGATCACGGTGAGCCGCTATTTATTTGTCAAGTGTTTGTATCCTATGGAAGGTTGCGCAAGATCTTATGCTACCTTAAGTTGACATGGGAGTGGAATAATTGCCACGGTCAGTCGTCATGGTAACAAGCGGAAAGAGGCGGTGCGAGCAGTGGCTCATATCATGAGACGGGAGCAATGTAAACAGCCTGTTTTTATATTTGATTGCTTTTTGCACCGCGCGTCCTTGTCGCTACACGGCTATTTAGCTGTCAGCAGAATAAACGGCGGCTCACTTCATTGTTAACGCTTTTGTACGCTCTTCCTTTTGTGCAGATCGCTAACAAGTGTGCTCATCAGCTCGCGCAATTTATGAGGCATTGAACCCCCCCCCCCCCGTAAGAACGGAACTCAAGTTGGAGTGGGAGTGAAAAGAATACGAGTTTAGACAATGGGTAAGTCAGACGAGTCGCTGCCTGCTTGCGCGTAAGATGAATGCGTGGATGGCGTGTCCCCGCTCCATTAGCTTCTCATTAGTTTGGGGAGCTGGAGATGCTCACATTTTGTCAGTCCAACCGCAAAAGACGTCAAGCTCGAATACACACTTTGAATGAAACCTTTGGGGTGCAATGAGTTCACCAGTCTGGGGGGACAAAAATTATATAATAATAATAATAATGCTAGATATATTAAATAAAAAAAAATGAAACAATAATTAAAAAAATATATCAATATTTTCGTGGCTCTCCATATATATCAATAATAAAAAGACACCAGAGATTAAGGCCACATTAAGCCGCAGCCTGCACACATCATCCCGTTTGAAGGATGATCCAACACAAGGATGGAACACGACAAATAAATGAGGGGGGGGGGGGGGGGGGAAAAGCAGGTTTAATGATGTATTTTTATACCCAAAGAGAATTCTGAACCATGGCGGGGTGTAGCATCCTTAAGATTGTTTTTTTTTTTTCATTTGAGCAACATGAGGCAATGTTATCCTTTTATTACATTTAATCCCGGCATGTTTTCTGTGTTCCGTCTAATAAATGTGAATATTTATTTCATCTCTATTCGCCGTTGAGGGAATTGTCTTCAAGATAAAAAGGGCAGCATGGAAAAACAACTGTAGCGCACCAGTTGTAATTATTCTAAAGAGATGTTCTCAACACGTAGCCTGGAGCTCAAATACTCTGATCAGAAATGGCGATGTCAAAACTCCAAAAGCGAAATCACTTTGAAAGTGATGTCGTGGCCAGAACAATTTAGCCAAGTCATCCAGTGTTTTTTTTTTTTTTTTCCAGGATCCACTTTATAATCCAATAAAACCTCATTTTGTGAACGAAGCTCATCAGGCAGCGAGTCGCTCGCTATTCCAAGCTCGTTGCCCTCAACTCGCGTGAGTCCGTCCGTACTTAGTGGGAGTGAAGCAATTAAATTGTACTGGCACGGCCCGCTTCCTTGATTGATGTCAGGATTAGCGAGGGGGCGGTCAAGTTTTGCCCACCTGCCACGCTGATGCTCGCACAGACGCTGGATTAATGGACTCCCAAAATAGAAGGAAACGAGCGTGTTATTACTCAAAGTCATTAAAACAAGATTTGGAGGGAAAAAAAAAATCAAAAAAATCCATTCATGACTCGGTTATTGATTAAAATGTCCGACAAGTGACAACGCGAGGCATGCTGGGATACGCGCAAATCCTTCCAGCCAATTACCAGCAACCCAAAAAGAACAACCTTTCCGTTCAAACTCCGCAAGCACGACGATGTAGGTCACACGTTTAACCGGCAACTGAAGGCTTGGTAGGGATGAATCACTCGGACCGTAAATCCTGTCAACGCCAGGCAATCGCCTGACAGGTAACAAAGAAATAATGGATGCTTTCACGATACTCCTGAGACACTTCTGCAAAGAAGTTGGCCTGGCTTTTTTTTTTTTTCCCTCCCCTTTCAATGTCCTTTCATTTTCATCTGGTGGCTCTTGATCATATCTGGCAGGTTTGTCGTGGGTTCATGAGTCAGACAATAATCCGGGGATGAAATTTTCCGATTGTTTGTTGTTTCACCTGCGATTGCATTTGAAGGTCAGCAATCCCTTTTGCAACAAACCACATCAAGTCATATGTCAAGCTAAAGGTCACGGTGAGAGCGTTGGAGGTCATGGGTGGTTCTCAGAAACAGTGGGCCCCCCGGAAAGATATAGCAAATGATGCCGGATGCGTATTACATTTCGTTTTCATGAATGAATGAATATTCTAAGGCGGTAAAGAGAAGAGCGTAAATGAAACGGCAGACAAATGTGAAAGCAATTAAAGACCTCAACAGAAAACAAGCGCCGGCTTTTTAAATGGTCTTATTACTCCAAAGTCGGTGTCGGAAATTACGCAAATGAATTGCACGGCACGCGCCCGAGTTGAAACGAAAGGAACCAACGACTTCACCGCCGACAGGGATTCAATTACGTGGCTGAATGAAAGAGCCACGTCAATAAGAAATTGCCACACGGGATGATTTGGCAATTGATTAAATATGCGGCCGGTGTAGGAGCCCAAGGCCCCAGAGGTGAGCAGGGTGCTTGTCTTAAGACTTAATAATTCCAAGGCGCTGTGACAGGTGGCCTGATAAAAGTCCTTGAGACAGCCAGAAGAGCTCGGCCGTGATGTACGAGCCTTACGAACGTCGCCACGCTGTCAAATTCCGTTTTGCCGTTAAATCAAAAAGACTTTCCACCTCAAATTTCCTATTGTGATGCCGACCCTTTTGTTTTGTCGTCTTAAATAAGTCATTTTCTCTTCACTGTCGTTTTTATAATGTCAGGAAAAAGCTTTTGGAGCTGATAACTGCCCGATTTGGGATCTTATCATGAGAAGAAAAAAAAAAGGTAAAAATAGACTCCAGAATAAAAGCTAGCAGGATGCTAACGAGTGGCGCTAAGAGAAGACATATTTATGCTCACGTTATTTTCCTACGAGATGCAATCAACGCCCCCCCCCCCCCCTCTGCGTCAAAACAAAGCGCATCAAAACATCCCAACAACAAACACGTTTCTTGTCGAGAGATCAGAGCGCCGTGATTGTGGCAGCCCAAACGAGCGAGCCGCAAAACTGTAATTTGCAAAAAAATGTGATTAGACGCTGCCTATCGCCCGTAATAGGGCCGACATAATTAGCTGCATTTGGTGGCGTTAAAAAAATAAATAAAATAAAATAAAGAGCTTAGGCCCGCGGGGAATTTTGCTCTCCGCTGATTGCAAAAGCAACCATATCAGCTTGTAAATTAAACATTTAGCCGCCTCGCACGCATCCATCTGCGAGCGAGCTGATAGCAAACTGCCGCTTTGGTCGAATCCCATTTTTCCTCATCGTCCCTGAAGTTACCAGTTCCTCTTTTACTTCACCTATCAGCAATTTTTTTTTTGTAGCGTTGACCCTGACCGCCATTATTGACTGCAAAAACTTTCCCATTTCATGTTTTTATATTCTCTCAGTTTGAGGTTTCGAATCAAAGGACGCTTTCAACCTTTAGCATCGTTCCAATTTTTTCCTTCCCTTTTCAATTTTGGCTTGGCTGTGGATATTTTTGGGGAATTAGTCCCAAGGCTGCCATCGGAACATCTGTGACATTTCATAGAGCTGCCTGCTCAATAAATCAACAGCCGGAGAGCGTCAAGTAGAATGATGCGGCGTATTTTCTTTTATTTTCCAAAGAGTAGCGACTAGCTTAAGACAAATGGATGTTTTTTTTGTTATTTATTCCACCGTATCCTGTCTCAAGGTCCGCTTTAACTGCATTTTTTTTCTCCCCCCCCCCCCAGTCGTATATTTTGACACGAGGCCATTACATTCCCGGAGTCACCGAGGGACACTTATGGTTTTTATAGGCGGGGGAGACACGGCGTGCGACGGGATAAATATCATCCGTTAGCGGAGGACAGCCAGTGGTCAAATCAATCGGGCCGGCCGGCGCTTACTGCCGCGTTGAAATGATCCGATCGTTATTGTCGTTTACTGCTAAATGAGAGAAAGGATACCTGTGGAAGATTTCATGAGGATTTACGACTCGGGCTTTTTGCCGTCGCCGCTTTCGGCAATATGTGCGCGCTAAACCGAGACCACATTTTAGATTTAATGAAGGCATAAACGTCTTTTTCCTCTTAGTGAGTATGGATCGCCCTTCCAATCGCACCTGCCGTTATTTTTTGGGTATTGAAATTGCGCCTGAGCAGTCGGACCACATGGCCAGATCATCAAGTCACTAGCAATCGCACTGATAAATGCAGATTTCATGCACCGGCGCTGGCAGAACAGATGGCCGTCAAATTCAAATCTAGCTTCCGACTCCGCCGCTGCTATTTTGTATTCAAGTGAAACCGGCGGATAATTTTAAAGGCGGGAAGGATCAAACGGACAAGCGCACGGGCGCGCCCCGAGTACTTGAGCCGTGAAGCTACAGTGGCTAACAAGCATGTCAAAGGCAATCTTTGATGGCCTTATTAGAGTCACGCTAGCATTAAAACGCGTTAGCGCGTATTAGTTAGCGCCTTTTAATTGGTTGCCGGCAATTTGCCGCTTGCGGTGAAAACGAGCTGCGCTCATCACTTTGCGGTATCGAGGCTCTTATGCGCCAGTTTGAAATGTCGAGAAGGTCAAACGATTTCATGAGGTCCAAAATAAAAACCATCCCGGATGCTACAATCTTGTTAAGTAGTCGTGGGATTCCCTCCTCGTGTCCGACTGGAGGCGAGTAGTTGCTGGAGGCAGAAGTCGACTCCATAATTAGCCCCAGTGAGTATTTTTTTTCGGGAAAAAGCGGCCTCAGATGATGTGTTTATTCATTTGTGGTGAAGTTTGAAAAAAAAAAAACCGACACCCAATCCCCACGAGGCAATCCTAAATCCTTTGGAGCACGATCGGCTGTGCCAAAACAGTTAGCTAATGCACCATTTTGACTTCATATCCCCGGGTAGACTCAGTCGGCCATGGAGACTTATGACCATATGAATTTCGAGCTGTGGGAAAATGGATGACGAGCTAGTGAAATGTTGATATTTTATATTCTGGGCCTGCTCGGCTAATCCAGAACAGCCTGTCTTGAATCTGTGCCGAACACATTGAAGGCTGTTAAGCAGAAGGCCACAAAGAAAACAAAATGGCGGCCTTACCTCGTACTCGACGTACTCTTCCTCTTCCACCTCGTACGAGACGGTCTGGATTTTGACGTGGTCGCCGTCCTCCGGCACCTTGGTCTGAGGTTCCTCCGAGCTGGTGGCGTCCCCTCCGCTGGTCTCCTTGGCCTTCTTCTCGGTGAAGGTGGTCTCGCAGCACTCGCTTTTGTATTCCTTGGCCTTGATGCTGCCATTGTCCTCTTTGTACAAGATGAAGTTGGGCCTGTAGAAGGCCTCCACGGCCAAATGCAGCGAGGTGGCGTCCAGCAGCTGCTGCGACTTCATCTTGCCGTTGCTATTGTAGCCGCCCCCGCCGCTCACCACGTTGCCCGACTTCCCGCCGCCGCCGCCGCTTTCACCGCCAAAGTAGTTGATAATGTTCTCCTGGCACTGGTTCTTGGGGAAATCTCCTCCGTAACCGTTGATGGTATGCTTGCTATTTTTGTCCAGCAAAGGATTCTGGAGCTCGCTGAGGTTCTCCATAGCAACGCAAAAGACTTTTTAACGATAGGCGATTCCTTGACGGGTACTTGACACGCTAGCGGCATTCAGCACTCGAAGATCTGCCGACGAAGGAGACAGTAATGGAGAGGAAGGGGGGGACAACTTTAGAGAGGTTTTGGAAAGTCCAGTTTGCGACTCAATTAGCTTCAATTTGACACACACACATGCCGCCACTCCAATTCTTGTTTCGATAAGACCAAAAAAATGCCTTCGCAGAAACTCGGTGATCGTTCATTCCCATTAATGAGATTCAAATATTCGGATTTGAGACCACGACGAGCGAATAACAAAACACAATCAAGCCATTCGACCCCGGGCTCCCTTCCGAAACCTTCTTCTGATGAATGTGTCGGGAATAGAAATGCCAAATGCAGATTCATTCAGGGTCCCGACCCCAATCGCTCGGCGCTGCACTTTTTGTCTACGCGCTTAATGAGACAACAAGCGTACAAACAAGCCTCGTCAGTGTTATCGGCTGTGAAGAATGCTTGATGGTTAACCTGTAATCATGTGCAAGTACGCCTTATTAGCTGAGGTCGCATTTGCACGGGACGCTAGATGTCGGTCTAGATGTCCTCTTCAACGTAATTTGCAATGACTTAGAGCTAGCGGTGAATTTGAGTGCTTCGTTGTCCGCCATGAGTACCTGCAGGTCACTCAGGGGGGAAAAAGCTTTTTCAATGTGGACGTGTTGAGGAGCAGCAGTTGGAAAACGACGGGGGAATCGTAATTAATACTGTATGAAGTATTTCGGTGCAGAAAAAAAAAAATCCAGGATATATTGCACTCTTTCCCCTCCATGAATAAATCACAATTCCCACCCTTGCAGTTTTCCTGAAAAACAGCCTCAACCAGCAGCCAACCAACTCTCAGGAACTCCTCCCAGTTGCTCTTCTCTCCTGACATTGCAGTTCTAGCGCTCTCACAAAGTCCGCAAATAGCTCCGAGGATGCAGACTCATGCAGTTCCTCTCCAAAAGCGGACCTGATTATTCACGGCAAGCGAAATAAAAATGGATCCCCGTCCTCGCTGTCTGCCGACCCAAACACGTGTCGTAATGACAAGCCAACGTAACCCCGATGGACTTCAGTCCCATCAGACTGTCAGTCAGCTCCTTGCCGTCAGCCCACCGCCAATCATCCTCCCGCCCTTTGACCCCTCCCTCTTCGCCAAGCTGGGAATTATCAGCCCGGGGGGGCCCCCCTCGAGACCGGCGTGGCGCACCTGAATACCAATGCGCCTTATCTGTCGGCCGCGTTTATCAAGCCACTCCATCCCGGGCGACGCCGACAAATTCATCTCTCTGTGATTTAATTTTGAGCGCAACGACGGCCCGCGCGGGGCATAATGAAAGCCGACGTCCGCTCGTTATTGATGGGCGCGTGCCAAGGCTCGGAGCGGGGGATGCATATTCCAGACGGAAGTGGAATCAGTCAATAGCGCTGACGTGCACCACAATGACCCCCGCCGAACCCTCCAAAACCTGCTTGATCATATTTTAATCTAACATACCACAAGATGGCGCCAAAGTCACGACTAATAGGAAAGTAGTAATTCAACGAGACTGAGAAAGCAGCCTTTTTGTATTGATAAAACCAAACAGGCTTCCATAACCCCCCCCCGGTGGATGATTTTTTAAATGTTCCTTGATGTGTAAATCCGCCAGTGGAAATGGAAGCGTTGAATAATTCAACGGGGCCTCGCCGTCGATATAGCAAGCTGCTGGCTGCCAGCGCTGAGTCTGACCTGTCTTCATGGCCAATTGATTGAGGCAACACAATGGAGAGAGTGTTTTGTCCACTATCATTATGTCTGCCGTTTGTTTTGTGGCTTTTAAGAACGCTGACTCCACTCTCAAGCAGGCTGCCTCGCTTCGAAAACAACACTGAAATTGCCTTGAGATGGTTGGCAGCTGTGGTCCCTTTAGAGCGCCTCATTGTTGGCCACGAGTGCATGGATTGCATGCACTGGCGTGGCCGCGTAAGTATGCCTCGTTGTTTCCATGAGGAAAATTTGATTGACAGTTGAGTGGGCATAATTTTTTTTTATTTGACAGGGTTGCGGTATGCCAAATTCAAATTGTTTTTACTTAAAATCATCAGAAAAAAAAAAACTACGCTAATTTCACACTAACAAAAGGAATGCGTTGATGCCATGAGCAGCTGGAAGTTGTGGACTAGCAACCTGTACCTCCTCCCTCATGATGATGATGATGAGGATGATGGTGGACACCTCGCATTTTCATAATGAACCCCCAAAACAGTGACTTTGAAAATCAAATAGCAAACGTCCTACCTGTGAGTTCTCGCCAATCCGGATCCAACCACCGACTGGCGCATCACGACGCATAACGTTGGACTTTCCCACGCGGAGGAACAGCGGACGTGTCCCGCCGAGCTGGTGTGCGCGCGCCCCGGCGGCGGAGCGGCAACTGCGCTCCCCTCCTCCGCGTAAAGCTCTCTCCCGTGCTCCAACAAAGCTCCCCTTTCCCCCATCAAACACTTTTGTTTCCCCCCGAGCGGCGCCCTGTTAAAACATCTTGGCGCGGCGGAAGAGAAACGACGAGTCCACCGTTTGGCGTCCTCCTTCGCTTGACGATGGGTGCGGAGCTGAAGCAGGCGGCGTCCGCCCTCTCCCGTGCGCGTCTTTACTCTCGCTCGCTATTTGGATGTGTGGACGAGGTGAACCATGTGGGGGGGGAGGGGGCGGCTGCTGCTCATCTCCCTCCTCCCCTGCTGCTGCATCATAAAGACCTTTGATGAAAACACCAATCTTATTTTGTCTCATCGTGCAGGTGCATCACCAAAAAAAAAAAAAAAAAAAAAAGATCCAGTTCATCACTGAGCCGCAGGGTCACGCCCAAATATTAGGAACAGCCAGCATGATTTGAATCTTTAAAGCTGGCTTTAAAAAAAATAAACAGCAAGAGCTCACGTGGCCCGTAATAAATAAAATCAAAGTTTGGGCCTCCTCCCAAATGTGTCGTTTTAACATGCTGTGAGAAAGTGGTGTAATTACGCCTTGTTTGAATCGCAGTTGTTTATGTTTGCGCCACTCGTAAATCATACGCTGATTGTCCCCATTAAAATGCAGGAAAACTACTTCAAGCATCCACAACTGATTCGTTATTGTAATAAATTGCTTTATTTGCAATTCTACAAGAAAAAAGATCATTACAATATTTCAAGTACGCCAAGTGCTAAATGATCAATTTGAGTTCTCGCTGGCTGCCGACCTCATCTTGCATTTTTTTTTAGCTAACGGGAAGTTTAGCGAGATGATTCCTTGGCTACGTGTCTTCAGGGCTGGGCCACCTGATCACAGCAGCTCTTGGCATAATGATGCAAAAAAAGAGGAATGGACTTTTTTGTAACCTTCTCCTTGTGTTCCATTATCACAGGATGGGAGCGGCTCGAACGAAAAAGCGAAGCGCCCACTAATTACATTCAGCGTAAATGTGAGTCATGCTTTGAATTTTTTATTTTTTTAAATGTCTGTCAAACTGTAGCTGTGCTCCTCAACCACACACATTTATCGTCACATCACATTATGTTTTCCGAGCAACAAAGACACAAGTTATTCCTTTGACCACTAGTGAGAAGTTCTCCTTCTCGCCGGCGGGCGACAACAAAGAACTCGGGTTGTTCGCATCTTGTGTTCTGAGTTGTGAGACTTAAGGCCGAGCACGCCACAACAAGCGCAGGCAGGTGGTCGTATCAAAGAAGCAGACTGGCGCTCGGCGGGAGACCCAAAGGCGGCTAATGAGATGGACCCTGCGGGATTTCAAAAAAAAAAAATTTGCTTATTCTTCATGACACGACAAAATGCACGAATTATCCCGCTCGTGTAGCAAGGCAACATTTAATTTCTGGCTCGGACCGCATCTTGTATTCTTTTGCGTGATAACATTATGCGTTTTAATTGGAAACAACTAGATGGGAAGTAAATTGTGTCCAATAGTGAAGCTAATTTAAATAATGTCACTCCCAGATTTTTGCTGACTCTGCAAAAAGCGCGGGTCCTCATTTGCCCAATTTCACGTTGGCTTTTTTTTTTTTTTTTGGAGTGACACTCAAAGTAATACACAGTAATACTTACTAGCGGCATTTTTTGTTGCCTGTGTGCATGTTAATCATAGATAATGGGACTTTTGGCAGAGGCTGAGTGACCTTGTTTTTTTTTTTTTTTTAGTGGCGCTAATGGATGCGGCAATATAAACGCAAACACTTAGTCTGACGATGTTCCGTTTCGACGCGGCGGCGAGAGTTGACCCGTTCGTCTCGGCACCTTTCAATTCAATCCGGCTTCCATTTTCTCTGTGGGGGTTTTAGTTTGGCCATGTGTCTGACTTTGTGTATCTGGCAGTTATCCCTGTCCTTTCGTTAGACCCCCCCCCTCCCCCCCCCGCCCCTCCTCACCCATCTTGAGCTGTAATTTAGCTGAGGCTAACTTGCGTATGAAAATAGCTTTTCGACGCCCCCCCCCCCTACCCTCCCTTGTACACTTTTGATGGATTCAAAGAGACCAAAAGAGCCTTTTTCTTTTTCTCATTTTCTTCACCTGAGTGCACTCTGATGAAAGCCTT
Organism: Syngnathus scovelli; assembly: GCF_024217435.2. Taxonomy (NCBI): domain Eukaryota; kingdom Metazoa; phylum Chordata; class Actinopteri; order Syngnathiformes; family Syngnathidae; genus Syngnathus; species Syngnathus scovelli. The sequence continues at coordinate 10,031,716 of NC_090866.1, read as the reverse complement.
TTTTTTCCCCCCCCACCAACAATACCCGTTTTTTTTTTTTCCGCAGGACTTTTGGCATTTAGACCGAGTCATAGGGGGCTTCGTAATGGACGCCGACACGTGCGCGTTGAGACAAATGAGCCTCCGAGTGTTGCAAAGAAAATGTCAACTTGTCCGCTCTTGGGCGTGCGATGATGCAAATTGTGGAAAAGTACATTGAGAAGTTCTTTGAAACTTATTTAGGGTCATATTTTTTTTTATATCTACATGTGTATAATAAAAATAATACCAATTTTATAATATATATTTTTTAATATATATAAATATTAATAAATAATATGATAATACAAAATGGAAGAAAAAAAGATCATTGGCATATCAGCGCCACTGACAAGCGTTCCGCGCTGATCGTCATGACGACTGAAAGCAAGCTTGTTTTGCAACTGCGTACAAATCAGGCGAGGCTGTCACCGTAGCAACATGTTGCGGGATGGAAGCCGCTTCCATACCTGCACTGCTGAATCGTGATCATCCGAATGGAGTGTTTGCATGAAGCCTTGGAGTGGAGTGGGGAGGGGGGGGCAACGGGGTGGCAAATATTATTCCTCTGCATAAATCAACGGGCTCCCTCACGAGGGTTTTAGAAAAGGCCGACGACGAGGCACCACTGTAAATATAGAAGATAAAGTGATTATAGTTTTCCGCCCGTTGTGAGTCCAGCAGTGGTTCTGTTCTATCTCTTGCCCCAAGGGATTGTCGCCCGTCTGACGTTTGGACCGCGCTATTCGAGACCCCTCCGCCCCGAAATCTGTCTCCCTTCGTCCCTTTTATTACGTTGAAACGCTCCAGAGATGTCTCATCTGGTTACAGTGACGGATGGATTTAAAAGGGCGGAGTTTCTTCCTTCCTCGATTTGACTTTAATGTACACTCACGAGTATCATACTTTAGTTTTCTGTAATATTAGTCGGACACCTGTTAGCGCCGGTGTACGCTTCGTCGTTAGCATTAGCATCACAGTTACTATTCAAAGTTATGCTAATATGAAATGGCCACTTTATGTTCCTGGTTATCAATCTTCTGAAGCGCCGCCATCTCAAGCCGTCTGTATTAAGATGATTTAACAGCAGTGTCCGATCTGTTTCTAATGATCTTTCATTAGATTCTACAGCCAGCACTTGAGTGTTTATGACGCCGTTAAATGGGCTTTGTTGGCGCTGCATTGAGCGCTTATTAGCCTCCGTGTCGGCGCAAGCGCTAATTCTGGACGCCGTTTCGACGCCACGAGGCAAATGGCAGAGCGATGATACCGAGCGAGCGGCCGCTATGGCCCAGCTTCCTTTTGATGAGAAAACAAAGTGAGCGCCAGATAGGATGTGAGGAAAAAAAACACTCCCTGAGGACATGTTTATTTTTTTATTTTAATTTGAAATCTGGCTTTGTAGTGGCAAAGGAGTGAGACAATCCATCATACATGACAAACACGTTTTCAAGCGGCCCAGAAACTCTCCGGAGTGGAACTGGAAGTTCACCGGGATGCGTCGAAGCCCGCGGGGACCGCGTTGTGGTTGTTCGCCTCGGTGCTTATTAGCATTAGCGTCACGCGTGACGGGACAACACAAAAGCGTGAAGGAGAAGACAAAAAAAGGACACACTGTGTAAGGGACCAGATCATGTTGATTCAAAGATTTATTTTTTTTTGGTCACAGTTGGACACCGTGTTTCAGGCCTGTTTTGTTTTCCCGCGATCGTATCGTGCTTCCTTCTCCGATCACGCTTTACCGAGCGCCCATCTACAGTTTCATTTGCTTCCTCATCTCTCTTACTTGAAGTCAGTCGGGCTCGCTCCACTCTGGTCGCATACCTTATTGCAACTCCATTAGGGACCTTGCAGGAGGATGGAATAGGAATGTTCTTCAGCCCCCCCCCCCCCTCCCCCCCCCCCGTCTTCTTCTGGCCCGAAGCACTGCCTAATGTGCTAATGGAGCCGGTGGATTCTGCCTGACCCCGCCAGTAGCTTCACCATCGTCACCATCACCGTCTCGGCTGGCGTTGCTCCATTTGAAGTCTTTTTATAGCTCCTCCGAGGCAGGTCGCCGGCTCCCGAGGTCACCCGAGCCGAAATGTGAAGCGCTGGCTGGACATGTGTGGAGTATATTTGTGTTGCTAATATATTCCGTGTGGTCCACAGTTTTCAGCCAAGCATCTTGTCGAGGGATTTTTGATGATGTCATCAATATGACATATAGATTTGAATCATGTCATTTGGGGGCCACATTTTTTGGGTAAAGCAGGATAGATACACCAGCTGCTGTAGGTCAAAGGTCAAGATCAAGCAGCTAAAAAGTGATATTTGTCTGAAAAGCATAGAGTGACAGTGGAGCACGCGTGGAAACATCTCGCCCGTCCTCTTCGACAGCGAAGCTGACAGACACATCACAGGAACTTTTTTTTCCCGCTCGCTCCGCCTCGCTATGCGGCAAGCCAGGCTTTAAAACGGCGAGTGAAGTCAGCCGCAGAGGGCGGAAAAGCACGTTGAAAGCGCGCCGATTGTTTCCTTTGAATCCGCCGCACCAAAGACCACCGGCGCCTTCCTGAAGGGCTGCGACTGGCGATAATGGCGACGACGATGCGGCTCTCCAGCCGACGACAACTATTACACCCATCTACGGGTTCTTATTATACATTTCAAAATCCATCTCCAAAAAAAAAGTCTCAGCTGCACGCCGACATTAGTATGCGGGAAACCGGGGGAATAATCTCGTGCTTGGCATGCGGCCTAGCAACGGATTCCGTTGCAATCTGTAAAGACTCAGATGTCATTCGAAAACGCAAACAAACACAATTGAAAGCATCTTGGCAGGAAGTCAGCATGCGATCAATTGCGGCGCTTTGTTGATTGGAATTACGATTCTGTCGTCGATTCCGCTCGTCGATTTGCTCTCTTAGCAATTCTCCCGTGGAGTCCGATGAAGTCCGAATTTCATCGTAAATATTTGGATTCGAAAGCTCCTGCGAGGATGGGAGCAGGTGCTCGTGCTAATTTATGCGTGATTTTTTTCCGTCGGTATTTCTCTGCGGCTTTGTTTGCCTCGTCCGCACGTCATTTGCATTATTCAAAGACAAATCCATTTTCAAGCCGAATTTGCTTATAACCGAAAGACAAATAGCGTCTCGTATTTGAATAAGATGTTTGGTTGAGAGGAAGCGCAATGCACGCCCGGGGTCACTTTGACCCAAGCTGTGCAATTACACCTTCCACTCATTTCTGGCAGCAGATATTGTCCTATAAAAGTGAAAAAATAAAATAAATGAAGTAGACCGTTTGATGGCCTCCCGCTTGCTCTGCAGTTCTTATTTGAATTTCAAATTTAAAACATCATTTTTGTCAGCGTTCTCTTCATCTTTCATGAAGTTCTGTCTGCTCTTTTAGCGATAAGCCAACAATGGACAAAAAGTGTAGTTTTTTTTTTTTTTTGGGGGACATAGAAGCCTTTCAAATAGACAGCTTATGTGCAAAGTATTGCAGCGGCCTTCAAAGACCTAATCGGGCTCCTTTCTGTTCGTACAAAAATGACTTCCACAATGCAACTTAGTTCAACGGAAAGACATTGTGCCGCGGCTTTTCTTTTCTTTTTTTTTTTTTTTTCCGGGGCGCATTCAGATGAAATGCTCAAAGGAGGAAAACAACTTTGTCAGCTTTGACTTAATGATGACGGAGAAGGTTGCTCCCTTTAGAAACGACCCGACGTGTTTTCTTCTCTCACATTTTCCACACTGGTTGCTTTAAAATTCACTTCAACAAAATGTTGTTCACAAAATATCACTTGTGCTGCTCTTACAATCATTTACGCATACTTGGCAGCACTTTTGAACAGTTTTATTTTTGCGGGGAGACTCGGGAGACAAAAAAAAAAAAAAAAACAATTCTCCAAATTAATTGCCCCACAGTTGGCGAGTTTTGCATTCTCTATGCAGGTAGCAGCTCGCGCATGTAATATTCCGCTTATTAATTTTCCACTGCGGTAACTTCATGACGCCACTCGTTATGAATTGTTTGGAGCTGAGGAAATAACTAGCTGGAGGTAGCGGCTGGGTCTTCCCTGTAAAACCAAACGGCATAAATTCAAGCCCGTTAGATACCTGACTTAACTGACGCAACTCCCCGCACACTTTGACCGCCATTGAAGTCGAGAAAGTGGAAAGGGCAGGAAAAAAAAAGAAAGTGTGAGCTGCATTTTGAGTGAAAAAATCCAACTTTCTCATTTTTTGTGTGTTAATACTTATAAAAGGCTACAAGCTAATGTTAGCATGACACAAAATGAACTGAATAATTATTTGAATTAAATGAAATCAATAGTTATATTTCCCACAGCCCGAGTTGCATCATGATTTCATCCAACCCTCGTCGGCGAAGTGCTAAATTGTAACCCTCGTGGTCATTGGCCCCCGCTGGCCACCTCATAGCTCCGTCCCTGCTGTCTAAAAAATATTTGAAGCCCGAGCTGATGTTGTGGCCTGCAGCTTGTGGCTTCTTCTGCTTGTAGTATTGCATCATCATGTGAGTCCCTCTCCTCGTCGGTATGAGAGGCAAAACATGTATTGATCCACCCAGTGCTGTCATGTTGAGTCGACAATATGATCTTTAATTCTGATTTTATTTTATATGGAGCTCTGCATACTGTAATGTAAAATATTTTTTTTAAAAGCTGCTGTTTTGGTTAGCAATCTCATTTCAACGGGTGGAATCACTCATGGAAGCCAGCAGTTCCAAAGAGCCTGGCGGTGGATTGACTTTATTTTTTAAACGTATCTGATGAAATATGTAAACATCGCTTTGCACATTTTGCTTGAGCGAGCGCCTCAGACAATGAAAAGTACTCTGCGTGTCGCTACGTCCGTGCGCTAACACCCTCGCTCTGGTGCCTTTGCAGCTTTCACGGTTGGTCGGCGCTTACGGGTCGAGCCCGCCGTCCATTTTCCGACGTTCCAGCTGGTGCCCACCGGTGCGTGAGCGGGGGCAGGTGAGCCCGGACAAATCGCAGCAGGTAGGCATTAACTTGCATGGCGGCGTCCACGTGGGCGCACTGATGTTGCCAAATGTTGTCTATGCCGCACTTGGACGGAATGAAAAATAGCTCACTGACACACTCCTGCAGCTATTACATTGTACGGAGACATCATGTTTTTTTTTTTTCATGATAACCGAATTTAGCATCTAAAGTTATGTTATGATTTTATAAAACATGATTGTTGCAGATAAAATTGCATTTAAAGCAAAGATGTCAAAAAGTCATAATAGTACACATAAAAATTGTTGCATAAATAGATTTTTTTTTTTAAAATCAGGAACCAACTTCCTATGAAAATATAATATTTAGCCAGGAAAAAAGTTGTGCAAAAATCTTTTAAAAATAGATTAGAAATATATAAGAACATTATTTTTTAAAGTTTTTTCTTACAAGAGAAAAAAATCCAATTATTTTGATAATAGTTACACTATTCCAAAAATATATATTTTTTTCTTCCGTGACCCAACTATCGTATTAAATCATATTCGAATATTCATCTCGCACCGCTCTCATTCTCTTTTGTCGCTGATGGCCGCATATCAAAAATTCCATATAATCACGGTGCTGATTAGAATTGAATATGGAGAAAATTGCACGTGAGTGAAGACTAATAACGTGGGCGTGATTCAGGCCGCGAGCATCGCCAGCATAATTCGAGAGCCTCGTCTATCTCATTCATAGTCACGTCGCAACTCTTACACGGCCACAATCGGCATCATCGGCAAACATCGTGTGCATGTTGCTCAGGTAATGTCAACGTCTATAAATAACGGAGCGGTCCTGCGGAAAGATAACCCGGCGATGATGATGATGTTGTTGGTATCCTAGCAACGCAAGATGTCTTTGATTCTTTCCTAATTGGAGCGGATGCGGATTCGCCGCGAGACGAGCGAGACTCTCCACCGCGTTTGCGCGCGTGTCCAACGAGATGCGAGCGAGGCGAGGCCACCGAGAAGCACGAGCGGCCGTGCGGGCGAGAGGACTTGAAGTGTCTTGACCCCAGCCGCTCTTTGAAAGACTTTTAGTTTCTCAGCAAGTCGTAAAAAAAAGTTGCATCTGTATTTATATTCCAATTTGACATATATGCTGAACATTGAGGTCTGACATTGTGCAAGGTTTCAAATACTCATCAAACTTTTCCTCCCGATTGCTTCCCGGGAGACTAATTTGCCGATAACGTCTCATTCTTCCCTCTCACTCCGATTATCTGGATTATTGATCTTTTTTTTTTTTTTTCCGCCGGTATCAGATTAGAGTCTTAGTACTGAGACACCACGACGCTTTGTCGGTGACCTCTCCGTCCTCTCGCGGGAGAAATCTTATTTCTATGGCAACGTGAGGTGATTCTTTTCTTTTTATTTCTCGTCTCACCCTGTCTACCATCTGTCGCTGTGTTTATTTATTTGCCTTTTAGGTGGAGGTTGGCGTCGCACCAAACAGCTTCCACTTGTTTACGTGAATTATTCATTTTTTTCCTCCTCCCCACGTGTTGTCGTTGTTAATGCTTGTAAGCAGGTAGTCATTTGGCCCTGTCTCAGTCTCGCAAGCCTTTTCTGGGCATGGAGCCTGATGAATGCTCCAATATGAGGATGGAGCTGTGTTTTTTTTTTTTTCTTTAAACGTGCACACGTGCTCATTTGGCAGTGGCTGCGCCTCTCTTATGCAACGCTGCGGGATATTAAAGTAGTCCCAATTAGAAAGCGCTTTTGTGTGAAAGCGAGCGGTAAACATTTGATGTGGATTCAGTCTTTTCTTCCACCTTTACTTGTGGCTTGTTTTTTTTTTTTTTTAGTTTGACTTCATCAGTATGCTGGCTCTTTGCTATTCTTGAGCGAACACACACAGTTGGCCAGACTGCACAAGCCGGTGAAATGGAATTAGCTTATTTTCAGACGAATGTCCCGTCTTCTCAAATTTAAAAGGCCGTCTTTTAAAACACTATTATGCCCCCCCCCCCCCCCCCCCTCCCTTAATGATTACGGTTATGCTGATGATTTGGGTTTAAGTTAGAGGAGAGCGCTCGGTCGTGTAACACGAGCACCTCGCCGCTCGCCAAGACTTATCGCTTGTGTGAAGTGAGGACAGCTCGCCGTCCTCGATTCATCATGATGTCCAAATACAATTGTGGCATCGGTAGCTGGATGGAGCACGCCATTTATTACGCGTTTGTTCCTCCCTCGCCTCGCATCCCACGGGCCTTGTAGTCACCAACTCTGGCACAAACAAATCGGCACGTTTTTGTCACGGTGCTTGTAATGATCACCTCGTCTAGCACCTGAGGGATGCAAGGTTGGAAAGTCGGGGGCACAGTTTTTTCCTTTTCTGTCCAGGAAGGAGGAGGAATTTTTTAAAAATATAATCAAATCAAATATAATAAAATACAATTTTCCAATTGAGGTTAACATAAAAACAAATCGAATTGCATAATGTGTATTTAAAGCAAACGTAGCTTCGTCAAGTCCGCCTAGCTTGATGCTAATAAACAATACAAAATGAAAAATGGAGAAAACAAACGTGTGCACGACCGTTCTTTCAATCCACTTTGCCTCACTCGGCTGCTCTTGACTTCCAATAAGCCCGCCATCAGTCATCCATCGTCGGATAAACACGTCGTCTCTTCCCTCCTCTCGGCATCCAAACATGACAGATATAAATGGAATCGTCAGACGAGATGCAGCTTTCCCCGGGTCCTCGAGACCTGATTTTCCACCGGGGCCTCATCTCTCACCCTCGTGTCCTCAATTAAATCTTCTCCAGCATGTTCCCAGATGGTCCCCGTGCTGCAAAAGACGGACATGTGTGTTCACAGCGGGCTACCTGGCCGCTAAACGGGGCTACGCTAACTCGTATGTGTTTTGGGCTAATTGTCGGGCCATTTTTTTTGTCAACACCGCCAAATGATTTACAAGTTTATCGGTCTCCCAATGAGTTCAACTCGTATTTCAAGGCGCTCTAATTTTTCATTTGAATGTCTTCATCGTCGCGGCAACCCAATTGCTACCATGAAAATTCCCACCGCCGACATCAATACAGCTCTTTCCTGTTAAAAAAAAAAAAAAGTCGTGATGTTCTCATCGAGCACCACAAGTCCCAGAAGAGGCCGGATGACAAAATGTCAGAATTCAATAGTAGAAATTGCTCTTTTATTTCCCTGGAGGCGCAAACCTCAATCACTTCGCCTACAGAAGAATTTTCACTGCAGCTCGCTCACAAAGTCGACTTTACCGTCTTGTTTAAGCAAAACCGGGACGAGGCGCAACTTAGATCAGCGGGGACTCGCTTCTTAGAAATTCCGTTTCCGCCACTTATCTTGGGACGGCAGCTTCACTCATCAGCCGTCCATAAAAGCAGAGTACGTTGCCACCGTGGACAATGCGGGCCTTTTAAGCCAAATTGCCTCGGCGGCATTGGAGTAGCTCTCGTGATGAAAAATTTTTTTCCATTTCCACCGGAATTTCTCACTCAAGAGAAAAGTTAGCTGCCGCTAGTCCCCACGCCGTAATGAAGAGAAATTGCCGCTGTCGACTAGCGTTAGCCGCGCCCCGCTGTGAAATCCATCATATTGCGTGGAGGTAATTACGCAGAGATAATTGCATTGTGTACACAGCGTTGACGCTTTTGCTAATGCGTGTTTGTGTTTCTTACGCTAGCAGGGATAACCTTGTCTTGGCCATGTCTCTTCATAAAGCGTGTGTCAACAAATTAGGCCAGTGACTGATGGCCAAAAAAAAATGATGGAGGGACCGTGCGAGGTGTTCATTGCTACTCCGAAAATCAATTTTGGGAACGTATTGTTGACTGTGCTGGGCTTAAATGCCATCTGCTCTTAGGGTACTTTATATTTCCCCCCCGTTGGCTCCCCTGCTGGATCTCTTTCCTCCTTTCGTTCTCTGGAGATGATATGGCCCATTTTGGTTGAGGAAATGGAGTCTTGGTAATGTCAGCCCCCCCCACCCTCGCCCCCTCCCTCCCTCCTGCATTGCGGGTTTGACATCATGAGTAGGCATCATATCCATAATGGGATTCTATCGTCCGGGGAAGGCGTTCAGTATTCTGACAATCCAAGCGATGGAGGACATTCGTGTTTTGTACCTCGACATTTTTCGGAGAATCGTTTTGGATCTATTTATAGCACAGAGTTTAGAGGGGTGTGAAACTCATTTTGTCGAATCATAGTCTATTAGTGAAGACAACTTGTAATTTTAGTCTTCACACAAGGGCCAGAGTTTGACACCCCTGGGTTACAGTATCACATTTCAGATGATTTAAATGGTGATGAAACCTGCCATGCTAGTCCTTCATTACGTTTTTGTGCCAGGCAAGCTACAGATGAGCGGTGACACGCGACAAATGTTCCGCCGCTGACCGCAACGTTGAGGTCATCGCTAGGCAACAGGCGCACCTAATGAACGCGGTCGCGTTTGAATGGGTCGGCGTCGGGTCCTCGACTCGGACACGTGTTTAAACTCCGCTTACCCTGCCGCCGCTCATTAAGTCCTCCCCAGGGGGTCGTCGCGAGGAGAAAAGTCTTGACACCTGGTCATTAAAATTTCCCCGTGGGAAGCGGTCGGGAGGTCGGGGTGAAACGGACAACGCTAGGCTAACACTTTGTCTTAAACGAGAAATCCTGCAAACTTGATCCGGTATTTATTTGCCCGTGACTTTGACGGGTTAAGTGTCAGGTCTCTGCTAGTGTTTTTTTTTTTTTTTCCCCGACAGGTGCTGTTGTCAGAATCTGCTAAATTGCCATATTAGAGTTCATTAAAAAGAATGACCCCTGACCTTTTACCTTTTTTGCCCTTCAGGCCAGCAATCACCGATAACTCCAATTGTTTGGCTATCTTCTCGATGTTGCCATTTCAGCAAGACGTTAAAGGAAAAATAGAAATGTCAAGTGCTTTGTCAGAATCGTCGAGCGGAATGGGATTTCTTTCTTTATTTATTTTTTCCGGCGGAGTTTGCGTTCACCCAATTTCATTATCATTTAAATGAGATCGCTTAGCACACATCAACGGTTACTTTGACTTTATCTTCCTCCTCGACGGGACTCTACCCGTTCCTCGCCCCTGATTCGCTGCCGGGCTTATTTTCATCTAGCGGCGGAACGGAAAACGCTGAAATTAATCACATTAGTTTCCCACCTATGTCGCTTGTACACGCTTGGAAAGCAACACAAGAGACAAGAAGATAAGAAACAAAGTGCGTGCTTGAGTCTCCTCCCGGAATCATTTCTCACCTGTCTAAGCCCCACTTTTTTTTTTTTTTTTTTTTTACCGCCGAAAGCGTTGAAATGCCACCAAGCTGTGAAGAGCTCCGTAATTCCATTTCAGAGGTGATTGGAGCGGCGCATCTGCAAGGCCTCCATACCTGATGCAGGAGACACTCAAGTGACAAAGGACGTTTTCCGCTCGCCGCTTTATGACCCCCCCCCCCTCGTTTTCCCTCCCCCGGGGTGCTTAAATGTGAGGAGGCTCCTCCCGATGTGCCGCTTTCAACGTGACAAATGTCTTGCGGACGAGATGCATTTCATTGTTTCAACGTGGACCCCAACCTGCGCTTTATTATTTGGAGATGGAACATCACGTCTGCTTTTTATAGTGACATCATAAGAACGTCTCGTTCTATCTTCCTTTCGTAAAGAAAGAACAAATGTTTCGCTGAGTATTCGGCTCTTTGTCTGCTTTAAGCGGCTGAGCTGAGATTTCATTTTTTTCGTCCATTCAGAGAAAAGACTTTTGCGTCATCCGTCTCATACCCAAGGTATTTGCCAAGTGAGAACAAAGAGAAGAAGGAACATTGAATACTCCACGGAGCGTATTATGAAGCAAATGGAGGAGTCGCTGTAAATTACCAGTAATTTGTGTCAGAGGATATAAATCGCTGGAATCAATGTCAAGGAGGAGACAGACGCCATCGCCCGGCGTCAACATGGTCGGCTGGTAATGGATTGGACGATTGCTCACGCGTTATTAAAGTTGAAGAATACGCCAGGAGAAGACGATGAGGACACGTCGGCAACCTTGATGGGGAAACTTAAGCAAAAAAAATCATAAATCTCACCTGAAAGTCCGGGGAAATGAATGAGAAGGGGGCGAAAAGGGCCCGCCATCCAATTCGGAATTCTACACGCCCGAGATAAAGGGAATCGCATTAGGGGTAAACGTCGAGTCAGCGCTTTGCGGCGGAGAGCCGTGAAGGGAGCGGGTCAGCCTGGGAGGTCAGCGAGGAGATAATGCCGCCTTTGATGGCGACGCTCCAAATGTGTGTAACGGGATAGCACGAGCGCCGTTATCTAAATCGCGAGGGGGGGGTTGAGTTGGACCGGGGCGGGGTGATAGCGGGGTCACGTCGGAAACAGCGTTACGCCGAAGAACTTGCCGATAACGCGCTTCAAAGACAGCTTTGATGATCTCGGGGGAAAATCGGACCGGACACACTCTCTGCACTCGGTAAAAATCCAGATAGTATATGTGTCCTTTTTTTTTTTTCTGCCAATTTTAATAACTCGACACAAAGGGAAAGACGGAGTAAGAAAGAGTCGTGTCAAGGTGGAAGAGAAGGTAGAAGGATGTAACATGTAAAAGTAAAAAAGGAAAAATTATTATTCATGGGCGGCTATAAAAAAAAAAAAAGAGCAACTGCGTGAAGTGAACCACCTTCAAAATGACGAGATGACATTCAAGATGGGCAGAATTATCTTTTAATTAGGCATCATCATATTTTAGTTTGAAAAATGGGAACCCCTTGATGGATAACAAATATTTTTGGGATTTTTTATGTCGTAATTCCAAAGGCTGAAAATGTGATGTCAGCTTTAAACAAAGTCCAAGGAATGTCACCTCCTTGGCTTTTTCCTCTCGTTTCATCTCCTTTCCACTCCCGCCCAGTTTATCTTCCCTCTGTGGGTTTCTCTTTTAATTACCGTCCCCGCTTTACTTGCCGTCAAACAGAAACAATTAAACGAGGAGTGCTTTTAAAGCCATTCCATGCGACTAATGAAAGGATGGCGACGGAAAAGTTCAGCGGGAGGATTTAATTGGGTTTGGGAGAAATGGACGCTTGGTTGGAGGTGCCTTTCCGTGTCGTGCGTTAACAACGTCGGCGCTTAGAAGCCATTAGCGTACCCGGAAGGTGCAATTTAGGTACATTGATGCAACCCGTAGAAGTCAACGTATCGCTTCCCAGGACCCAGAAAAGGTCGTCGCAGATATTTTATTCAGACGCCTGGGGAGAAAATGGATGTGCTTGTAAAAAAATAAATTAAAAAATCCTAATTTGCTTTACTTTTTTTTTTTTTTTAGCCACGATGAAAACATAAGCTCCTTAAAGGAGGGAGCAAGACGGCTAAAAGTCAAAAGGATTCTGCGCGGTTTGTCAGTCGCCATGGTTACGCCAAGCAGAGGCGTCATCAATGATGCTAAAGGAATGTTGCGAGAAATAAGGAGTGAAAGGGAAAGGTTGTGATTTAAATAGGATTGGAAGCAGAGGCATCTTGGAAATTAGGATATGGAGCACGGGTATTTCCGTGATAGACAAAAAATGTGTTTATAAGGGAGGGATCGTAAACTAGAGGCGGAAAAGTCTGATTGGGTCGATATTCTCTGACAATACATCTCGGACTGTAAAAAAAAAAAAGAGAGAAATAAAAGCGAAAGTGAGTCATGCTGCTGCTCCTTCCAGTACATAAGATGGCTGTCGGAAAAAAAAAAAAAAATCAGGCAGTGCAGAAAGAAACGGAAGTGTTAGCTTTGTTGCATTTATGTTAATTTTGCTCCTGATACCGCGGCGCCACGGCAACAGAGTCGCTGTCAACGACAAAAAACAATCACAAAAAAATGTTCCCCCGCAAAGATAGCGAGTATCACACAACTCTAAATATATCCACTTGTATTTTCTTCTTTGCTGCTTTAATCCCAGCGGTGGCGGCGTCTGTTAGCGCGTGACGCTAGCATAAACACACCGAAATGAATAGTTTGACGAGTAGTTACTTTAGCTTTGTCGAACGCACTGCTAGGCTCGACACGGATCGGTGAAAATCCACAACATGGAGGGATGAAAAAAAAAGGCAAATCCCGCTCCGCTAACCACTCCACGTTTCAATTGTTGAATTTTAAACACTGTTCTGAACAGCCGAAAAGCAATCCACTCCCCCCCGTCCGTCCCCCTTGCGGAAACATGCCAGAGCGGTCGATTACCGGGCCTCCTCGACTACTCCGATCGAGCGGAATGAACAATAAAGACGAAGCGGAAGAGTTTGCTCGTGCTGCTTTCCAGCTAAAACGGATGAAAGAGCACAGTAGGAGACGGGCGGGAGCGCTCTGTCGGGAATCCGTCCTGAATTATTCCACGAGTGAGGAGCGGGAAGGCCTGAAGCTGTTTTGGCTGCTGAGGAAAAAACTCTCGGCCCCGGGGTCGGAGAGCGGCCGCCAAGCATGTGGCACAATGATGGCGGCTTGCTAGCAAAGAAGTGGACACACGCAGTTAGCTTATTGTTTGATAAGCGCGCTTTTGTAGCTAGCAATGTCTGATCCTTATTAAGGAGCGAATACCGTTGACGGTATCTTCATCATCCACGCCGACGTTGACATTAGTCCGGCCCAAACATGCAGTTGTGAAGCAACTGCCGTGGAGTTCGCCGGGAAGATGTCAGTTAATTGGCTCCAGTGTATGTTTGGGCCCTTATCGGCGTATTACTTTCACGGATAACTCGGAACTAATTAATCAGGGCAATGGCGGGAAGGGACGGGATTTGCTTCTCTCTCAATTTCTCCTCAAAGGGAGAGGGTCGGAGAAACGGGAACGATGTATTCTTTGGAGTGTTTCTTGATTGGGGAGGCGGCATGGTACACGCGTAATCTGTTTTTGTTTGAACCATTGAAGATGCTCGGCAGGATGTTATTTCAATGCAAAATAGCCTCCATTTTATTCAAGTCCCTGAACAATTCTGCCCGTGCTCAAATAATTGCTTTGATACAATCGCGCCATTTCATCTAATAACGCCCGGGGAAATTCCCCGTCTTCTCGACGTCCTTTCATTCACGGGGAGGAAATGAGTCCCAAAATTAAGAGAATTTAGTCCCATTTTTACGAGAAAAGCTCTGACTCATAATTAATTGAGAGTTGCTACATGCTAACATGTTTGCTAACAACTAAGGAGAGCGACGCAAAAAGATTTCTCCTAAATGCAAATTGAGGTCAAAAGACACTATGGCCTCGTCCATTTTCTCACTTTTGCGGTGACATGCGGAGGAATAACTCATGCAAAAACCGTCTCGGTAAACAGCCCGTGGGTGGCGCGGGTATTAGAGGAGATTATGCAGGTGGTGCCCTGCGGGGCTAACTGGCCGCCATTAGCATCATATACGCGTTCTGCCGGCTTTGAGGCGCAGGCAGCATGATGCTCCTAAGCCATGCACCCGGGACCCCTGACGCTCGGCTCCAGATGCACGCCGCCGTTAAGCCCGCTGACATCGGCGGCGAGAGCTCCTTCCTATCAAGGCTTCCGCGTACTCATTTGAAAAAACGTCGGTCGGTCGCGCCGTAACGATTTATCTGCCAATTTACGGCGTGATCCCGGAAAGTGTTGGAAATAGAGACGCACACCGGGGCGTCTTTTCCACAAGCCCTTGCGTTTAATTCCGCGTGTTCATCGGATGAAACGCCGCATGTCGAGCGAGGCCCGATCCAAACCGCCCACTTTGGGGATTCGACTCCCATCAAAGAGCGCCGCTTGTTTGTGCTAAAACGCTGCAACGTGAATTATTTTGGGGTATCAAAACACTTGAATGTAATCCTCGCTGGCAAATACGTTCGCACGAAAACAAAAGAAGGAAAAGAAGCTTTTCCATGGCGGCGCACTGATTGCCAATTAGAGCAGCCTGAAGCGTGGTTCTGGTTTTTGGGAACAAGTATTGACGCCCCAGGGGGTGGGAGGGGTGGAGGGGGGTCTCTTGCTGCATCTTTGTATGCTACTTTTTGATTTGCCGTGCCACCGGAGATAGAGCCGTCTCCCAAATTGTTTCCTAACAAGAAACTACTTTTTGAATGTAAATTGGCGACCGGATTGATCCGCCCGCCCGCCGCCAGTGCATCCGAGCGCTCCGTCAAATCCCGGGATCAATGTATCGACTTGCCGGGGAGCTTCCAACTCTCCTGGAATCATAAAGATATTAATCTCTTTCTCGTCAATTGACTGGCGGAATAAACCGCCGCGTGTTAGTTTGCCGTTTGCTTTTTTTGTGCTGAGTCACATCCCGCCGGCTGCAGCGAAGGAGATGAGCATGAAATATTCAAGTGGCTTTCTTGATCTTTTATGAACTGTGTCTTACAGAACGCTTCTCTTTAGCCGAAGCGTGCCTCTGCATTTAGCGTCGCTTGAATATGAAATGTGCAATTAGCGAGAAGCGCTCGGGCCTCGAGGGTGCCGCACACTTTCCAGACCGTGTGCGTGCAGCTGTTGGAAGATATTTAGCAATTCATCCATTGCTTTTCCAATGGCGGACAATTTCGCTTTGAATTATCCAGTGAAACATTTTACACCATGAAAAAAAAATAATCTCTGTAGGAATGCTATTAGTGCTAGTTTGCGTTGGACTGTTAGCACAATTAGCCTTCCAGTGCTACGCTAGGCTAAAGCTCAATTGTGCTATACAGAACGTTAATGCTTGTATGGTATCGGTTTTATTTTTTATTTACTCAAGTCTATGACAGGGAGATTTTAAATTCAGTTTCTTAGTGTCTCCTGACACAAAATTGCCCCCCCCCCCCCCCCAACCTCCTTCTGCAATGTCGTTTGAAAAACAGCGATGCCTTGAGGCATCTGCGGCACAAACACTTCTGACATTCCTCCTGTAAACAAAGAAAATACTGGATTAGAATTCTCTATGAAACTCACTAAATGAGCGGAAACTTTTGCGTTTGATAAAAAGAACGAAGCTGACATTGAAAAACAGCAACATTATCGAGTTACCTTTAAAGAATCCCAATGTTTAAAGCAGTTTATTACGTATCGGATGATCGATGGTGTGCCGCTTTTCCGAATGTTGTGTCCGGGCCCAGGAGGACAACAAGATTTCCGTTAAGTGTAAATTAAACGGAACCTTCGCCCGGTGGGCCCTAACTTGACTCCGCTTTGATTTATTAGCTTGAGAGACAAAGTGCAGGAGGCCTCGCAACAGACGAGCGCCCGAATCCCGCTAGTCGGCCGGCACGTCCGATCGGAAGCAAGCCTTATCCGTCAGGAGAGTATCGGGCGCATTAATCATTATCGGCCGAGGGTGTGTGTTCTGCGCCGGCTGACGAAAGGGAAAGGCATCGCTGCGGGCGCGGGACCATCCCGCCATACATCATACATGGTGTCGCCTCCTTCTACCTTTATAGCTTTTTAATCGAGGTGAAAGCAGGGGAATCCAGATTAGGAGGACATGAGAGATAAGTCAAGACTTGCCCCGAGGAGCCACTTTACATGATTTAAACACAGCTGTAAATGTGAGGACTCCAAATCGGCGGCCATCTTTTTTTTTTTTTTTTGAAGACATTTTTCTCTCTCTGTTTCACTTGTTCTGCAAAAACAACACTTGGGCGCTTCAAATCCCTAGACGGGGACCTTTTAAAGAAGGCAGATGAGCAAATGCAATCAGACGCAGCGCTTTAGAACTCCCTTTGGCTTTTTGTGAAACATTACACACTTGATGGCAAGTGACAGTGCTATGATTCTCTCCTCCGGGGCACTTTGTGTACACACTGTGTCCGGCGTTAAATTCTTTTTTTTTTTTCATGATCAATACGCTAACGGGCTTTAACTCAATACGCTGCCTTTCTTACTATAAAGTGTAAAAAGGTCTCTCTTGACAATTCACTCGTTTTTGCAACACTTGCCATTTTTATGGTGACCTAATCCCCTTTTGTGTGCATAGCAACACCAAAGCACTACTTTTTTATTTGCCAGGGCTTGGCGGCATCTTCTGAAAGAACTGAAAATTTTTTTTTATGTTCTTATTTAAATGAACCCGGTGAAAAATATCTGCAGCCTTTTCCAGCCATCTTTTTTAACAGCACGCTACTGACATCTAGTGGACAAAAAGTAAAACTACACGTCATTAAAATGGAAACACGTCGAGGCAGCCCCGCACTGATGAAAAGATGATTAACAACTAGGGACCATAACCCGAAAGCTGCTCTTTTGTTGTCGCGCTTTTTGCAGCATTTTCTCCAATCCAAACTTTAATGAGGAAACCAATCAAGGCTCTCCACATTCTTTTTATTCCCAATTCACTTTCTGCTCTGATGTAAACACAAACACACACATATGCTAAATCCCCCCAAGACCCTTCCACCCCTCATTAATTCCACATTGTAGCCTGCTGCTCACATCACACTTAAGAATCCGCTCGCCGAGGTCGCTTTGTTCAAACAAAAGTTGGAAACAAAACTCATCAACATTCTACGCGGATAAAATATTTTAATTCATGGAAATTAATTGGTTGTTTTTTTTTTTTCTCTTGAAGTTTTTCCTCCTGTGTTTTGGGTTTAAAATTCGTCTCATTTAGTTTCATGAACAACTTTTAAATCTCGTTTATATCGATCCAAATTTGAGGGATACAAACAAGCACTGTAAGAAAGCCAGGTTGACTTTTCCACTTTACAAGTGAGTGGCGGTATCCCTGGATCAAAGTGTCTGAGGCAACCCCCCACCCGTTCTCTAGACTCGAACCCCCTTCACAAAAACACAACCTCAGGAGTCTTATCTGCACATCCTTGATCCCCCTTGCATACAATTAAGACTTCCCCACCCCACCCCGCTCGGCTCGTCCCCACCCTTGACCATTACCTTCATTAACATGAGCACAATAATCTCATCGATACTGCCACGTCCCGTTTTAGTCCACTCTAAAATGAAAGCAATTTTTTTTTTTTTTTTATTTGATGAAGTTAGATTGCTTTGCCCACCGACAGGAAATACAAACAGCAACTCTGTGGCATTTATTTTTATTTTTTTTACACTAATATAACACTGGACCTCCCAAAAAAAAAAAAAAAAAAAAAGGAGCTAATAAAAGGTAACCGGGACTAGGTAGTCTAAAAAAAAAAAAAGATTCATTTACATTCAAGCGTCGTCAGAATAACCATAAAGGTGCGTTTGATCAAAATAGGACATTCACAGCGTCATCATAGTGTTGAAGTAAAAATACAAAATAGGAATTAGAAAAAAAAAAAATGAGAATAAGAACCCTGTCTCCTACAAACGAGATGCAAAAAGCACACGACGATGAAAAGGGTGCCCGGTACGATGCCTAGCGGGACTCCGAGCTTTGATCTGCTGGCTTTGGACTCGCCCGCATCTCAGTCCCAGTGTCAGAGAATTTTCCAAATGCTTCAGCCGTGAACCAGCGACACCCCGTGGTGCAGAGCCCGCTTCCACATGTAGTAGGTGGAGCGAGGGGTGAAGGGGAAGTGGGAGCGGAATTCCTTGAAGGTGGGGAAGGACTTCTCCTCAAAGCGTGTCTGCAGGAACAGCTTGGCCTTGGCTTTGAAGTTGGCTAGAGCCACCACGTCCACGGCCAGCTTGTCCGGCAGGGGGCACGCCAGGGTTGCTCGTTGGAGATGCGGGACGTCCAGAGGAGCCGTGCTGCAGCCACCGACATACGAGGTCATCTCAGCGCACGGGAGCTCCTCGTGTGCCACGTCGATGACGCTCAACGGCGTTTCTTCAACCTCGGGGTCGTTGACCTTGCTCAGCATCCTCTTGGTGTTGCCGCTCCTCCACAGCCAGAAGAAGCAGAGGGACAAGGTCGGGAACCTGAGCTTGAACTTGCCCAGGGACAACTTGGACTTCTGGACGAGCAGTTTTGCAAAGTCTCTGAGTTGCTTCTTACTCATGTAGGCGAGACGGAAGCTTCTGTGCGTACGCCTGCAGATCTTGGACCGCGGAGCCGCTTCTCCGATGTTCCGCATGACCGGAGAGATACTTTTAGGACTCTTGTCGGCATCCGAGCTGTCCGAGCTGTTGGCTTTGTAGCCTCCGAAGAACAACATGGCCTCTCTCCTCCAGTTGTAGTAGGTGGACCTGGAGATGCCGGGGAAGTTGCGCTTGAAGACCCTGAATGGAAACGAGGCGTTGGTGGCGATGCAGTTCTGCAAGCAACGTTTGGCTTGCTGCATGTGGGCCACGCTCTGGGCCCGCTCCAGATCCAGAGGCCCCACGCTGAGGCCGAACATGCCCGCCACGCTGTCTTGTTGGTCCGACTCGTCTTGTCTGAGCTCGGGAGAGGACCAGGCTTCCTGCTCCGTGCTCTCGCCGGGACTTACCTCCCCCGTGGACGAGGGCGTGGAGAGGGTCCCGCCTGACCTGAGGAGCTCCTGCTTCCAGTTGTAGTAAGAGGACCTGGAGATTTGCGGAAAGAACTCCTTGAACCGGTGCAGCGGGATGAGCTTCCCTTCCAGGTAGCACGCCTGCAGGAAGTACTTGGCCTCGTAGCGGGCTGTGGATTTCTTACAGTGCTCCTGAGACTGCCTCTTCCAGCGGTAGAAGGTCCTCTTGGTGATGTTGTACTTGTCTTTCAGACTCGGGTATGAGAACTTGGAGTTTTGGTTGAGGAGCTCCTTGCTCTTGAGACTACTCGACGCAAAGTCGCTCAGGTGGACCAGCGCCACAAAGTGATCGGGTCGGAACAAAGTCCCTGACTTTAACTCGCCGGACCACATGATGTGGAAGGTTTGAGCCTCGCGCTCTTTGGACCAAGTCCTGGGCCGGATGACCCGGTTGAAGTAGGATCGGATTTTGTGGTTGAACATGGGGTAGATGGAGTATATGTTCACCTGGAGCACAGACGCCAGCGCGTACAGGTGCCACATGTTGGCGTACGAGTCGGGGAAGCACGAAGCCTTGACGTCGGCGTCAAAGATGGCCTCCAGGACACTCGCCGACAGGTTGGGCATGGCCTCCGACTCCTCGGCGCAGAGGCTGAAGCGGACCGCCTGGAGCATCATCTTGGAGTCGATCATCCCGGATAAGTAGTACCTCTTCCACAGGACCATTTCCACAACTGTCCTCACCTAGCGGGGCGAAAAGAAAACAAAAGAATGAACAGCTGTTTCATTTCAAATTCAAATGTGGCCAACTGTTGCTTCCAGTCTGGACCGGTCTTGGATGCTCACCTGGAGCTCCAAGCTCAGCCCGCTGTTGCCTATTAGCAACATGCTGGCGGCGTCAAACAGCAAGTTGCCCTTTCCTTTGCAACGTAGCGGCAGGAGGTCCGCAGGGGCGTCCTGCGGGTACAGGCCCTGGGCCACGTCATCCACCCCGACCCACTCAGGGAAGTTCTGGCAGGGCAGTCGGGGCAGCGGGAAGGGAGCCAGGAGCCGGTCCACCTCCAGGGTTTTCAGGATGAGTGCGTCCAGGCCTGAGTTCTCCGTGGCCTCCTGGAGCTCCCTCAGGATGGACAGCACCGCCTCGTTCCGCTGAATCATGACTGTCGGCATATGGCAGAAGCAGGCAAAGCTCGACAAAAAAGATAAAATACTTTTAAAAAAGGTTTATTAAAGCTGCGAATAATATTTGGTCACTTAGGTAGTCAAAATGGAAAGCGCGCACGCGTCGTAACTAGCCTTGTAACTTTTCTCACAAAAGTGAATCAAATAAATGATATTTAAAAGTCACGAACGCCCGGATTTTATTTCCCGATGACTCCATTCAAACGAGACTCGTGCAAAATGCGTGCAACCGCCATCCAAACTTTTTTGCAAACTTTGACGAACGCAAAAGGTAAACGCCCCGAAAGCAACCAAACATTTCACGCGAGAAACGCGCAAAGGAACAAACCTGCGGAATTGCGCTGGTGACTTGACGTCGCGGAGGAATAGAAACGGGAAAGGGGAAAAAAAAAAAAAAAAAAAGCGACCTTGCTAGCTCAGAAGTCTGCTCCCTCTGCAGCGTCCTCACTCCATCGCGTGCGTCAAAGGTGACAATGACGCGCAGCCAAGAAAGCTCCTCAGGAAATTGTCCATCGGAGAAGAAAGTGCTCCTCCTTCCTCTTTCCTCCTCCTCCTCCTCCTCCTCCGCTTGGTTGGTGCAGTCAGGGTCAACTTCAATGTGAAGTGTTAACAAAAGGACAGGCCCGGGGGGGGGGGGGGGGGGGGGGGAGGGGACGTGGACGAATATGTTAGTATTTTGTCAACAGTTCAAGGTTATTTGTCAACTTTGTTTGCGTCGCTTTGTCCGCGCAAACATTTAGTTTTACGCCCGTTGGGCATACTTTTATTTTTTATGGTGCGCCATCACGTGCATTATTAGCTTTGCAATTTAAATGAATATTGTAAATGCCATGAATCCATTCCAAAACAAACTTTTTTTGCAGTGTTTTTAATTTAAAAAAAAATAGGAAATTATATTTTATTTCATAAAATAAATAATCTGAAAATGGAATGTAAAGAATTGAAAGTTTTTGCTTCATGATGAGTTTGAATCATTATTTTGCAACAACTAAGTGAATATACTGCCGTAATATTCGTCCCAGATGATTAAGAATACATAAATGAATATTTGGAATAATAATTTCTCTTCAAATTCTGAAAAGCCTTAACAGAACCACATTAATTAGCTTGCAGAATCGAATGCAGTCAGTTTGAAATGACCAATCACGTAACATTTGCAAGCTGAGCTGTGATTGGTCGTTACCTGAGGCCTGAGCGCATATGAATGCATTTTTAAAGGTGTGTATCAAATTCATCATAGATCAAATATGAACTTTTTACAACTAGAAATGGCTAAATAGAGTCTGACTTGAAGTCAGGCCTGGCGAGCGGCCTGCGAATCCCGTTTGCGTATTGGAGAGGAAAGTATTCAGACTGGGCGTGGAGCTCGGCCTCTGCTTCTTTAACACCTTTGCCCTCTCTCTCTCTCTTCTGTCTTGCAGGATTTCGGTCATCAAGGCCCCTTTTGTTCCACGCACCCCCAGCGAAGTGACACGCGCACACACACAGCAGGGGCCAGCAGCATTTGGCCCCCGCCGACCCGTCAGACACGCTGGTGCCTAGCTCGGACAGGCTTCTCGGCTTTGACCTTATCAGCTGATCGCGTGACACACCTCACAATGCGGGTAAATGATGCATGTAAGTTTTTCCACCCTTGAATGGTTGCGGCGTGTGTGTGTGTGTGTATGTCGAAAGGACTTGCACATTTTGTACGAGGAGCGCCCACGCGAAAAGGTTTTGAAACGGCGATGGGGAAATTGTTGCGCAAGGTAAAGGGGGACGCACAAAAAGGGCATGAACAAAATTAAGTTCAGTGGACAAGGACGTTTTGACATGAAAAAAAAAATCAATTAAAAATGATTTAAATAAATGTGTGGTTGTTTTAATACAAAAAGTGTAACACTCTTTGTTTTGCGTTTAGGTTGACAGTAAACTTCAACTTGGAGTGGAATGAACGTTGTGTCACTTTCGGCCAAACCGCTAGCTGCCATGAGGTGAGTCCAAATTTAAGGAGCTTAAGAATAATCTATATGCACAAAGATTTAGAAAAATATTCTACAAATTTCTTTCCTTGCAAACATTTTTGTCTTATCTGCTCAACACCCCCACTGGTATCGTTCTGTCACGCAAGCACACACACACACACCTCTCTTAGGTGTGGAGATGCACTGTGAACAACACAGTAGTGGGCTGACTAAAAAAAAAAAAAAAAAGCATTTAAAATGCAAATCGGGCAACGCTGGGACCGGCTCCGGCAGTCTCTTGCCTGCTGAGACTGTGTGTTACAGTGTATGCGTGCACGTGTGACCACTGTGTGTGTGTGTGTGTGTGTGTGTGACAATGCAAGCTAAAGTCAAAAATCAGGGAAAAAAAAAATTGTAGAAGTTTGTTTTTATTAGAATAGAGTCATGTGTTTTTGAAGGGAAAAAAAGAGTGAATTTTTCTTATTTAAACGTAATTTAATTAAATTTTAATCTTAAATGTTTCATTTTTTAAATTTAATTTAATCAAAAATTAATTTTAATCTTAAATGTTACAAATTTCTGAGGGGGGGGGGGGGGGAAATCCATTTAAAATCCCCCCAAAAAAAGAACAGAATGTTCACAATACTCCAGGAAGTCACTTTTCTTGTCACATGATTTGACAAAAAAGGGAAAGTAGTATTTGTTGAGGTAGACTATTTATAAACGTAAGATACTGTAACAGCTGCTATGTACATTCAAACGGCAAGAGAACCCGATGAATCCAAAAACGAAAAAAAACAAGTTGACTACCGGTAGCGAACGCAGGCGTATTCCGTATCTTGGCCCTGAGTGGAAGAAATTTCATCTGCGTCAACAGGGAAGGCCACATCGGCATAAATGACGTCGTCCTCCGCCTGCGGCGACACGAAACTTTGTTAGCGTGCTCCCACTTGAAAGTGTCCGGCTTAAACTTACATGGTTGTGAACTGGCGTGGGACAGGAGGCGGCTATGGACAAGTCTGAAATCATCATTCAAAAACATCAAAATACATTTTTCGCTGCACGTTACGACCTTCTCTTCTGGTCACTACTTACTCGCTGCCTTTCGTCGCCTGACCACGACAAACATGGCAACCAAGGCGGTCAACACGGCCAACGCCGCCACCGCCGCCGATATCACACCGACTTGGTAGCTGATGCCGACTTGGTAGCTGCTGCCGCCTGGAAGCCGGCGTCAAAGTTACTTTTGTGGCAATTTCAGTCATTTTTAAAAAAAATGAGTGGACTTCATCCCATACCCTGAGGTTCTACGTCATCTAAATTGAAGTTTCCTCTTCCCTTTCCCTTCATTTTGGGAACTAAACAGGCAAAATGGTGTTAGTCGAATCAGAATAAGAGCTCTGTGTTAGTCCTCGGTCCATACCTAGTACTTGGACTCGCATCGCCGCCGAAAACCAGGGGTTTTCCGATTTCCCCACGCGAGCCAGGCACCTGAACGCCTCGCTCCCAGGAGCTTGCAAGGTGACAGTCAAGGTGACGTCGCACTGGGACCTTTGCGATATGTGATAGTTGGAGTTGTCGTGGACTTCCAGGCCATCTTGGTCCACCCACACCAAGTGGACGCTGGACCGTGGCGAGATTAAGCAATGGCCCAGCGTCAAGAAGTTCACCAGAGTGCACTGGAAAGATACGCCAAAGCCCGGCGCCACTTTAAACTCAGGAACTTCTAAAGAAACCACAAAAGAAGATGTTACTCTTGTTTTTGTTCTCCTAAAATTGCAAGATTTTGCTTGAATGGATTTGCTGACCATTTTGCGGCACGAAGGCGTTCTCTGTTATTTTGCAGTAATGCAAGCCAATGGTGTCGTCCGTCGGACGTTGGAGCGTCTTGCTACATTTTATATCCTGGTTGTTGTCTCCCATCATCTGTCCGTTACTTGTTATCACAACGTCGATGCGCTGGGTTCCTCTGCTGAATCTCCAAAAGTGATAACACACGGAATTGCTGCACGGGAACGTGAGCTGCAAATTGCCCGTGTCACCAATGAGGCCTGCAAAAGAGACCTTCAGTTGTAGTTATATATCGATATTTATATTTTTTTTTCTTACCTGCTATGATGAGAGGAAGCAATAGCAGTGTCATGGCGAGCATCCCGAGTATGTGTGCACTGCCCAAGTGTCAAGATGCACGCTGGAGTCAATTTGCCGTATTTCCTTCCTTTGCACGCAACTTCCTCTGACTAACTAACAGCTGCTTGTGTAAAGACTTGATGACGTCACAAGCGACTGCCTCATTTGATACTTTGAATTCGGCAAGAGTCAACATGTGAACTGGGACTTCATGATCAATGTGTGATGTTATTTATATGCGTTGATAATAATATCGCTGCAGTATTTGGCAACGGAATCCTGCGGTATTTAGTTTGGCCACTAGATGGCAGCATTATACCTTTTACTTTCCTATCAATGATTGAGGAGCTCTACTATAAACGCAACAGTCTTTCTTTGTGTGTAATTGCTTACTTGAAATGTAAACAATTTTAATTACTAAGAACTCTGTATTTATATATATATGACAGCGATTTTTATTGCAAATCACAGAAAAAAAACATCAAACTATACATAGCATGTCTGGATGTTGAGTTGTGGTTAATTATGGTTAATTTGAATTCTACCAGAGGACCAGTTTTCCTTGGCAAAGCCCGTCTTGAATATTCTGAGCAAAAGAGAAGGGAGTTATTTTTTTCTTTCTTCATAGAAGGGTGTAACCACGGCTGGTTAGGTCTTTGCAGTTATGCAACACTTAAGGATGTCCTCCAGACAGCCGTGTAATAAAAGACGAGCGGCTTTGGGGTCGTTCGGGTTTAGCCTGGTTTGCTTTGACCTGGATATTTAGTTGTACATAGTTGTTGTCATTTTCTGATAATGGGCCAACCTGTGTTTTGTAGTCTAAATCCCATACGTCCCATATTTGGCATTGGTCCAATTGTTGGATTTGCAATGGCGATTTAATATATTTATTTTTGACACAGCAGCTCTTTGGCTGCAGACGTGTCATGCGAACAAGGCTCGAAAGAAGCGAATAGCATCTGGTGGCGAGTCAAAAGGGCGGAAATTTTCAAGGTCGTTACGCTTGGCCTTTAACGCGGCAGACTTGGCTCGACGTCGACGAAGTCCTTGACGGCCGTTCTTGAAAGCGCCGTCACCTAGCATCCGTTACCTCACATGAAAATATTTTCCCTCTTGTCACTTACAGCAAGAAAAATGATGATGTCGGCATTTTTTGTCGTCTCTCAATTAGTCCTCCGGTCAGCTTCACTTGCAAAATAATAAACGTAGGCAAATATACAAATGTTAATTTTCATCCACGTTTGATTTTGCGTCCACGTGAGCTGTCATCTTGGCCCTTAAAAGAAATTATCCAACGGTCAAAGAATCTACAGTTGAGCCAACAGTGAAACAATGGAGGCAAAAGATGTATGAGCTGACAAAGATACAATACAAAGGCTAATCACAAAAAGCATCTCGAGATAATATGGAACAGACAGTGGTTTGGAGTCAAAACTTCAAGATAAAAAAAAAAAAAGAGACATGTTTGCATCCAAAGCGGCATGTTCACAATAGGACAATAGATTAGGTACACTTTTTTTTCTTCAAGGATCGACTGGTCGTTTCCAAAACGTGCACGGGTTCCTCTTTGCTGCCTCCCACTTGACAGACTAAGTGAGATCATGCTAAAAAAAAAAAAAAAAACTTTTCATTATTGCGGTCTGCTATGTTTAACTGTCTGTCTAAACACATGTCCGGATGAAAAAAAAAAAGTTGGACTAGTCGGCATGGAAAAGATGACAACAAAAAGCTTGAGGGGCAAAAAAAAAAAGTGGAGGTAGTTTGAAGGTCAAATCTGTCAAATGACAATCGTGGTGACTAATACAAAGATTTCAGGTGAGTTTTCTTATAATTTAATTGGGGGGGGGGGGGAATCTAAATTGCCGTCAGCAAAAAAAAAAAATTACTGTCCAAAGTCGCTTCTTGGAAATCCTGAGCGTCTTTTTGTTTTGTTTGGCGTTCGCCGCCCCTGAAAGAAATTTCACAAGTGAACCTTTAAGGTTGACAGATGATCACTTTCTGCTACGGCTCATTTTCCATTTTTGATTGAAATGGTGCGGAACATGCGTTTTTTTTTTTTTCTGTTTATATTCCGATGTGAGTGCCCCCAAATATAGACGAGAAAAGAAAACCACCTGGAGCACGACGTGATAAAATAAACAATAATTTGATCATCGATTTTTTTTTTTTTTTTTTTTTTCATTTTACAAGTGTAAGATCAGAGTGGGCAATTAATAATTTCCAGATTTGGATTGTTTTTATTGTTCCTTGAGGTTTTTGGTTCATCATATTTTGTGTTTTGGGTATGTCTAAAACTGAAACTTTCCTAAATGTTGTCCAGATGCCTTTTTTCTTCTCGTGCACTTGAAAGCCAACACAATAACACACACACACACATACACAAAATCATAAAAATGTCACAAAAGCTATTTTCAGTATTTATCGGCGCAGCTCATGAGCCAACTACATTCGAATGCCATCTTTTGTTAATAACGATTAAAATCCAAATTTGAATGTTTAATATGTGTGTGTGGTCTTTAGCAGACAGTCAGCTAAATCTTTGGAAGTGTTTTTGGACGGTGCAACAAACGTCCTTCGCTAACTGAGTTCTGTTTTTGGATTTGTTACAAGTTGACAAAAAAGATTTAGTGCAAACTATTTACAAATATATATATAATATATAATGTAATATAATATATAGTGGACACTGGTGATAAAAAATAAAAATAACAAAATAAATTAAAAATATAAACAAATTTAAAAAAGGATATTAATGATGCTAAATATATATAAATGAAATATAAATGTAAGGTTAATGTGAGTAAAACAAAATAGCTTTTTTCCTGGTTTTGGAGAAATTCCACTCCAAATAAATTCTAAATTAAATATTGGCGATAACAATGTCGAGGCGACATGTCGAAATCGCGCTGTAAGTAAAACATCTGTTGTCAAATCAGAGGCTTTTAAATACATTTCCTGCCTGTCAGAGGCTTCGCTGTGATGATTTAAGCTTTCTTAACTTTTTCCAGGCCAAACGGTGACCCACTTCTCAATAACGTGACGTGCGTTCACATTCTTTAATCATCTGGAATTAAAAAGGTGCTCTTAAATGCTCCACAGCGTGTGGAAAGTAAGCCCGGGCCTGGACTTAATCAAGCCAGCGTGGCCTTTCGCCCTTTATGCTGTAAAAGTTGCGTCTTTTGCCACGTGCACGGACCTTGACGCTCACCGTCCCGCATGACAAACTATCACACGTGCTCCGACAGATTCTGGGAAAATATCGCCCGACTAGATCTAATCAGACCTTAATGTGGTCGGTCAGCATAGGTGACGCTCACGGGCCAAAGTCTTTGTCATCGGCGCATTTATTCCACAAAGACCACCACGATGAGATGAAGAAAAAAAAAAGGGGGGGCTTAAAGGCACTTTTAGTGGACTTAATCAACAGATGTTTCTTTTTTTTTTTTTTTGGGCAAAATTGGCTAAATGAAGTGAATCAAATAGCTTGAAAAGCACTGAGCAAGTTAAATATCAATATAAAAAAATATATTGCATAATATAAAAATAAAAAAATATATATATATAAATAATATATGTATAATATAAATATAATAAAATATAATATATATAAAATAAATAATAAAATATAAATATAATATCAAAATATGACATTGACCCTACTGTTTAAAATTTGACACCCTGTCAGACATTTTGACAAATGAGCTCAGTATGACTACAGAAACAAGCATTCATCTCCCTTAATCGCCCAGCGGCAGGAGTGACATCGAATATACATGACATCAACATTTTTGGCTTGACTTCGCGCTCATGACAAATGCGTTGAATGAAGTATTTTGGCGAGGTAGCCATTTTATAATGACAGGACCCTGAGGCCTTTTCTTCTCGTGGAAGATGAACGCGGCCGGTGGCTACCGCCGCTTATTTGAAAGCAACAGCTGCTCGTTGGAAGCAGCTCCGAACGAATCTCATGACGTAACGATTCAATCGGCGACAAATACGGCGCAGGCTTTTCCACTCATTTTCCAGCCGACACATCACGGGCAAAGTATTTTTCCCTTTCGTTTGTTATTTCAAAAAAGTCACCGTTGGATGTGAAAATCCACGATCAAAGATTTGATCATAAACATGTTGAGAAGATTTGCCTGGCGAGACGATCGCACTCGAACAATAAAGATTTCGATTCTGCAACAATTAAACTTTTTTTTAATTCCCCACCATTAAAATTGCGACCCCGGCTCACCTGCATCTGTGCTCAATATGTTCTTTTTGGATATTTAGTAGTGTTTTAACTGCTCCAGTTGGCCCACGATGATGTTATGACTCAAGTCTCCCATTGGATCGATTGGAACTCGAAAACAAAACCTTGATCAAGCGCTGATTGACTAATAAAATGTGTCTCGGATGATGAAATGATCCGTGCTCTTTTCATCGCCGCGCTTTCCGAGGGCTCCTTTTATTCTTCATCTGCATACATTTAAAAACATACGTGGTAATGCTTTCAAAAATTCTGAGGGGGAAAAAAAAAAAAAAAGGTCAGATTTCAGACTGAAACTCATTAGACTTCAGTTTATTGCCTATTATGCATGTTCCTTAAATAAGATTGCATATGGACCTGCTGCTTGGATGCTTGCTTGACAAGAATTTTACAAAGCTCATGCCTTTTCTTCCCTCATATACAGACTGCTTTATGTAAAAAAAAAAAAAAAATACACAGGGCTTGCGTCAAAGCATTATGTTCATTTGATTAAAGTGGTGTCTTTTAGTTGCGGCGAGCAAAAGTCTCTGTTTTAGTTGGCGGGGCGACTGATTGGTTGCCCTTTGTAACAGTGCCCCCCCTGCCCCTCCCCCTCCTCCTCCTACCACTTTCCAGGGATGGGCACCCCACATTCATACCAGCCCACGAAATGATGGGGTGTTCTTCTGCCAATCACTCCAAATGTGACAGGCTCCTGTCTGTAGGCACGATAATATCCTAGAGGGGAGGGGGGGGATAGAATTAGTACTGCGTCCTCAACGTCATTGAATTACTCCCCATTAAACATCAGTCATCATAAACGCCCAAAGGTTAATGTCGATAATTGCGTGTAACTAGTCGCAACCGGTCCAAGCAAAAAAAAAAAAAAAAACATCAAGCCAAGCCTATTCGATAAAAGAAGTCCAACTATGAGCTCATGTTTACCTTGAGCTGAAGGCAGAGTAAGAGAGAGATACGCGGGCCCAGTCCTGCCGTCCCTGTGCGAGTCCACAAACTGACAATGATCTTCTCCTTCTCCCACCGTGTCTCCGATACTGTAGAAAGGCTCTGCAGGACGAAACGCTTTTGTTTATACGGATCATCTTCACGGAGTTTGAGTCTTAGCGTGAAAACGAACATCTGTAATGCATAATAGACGATAAACTAACCAGCACGATTGTTTTGAGCTGAATAGATTAAAGTAGGGGATTTGTTTTTCAATACAAAATGTGGATTCAGACATACCTCTAAGACCGTCTCCCATGAAGATCTTGTATCGCAGAGAGTTGCACAAAACCACGCCCACAAATTTCCGGTACCACGTCCGCTTGACGTACTGACTGCCTTTACAGGAACTGTGGGCCGAGTTGTAGCGGAAGGAGAAAGGGATCCAAATTGGCTCTCCGCCTGAAACAAAAATATACCCCCAAAAAAAAAAAAGATTAAATATAACTAGCAACATACAAGTCCTGGCGTCCCTCAGGGCTCCGTTCTAGAGTTATTGCTTTTTTTGATTTCTACGAGTGGTCATTTCGTTTTAAGATTGACTTACTAGTACGTCAAAAACTAATTGGACTGGACTCACCAGGCGGTCTTTCAATGAGAAGAGGGTCGTCTGAAAGAAACAACATGGAGGACAATGTTAATGTTTTCACCGGATAGATAAACACATCTGCTAGCCTGCGATGGCCTCCTTGAGGTCAGACGATTTTTATTTGTGGCAGAATAAATAATCCCGTCGTGACATTTTTATACCGCCGTGGTGCTCACCTGATTCGGTGACATAGGTGAGCGTTTCGCTGACAGGTCCCAACCCAAACACATTCTTGGCCTGGACTTTGAAGTAGTACCTGAAAGAAAACAAAAAAGCACAACTCATGAGGGCTTTTAGTGTCATTCTGTTGTGGCTCTGCTAAAGTGAAGCAAATGCTAATGACTATAGCAGATGACTTTGGTCAGCCTGATTCAGGACTCGAGGCCCGTTTCCCTATTGGTGGGGATTCAAAGTGGAGCAGATCACTTTGAAGGTATGCTGAAGGGACAAGCGGCGATTAGATGATAGCAAGGATGAACTTAGTGGAAGTATCACAACTTCACGGAGGATTTGTTTGTGCAGGAGTCCATTCACGCAAGTTGGCCATCGGATGGTTTTGGGAGCCAAAAAGCCTGCAACCGCCAGGCCTGGTTCCAATCACCGGAGCCGCATAACAACAGTGACCGAAATATACAGCACCGAAGCGAGAAAGAGGAGGAAAGAAAAAGCAGATGCAGAGAGCGAGCGGTGATGTCATGAAAAACCAAATTGGAGCGGGGTGGAAAAAAAAAAATCCTCAAGCAGAATACAAAAACAAAAGGAACTTACTTGAAAATATTTGGAAAAAGAGCCTCAGATGATCTCTTGTCGTTTGAAATGAAGTGGTTCGATTCAACCTCTATTATTCCAAAATAACTCAAATGATTTATATTTCTCCTCCATTTGATCTGTTTGCTAACGAGAAACCGTTTCCAAAAATGGTGGAAACTGTGACGAGAGTTCCGCTCTTCTTTTCACGATCCGGGTCCGATAAAACCGCCGAGGCAATTATTCACAAACTGTTTTCGTCCGCCCTATTTCGTCGGCTGTCGAGGTTCTGAACGGCTGCGTATTTTGTTAATCTAACGAGCAGAACACCTCGTGGAAATATATCCGCATTAGAGCGGCGGCATATAGTGTGCGTGTGTGGAAAGCAGAAGGAGCCTCAAGTTTTGGGAAATGCCAAGAGTGTCCCACAGCAGTGGTCCCATGAATAACTGTAACCAAGTCAGACAGACAGACATGCCAGCTTGGATACACGCTGGTTGCTAGGGAGGAGCTAGACGAACTTTCGGAAAAGTTGACACTGAAACACAGCTCCATTGTTTGACTTCTTCAGCAGGTGCTCCGTTCGGCTCTCGGCAGGCCGTAGACGAAACACCTGCTTTATCGTGTCGAAATCCACACATACGGGTCATTTTGACCCGACTTGAAAAAAAGGAAAGTGTCGTACGTTGACGTGCTACTTCTTAATGTGAAGCAAGCGTTGTTTAGCCTCGTGCAAATGGATTTCATCAGCTGATGACATGTTTGTGATGAATATTCAAAACATATTTCTCCACATGCCACCGTTGACTCCAAATTGAGTCAGATGTTTGGATGATCAGGAAGCTTGTCAGAGTGCTTGGATCAAGCTGTTTTGATTTAACAATTGCATCCCCTCATAAAGGCAAACAAATCAGTGCCATGTAAATGAATATACAAAGAACTATGGGAATATTTTCGGTGTTGTGTCACGGTGAGATGGTGTCCTAACAGTCCAAAATCCAGCGGAGCCAAGAAAGAGCACCAGAGGCTGTTCCACTTCATACCAGACTTGATCAATTTAGACAAGATGTTCTCTTACTTGGAAAACAAGAAGTTAGCCATTTTTATTGGGGCTTGGTCTCATGGAGTTCAAAACTGATCAGTTTTACAACGTTATTATTTTTCGGGCTAAATTTTGGACGGCTTCAAGTCGGGTGCTCCAAAAACAAAGTGATTGTTACCTGGAGTTGGGTTTGAGATTCTCCACAGCCAGATGAGTCCCATTGGATACCTTTGAGGACCATCGATTGTTGAGCACGTCGTCATACGAAGCACTGTACACCATGTAGCCTGTAAGCACAAAACAGAATTTCAACGAGTCCACTCCGGTCTACCGTTACAAAAATAACTTTTCCTGAGTTGGCTTTAATCCAGCCACTTCCTGTTTTCTTCTTCACGTCACTCGTGCAGTCATGCAGTGAAAAGACTCCAATCCGGTACGTGACCTGGAGGTCGTGCACCCTGGAGGAATTCCCTCTAAAGCTTTATCGAAACAACATATGGCAGCACATCAAACTCGACCTGTTGAATTTTGAGACTTTTTTTTTATTTTTATTGGCGCCACATCAACGCAGCTGACTGTTGACAGCGGGGAATCGTTTTAAGCTACCCTCCTCTGTCATTCTTTACTATGAATGAAACATTCCAAAAGAAATTGACCCCAAAAAAAAAAAGCTAAATATCCTAAATGCTGCACCAGATGATCATTTCATCTTATGCTAAGTTGAAAGTAAAGCAAATGATTCACACCAGCGGGAAGGAAACGCTAAGGGCTGAAAAGAAAATACCAAATACAACCCCCCCCCAAAAAAAATGTGGCACTGGAGACACTATCTGTTTTCCACATCAAAAGACGGCGGCCCGTCCCACAACACAAGAAGGAGCTCGTGTGTGTCTGCCAAATCAAACATTCTGCGACTCTTAAAACCTTGCCTCTGATAGTCCCGCATTTTTCACACACCAACTCCTTATCTTAAATTATTTTTAACTTCCGCGCCTCACAGACTTTTTTTTGTTTCCCCTGAGAAACGAAATAGACTGAGAAATTCTGCGATAAAGCTTAAGAGCACAAGAAGCCATTTTGTTCGGCGGCCATTTTGTTATCAGCTATCACGTCTTACCTGAAACCATGTCATCCTTCAATGGACGGCCCCAGTCCAGGATGATGAACGAGTGGCAGCCCTCCATGGCGACCACGGTGAGATTATGGGGTTTATTTTTGGGCTGCTGCTTTTGATTGGAGACGCGAGTGTCGTTCTTGATCAGATCTTCCAGGATGTCAACTTGGAGGTATTCCAGAGCCTCCGTCAGGGAGCACGGAGATCCCGGGTCCTTTTGGATGTAGTTCACATACGGTGCTGATGGACAGATGGAAATCCAGCAATGAATGATTCCATTCATACAAAATCATAGTCGCTGATATTTCTATTTCAAAAGGAAAATAATGTCAGGAGAACCTTGGATCTTGGAAACAGATCCTTTTCATTCCTTTTGAAATAAGTTTTGACTTATATGATCTTAAACCAAGTCCTTCCGTTGCCTCCGCCTTTGCCTCTTTGTTTTCTGAGTTTCGGAGAAGGCCAGCTGGACCTACAGCTGTGAATTCCGAGTTTAACTGGGATTTGGAAGCAACCGCACGAGGCTGGACCCGTTCCCACCTCTGCAGATGATTGGGCCGAGAGGCTTCCACGTGTCAGTGTCGACATTCCGTAGCTCTCGCTCTCTGTGTGTGTGTGGGACAGTTTACCACTTCTAATTACAATGATAACAATTTTGTTTTTTTGTTGGTTTTCGTTGAAATCCTGCCGTTTCCTCATCTTCGTTACGGAACCCTCCCTTTTGAGACTCCGCATCCTCCGCTTGTAATCCAAACATATCTGGCATGTGAGACTCCAACGCGGATAAAATACGACTGGGAAAACTCTCGCGGCAGAGTTCAGATACAAGATAAAATATGTCGAGACATCCGACTCATCCAACACAATTCACTCTGTCGACGTGGACGCGAATCGTAAAGGGGATTTACGCAATTTATAAGAACGACAAGCTAAGACTCTTCGTTTCATCTTCGTCTGGTCGTAGGTCGTTATACAAATAACTCGAGATAATGTTAGCTCAAGAGAACAAATGTGAGTCGTTTTATGAGTCGTTCACTTTTCCTTCGGTTCAGTGCCCGTTTTTATCGCCGCGCATAATAAGGGAGAATAATAACTTTCAGATGGCGCCATGTGAAAGGAGGTGGTCACGTTACTGACCAAAATAAACCATGTCCAAAAGAACAAATGTTGATTTTGGAGCAAATGAGAGCCCTCATAAATCTCCACGATAAGGCTGATAAAAGCAAATGTGTCTTCTCGCAGAAAAGTGCATGCTGTAATTACCAGTCTAATCAATCGTCAAGTTTCATCTATATAAATAATATATCAAAATATTTCAATTGTGTTATGACTAGCAGGATTTGGTTCATTAAAACCAAATGAGACCGAAACAATAGCACCAAGGTGAGACCGCTAACAGGAAATAACAAAAGAATTAGTTCAGATCAGTGTAGCCGTGATTAAGGCCGATTGTTTTGCTTTGGGTAAAAGTCCAGCTTGGGAGATTACAATGCTTATGCC
This sequence comes from Syngnathus scovelli, assembly GCF_024217435.2. Classification (NCBI taxonomy): domain Eukaryota; kingdom Metazoa; phylum Chordata; class Actinopteri; order Syngnathiformes; family Syngnathidae; genus Syngnathus; species Syngnathus scovelli. The sequence goes on along the minus strand of NC_090866.1, from coordinate 9,996,870 downwards.
AACACGCTTTTCATATTTTGATTGCTCCAAGAGGCATAAATAAAGGCTTATGTTATTTGGATCATTCATTTGGCTGGATTTGATTGCATGAATCGTTAATCCATGTTTTGATTAAACTTTGGTCATAGAGTGAAACTCTCGAAATGAGTTTTAGCAGGAGGGCCAACGTTGACTGAGCATCAAATTTTTTTTGATAAATTACCTGTAAATCGTTTCTTCCCACTTTCGTCAAACTCCGCTAAAGGACCTCGGCCGGATCTGGTGTCTGGAGTCGGCATCTCTGTTGTGGTTGTGGTGGTGGCGACGGTGGTTGTGGTTGTCGGCGGGGTCGTCGTGGTAGGCAGAGGCGGCGTAGTCTGGAGTACAAAGTCATCTAGCGACAAAAGTATTTATGAGTATTTGCTAAGAAGTGATTTAGACCCAACTCAACAACACGCTGGATCCTTTATAACGTCCACCGTGAAGTATGTCAAACACAATGGAGTCATTAGCGGGCAGCTTGGATGAGATCATTTTGAACGCAGTCCATTTATTAAACCAAAACAATCGTTATTGACGTGTCATGTGTTTTTTTTCTCAGAATGCGAATTCGAATCTAGTCAACAAACACATAAGGGTGGAAAATGTGTGAAGGATTGTTTCAACAGGCCAGTTCCACTTTTATTGGTTCCTGTCATGCAGTGCCAGAAAACTCTGTTAATCAAATATCGGAAGAGAACCAATATCAATGTAGACTCACCTTCTGAGAAACAGTTTAATATTCCTTCCGAGTCAACCATTAGATCCCCGTCTTCATCCATTTTGGCGAAGGTTCCTGGTGGACATGTCGGGAATAGATCTTCAGTGGTGGACTCCGCCGTAGTCCATTCTACGGTGGTGGGTTCCGGGGTAGTGGTTGGAGCTCTGGTGGTGGTGGTAGTGGTGGTCCTGAGGTGAGGCAAGTCCAAGCCAAGCAGCGGTTTTCCTCCAACCATGAGGATCTTCTCTTTGGGGTTGACCACTGGGCGACTATCTCGGCCGTGACCAAACAAAGCCATGCCTTCCTGGTTCAGGAGGGGGCTTCCCAGATGGTCTAGTTGGAGGGAAAGGAGTTGTTATACACTGAACCTGATGAGTGTGTTCTAAAACCGCTGCCATTGAGAATGTGTTACCAAAAATGGTGCGTCCATCCTCGCCAAGTACGACTCTCTTTGGTCGGCCCTGGGAGTCCTGGAGGACTTTTCCATCCTGGTTCATAAGGATCCCCAATTCCAGATCTACCAACTTAATCAACCGCAATAGATGTTAGATGTTAGAATAATTAAGATCATGTCTAGTCTCGGAATGTTACCCATTTGTTTCCGTCAGGTCCAGTAATAAGCCTTTGCCCAACAGACTTGCTCATTCTATGAACGTCTGAGGAGTCTTTATCCAGATGGGGTTGTCCATTTTGACCTAGATGATGAGAAGATTCACACAATCATTGTCTTACTCACGAGTTGCCTTGTGACGTCTCCAAATTATTTCATGCATTTTACCATTTGACTTTACCATTTCCATTGGCGGCTCCATTGGATGTTTTGCCTCTGAGGGTAGGGTAGCGACTTCTGCCCCCCTGGCTTCTAAAGCCGTCTCGAGGTGAAGATGGTGACAACGATATCGACTGGATTCGACCCTCCGCGATCCCCCCAGTCCTCGTTGGACTCGAGAATCTGCTTCCGTTGCGATCTGACGTAAACATTGGTCTGAGTCGATTCGAAGAAGACGAGTGGGTGGATGATGAAGATGAATCAGATGTTGTTGAAGAACCCAGTCTGGAATCGTGTGTTGATTGTGATCTGCTGGGAAGCCTGGATCCACCAAACAGTCTGGTTCCAAGATGAGGGGAGCGTATCCTCCCATTCATGCCGAAATTAGGACGGCGGTAAGAAGGAGGGACCACGGGCGATGAGCTAGTCCTCGAAGGGTTGTCTCTTGTAGCTACACTCTCATTGTCTTCCATGTTTCTGTTTGCTCCGGTTGATGTTGTGGCTGGATTCGTTTGGTCCACTGCGGGTTGTGCAATATTTTTATTGATCCCACTGTTTTCTCTCTTATCAAGGTAGTCCTTCTTATCATAATCGTTATTACCATCATCGCTTGATTTCACATTTATAGATAGGGCAGAGTTTGAAGAAGGTGAAGGAGCTGGTGGAGTTGGATATCTTGAGTTGCTATGTTCGGAATTTCTGTCAGTCAGTGAGGGTTTGTAAGAACTCCCGCCCAGGTCATCGTTTTTTAGGGAGTCACGAGAAGTGGCAGTTGGGTTTTCACTCGTCTCCTGAATCGAGGAGCCTCCTGCAGTACCTGAGTCCCTACTGGGTGTCCCCTGCAAAATGGGTCTGCCGGCTCCTGTTGAGGATGCAGATCTGCTCCAAGGAGTCCTGCCACCATTTCTGGAAAATGGGACTCTTGTTCCTGAACCCGACCTGGTTAGGAACTTAAATCTCTCCGCAAGGGAAGGAGTAACTCTGATACGGGTTGTTTTATTAGGACTCTCCTCGTTTTTCTTTTTCTCCTCTTCCTTGGGATCTTCTTTGAAGCTTGTAGTAGGTTCTTCAACTTTGGGTTCCCCTGTGTTTTTGAAATTGTTCTGGTGAAGTATTCCCTCATTTGTTGCCGCGTCTTCTGGTGATGGATTTGACTTTTCTATGTTCTGCAAAGAGCTCTGTGAATCCCGGTTTGAAGTTGCTATTGGTTGATGCGAAGTTAAAATGTTTCGGGTGTTTGCATCTGAAGCTCCAGCGCCATTCGATGGGGAGGATGAAGGGATTTCCGATTTCTCAGTCGTCGATGATATCGTTTTGCCGTTGATCCTTCCTTCCGAAGATGACCCGACTGCCGCTTCATTGATGGACTGCTCCGGTAAGGTGGACTGCAATGTGACCTGGTTGTGAGTTCTGCTTGGCAAACGTGGCTGTGAAGGTATACCCGGTCTGTAACCGTTGGGCGTTCTGGTTGAATTTCCTCTAAAAGGAATTCCTAGGTTCCTTCGGCCGTAACCGTTTCGTCCACCAAAGCCAGATCCAATTGTCCGGCCGGATGATGCAGATCCTTTGCCTCGAGGATCATTGGACATGTCTTTGCTCTGAAGGTGTGTGGACGCTGTGTCCTTTCTTGTGTCCTGGGTATTACGCAGGGTTGTGGTTGAAGGTGAAGAAGATGATTTTGGAAGCGATGGCAATGATGAAGAGGTGCCTCCTTTTTGATGGAGCCTGAGCTTTGTGGGTTTTCTTTGCTGCGGATAAACAGACGAGGGTTTCGTCGGGGAGGGTGTAAAAACTTTCAGGCTGGGGGTCTCGGGAGTTGGGACTTCATCCACTTCACTGTAAATGTCATCCTCAGATTCAGAGGAAACATCATTATATGGCTCTTTTGTCTCAGGTTCAGACTCCGTGGTTGTCGTAGGTTCTTCCGGAGAGGAGGTTGTAGGTATTACCTCATCCTCTTCATCCTCCTCCTCCTCATCCTCTCGAGCTGAGGTTCTGCCTTTGTTTACTCCGTTCCTGACTCCGCCTCTTACTGTGGACATGATGCTGTGATAAGAACGTGTCTGAGAAAGTGGCCGCACCCGTCTACTGACGGGTGCAGAGTTGCGTGGCTTAGCGGCTTCGGTCGGTTCTTCTTCTTCTTCTGGTGCTTCCGTTGATTGGAGCTCTGATTTGTCATCGATGGCGTCGTTTTTGGAAGGCTTGTAGCTAGTCCTCTGGCTGTCCTTGGTCCTTGAAGAGACGGCACTGCTGGCTAGTTAGAAGGAAAAGAATGGACCTTCAATTTATGATGTAAACACTGGAGTACTGTCCACGTTGAGTCATTCTTACATCCAGGCATGACAACACTGAAGGCCTTGCTTAGCGGTCCTTGTCCCCTCCTGTTGGTGGCTTTGATTTTGAAGATGTACCGATCTCCAGGTGTTAGTCCGTCTATCGTCGCTGAGGTGGTGCTGCCTCGGTACGTCGTGCTTTTCATCCCAAATGGCTTCAGTGCAGGAGCATAAGACAGGATGTACTCTGTGTGGAGACAACTGCTGTGAAGACACATCCTGGAACTCAGGAGCTAAAGATCTTGGGCAGTACCTCGTATCCTCCCATTGGTCTCCTCAGGAGGATCCCAAGTGGCCGTCACAGCAGTCCCTTTACCCCGTAGCGGTTTGACTTCAAAGTTCTCTGGTGGGCCAGATGGTGCTTCCAAGTGAGGAGAGAACAAATGAGTCACACAAGGGCAACAACAGACATGAGGAAAAATCTTGCTTGAAGCACTTGAAGCCATAAAATGGACCAGGGTTCTTTAAACTAAGAAAAATGTCGCCGCTATATATCCTTTGCTTTCTTTTGACAACCATGCATGGAAGTTGACGGAAAACTCAGCAGGGAGGAAATGCCGACATTGCAGTAAATCAACTTTTTGTCCGATACGTGCTCCAGCCGACATTGAAACCCAAGAATAAGCTCATGGGGAATTCTTCAGCGTGCTCCTACCTGACTCGGGGGTCCTCTGATAGACGGATACACTCCACTTGCCATCATTTTCTCCTTGAGAGATTTTGACGGCAAATTCATACATGCTATCAGCAGACAGGGTGTCCACCATCACTCTCCTCTGGTTGCTCTGTTTGTACTCCCAGCGGGCTGATTCACCCTTCTCCCGGTACCGGACTGTGTAGGACCTTCAACGAGACAGACGGACCTTAAGCTTAGATTTTTTTTAAGTGCAAGATTTTGGGTTTCTTCTTCACCTGAATTCCCCAGATTCGATCTTTCCCATTTCCACAGCAGGGTCAACCCAGGTGATGAGGACCGATTTTGCAGACATGACCCTGACACTGATGTCTTTCGCCTCGTACTCAGGCGGTTCTGCTTAGGACATGACAAAAAAAAATGGATTCAAATCAATGGCGATGAGTGGCGACCAATCAGCGCGACGTACCTGGAGCGATCATTTTTGTTGCCGCGTCGTTTGCAGGAGCTCTCTGGACTTGGGAATTCTGTGCCTGCAGTGACACCACATGAACGGACTCAGATGCTATGAATAGAGAAGGATACCAGGCACGACCAGGGTTTACACGAATGACACTAAAAAAATGGAACCAAAAAAATGCACTCATTATACTCCTGTCACTGAATTCTACATGTAGCTAAATCCCTCACCTAATACTCTGCTATGAAACAGTTTCTTACTTAATTTCTGCGAGTTACGGTTCCTCTGGTCAGACTGAGGCTTGGTGTGGTGTCTTCTCGCCAGCGAAGATGTTCTTGCAAAGCTCCTCTCGGGTTGTCGGGGACCGGTGGAAGACTGAGGGGCCCTCCTCCGGTAGGTCCTGGGGCTAGAAGCACCTTGGCGGTGTGTTGTTCTGTTCACCCGAGCGGCACGCTTCAACGCCGTCTGGTTTCTCGCCGCAGGGTATGTGAACCGAACTGCGCCTGTGACAGAAAATAAATTTGAGAAATATCAAATATATGGAACAGCCTGGAAGGAAGTTCTCTCCAAATACGGTCTGCTTTTCCGCTCACCTGCCTGAACTTGGCTTTGACTTGGAAAAAAATGCACTCAAGGTCAATGAGTTCTATTTGAAGGCCCCCGGAGGGGTGTCTTGCATTTCAAAGGGGAAGTAAAAATGTGACACGGCGTGATCGATAACCTTGAGTTTTGCATCCTTCTCAGCGTGTAACCATGCCTGAAACTTGGATGTCAAGTACCATCTTGACATCTCACTTGGCTTGTCAAGTTTAGAGTGCATTTTAGGTTCATGCAGAAATCGGAATACGCCTACGAGTGATATGGTGCTAAATCTGCTCCCCCCCCCACCAAGGCGCCAAATCAATAATATAGCTAAAAGTTACTTTTACCTGTTGAGGTGTTGCTGACTGGTGCGCTGCTCAGCACAGCAAAGCCATCAAGCTTTACCCATTCAGGATCTAAAAATAAAAATATAGATTTGGAAAATTATATACAGTGGACTCCCACCTCGCTATTCACTAATCCATTTTTTTTTCATCATCACTTTCCTTTTCCATCACAACTTTCCCTCTTTTGTGTTTTATTTTCCTGAAATCTATTCCACTCCGCCTTCTCCTTCTGCTGGCTTGCTCGTAACAAATGTGTCTTTGATGTTTCCAACAGTAGCCGGCCAGACACATTTATGAAGCAAAGGCTAGCGCTACCTGTTATTTACGACGCTGCCGAGGAAATAACACAGGGGGGAGGGGGGGGGGGGGTCTTACCGACATCCTCCACTAAGGGAGCACGACTCTCCTTGCCCACTCGGGTGTAGCGATGAGTCCTCAATGGCCTGTTAAAACGCTCCACCGGCCTTCCGTCCAGATGGATGGAAGGCTCCCAGCTCTCCCTCAGGCTTTTGACCAATGAAGTCGCTTTGCCATTATGTGTCCGCAAGGGCTTCTCCGCTGCAATACAAATTCAGCCATGCGTACAATTTTAGTTGACAAGAGGAGACGAGATCCCTGGGGTCAAAGCAGGCATGTCAAAACTTCGGAAACACCATGGTGAGGTTTTTACAAGAGCGCCTCTCACCTTGCCACAAAAAAATCCCAAACGCCAACCCCAACTGTGTACCCTTGACCCTAATAACTCAACTTAACTACCCTTCACTAGCTAGGCCCACCCGTGATCCGCCATTGAGTGTCTACCTGTCGGTCTGACCCCAAATGAACCCAAACGAAAAACAAAATACATCTGTAACCACTCCCACAGCGGCGCAGCCCTCCCTCTTGCAGATCAACCAACTTGGGCTTGTCTTTTCCTAATGACTTAAAACATGATCTGTAGAATTCCAAGGATTTGACGCCGATTAATTTTATTTTCTCTTTTAAAGCCTTCCAAAATTAATGTTTGAACTTAGCTTAGCGGTTTAATGACCTCATCGCTGCGGTGACAGGTGTGCATTATTTGTGGCTCACACTGAATATTTTCGAGCGTTGCCCTGACGTGACATCACGACACGAGACATGTCACTGCTGGCATTTGGCATTTGGCCAGTCGAGGCGCAGGTGCTTGGAGATCATTGAGATCATTTCGATTTTTCTCCGTCAAAACACAATAAAAGGAGCAAAAAATTCCTCATTGTGGAAAAGTCTCTTGAGAAAGCTCCTGCAGAATTCCAGCATGTTAAGAGGGGCAGGGAAATTAAATTCCATTGGCTTGCAAGGACATGATCGCCTCTCCCCCACTCACTCACTCTTCTCCGTCTCACTTACTCTCCCGCTTTCCACAAGGAGGTGAGCTGACATGACCCAAATACACTACGCCTCTGTTCTCCTGTTGCCAAGGCGTCCGGATACACCCAGCAGTCCACAAAATAACTTGATAAATATGACGCTGACAACCCGATGACATGTGAATCGAGAAAGTAAACGAGGAGCACTCGCATCTCCATTAACAACTACTGTAAAAAAATGCTCGGGGGGGGGGGAGGCGTGTAACTGACCTGTGATTGCATTAAGGAGCTCCCCAAAGTGATTCGTCAGTAAGAAAGTAAATGGACCCGAAAAAAAAAAAGAAAGGAGGGCTGCTGAGGAGTGAAGAGGAATGTAAACTTGAAAAAATGTTCCCTTGGTCACTTATCCAAGTCTGCTGCTTTGGAGATTTATTTTCGCATGACTGTTGTTACGACGATTATTTCAAGGATGTTTTCGCAGTGAATCATATTAGACTGTAGGCACCCAAGTCAAGTTCCAGGAAAGTGGAATTTAAGGAAATAAATTATAAACTGGCAACATTTCTGGACTGTCCGTAGGGTAGATATATGCCAATTGATACCCCAAAAAAACTATTTGTAACATAATTTTTGCTATCAGTATGCAGACAATGAAACCTTCACTGCCACCTAGTGTAGTGGATGAGCAATTACATTTTATTCTAGTAGCAAAAAACAAAAAAAACAAGCATGCACACCCCAACTATGTTAACGTCACCTCCAAACTCAATGAAAAAGCCTTACGAATATTTTAAAAATATTATATAAAAAATCATTTATATATAAACCAATTCACAAAATTAATATTTTTTACAGTAATTTTTTTTCCCCTCACAAAAAAAATCCAAAACAATATTGAAGAGTAATCGACTCAGCATCAAGCCACCCCAACCACACCTACCCTGCACCCTTTTTCTCCAAGCTTTCATCGCCAATAAGCAAAAATAATATTACGACAGAACATTCTAGGCAGATGGGATTGGTAGAAATCAGCTTTACCTGTCCACCCGCATCCAGGTGTGCAGAAAGCCACAAAGAAGGCCAGGAGCGTCCTACTCGCGCACAGAGCCATGCTGCGTGTGGCGCACAGTTGCAGCAGAGGCGCAGGAACCGAGAAGGAGCCAAGGGGCTGGGACTCAATGACCCTCCTCCTCCTCCCAAGTCTCCACATTGGGGTGGGGGGGGGGGGCGGTTGGCTCACACGCTTGTTAAACCAGACACTTTAGAGATGTTTGGTGCCACTTGATGGTGATATGCTCCGCTTTATGGATGCCACACGAGCTCGATCCACTACTTGGATCAAACTGGGAGCAAAGGGACTCGCGTTTTCTGTCCACTAGATGGCGAGCTAAGCCACGTTTTACAAACGCCACTATTTACATATGGAGATTGTAAATCAAAAAATAGTATATGAAATATGAAAAAAATAGCCATTTTTATTAAAATAATAGTTTATGTAAGTAGACCAAAATAATACTTTTATTATTAAAATTTTATGTATAACTGAATTACCTCAAATTGACTCCATAATGATTTGTTGACATTTGATGACTCCTGAAGTCTTCAAATTAGGTTTCAATCTTAGACAAACACTCCCCTCTGTTGGTGTGCCTCGTTATCTGCAATGAATGCAGGAACAGCAGATTTTGATACAGCTTTGTCTTTCTCCACACACACACAAGCCGACACACACGGAGAGTTTGCATCCCGTCCAGGGACATTAGCTTCGTCCGTAATCACTGCTTGTCTGATGCTAATTACTTCTTTCACTACGCCGGCCGCTTGAGCAAACCTCCCAACTCTCAGGTCTAATGAATAATCCAATACAATCCAATACTCGAGTATAACAAATCAAGATGAGCCGAACAGTGCACAAAGCTTGTCCGGTAGAGTCTTCCAATATATTTTGGAGCCTTCCGCAAGTCTTAATAGTCAACCAATTTTTTAAATTATTATTATTATTATTTATTTAGTTAGTTGCATTTTCTTCTTTTGTCATCTAAAGTGAGGATAACATTGCATACATAGAATAACAAACGATAGTATGTTGAACTGATCACATCAATGAACTGCTTCAGAGAGAGCTAAATTTTCTTCATGGGAAAAAAAATAAATAAAAAAATACACATCTGAGTAAGGAGAGTCCTGTTGACAAGGTTTACCTGATCTGACTCCAGCATGACCAGAACCCGCCTTGATGGACAGTGGGAAATTGGTTGCCTAGCAACTGGTCAGCATCTGTCCAAGCCGTTTAATCCTTCCTTTTTGAGCAGCTCCGTTCCTTCATTAAAAACAAAACCGTTCAAGCTTAAGATAATGCGAGAATTGACTCGGTAGACCCATCGCATCGATTCAATCGTATCTCGATTTATTTTTAAGCAGAAATTCTCTGTGTGATTCGATGATAAATCGATTTTCAGGTCCAATTTTTTTGTTCGTAATATAATTCTACATACTAAAGTCCATGTTGTAATTTGCCAATAAGGAACTCATTGCATCATCTCTCAAACCGAGCCGTACGATATCGAATGAATCGTAAACTGGCTGAATCGAATCATTACAATTTACAGTGAACTCTTCTTGAATCGTATCGCACGCCATAAATTGACCTATATAACAAATTCGTATATTTATGACATCACATTTTTTTTTTGATGATTCAGCTTGTATTGTATTTTCCTCTTTATTGAGAAATAATATTGTGCCAAAGGGACACATGAGGTCCAGCTACTTCATTCATTACAGGGATGCTGTAGCACGAGCGCACACACACACACACACACACACACACACACCCTTCTCCCCTGCCCGCACCCAAGCAGCGAAGAGAGACGCGTGCCGCAGCCTGCGCAGTCGACTCGCTTCTTTTGCCGCGCACGTCGAGAAAAAAAAAAATAATCACAAAACTCAAAAGGAAAGAAAAAGACAATCGAATCTTCATGCCGTGCACATGGATTTAGGATCACGGAGGATCCACGCAGGAGGAGACGCTCAGCTTCACGCCGGAGAGGCAGCAGGTTCAAGTTTGCTCGTGTGGAGGAGTGAGGTGGACCTCCTCCCCCCGGCCCCACCGGACTCATGATGTCCCTCACGCTTCACCTCAAGTCGGTCGCCAACCTCCGGGGGAAAGGTGACCGCGTTGCCAAAGTCACATTTCGAGGTACGGCCAAACTTTTCCATCGAGTTGCATGCTCCTAAATAGAGATATTAATTGAAGTTTCTCATGTTGACTGCCAAGCTAATCAAGACATCCATCAAATCCAAACTAAGAAGAAAGCATTTCTAGCCAGTGTCACTTGAAGACAAAAAATGGTCTGAATGGTTTCCGTTTCCAGGCTACCGAAGCCAAATCATTCTTATCAAGTAAAAACAGTCTCTCGTTAAAAGCTCCTTTTATCTTCGCTCCTTGTCAGACACACAAGAATGTGTTCACACAGGAATTACAGCTGTCAACAGTACGTGACCGAGAACTTATTAGAAGTGATTAGACCCAGCATCTATTGTGTAGGATGTCACATTGCCGCCTCCCCTTTCCTTTTTCCTGTGAGTGTGTGTGTGTGTGTGTGTGTTCAGAACAAGCCTTATAGTGTTGTGTTGCACGCTGCAGCAAACTCACTCGGCTCTGGGTAGTACAGAACCCGTCAGCCGAGTCGGGGGGGGTTTGGACCTGCGCTGTCTTGATCTTTGTTGTTGTGTTCCAACGTTGCTCCCGTCATCATCGTCAAAAGATTGGCATTGGGATTATTCGATAAGAGAGGAGAATTGAGGAGAGCTATGTAATTGATTTGAAGGCAGGGTCTTATCTGTAATTGTTCCTGCTCCTCCAGCCTGCCAGAATGGAGTTGAAAAGTTAATTGCAACCCAGTTCCAGATTAGCCGACATGTGTTTATGCAATGGTGCGACTTTCTTATCAAACTTTGCCACTTTATTTCTTATCGTTTCGATAAAAAGTCTGTGTGAACGAGGCCGAAATGCAAGCTGATTAGCGGCAGCATTTTTTTTTTTTTTTTTAGTTTGACGCAGCACGCCTTATGTAAGCCTCATAGCATCTACTTTGGCAAACCCACGTCTCAATGGGAAGGCAGCAGAGCTTCTGTTTTGAATAATGTAGGAGGATCTTGTCATCCTCTCTGCCGTTTAAATTTTTTAAAAAATCATTTCATTTATAAGGTGAGCGTCGATATATCAAAAAAAGCTTTCATTTTGCAGTAGATTTAAAAATGAATTTAATTTCATTTAAATTAATAAATAATTTGAAATTATTATTATTATTATCATACTCCTAATTATTATTATAAAAGTGAACCTAAATAATTTAATTTAAATTACTTTAATATTATTATTATTATTATTATTAAAATAATTTCCCAACCACTCGACATCTTTATCGCTGAATACTCGTGAGTGCGAACACAAACACACAACACCTGCACAAAGCAAACGGTGACACGCCCGCTGCCATTCATAAACATCACAAAGCAACCAGGTGCAGCAAGTCACATGACGGTAAGTAATTAATTGCCTCCCCCCCCCCACCCCGAGTTTATATCACACTTTGCACAGTGAGGTGCACCTGCAGCATTGGATCAAGACGTGCCGCTAATTTGGCCTTTGCATAAATAATGATTATGAAAATCGTTTGCTGGATACACCATCGTATCAGATGTCATTATGATTGTAATTACCGCACTCATTTGTTTTCCTCAGCAGAGAAAAGAGTTCTGGGGGATATTAAAAAGTCTCCACCCCTCCCTTGGTTGAGTCAGATTACTAATATATATCTCTTTTTTAAATCTTATCTTCTGATTTCCTTTGCAAAACAAAAGGGCTGCTTTTATATCCGCCGTAAACGCGTTCAGTGAATGTCAAGCACAGATAAAACTTAAAGACGCCATTTAATTGCGCTCATAAGCGATATACAAATGCCCGCTCCCGATTTAAAGATCAGTCAGTGACATTTCTTGGCTTAATTCCTCTTTTACCTTTTCAGGATCATCTTTCTTCAGCCGTGTGGCGGCCAACTGCGACGACGTGGCTCACTTTAACGAGGTTGGTTCTTTTTAATTCCCCAATTATTGCTGGGATTCATAGGAAGATTCATTTAGTCGATTTGGAAACAATGCTGATTCATTTTATTTCTGATTAATGACATCGCTTAATAGGGTTTACCATCGTCGCTAATTATATCACGATTGAATCTCGTAACAAAGTGCGTGGGGCTGGATTAGGTTAGCGCAAAGTTTCCGATTTATAATAAACAAGGTGATGAACAGGAGGGATCCAACTTTTGTCGTCCTGGAGAAAAGCAGCTAGAAATGTGTCCGTGGATTTCGACCATGACTTTTTTTCACTGGCTTGTCACTGATTTCTTATGACAGCTTCATTTGTTGCTCTCTGTGCCGCCGACTTCATTAGCATCACTCAGCATCATGTCCAGAGGAGCAACTTCAAGTGACCTCGCTTTGGGGGGGGTGCCAGAACATGTCTACATATATGCATAGTCCTCCTGGCTCGTCTCCTCGCTCATAAATGTGGCCTTCCCTGGCGTCGAGGGAGCACTGCGAGTCGTGTTGCTTTATGCATGGTCTAGCACGAACGCCTTTCAACTAGTATGCCGCTTGCTTGGATGGGGGAATGTGCATTCATTATTCATTCCATGGTGGGATTTAGCTTTTAGCTACGGCGCGCTAGTGCCTCCCCCTCACCAGCTCGACAGAACTAGAGCGCAGAACGATTGCGAGTGCTTGGAAGTTTCGGGGGGGCTTGGCTGCACTCCAGCGTGTGTCATAATTGGGAAAAAGATGATATGCAAAAATAATATATTTATTTGTACGCGAGTGAGCGGGCAGCTGCTGCAGCTCCAGCATTGTGTTGTCAATTATTCAAATATTTAATTTGATAGTTGACTTATTCTTAATAAATGATGACCAGAATTTTTTCACTGAATTGGAAAACAGACTGCAAATATGAATGCAGTTAAAAAAAAAAAGCACCAGAGAGAAATGAATGTTGCAGCGATCGAAGGAAAAAAAAAAAAGCTATTTCTGTTGGTGTTCATTAGCTTGGACTTCTTCTGCTTTAACGAGCCCAACTCAGCAGTAACAATGCACCAAACAAACGTTATTAAAGTGTGAGGGGGCGGGGTTAAAATTATTCCAGCGAAGAGAGAAATTGTGTCTCAGCAGATTTTTTTTTCCGAGCAAAAGCTGCTACTTATAACCTCTGGGCACCACAGCAATTTTCTTGCCCCTTGAGGAATTCTGGGACTTCAGCTGAGATGGATTTTAGTTCAGAGGTGTCCGGCGACGAATGTATGAAGTATTTTCAAGGGTTATAAAAAAAATCTTCTCTATTCGGTTCAACATTGCCGTGGATTGCTTCATAAAGCATGAGATATCTTCTGCTGTCACGGCGTGGTTTTTTCTAACCTCCTCCTTTTTATCCTTTTAAAAAGACTCTGACAGAAGAGGTGGAAAAAAAATCTGACTGAGGATTTTTTTTTTTTTTACTGTAAGCCTTTACGCATCCAGATGAAAGGCAGGGTGGTTGCAAAAAAAAAAAAAAAAAAACCTCAAGCTTATGCTTCATAAATAACCAGAGGTGTTTTCATGCTCTGTAACCATGGCAACCAAAATTAAAATGATCACAGCTTCTTCTCTTGTGCATTTAACAACTTTGATAGAGCGCAGCGGCCTTTTGCACCTCTGTCACTTTTAACGAGCAGACGGCCAATTCGGTTGGGGGTGGGGGGTGGGGGAATCTCGGAACGGTAATGAGCAGCTCTGAAAAAGAGAGAAAGATCAGCGTTATCTTCTGTTGGAATGAATTACGAATGGATTAATAAATCTTGACTTCCACTTGGACTGTATTTATCGTCAATGACGTGTGGTCTTTTTATTTTTTTACTCTGGGGAAATTAAAGCGGTCATCCATTGTACATGTCGGAGTAACAAAAACAGCTTTGCGCTTCTATTTTTATTTTTTTTTTGCTGCTGCAGAGGCAGTTGGGGGAACCCCAGGATTTGCTTAATGGGATGAACAAAGGCCTGATTGATAGCCTGCCCGCGGCGGCGGCGTCTTGAATGAGAGCTCCACGTTAGCGGGGGGGGGGGACGTTTAATGAATTTTAAATCACCTTTTTCAACCTTCATCTCGTCTATCTCCTAAAATGCAATGAGAAATCTACTGTTGGACTTCATAAAAATGTTGTGCTGTTGGTAACCGCTGGTGTGTGTCTTCTTCAGATGTTTCGATGGCCATTAGCGAGCAGGCTGGACGGCAGCGAGATGTTGGAAATCCAAGTGTTCAATTACAGCAAAGTCTTCAGTAACAGGTAAAAAGCCACAAAAAAAAAAATCTAGTTTTGTCAGCCCAGTTGTGTGTTTTTACACATATCATTAGCCACGATAGCCATGTTTGCTAAGTGCTCAAACTATTGATTGTACGCATTTGTTTTATGATTTGATCGTTCCCTGCGGGGGCTTTGGTGGCGTCAGCTGATCATTCGCGTGCGTCATCGGAGCACGTGCAATGTCGTTTTTCACTTTGTTGACGTTTACAATTAGAGTGTAAGCAGCAAGCCTGCGACCATGTTGTGTGTTCTTCATATACTTATTGGTTTTGTGGGCTGGAATCACTTTGAGGGGGGGGGGGGAGGTTACTTTCAATTATTCAACAGCTCTAATTGGTCAATTTAATGGTGACTTGATGTTTATATGAAGTGTATGGAAGCAGTATAAGCAACACTTGGAGCCTTAATAAAACGATATAGTCAATAAAGTGCACATGCTGTGTTAAGATGCCGTTTGTTTCAGTTGCTTAAAAAAAAAAAAAAAAGACGACATCGTTTGTTGTGTACGCTTCCATTATGGAGCCAGTTAAGCGAGAAAAGCTGCAGCGAAGAAGGAATGGATTCTCAGCAGGGTGAGCACAATGAAGTCTGCTCGGTGCAGGCTATGATAGGCTGAGTCGAAGCAATCCACACCGTCTGCTTTGGCTGCTTTGCGAGGATTTGTCGAACAACTGTGAAGACGTTACGAGTGGAAGGATCAAAATGTGCAGCAAAGCTTCTACCCACATGGTCCATTCCATCACGTTTGCAAAATATCTTGTGCTTTACTATTTGACTCATCAGTGGTTTTCAAAGCAAACACGGTGAAGCAGCATTTAGCTGTTACGCCGCAACGTGTTTCATCGCTCTTCTCTGCAGGTCGGTGGGGACTTTCTGCATGGTGCTCCAGAAGGTGGCGGAGGAGGGCCAGCTCCAGTTGACTGACACGCTCATCGATGATAACAACACATCCATAAATGTGAGTCGACATGCACCACTGTATTATTATTTATTTATTATTATTTTTATTATTATTAGCCGTATAGTTCAGGTTCAGCAGGAGAATGGCTCTTTTAGGCCACCTAAAGTTTTAACAAAGTAAAAATGGATCGGTCTCTAGGCAACAGCAGCCTAATTGTATTCTTGCCATAATTATAGCTCTTGAGGGAAACTTGTTTTTCAGCGCAGCAAAGGGGCGAAGATTAGCACGAGGACCACGCTGGTTTTGAACAAGGCGACTGACTTTAAGGCCTTCTGGCGGCGGCAAATTGTGATGGAGGATGGCGGATGTGCTGACTTTCTTTTTTTTTTTTTCTTTTTTCCAAGAACATAACGCGCGCCGTGGGAACGCATTAACAATTCGATTACTGAGGCTCAAGGTTAACGCTTTTGTTATGTGCGCTGGTGTCGTCGCCATAGTAACACAAAATAAAAAGCTCGGCAAAGACAGAAATTTTTCTTTATGCTTGCAATAAATTAGCTTTAATAAAAATGAAGTCAAATGAATAGTCACCCCCCAAAAAAAACAAAGAGGCACCAAAAACAAATTCCATTGTCACCATTGACTCCAAAAGAGATTTTAAACGACTCTTAACCAAATTTCGCCTCGCAGGCAACGTTTAGATGATTTACAGGGCCAGCCGAGTCCATTTCCTATAATGACAAATGCATTAAATCTGAAATAAAATGCGAGTTAGCCTTAAGGTGCTTTAAATTATGTACAACTGCAACAGTCCAAAAATAATGGAGCAGAGATGTTCACAAAAACAAAGAAATACAGTGAATAAATCCTTCAAAAAATCTTTTCATCTTTATTTTTTCCACATTCTTCATAAACACAAGACCCTTTTTGTTTTCCAGACCAGCGTTACCATAGAGATCCGATACCAGTCAATGGATGGCGCCGCGGGCATGTGGAGTAACGGCGAGCATCTGGATGTCCCCGACGATCGCGACGGGATATTTACCTTCGAGACGGATAGCTTGCTGTCGGGGCAAAGCCGCGGATCCGGGACATCTGCCAAACGATCTTTGCAGGGATCCATCCCCACGTTCAGAAAGTGAGTCCAACATGAGCCCGAATCTGGCAACCATGCATTCAGTCTGTCCTGGCGCGCCAAAGCACACTTTTTACTGCAAAGATTCTTCCTTCTGTGCCACTTTGGAAACATTATTCCCCCTTTTCCATGCGGCAAATTCATTTTGATGTTAATCGGACCGGATGCTTGGACCCTTCAAGTCACAGATAAGGTCACCGAGGGAGTGACCTCATCTTCCAGTCGGACGTTTTCCGTTTAGGAACCGCGTAGTGAAAAGCGAGACGCGCATTATTGGATAAAATTGAGGTCAGGGTCCGCCGCGACGTCATTGGGACTGAATTTGACATCGATTTCAGTCGCCAGCAGGGGGCGCTGCTGCTTAAAATATCTCCTTGAATGCCTATTCAGCAGAATGGGCAAACATAAAAAGATTGATTTGACTCTAAAGGTCATCCAAGGTGATTTCAGAATGTTTTTTGCTTCTTTTTAGGAACCTGGATTTGTTTCACAGCTCTATATGGAGCTGCACTAGCTTCACCTAAATTGAAAGGCATGGCTTCCCCCTGTGGGCTGTGTGCCTGCAGGATGATTTATGACAGAACCCTGAACACATTTTTTTTTTTTTTTTTTTTTGGGGGGGATGCACCTCAGCTCTGCAGAGGTTTTGTTCCTCCTCATGAATATATCAAGTCCCGAGTGGGTGGACTGTCACTCAGGGGTATTAGCCGTGAAGCAGCTGACACATTTGACCACAACGAAAATAGTATTGCTGCTGCAAACATACTAAGGGAAAAAAAAATAGCAAAGCTGACCCTTAAAACATCGGACACATTTTTTTTTTTTTCCAAACGAGTTGGTGCGATGAATTCAAAGTGAATATGGAAGCGTTCCACTCGCTCGGGGATCCGCAGTCTTGTTTTTTTCTTTTTCCTTCATCCTGGCTGCCTGCATTATGTAGGACTCCTTCATTATGACACTATAAAACACACAAAGGAGACCAAAGGGAGTGGAAAGTCTTTGGAAGAACAAATAATTTCATTTAGAAAGTCAAGCCCAAAGAGATTTTTTGGCATTTAGATGAGTTGAGTTGAAATAGCCTCAGACTGGGAAAAAAAAAACTCCACCTCCTCTCATCGGAGTGATGTTCCTGGTACAGAACACACAAATGAATTATTGAACGTGGTTATATTATTCATTTTTACGTGCGGCAAACTTGTGAGAACTGATGCGAACTTTGCAGCATCTTCAAATATTTCTTGCCGTTTGGAAATGGAAATGAAGCGTTCTATTACTTGTTGGATCAACGTTGGGATTTCGATTGTTGTTGATTGATGTATTGACCCACAACATCTTTTGACTGATGGTAACAGTACCCAGCCTCATTATCTCCGCTCCTCGCCCCCTCCCTTCCCGTGTACCTTGACATCCATGTGTCACCCACTCGTTGGTTATATCTGCTTGCTTGGTTTGGACCTGCAGCATTTGGCCCATGACAAAAATAACGACCCGTTAAATTTATAAAAAGGATTCATCCATTGAGAAGGTAGGTATGAAGAACATACTGTATTTTCATATAATGCTTCTTTACGCGTTGTTTTATTTTTTTCTAAAAATGTTGAAGGCCAATTCCTATTTTAAATTTTTTTAAATATTGGCTGTTAGATAAAAAACAATTTAAATGAATTTTTGAAAAATTCAGTATTTTACTTTTGAAAAGTTTCAACGATATTTTTAAATAACGAGATGCGATTTGTGTTTTTTAACTTCACCGAGAAGCTCGCTGACGCGAAACATTGCGCCTGTTTTTCCACACGTGAGCTGGGGATTATAGCAGAAACCGGAGCCAGGTCGATTCCGAAATGCTTGAGGAGGCAAAAGTGTTTTTCATTCATTTCCTGACATCTATTCCATAGCCGCAGCAAATTAGACGGTCACGCACTTTCTTAATTATTAAGGCCGCCCATTCGTGGGCTGTCGCCGATGACATCACAAGTCTTTGTCGTGGCCGGGATATGCGATCCAGATTAAACAAATGTGCAGAAACCGAACACTCTTGTTTTTGTTGGCGATTGTGGCCGGTGCCAACCGGGGGTTATACCGACTTGACTTTAATGTCGCTATGATTGACTTGGCGGTGTTTGGTTGCCTCTTGATCGGTGTCATTGAAAGTGACCTTGAAGGTTTGGGGATGCTATCACTTCTCACTTTCTCATTGTCTTCACCAACAGATCAGGGAATAGAGTTTTTGCAGCCATGAAGCTTGGCAAGATCAGGAGCTCACGAGATGATCACAAGAAAGGTACAAAAAAAGTTGAGGAGAACTTTCTTGATAGGACTTTGCGCCTGCATATTTCGAATAAATTTCCCGTTTGAACCTCAGATGAGCCAGCAGTGCTCGACACAGAGGACCTGGACAAGAAGGCCATGCGTCTGGCCGGAATGTTGGAACCAGACGCCATTTCTCTGGCTTCCGTCACTGCCGTCACCACCAACATCTCCAACAAGAGGTCTTGACTCTTGTGACAACATGAAAAGAGTCAAATACAAATGAACGAACGAACGTCAATGAGAAATGTTTGTCCAGGTCCAAACCAGACATCAAGATGGAACCAAGTTCTGGAAGACCAGTGGATTACCAGGTGCGCTTGCTAACATGCTAGCTCAGTCACTTTACATTATATTCACTGTGACTCCAAAAAGATTCAAACTCACCACTGACAAATTCTCAGATCAGCATCACGATCATCGAGGCCCGCCAGCTTATTGGTCTCAACATGGACCCCGTGGTGTGCGTGGAGATTGGCGATGAGAAGAAGTACACGTCCATGAAGGAGTCCACCAATTGCCCTTACTACAATGAGGTGAGATTCGGTCAGCAGATGATTCTTTCGAGTCGCGCCGTGAGCCAAAGCTCCGGCTGGCGACTTTGTCTGCTATCGATTGTTTTGTCTGTGACACAAACCCCTGCGGACACCCAAAGTAAAAGGTGAAGCTATCAGAGTAATGGCCCTCACATCTTCCCAGACTTACTTTCTCACCCTTCGGTGGAGCTTGCTATCATTCATGGATGTTTATGGTGCCGTGAATGGAGGTGAGGTAGATTAGGAATGACGCTAAACGCTTGGCTTCTTTTTTAAAGGTGAAAGCCATCTTCACAAAAGATGACTAGCACAGCTTTTTTTTTTTATCATCTCCTCAATTTTGCCATTGAACACTAATATTGATATCTGCTAACACGATATGAAATGATTTTCTTCTCCCCCCCGCAGTACTTTGTCTTCGACTTCCACGTCCCGCCTGATGTCATGTTTGATAAGATCGTTAAGCTCTCGGTAAGCTCTCCACCCTTTTTTTTACCGTCCAATCGTTAATTCATCGTTAACGTTCTTCGGTCAAGGTTATCCACTCGAAAAACCTTCTTCGGAGCGGGACGTTGGTAGGAACTTTCAAGATGGACGTCGGGACTGTTTATCATCAGCCTGGTAAGCGACAATACCTGAGCTATGAGTACGTCCATGCTACTGAAATGTTTCTTGGTGGATTCCAGAACATCAGTTCTACCACAAGTGGGCCATCCTGTCCGACCCGGTTGATATCACAGCGGGATGCAAAGGATACTTGAAGTGCGACATCGCCGTGGTGGGTAAAGGCGACAACATCAAGACTCCGCACAAAGCCAACGAGACCGACGAGGATGACATCGAGGGGTAGGCCGGATCTCAAATATTAATCCACCGAGACCTTTAGCTTCTCAAGATCTTCACTTCTTCCAGGAACCTGCTTCTTCCCGAAGGGATTCCAGCCGAGCGTCAGTGGGCGAGATTCTACGTGAAGGTCTACCGTGCCGAGGGTCTACCTAAGATGAACACCAACATTATGGCTAACGTGAAGAAGGCCTTCATAGGAGAAAATCGGGACCTGGTGGATCCTTATGTTCAAGTGCACTTTTCTGGGCAGAAGGTAAATTCCCGCCAAAGTTGGGCTAACTACTACAAGGGTCATTTTCAAAACATCTACTGTCCGCAGGGAAAGACCTCAGTCCAGAAAAGCAGTTACGAACCCATCTGGAATGAGCAGATCGTCTTCACCGAGCTCTTCCCTCCGCTCTGCAAACGCTTGAAGGTCCAAATCCGCGACTCGGATAAGGTGAACGACGTGGCCATTGGAACCCACTTCATTGACCTGCGCAAAATATCCAATGATGGTGACAGAGGTAGGTCATTAAAAAAAAAAAAAAAAAAAATAGGATGTCTTCTTAATTGCTTCCACGTGCTTCAGGGTTCTTGCCGACCTTGGGTCCGGCTTGGGCCAACATGTACGGCTCTACACGCCAGTACACCTTGATGGATGAGCACCAGGATCTGAACGATGGACTGGGCGAGGGCGTGTCCTTCCGGGCCCGTCTGCTGCTATCCGTGGCTGTGGAGGTCCTGGACACCAGCTCCCCGGAGATCCTCAGCTCCACCGACGTGCAGATAGATTCCGTCTCCAACATCTCCGAGGTGAAGAATCGAGTCACTTAATTAGTAGAGTTTTTTATTGTCCCTGTGTCCTTCTTCTGTCAGAGCGCCACGGGGAAGATGGAGGAGTTCTTTCTCTTCGGAGCCTTCCTGGAGGCCACCATGATTGACCGAAAGATCGGCGACAAGCCGATTACGTTTGAGGTCACCATAGGTACGGAAGTGGCTTTCTTTTCTTCTCGTCGAAGCTTGAAGGTTGACCTTGTGATGATGCACCTCCGACTAAGGTAACTACGGCAACCAGATAGACGGCACCAGCAAGCCGTCATTGTCGAGAAAGAAGAAAAAGGATGACGAGAACGACGACGAGGACAGCGAACTCATCCAGAACTCCAGCGAAGACGAAGCCGATGAAGAAAGCGACCTGGAGTCGGTCTCCTGCACGCCCCACGTGAGGCCCGTCATCACAGACAGGTCAGAAAGGTCACATCCGAGAACGCCAAATGACCTTTCACCCCAAAATCCAACGCAGCTGCTTGTTCCTCCACAGGAATTACTTTCACCTTCCCTACTTGGAGAAGAAACCATGCGTGTACATCAAAAGCTGGTGGCAAGACCAGAGACGACGACTGTACAACTCCAACATGATGGACAAGATTGCCGACAAGCTGGTCGGTGCGCTTCTTTTGCCCTCCACCCCATTTATGGCTTTTCTTCTCACTCTCTTGTTTGGTGCGCAGGAGGAAGGCATCAATGATGTTCAGGAGATCATCAAGACAGAGAAGGCCTTTCCGGAGCGCCGACTCAGAGGAGTTCTGGAGGAACTGAGCGTTGGCTGCAGGTCAGCGCCATTGTTTACTTTTGTCAAAATGGCGGCAATATTTTCATGTTTTTACTCTTTTCCCAGTCGCTTTATGAATTTGGCCAACAAGGACTTAAACCAGGCCGGGAGAACCAAACTGGACCGGGAAAGACTCAAGTCCTGCATGAGAGAGATGGTAATGCGTCCATTTTTAAACACTCCAGATAGATTCTCGCTGATTGTCTCGGTTTTTGTAGGACAACATGGGCCAGCAGGCCAAACAGATGAGGACGCAAGTGAAGAGGAACACAGTGAAAGACAAATTGAAAATCGTGCAAAACTTCCTGCAGAGGCTTCGCTTCCTCGCCGACGAGGTAGACGCTCCAAACCAGAATCATCTCCGAGATGTTCCGATCTCATGATCTGATTCTTATCCAGCCCCAACACAGCATCCCCGACGTGTTCGTGTGGATGATGAGCAACAATAAACGCATCGCCTACGCCCGGATTCCATCCAAGGACATCCTCTACTCGCTCGTGGATGAGGAGACGGGGAAGGACTGCGGCAAAGTCAAAGCTGTCTTTCTTAAGGTATGGTGTCACCTGCTCGCTGGCTTCCAACCTCCAGAGTCCCACCTCTGATGTTTTGTCCACAGCTGCCCGGTAAAAAAGGTTTCGGGCCGGCCGGTTGGACCGTTCAGGCCAAGCTGGAGTTATACTTGTGGCTGGGACTCACGAAGCAAAAGAAAGAATTCCTCAGCGGTCTTCCCAACGGTTTTGAGGAGGTCAAAGCTCCTAAAACAGCCCCCAACCTTCTTCTCTCTGTACCACCTGTCAGCTTGGTGTATAACAGTGAGTGCCAATTTGGTTTCCGAGAAATGTTTTTGGAGCTGATTGGGTTTTTTTTTGTGTCCGACAGTGAAGCAGGTCTTCCAGCTGAGGGCGCACATGTACCAAGCGCGAAGCCTGTTCGCCGCCGACAGCAGCGGCCTCTCCGACCCCTTCGCCAGAGTCTTCTTCTCCACGCATAGTCAGGTCACTGAGGTAAAGCCTGACTCTCAAAATGGCGATATTTTGTCATTTTTCAAGACCTAACTATGTTCTGCAGGTTCTGAGCGAGACCCTGTGCCCCACTTGGGACCAGCTTCTGGTTTTTGACAATGTGGAGCTGTTTGGGGAGGCCGGCGAGCTGAGAGACGACCCGCCGATCATCGTGGTGGAAATTTACGACCAAGACACAGTGGTAGGGTTTGCGCTCGGTGACATCGGAGAAAAACAACGGTCGACTCTCATGAAAGCCCTTTGCTTCTCTTTCCATCTTCTGACCTTCTGTGCACCTCCTGTCTTTGTTTAAATAGAGTGTGAAATCATCATTTTCAGGAGAATATTGTGATTTATGTTTTTTTCTTGGGGGTGGGAAATATTCAGTTCAATCATCCCACAAGTGGCACTATTTTATTTTTTTTTATTTTTATTTATGTTTATTAATTTTTATTGATTTTTATTTATTTTTATTTTAAGTGTAAGATAAAGAAAAAAAACTAAATTTCCCTGAAAATTTCCTGTTTGGCCCAATACCTCCAAATTCCTTTCCATTCCCATTGAAACACTTTCCATATATAAATCTAACCAACACTGCCCTCAAGTGGGTGGTGGTGGAAACTGCACCCTCCCACCCCATCCTCACCTAACCCCAACTCTCCATCGCTATGATGCCGCGTCCAGGGCAAAGCGGAGTTCATAGGTCGCACGTTCGCCAAGCCCACCATCAAAATGTGCGAAGAGCACTACGGCCCTCCGAGGTTTCCGCCCCAGCTGGAGTACTTTCAGATCTACAGAGGGAACTGCACTGCTGGAGAACTGCTGGCTGCCTTTGAGCTCCTTCAGGTAAATGATGTGGGCTGAAAAAAAAAAATGGTTTCCATTTCCTGTCTTCCATACCAACTCCAACTTATTTCTGACTAGAACTCACCTGGTGTTGTTATCATTTTCCCATTTCAAATGAACTACTGGGCATCCCTCTTTCTTTTCCCTCTCTTGTGAAACCACCCGTCCAGATCCCTTTCGATGGCGAGGAGGTTAGACGAGCTCTCATCGCTGTCCATAACTTTGCCGTTCCTCAGATAAAGGTGCTCTTCTCTTTTCATCTCTTTAATCTCACTTCCTGAACCTTCATCCATCATCATCATGCAGAGGAAGCATCGAAATCCAGGAGACAATGCTAATAGCTAACATGGATGCGTTCAAATCAAGTTGATTTTTATTTACGGAGCCACACAGAAATCAGAAATCACAGAAATATTCTCTCCGAACCCTCGTTAGATTGGTCAAGGAGGGACGGCGGATCTTCCTCCGCTGGAAGGAGCGACAGATTCCGAGCGAGGTCCGATTATCCCGGTTCCAATGGGGATCCGACCCGTTCTGAGCCGCTACCGCATCGAGGTGGGATTTAGTTTTGGTTTCTATTTACAACAGAATAAGAAGTTGATTTTTGGCCGGTCCAGGTTTTGTTTTGGGGCTTGAGGGACCTCAAGAGGGTCAACCTGGCCCAGGTGGATCGCCCCCGTGTGGACATTGAGTGCGCTGGGAAAGGTGTTCAATCTGTCGTCATCCAGAACTACAAGAAGAACCCAAATTTCAGCACGTTGGTTAAATGGTTTGAGGTGGTGAGTATCTCCAAAGGCAGGAGCAGAAATGGGAGTTAGGATTTTTAATGTTGACAACAACCTTTTTCATTAGGACCTTCCTGAAAATGAGCTCCTTCACCCGCCGCTCAACATCAGGGTGGTGGACTGCCGAGCTTTCGGTCGCTACGCGCTGGTGGGTTCCCATGCGGTCACGAGTCTGAGGCGGTTCCTCTACTGCACCCCCGACAAGACGTCCAGAAACTGGAGCAGCACAGGTAGCAAAGATTAGTTTCTGTTTTTTTTTTTAGTAAAGATAAAAAATACCATTGTAGCATTTCCTTGCGCCCTCTGCAGGCGAAATCGTTATCAACATGGACTCCATGGAACCCGCCATCCGGAAAATGGATACGTGTGTCAAGTTAGATGCTGTAAGTACTTTGAATTACGAGCGTATAGTTTTTGTAGAATCTCAAAAAATTTTGCAATGAATTAAACTCATCTCCGATATTCTGATGTTTATTTGTAGACTTCTGATGCTGTTGTAAAAGTTGACATGGTAAGTGTTTGTTCCGACAGAACAATGAGCAAAGAGTACTAAAAAAAAAAAAAATATTTAAAAACTTAAATTTCTAATCTGTTTTGAATAGATTGAGGAAGAGAGTGACCGAGACAAAAAGAAGAAGAAAAAGAAGAAGAAGGGAGCTCTGGATGAAGAGGACGACACAGACGAGAGCGTGCTGGATTGGTGGTCCAAATATTTTGCTTCCATCGAAACATTGAAAGAGGTTTGTGAAGACAATGAGAATTATTACCAAAAAAAAGAATAAATCATTATAAATTTCAAAACCTCTGTAGACCATCAGAGCTCAGGAAGCAGCTCAGGCCGAAGCAGAGGAGCGAGAAGACCTGGAAATTGCAGCTGAGACGGCAGGTATGGAACTGACAAGTCCCGCTAGAATAATTTTGGATGACTCGACTACAAAACATTCAATTCGCAGATATCAAATACGATGACGTTATCCGGAAAGGCCACAGGATGAGGGAGAGGCACAAGGAGAAGAGAAGTGCCAAGGAGAAGAAGAAGAGTCACACGGTGGATGCGGCCGAAAAACGAACAGTTAAATCCAGAGTGGACGAGTTGATGGTATGCGACAAAATGGGGCTTAAAACAGAGCCCTGCGGAACTTTTTTCTTTGCATTTTGTGACATAGAACAAATTGTATCGTCTCAGGTGTACAACAAGGAGCTGGAGACCGAGTACGGCAACTTTGAAGACTGGCTGCATACCTTCAACCTGTACAGAGGGAAAGCTGGCGACGACGATGAACACGCTCTGGATGAGGACCGCATTGTTGGGCGATTTAAGGTCTTTTTTGTGAAGAATCAAAAGAGTTGATTCAAAAAGAGTCAACAAAAGAGTTGATTCAAAAAGAGTCAACAAAAGAGTTGATTCAAATAGTTGATTCGTTAAAACTGTGTTCAGGGTTCCTTGTGCATGTACAAAGTACCATTGTCCGAGGAGATGACAAAAGACGTTGGATTCGATCCAAACATGGGCATGTTCCAGAGCATTCCTCATAACGACCCCATCGGCGTGCTCGTTCGGGTGTACGTGGTCAGGGTACGTTGCCCGCTACGTCCAAACCCACCCGGACGTCAAACTTGAGCCATCTTATTGTCCTCCAGGCCACGGATCTTCATCCTGCAGACATCAACGGAAAGGCAGACCCATACGTCGTCATTAAACTGGGAAAATCCGAAGTCAGGGACAAAGAGAACTACATCTCCAAACAGCTCAATCCTGTGTTTGGAAAGTGAGTCAACTCCCAGATTTGGATTCAAAGCAAAAATTTGAATCATATGTCTTTGTCCATCTTGTCTTTCAGGGCGTTTGACATCGAAGCGACATTCCCCATGGAGTCCATGCTTACGGTTTCCGTGTACGACTGGGACCTGGTGGGCACGGATGACCTGATCGGAGAGACCAAGATCGACTTGGAGAATCGTTTTTACAGCAAATACAGAGCCACCTGCGGCATCTCCTCCACCTACTCTCTGTAAGCCATCTTTGGTATGTCCACATTTGACTTTGACTGCTCCCAATAATTTGCATTTTGTCTACATTAGCCACGGGTACAATACTTGGCGAGATCCTTTGAAGCCCAGCCAGATCCTCGCAAAGCTCTGTAAGGAAGCCAAGATTGATCCTCCTCAGTACAGCCCGGGAGGGAAAGTCAAGGTGGCCAACTGCGTTTTCGTGGGACCCACCGAGATCGAGGATGAAAACGGTAGGACGGCACGCCGTAATTAAGCGTCATTATTTCTAATAAAGTGATTCGCTCACACTCAAAAGGTTTGAAGAAGCAGACTGAAGAACATTTAGCTCTGACGGCGCTGAACCACTGGGAGGAGATCCCGCGAGTGGGCTGCCGGCTCGTTCCGGAACACGTGGAGACCAGGCCCTTGTTGAACCCCGATAAACCGGGCATTGAGCAGGTAAGGGGGAGGGGGAGAAAAAAAAAGGCGCGCTTGGTTTGACCGATGTCCTCGTGTGCTAAAGGGGCGAATCGAGATGTGGGTGGACATGTTTCCTGCCGACATGCCGGCTCCTGGGCCGGCCATTGAGATAGCACCACGGAAGCCCAAAAGGTGAGCTTGGAAGGCAGCGTGCTGCATCCCTGAATAAAAGTGGAACAGAAATATATAGTTTGGCGGCGTGGGAAGATTTTCGTGCCAATGACAAGGTATGGTGCTAAAGTTTATTTGTAGTAACGGCAGTTTGATTGAACATTATGTGGCGAATGACATCATTAAAAAAAAACAGAGTGAAGGTGCCACTATTGCTAAATACAAAAAAAAAATTCAAATATTTTTCCAACCAATTCTACTTCAATTTCAAAATGTCTCGTTTGCTTTGATTTATTTTAAAATATATTTTTAAATGTAGGTCCCAATTTTAATTTCAATTTTTTCCCAAGTTGAAAATATAATAATAAAAAAAATACAAATATATTAAAAATAACAATATAAAAAATTATAATATAATTACAGAAATATACATAAAAATATACTAAAAATAATAATAATAATAATTAATTTTTCCTACAATTTAGCTTCCCATGTGCAGTGTCTATGTGTATGTCCTCCTCCCTTTACCAGATATGAGCTCAGGGTGATTATTTGGAATACAGACGAAGTAATACTGGAAGACGATGATTACTTCACTGGGGAAAAGTCCAGTGACATATTTGTCCGGGGGTACGTACAGCGGGATGCAGCCAAGCAAATGGCGCCGGCCGCATCCCCAGCTGTGTGTCGTGTGGATCTGTTTTGTTTGCACTTAACTACTTATTTTTTTTGTTTCCATTTGTCGCGTGTGTGTCCGTCTTTGGTGTTTGTGGCGTGTCTCTTGCTTGTGTGCAGCTTTGAGCTTCGTGTTATTATTTGGAACACTGATGACGTAATTCTAGAGGACGATGCTTTCCTGACAGGGGAGAAGATGTCTGACATCTATGTCAGGGGGTAAAAAAAAAAAAAATAGATTTCATCGCATGGCTCGTATCACTTTGTGCATGGAAATGAGAAAAGGCTTGCTCCGTTGCTTTGGCGTAACCATTTAAGGCGCATGTACGGCCAAATCGATCGATTAGGTTCTGATCCATGGTCTCGCCCGACTTGCCAGGTGGCTGAAGGGGCAGCAGGAAGACCGACAAGACACGGACGTGCACTACCACTCCCTGACTGGAGAGGGCAACTTCAACTGGCGCTTCGTCTTCCCTTTCGATTACCTCATGGCGGAGGAGAAAATCGTTATCTCAAAGAAAGAATCCATGTTCTCCTGGGACGAGACGGAGTACAAGATCCCGGCTCGCCTCACCCTGCAGGTGTGGGACGCTGATCATTTTTCTGCTGATGACTTCCTGGGTAAGTCATGAAATTTGACTCAACATATGAGAATGCGTAGAGACGAGATTTGGACTACTCGCAGGTGCCATCGAACTGGACCTAAATCGATTCCCTCGCGGGGCAAAAACATCTAAGCAGTGCTCCATCGACTTGATCCGAAATGAGCAGGAACTTCCCTCCATTTCCATCTTCAAGCAAAAGAGGGTGAAGGGTTGGTGGCCCTTTGTGGCTCGCGATGAGAACGACGAAATGGAGCTGACGGTAAAACCAAATGTGATCCAGGCAATTTTATTTTTTGTACCCATTCTTGTGACCTTTTGCTGTGTCTCCAGGGCAAAGTGGAGGCTGAACTCCATCTGGTGACTGCAGAAGAGGCGGAGAAAAGTCCAGTGGGACTCGGTCGGAACGAGCCCGATCCACTGGAAAAACCAAAGTAAGCTCCAAGTGACTAGTGAAGACACGCATGGCTGATTTAATTCTTGGCTGCTTAGCGTTCTTTCTCTCAGTGAGGAAAGCGGTGCAATACATGTTCCAACCACTGCTTTCCTCACTGATGCCTTCTCTTCCATTTCTTCTTCTACCCCCTCCTCTCTCCTTCCTCTTCTTCTGTCTTTTCTTTTCCCACCCCGCGTCCCCCCCCCCCCCCCCCTCATAAGTCGCCCGGATACAAGCTTCATGTGGTTGCTGGGACCTCTCAAGTCCATTCGCTACTTCTTGTGGCACAACTACCGTTGGCTGATCCTCAAGGTGCTGGGTCTCATTCTGCTGCTCCTCATGCTGGGCATCTTCCTCTACTCCATCCCTGGCTACCTGGTCAAGAAGATTCTGGGTGTCTGATGAGCCGAGCCGGTAGTCTTGGTCCTCCAACCAACCCCTCTTCCTCCTATTCTTCTTCTATGCATGGCTTTTGCATCCTACTGTCTCGTTCTTTTTTTTTTTTTCTTCCCCCCACCGCTGCTAATTATTTACTTTCTTGTGTCTCTCCATCAAGTCGGCCAGACACCACCTTCCTGTGGTTCCTGAGCCCGCTGAAAGCCATCCGCTACCTGGTGTGCAACCGCTACAAGTGGCTCATCATCAAGATCGTGCTGGTCCTGCTCCTGCTCATCATGCTGGGCCTTTTCCTGTACAGTATGCCAGGCTACCTGGTCAAGAAGTTGCTCGGGGCCTGAACCGGAACATCAAGTGGGCGGGGAGAGTGGAAGTATATCTATCTATCTATCTATCTATCTATCTATCTATCTATCTATCTATCTATCTATCTATCTATCTATCTATCTATCTATCTATCTATCTATCTATCTATCTGTCTCGATAGGTATAGATATATGTAGATATAGTAAGAGTGTATATATTTAGTAAAGTATAAATATATGTCTGTCTGTGAAGTCTATCCCTGTCTATTTATATTTACTATGATTTGACTTAATATTTTTCACATTTAAACATTTTCTTGTTTTGTACCAACAAAATAAACGATTGTTTGAATAATCGCAATTTCAATTATTACCAAGCTAATCATAGTTAATATTTTTTTTTATATATATATATAATCAGGCAGCCTTGAGTTAAATCAATTTACAGTTATGTTGATTTTTGGTTTTACGCGTAAACTGTAAATTTGTTGGTTCCGATATTATGTCAGGATTTTGTACCTAATTTTGTGTCCATTTTTGTAGCTACTTCTTTACAATCTATGCTTGCTTCAGTAAAAAATGGCAAATAATAGGAAACACAGATGTATGTACTCAGGACTTGACAGACTCTTGCAGGAGCATGCAAAGTTCTGCTGTTCCAGGTTCTCAATTTCAGGGAAACAATCGGAGATCTTGGCGAGCACAGCCCTGGAAGACAGAGGAAGGCAACTATTTAAAATTTGGTTGTGCATATTCATTTGTATTCCATTCACTTACTCACATGTGCTTTTTCAGTGTGATCTCCGGCCCCGCCCACACTTTGTTTATCCTCGGTGATGACGTCAGCCAAACTCTTCCAGTACACTTCGGCTAATTTAGCGGCAACAAATAAACCACAAGTGGTAAATTTCATCCATATATTGGTAAGATACATACCGTTGGACGTTTTTGTATTTTCAAATGATTTCCAAGGTTGGAAAATTTGTCTTCCGGCCAGTGAGGATACGTCATTTGGTCCCACCTTAAAGTGATCGTCATTGGTTAATCGCTAACAACAGTGCATGACGTTGTTGATTTTCATTGGCTGTTTCCATTTTATTGAATCTAAAATGTGGATTTTGTTCATTCTGTTAAATATTAAAAGAAATCAAATGTGACAATTTATTCCTAAAATAAAAAAATGATTGTCCCCAAAACAATCTCATGTGGCACTTTATTGCATATTTGTTTACATATTTACGTAGTGTATTTTGAGTTTTCACTATTTGCAACGTGACTAAAATGCAATCCCAGTTATTTTGTGTTACGCCCTGAAAAGCAAAAACATACTAATAAAATGTTTTATTGTTATTCCTTTTGACAGTCATTTGAGGCCGCGCCCACTGCCGAGACGTTGCTGTTGGCTGCACACATTGGTTGCTTCTATGGGTCAAACCGCACACTCCTCCTCCTCCTCCTCATTTTTTGGGTCCGAAACTACATCGAGATTTCGAATACAGTATTACGTTACTGGTCCTGCAGGAAAATGGCGACTGCGATCCAGAATCCCTTAAAATCGTAAGTAAGCGCTCATTATTGACGTACGGGAGGTTGCATCGGAGCAGATTGTGTGAATGCATGAAAGGAGTGCATGTGCTTGACGAAAATCAAATCAAAATAGCACATTTGAACGATGCTATTGTTCGACCTGTACAATCTGTGCACGCGTGTCTGCAGGTAATGCATGGCAGCCGATTTGATGGATTGCGCAATGATACGCTATGGAAATATGCATTTGTGCTTCGCTTTTACTTCGGAAAAGTTCTCCTCAATGCACTCAGGTTTAAGCAAAAGACGCATTAGGAGTGCGTTCACATTTATTACCTCTTATTTTGTTAAAAAAAAAAGTGCATTATTTTTGGGGGGCGTGGAAAATCAATAGTGCTAAAACACAAGTTGTGTTTAACTTTTTAAGTTCTGCACGTTTGTGTTTCATCTTTCAGAAGTGTTTGTTTTTAAACATTTTGCTCTGGAACATTTATATACCATACAGTTTAATTATACCAATAATTAAATACAGCTCTATTTTATTTTCAATAACAATAGATATACTTGTTATAAATAAAAGCTTAGTTTTGATGAACACTTAGGTCTACTAAGCTACTGTATTTTAGGCTGTTCATCTCTAAATAACTAAAAATGACATTATGACCATATAGGGAACATGATTACATGATAAGCCATTATTTTCACTTTCCTGAATTCCTGAGTCAAAATGAATAGGGGCACAATGACGCAGAGTGTAACACACTTTAGCAGACTGGCGGCACTTGAAACTCATGTTTCTGCAAAGTAGTTTAGCCCACAGACAGTGTCCAGATACACGATTGTATTTGCTTGTTTTTGTTGTCGTGCATGTCTGAACATCAGATTAGTGAGCATCCTCCAGAGGCCATCTGGTGTCATAGGAGTAAAAGGAAGAAAGACCTGGAACTGATTGTAGGACCTCAGCCAAGCCGGAATAATCCATATTTGGATCTGTACATTCTTATTTGATAATAGAAAATTGCTCAATAGAATATAAATGCACACGCTAAGCCCGTCTGCATTAACGTTATTGATATTTGTTTTTTTATGTGTGTGTCTGGGTTAGCCCGGGAGCTCTGTGGGGGTTGTGTATTTTTTTTTTATGTTTGTTTTATATGTCGCCATGCACCCCTCCCCCCATAATGGCGTGGGGGGAGGATGTTTGGAAGTGGAGGGCGGTCGTCTGGCTGCATGTACTTCATACATGCATAAAGCATTACGGGAGAACCTTGCGCTCCATCCATGCATCCATCTTTTCATCCATTTCAGCCCAGCTGCATCGGGGACATTTTAACCCCCCCCCCTGCGCTCCGCATCACCCCCCCTCCCCTCCCTGATGGCCCTGATAATCCCCTATCCACCTTTTCCCCTTTGTGTGTGTCCCCCCTGTCTGCATGTGAGGGTGATTCGGGTCGAAAGGGAACAAGTGTGCCTCCAAGACACATCAACCCCCCCGCACACACACACAGCCGACCAAATTTATTCTGTTTTGCCCCAATGCCCCCCCCCCACACACACACACACACACACCGTTCCGTCTCTGTTCCCTCAGCCTCCAACAAGCCCGACATGTATTCACTCATCCCGAACATATTTTTGTATTGAAATATGTAGAATAAAACAAAATCTTTTATGGGCTTGCAAAAAAAAAAAACAATCATACCAACGAAGTAAGGACGAGCATGGAGTCGGTTTCACTTCCCGTATCACCTGACAGTGATTTATCACAGCCCTGATGATTTTACCATTGATTCATTGCTGTGTTTCGGGAAAAGAGGAAGTCAAAATACTCAAGTGCGCGATATGAATTTAACATGTGGCAGGCGAGGATGATTTGATGCGGTGCAATGACAAGCAGACATGAACTCCCCCCCCCCCTTTATAGCTCATATTCACTGTGGAAAAAACATTTGGCACTCACAATAGCTTCCACTCTTCTGGTGACGTTCAAAGCACATTTTGAGTCAAATAAAAATCCAATATTTATTCTGGATATCTGCCAGGGCAGCGTTAAATTAGAGATGGCATATAGTACCCCGTTTATGCCTGTTTGACATCATCGGAATACCTCAACTGGTATGAAGAAAGGTTATATAAGCATCGAGGGAAAAAAAACATGCGTGCAAAGGAGAAACACATAATCCAATCTTTGAGGGGCGAGTCGCGCTGGTCTCAGGACGCACGCCGCCTTTTTCCATTGCATATCATACAAACACACGTGATGGCACACATGAGCGATGACGCCGTTATGTAAGAGCGAATCAAGTCGCCCGAGGTGACCCAAGGTCAGGCGGAGGAGAAAATGATTATTATTTTTAGGAAAGGCCGAATTTTTCTCAGATGAAATCCCAAATTGTACGTTAGTCAGAATGCACTGGCGGTAAAGTTATAATTATAGAAGTCATGTTGATAGAGTACCTAATGAAATGGCCAGTGAGCCTTCACTCATCTTCTTGACCCGCTCGCTCACCCTTTCCTTCCAAACAAAGAACATCTTTGTGAAATCCACATGCTGGTCCTTGTCCAGTTTGGCATTCTTGACATATCTTCGTCAGGCATCTGCAGAATCTTGTTGGCACACAAATACAAAGTCAGATAGCATCCTGCGTACATGCAGGTATCACCATGTTTGAACATCTGTCTATTCAGGCTGGGCGACCAGTTCTACAAGGACGCCATCGAGCAGTGCCGCAGTTACAATTCCCGCCTGCGTGCGGAGCGCAGCGTGCGGATGCCCTTCCTGGACTCGCAAACCGGCGTTGCCCAGAACAACTGCTACATCTGGATGGAGAAATGCCAGCGGCAGCCAGGTGAGGGTTGAAGAAGAGAAGTTTGGGCTTTTGATGCTCTTCAGAATTTCTTCTGCACCTGAAACACAACACAACAAAATTGGAGCTCGCATCGAGCCGGACACAAATAGCCTGCCCTTCCTCTACGGCGCCACGCCGGCCGCACCCTGCACTTTGCGGGCGGGCGCACATTATGTTACATTCAAATCCTCTCCCGCTGCCTTTTCTTCACCCCTTTTGCCCTGTGTCGACCCAAAAATAAATTCTTCACCATACAAATTGTGACAAACAACCTCAGTGGAACTTCCTGAATGTAAAATTGTGCCTGTGTGTATCAATGGCGGTTTTGTTCCAATATTAAGCTTGTTAAAATTCTTCTTGTGTCCCCTCATTTCCTTATATGTGTGTGTGTGTGTGTTAGGCAGGGTGTCAGGACAGATGTACGCCTACCCGGCACGTTGCTGGCGAAAGAAACGTCGACTCCACCAACCCCTTGATCCCCAACTACGCTTGTGCGAGCTTCGGCTAGGTAGGCAACGTAGACGATCAAACACACACTGTTGCGTAATCAATATTATTTCATCACTATAAGAAAAATAAACTGACAAAAGGGAAGAAAAAAAATATCACATAGGGGAAACTCTATGATATGATTGCAATGTGTGTTCAAGGCTCACTATCTGACCATCTGGCTCTGGTTAGTCTGGTCTCCAGGTTGGAAATCAATGCCCCCCTCTCTCAATGTTGCATGGAAACACACCCAGACACACACACACATACGACCATTGCGGCACAGAAGAACCTTAACAGGGCCTCTAATCATTTGGCTATGTAAGTGAGTTCTATTCTAGTGTGTTTTTTTTTTTTATACATACCAGGAACCTGATAAGAAGGGAGGGAAGCTACTAAGGCGAGTGTTTGTTTCTGCTTTGCCGCCATTGTTTTTCCTCTCTGCCTCGTCTTCTAAATGAGTTATTTTAGAAAGCCAAAAAAATAGAAACGGGTTAGGGGGGGAAAAAACTGTGCAGCACGGCCCAGATATCAATGACAACACACGGTGAAGGAATGTGACTGCTCCCCTCACCGGATTTTTTTTTCCATGTTTATTTAATACTTCCTGAGCAAGCAGTGTGTGTGGGGAATTGTACAAGGTCAGCGTCAAATAGGTGGAAAGATGGCTGAATTTAACTACAGTACTTGTTTTGTAGTTCTTGGAAATTAACAAAAAAAAATATTTCCTCAGAGGCCGAGCTAGCCCCCAAGCGTGAAGGCCCCCCAGGGGAGGCCACAGCCCTGGAGGCTCTTCTCAGGGGTGACAGCCTCCTGGAGAAAAAAGGCAACGTGTGCAAGGAGGAGGAGACTTTGCTGGAAATCCAGGTGATTCAAGCAATGTCAAATTGTTTAACCTCCCATTTTTGCAACTGACGTAATTTTTTTTTTTGCGTAGAGAGTGCTGGAAGCCGAGGAAAACGGTGACAGCTTTCAAGACGACGACGACTTTGAAGCGGAAACGCCCAAGAGGAAGAACAGAAACCGAGGCAAAGTGAGTCCAAAATACACTCGGAATCAACAAAACATAAAACAACATATGTGATTTATTATTTTTTTTTTTTTACAGAACAGAGGCTCCAGTCGCAAGAAGAGCGAAGCGCTCAGCGTGGACGACCAGGACAAACCTTACGTTTGCGACAGTAAGGCACCAAAAAAAAAATTCATTTTCTGTCTGTGTCGTACATAACCCAGATTTTGGATTCAATCCGTATGTGACGGAAAAAAAGCCATTTGAATTCCCTTCAAGTCACTTCCTGTCACCTGGCATGAAGAAAGAGCGGGCTGTTTGTATGACCTGCCTCATAAGCATGCTCCTCTCCTCCAGGAAGGATTGCAGATGCAGACTGAATGAAACCTCTATTTGGGAAAAACAAATTGAATGTCCGTCTTTTCTTTCTTTTTCTTTTTTTTTTTTTTTGCCTGTGTGTCTCCTCTGTTCCAGATAGACACAAACAAAAGCATAACTCAAAAAAGGCTGAAGAAGGTATCTGTCTTGCTGTGTTCTTCCTGTGTGTTGTCACTAATAGCTTTTGTTTGATTGCTTTTCAAAAGCATGTCATTAACGCTTTTCTGACTGACGAGGCATGCCGGCAACAGGCTAACAGGCTGGCTTTATACGCAAGCATGTTTGCAACAGATAGAGATCATTGTGAGAATATTTGGACAATTTATAAAAAGTCTACACACCCCTGTTTGAATGCAAAGTTTTTAGCGTAGGGAAAAAAATAAAAAGAATGGGGATTAAAAAATGTTTTGAAATAATGTGTTGCTGTCATTTTGTTCAACCGAGTATTCCAACAGGGGTGTGTAGACTTTTTATACTCACTGTGGGTCTGCAGCCTGACAAAATGGCTGCCCGTTTTTTTAGATGTAAAGCTCACAGGTTGATTGTACAACTTTAATCGGGTAATTATCGTAAAATGTTACTGAAAAATTCTTTTTCTCGTATTCACAACTTGTCGTAGTCCTATTTTCACTTTTTATTGTGACCCTAACCTAAGCTCTAACCTCCTCTGTAGTTTCCCTTTTTTGTCCATGAAAGGAATGATTAGCAACAACCTGGCTCCGTCGTAGACAAGCGATAATTTTGGGGTTTTTGTCGATTTACAGTCTGCGGAAAGCGTTACAAGAACCGTCCTGGCTTGAGCTACCACTACACGCACACTCATCTGGCAGAGGAGGAAGGGGGCGATGACGAGAAGGAGAGCGAGCCGGCCTCGTCCCCCCCGCGACCTGACAACCACAAACGTAAGAAGCATTTCACGACACAATCAAATAGAGCGTCTCCCTCACTTTGTGTCACTGTAGCTCAGAAAGGTCCAGACGGCGTCGTCATTCCCAATGACTACTGCGACTTCTGCTTGGGGGACCAGGACTCCAACAGGAAGACGGGCCAGGCCGAGGAACTGGTGTCCTGCTCCGATTGCGGACGCTCCGGTAAATGCTTTGAGGGATCAGAAACATCATCGCGAGGCTTTTCAAATAGCACATTAATTATGAATTTGACAAAATAACCTTGTAATGATCATTTTGTCTGTTTTTTTTTGGACAGGCCACCCGACATGTCTGCAGTTCACAGACAACATGATGCACGCGGTGAGAACGTACCAGTGGCAGTGCATTGAGTGCAAGTCCTGCAGCCTCTGCGGCACCTCCGAAAATGACGTATGTACCTCAAAGGGAAACATATTTTCATTTTGATGACATTCCGTAATGGGATCTTGTGCGTGACGCTCAGGACCAGCTGCTGTTTTGCGACGACTGCGACCGAGGCTATCACATGTATTGCCTCAAGCCCCCCATGACCCAGCCTCCAGAAGGTATCGTAATAAAAGACGAGAGAATACAATTTCTGAATTATTGGAATGTCAAATGTTATCTTTTTTGCGTCCGCAGGAAGCTGGAGTTGTCACGTGTGCGTTGACCTGTTGAAGGACAAGGCCTCCTCCTTTGGCGACGTATAATGGCCGCCTCTCTGGCAGTGTACACACACAATATAGCCTTTAAATTCAGTTTCGTCATTTTTTTTTGCTGAATCAGACTGTGTGTGGGTGTACCTAATGAAGTGTCCATTGAGTGTATTTACAATGTACAATACAACCCCCTCTATACATACACACACACATGCCAATGCAGTTTTTTGGATTTTGGATTGATTTTTTTTCCCCCCTCTCTACCTCTCATGTAGCAGAGACAACTTTATGCTAATCAGTCTACCTCACCTCTCAAGCACATCTCTTGATTACTTATGTCAGTTTTTCTCAACAAGCGCTACTTGCGTAATTTCATGTTAGACTTTGTGAAACAAAAATAAATGTCTTGTAAATTTGACACATCACTGGTAAATGTGAATGATTAAAAAAAAATCCAAGTATAAAAAAAGAAGGCTTGAAAAAGGGACTATCAAACTCTGCGCTGAAACCATGTAATTCACATGTCAGTCCGGTAGATGGCGGTAATGCTCCACAATACAGTTGACGACTGCCATTTAAATCCAACCTATGAATGGACAAGAATGAAAAGAAGAGGTAAGGGGGCGTGGCTAACTGCTGTCCGTTCGAAGCGCATACACGCGCCTGTCCCGGCCAAACATGGACCCCGCCGGCCGGGTCGTGCTATTCCTCTGGCTGCTCTGCGGCTACCTATGTCGGATAGCGCTGGCCACCGAGTTCTCGACGCTGACGCTGTTCAACAGCGAGCTCCACAAGCAGGGGTGCAGCTCGCTGTCAGACTGGGAAGAGTACGCAACGGACTGCGGTAAGCGGAACGAGGGAATAATGTTGTCCTTCTGCTCAACAAGCTAATGCTAACGTACCGTAGTGACTGACAGCAATGTTTTTGACAGCCGCGGGCGATCGTATTTCGTCAGTTGATTGTTTGAATGTATTTAAAAACAACTGGTTTGGCGTCTTAATTCATTTTTTTATAGTCTTGCAATTGTTAAAAAAGTCGCAGCCTATTTAGTTTTAAAATGTGTTAGTGACAAGTGTAGTCTGATGTGGGCACTATGAAAACATTGCAAAACTTTTTTGCTCGAAGATTGTATTCTCCTTAAAATACATTGAATTTCAAATAAGAGGAGTAATGCAGAATAGCCTGCAATAAAACAAACCAGCTAATGTATCCAGAATTGTATCATATTCACAACCCCTAAAGAACATACAGGTTTATCAGGACACACCATGCTTTCAAAATATTTGATGCTTACACGCCCTTCAAAAGGAGATTATTTGGCAGACAAGTACTCGTGCTGTATCTTACAAGTGTTTGTACGCCTTCTGTAATAAGATCTAACACGTGTCTCTTTTCAGAATCATCCATTTTGCAACTAGATGACCCAAATTGCGATGAAGGCAGCAACCAGCCCTGCGAGTCTGTTTTCTCGCTCAACGCCGAGAAAATTCTTGTGAGATCACGCATCAAGACAAATAATCCACAAAGCAATCATGTATTATCTGAGCTGGAGGTTGTTGTTTTTTTTTCTCGTAGAATCAAGCCAAACAATTTATAGAACAGAAGAAAATCCCCTACCTTGTCAAAAACGTCAACACAAATGAGGAACTTGGTATGTTGCCCAAATGGAGCCTCTTTTGCAATTCGGTTAAGAGCCTACAATTTATGTGCTTTTTTTTTTTTTTTTTAAGCCATTGGTTATGTTCTGATCGGCAACGGACTCTACGACGAAGCCATTAAACACTTCTCCCTCCTGCTACAGGTACGTCCAAACATCTCACCGTAATCTCCAAATCTGAATCATGCTGCATGTTTTTTTTTGGCTGTAGAGTGACCCTGAACTAGTCAGTGCCATTTATGGCAGAGGGATCGCCTATGGCAAGAAAAGTCATCAAGTAAGTGACATTTTAATTGATTTTATTTTTTATAATACATCTAACAACTGCTGTTTCTCTCCCCTGCACTTTTGTAGGACATAAAAAATGCTGACCTGGCACTTTATGAGCTTACCAGAGTCATCACACTGGAGCCCAACTGGCCTGAAGTGTACGAGCAGAGAGCAGAGGTTAGTAGCCAACTCCACAAGTTTTTTTTTTTTCCCCTAACCCCACAAAAAACTCACATTTGACTCCCTCCTTCATTTCTGTAGATTCTGTCTCCTCTGGGTCGCATCAGCGAGGCTCTGGCAGACTTAACCAAAGCCATCCAGCTGCAACCGTCAGCTCGACTCTACAGACACCGAGGAACACTACTCTTCATCTCCGAGGTTTGAATTATACCACCACCACTGTTTTCGTCAATCAAACCAATATTTGCGTTTGCACCATCACCTCTCCCTTCTCCCAGGACTACGTGTCGGCGTCGGAGGATTTCCAACAGTCTTTGGAGCTGAAGAAGAATCAGCCCATCGCCATGCTCTACAAAGGCCTCACCTTCTTCCACAGAGGGATGCTCAAGGTGTGCTGACCTAGATTATTTTACTCATGGGGACAAGAAAAAACATGTCTGTGTCTTTAGGAAGCCATTGAGACGTTCAAAGAGGCGCTGAAGCTCAAGTCTGACTTCATAGATGCTTACAAGAGCCTAGGACAAGCCTACAGGTAGGCTAAGTTCCTGTTGTCTTTTTTTTTTCCTTCTCTATCCTCGCTCCCTCCTTTGATTCTTCTCTTCCGTCGTCGCAGAGAGCTGGGCGACTTTGAGGCGGCAATGGAAAGCTTCCAGAAAGCCCTCATGCTAAACCAGAACCACATCCAATCCCTGCAGCTCCGAGGCATGATGCTCTACCACCACGGCTCCCTACAGGAGGCCATCGGCAACTTTAAGGTGGACCCAAGTGCACACCTTTCCGATTCGGAGTGGCCACAAATTGAACAATGTTTTTTTTGCTGCCTTCAGAGGTGTCTGCAGCTGGAGCCGTACAATGAGGTGTGCCAATACATGAAGGGCCTGAGTCACGTGGCCATGGGGCAGTTCTACGAGGGGATCAAAGCGCAGACCAAAGTCATGCTCAACGACCCACTGCTGGGACAAAAGGCCAGCTCCGAATACCTCAAAGTCAAATACCTCCGAGGTGGGGGCCGTCTGGCGATCAGGATCATTTTCAATACCGCTGATGTGATATATATTTTTTTTCTCCCTCAACTAGAATACTCTCGCTACCTGCACTCCCACCTGGATGTCCCTGTCGCCGAATACAACGTGGACCAGGACTTGCCGGGCAATTTTAAGAATCACTGGGCCAAGAATTTGCCCTTTCTCATAGAAGACTACGAGGAGCAGCCCGGCCTACAGCCGCATATCAAGTACAAATTTTCTTCCAGGCTCCATTTCAAAATGTCGCAAAATAAAACAGCAAGAACATTTCACTCCTGTTCCAGGGATGTGCTGCCGCAAAACTTCGAGTCCTACAGCAGTGAAGTCCAGAAGCTGATTTGCACGGCCGACCATCTCGGGGCGATGATGCAGTACGACACGCCGGGCTTCTTGCCCAACAAGAGGATACACAGAGGTGCCTCGAATGACCTCCTGACCTCTTAGATTGTGGCATAAAAATAAAGGAATGCTCTTTGCTGTGTGCAGCCATGGGCCTGGCCACCTTAGAAGTGATGCAGGCCATGCAGCGCACGTGGAGCAACGCCAAAGTGCGCGTCAACGGCAAGACCAGGCAGATGCAGTGGAGGGACATGTTTGACATCGCCGTCAAGTGGAGGAGGTAGGAAGTCTAAAGGAGGTTGTCGGGATTACAATTTAGTCCTTGCACATGAATTCATCCACGACATTTTTCACGCGCTCTTGACCCGACTTGTTCCCCCACGTGTGAAGGATTGCTGATCCCGACCAACCAGTTCTGTGGTTAGACCAGATGCCTGCCAGGAGTCTCAGTCGAGGCTTCAATAATCACATCAACCTTATCAGGTGATTGCAAGACTCATTAAACACGCCTTCTGTGAACTGTTTTCTCAAATGTCTACACCCCCCCCCTTCTCTCTGTCTCTTCTCTCAGGGGCCAGATTATCAATATTAGATACCTGGCCTACTTTGACAACATCCTGGACTTCATCAAAGACAGAATACTAGTCTACCACGGGTACGCTTTTGCATGTCAAATTGAGAAAGGGAACTAGACCAAATCAATAAATTTCCAATTTCCCAGGGCGTACAACCCCAAAGGGCTGGTGGAGGTCCGCCAAGCCCTGGAGAATGTCCATAAAGTGGAGGATCTTCTTCCTATCATGAAGGTAAAGATGCAATGAGGGGAAGCGGAAGTCCCGCAGTGTGCTCGTCCTGCATTTTGCAGCTCACGTTTGTTTCCTGAAGCAGTTTAACAGTAAAACCAGAGACGGCTTCACGGTGAACTCCAAAGTGCCCAGCATGAAAGATCCGGGCAAAGAGTACGACGGCTTCACCATCACCATCACGGGAGACAGGTGAGCGTGTGGGATTATTATTTTTTTAAGTCAGCAGTCAAATCAAATTATTTTTTGCCGTCTTCCAGGGTGGGCAACATGCTGTTCTCGGTGGAGACGCAAACCACGGAGGAGCGCACGCAGCAGTATCAGTCGGAGATCGAGTCCATCTACAGGGAGCTGACGACCAAAGGGAAGGTCTTCGTGCTCTCCACTGAGTTTGCGGTAATGTCAAAGCGCCATGTAGTTAATCAGTGATATATATTTTTTTATTGTCGTATTTCCACCTGACCGAGGCAACCTTTGCTCTTCGCAGGACGCCGACGCCGTGTGCAACCTCATTTTGTCTCTGGCCTATTACTTTTGCAACCTGATGCCACTTTCCAGAGGCTCCAGGTAATCATTACACATCCGGTTTAAGAAAAAAAATTATCTCAGGTTGAACGCAAAGGTCAGAGAGTTCAATTGTTTGACCCATTTTGTGCATGTTGTGATTTATTGATTGATTGAGACTTTTATTGTGTGTATGGTCAGTGTGGTGGCCTACTCTGTCATGATGGGGGCAGTGATGGCCAGTGGGAATGAGGTCAGTGGGCGGATCCCGAAAGGAAAGGTAACAGAAGCATTTAAGCATAACTCAAGTAATATATACATGTATTTTAAATTAAACTCAAACAAGGTTGCGTTTATTTTGTTGTCAGCTGGTGGACTTTGAGGCCATGACGACGCCCAGTCCGGAGAGTTTCAGTAAAACAGCAAAGAGCTGGATGCATTTCAAAAGGTGAGATGAACAAAATGTTCATTTTGATCAGAAGCATCATCATGTACTTTTTTATTTATTTTTTAGTTTACCATCTTGGTACCAGAGTCTGCCCTCTGTTTCCGAGACCTTCCCGTCCATCCGAACCATGATCGAAGTCCTCAACGCAGACTCGTCGTCGCAATGCTCGAAGAAGTCCTAGCACGAAATGCGCAAGAGATAAGTCAGGACAAGTTGAAAATTAGCGGAACAAATGGAAAAGCACAACATTCAGTCTTCAAAGATGGCACAGTTCAGTTTTTATGCTTTATTATCATTTGGCTATTAATTGTAAGAGGCAGGAAAGAATTGTCGACGTGCAAAAGAAAAAAAGCACAATATTTTGGTCACACTCGCACAAATGCACAGTTGACCCACGCAGGAAAAAAAAAAAAAAAAAAAAAGCACAACAGTATACAAACCTTAAATGAAGTGATGTTTACGCGGATTTTTTGTGAGCACAAGGTTTGGGAAGGCTTTTTCATCAACTTTCGTATTCTAATTAATTTTAAAAACATCAGACCAAACAAAAAGTTCCTTATAATTTGTGATGACCCTTTAAGGGTGCAGAACCTTGCAGGGGATTTGGAGTAAATGTTTTCCAGCCAATAAAGTGGTTGACCCGTGTTGTTTTCTTTGCAATCATTATTTATTGAAATTATTATTATTTATATCACAAACACAAATGTATTGTTTTATTATGGAAGAAAAATCCTTAACCAGTAATATTACACGGGTGTTTAGCATGGAGTTCAATTTTATTTTTAGTTTTCCTTCTCACCGCTAGAGGCCGCCAAATCCAGCCGTAAGACCTGTTGGTCACGTGATTTCCCGGAAGTGTACCTCCCACTTTACTTTTTATCATGCGTTTCAATTTCGAAGTTAAGCACTGTCTTATACTGTGCTGAAGGCTTTGAGGAGAGACAACGGCCGGGCATGGAGGAAGACGTGATCCCGGAGGAGAGCCTCACTCCTGCCTTGAAGCAGCTCGTCAGTCTGGGCAATGTTTTGCTACAGCAGGCCAAGAAAGACGCGGAGGGTAGGATGAATAGTTTTTGGGAGATTCTTTTCATTTTGCACCAAAAATATAACACGAGTTGCGCATCTAAGTTGAAAACAACATATTGCGACATATTGCCTTGCGTGCAAGGTTGATAACGACTATTGCAGTATGTCCAGTATTTTTTATAATTTTCCACTTTAACACATCTAAAGAAATCAATTTTGTGTTTTCTAGTCTCCATGGAGGACTTTGTCCCATATAAAATTGCCACTTTATTGGGCCTGATTGCAGCCGGAGCAGATTTTTATAGAAGGTAAGCATTATTCTCGTTTTTGGAAAAAAATAAATAATAACTATTGTATATTAAGATTGTATTTTCTTGCCATTGCACAGTATCGGAGTGAAGAAGAAAAGCGAAGCCGAGGCTGCCTGGCAGAAGTTGTATGGGTACGTTTAAACAAACAAACAAACCAAAGTTCACCATATAATTTCTCTATATTGATGCGCCACTTTGTTACCTTGTGTAACAAGTTAAAATATCACCATGATAACACATTGACTAATCCACAGTCTTACATGTTTGCATTTTTTTTTCTCAAGGTCACGCACGTCATTATAATACAGAAAAACTGCTCATATG
Organism: Syngnathus scovelli; assembly: GCF_024217435.2. NCBI lineage: Eukaryota > Metazoa > Chordata > Actinopteri > Syngnathiformes > Syngnathidae > Syngnathus > Syngnathus scovelli. The sequence goes on along the minus strand of NC_090866.1, from coordinate 9,952,631 downwards.
CTAAGTGACGATTTCTGTTTCACAGCCGTGCAGGAGTGAGAGAGCAGGTGGAGGAGCTCCTCCAGCTCCAGGTCTGTACCAGAAACTCCACACTCTTCATATGGTTGCTTTTTTTCTGAACATAGCATGCATGTGTCTATACAGAGCGAATGGGACTCCTTCCTGGAGTACGTGGACCAAAGTCTTCAATCGTCCTGTGCTCCTGTAAAATCAGGAGGAGAAACCGTGGACATCTTTAGCCCCGAAACTTTGTTGACTGATGGACGCAGTGGAAAGTGAGTATGCGTGTTCCTATTTCAACACTGTAAATTCTTCTAAAACTGAAAAAAAAAATCCACTTTACTCTGGCTCTGTCAATTTATGTCGCGTTTGAAGGAACGTCACCCTGGATCACTATCGGTCTCCGGGTCAGAAGCTTCTGCTGGTCCTCATCAGACACTATGGATGACTGCCGTGACGCGACCACGTGGCCGAGCTGGAGGGCAGCAAGGTTAGTTAGCCTAGAAATCACCAAATAGACATATATACCGTTTTTATTTTATTTTTTTGTACTCTGCAGGCTGCCCTGGAGGCTCGGTCAGTGAAGGTCGTGGTGGTGGCTTTCGGGGCCCTGAAGGGGGCTCGTTTGTGGCTCCAGCAGACTGGATGTTCCTTTGACTTAGTACTCGATCCACACAGAAAGGTTAGCAACCACCACGAATCATCTTACCAGAATTTCATTACAGCAAAAGGTCACATGATTACCTCGCTGTGATTCGAATTTAGATCTACCGGAGCTTTGGACTGATCTCATCCTGCGCTAAAGTCATGAACTTTGACTCCATGCTTCGGTATTCCGAGTACCAAGCTGCTGACAGAAGCTTCCCAGAATTCCCCATGCACATGCTGGAGGACATCTACCAGGTATACAAGATGCTAGCTAACCTGTTTGTTCAGCTAGTCATGTAAAGTTGTTAATCAACATGAGCTAATTTGTTTTGGTATTGTTAGCCACATATTAATTGTTAAAATATATATATATATATATTTCCAGATGGGAGGTGACTTTTTGCTCAGCAGTACCAACAAAGTCCTTTTGTCCCACCCAAGCAAGTACCCGATGGACCGACCCACCCTCAGCGACATCCTACGGACAGCGTCTGGCTCGACCGAGCTCGTCGCGCAGGAAGTAAGCGGTAGCGGCACGCCGACGCACGCCGATGACGTCACGCCTCGCACTCACAATACCGTGAAGAGGTGTGACCGATGCCAAGCTGTGCTAACCGGCCGCCCGCTGCTTCCTCTCAGATCCTTGCTGTAACTTAAACGTGAACTTTTTGAGCATTTCCACATGTCAGAAAATAACGAATGACACAAAATTTTACTTTTTTTCCTGATTTTCCTTTATTGAGATCAAAATCACGGAATACAAGGTGAGCACATGCACACTAGTCCTGTTGTATTCATATTTGATCACTAAAATAGTTTTCTAGTGTCATTTAGGACTTGATGCAACATCGCCTTTAAGAAGATGTCTGGTGTATCACTCAGACAAGCATGCCATGTGGTGCTATCTCGCGTGTGATTGGTTGACACAAGGCTACAAAAAGTACCTGATAAATATCCATCCAAGGACAATAAATGTAACACTTCAATGAGAGCTACAAATGGTAATGCTTTTAATATAAACTATGCGGTTGCCATGACTACGTTTGCCGAACAGTAATATTTTGGCCCTCAAGTTGTAACAAAATGATTTTCCACAGTTCCTCATTAGAAATTGGATGTCGTTAAATTAGCGGAAGTAGTTAGCGTCTGGCTAACAAACAGCAAAGGCATTACTTGCAAGAAGCAATCATTGTGCTAGTTATCTAATTACTAAAAATCAGCCATAAAGCCATTTTAACCATTTTTGCACATATGAAAAGCTCTGATTTTCAAAATGTTGGCTAACACCAATCAAGCTAATAAATGCTGATGCTATTGGCAGGGCAAAGGTCCAGTAAAAGGAGTCTAGAAGACAGGCAGTGTTAAAAGCGAGAAGTGTTCAAAACAACTAACAGGGCATGTGAGTGGATGATATGAATGTCATTGATGAAGCAGTGATGACATCATCCAGTGCCCCCGCCCCATCTTCACTTCCATGGTTACCAGTTGTCCAGGAAGTCGAATCCTGTCTTCAGGATGCTGTTGCTGTTCAACTGCAAAGGGAAGGACATGTTAGAGAAATCCAAAAGAATCAAATTGTTGCTTTCAAGGTTCACCTGGGTAAAGGCGGGACTGCCAGGTGAGGCCGAGTCCTCTTTTTCCTTGTTGCTGGGGAGAGTGGGGCTCTTGACAAGGCGACTGGGGGTGGGGAACACCTCATCCACGGTGTAGCTTACAACCGGCAGAGTGCTCTGCGAACGCTCCCAGCCCGCCACTGATGACAAGACGGTGAGGGGCGGGACGGGGCCTGGCGAAATAGAGATGGCAGCGGGAGCTGGGGGTGCGGCGATGGGAGGTTGCGGTGCAGGAGGCTTGGGCGCCCGTTGCTTGGTCGGCCTGGATAGCGCCAGCGGATGGGGGTCCGGTTCCGGCTCTTTGGCAGGGAAAGATGTCTCCTACAGACACAGTGAGGCTCCGTTCTTATTCCGAAATGAATTAAGAAAAACGATGATGTTATAATAAAGAACTCACCTGGCGCAGGTACGAGGGCAGCGACTTCTCTCCTTTTTCTAGGGACTTGATCTGGCTGGGCGTCAATGACTGGAAGTCGGCTTGCTCGCCCTCAAGTCGCGAACGCTCAGCGCTGATCTTCCAAAAAGCAGACTCCTCCTCGGGACGCCTGGCCTCGCTCACAGACACCTTGGTAAGACACACAAGAATCAGGAGTAGACGCTGACCCACTTTCCAGCATCACAGCAACCTCATACTAAGCATCTACTTTTGGAGTCATGTTGAACAAACCATTCATTACCTTGGTTCCATTTGCACTTTTGTTCATTTGAGAGGAATGAGAGGTCTTTGCAGATTTTGTGTCCCCCAGAGAGATGGAAATGCCCTGGTCGGGGCCTGGTGTCAAACTGAATTCTAGCTGGCTCTGAAATGAAGTGAGATGTTTTTTAGTGGGCATATCAGGGTGGGATGGAGGCTGGTTCACATGAGCCGCCCTTAAACCAATCTCACAATGGAAAGAAATGCACTAAAAAGAAATTGTTGTTCCTTGACATAAAAATATGTTTACCTTGGTTTCCCAGGAGAAGGGGGCTGAATGCTCATCTTGCCATGTAATATCCTGAATACAAAAGAGTAAACACAGTTATTGTCACATAACTTTAATGTACCTAATCAATGTCAGTGGGTGGACCTGAAATATATATATTTAATAATTTATACAGGGCAGTTTTATTTTTCCTCAATTTGAACTGCAGTTCGTGACGTCACGACAATCCACCCCTACGTGGCTAGGGATTAGTAATGCAGCTAGCATGGCCTAAAAACATCGATTTTAATTCCCATGGTGACTTTACTAGGCACCTCTTCTCCAAAATGGACGATCTTCTGCCCGGTCTGAATGAGGAGCTTAGGGTAGCAGACCACCTCCTCTCGATCCACCCGGTGCATAGCATATCGGGCTTGGATGTGCGGGTCCATCATCCAGTTGTCGATCGCGTTGTCCTGCTCTTGCGGCGACATCTTGTCCCACGTCGAGCCGTGGTTGGTTTTTATTTTCTCGCGTTCTTGCATGATCTTGTTAGCCATGGAATTGATGGATGAGAAGTACTGGAATTTCTTCTCTTCCATGTTGTGGGCTTCGAGCCCTGCGACCGACGCGGCGGCCATCTTGGATGTCTTCCAGCTGTTTTTTGTTGTGGGAAGGAAACGTCATAAAATGGGCGGGGCTGGGTGGATTCGGGGATTTATCGTAATTTTGAGTGTCGTGATGCAGTTAGGAATATGGTAATCACTCGAAGCCAAGAGAGTTGAGCAAAGGCAGAAAAATGTATCCACAATCAGTTTTAGTATGACATAACTTACGACTTTTCGACTCATAAATTGCTGCTTGGATCACAAGGACAAAAGATGCAGCGTTAATTGTCATAGGTGAGTCAGATTTATGTGGTACATTGAACGCAGCATCCAGCCGGGTTAACGTGACGTGGCTTTCCTTTTAAACCGGAAGAGATTGCAAAGGTCGCCTCCAGTGAGCTCGCTCATAAAACCATCACGTTTCTCCAAGAAACTCTATTAAAAACATAACGTAAGTTGCCGCATTTCCAAACAATCTAACAAGAACCTTTTGTTTTCTTATTTTGTCTGTGTGTCCATAGCTTGTTTGCATAAATTGTGCCGCTTTGGCTGAAATAGGTGAATTGAAAAATGATCAGATGTTTTCCACTTGACAGAATGGTGACTGACGTGCAGCTGGCAATCTTCGCCAATATGCTTGGTGTGTCCCTATTCCTGCTGGTGGTACTGTACCACTACGTGGCTGTCAACAACCCCAAGAAGCAGGACTAAAAACTGGTCGCACCCTGGGCAGGTGAGTGCCATCATAGGAGGAAAAGATTTAGTGACATTCATGCACAGGAGAACTGGGTTACACCGTAATTTAAGATAATTTAATTTATCGCAACGATGTGAACACAAACTAGGTTATCTAATTTTAACTGCTTATGTCCGGTAACTTTAGAGCCCCTGAAAAATCGGGTTAGATGATTATCAGGAAGTGGAGGAACTACTAAAAAGTCTTTTTTTGTTTTCAAGTCAGTGTGGCAGATTTAATGGCAGCAATTTTTTTTTTTCATTCTACAGATGGGAATCGTCGCCACCACACTACCCAGGAAACAAACATTCCCCCCCAAAATGATTACCCAAGGATTACGTAGTTGTTACTTTTTTAAATAAATAATGCCAAGAAATGTTCTTTCCTCGTTTATATCGCGTTTATTTCTCAAACTTATTTTCAGACCAGTTAAGTAAAACAAAATAACCAAGTGTGTGGTAATCATTTAGTTTAATGTAGCCACAGTACACATGATGGTGACAAAATATATTTAACACTTATTGGTCCACAAAGAACATATTGCATGTGACGTGGTTTTATGACAATCGCAGGAAGAGCAACAAATGACAGGTCGTTAAAGCATATCTAAAAATTGTGTTGCTCAAAAGGAACCTGCTGGAATCTATGAAAACACACAACAACATCCATTGTGTATAAATGAGCAGCATACAAGTGGATTCTTCCTATAGGCAACATTTTACAGAATGAGATTCTGTGCTGTGTGCAGTGTTAGCTTGAGAACGGAAAATTTGAAATGGTTGAAAGTGTCCTCCTTGCCCATTTGCTTTGCATCTTCAGTGTTAGTTTCAAAAAAATCATTTGGGGGTGCTTGTAAGTCAAGCTATCACTGCATTTTTACACGTTAGGGTGTCACAGTATAGTGTTTGATGAAGGTGATATGAAATGTATTCGCTTGCTTATACTCACTGTGAAGGCACTTGGACCTGACGACGACAATACGATTGCACTTAATAATATGGAAATATACAGTACACTGGCCACTTCATTAGGAACAGATGAAGTAGCGGCCAGTTTTAAGGTTAGCGTTATTTTTTTTCCCCCGAGGCAATTCAGCGTTGAGGAAATACGCAGTTCCAAATTTGGTCGGCACTGAGGGTCGCTATTTCACAACATGGCTTCGGGACGTGGTCCTCTTGTGGGATTTACTCGTCTGTTGCTTGCTTCGCTCGTCCTCGGCTCCTGGAGGGCACGAAAAATAACATAGTAATGCATTCAACGCTACTGCTAGCAAGCCAACACTTTACCTTGAATGAGTCCCTTCTGGCGGCTTTTAACGAGACGCGGCGCGGTACCGTCGGACGCCCCTGCCTTCTTGTTGCGTACGGCCACGTGTGGCTGCAGCTCGCACCTTCGTGTGTGACACAATTTTAGAATTTCAAAGCCAAATATCCCAAAATGATGAAAAATGTACTAAAGAAAACTAATTTTGGGGACTCACTTGGTAAATTTGACCGAGGCTAAGATATGCTCTGGCCCACTCTCTTTAGGAGTCTGTAATAGATGAACACAAAAGATTATCAAAAAAATAGTTTGTGTGTAAAAAAAAAGAGTAGATGCTAACCGCTGTGGCGGCGCGGTGGCCTGAGTTTCGGTTTCCTCTTCCGTTTCGGCTGGGGCGTGGGGGTAAAGCTGGTTTGGACCAGGCGGCCGACGAGCCCGCGTGGAAGTCTGCGCAGCCCAAACCTGCCAAGAAAAATCAAAAACCAACAAAATGGGTGATTTTTTTGTTTTTTTTAAATGCATCATAGTCTTGCATTGCCACCAAAGAGAACAGGTGGGAGTACACACCAACAATGCTGGTGGAGACGGCCGCCGCAGCCACCGCGCACACTGATGATGACGAAGACGAAGAGGAAGAGGAGGAATGGGGGGGTGAGGGGGGTGGAGGGGGGCGGGCGGGTGTATGGCTGTTGCCAGGGGGACGCAGGACAGCACGGTGATGGTGGGGAGTCGGGCGTCTCTTCTCCGCACTTTTGGTGTCTACAGAGACAGACACACCTGCTGACGAACATGCGGGAGTGGAGGGGGGGGGGGGGGGGGGCATGCTGAGGGGCCGCCCGGATCTAGCGAGGCGCAAAAACGGCAACTCACCCTTTGTGGGCCCGGCAGATTTGCGACCGCCGCCTCGCCCACCGCGGCTACCGCCAGCGCTGCCCGTTTGGTTCTTGGCGTGTGGCGGTGGGCACCCGAAGGCGAAGCTGGGCGTGTTGGGGGTCTTTGGGGACGGCGTCAGGCTGCTGCTGCTCTGGCTGTTGCAGCGCACCCGCGCAAAGGACCCCTCGGGGGTCGGGCCGCTCAGACCGCTGCCGAGCCATTGCCATTAAGAGTGTGTCCAAAATGGTGGCTGTGTGTGTCAACTCACTTGATGAAGGTCTTGGGTGGCGACGCCTTGCCAGGGTGCTGGTTCCCTTTATTCGGCGGGTGTGTACCTTGCTGGGCGCTCGGGACTTTGGTGTTGCGGAGTTGCTTGAGCACCCATGCCCGCAGGTTGCCCAGGCAGCTGTGCTCTGAAAGCACCAGCCGCGGCCACGGGTTGCACTCGGCCATGTCCAGCGCCGAGATGGCCACCGAGCGTCCCACCTAGTTCGGGGGAACTGTGAGGCTTATGCTAAAAGGACTAAATCGTCTTTTTTGACAGATGCTGTACCTGTTCGAAGATTTCCGGCGTGTACTTGAGCGGGAACGTTGGGATCAGAGGGGGTGTGGCACGCCCGTTGTCATGGCACGCCGGTGGGATGGCATTCAGAGTCTTTCCCGTGTTATAGTTGCACTCTAACGTATAACTAAAAAACAGCAAAGACCCGATTTTTGTTTTCTGATATATTATCGTGATGTCATCCTTGTGTTTTTACCTGTGCAGGATGCCGATGGCTTTGTGAATGGCGACCCGTCCGCTGCCTTCCTTGGACTGGCCGTCGCGTTTGTCCCGCGCGTACATGTTCTTCTCAGAGAAGTTGCAACCTTGGAAGTCAAAGTGTGGGGAGTTGAGGGCGATCAGCCTCGGGTATAGCATGTTCTCCACCTGTGCACACGGGAAGAACCATTTTATTTTCTGCTTGGCTACAGCAGCTTTTTGAAATGGCCTGGTAAGAGTTTACCTGCTGGCTTTCAGTAGGTAGATTATTTCCGTACATGAAGCAGCCTCGCTTGGAGGCGTGGCCGTGCAAGTCCACGTAATAGGCCACGCCCCCGTCTTTGTGCGGAATGGATTCCTGCTTCTCTTTTTTTGCCTCCAAGGATGTCGGCGGTGCCACTTTTGCCGGCCTTGGCGGTCTACCTGGCAGTACGGCGGCCGTGGCAATCTCAGAGTTGGACAAACTGCTGTCATTGTTCTTTGCCGTCCAGCCGTTGTGCGCCGTCCCCGTGGTGACCTCAGGTTGCGGAGGGGTCGCATCCTTGGCTGCGTTGCGCTGATTCAGGCTGACTTCCAGGGCGGTGAGGGCTGGAACCTCGTGTTCATCGCTAGCCTTTGTGGGCGTTCTGGCTTGCGCATTTTTGGGTGTCGTACGATTGTGCGAGTGGTGGTAGAGCAGTAGTGCTTTGGCGCCATAGATGGACGGGTGCAGCTCGGGGCTGGGATTTATGTACTGCCGGTTGAGGTTCACACCCCGTGAGTCGGTCCTACACATTAAAAATATTGAGACCGTGCAGGTGTACCTAATAAAGTGCAGGGTACATTGTTCTGACCTGTAGTGGCCTCGCACAACGCCATCCGGGTTGAGCATGGGGATGAGCTTGAAGACAAACATGTTTCTGAGCGCGTGAGCTCGCGGGTCGTCTTTCTTCAGGATGAAGTCCAGGAAGCCGTTGAAGACAAACGAGGACGGCGTCTCTCCGGGGTGCACGCGGCTGCTTAGGAAGAACACCTACCAAGCAATACGTGTGAGTTTTACAAATTAGCCAGATATTCGCTACG